>NC_054377.1:80097503-81540003 GCF_017654675.1 Xenopus laevis
ACCCCTTTTTTTTTCATTAAATGAATAGAGTTTGTGTTGAACATGCTATGGTTTTTATTTCTTGCACTGAACAGGGCAAAATTTTAAAATGAAACTAAAGTCACATTATACTTCTTGGTCTCAATAAGCAAAGTCAACTGTCTACTTAGAAGCCTCTGTTTAATGAGCTAATCTATATTGAACAAGATAACAGGTTGTAGCTGGGAGAAGGGATGGCTTCTCAGTAGACTGGTGGTTTGTTTGACTTTGCTCTTTGGGACCACAAAGTATAAAATGACTTTAGCGCAAGATATATAATATGTAATGTGTTTACATTCATGCATTAATACTTTTACTTAATATTTAAGCATTGTAATCCATGTTGATAATCTATAAATAAAGTCATGAATAATGTTTTTATACTTCCATGTGCACCACTAGGTGTCCTTGGTTAATAAACCAAAGCAAGCACTACATGGATAGAATATTTTGAAAACAGAGACACCTAGTGACAGGTTGGGTAAACATGTAAGCACATGTAAGTAGTAGTAGTATTTACAAATGCTTTAAATAGTGGCTGCAAATTAAATCAGTGGTATTCAAAAATTCCCAAAAGGGAGCAGGTAAAAATCACAAACCACAAAAACAGGTTTATCAAATAACTTGGCATACCATATTTATACCATATTTATTCTTATTAGAGATGTTTAGATGCAATGCTGAAATAATGTCCAGATAATTAATGTGCTAGGAAGTTTGTAATATCACAAGGCAGTGTCAGAGAGGGCTACAGTAAATAAACAAAAATGGGTTGTAAAACTAGAAAAGATGGCAAGTCCTAAACAAGTCCAGAAATGTTTTAGTTAGGGCATTTTAAAGTACGTTAAAGTTACAACACTGTTCCCACACACACCCGCACCAGACCACAGAGAAAAACCAGTAAGAATAGGATGATGGGGATGTGGCTCCTACAATAGGGGTCACAATAAAGCAATCACTGGGTGTGCCTAACATATAAGCACACCAGAGATTAGACCTTTCCTTCTCCTTTAACTTACCATTTTGTGATAATGTCTGTTGCAACCTGTTCTTATTTGAACAAGACAGTGTTATTTCTTGGCACTGCCCAGTTCAATATTGCCTATCTGGGTTTCAGCATACTGAAATTTGGTAAAAAAATCCAATCAATCCCCACACCTGACTTTACATTTCCACCCAGTGATAGCACACTGCTATGCCTGCTGACATCACCACAACCCCCTCAACAACCTACCCCCCTGTGTAACCACCCTTACAATCCAAGGTCCCTATCACATTCAAAGACTCAGTAGGGACAATTAGATCAGGCGCCAAAAGACAAAACAGGAAGAAAATATAAATATTTATCTTTTGCTAAACACAGCAACAATATTTACAAGAAATTTGTAAATTCAAACCTCATTAAAGTCAAGGCTATTTAACATGATTCTGACCTATCTAAATGCATATACGGGTTTACAAACATCCAAAAAAAATAACATATTGCTAATTAAGTAAATAAGTGCAATATTTCTAAGAAATGAACCGTGTGTATTGCTTTATACTATTTCAAGAGTGCCACCTTCTGGAATTAAATTAAAATGCAGAGGAAATATAAAAGGCTAAAGGAACATTTTGAATAATTAATGCTCCCCATAGACGCGACGATTCTTCTTACCGAACGACCGATTTTAGGGAAGCCCGACCGATCCTTCGAAATTATCGTGCGGTTAGTGGGATTCGAACGATCGTACATCTTACGATTTTTCGGCCGACATCTGTCAGGAAATTGATCGGCCAGGTCAAAAAATCTTTGTCGGTCCCAGTGCAATCTATCTATGTTTGCAGGGCCAAGCAAGGAAGCTCCCATTTGTTTTCCTGGAAAATTTTTAGTTGATGGTAAATTCGTACGATCGTACCATCGTTCTGAGAAGATCGTGGTCTCACGATCAGGATCTGATCTTTTAAAAATCTCAACATCTATGGCCAGCTTAAGAACACAGGGACAAGGTATAGGATCCGTTATCCGGAAACCCTATATCCGGAAAGCTCCGAATTACGGAAAGGATGCCTCCCATAGTCTACATTTTATCGACATAATCCAAATTTTAAAAAATTATTTTGTTTTTCTCTGTATTAATAAAACAGAACCTTGTATATGATCTAAATTAAAGTATACTTAATCCTTATTGGAAGCAATTTTTTTAAATTTATTTATTGTTTACATGATTTTTTAGTAGACCTAAGGTATGAAGATCTAAATTACAAAAAGATCCATTATCCGGAAAGCTCCAGGTCCAGAGCATTTTGGATAACAGGTCCCATACCTATAATATTCTGTATGACAAACTGGCTGAAATGAGAATTTCTCTTTAACGTCCTCATATTAATTAGAAAAGATCAAAACATTCTAGCTATATATTTTTTTAAGTTTAAAAGTGAATACATTTAGCAACATAACAATGAAGGCAGCAAAGTATCAAGAACACCTAAAAAGGATTTTCAGTCTATTTGGCATATTTTGTTGCCCAAACATAGGTAGATGATGGGTGAATCCTCCTAATGGTTAAGTACATTAAAGAGGCATCATTTCACATGGGACATTAACACAACAGGAATTATCCATTAGTGTGAGCAAATGTTGCTATGTTTCAGTTACACAATACTTGCCTTGTAACCCATAAAGCTCATAAAGATGACGACTACCATTATGCTTAGAGAATGTTGCTTGGGTGATATAATCATTCCTCTATTCTAATTAATGGCACAAATATAATATCAAAGTCTACAAATACAATTGTTCTTGGCAGAGACTTCACAAATGCAATGTTAAAATAATATGAAGATATTAGCAACGTACTCTAGATTTAGGCCAAAAAGCAAAAAAGAGTTAGGGAGTGTATCCAGCCAGTAATTATTTAAAATCAACAAGCTTTATTCCAGGTTTCATTTAAAAACAGTGAACAGGGATCCACATGAAACATACTTCCACATGAAACATGACAATATGATCACCTGATGCGTTTCATGCCTCGTTCTGGCACTTCAACAGAGGTGACGTTTGTAGTTACTTTAGTCTTATATAGCAGTGTCTATTAAAAACATCAATTAAGTTTATAACCAACTTTTTGCATATAAACAAGTCATATTCTAGCAATAGTGCATTACATTTCTATTGGCATTATGTAGCAGGGTAAAAGTTGTACATTTTACTTTGAATAGTACTAATTGAAAAAGGCAGGATACCTCTCAATCAATATTTAATCCTAGTGGATACCGTGTTTTAAGGATAAATATCCAATACACCTTTGATCAAATATTTTTCTGGAATAGCCTTGAAATTTAATATGGTCAAATACTCATGATGTTCATACATGATATGTTTCCCTATTGCTGAATTGTATTTATTACTTAAATTATCATGCTCCAATTTCTCCAAGTCAATAGGTATAAGATGCTCCCTGGCTCACTCTTTTAAAGGATCAGTAACACCAAAAACTGAAAGTGTTTTAAAGTAATGAAAATATCATATAGTGTTGCCCTGCACTGGTAAAACGGATGTGTTTGCTTTAGAAACACTACTATACTTCATATAAACAAGCTGCTGTGTATCAATGGCGGAAATTGAAAAACGGCTAAATGGCACAGGATAGATAATGGATAACAGATAACACCATTAGACAGACAGAGCTTATCTGCTATCTGCTGTGTAACTTGAGCCTTTTCTCCTTTGAATGGCTGCCCCCATGGCTACACAGCAGCTTATTTATATAAACAATAGTAGTGTTTCTGAAGCAAACACAGCAGTTTTACTAGTGCAGGGCAACACTGCATTATATTTTTATTACTTTAAAACAATTAAATTTTTTGATGTTACTGGTCCTTTAAGGATCTGTAAATTCTACCCACAAATTGTTTGCCACAACTACAGGTGGCTAAATATATGATCCCTCTTGAGTCACAATTAATGTAACTTTGAATTGGAAATGTAGCTCCCATTATGTTACTTTTAAATGAAGTTTGTACAAGTATATGTTTGTACACTTTGCACCTATTTCTTCCACATCTATAACTTCCCTTTCTCATTAGCCAATTTGACCTGTCTTTCTTTAACTGTTTTTTAGGACGATACAGGCTGGGTGAAACATCATTGGATATAGTTTTTCCTCATGTAAATACAAGCTTTATGCTGTCCAGCATTTCTTTGTCCAGAAGAGGATCCATTTTCAATACATCCAACCTGTTTTCAATTATGTTTCTAATTTTTGTAGCCTGATTACTGTATTTTGTAATTTTGAATTTTGACATTTTTGGTTCCAGTTTTTTTCTTTAACCTTTTTAATTCTTGGGTTTATCAATTCTTGTCTGGAGGTACTAACTGCTCTTTCATAGGCCTTCCTAATTAGATGTGTGTCATATTTTCTTTCTATCAGTTTATCCCACAGGATCATGGCTTGGCTCTGGAAGGCATCCCAGGTAGTACAGATCCGTCTAAGACAATTAGACTACATTTAGGGGCAGATTTTCAAAATGTGAATTTAGAGCTTAATAAATAAAATATCACGTTCTATTCATTGCTATTGGATTTTTAGAACAGTATATATCAAATTGTGAGTTCTAACTTTCAACCACTGATAAATACAAATCTAAAAAATCCCATAAAAATTAATAGAACGTGGGTGAGTTTTTATTTATTAAACTCTAAACTCACATTTTGATAAATTTGAACATATGATAGAAAAGCTATTTCTATCATATTAATACAGTTTGCAAGTGTATATTTTGCACTGAAAAATATCAAAATACAAGGAGGGAGATAATCATGGTTTATCTAGCAAATCTTAAAATTGCCACACACCCAGGGGCACATTTACTATGGGTCGAATATCGAGGGTTAATTAACCCTCAATATTCGACCATCGAAGTTAAATCCTTCGACTTCGAATATCGAAGGATTTACCGCAATTTGTTCAATCGGAAAATCGCTCGAACTATTAAATCCTTTGAATCAAACGATTTGAAGGATTTTAATCCATCGATCGAATGATTTTCCTTTGATCACAAATTGCTAGGAAAGCCTATGGGGACCTTCCCCCAGTGTATAACTTGCATTTATATTATTTTTGCCAGTGTGTTAGAAGTTTCCTTAAACTAAGTTGTATAATTCTGGACAGTATCATTTTGTGGCTACTAGAGTAAATAAAGTACTGGTTTGCATAAAAAAAGGGCATTAACTCAAGGGAAGAAAACATAATTATGCCTCTTTATAGGTCCCTGGTAAGGCCTCATCTGGAGTATGCAGTGCAGTTTTGGACTCCAGTCCTTAAGAGGGATATAAATGAGCTGGAGAGAGTGCAGAGATGTGCAACTAAACTGCTTAGAGAGATGGAAGACTTAAATTATGAGGGTAGACTGTCATGGTTGGGGTTGTTTTCTCTGGAAAAAAGGCGCTTGCGAGGGGACATGATTACACTTTACAAGTACATTAGAGGACATTATAGACAAATAGCAGGGGACTTTTTACCCATAAAGAGGATCACTGCACAGGGGCCACCTCTTCAGACTAGAAGAAAAGAACTTTCATTTAAAGCAACGTAGGGGGTTCTTCACAGTGAGGACAGTGAGGTTGTGGAATGCACTGCCGGGTGATGATGTGATGGCTGATTCTGTTAATGCTTTTAAGAATGGCTTGGATGATTTCTTAGACAGACAAAATATCAAAGGCTATTGTGATACTAAACTCTATAGTTAGTATAGATGGGTACATATAATTTGTGTGAAAGTATGGTGGGGTGTGTGTATGGATGCTGGGTTTTTATTTGTAGGGGTTGAACTTGATGGACTTTGTCTTTTTTCAACCCGATTTAACTATGTAACTATGGTGTGGTGTGTGCTGGATTTCATAAAAGATGGCCTGGCAAAATGGAAAACTAAGCTGGCTGGACATCTACCATTGAAACATAGATGATTTTCCACTATTACCTGTTCTAAATTTTTTTTAGACATTTGCAGTTATTAGAACATACCTTTGTAAGTTCCTCTGCTGCCTTTTCAAACTCTCGAACATTCCTACAGTAAAATCCAACTGTGCAACTGGGATCCATTTTCTTGAAAGACATCTTCTTAGGAGAAGGGCAATGGAAAGACTAAAAAGGATAGAAAATAGAAACATAAAGTCTAACAAAATACACTGCAAAATGAGAAAACCTTAAATACAAATCATGAGCCTTTTTAATCTCCAGGAACAGTGATGAGTCACCTGGGACCCTCTAGTTGTTGTTCAAGTACAATTACAAAATGGCAATCTCTATTGAGGGCCATAGGCTACTGCTCTAAATGGTCTCTTTTGTATTCCCAAAGTATGTAGTTCTTTTTGTGAGAGTGTCACTTCCTATGTTTATGCAAGGAAGAAAACCAAATGTAATGTTGATCCCAGTGGTTCACCAACGTTTTAAAATATTATAGCTGCAAATGATGGATGAAACAAATTACCTTTACATTCCTCGCTCCTTCGTGATATCCATTGAAATGCAATGTTTAAATGAGATAATGTGTGTGATTTTACCTAATTAGATTTGCAAATCTATCCGAGTCGGCTATGAGCCTGAGCAAAATGTACATTGCTCCACAGGGGTCAATACATCTTTGTCAAATAATTTCTCCATGGTTATTCTACACTTAGCTTTTCAATTTAACGACTGTACAGATTCTCTTGTAGCAAAACGCTCCATACTCTGAAGTTTATTGCTCACTCCCTAGCAAAATTGTTTATAAAATCAAATAGGGAAAAAGTAATGCTTGTAAATTATATTAAAAATGAATATTAATATATATTCTTGGCCTGTGGGTTACTTTTTTCTTTTGTCTAAGTTACTTGTATAGAGAACTCATTAGTATAAGGAGGAATGGGCATATGTCCTAAATTACTGTGAAAGAGGCAATGAATTGTGGATGAGAGCTGGTTTGAGACATAAGCATCTATAAGTAAGAGCATACCTGGGGCATGGCTACATCTTTCAACACATCGTTAGCACTAGAAGTCACTGCTATTTTAGTAGTTAATGAGAGGTTATTAATTCTCCATTGTAGAAAAGCAAATTTATTTCAATCAAAATTTGTCAGCGATCACCTTGTAGAAAATGTTAATTTCAAAGTATTATTTCAACTCAATACTCCAAATGATGGATCGGGGAAGCTCTTGATTTCATGCAACTTCTAATTAGTGCAAACAGACTAGGGAGGGGAAGAAAATAAAAAAAAAGGTTCAGTCCTGCATCCTTTTTACCTCAAGAGGGAAATTCTTTATGCTGACATCAACAAAAGATTGGCAGTAATGAGGATCCATGTAAATCAAACTGTCATCTACAAGGGCAAAATAGAAAGACAAGTAATTCAAAAAACAGTATTATTATAATATTGCTTACCAACCATAATATTGCTTTCTATGCAGAAGAGCAGGAAAAAAAAAAGCCCAGCACAAGCTCTGCCAGGATGAGACTCAATGACTGATGCAAAGGTTTTACAGGACAGATTAACTTTTGCATAATCACATATGCTTATATAAGAAGATTTTTTTTTATAACAAAATGATGAGAGTGTCATTTCATTTTTGATAGCAAAATTACTTTTAAAAACACACAATTATATTCTAGCGTTTGCAAATGAAAAATGTACTGTACCAGCTCAGGCTGACAAGGACATATGACATATCATTTTAACATCAACTTACTCCACTTTATCTACGGAAATGTAAATATGTAAATAGAGCCTGCCAAGGAGCAGCAGCGCCATCTCATAAGTTTCATTAGATAGAAGGTAAAATATGCCTTGTTTATGCAGTGCGGGAAATTAAAGATGCATTTTACAGAAACCAATTACTATGTAGGCTAAATGACAAATGACTGAACTTTTGTGGGCCTGATGAATTAATAGAGGATTCCTCTTGCTATTGTAATTATTCAGCCACTGAATGGTCATTTACAAATGAGCTAGTTTTCAAAGGAAGTTGGAGTGTATGAATGCACACTTATTAAATTGCACAGCACCAACCTTGAAACCCCACAAAGTAATAGGACTGCTTGGGTTTGCCACCAATAATTCCAATGCAGAATTCAAGGCTTAGAATTCCCTGTGGAATATGGAAAATTCAAATCACTGTGTGATCAAAGGAAATCATTTATCTTTGGTTATCAGATGAACACACTGAAGCAGGATCGTACAAAACAGTATTAATACATGCCATCTATTATATTTAAAAGGAGCAATACACCAAAATAAAAGGATTTAAAGGTATGTACATATTAATGTAGCGTTACCATGAAGTTGTAAATATCTTTTGGCTTCAGAATAACTACTACAGGTTTAATATAAGTGGATGTTTCATCATGGAGGCAAAGACTTTCCATTATCCAGACATGAACACCAGAGTCTTAGTGGCACACAAAAAAAAACACAGCTTCACATACATTTGTTTTTATCTGTAGCAAATGTGTGAAATTAGTGAAAAACAATGACCCATGTCTTGGTACGTTATTAGGATTTTTTGTGTATGATGTGTGGGTATATTATCCTGTAGCCGTGTGGAGTGAGGTAACACTCCTCTGTCTGGTGCAGACTACTAAAAGTGACTGCAGAATGCTCAGAAACTAAATATTTTCTTTTATTTCATTGTACAATATGTACATTAAGCACCACTTCCCAAATTTACAGGGCATTATCCTTATTACTTATTGTTGAACTCTTAATAGCTGATCAAGATCAATTTAGGATAATTTTTTTTTAAATCAAACACTTTCTTCAATGAGTACTTCTAATTTAAAATTATTGTGCTATTCAGACCAAAGCAGAGAATAGCTGTGACAAAGAAGTATACGTGGCACTCAAAATATAGTAACTTGGGCCAGTGCACTTATCAGAGAATAGAAGCACAGTCTAAGGTAAGCAATTATATTTACTGGAAGGTGGCATCTCCAAATTTAAGTGGACTGGTCCGTTATAATATAAGAATGTACAGCTGAGCTTTCAAATTCAATCAACTGCATTCTTACTGGTCCTTTAAAAATAATTGAGAAGCTCCCTGAATATGGGTAACATCAATGAGTTTTTTGGATTTAAATAAACACAGCTAACAATCAAAGAATAACCAAAAATTTTGCTCTTGCATTCTATAAAAACATCTCTTCCAAAACAAGAAACATGGTGGCTCCTGCTCATTTGTTGAAATGTATAAGTGCACAAAAACGGAGCCCTTTGCAGCAGAAATATAGGTCCTTACACTTCAATACACAACAAATGGCAATTGTATATTTTGTTGTTGTTTTTGTTGCTACAACAATAAGAATATCTACCTTACACAAAGGTTTCTCCAGATATAATTACTAAATTAGACATTTTCCTACCTTTACAAACTCAAAATACTCCATGTTGGTCCTTTCACCACCAAGTCTCACAGGAACTAGAATTACAACAGCCTTCTCATCACCCTTATTACACTGCAGGTCATAGACATCAGCATTGTAAACTAGTAAGGAATAAATAACAAAAAATTAATTCTACAATCGGATAAACGGTTGTCTCCATTTAAATAAATACAAGAGAAGGGACAGTTTAATACAAATAACATCAGGGTATTGGGTTAACTGCAGTTTGAACAGGCAACTTACTAGTGCAGTCTTGAGCAACATAAATTGTTATTCCGTGCAGTTCTGGATCTGAGCTCTCTTCAATCGCCTTCCTAAAAGATTTATCATCAAGATGTGATTTTTTTTTGGGGGGGGGGATTCTTATTTGAGAATATTAAATCAAATTCAGTTTCAATTGCTCCTTAAAAATCTTCCTGGCTGCTTCTATATTACCCCACGTATACCCTTGTGCAAGTTCAGACTGGGTGCATGAGCAGTACAGAAATTTTTGGAAAAGGTCTCAGCTGTGAATGTACAAAGTCAAATTGCACAGGGGATACCCTGGGGCAAGAAAAATATATTGATAACATATTTATAAAGTGCAAACATATTACACAGCACTTTATAATAGAGGGCAGTATATAACAAACATATAGATTACATACAAAAATAGGTATAGAGAGCCTAGCTCAAATGAGCTTACACTCTAAGGAGCATATTTATTATGCTGTGTAAATAACAGCAGGATAATACACCACACATCGCCAGGCTTCCCTGTGTAAGAATGTTGTAAAATTGGGTTTTTAATTTAGAGTGACTTCCACTGGAAGCAATGTAAAATAATGGTGACAAATCTGGCATGCGCATGGCATAAAATTACCATTTTGATAAATTCACCATTTATTGATAAATTCACCATTTATTTAAGACAGCTTTTTACACCCATTTTTTCGGCAAATTTAGTTTTACACAGCATAATAAATATGCCCTAAATGTAATAAATCTCTAACTACTGTCTGTGAAGATTAACGTTTTCAGAATGAATGTGTATTAAACAACAAAAACATAACGTACCTCAAAAGGTGAGAAACAACTGCCGGACCGTACCAGTCTCCAGCTGCTTTGCCTGAATTTTTCCCAAGCTTCACAAGTTGATGTAAACCAAAATAGGAAAGTGGGTAGTCTGCAAACCAAGATATTATTTTTCTGTGCAAGTCCTCAGAATGACTTTTCTCATCACTGTTGTGCAATGGTTGCTTGCTTGATTCTTCATTTTGAGGGGAAGATTTTTCAAGAGATGGATCAAGTTTCCTTGCAGTGTTTGCTGTCCAAAAGTCTGATTCAGAACAAAAAATGTCCAGTGCCTCTGTCCAAGTCCAGTCTAAATTTAGAAAAAGTGTAAAAAGTGACAGCTAAAAGCTCCATTTATTATCAAACAGTTCTAAGCTACTAGTATTTCATTGGCTCAGTGGTGTTTGGTAAGGTAAAGATCATGCTTAAAAAACGATTAGTAAAAACTGAATATATTTAGTAACAGAAAACTGCCCTCAGTTTATGGTTATTAAAATAAAACTACATATTTTAAAAGTGATGTGAAATGGTTTCCAAGATAGATATAATTTACTAAGAGATTTGCAGGGCAAAAAGTGCAATTTTGGAGGCAATTGCAATGTTTTTTAAACCAAAATGTAGTTACTGTATGTCCCATTATGCCAGTGCCTTTGCGTCCACAAGGTGGAGATGTGTCTGGTGCAATTGTGGTGGGCCTGTCAAAATATGTGATCTTTGCGTGTGTTTGAAGTGAATCGGTGTGCTGGGTACTTCATAAATAGAGGCACTTGTGCAAAATTTAAAACAGGAGGCAAGACAAAGGCAGAAGCAGGAAGTGCCCCTATACAGAATTGCAAGGAGTGACTTTGGACACATTTAATGAATGGACAACAAACTTCATGCAACCGCAGCTGCATTTGCAGTAAGTGAGTGACAGTTAGTAGGGTTTTTCTCTTGCTGCTTCTTCATTCCTCACTGGGGTGCACATGTGACGTAGAGTGAAAAGGCAAACATTTTCAAAAAAACTGCATTTTTGCATTGAACATGCATTAAAAAACAAAAAAAAAACAGAGGATTGCTCAGTGGTGCTCAGTGAGAAGAACCCTGGGCCAGTGCAGTTTTCCACTAACAGGAACAACGGTATCAAGGGGTTTCAGGTGATTTAAATCACAGAAGTTCCCCAGTGATTTTGACTTTCCTTTTCCTTTAAACAAAAATCAATCTTTTGCTACTTCTACCATATACTCCTGTGGAGAGACGACCCAAAGTGGCACAAGACGGCGCCTGCCAACCCTGTGCCCCTCTTGCATTTTTCAGCCAAAAGTTATACCTCTTGTTTAGAGAGGCCCTGTGGTGCCGATGAGGAGAATGAGGGAGGCCTCAGGAGGGGGCTTGGGTTGTTCACAGGGTTCTGTTCTCCTTTACCTCTTCTATTAGTTATTTGTTGTTCTTGTATGTTACCCTAAATATTCACCCTATTCACCACTTTAGAATGTGTTGCCTCTTTATAAATACATGTTAATAATATACAAGTTGTTATCCTTATTAGTACAACAATACAGGTTATGTGAACCAACTCCATTTATAGCGCTACAAATGCAGCAACGCTGGATCCAACAGAGCTTATTTTTCTTAGCAGATAAACAAGTGCTTAAAAATAGAATGATAAATCAGAATGATAATCAGAGGGTAAAAGGACATTCATAAGTCTTACACACCTACAGGAGGAAAACTCTTCTAAGCTGCACAAAAGCATATGTACTTTCACGTCAGTGGCCTTTTAACAGATGTGTCATCCAAACATTATTCCATTAGAACCCTTAATGTCCTTTCTTGAGCTGATGTGTTGCAGCCCTAAGAGTAGATATCAAATCTAGGGAAAAAGTAGTAAAACTTGGTCACAAGAGGGCCAAATTCCCTGAAAGCAAAAACCAAGTGGGTACCGCCAGCTCCGACCTGCTCCCCGTGGCCATCTGAGATTGCGATGCTTCACAAATGGGTACGTGCTGGCTGGGGTTGTGTGCGGGCCCCTGATGCAGCGGCCCTGGTGGGCCTGGAAACCCGCCTCCCCAGTCCAACTATGACCCAAGGGAATGATTGTTTGACTATTGCAATTTTGCCACGTTGATGGCTAGATTGCAACTGATCTGCCTGAATGCGGGCCAATCATTCTGTGGAATTACAAGACCACTGAATTCGTGGTTCACAGGTAACGTAATATATATGCTAAATCAGATCATGTTTGTAGTGTAATCATAGTGCAGCTGATTGGTTAGTGTCTTTCTGTTTCAGTGTGTACTACTGATGCATTCTCTGTTATAGCCCTACGTTTAGGCAGCTATATTTGAGAAATTCGTTGGTCCTGCTAAATGGTTAGCAACTTTCTAAATAATAGCAATCAAAACATTCCAGTGGTTTTTACATTAATAAATATAAACAAATATAATTGCAATTGAAAGCAGTGTTTGTTTGTCCATTTCTGCACTGCTGGCTCTGACCTGAAACAGTGTAGCAGAAGTCAGTTTTACTCAAGGCAAGTCTCCCACAAAAGAATTGTATGTCTCTTTACAGGTCTGTTAATCAGTGGGCTCCTCCTACATTGTTAAAATAGTCAGAACCAGCAGTGCAAAGTAGACAAGGATACTGCTTCCAGTACAAAATACATATATAAACTACCATATATAATATACACGGTAAAATATTATTGAATGCAAATTGGACAGTTGCTGTGCATTTACAGCCTGTTTAAAAATCCATAACACAATTTTTGTGTAATGCTCTATTATTTACTGAACAATACTAACCTCTTCCCAGGAAGTGTACTAGCAATCCCTGTGCCAGCAGCATTTGACCAGTACGTAATGTGCAGCCCCATCCACAATCTGTTGTCCATGTTGATGCTTCTATTTGGGGGAATTCCTCTCTATAAGTAAGCCATATTCTGGAAATGAAATCCTTCCGAAACTCATCCACATTTCCAGAAAGGTCTTCATTTGATTCAGAGCCAGAATTGGAAGGACCATTGGCTGTTACACTAGAATCTAAACACAGATAATACATCTATGATGTCTCATGTATACTGTGTTCAGATTTCTTTCCCTTAATCAATAAAGTACAATAACAAGAGTTCATGTGCATGTATGTTTTCTCCATGTTTGTTTATTTGTTTCAAAGCTGCCACTCATATTTTGTGTGATAATTCTGAGGAACTGCCAAACACAGAGGCATTTCTCCCACTTTTCCATTTAAGATTAACATGCATATCCTTGGTTTGCTCCAAAAATATATAATAGCAATTACGGTAGGGCAATACTTGGATAATTCTCAGATTTACTAACAACTAAATCCAAAAGATTCAGTAAAACGGAAGGTAGATGATTTAGTTAAAATGTTTTTTTGTTGGTTTTGTTAGGCAGTAGAGAATGCAAGTCTGCAATCTGCCTGAATGGCCAGTCCATCTGCCACATACAGATATCACCTGTATGAAGGGCTGTGTATGAAAAGTAGCCAAGCATCCTAAAAGCACATCAGTCATGCCTGTAGACTATTTCAGTTAGTCACATAGTGAACATGCAGGCTTGGGAATGGGAGCCTGGATTAGGTAGTAAGTCACTTGAGCCAAGGGTTTGATGTCAAAGATACTGCATTTTAGTGGTGCTCAGTTAAATTGTCAGTCTGAGCACCTGGAGAGGAAAGCAATGAGAATGTTCATGTTCCTACTGAGATCTTACATGTTGATAAATGTGATAGTAGAACAGGGGTGCACTTAGTATATGGTAAAGTGCTTACAGCATTAATATAATATGGGAATTAAGGGGGTGGAGAGTGCAACATAATAGACAGGAGAGGTAGGGGCTGTTCACTATCAAAACAAATTTACATATGAAGCAAACCCATATATATCCAATGCTCTAGGCAAAGAACAATATACCTACAATGAAGCAATGTTGGGCAAAAGTCAATAAAAAACCAGAACCAATCATCTTTATGACTTTTTTAATGTTAACACGCATTACTTCTCTCTATTACCACATGGAACAAATACCAATAAACAGGAGAAGAAACTGTCAAATTTATATCTACACTGGACCAAATAAGACGTTTCAATAGCTCAGGCTATTGGTACATTTCAGTAGACAGAAATGTTTTAACCTCTGGGCTTAACCCACTAGAAAATGCTACAACCTGGCAACTACTGAGAATAAGAATCGTATGAAACAGCCAATCCAAACAGCCATTTTTACTCAGTTCTTACCTGGAAACCAATACACCGTGAAGTAGTGCAGGTATCTGCTGATCAGAGCAATGAGAAAAAACTTGGCTCTCAGAACAAGTTAAGTCCAAACGATTACCATTTTTGATCTGCTTTTTTCATTAAAAAAAAACAAGATTGCTACAATGATAGATTAGAACTGTATGTAATAAAGGAGATGGGTGTGTTTCAGTCAGGTGTTTCTCTTTAGATATGTCACATTATATCAGATTGCTGTTCTACGAATAGCCATTCTTTCTACAATGGATGTAAAAGTCTTATCAATATACAGGGTGTACAAGGTCACAAACTGGACTTACCTTCATATTTAAAATGGTAGCATTTTCCAAGTAAAAACACTGGTGAATTTCTCTTGAAGTAGGTTTTTGTTTTCAGTACCCAACCTTTAAAGAGAAAAAATAAAATAAACTGGATTCTAACCAGTTAGGCTATTACACACTGGTTGTGTTCTCTACTGGAGTTTTTCAAGGGAAAAACCTACCAAGGAGCAAGTCTTTATTTTCAAAGCAAACCGGCTGCCACTACTAGTGTGACAAGCAGTTTCCATTGAAACTAATGACAGACTCCTCATCCGGGTTCTGGCATTTCATGGTCTGTTGAAAAACACCAGCAGAGAATGCACAACTGCGTGCCAACAGCGTATTGTTTTTTGTATTATTATTAATATAATGCTTTCAATTGTAGGCTTTATGTAACAAAATATACATCCAATGAAGATCTCTTGCGCTCACAAGAAGGTATTATTTTCCCATCTTGGGAGTTATTAGCAAAACACAGTAGCTAGATCTTTCTTATCTGTATTATCCTGCCATAGACTCAGTTAGGTCAGACTTTGACCTTAAGGTTAGACTATGGAAATGAAAAATTTAGCATTTTATTTAGAGGGGACAGATAAGAATGCTGCAAGAACACTGCTGGTACATGCTTTGCCAATGAGTAGAATATAGAATTTAATACTAAGGGGGTTATTTATCAAAGGTCAAGTTGTATTTTACCCGAAAAATTCAAGTTTTCAAAAAACATTTTTTCGGGTTAAAAAAAACAAAATTTTTTTGAGATTTATTATACCCCGAACCTGGAAATAGCTTGAATCTGAGAAAACACAATCTAAAACCTTTTGAGGTCATGTAGAAGTCAATAGCAGAGTTCCCTTGAACCATTTGAAGATATGAATAGCCTTCATGATGTTCGAGTTTATTTCGGTGGGTTTCACTTGAAAACTCAATCATTTCAAGTGATTTGAGGTTTTTTCCGCCTAATTTCAACTTGACTAGACTAGACTAATTCGAGTTTTTTACATTCATGTTTTTTCATAAATTAGAAAACATTTGAGTTGTGAGTTCATGCGAGGTCTAAAAAAAGCTCACAAATGTCTAAAACTCGAGCTTTGATAAATAACTCCCTTATTGCTTTACTGGATTTTCTAATAATTTAGTACAACCTTTGCATGGGTAAGTAATAATTCCTGATAGTGTTATGAAAGAATATTTGCCTCTCCTGGGGGAAAACGTATACTTATATAACATTATTATTTCTTAACCTTTATGCTGATATTAATTGATGCTGCTAAATACTCCCTAAGTCTGTCATTCTATATACATATATAAAAGATCTGTTACTCCTGTAAGACATATCAAATAACAAAACAAATATCTCACACTTACTATATTTCATGTTATGCCATGCAGATAAGAACTTGGATTTTAATTTCTCCACATCATCTGTGCCACTGGCTTCCATATTTCTGTCTGGAAAGCAAACCCATGCCTTTCACATTCACATTTACCTAGTAATACAAAAAGATAGGAGTCAAAACTTTTAAAGTGCAATAAATTAACAAAACACTCAAAAAAAGAAAAAAAAAGGAATGTGGGCCAAACAGATATGCATTAACAGAGGAACTACTGTATTACCAAATCAGATTTTATGAATAAAATAAGAATGCAAGTTTACTGCGTGAAATTTGGAGACATATAGGATAAATTAAAAAAAAAAAAAAAAAAAAAATTTTGTATGTATACTGTATGGTGCTGGTTTTACTTTTAGCTGTAAATTAATATTATAATTTCTGTAATTTGAATCTTCATAACTTAAGTCTACTAGAAAATCATGTAAACATTAAATAAATTTTTTTTCTTTGCCTACGGATTCATTATATCTTAGTTTGGATCAAGTACAAGGTACTGTTTTACTATTACTGAGAAAAATAAATCATTGTGTAATTCTGAGCTTTCTGGATAACAGGTTTCCAAATAACGGATAATATACCTACACACTAGCAGGGATATGGAGATGACAATGCTTTTCAAAGGAGAGGTATTTCTGGGTTTTGTTGTCGACCTCTGACTGAGATTTCATGTGGGCAAGAAAGTGTGCCTGTACAGTACAACACAGGTTGGGGCTAAAAGGTCAAGTTGTAAACTCATAAAGATCTAAAGAATACTATATATAGTGTATGTATATAGAGTCAGGGTTCGTCAGGGGCCGGCGTCCAATTTCTGTGCACTGGTCGATAGGCTCAGGGGCCCAGTTCAAGACTGTCCGCGGCCCATCGATTGGGGACCCCTGCTGTAAACTATAAAATGTAAATTAATACATTTGGTTGATACATTTCTCATCTTTGTACCTGCTAAACAGAATTGTTGAATTTCATTACAGGCAGCTGTTAGAATTGATACAATAGTTGCTAATATTGCTGATGTTGCTGAGAAATGTATCAACTAAATGTTGCAAAATTGTAACAGTTCAGAATCTGCATCTGAATTACTGAGCTGCCACACTGAAACACCAGAGACTGGGCCGTTAAACTTAGATTTTGAAAGAAATGGTAAAAGATAAAAAAAGGGAAAGTAACTGAAAAAAGTGTTCTGGGGAACAAACTGAACCCGATTGAATTGAAAAAAAGTATTTGGAAAGTGAACAACCCCTTTAAGGGGCCTATTTATGAAACCTTGATTCTTTATGGTCAAGTTTTAAAGGGAAAATGTTTAAAGGAAAAAAACACTCAAAATTTTTGAGATTTATTATACCACGAAGCTGTTAACAATCCGAATCTGAATATACTCCCTCTATAAACCAGTCAATGTCATGTAGAAGTCAATGGCAGATGTGTCTTTTTCAATTTGAGAATGTTTCTTGACATTGAGATCTGCGCTGGTTTTCATACAATAATCGGAAAAAGTTGAGGTTTTCGGGGGTCAAACTTGAAAAAGTCGTACAATTATGTCTTGATTTTCCTGCACTGACTTTTTTTTTTAAACATAGTTTGCTTCTCCTTTAATAAAAAAATGAGAAAAATTCAAATCTTAGTAAATACACCCCTGCCAGTAAAAGAGCTCATACACCTTCCTACAGCTGGTGTACGAAAGATTCACTTAAACAGGATTTTCTATAACTGGACACAGAAATATCAACCAAGGTTGCCAAACAAGTTGATTTGTCACCCAGCTGTCACTTCAAAAAGTTTGGCACATCTCATGGCTCTGCAGCTAGATCAGTTCCCACCACAAGCTGCATCTCAAGAAAAGCACATGTATATTGTATTGTGCACTATATTAATTGTTTGGCAAGGCCATTGGTCAGAAGGTCAGTTTTTACCTCCTACACAAGCCAATAAGCTGCTAGGGCAATCCAGCATGGCCAACTCAAGCACCAGATGGCTACCCATGTGCCAAGTGTTTGTGCCTATTATTCCATTTCTGAAATGAAAAGGTTAAAAAATCTTCCCCTGTCCCAAGAAACAGCTGACAACAGAGCCTTTTGAACAACTACTAGTCTGCAAGAAATCTACCACCAAGGTGCAATTTACACATCAGGACTGAAGGAGGATACTTGAGTCAGTAATCAACTCATTTACTTCCCCAGGCATCATTAGGCAAACACTGTGATGAGTTAAAAGGTTATATTGTGATGAGCAATTTTATCTAGAATGGGCTGTGTCCTGAATTTTTCACTGTAACTGATGAAATCCCCCCCTGTGAATGTGTATGACTATTTAGCAATAATCAGTGCTTCATTATACCCCTGAGAAGAATCCACAAAGAAAGTGTTCATTTACTTTGCCCTAAAGATCCTGAGCACGTGATTGTCCATCAAGAAAAAGGAGTGAATATTAGGCATTTTGCTATATACATCAGAAAGTTAAAATAACATTGAACAATGGAATCTGAAGGTGGCAATTTTCGAATATAAAAAGAAATAAAGAAAAAACAAATCACTTGAAAGTGCTAATACCAAATGAAATGAAAAGATTCTCTTAAAAGGGATAGTTTATCTTTACATTAACTTTTTATATGGGAACGGTCTTAGCATACCTTCAATCGGTCTTAAAAATTGTTTTTGAATGATTTGCTTTCTTCTAATGCCACTTTCAAATGGGGGAGGGGGCACTGACCCCAGATGCCAAACATCTATCGCTCTGTGAGGCTATGATTTTGTTACTTTTTATTATAGTTGATCATACAAACCACTGTCTGGTTGTTAGGGTAATTTGGACCCTAGCAACCAGATAGCCTCTAAAATACCAAACTGGACAGTGGCTGAAACAAAATGCGAAATAGTTTAAAATCCACAAATAATAATAAATGAAGGCCAACTGTCTCAAAATATCATACTAACAAGCCCTGTGCACAACTCAGTAGACAGACTGCAGTTCTTAAAGGAGACATATAGTCTAACTGAAAAAAAAACTAATTTTGTAGGCAATAAGTAAGTAAGTAATATAAGGAGTTGCTTTTACATGGTGCTAAAAATGTATATTATCTTTAAAAATAGCCCTTAAAATAGCTCCCTCTGGTGATGATCTCTGGTCCCTGTCTGTGTTTCAAACAAGGGGTGAGCGTGTCCTAACGGTCCCTTCCAGAAGCACAGTAGAAGGGAGAAAGCCAATCACAGCCCTGCAGTTACACAAGCAAAGACAGACTTCAGTTCCCTACCAGCAGTGTCGGACTGGCCCACCGGGATACCAGGAAAACTCCCAGTGGGCCCAGGGCTCAGTGGACCTCTTGCTTCTAACCATTCGGGCTATTTCATGGCCATTCCCTATTTCTTTATGAGATTAAAGAGACTTAATAATGGAAGAATAGAGAATAGTATGTAGACAAAAGAGGTTGAGTGAGGAGGTATAGTAGTTTGTAAAGTGGGCCCCTGGCATCCCAGTCCAACACTGCCTACCAGGTCCTGCTAGCTTCTGATTGGTTACTGTACAGTACAGAGACCTGAGAGGAGCCGGCTCCCCTGCATAGCCTGGGAATTTAGGGGGCAGGAAGTGGAAGAGAAGGGAGGAATTAGTAGGGTTTTTGCTAAATATTCAATAAATCATCCTGAAACTACTTTTTAAAGCACAATTCTTCTATCTAAATGAGTATAATGCACTGTTAAATTTTTATTTGTTTTTTTTTTTACACAAAATGTCTCCTTTAAAGTAATATCGACACTAAAAATTTTAAAAGTCGTGTTGCCATTTTTTTTGGTGATACTTCTACTTTTTTAAGTTATTGCTACTTGAAGTTCCTAAAACCTTACAGCTTTGCCAACCTGACTGTCCCTTCTTAACTTGTCAGAGTTTCTAATGCTAACGGACTCCTGCTGCACAAATATGGCAGCCCCCTCATAGAGGAACATAGGGGTAAAAAAGGTAATGTAAAAGCATCAGGCAAATACTTTTATGCAAAATTATAAATAGCATTCAAACATAATATGTTAAAAAAAAAAAGAAAGGTTATTTTCTGGTGTCAGTATCTCTTTAAAGGCAATGTACCAGAAGAGCTGTTTGTAGGGGATTTATTAAAATACAAGAACCGGAAACCTAAATCATTTCCTTTCACTGTCCCAGGGGAAGGCTTCATACATAGCATTAGCAGCAGATGGAACGATTTCGCCGTGCAGGTGGCCAGTAGTAAACGTTTCAAAAACGCAATATTTCCATATAACCACCAGCATCCCCCAGAAAACAACATGACTGCTCGCTGAAATACAGATCGGTGCTGTAGCCAAGTCCAGAGCCGGCAGAAAGAAGGGGGAGGCAGATCAAACCCATAGCTTTCACCTCTGTTAGGCCCGTTCACAATGAACAATGCAAGCAACCGATAAGCAGGTTTGCTTAGCGACATCCCTCTCCCTGCACATTGCTGAACCTTTACCTTCTTATCTTTTGTGCAAATGCACAGGGCTCTGCCATGGACCCTTCTCACTACAGCTGCCGGTGGTGAGGGGAGAACAAATTCAGTGGAACGCAGGAAAGCCGTATTGAGCTCTACACCGGAAGAATAGGATAGAGCTAGCTTACCGTAATGCTGTGAAGATAGCATCCAACCACTTTCCTTTAGCAACTTTGTACCAGACTGGATTGGAGGGAGACGATTTTCATGATTGCCATATATGCAATATGCAAAAACGTAATACTCTCTGAGCAGAATAGGGTAGGACTGACATGAACCAAGTTTCTTGAACAAAAAGGTGGAATTACCACTTCACATAGGGGTTTTGGTGCCCATGCCTCAGACCCAGGGGGAAAAAAACAGGTGGGTCAGACCAACCCAAGTCCACTGCTCCCTGACAGATACTGTAGGAGCTCCTATACATGAGCTGGTACAAACAGGACCATAGTCAATAAATGAAGTCCAACCTTTTAATAAAATAATGGACAGCATTTCTTGACTAGGGTCTTGTTTGTGCCTGCTTTTGTATGCAAGAATTGTCCAGAATACTGTAGGCCAATATTTCTAGAAAAATAAAGAATTTTTAAATAAATAGGTTATATTATCCTGGCCCCCCCCCCAGTGGCGTAACTAGATATTACTGGGCCCCACAGCAAATTATTTTTCAGGCCCCCAAAATGTTTAGAGGTTGACTTGTTTCTCCAATATTTATTGGAATTGTATATGAATTAGGGCCTCATGGGGCCCCTATACCTCCTGGGCCCCCCTGCAGCCACAGGGTCTGCTTCCTCTATAGTTACGCCCCTGCCCCCCACCCCACCCGTGCCTGACCGCGCAACGAAGGGGAAAGCGGCGGAGAGTGACACGGAGGAGAGGAGAATGGACAGAGGGGAGAAAAACGCAACGGAGGACAGGGTGACAGGAGGGAGGGGAGAGTGACAGAGGGGTGGGTGGCAGAAGAAAGGAAAGTGTGCAAACTCGGCTAGGGGTAGGCAGAAGACAATTTTAGAGGTAGCTGCCCAGCACCCCCTATAATTGCGCCCCTAGGAAGCTGCCTCCTCTGACTACCCCTAGTTCCGGCCCTGTATTATCCCTTTGAATGATAGTATATTTACATTTATAGAACACACACATAGAGGTGGTCTATTTTGGCAGTAGGTTTAGCTTGGAAACCCTGACCTTCTTTCATCAATCATATTAAGCCATTCAGAAAGGAACATGAATACTTTTACAGAGTGATTGGTCCTTAGGTCTGGCTGATGTCTTGTTGTCAACTCTCCTGGATTATTTGGCAATCTGTGAGTTCTGACAAATGCCAAATGCCAGAGGGGCTGCTGTAAAATGTGTGCTTGGAATGCCTGGGCCTATTTTGACTCCCAGTCCAGCCTCCCGGTCTACTGTTGTTTAAACCGTTCTTCTGGTTCCGAATGTGCGTGCTTAGGGAGCACTCAGTGATGTTTGTGCGACTGCATGTGTGAATAATCTCTCCACAAATCTAAATCACAGGTTGACTGCTCTGCTTTAGGTAAACATACAAGTAGTGGTGTATGCCTCTGTAAAAATCAAGAGTAAAAAGGAAAAGAAAAATCATAATAAATGGTTCCTCAAGGGGCAGGCCCAATCCAAGGGTTGTCAAACAATGTTTCAATCTGTAGGATTCAAAGTGGGGTGACTTTATTAGAACATACAAGAAGGCTTTATGTATGTCCTAATAAAGTCTTTTTATTTGATTAAAACTTGAGCTACTGATTTACTAGCAAATGGACCTCATCCCACTTTGAATCCTACTCTGCTTAAGGCTACTACAGATCCATTAAGATTGATTCATGAACATAGGCTACTCTCAAGTACTATGGCAGAGAAAATGAAAATCAATTTTACAAATCAGAATTATTTGTTTAAAGTTGACTGGTGCTCTTCCTTTAATTCTGAGCTTTCTCGATAAGGGGTCCCATACCAGGCTAAAGCTATTTTATGATCTACTTGCGCTGGTTATGATATTTACAAACATATGCTGTTTGGGGGGGGGGGTCCCCGAAAACCCACTGTCACACAACTCATTTTCCTGTTTGTGTCTGCTGCATGCTATTTTTATTCAATGCAACCTGACTTATGTTATCCCCGTAGGAATGCAGAGGCAGCCAAGAATGCAATTACTCTACTAGTCTGACTTCTACTAAAGCATTTGACACTGTTCCACATCACAGTTAGTTGCATGCACCAAAGGCATGTCTAAATAAATGGAACCAGATCACAATATTTGCTAACTACAGTAAGCAGATAAAGTGCAGAGCAGATAAAGGGTGGTTGATTTTTTCAGTTAATAGGTCATAAATATAAAAGTGTAACCAGTGTTGCTGCTTTTTTGACTGTAAAGTCTCCAGCTCTGACTATTCGGATTTCAGTTGTGTTCCATTCTAAACAGATCAGGTTGCATTGCATAAAAATAGCATGCAGCTAACAAAAAAAGGAAAATGAGTTGAGTGACAGTGTTTTTTAATTATATATATATATATATATATATATATATATATATATATATATATATATATATATATAAAATATTTGGTATCGTGTATACTTCTGTATTGTATATTTGACCAGCCTTTAGATACAGTTGCTTTCTTTAAATCTTTAAATGCAACACCGCCCAAACTATGTTGAGCATTAATGAGAAAAGCTTTTATTTTTTCACATAAATTCAAAGTGAAATTAGTAAAATGCTGCTACTAAACCTGAGAGGGGGAGAAAGCAGACAGTAATAATGACATTGTCTTTTAAAAAAAATTAGTTCTATATTGCTGGTCGGTGTTAAAACCCGGAACATCTTGATGATTCCCTAGGACGAACAGGAACATCTGACTCTCAGACTTGTATGAAATCACAGCTCTCTGATTCACAATGGCACAAGGTTGATATAGGGAAGGAGTTGGATCTTATCTTAGCAGCATTACGGTACACTAACTCTATCCTAGTCTTCCGAACTGGAGCGCAATACGGCTTCCCTTGCGTTCCACTAGATTCCTGCTTCCCCCTCACAGCCAGGAGCTGCAGTGAGAAGCGGCCATGGCAGAGCGCCGCGCATTTGCACAGAAGATAAGCAGGTAAAGGCTCAGCACTTTGCAGGGAGAGGGATGCCGCAAAGCAAGCTTCTTTTTTTATGTTATGGGATTTAATCGGATGGTTTCATTGTTTGATGTGTTCAGTGAGAAGGGGCCTAACAGGGGGATTCCATGGGTGTGATCTGCCTCCTCCTTCTTTCTGCCGGCTCTGGACTACTTGCATATAGTGCCGATCTCTATTTCAGCGATTGGTTGTCCTACTCAATTTGTCCTTGCGTTTGTGTCTTGTAGGGGAGATGCTGAAGCTGGTTACAATGATAGGAGGAATTGCAAGGTGATTGTGTGTGGGATGTGGAATTGTTGCGTGAAGCTTTATGTGGGAAGTGCGCAAGACAAAGATGAAGTGGGAGAGGGGCTGCTATTGGGAGAAAGAAGTGCCTGGCCGGGAATAAAAGTCGAATAAAACATAATGTCGTCGTTTTGGTTTCATTCAGTGGGCTGCCTTTTTATTAGGTGGTACTGACACTGGTCTCCTTTATAGTTTGATTCGGTTTCACTGGGACATCCAACATACATTAAAGACTACTGCTGCTGCGGGGCATGCTGGGGACTCACTGTCTCTTTGTTAGGTGTTGGGATAAAGACTGATTAGTGATGGAGGTACCCAATACATACACACACACACACATATATATATATATATATATATATATATATATATATATATATATATATATTATATCCTTATAAACGGTGAGTTCTGATGTCATCAGTTATAAACGGTGAGTTCTGATGTCATTTCAGTCACATGACTCACTGAAACTTGTGTATTATAATAAATAAAGTACCCCCAGTTGTAAAATATGAGGATATTAGAAGTTACCTCGGAGTTCCATGACCTGTATAAAAACACTCGGCCTTCGGCCTTGTGTTTTTATATGGTCATGAAACTCCTCGGTTACTTATAATATCCTTATAATACACAAAAGCCATGAATACCCTGTAAATTATATCCTTATAAACGGTGAGCTCTGATGTCATCAGTTATAAACGGTGAGTTCTGATGTAATTTCTGTCACATGAATCATCGAAACTTGTGTATTATAATAAATAAAGTACCCCCAGTTGTAAAATATGAGGATATTAGAAGTTACCTCGGAGTTCCATGACCAGTATAAAAACACTCGGCCTTCGGCCTCGTGTTTTTATATGGTCATGAAACTCCTCGGTAACTTATAATATCCTTATATTTTACAATAGGGGGTACTTTATTCACTATATATTTTACAAGTGGGGGTACTTTATTCACTATATATATGATACCAATCACATTCATTTCTCCAAAGAAAACAGACATTTTATCAGGGATCTGAAAAAAATATACATGTGAGCACCAGCTGTCTGTACGGCAGAACTCCCAGCATCCAGGAAGCTTGTGTTCAACGCTCACTTGATATGCCTGCCTGTCACTGCTATTTTTCTTTCATTCATGAGCCACATTTCAGTGTTACAGAAATATATATTTGGGTGCATGCGTGGCTACTATTAAAAATTGATGGGACATTTCAAGGAGACATGTAAAAAGCAAGACTGTACCAGTGCATTCAACTCTTTTATATATAAAAGTGCTTTAAAAAAGTAGTGTTTCTGGTTACTTTATTGAAAATTTTCCGACCCATCTGTTCCACTGCTTGTTGCCTTCTTTCCCACACTGCACTGTGGGATAAAAACCAGTGCAGCAGCTTGGCTGACCTGATAGGAAACTGAAGCCTGTCTTTGTTTGTGTGATTGCAGGGCTGTGATTGGCTATCCCCCTCCTACCGTACTTCTGGCAAGGACCGTTAGGACACACCCACCCCTCATTTGAAACACTTACAGGGAGAAGTTACATAGTTAAATCGGGTTGAAAAAAGACAAAGTCCATCAAGTTCAACCCCTCCAAATGAAAACCCAGCATCCATACACACATACCCCTCCCTACTTTCACATAAATTCTATATACCCATACCTATACTAACTATAGAGCTTAGTATCACAATAGTCTTTGATATTATGTCTTTACAAAAAATCATCCAAGCCATTCTTAAAGTGAACTTCTATAGGGAGCTCCAGTAAAGGTCCATTTTTAAAGACAATATTCATTTACAGGCAAAAGTAAAACCAGCACCATATAGTATACATCATTACCTACAAAATTAGGGTTGCTTTATTTATCTTATATATTTCCTTTAAGCATGCAGAAGGCATATGAGCATATTCGCCCACAGTATGGTGGTATAATAATAATACAACTGTTACATTGACAGATTCAGTAAAGATAAGTATTTTATTGTAAATGCACATCTATTTGATCAATGAGACATGTTTTCATCCTTTACATGTATATCCTTGACTATTATTGTTACAGTCACGTATGTTTGTTACTGCTGTTGTCTTATAACCACTGTAATTGTTTTGGTTACAGTACAAATAACTATAAGATAACTTTAAGCTTCTTGCTTGATAGTTTTTTAAATTACAGTGATATGTCTATAATGCCTCATCCCATATGAACATATTTACACATTCCAACCATGCTACCAATTGCTACACACACAGAGCCTAAATACATAGAAACATTAAATAACTCTCTCCCCATACACCTAAAAGCATCAGTGCCCTCCTCTGCAGTGAGCACAGGCACCTTTTAAATACAGCCTAAATGTATCTACCCCCACCACAGCAATGGGTAGCTAACTGTTGTTATTATTAATCTGACCAGTTCATTAAGTTAGTTCTCGCAGCTTTGGTCACCAAACTTAGCATGAGAGACTAAGGACTCGTTTACTAACAGCAGACATGTTAAAGTTTCTTTTTTAATATCCTGCACATTCTGCCTATTGTTGCATTGAGCTGGAAATTTGTGTCTCCAAATTCAAAAGATCACTTCATGTGTATAATTTAAATAATAACATAAGCCAATACTCTACAAATGGATCCTGTGGGCCAATTGCCACCCCTCAAAGTATTCTTCATACTCTCTCAGTGTTCCAGAGACCCTTGCTAATCTTTTTTTCCCCTCAAAAAATATGCAGTAAATCAAGGATGAGTTTATGACAGACAGATCATTTCTTCACTCCATATTTACCAGTATAAAGCAGGGAAAATAAGTATTGAACACATAAACGGTTTTCCCATTAAATATATTTCTAATGTGGCTATTGACTTGAAATTTACACCAGATTCCAGTAACAACCCAAGTAATCCACACATACAAAGAATCAAATCTTGAAGGTTTCAGGGGTCTCTTCCATAAACTTTGCTCTTCAGTTTTTTTCATAGATTTTCAATTTGATTTTCAAGTCGGGTGATTGACTGGGCCATTCTAGCAGATTTATTTTCTTTCTTTGAAACCAATTGAGAGTTTCCTTGGCTGTGTGTTTGGTATCATTGTCTTGCTGAAATGTCCACCCTAGTTTCATCTTCAGCATCCTGGTAGATGGTAGCAGATTCTTATCAAGAATGTCCTGGTACATTTCTCCATTCATCCTTCCTTCAATTATATGAAATCTGCCAGTACCATATGCTGAAAATCAGCCCCACACCATGATGTTCCCACCTCCAAACTTCACTGTTGGTATGGTGTTTTTGGGTGATGTGCAGTGCCATTTCTCCTCCAAACATGGCATGTGCAATGACATCTAGAGAGTTCAATTTTAGTTTCATCTGACCAGACTATATTCTCTCTGAATTTCATTGGCTTGTCCCAATGTTGTGCCGCAAACTTTAAAGGAGAAGGAAAGGTTAAAACTAAGTAAGCCTTATCAGAAAGGTACATCTAAATATACCAGTAAACCCCCAAAGTGGTGCTGCTCTGAGTCCCCTGTCAAAAGAAACACTGCATTTCTTTCCTTCTATTGTGTACTCATGGGCTTCTGTATCAGACTTCCTGTTTTCAGCTTAAACCTCATTGCCCTGGGCAAGAGCATGCTCAGTTTGCTTCTCTCTCCCCCCCTCCCTTCTCTACTGTAATCTGAGCCCAGAGCAGGGAGAGACTCAGGCAGGAAGTGATGTCACACCATGTTAATACTGCAGCTCCTATCCGAAACAAACAGAGAGTTTCTAGAGCTTTTTACTCAGGTATGGTAAAACATTCTACAGAATAAATATAGCATTCTATCTTGCACTATTGCAGCTAATCTATTGGCAATAAAATCCCTCCGTAGCTTTCCTTCTCCTTTAAACAAGCTTCAACATGCTTTTTCTTCAGCAGTGGAGTCTTGTGCGGTGAGGGTACATAGGGGCCATGTTGGTTGAGTGCATTACTCATTATTACTCATTGTTTTCTTTGAAACAACTGTACCTGATACTTAAAGGTCTCTCTGAAGATCTCCACAAGTGATCCTTGGCTCTTGGACAAATCTTCTGATTCTTTTGACTCTTTTGTCAGAAATCTTGCGAGGAGCACCTGGTCTTGCCCGGTTTAGATGTTCTTTCCACTTCCAGATTATGGCCCCAAAGGGGCTCACTGGAACATTTAGAATCTTAGAAATACTTCTGTAACCAATGGCATTAGTATGTTTTGCAACAAAAAGGTTGTGAAGGTCTTGAGCGAGCTCTTTGCTTTTACCCATCATGAGATGCTTCTTGATTGATACCTTGGCAATGAGAAACCTTTTTATAGACCATCAATTAGGACTAAACCAGCTGATATTAATTTGCACTGATAGGGGGCAGGATTGCTTTCTAAATACTGACAGATTTCAGTAGGTTTCCGTGCTTTTTTGCACCTCTTTTTCTTCATGTGTTCAATACTTATTTCCTGTGTCATTCCACATTGGACGTGTTTGTTTTGATTCCTTTTTACATGTGGATTACTGACATCTGGTGTACATTTCATGTCAATAGCCCCATTAGATATATATTTACTGAGAAAAATGTTGATGTGTTCCATACTTATTTTCACTGCTGTATGTCATGAGTTGGAAGTTCCATACTATTTGCCCTGGCCTATATAGTCTCTAAAAATTTCTATAGCAATAAAATGATTTAGGGTTAAGACATATTTAAGGCATATTTCCCTTTTACATGTATGATAGAATGAAATTTGCAATATTGAGCGTGGGGCTAGATACACTGTTGCTCAACATTGATTTTATGATGTTTTATCAATAAAATTGGATTTTTTAAAAGGACCCTAATGCTGCCTGGTGCTCTGTGATTTAGATACCCATATCATACATGCAAAATGGAATTATGCAAAGTAGGGGTTGTGCCAGTAACGACTACCTTATACTTTATAGTCTGTTTGCAAATTCAAACGTTCTGATGTTCTCTGCATTTTTTTAGTGGCTCAAACGTATTGCTTTAAAATGCCTGAATTCATCCTCCATTGCCTTCTCTCGCAGTTGCTTGAAAGTCAGAGGTCAAGTGCCTTTCAGATGAATCTTATCTGCAAACATGCAATGTCTTGCTTTCAGATGAGAATCATATGACATGCGCCTTTAGGCATTTGTCATACAATACAGTGGAGAAATATTTGGGGAGTTCTCGAGAAGCATTTTTGGCCTGCTGAAATTTTCAAAAGGCAAATTGCTAAAAATCTGGATTTTTCATAACAGCATTTTCATCAAGAAAACCAGCACTGGTTGTCTGAATCCTGTTAAAGTTCTCATTACCCACACAATTCAAATGTTACAATACTAGCATTTAGATTTGATGAAAGTGACACGGTTAACATGCTCTGTTGCTGAGCCTACTTTCAGCAAATGGGCTAAAACTGCAAAATATAAATTTACCTTTGGACTATAAACTGTTGAGCAAAGCTCACCTTTCCATCTTTTTCTATGTATTGGTATGTTCATAAACAGGATTTAAATAAGGTTTTCCAGCCCTTGAGGTATTCTAGATTATGGATACTTTGCAAGTTGCAATGGTAGAACAAATATTCAAATTATTGGAGATGCGTGTATTATTACAGGTATTTACTAAACATGAATTTATGCTAAATAAAAATCTACAGGCAAAATATGGCTGTTGGCTCCTATGCTGGCTTGCTTTTAATCTACTCCAGAGATGTACACCATAGTGCATTATTGCACCTCAGAATAAAGTCACTGGGAACATTTCAGGCAAAGATGTAAAAAGAGGTACAACTTTACTGTCAGCTTGATATTAATCACTAAGCTTGATAGCTACAAATGAATTTATGGAGTGTTTAAGTGGTGATGTGTTGTGTATTCTAACTTTTTTACACAGCTGAAATGATATATGCCAGCTCCATTCTGTTCATTAACTGAAGCAGGACCAATACACTTCCAATGTCTCAGAAGAAGATACATTTGCTTATATCGACAAGCAGTATTGCAGTATTTTATCACCAGAATGAGTGAATAATGTAAAATATAGGGATATTATGGGGGTTATTTATCAAAGGTCGAGAGTTAGAGTTTTTTTAAACCTCAAATGAACTGGAATAGTATCTTATTTAAGAAAAAAACTTGAATGGAAAGAAACAGAGTCTGTAAGTTTGAGTTCAGAAACCCAAAAACTCCAATCGTGTTTTCCCGCGGGAAAAAACTCTAATCACTCAATTTATTTGAGTTTTCCGGCAAAACCCTCTGAAAAAAAACTTGAACATCATGCAAGCTGTTAAACATCTTCAAATGGTTCAAGGGACCTCTGCCATTGACTCCTACATGCCCTCAACAGGTTTTAGATGGTGTATTTTCGGATTTTCATGGAAAACACAACTCATCTTAATAACCAAATATAAGTCACCAAGGAGTTCCATGACCATATAAAAACCCAAGGCTGAAGTGTGGTGATTAGGTCCTGCATATCGGTATCCAAATCGGGCCAAGTTCTGTTTATCTGGTGACTTTTTCAGATGCATGGACCTGGAATTGTATGCCCACCATAACAATGAACTTTTTTCACCTTCTTATTACAAAATATGTTGTACAGCTGTTAAAGTTGAAATGGGGCAAACTCTCCATGCAAATTAAAGTAAATTGTTCAGTGTTCTTCAGGGTATTTCTTTTTTTTTTTGAAGGATATTTACTTAATTTGTTCAAAGGTTTCATGTCTCCTTTAAAAATAGGGGTCCAAAAATGTCTTTATTTTAAAAATTTTTGTGTTTCTGTGTTTACCAATATGATTTATCTCTTGGAAATGGTTAGTTTCTATATGGCTTGACACTAGCACATATTACTCAAGCATTATGGAGTAATCATTAGAAACACGTTCTGTTACACTAAATTGTATACATTTGTTCATGTTTTGTAGAACGGTGGCTGCAGAGGTACGAAAACAAATATCTGGACAATATGGTTCTCCACAGCTCCATAAAAACCAAAGCACTGGAGGTGGAAGCTCACATCATGCTTCGGTAATTTCTTTCAGAGAATTATTTTTCTGCTCTAGCTGTAAAGTTTTTTTTGTTTTTTTTTTTGCCATTATTATAAAGATTTTAACAGAAATGGTATCCATGTGTATATGTATCTTTCTCATTAAAACTATGTTACCAAAAGTAACCCGATAAATCAAACAAAGGTGTTAATATGAAGATAGTCCTTTCTATTCTATAAAAGCATCTAATGTGCTGGGAAGGCTTTCTGTTGTTGGGATTTGCTTTCATTCAGTCACAAGAGCATTACTGAGGTTGTGCAATGATTTCTCCCACAAATATCTAGCTAACCCAGAGATTTATATGTATTTTGCTTAGTTCATCATCATCATTTATTTACAGTATATAGCGCTGTCAATAGTTCAAAGGATCATTATGATTCTAAAACAGGAAAGGGCCTTCCCCAAACTAGTGGCAAGCACTGAATTGTCATGAACGTCATTGTAAACTGTAGCATATGTAAACTGTAGCATCAGCCCAGATGATGAAACACAGCCTCAGCATGATTCTATCCACTTTCCTAGCAACGTAGATAGGCATGTGGGATTAGAATGGGGTCATGGGAAAGAGTGAGGAAAAATGATAAAAGTTACAAAGATCCCACAGTTACAGCAATATCTGTATAACAGATAACTATAGATCTGAGACAGCTGAAACTTTGATTAGGTACAAGGAGGCAAATACTGTACCAAAAAAACATCCAGATAGGGTAGCATAGAGAATGAAAGTGGCATTAAAGGTGAGCAGAAACCTGGGCATTGGGGTGGCCGTGAATGTGATCTATTTAACTTTTGCTAAATCATTTGATAAAGAAGGTTACTGATAAAATAAAGGAGTATTGACCTTGAACTAATATTGGTACAGGCATGGGATCAGTTATCCGGAAACCCGTTATCCAGAAAGCTCAGAATTACGCCATCTCCCATAGACCCCATTTTATCCAAATAATCCAAATTTTTAAAAAATGTTTTCCTTTTTCTCTGTAATAATTAAACAGCACCTTGTACTTAATCCCAACTAAGATATAATTAATCTTTATTGGAAGCAAAACCAGCCTATTGGGTTTATTTAATGTTTACATGATTTTCTAGTGGTCTTAAGGTAGGAAGATCCAAATTACAGAAAGATCCGTTATCCGTAATACCCAGGTCCCGATCATTCTGGATAACAGGTCCCATACCTGTACTTGGATCGAGAACTGACTGAAGGAAAGATTACAAAGAGTGGTGGTAAATGGATTGTTGTCTAATTGTGTCATGTTTTTTTAGTGGAGTACTGCAGGGGTCTGTCCTGCATTCTTTGCTTTTTGTTTATTAATGACCTAGATTCTGTTATTGTCTGTTTTTGTTGGATTTTATTCTGGATTTTATGCATATGTTGCTGCTTAACAGAAATATTTGCCCACATTGTATAACTGAGTAGCAAATTGAATGTGTACTAAACCTCTACTTCTGCACATTAAATGAAGAACAATTTTTAGCATAAGCCCTAGAGGCAAATGGCAACATTTATGATTTTAACAGTGGAAAATGGGGTTGCTGTAGACATTGCCACAAGGGGCCCAGGGGCCCACCCAAAAACCTTAGACTAGGGGCCCACTCTAAGTATTATTATTATTCCTCTCCTCACTCAACCTCTATTCTCCTAGTCTCTTTTCTTTACATACTATTATCTATTATTCCATCTATTTAGCCTCTTTGTTCTCATCAAAATAGGTCATGGCCACAAAATAGGCCAAATGTCTTGCAGCATGAGGGCCCACTGGGAGTTTTCCTGGTATCCTGGTGAGCCAGTCCAACACTGCATTTCAGCATTATAATTCACTGATCAGCTTGTTAACATAACCAGATTTAAAAGTGAGCATAACATACAGCTCAAATTGGTATACATTGCAGAAATAATGCTTACTTCATTAAACTAGTCACCCACACAGTTTGTTCCCATGATACAGTTGTGGGTATGAGACATACTCAGGGCATCTAGTGACTATGAGTCTCGCAAATAATTATGAGTATTTTTAATAATAAATACCAGCAGTAAAATGTACACGGGGGGGCTGATTGATTTCACATTTATGAGTTTTTTCTGTGTGTGCTTATTTATAAAAACTGAAATTTGCATAAAAACGACTTCAGTGCAGTGACGTCACATTCTACCTATGTTTTTCTGAGTCTGACAAATTTCACAATTAATCTAAAAAAAACCCAAAACTAAAATTAAATCTCTCTCTCTCTCTCTCTCTCTCTCTCTCTCTCTCTCTCTCTCTCTCTCTCTCTCTCTCTCTCTGCCGACATTTTATATCTGAGATTCCAATTGTTTTGAGATTATTAAATCTTGAAAATTCTCATTTTGGAAATCCAGTAAAACTTGAATTGCGGGTAAAGTTGAATTTGAATGTTGATAAATCAGAGGTTATGAAAGCAGACATTAGGCTCCTTTATGAATTCTGTGCAACTCCCCCTATATTGTTATTTTTGTTAATTTGATTGTGGTTGCTGCAAACTTGTGTTTATAAATGAATACCACTATCTAGGTTTCTAGGTAAGAAAACATGTATTTGAATATAGAGGCATATTTATTATGCTTTGTAAAACGTAAAAAGCTGTGTAAAATAAATGGTGAATTTATCAAGATGTGTGTAATGTTACGCCATGCAAACGCCAGAATTGCTGCCGTTATTTTTCATTACTTCTGACGGAAGTCACTCTTAAGAAATAACACGTAGCGTAAACAGTTTACGCTGTTTTTTACAGTGTTTTTAAGTGTGATGTATTCTCCCGCTGTTTTTTTACATAGCATAATAAATATGCCCCATAGAGTGTTATTTGCTATCTGGAGCTTGCAATATTAGGTTAATGGCACTCTGGCTGTTTTTCTCAACTGGTGAGGTCATTCTGCTGTGTGTGCATTCACAGCCACGGAGTGGATTCCACCAAACATCTGCTCTGTGTGTACGCACGCTTATAGACTGATGCCATGCCTGTCAGCCCACACACATAGAGGTGGCAGAATGCAGTGAAGAAAATGACTTGTGCCTTTGTTCATATGGTCTAATTTAAACGTTACAACTCATTTGTCCCTTCTTATCCTTACATTTACCCCTTTTATAAAAGTGGTTCATCTCAACTCTGGACACTTTTGACCATGCCATGTTTTTGCAGGTTCCTCTTACAGAAGTGGTTGACCCAGTTGATTTTGAGGACTATCTCATTACTCATCCAGTGTCTATAGATTCAGGTCCATTAAGTGACCTGTATGAGTTTCCTACTGATGATGTTGAAGTTCTCTACGTTCAGAGAGAATGCAGGACCATGGTGTCATCAGTACCAGAGGAGAGGTAAGTTCTGGACCTGTCTTTCTAATAATAAACACACAGTGAGGATGAATTTTTATCATTTAAAGTACCAGCAGAATTTCCCATTTCATTTGACAGAACTTTTTTGAACAGTTTGTGCTCTCTCTTTTTAGGGGCATTTCTTCTGGGGGATTTTTAGTTTACCTTTGGAAAACTGTAAATATTTTTGGTAGAACCGGGGATTTCTAAATCTGAGTTTTTATGTATTTCCCCTTCTGGAACAAGATTGTGGGGCAAATCTACTAAAGGGCGAAGTGGCTAACGCTGGTGAAATTTCACCAGCGTGAAGTCATTTCAGCGCTTCGCTGATTTACGGTCGCTGGCATAATTACGCTAGCGGAGGAGATAGACTCTGGCGCAACTTCGCACTCTAACGCCAGGTGAATTTTTGCTCTGGTGAAAGAGCGTTACTACGCAAATTCACTACGTTTTTTATTTTACTGACCATTACCTCTATCGCCAGACTTGCCTTCGCCACCTCAGACCAGGCGAAGTGCATTGGAGTAGATAGGACTTACTTGAAATATTGTTGAAAATTTTTCTAAGTCCCAAAAAACGCTGGCGTCTTTTCCTTTTTACAGGGTGATAGGCTGAAAAAGATTGAATTTTTTTTTTGCTGTACCCTCCTTCCCCCCTACATTTGATAACATATGGCACCTAAACTGTAGGCACATGTGTAGGGCATTATAACAACTCTATATAATTGTGTTAAGGTTCCCTTGCCTTGTGTAGTGTAATGTATCTATACACAATATAGGGATTTATATCAGAAACCTATTTTATTTTATGCACAAAAATTCAGCTAATAAGGTACCAAGAAAACATCCAAAATAAGACCCCCCTCACAGTATGGATACTCTAGAAAAACGTATGTTTTCATAAAGTACACACTACAATGGGTAAATAGATCATAATAGGTCACAAAGCTTGCATTTTACCCCATTATAAAAAAGTGTGTGATAGCTATTATGTAACTTTATTTGCTTTTCTATCCATTGTTTAAAAGTTTCATTGAACATACAATGCATACATTTGTGCTTGTTTTACCTGTCTGATCATGTGTAGGCATGAACATTACAATGAACATCTTTGTCATTTTTCGTACAGTGAAATGGATTCTCATGTCAAGGATTGCATAAGAAGTTACACAGAAGACTGGGCAATTGTAAATAGAAAGTAAGTCTTGATTTTCACAATAAACCATGTGGCAAGGGTATCAGGCTCATAACTCACCAGCTGCTGTATAACATACATTGCTGCAGAGCACTTGAAGATGTTGCTAACAGAATAAGGGCCACTGGTTTAAAAATGTTGTGTTTAAATAAAACGCACAATAATAGTTTAAGAAATGTTTTTATCCTTAACCGTGTGCTCTAACTTGAATATTTTAAAGGGGCCACAGTTACTGGACAAAAAAAGTGGCCTTCATTTGAATCTTCAGGTTGAATTTGAATTGTTTTTAAGAAATTCGCATTCGTACCAAACACATATACTAATTTTACAACCCTTTTCTGCTCGGATGAAGCTAAGAATTCCATATAATCTCTTTGAAACATTGATAAACAGGCAGAACAGATCTTCCAATGAAATGGGCATACAAATAAATTTTCTTCGCAAGAATATAGATAAATACCGGTAGGTCCACCCTGCAGCAGCACTACTACAGACAGATGCTTTTACAGCAACCAAAAGCTGTGTTTTCCAGCACCAGAAAGATGGTGTAATTTAATTTGGAAGATTTGGTGCTTTGGTGGACAACTTTGCAGGTGTGTGTGTAGGTTTTTTTTCAAGTCTGCTGGTGCAATAAATCTAGTGCATAAAAAGCAACACTTATAATTTAACACCTTTTGGGCTTGTTTTGCTTGTAAGTTACACCGTTTCTGATATGAGCTGAACAACTTAATATTTTCTTTTAACATTTAGAGCTTGCTACCTTATTTTAAGGCATGTGAAAATTGTCTGCCTTGTGTTTTACATCATTTCTAGTATTACATTTTTGTAGCCCAGATTACACCTTCCTTTTTGGGGTATGCATACGGTAGCAGCAGTATTCGGTGCAAATTTGTGTAAGGATTAGGCCTATGGCACAGCACATACTCTCAGAGAGAACCACAGTGCTAAAACACTTGATATATAACACAGGGACATTGGTAGTTTCAATTTGTAGTTGGTTCGAATAAGATCTCTTTGTATTCCATTGGGAACATGTGATTTGCTCCATTAAATCACTGTGGGGAAACAAGAACATTAAGCTATATTAACCACCTTTCCCACCTATATGCTATTGCACAGTGTTGCCTTTAGTTTTTGTGCTGTCTTCAGGAGATGTGAACTAGGCTTGTAACTATGCTACAGCCAGGGATTAACTCTAATATCAGTGCTTGTCCTAAAATATTACTAGGATTGCCTGTGGTAATTGGCTTCCCCTTTCATGGGATTTCCTGTGTTGAGGCACTAAGGGTAATGGCCTAAAATGTGGTACGCAGACAGAGAAAAGCAGATTGGCTGCCATTCACTCCACTCCACTGACTGGCACAGCTTCTGCCTGTGTGCAGCTACACTGAGTGGATTTCTGTGTGATGAAATACATTTTCACATCCAAATCCACTCAGCTGCACACAGGCAGACACCACAAAGTGCAGGTGGAGTGAAGCAAATCATCCCCATTATGTGCCCTATGCAAAACTAGGCTACTTCATTAAGTAACCACTTTTCCTATACTGTATTTGCTGTTTTTCGCATCTCTACATCTGTCAGAACATTTTCCTGTTTGTGCGGGGCCCGTAAGACTTAGGCCATACTTTTTTCAGATGCCCAGTTGGTCTTTCTTTCTCCCTTTCATTGCAGTGAGTCAAATTTGATCTTTTGTTTGAGTCACTAGCCAATTTTTATTTGCTTTCAGTCATTTTTACAGTACAGTATTACTAGTAACACTTTCCTTTCACCTCAAAGTGAGTTTCTTATAAATCGTAAAATCACCACCTGTCTCATGACTAAAGAACTAGTACAGCAAAGAGACTGGCCATGCACTGTATGTGTGGTGACATTTTAAATCAATAGTATCCCAGAGATCAGCAAATTAGATAAAATGGGTGTAATTCTGTCAGGCTTCCTGCATGGTGCAACCTGCATCGGGTACTGCTGTTGTAAGTTAAGATGGAGTCTTTAGTGTCCACCTAGTGGTGGAATAAGAGTACTTAATTATCCAGTAAAATACCACAACAGTTTGGGGGGCTACAAACAGTAACTACTGTGGGTACTGATGGGTAAGGGCAGATCACTTGGATTCTCAGGGAATGTGTTGGAAATGCAGTTTACTATAAATCTAGACAGGCTAGTATATCCATAAGACTGGATCATCAGGCATTCCAGTTTTTCAGTTTGGGCCTTCAACTGGGGTGTGAAAGAATGGGTTATATTGCTTGGCAGAAGGCCTTAAATCTGTTTGAATTTTTTTCTTTTTTGTGTGACCACTGTAATAGTCATTAGATTTAGCCAATTTGGTAATTTGCCTGGTGGAAGTTGAAATTAAGAATTGGATTGACAAACGTTTTATTGTTCCAACAGGTACCACAAATTGGGAACTGGTTTTAATCCTAACACACTGGACAAACAAAAAGAGAGACAAAAGGGTTTGCCAAAGCAAGTTTTTGAATCAGATGAGGTTTCTGAGAGCAGCAGCTTCCAGGATGACCAAGTATGAGAATGATAAATGTGTTTATGTATATGTGTGGTGTCTAGATTTGCTGCCCTAGAATATATTCATCATAATTTGTTGTGTGTTCATGTAATATTGCATGTGATTTGTTTTAAACATAATCAGGGCTTATGTAATAACATAGGTGAAAGTTTATTCTGTCAAGTAAACTAGAGCAACATTCCAGCACTTGAAAATATAGATGAAATCATCCCTTTAAACTGTGATCCCCAGTCTCCTTCAAGTTCTGAGTCCTTTTGTTTTATAATACAGTACAAACGCAGTTTTGTTTTATCTCTTTGTTTTTAATAACCAGGATGACATCAAAAGACGCTCAATGTCAATAGATGATACTCCACGGGGAAGCTGGGCTTGCAGCATATTTGACCTCAAAAACTCTGCATCTGATGCTCTAGTTCCTAATTTACTGGACCGTACCCCAAATGAAGAAATTGATCACCAAAATGAAGACCAAAGGAAATCAAACAGACACAAAGAACTGTTTGCATTGCATCCTGCTCAGGATGAGGTATGGCTTGTAGAGCACTAAGACTGTATATTTGTTAAGGGGAACTTCTTTATAATGCAGCATTTGCCCAATGCTAGATTAAACATACTGAGAAAAATATTGGTGCCAACGTACATTAAAAAAGACTTAAATTCACCAGTAATTCTTGTGATTGTAGGCAAGAACAATAACTGGACAAATAATGACGTTTTATTTTATACAATTAATACATGGCAGTTCTGATGGAACACATACTTTGTTATAAAACAGAGAACTGATATCATATGAACATTTTATTCATAGGATGAACCTATTGAGCGTCTGAGTGTTCCTGAGGTACCAAAAGAACACTTTGGACAGAGACTGCTGGTAAAATGCTTATCCCTAAAGTAAGATTTTTTTTCTTTCTGTTTGCTTATGTCTGCAAAACGTTACATGTTCTCAGATATTTTACATTTTTTAACACCATTCTTTTCTTTTAAATTGAATAGATTTGATTTACTATGGAATTTTGCTTAGTACAATTGATTATGTTATGCTATATTATGCTGCCACAATTTTATAGTATTTCTGTAAACAGAAAACTAATTATACAAAATCTCTTAAGGCCGCCTTTAACTTGACAGCTCTTCAGTTACCTCAACCACATGCTTGGCTTAAAAGTTGTTGTTAAAGGGACAGTATATGGCCATGTTCAACATGAGTGCAGTGAATAGGGTTTGTGCTAAACATACTTTTTGACTATTTTATCACACAAAATCTATGGTTAATGTTGTTTCCTCTGCCAATAATCTAGTTATCTACCTCACAAGAACCAAACATGGAGTATCTTAAATATCCCTGGTTGTCTATGCTCCAAAATCAAGTAATACTAAGGGGTATACAGCCCCTTTAAAACCAAGCCAGAATTCTATATTATTTGCATGATAATCTGCACAATAGTTGTAGCTGCATTTTCCAATATGAATGAACACAAATAAGCATGTAGAGAAAATTAAAATGCAAACCCTACTTTAGAATTCACTTGGTTTCTTCAGTGTGGATGTTCTTGGCTGAGTGCTCTGGCCAGCATTTTTTTTAATCCACCGTGCTTTTCTCCCACCTCTGTCCTATCACTGAAGTCACTCTTAAATTTGAGTATTCACCAAGTTGCTGGTATGTGCACAACAGCCATGCCCTTGTCAGAGGTCTGTTGTATCCAGAAATAACAACACAGTTATAACAGTCCTTTTGCCAAGTGGAAAAATCCTTTTTACAATTATTACAAAAAATGGCCAATGTTGTTGCCTAAATAAAACACTTTTTTTTACTTGGCAAAAGAAGTGATAGATAAGGGAATAACGCAGAGCAGCCAGAGGCAATTGTTGGCAGCCCTTCAATTGTAAGTTTGGATGGAGAGAAAATCCTAAATATCTAGCATATGCGTTTCCCTGTACGAATCACTATGCCAATAGACTGTAAATAGTGATTTAAAGGAAAAAAAAGGTATAATCATGAGGAAGTGCCAAACTCTTGGCTACCTCCACCAGTATTTAAAATTGCTTACCTGAGAAGCTATGCTGCTCTTCTTTCTTAAAAACAAACAAAAACAAAAAAAAACACTGGTCCGGTGTGGTTCTGTAAGAGCTGTTTCATCGCCATTTTCTTCCTCTTCTTTCTTTTTCTCTTCGGCCCAGGTCCAGGTGTGCATGTGCAGTAGAGTTAGAAGGCAAACTTAGAAGCAAAAAGCCCGCTTTTCACTCTGCTGCGCATGCACACTGGCCGGGTCAAAGAGAAGATCATAGGAGAGGAAGAAAATGGCAATGTAGTACTCCTACAGAAGTTCACTGCATCAGAACAATTTTAGCACACAGGAGCGTCAGGCTGGGGTATCAAGCAATTATAATTACTGGGGGTTCCTAACATTTGTGAGCCTCCCAGTGCTTTTAACTTTCAATATCCTTTAAACAGAACTAAAGTTCCAGTAAAATATGTTTTTTATTACAGTTCTGGTAGCGTAGTTGACATCAGCAATTCAAATCAAATGAGATTATACCCCCAAACTCACTCCACAGAAGCCTATTGTTAATTCTAACATAAAATCTTAACTTTAGTAGAGAGTTAGATGACCTTTAGTTTTATTATCCAGCTATTTCTGTCCTCAGAATAAAAAGAAGAAAGTAAGGGAAGAGTTGAAAACATTTTTTTAAACAAGGTCATCTTTTTTTTTGTTCACCACTGTATCCTTCTCTAACCTTTGTAAGCAAACGTGATTTCACAATGTACAGACTGTTAGTTAATCTATATATATTTTAGGTAAGGATAGTGAGTGTTTGCATAAGATAGTGGATGTCCAGGTACCACTTATTTTCTGTTTCGGCTCTATTAAAATTTAGACATGTATTAATAGAAAATATGGAAGTGAAATAATTGTATATTTTAACATTTTTTATCTCATTCTATGAAACATTTGTATAGTAGCCTGGAAAGGGAATAACATAATCAGACACCTAACCAAGGATGAGTGGGCTGGGTCGCTTGAATGTTTCAAACAAACCAACCTTACCCTTTAGGGCTATCCTGCATGTATACTGTACTGTGTTTGTGCTGCAGGCTCAGGTGATCAGGTGCTGTATGCCACACATGTTAAGGACAACTGACCATGGTTATTTGGTGTGCTTCAAGTGATTATAATCCTGGCTAAGAGTTGCAACAATGCTTAAAATCAGACACCATTGCTCCCTATTGATTGAAAATGCCTGCAGAGGTGTTTTTCATGCCATTCTTACATGATAATGTGGCAGTGTGTGTTTGCAGGTGAGAATAACATGACTGCTTTTGCTTTTTCATGCAATTTTCTTACAAAGCAATGAAGCCTGATTTAAGGTGTTATTATGTAACTTCTAGGTATTGTAAAGTAGAATTATTTGTTTTTTATAGTGGTCTGGAATAAATCATTTGGAATACAGGCTAATTCTTTGCAAAATATTGAATTTTGATTTTTTTTTTCTCTCTTGCTATTGTGTTTTGTTTAGATTCGAAATAGAAATTGAACCAATATTTGCAAGTTTAGCTTTATACGATATCAAGGAAAAGAAGAAGGTATGTCCATCTTCATTGAATAATCAAATGGAATATTGAGGGTTAAAAATAAGAACTGGAAATTTATTGCAATTATTTTGTCTTCCTACGGTAAGTTATTGTATGGTCACAATTCAATTTGCTGATTACATAGGGAGCATAGGAGGAGAGAGAGGATTTTTTAAAATTCTTTCGGGCAACAGCAATGGCACACAAATAGTAACCCATTGTTTACCTGCAGCACAGTTTCCGGCTCAGAGGGTTAATTCACAGCAATTTGCCACGTGCCCATTGAGCTAGTCTTTGCATGGGGCACAAAATTCTGGAAGTCTCCCTGTGTTCCATTGCCATTGTGCAATCAAAGGATGGTAAACAAAAGAAAGGGGAAAATTACAGCCATACCTACCCATCAAATTTCTTTTAATGCTGTGACATTTAGGTGATACATTTTAATAGTTAACTGAGATAACAATAGCATCAGGTTTCAGGTCACAAAACAAATGTACTATACTATATACTAAATTAAAAATAATTGAAAAAGAATATTATAGGTACAATGCAAATGTGGCAACAAAGAAGTCCTGGCACGTATAATGGGTAAACAGCGGCAAAAACTATTAAGGTAATGGCACACATGGTGATTGGCAGTAGTTTTTTCCCCTGCCTTTTGTAGCTCTATGGGGTGAAGAAAAGGATTCATTAGCCTCCTGTTAACTTGAATTGAAAGTGCATGAAACCACCGGGTGCAATTTGGAAGGAGATACCTGCCCAGCATATTGGCACAATCACCCCTTTAAAAGAATACATCCAGTGCTTTCAGATGCTTAAAGTTAAGGGAGGGTTTTGTGGCCCACATATGAAACTACAAAATGCCTGGAACTATAAAATGCTGCAAATCACACAGTGTGGCATTTTCTTCGGGCAGATGGGTGGTTTGGTATCGTGTTGAAAACTGCAGAAAAGTGCTTAAACCCACCCAGTTGGGCAACATAGAGCTTGCAAAGTCGTGGGGCATTTTCTTGCCAGAATAGTATTGTCCCCCCTCCCCCAGCCAGAGTGTTTGCTGTACTGAACTGCACCTCAGGTGGAGGAAAGATTTTTTTATGATATGTTTACCGGTAATTAAAATCCCTTGACACTGATAGTACCAACAGTGTTGGGCAGTTTCAATTAAAATGAATGGGAGGCACTACATATGCTTTGATTTGGCCATAACTGGCCCATGTTCCTTTAGTGCAATGCTGTTATGATTCTTTGAAAGAAGGCACAGTACGGACAGTGTGTCATGGTGGAACTCTCCACTGAAAGTGCACATCACTTTGTCTTATTGTGCTTATGAATAAATTACATATATTTTAGCTCCATTTTCACCATCTTGCTCAGACACTGCTACCATAGTAACTGGGTTTCATTACCAACACAAGTCCTAAACTAAACCAGTACAACAAAGTTTGAATAACTTGGGGCTGTTCTGATGAATATCTTAATGGACCCCCATGTGTAGGGTGTTACTAGACTTGCTAGCCTTTTGGTTTAATTACATAATGTAGGTAGAATAACTGAAGAAATGTGATTGGACAGTTTGAAAAGACTCAGTTTTTTCTTCATGGCCTTACTTGAACTGTATTAAATCACATTATTATTATTTCTGGATGAAAATGATTACTTTCACTTTCTGAGCAACAGATGTAATTCACGTTGACAATTATAATAAGCCATTACTGCTTCTTGTCATTTTATTACACGGAGGACATGAATTTTACTAAATTGAGCCGTTTCCTAAATCAATTTTCATTAATTTACATATGTTCAGATTTCAATTTGTATAAAAATGGTGTTCAGTCTCTCTCCTGTACAATGGAAAAAAACCATATTGTTTTTCCAACGCTGATAAGTTCTGTTTACTTCTTGTTTTTTAGATATCTGAAAACTTTTATTTTGACTTAAACTCGGAACAAGTAAAGGGAATGTTGCGTCCATATGTCTCCTCTCCAGCCATCAGTACCCTGGCTAGATCAGCTGTCTTTTCAATCACTTATCCATCCCAGGATGTGTTCCTGGTTATTAAAGTAAGGCAATTTGTACTTGACATTTCAACTTTCTAGGTGATTTTTGCAACCATAATTCTGTAATTATTGTTCAATAAATTACTTAAAATTATAGTGAGCAATGAAAGATGTACAAAATAATAAATGACCAATGAAAGATGTACAAAATAATAAATGATGTGTGTAAGTTCTTGCAGATAAGAGTTGTTCCCATTCTGCCATTTTTATTATATTTTTACGTCTAGGGACACTGATTTATTTGAATATTTGGATGAAGTATCAGAGCAAAGTAATCCAGATTAAGGAGAAATGCCCACTCCCTGCATATTTTTAATAGATAATAGTTGGATATGCTGCCCAACCAAATTTGTACATGTATGTCGGGACAGCTGTGTACTTTTTAACCCCCCGAAATCAATCTTTTTCACCTGTCATTAAAGTGGAAGGGAAATGCATGAAAGCCCAAATTCTGATGCTTCGCTTGAAAAGAAGTTTTCTAGCTGTCAGTGGTTCATAATTCCCTGAGCAGGACATGGGGGGGGGGCGCAGGTGGTTGGTGCACAGCGAAGTGCCGAAATAAGAATTAATCTATCCCTGAGGGTCTGTACTGCGCTGTAAGCATATCCCTTTTAAAGGAGAACTAAAGCCTAACTAAAGAAGTAGCTAGAAATGTTCTACATTATGTTTTGTGCTTCTGTACCAGCCCAAGGCAACCACAGCCCTTTAGCAGTGAAGATCTGTGTCTCCAAAGATGCCCCAGTAGCTCCCCAACTTCTTTCCTGCTGATTCACTGTACATGCTCTGTGCTGCTGTCACTTACTGAGCTTAGGGACCCACTCACAAAATACAGAAATGTCACAATATAAGGCTGATTAGTAATTAATACAAATAATTACTACATGGCAGCACAGAAACCAGTGCAATGAAATGAAAATTTAATAATCAGCCCTGTAGCATCAACTTATATTACAGACAAACCTTATTTTCTGCTTGATAATTTGTGACGACCCATAAGCTTAGCTTCTTAACCCCTGCTCAGAGCCCACTGAGCATGTGAGTGTCGCAGACACTTTCCAAGATGACCCCCTGTGAGAAGTTTGAAGTCCTGGATCATTGCTGCTATTGACAAGCTGAAACTTTAAGCTGGTGCAATAAGTTCAGTATATAAAATATGGCATTTTTAGTCATTCATTTCTAGGGTTTAGTTCTCCTTTAAGTCAGGTGAAAGAAAACTGCCCCGTGTGGTATCTGCCTTACACTTATTTTTAAATATTTTTGCATGGATTGTATAACATAGTTGGTCTGTATATTTATATGGTATTTTTTTGTATTGCACTTCTAGTAAAAAGATGTTTGTGAAAAACGTGTTTATTTTAATAAAATATTTTCAGCTGGAGAAAGTCTTGCAGCAAGGAGATATCGGAGAATGTGCAGAACCCTATATGATATATAAAGAAGCTGACACAGCAAAAGTGAGTGCTAACAGAATAATCCTATTGGGTCTATTGTTTATATGATTTTTTCAGTAGTCTTACGGTATGGAGATCCAAATTATGGAAAGGCCCCTTATCTGGAAAACACCAAGTCTGAATAACAGGTTCCATACCTGTAATAGGTTATGTTGTAGAGGCTCGTCTCACTCCAATATGCCATGTATTTTACCTTTATTCAGAGCTCTTACCCAGCATCCTAGCATAATTGTGATTGCACAGAAATTCTGGTGTGACATAACCTGCTCCTGATTCTTGTTGTGGCCTATGTATGGGTGTGCCATTTTGTTGTAACATCAGTATTGACATTATCATGCAATTCAGCTGACACAAGTAGAAGCTCCTATTAGAAATGCTACATATGGAGCTTTATATATAACATTTTCTTTGCAGAACAAGGAGAAATTGGAAAAATTGAAAAGTCAAGCAGATCAGTTTTGCCAGAGACTGGGAAGGTACCGCATGCCTTTTGCCTGGACAGCAATTCATCTGATGAACATAGTGAGCAGTGCTGGGAGCCTGGAACGAGATTCCACTGAAGTAGAGATTGGGCCAGCAGGTATTTTCATAATTAGCCATGCTTTTAAAAACAATTAAATTTTTTTTAATTTAAATAGCATGCTGATCTGTAAATAAGAAAATAAAATCTATGATCAGTTCTCAAAGATGTTTTAGATTTTACCCCCTTTTTTCATATTTTTATAAAGAGCGTAAAGGCTCATGGTCAGAAAGAAGAAACTCCAGCATTGTTGGAAGGCGCTCATTAGAACGTACCACTAGTGGTGATGAATCGTGTAACCTGACTGCCTTTCGACCTGCAACACTGACAGTGACAAACTTCTTTAAACAGGTGCCTTATTAAAATCTGTTTTATTTACTATTGTTATGTCTGAGGCTGAGTTGGCTATTCATTGATAAGATTATATATCAATTAAAGGGGTTGTTCACCTTTGAGTTAACGTTTAGTATGTTGTAGAGAGTGATATTCTGAGACAATTTGCAAATGATTTTCCTTTTTTTGAATAAGAGACTGGAATATGAATAGGAAAGGGCCTGAATAGATAGATGAATAAGAGTAGAGTAGTAATAACAATTAATTAGTAGCCTTACAGAGCATTTGTTTTACATGGGGTCAGTGACCCCCTTTTGAAAGCAGGAGTCAGACAAAAAATGCAAATAGTTAAAAAATGATATTAAAAAAAATTATGAAGACCAATTGAAAAATTCTATAAAATACTAAAAGTTAACTGTTGAGTTCACAGAATTAATGAGCATGCCATCAGTAGAAATATTAAATAAAGAGTGGACCAGGTTTAGATGGAAAGATAGCACTTTCTGTCATTTTATGGTATCAGTTGCTCTTTTCTGTAGGTTATATGCATATGCTTAACTGCAAAAATAATATGTATAAAACCATAATGAAATGTATCCTGGTTCCTATGTTTTGCATGGTTTCTGGACCTGAGTTAATTAATTCATGTTCACGCCTGGTGAAAATTAGATGTTTATATTTAATAAATGTTTTTTTCCCCCTTTTTTAAAGGAAGGAGATCGACTAAGTGATGAAGATCTATATAAATTTCTCGCAGACATGAAGAGACCATCTTCTGTGTTAAGAAGACTGCGACCAATTACTGGTATTTAGCTACAATTCATTTATTATTGAAATCATTTTTCAGGACGTTCAGTGGGTTCTTTCCTTAAGTATCACAGTAGGAGCATAAGCATGTATTTAATAAAGATTGGGTCTAATAAAACATTCAGAACTTAATATTTAGTTTAGATGTTCATATAAACTATATTGATTGTGACATTGTAATGGAACAATTACTACTAATCATAGCAATACAGATGGTATCTGTGCCTTGGAATGCATAGGCCCTGGATTATTTGTATATTTCTGTTGTCTTAAATAGGACTGTATGCAAAATGGCATTCCCACAAAGACAGTTGTAGTTCCCATGCTATCCAGCAGAACTTATTACTTATAACTGATTATTATTAGTATTCATAGTGTATGTAGGTACATGACAATTAACTTCTAAAAAACATTTACTGTCTATTTTCAACCTAAAACTACATTATATCTGTGGAATGCCACTATAAACTGTTTCCTCTTTTCATTCAGCTCAGCTGAAGATAGATATATCTCCTGCCCCAGAAAACCCAAATTATTGCCTAACTCCAGAATTGCTACAAGTTAAGCCTTATCCAGACAGCAGGGTGCGGCCTACAAGAGAAATATTGGAGTTTCCGTCAAGAGATGTGTATGTCCCAGATACTACCTACAGGTTAGTAAAAGTCCATTTGCATCAACCCATTTCTGTTATTTTGTAAACATCAAATACTCCACATAAATAAATTAAAGACGGACTTCTATTAATAATGGTTTTAACATCTCACTTTTGGCCACTTCATCAGGGTTTTAGGCAGGCTGCTGCCAGAGTAGCAGGGTTTCAGCAAAGGCAAAGATTCGGCAAAGATTGTGGAGAATTTAGTCTACCCATCACCTAGATGAAACACGGGTGGGTTAAGGGCTGTGAGAGAACTTATATAGTTGGTAAATGAAATGTTGCAGTTTACCCACTGACATTATTAAGTTGTATTTTAGCACTCCCATCTCTTACTCCAACCTGTTCACAGCATAGGTGGTTGCAAGTTTCATTAGGCTAATTTACCCACCAATTATTGTTCTAGTTGGGTGCAAAATGAGCAATAGTCTGTGACATGCAATTCAATTACATACCAGTTGTGCTGATATATAGTAGGCTCTTTAAAACAGGATAGCCAAGGCTAGTCTAGGATGCTTATTATCCCAGACCACCATAGAACAGAGAGTTCAAAAACTGATCTAAAGTGCCCCTGGAAGAGAATATACAAAATATAGTAAATTATTAAGTATAGAGATTATTAATGCAAGTGCTCTAACCAGCCAGGAAAGTCATAAATTCCTCAATGGGTAAAGCATTCTAGGAGAACATATTAAAAACCTATTTAATATGGCCAGGGATAGGCAATCATAGTCTGGGTTAATCTTGACACCTCAAAATTTTAAGATCTAGGGCTGCCAATAAGATGCAACATATATATTTTTGTATATGCTTCGGTATAATAATATGAGATTTCATTTTTTTTTGGCTGCCTGGTGTTTTTATTTAAGAAGCATTCTATGGAATGAGCATACAGTATTTATGCACTTTTATTCCCTGTTTGTTACCCCCACTAATTCGGAGAGAGAAACATTTCATTCTCCTTTGAACAACCTCTAATTTCTTAATAGCGATAGATGAGTGTAATGAGCGCCTGAGAGAGCTTGACATTTTCTTTGAAGGTTAAGAGAAATATAACTGTGTAATCAATATGACAAACTAATTACTGTTGGCTCTAATCTACTGTCCCTTTGGGAATTGACGCCAATGTGATGTTCAGTCAGATGTGCAAGTAATTAACCAAGCAGCGTACTTATTCTTGCAATCATGTCTTCACAATATGGGAGTTTTTGAGGAGACTTTTTTTTACAGGTGGCAGACTGCTGTATGCTTTCTAGTGAACATTTTTGCAGGCATATTGCCATACAAAAGATCAGTTTTGCAATCAGGAAAAACCTTTTCTGCCTTGAAATATGCTGGCTTTTTACTATTGGCTTCTGTTGCAGAAAGTCCTGTATGAACAAGATTTTTCAACATCTAAGAAAATGGTAACCTCTACAGCAGTGGCATTTATAATAGCCACATATAGCCAGGTTGTCCCCATAGTCTGACAACTATTACGATATATGTTGTCCATAAATCCCAATAGCTGTCCATTACAGCAGCATAGCTCTAGCTTACATCTGATCTATTTCACACTGTGGGAGCAAAACTTTGAACTTGCATGTCGTCATGTTCTTTGTTAGTAGGTCACACTGATCTTTGTATATTCGTGAAAAAAAATAAAGTAAATACATTGCTTCCATCAAAAGAGTGGTTAAGTGGAGGGGGATTTTAATGGAAGATGGAAAATATGTAAATATGTCAAAAAACTTTAATATTTCAAACCTTTGTGGGGCAATTTGTTGGTACCCCATAGCTACTTAAAATTGTAGGCAGTGAAATTAGCCCTGAGTGACACTGCTTTTAGGGCACTGGCACATGTAGCAAGTCCAGACATTTTCCGAGTGCTCAGTGCATTCACTGTGCAGAGTAATTAGAAATATTCAAATCTACTTCGAGGAACACTAAGGGGCAGATGTATGAAGGGTCGAATATCGAGGGTTAATTAACCCGCGATATTCGACTAGGAACTAAAATCGTTCGACTTCGAATATCGAAGTCGAACGATTTAGCGCAAATCCTGCGATCGAACGATTGAAGGATTATTCGTTCGATCGAACGATTAAATCCTTCGAATCGAACGATTATATCCTTCGAATCGAACGATTCGAAGGATTTTAATACAACGATCGAAGGAATATCCTTCGATCAAAAAATCTCAGGCAAGCCTATGGGGACCTTCCCCATAGGCTAACATTGACTTCGGTAGCTTTTAGCTGCCGAAGTAGGGGGTCGAAGTTTTTCTTAAAGAGACAGTACTTCGACTATCGAATGGTCGAATAGTCGAACGATTTTTAGTTCGAATCGTTCGATTCGAAGTCGAAGTAGTAGTCGAAGGTCGAAGTAGCCCAAAAAACACTTCGAAATTCGAAGTTTTTTTAATTCGAATCCTTCACTCGAGCTTTGTAAATGTGCCCCTAAGTGACATATTCAAAAAATTGTGCATATGTTTGCACTAAAACTTTATTTACCAAAAAAACATGTTTATATCAGGGTAGTAAAAAACACATAGTTTACATAGTATGATAGCATCCTGTATAGATACAGCTTTAAAAATAATAATTAGAATTTTAAATGATAAACTGAGAAATACACAATTTACTATGAAGTATAAAGCATGCCTTTATATCCTTAAGATTTAGGAAAATATATCTTCAGTAAAGTCTATACGTGTAAGTCAATGTGACTCAGAATAAAAGGCAATTTGTGTAATTCTCTTAAAAGTGATTCCTGCAGGACATGTCATCGTATTTATTTGCATCTATTTCCCTCTCTTGTTTTTTATTTTCACAACCTCATGCTCTAGTCCCTTGTTCCAAAGAATTTCTCTCTACAAATACTTGATTTTAAATTACATATTCTGGCCAACTACAAAAACAGGATTGTTTGAGTATGCAGACACATACAAAGGCAAGCGTTTCAACATACAGTAAGTCAGTAAGTAATATTTTAAGGCCAAGTCAGTCTTTAGGCAGGTTGTTCGCCACTGCATTCATAGATATACAATGGAGGATTAGTCAGGTGATTATGAGCTGTAAAGAGGCATTTTGATTTATAGGTCTCAAGCATTACAGGACTATAAATTTATCATTATTATAAATAAATTAAAGTACTTTTAAATACAAGAATGGACTGGTTTCAATCTGGTTTTTTTTTTTAAATTTTGTGGGGAATGCTCTTTACACCTCTTTTTCATAATGTTTATATTGTATTTATATTAAATATATTTTTAATTGATCCTTAATTTAACCCTTAGCTTAATGAAACTTCAAGCTGAAATAAGTATGGGCCAGCTCACGGAAGGCTGCCTTGATAGTAATTTCAATGCATTTTTCTGCTAGCTTATATAATACACATGAAGAGTTACTTAGAAACCATCCATTCCATAATGCTGTTTAAGATCTCCTTCCTCACCAAATCCCATTTACAGCTATTAATTCTATACAATAGTAACACATTCAGCTGTGATGGACAAGGCAGAATGACATATAACATATTGCCTTATTCGAAACTGTCGAGATCCGTGCGATAGAGCATGATTTTTGTAGACTTGAGTGAGTATAACCTTCCCTTCTCAGATTTCCAGTATATGCCTTGCCCTCTTCTTCTGTCCAGTCTTGTCCTTGGTCTTTGTTTCATGTACTTTCCATTTAGATTTGTTCCACTGCAAGCAGTAATCCACCATCCACCTTAAAATATACACAAAATTACTTATTCACAGTATTTTTCCCTCCTCCTTTTCCTTCCCCCGTTAATGTTAAAATCTAAAAGTTAAATAAACACGAACTGTATTTAGCAATTCAAATTTAAATATCAAGTGTCCACAGCCATCAAGGAAGACAGTTATATAAAAAGATAATAGCAGATAACATGTCGTTATTATGTTTTAGTGTACACCTATATATTATTAGTTGGGCAGAATGGCACAACATCTTACCTGAAAACGTTTCAGCTGGACATTTCAAATCCCCAGAATTCCGGTCGTTCGTTGAAAACAGAAGCTCTCTCTGTTCAGGGAGACCACTGGGAATGTTTCCCGAGACCTGTGAAAGCTGGAGAGCATAACTCGTATCTTGATTTCCAAGAGTGAACATATATTCCACAAATCGACAGTTCTCCTTCCAGTCCTGCAGCTCAATATGCAACATATAATCTGCTTGCTGAGAAATGGCATGGATCTTCTCAAGACCTAGCCAAAATTCACCTGAAATCACAGTAGGACAAGCTTCAGACTACGGTCTAGTCAAGTAATTTCACTGTTGCTCTTTTCTGGCAACTAAACTGTTAATGGCCATGATGTCTGGTAGACAATTTAAGTAAATAGGATTATGTGTATGGAATATGCTGATTTTACTTCTTTATAAATAAGCAGCTTTATTGTCTTTTGAGATCCTGCATACAGAAATAATTAAGCTTCCCGTCCATATGTTTATCTTAGAGGTTTCTAGTTGTCAGCATGGAACAGTATTGGACATGCCATCGTTGCATCCAAGGAAATAACTGCCCTCACCATAATGGTGGCAGACCTAATGTTTTCCCTAGTCTACCTTGAAGCAGTTTTGCATTCACACGCGGGTATCTGTTTATAATGATAGTGTATACTGCGTAATGTTCTTTTAAATATAGTTATAAATTAATTGGTATATATGTCCTAATGTAGATTGTTCCGTATATTATCAAAATATTATAGCTATTGATAAAAAATATGAAAGTTTATGTACAGTTGTCTTTCAAAGGTATTAACAGGCTGTTGGTAAATGGAGTATCTTGCATAAGCATTTCTTTGACCATTGATTAACTAAAGCAAATAAAGGCGTATCGGTCTTTTTCAACAGAGTCACATGTGATTGGCTTTTAGTGGTTGGAAGATGGGTTTGAAAGGGTGTTTGCTTTTACCGTCCGTTGTGGGCCTTTGCAGACAGATACATTGATTTTTTTTGCATAGATGAGCATAAAATGGCAAATTTTACTGATGCAATTACATGATATAATACAGGTATGGGACTTGTTATCCAGAATGCTCCAGACCTGGGGTTTTTCGGTTATAACTGATCTTTCCATAATTGGATCTTCATACCTTAAAGTGATACTGACGCTAAAAAATTAATTTTTAAAATATGAATGTACATTAAAAGTTACCTTTAGGTCATGTTGATCGTTTTTGCTGTGAGGTCTGTTTTTGTAAATAATTTTTAGTTGATGTTCCTAAACCTGACTGTTAAGCTAACCTGACTGTCCCATCTCAGCCTATCAGTTAAAGTTTCTAATGCTGCACAAATATGGCAGCCCCCTCATAGACGAGCACGGGGAGTCAGATGGGTAATGTAAAAGCTTTGAGCAAGTACTTTATGGCAAAATATTGTAAGTAGCAAACAAAGCCAATACTATGATAGATGTAAAAAATTTTAAATTATGGTTTTAGTATCTCTTCAAATCAACTAAAAAACATTTAGACATTAAATAAACCCAATTGGCTTGTTTTGCCTCCACTAAGGATTAATTATATCTTAGTTCGGATCAAGTACAAGGTACTGTTTTATTATTACATAGAAAAAGGAAATCATTATTAAAAAAATTAATTATTTAGATAAAATGGAGTCTATGGGAGATGGTCTTTCCGTAATTCAGGGCTTTCTGGATAACAGGTTTCCAATAACAGATCCCATACCTGTAATACATTTTGCATTTGCAACACAAGTATTGAAGCCCTGCATGCAGTGCTCCAGACAGTGGGGCATAGCCCTTTTAAAGTAATAATAAAGAATTTTTTAAATATATGGTACTGTTTTTATAATGGTATAATCTTACCTGTAAGTTCTCCAAAGCCGTTTAAGTATGATTCCCATGTCTGGTTAAAATCCACTGAACCATCAATTCGTCTCTGAATTACTGTGCTAGCATTATCTAAGAAAAAATGTCATGGAGTTATTCATTAATAATTATGCTATGCTGCTTAGTTGTTTAATACGGTAACAATATGCCATTTATTTAATGTTTTCGGCACTTCCACTTACATGTTACATTCAAATCAATGGAAGCAGTAGGGGTAGTCAGTGACACTTTTCATCCAGCTGAAATATTTGGGTGGATGAGCAATATGTGTATACTGGCCCTAACTTTTCTATTCTTCCTATTTGTAGCCACAAATTACTTCTCTTAACAGTTAATTTACAGTAAAACTACTAGTTTAAGACTTTACCTGATGTCATTTCACAGTATACATCGAATGCCGTGCTTCCATTTGGTCTGATAGTATAAATACCACTTGATCTTTCTCCCCTGTTATAAATGTCATTGCAGTCACGACTGTCTATTAAGAAAGAAATAGAAAATGAAATAAATTGAGAATGCGTGTACTTACAGAAGACATGTATTTTGATGCCAGAAAAGTTAATTCACATTATCTTTTCTGTAAATCTGCACTTTTTGGATAATCTTTTAAATCATCTTATATCTGTCATATGCAATTTTAAATTGCTATTATGTATAAATGTTATCTGAAGATTTGCCTCCTCGACCATGTATGACTTCCAAGTGATTTCCTCCTTGATCAATATCTGATTTTTAGATATTGATAAGGCTTGACAAAGAATACCATTCACCAAGGACCACATTTAACAGAGGATCTGGTTATGAAATGGGCTGCATGGGCCCTCCATCTGAATGATGTCACAGAGCAGAACAATTTGGCTACCTAAACGATTAGCCCCACTATATTGGCATCCTAATCTAGCAAAAGGTTCCCTTTTAAAATAAACTTGTTAAATGTGTAATGTAACTTAAAATAATGTGTTGTGACATTGATTTCTATAAGGGGGCATACACTTATTGAACACGCAGTGACTTCATGTATGTACTGTATGACTTTACCAAAGGAAACAAAAAACGCTGAAGCTAGTCAAAGAGAGAAAGATCTGCTTATTTCATGTAGGTAGATAGTTGTTTTCACCCCATACATGGGCCAATAATTTGGCATCTAATGCTGGCCATGTATAGCCAAATTGTCTCTGAACAGGAACATTTTACTAGAAACTGTCTAATTGGACCTAATTATGATGTATGTACTTAATTATGAGCAGTGGTGGGAATTACTGAGATTTCCCATTAGACTGAACCAGCATTTTGCCTCTTGAGCCAAGGTTCTTTATAACAGAAATGCCTTTGCATAATTCGCAATTGAAGTTTCATCTCACCATTTTGTTCCACCATTCCATCTGTGGAATTGCTAAAATTCAAGGAGCCCATCCTACTTCTCCTAATAGCCAGCACACTTTTTCTTCTCTCCTGGAAATCTGATTTGCTTAGCTGTAAAACAATGTGCGTGAATAAATAACAGTGACTGATCAAAAAAAACAAAAAAAAAACACAAAGCAATGCACAACATGATAAATCAGAGGATTTTTTAACAAAACAGGGAAAATGTTTAATTACCCACGCATGGTTTTTAAAGCATTTTTAAAGCTGTTATAAAATTGAAATAAATTGAAGAATTGTCTGATCAAAGAATGTATGATAGTGTATCTTTGAAACAAATTAGTAAGATTAGTAATAAGACATTTCTGCTTTTACTAGTATTAAAATGTAAAACACGCACGCACACGCAAACACACACACAAACACACACACACACGTACACACCCACACACACGTGCACACACACACACACACACACACACACACACTTAAATACAGATACATGTAACATGTCTTCATTTAGATATGAATCAATACCTTGTCTTCTAGGTCGTGTATTTGAACATTTTGATGGTCAAGTTGCGTGTGCTGCTCTTGCACCACTTTTAGTAGGTGTCTGATATTTATGTCCTGCTGCTCCACAAAATTCTAAAATGGATTAAAAGATATGTTTGTTTAATAAGAACACTACAGAGAACAGCATTTACTAACTCTTGAACGTTCTACAGACAGATCCCATACCTGTACCATCAAATAATAAAAACATGTTGGATATCCACACTAAAAAGAAGGCTAGAATATAGCCATCTTAAATTGAACCCAGAAATAGAGACAGCTGTTGGGCATATTGGTGTAAGGCCTGGAGGACTTTGCAAGTACTGGTCTTGGCCAAAAAACTTGGGTAGCAGGCGTTCTGCGGCCCTAACCATTGAGATCAAAATACTACAAAGCAGGTATAGGCAATGCAGACAAAACTCCAGACCAGGGGTCAAGACAGACAGTTAGGGTGCAAATCTGAGCAATTAGCCATGGCAGACCAATATTTAAAATTCTTAAGTGGACCATGGGTCAAAAACAAAAATTTTAAACCATTAGGCTGCGGTGCAAAGGCAAGAGATCATTTGAAACACTATTGTTTTTAAAAATGTTTTTGCTTTTTCAATGTTATTCATTGTCCATTTTATAATATATTTAGTAATGATTGCAGACTTTTTTTCAGTTCTGCTTTCAGACAAACCGTGGGGTCTTTCATCACTTGTGCTTTCTAATAGATTATGGTAAACGTTTAAAAGACACGTTAGGCTGACTGCTGTAAATGCATCAAATATGCCTGCCTTTAAGTGCCTGTTTAAATAAGACTGCTGTTAATGTAGTGTAGCACAGGTGAACTATATACCCTTACAAATCATTGGTGCAAACAAATGCATTTTATTTGTTTTCTCATTGTGCATTAGTTGTTCTTGTAAAAACATGTTTAGCAACATCACAACCATATGGACAAATCACTCTCTAATATGATTCTGCCTGTATATCATTATCTCAAACTTGGCAACGCATACATTTTTTTATTTGAGAACCACATGTTCGACATTTCTATTACAAGCCTAATTAAAATAGTGTTATTTTTATTTAAGAACATAACCCCCATCAAGAGAGATACCACAGATGCTCAGGTTTTTATTTGTGCAATGAAGGTTATTTTATGAAAAGCTCAGATTGTATGGGTGAGATCAAAAAGCATTTATTTAAAAGCATCTAGCAATGAAACATTACATTTTGGAAAAACAGGGCAATATTATGAACCTTATATTCTGAATGATGGTTGACTTGATCATTTTAACTATATAGATTATTCTGAGGGCAAAGGCAGTACATATTATTTGTATAATTAGAAGGAATTAAGATTAACAAAATAAGTACCCTTTAACCATCAAATTTAACACAGTAAATAGTATTACAGGTATGTGCTCCGTTATCCAGAAACCCGTTATGCAGAAAGGTCTGAATTTTAGGAAAGGCCATCACCTATAGACTCCATTTTAATCAAATAAATATAATTTTTAAAAACGATTTCCTTTTTATTTTTTCTGTAGTAATAAAACAGTTCTATGAACTTGATCCCAACTACGATATGATTAATCCCCATTAATCCGAATTGATTTATTGTTAAAATTAATGTTTAAATTAATTTTTAGTGGACTTAAGGTAAAGAGATGCAAATTATGGATAGACCCCTTATTCGAAAAACCCCAGGTCCCAAGAATTCTGGATAACCGATCCTATACCTGTTTTTTTTTAAAGAAAAATTTGTGTAGCTTTATTGACTGTTATGGGCAGAATATTTACAGAGTTTTTAAGTTATACTTACTTTCAGTGATGATATTTCTTTTATCTCCTGAACTTCTGTTGTTCCTTGAGTCATTTGAAATAGTTTTTCCTCCAGACTCCCAACTTTAGTTTGAAGTTGTTTCTTGTCTTGCAGTAAGTTTTCAACTTGGGAATGAATTTTACGGGATATGTTCTTAAGCTCTTCATTATTTGCCTGCAACCTGGTTGTTGTTTCTTTGAGCTCTTCTTCCTTTTCTCTGATCTCGTTTGTTTGTGCAGAAAGGTCAATAACAGACTTGTCAAAAAAATTAAGTTTTTGAAAGATCTCATTAATTTGACCCTTCGTCTTGTGAACAAAATCTTTCAGGCCATGTCCAAGCTGAAGTAAGCCGTTAGCTAAAATTCGTACATCATCAAGCATAGCAAACCTTGATTTTGTGTCAGTGGGCGAGGAATCATATGCTGAATCATCTTTTTCTGTTGCTGAGAGCACCAAAGGTAAAATGAAAATCAGAACCAAATTCATTTTGCTGTTACAGACCTTATGACAAGGCAAGTTGGCTGCCCAGAATGTATTTTCTTGGTGGTCATAATTAAGCTTATATATCCTGCAGAGATTAACCACAGACAGTGCTGAGTGGTTAATAATTAAAGAGGACATTTGAACCTAAGTAACCCCTGCACTCCCTGATCTGCTTTACGAAAAAGCATATTACTAAATTAACTGTAAACTACACCTCTGGCAAGGTCACAAGATGTCTTCCTATTTAACTAGCATAGTGTAAAAAATTCTGATACATTTTTAGTGATACAGTCCTCTCAGAAACTTTGGATGGTTAAATGTTAACCCAGTAGCTCTTATTAATTAGTAGCACTACCCTCCACAAAATACTTTGTCTTGGACCAAAGTAATTGCTTCCTAGTAGCTGGTATCTTTGATACTACCCTCAGTGAGATAATAACTTAGGGGGCCATAGACGCAAAGATCCCTATGGCCGAACGATTGGATTACAATGAGAGCGCAATGGGCTCCGGCGGGATGGTCGGGACAAAATCAAACCTGTCCAAACGACCGATCTCCGCTGGACGAAAAATGTCAGGACTCTCTACATAACAAATGTATGCTACCAAGATTTGTTTGACTCAATGCTCAAACTCTGCAAAGTGCTTTAACAAATGTCCATTTAAAAAAATGTAGTTTAAATATTAAGGTGTTTAACAATGAAAACAAAAAGGCACCCAGATAAATGGCACACATTTCACCTTGTGTGTTTCCTTTTCATTTAGAAATATTGTAACTACAAATAATGACAAAGCCCGATATGAATTTTAATAAAAAAAAAATTAATGATTGAGTAGAAACAATAACCAAAATGCAAAGGGAAATGAATGGCTAAAATAAACACTGATTGTTCTGTTTTTAAAGCTGATCACTGCTGCTCACACCAAACTAAGTGATTAAAGAGAAAAATAATTTAAAGTACTGAATTCAGTCTTGGAACAGTTGGGCAATCAAACTTGATGTCCCTGTTTTAAATGTAAATATAACCTTAGTATCCTTAATCCTATTTGTATGTGAATATAGCAAATTCAGAAAAAAATATCTACAATAAAGAACAATATTAGTGATTACATTAGAGAAAAAAATGCAAGCCATGGAAAATTTCTCAGAAATAGCACTTTGGTTATGTCACACTTTTATCCCAGCATCGCTGTCAGTGACTTAACCCTCTGGTGGTGATCCTGTCTGATAAAGCTATGGGACCTGTTATCCAGAATGCTCTGGAACTGGGGTTTCTAGGATAATGGATCTTTCCGTAATTTAGATCTTCATACCTTAAGTCTATTAGAAATCATGTAACCATTAAATACACCCAATAAACTGGTTTTTGCTTCCAAGCCGGATTCATTATTTCTTAGTTTGGATCAAGTACAGGGTACTGTTTTATTGTTACAGAGAAGAAGGAAATAATAATTATAAATTTGGATTATTTGGTTATGATGGAGTCCATGGGATACTGCCTTTCCGTAATTTGGAGCTTTCTGGATAATGGGTTTCCAGGTAATGGATCCCATACCTGTAGTAGATGTCCTGAAAATTCCATATACAATGCACCATAATAGCTGCTTCATGGTACACCGTCACCTGATGGATCCTCAGTTGAGGGGATATTGGTCAGACAGCAATCTGGAAGATCCTATACCCTGGCAAATAAACTGCTGGATTTGCCAGATTTTATCAGCCTGTGTGTGACCATCTTAACCAGCTGAGTCTAAGGTGTCGCATACTGTTGATTCTACCATCTGCACTAATTCTGGGTGCAGAGGCCGATAACTGGATTTCACAGTGATCCACTTCTGCTCCATAAGTCTGGGAGTTTCAGCACCTGAAATGTTGAATCACCTTGTCACATCTGTGGCTTTGAATAAAAGGCTAAGAGCCATAGAACATGGTCTGAGTGCTAGTTCCTAAGAATTTTCTTATTAATGTCCCTGTTTATCCATACCTTTGTTTCACTTCACTAAATCACAATTTTTTTTTATATTTGTCCTATAGAAATCTTCTTTATGTCTATCCTCAAAGCCTTAATTTTGCAAATCGCCAAGGCTCGGCAAGAAATATAACCGTAAAAGTCCAGTTCATGAGTGGGGAAGATCCGAATAATGCTATGGCAGTAAGCAAATTTACTTATTTAAATGGTTTGCATATCTTGTCTGTAGAAGGCAATACTTTACTTGAAATAATATTTCCCTTCCATCTGGTGAATATTTTTGATTGATTTGTAGGTAATTTGTGGAAAATCAAGTTCCCCAGAATTTTCTAAAGACGCATATACATCTGTAGTATATCACAACAGGTGAGTCATCTCTTCTATTGCCTTAAAGACACTTTCTAGTTTCCTCTTAAAATGATTCCCATAATTCTGTACATTTCTGAGCTAATTGTTTGATTGTCAGTGCCTGTGTGGGCCCAGTGCAGCTCAATTTAAAACTGCTGATCTGGGATTGCAAAGGGTTTGACTTCTGGTTGGACCAATACAGTTTTGCCACCCATCTATTTTACATCTAATTAATACACTGTAAAGGCTACTTACTTTCTAGTTGCCAAAGCCACATGCTTATTTTTTATTTCCCCCCATAACTTGTAAAGCCCAGCCCAGTGAAACCGTTTTAATTTCATGCTTCATTGTATTAAGATCACCTGATTTCCATGAAGAGATAAAGATCAAACTTCCAGCTACACTTACAGATCACCACCACTTACTCTTCACATTTTACCATGTCAGCTGTCAACAAAAGCAGAATACCCCTCTTGAAACTCCAGTTGGATATACAGTATGGACACCTTTTCTTTATTATTATATTTTTTATTGCTGTGAAGCTGCAGAAATAAGGAGAACTAAAACTAAATAAAGCTAGAAATGCTGTATTTTTATATTTATATGGGTTATACTGCACCAACCTAAATGTTCAGCATCTCTATTAATATTAATGATCCAGGCCTTCAACATTGTTCACAGAAGCCTATTATCTTGGATTTTTTTTTTAGGTGAAAAAAAAAAATCATTTTCAGTTGTCAGTTGAGTCGCAAGGTGGTAGCAAAATAGATTTTAATTGTGTGCAGAGGAAAAGTTATTTGCATTGCAGCACACACACCTTTTACTACATAGAGGGTTAGATGTATTCATGACCATGTTTTTCTCTGAGATGTTTGATGAATATTTTAAGAGATTTCTTTTTGTTTAAGTGGATACCAATGCTTCAGAATGGGCGATTGAAGACAGGACAGTTTTGCTTGCCTGTTTCCTTAGAAAAGCCGCCACAGGCATACTCTGTGCTTTCTCCGGAGGTAAGTGTTCTGCAAGGACAGAGATATTTGAGCGAAACACTGCTTATATAAAAGTATAAATAAGTTTTTAATGTGTTTTCTCATCTTCCCACATCTTCTCACCTTCATTCTCATAACTTTCTGTTTCAGGTCCCTCTTCCTGGAATGAAATGGGTGGATAATCACAAAGGAGTTTTCAATGTAGAGGTTGTTGCTGTTTCCTCTGTTCACACACAGGTATGTAAATTTAAAGCCTATTTCCCTGCATTATAAGATCCTATCTTGTTATATACTATCCCCTATATATGATGGATACACCAAAGCTGTTTTTAAACTTTTGGTGAGGTTGATATACAAAATTGTACATAGGACCCTCATCTTCCTTCCCAGCTATACCACCAACCCCACTACCACCAACATAACTTTTCCAGTTTGGATGGTGGTGATCAGCAACCAGAAGCATGCATACTTTCCAAGGACAGGTTCCACTGTGCATGTGCATAAGAGCGGAAGTGATATAGCTAAGCATGGTGGCCAGCAACGCAGCTGCAGTTAGGTATATGCTATGGGGGAGCAGTTAAAGCCAAGGTGATGGGGTTTGGGAGCGGGATTGCTTCCTCTTTAACATAACAAGGGCAGACCCCTCAAATCCCACCATAGGTCGTTAGTAAAAGAAAATCAACCTTTAACACTTTTTATGTTGCTTTGTTTAAAGGCCACTCCACTAATACGTGTGCAGATGTTTATATGTTACAGTGTAGTTTGGGTTAATGTGTAACACAATGGTTATGTTGCACCCATTAATACATTTCTTGCCCGCTGTAATGACTGCTGTGTTTTTTTAGGATTCATACCTGGACAAGTTCTTCGCTCTTGTTCATGCTCTGGATGAGCACATGTTTCCAGTTCGAATAGGTGACATGAGGATCATGGAAAACAACTTGGAAAGTGAGCTGAAAAGTAGCATATCAGCTCTAAGCTCTGCTCAGTTGGAGCCAGTAGTACAATTTCTACACCTCCTTCTTGATAAATTGATTCTTCTGGTTGTAAGGCCTCCTATCATCGCTGGGCAAATAGGTAAGTGAAACAAGGTGCTGTATCAGCTGGATTGTCAATTGAATAAAAATAATGATCTGGTCTATACAGCATGTTTACAATTTACCAGAGTATTGGATTAATAAAGATTTTTCATGTCAGTCTGTTATGGTTCAGTCATCTGTGCTTCCCACTTTCAATAAAATTGTTTTTGTTAGTTAACCTAGGTCAGGCATCATTTGAGGCTATGGCTTCCATCACAAACAGACTCCACAAAAACCTTGAAGGAAATCACGATCAGCATGGCAGGAACAATCTTCTTGCATCCTTCATTTATTATGTGTTCCGGCTGCCAAACACGGATCCTAATTCACCGTCACCAGGTAAATTTCTTACCAAATCTAAAATTTTAAATATTTTATTTGCTTTAAAATTTACTTTATTAATATGATCTTAATTCAGTGCTTTCTGAATAATGGGTTTCCAGAAAAGCAATCTGATACCTGTACTGATGCTTATTGTGAGCAAGATCAGTGTTATGGTTAAGATTGAGAAAGATTTAAAAAGAAACTTCTTATACACATACACACATAATATTTACATCCAGGGTTAAAAGCTACATATATGCTAAATGATGGAATTTAAACATGTAAAACAGAGGTACAAATTTGGGCAGAGGTAAAGAACAACTGTAATGCAGTAAATAAATTAAAATGGATTTTATTGATATAAAAGGATCTGATTGGCCCTTATTCTTTTTGATTGAATTTTACTAAAATGCTTGAGCTGTGTATGTCTGCTGTGCAAACAATATTTACTCATTTCACATCTGGACTGCAGGGCCTGCTGGATTGGGAGGATCAATGCACTATGCCACAATGGCACGGTCAGCAAACAGACCAGCAAGTCTTAACTTAAACCGATCCAGAAGTCTTAGCAACAGCAATCCTGATATATCTGGGACCCCAGCTTCACCTGATGATGAAGTGAGATCAATCATTGGCAGTAAGGTAAGAACTAGAATATACCGTTTATTAGATGGGAGTTTCCTCCTGAGCTAATGCACACTGTCAGATTTTCAGCTATATTCAATTCAGGTCTGTGCTAGTATTTCTCAGTCCCTCATATGGAAGATAAAGCTACCAATTCTGCTTAAGGTTGTAAAGGTTTAGCATTCGGCAGTGAAATGCTGTTTATTACTGTTTTCTGTATGAGGTCAGTTGTTTGTTTCCTTCCTGTTAAAATAGCCATAGTGCATAGAGGAAATTCCAGTTTTAAGTTTTAGAGATACATAACTGTAATTTGGTATCCTGGCACATTGGGGATATCAGTGTTGCTTGTGCCATCAGGAGATAGGCCTAGTCAGTAAAACACTGCCTAGGACGTTATTATAAAGTTACTGACAATATAGCCCTTGTCCCGCCCCCCCAATCTGCCCAATCTTACCTTTTTCCATCCATGATCTGCTCCATAACCAGCCCTCCTTCTGTCTACACATCAGTACCCCACCCCTTTATGTCATTATTCTGCCCCTATTATGCCTTGATCCACCCATTTTGTGCTGTCCCCCTTCCTTTCTTTTAAATAAAGTGGCAACCCTACCAGGAGAACAAACTAAAGGTGTTTTCAGTCAGGTCTAAAACCATTTCTTTAAATTGTACCTTATACAGGCTATGTTTTGTTTTTTGTTCTTTTTACTCTTAAGTGGAAATCTTTTCAGATAATCTGCAATATTTCCTTTTGCCTTTAATTAAAAACTACCCCTAGTGGCACATTAGTATGAAATAAATGAATGTAATAAATTACTTTGTAATTGAATGTTCTATTTTTGTTAAAAGAAATTCTCAGCTTTACTTGTTATTGATGTGAGACTATGGATAAGGGTGTATGGTTGTATCTCTCAGTACAGCATTTTTTATGCTGTCTGGTAACCTGTAACTAGGATTTTGCGGAGAATATTCCTGGCCCTGGCTGCCTACTGTACTATTTTATATCTGCATGCCAAGTGCTGTTTGTACTTGCCCAATTGCTAAACTGCAGTTGCAGGGAGAACAGTTAGTGATACACAGGCTGGCTCTCCCTGGAGAAATAGATGTCTGCCTAGGCCTCAGTTTTATAAGGTTTTTCTGGCACTTAGAAAATAAATGCTTTTCCTTTACATAAAAATTGGAAATCCTGAATGTCCCAATCTCCTACTGGTAACCTGTTGAGTATGTTACGAGAATTTGGTCACTACATTATGCAGTGTGTTGCAGTATTTCATTTGTTTTGCAATAGATCAATTTATTCCCACAGAAACCTTAAAAGGATTCAAGGAACAACAAATGAAACAACTGAATAACAAGTTATATATTATGCCTATAATTATTGTTATCTTCTAAAGAAAAATCCTTTTTAAAATAAAATATCAACATGGATTTATTATTTACAGTATATTTATCCTAATCATATGCAAGATGCAGTGATACAAAAGTTTTTACACTTTTCCATAAAATCACCCCTTCAGTTTTTGTCAGCTCTTTTGCACGAAAAATGCACTTTGCTTAATATCAGAGTGTCAAGATCTAAGATTGAACTTCTACTTTGTCGAAACTTACCAAGGCCACAAAGTTTGTCCCATCTTGTCATTAAGATAAATAATAGCTTTCATGTATGCTCCAAATTAAAATTGTCTGCACATTTTGTCAGATTTGGAAGAGTAGATCTGTTTCACTTGCCAGATGAAATGCAAAGTGTGATACTGACTTAGGTAACTCTGCATTAACATAAATGCTTTCATAGACCAGTATTTTATTGCAGAGTTGCTTTTATTTTAACATCATCCACAGTATCCTATAACTGGCATGTGTTAATTCTTTCACATTTGTTTGACAAATGTTAATGTTTTACATGATATTTGTCCTGTTGAATTAGCCAAGTTTACTTTTCTGCAAAGGGTTATCACTTTCTTGTATTATTTAAGGTAAAAATAACATTTACATTGTAGAATTTTGTAAAATAATGCACAATCTTTGTTTTTTTGGAGCAGATCTTATCTACCTTCTGCTATTCCATTGGCTGCCAATAGTTTGCTATATGCTTGTTTGAAGGCCAGATGCTATTAAAATAACTATATCATACATTTAAATCTTCAACATAGTGACAGTAGTTTGTCCAATGGGTCTACAACTTAAAAGCCCTGTTATTTTGATAGCTAAAACCTGGTGTGATTGGTCATTTGGCCACTTAGAGGTGTCGCTGTCCAAACTCACATAGAGTACTGCTGGATTAATTTGGGAGAAAAATTAGTAAATGGTCCCAACATATGACTTCATACATTGTCAACCTAAATGTTCACCTTACTGGGTTCACTCTAAACAATCAAAGGATTTTAAGGATGAAACCATGTCAGATACCTGAATGTTCCAAAAAGGGAAGTTGAAGACCATTTGTCTCATGGCTAATTTTTTACAACTATCGCTATCGTAACATTTTAAATCAAAGCTTTATTTTTTAAGTTCCGATGTTCTCACAATGGCTTACTTTGGCAGACTGGTAAACCTGTATTGCTTCCAATCATTGTCGATGTTAATTATACTGATTATGTCATACTTACCTATGTAATTAAGCAGCAACATTTTTTGGTATCAATTTGTCAGTGATACTCTTGTGTTACATTCAGGCTGTGTAAAGGAAATCTTATGGAAACAATTTGTTCATCGAGGATTATGTTTGTCTTCTTGTAACATTACTAATAGTAAATGAAGTGCCTTGATCTCATTTTTTGTCCCGTAAACCTGAGATGCTATCTAATCTCTGTGCTTGTTTTGTATAACCTGCAACCAATAATGCATCTCTACTTTTCCACCTGCCTTCTTTCATATGATTAGGGTTTGGATCGCTCAAATTCCTGGGTAAACACTGGTGGTCCCAAAGGTGCCCAGTGGGGAACTAACCCTAGTCCAAGTGCTGAAACAGTGCAGGTTGTGTTTCTAATGAGGAATGCTTTACGTTTGATTCTGCCTCACTTCATTATTGTATACGTTTGTCTTTAACTGCATCTATTTAAAACAGCACTCATTGTTCAAACTGTATTTACAGCAGTTTCATATCACAAAAAGATTCTGAATTGTAAAAATGAGCTGGACCGTGAGAACAACCGCTGCCTAAACTACAATTCAGTTTTTAATTTTGCATGACAGTAAATCCTAAAGAGCTCATAATAAAGCAACAGGGGCTATTATACCTATAGGATATTTCCATTAAGACAAAATGGATATGTAAATATATGGATGAGAGTAAAAACAAAATGGCATTGCTATATAATAGTGACAACAAAGGTATGCCTCAATTAGTGCAATATAATATATAATTAATTCAAATATCTGTCATCCTACAACAGATTAACAACAAGATTAAATCTGGATGTGAATTTAATCTACATTTGGGTCTTAAATATTTATATAAAGGGTTATATTATGGAAAGGTTCTCTCGCCTTACTGTTGCTTTACATGAACCCAGCATGCTTCTTACTTTAACTGCTTGTCGTGCATGGAGATGTCCAACCTATTTGTGTGGTCTCAAATACATGGCTCATTACCATTATCATCTTATGTTTCGTCAAGTCTACATGGCAAAGTAAAGTTCATTTGTGTGTGTGTTTTCCTTGCTTACTATAGTGTAGATTGTTTTACACATTTTTGATACACAACACACGTCATAAAAGTATTTTATATGAGATTGTTGGACGCCACCTCTTCTTAGCTGTTCAAATTGTTTTGTTTTATTTAATAAATCCCTGGAAGGTGTCAAAGTTACCTTTTTTTTTTAATATAGCGAGTGCCATTTTATACTTGAGCTTATTCACACCGCAACAATGCCCATTGTCCTTTAAAGGGGACATATAGCATAACTTAAACTCTCAGGTCCTGTAGGAAATAATGAATAATATATGGTGCTGGTTTTACGTTGGGCTAAAATTTGATAATATTTTTCAAAATGGCCCCTTTATTGGAGCTCCCAATAGATCTACTGTGCTTTCTTTCAGTGTTTGAAATGAGGGGTGGGCATGTCCTAATGGACCATGCCAGAAACACAGTAGGATAGCCAATTACAGCCCTGCAGTCACACAAATATAGACAGGCTTCAGTTCCCTATCAGGTCAGCCTTGCTGTTGGTTCCTATCCTACAGTGCAGTGTGCTAAGTTCAGTTGGATATTATGCACAGTCTGGGAAAGGAAGCAGCAGGAAGTGGAATAGATGGGTAGGACTAGTAGGGATTTTGCAGAAATTGTTATTAAATCAGGTGGAAACCTTTCTAAGCACATTACTTCTATATTCAAGTGTATAACACACTAGCACATTCTTGTTTTTTTTACACAGTATTTTAATACTTTTTTTCTCAACAATGAAACAGTGTGAAACAGTATAGAACCTTTTCATGTTCTGTATAGTTTAGTCCAATTTCGTACATTACAGTTAGAGGCAAGGCAGCTTAGGACATTTTTGTAACTGTCCTTTATACCTGAATGCAAACAAAAGCTGAACAAATCACTGTTGTGTGTCTTATTGCATGTGTTGGAAAGCTTTCGTTATATTCCTATAATAATCATACTTCTGCCTCTTCAGCAAGATATATTATTATGTCTAACCAGCTTTCAGGTGGCCGGCAGAGTTGCCACTCTCTTTAAACATCATGCACATGTAAGAAGTCTGTGCCACCAAGGAGGGTGGGCAATGCTTATTTCATATATAATATCTTTAGCTGTTTTGTACTCTGGGATACTTATTTAATAGTGGGTCCAGTGTAAAGAAAGTGACGTGGATAGATAAAAGGAGTTACATTTGTCCACAGTTTATGCTGCACAATTACTAAGCCAAAGTTAATTATGCCTGTCATCACTCATTCATCTCCACTTCGTAGGCAATGGATCGGTGTAATCGTATGTCTTCGCACACTGAGACGTCAAGTTTCTTACAAACTTTAACTGGACGATTACCAACCAAAAAGGTAGATTCACGTAATCAACTCTCATGAGTTCAGGAAAGGCCAAATACTCCCTTTCGTTCATTTCTGCTTGTGTGGGAAGAAAATGACTTTATACTTCCTTGTCTTAATTCTGTTCATACACATAAGGAAACAAATTGTGCCTAATGATTTCAAATAAGAGTAAACTTGCAGGTCACATAGTAGCAGCTAATCATTAAGGTAGTATTCAAAATGGAGAGAACCAATACAGCAAATGCAGTTTGTATTATATTTATAGATGGAAGTGGTAATAATACAGTAGCAGTGTAGCACAACTATTAAGAATTGTGTCAGGAGCAAATTGTTATGTAACCTAGAGTGCATTCTGTGATTTTTGGTATGAGTTGTTGCTAAGCATTTGCTTGCATCATGTCTTGACATCTGTCTTGTGAAATGCATCTGCCATACATGATCATACCACGCGCCTCTTGTCGTTTTTTCTGACTTGCATTTGTTTGCTAGTGTCATGTATTTCGATGGGGAATATTTAATTCTTGGGGAACTTTATGGTTGACAAGAGAAAAGTTTAGTGTTTCACTTTACATTTCATTTTGCTTAGCTTTTCCACGAAGAGTTGGCTCTGCAGTGGGTAGTTTGCAGTGGAACAGTGCGGGAGGCTGCCCTTCAGCAAGCCTGGTTCTTTTTTGAGCTAATGGTAAGTTTGGATGAGTTAACTGCTATAATGCAATAATATTATAATGAATAGTTGCAAAACCTGCTACAGATATGGTAACCTGTAGCTGGCCTCAGGAATAGTAACCACTGGCAAGGAGCTCTAACAGCTCCAACATCATTGATGATTTTTCCCATAGAAACCAATCACTTGTACTGAAATTTTGCAATAATTTTAACCATGAAATATATGTTGTTTTTTTTCTTGCGCTAAACAGGGCAAATATTGAAAGGTTAGCTCCTCCATGCTTGGTTCTTGCACTATAATCTACCTTGGGTGGTACCCAACACCTCCCTTCCCCCTTTTATTCTGACTTTTGTTAAAAGGAGTACATAATGCAGTGGGTGGGCGCATCTGTACTTATTTACCTTGCTAGGATCAACCATGGAGTTGCTTCACTTTCCTTGTTTGTGATTAAAGCAATATTCAAAATGTATCTCTAGCACAAGCCATATGCTTTAAACTTATATTGAACAATGAGGTATAATGCCCCTTGAACACAGGACACTTAGACGGTTTCAAAGGTAGTTTCAGTAAAAACTCAAATTTTTGAATAAAAAGAAAATCGAATTTTTCAAGATTTATTACGCCTGGAAGCTGCAAAAAGGCAGAATCTGAAAATACTCCACATAAAACATGTTGAGGTCATGTAGAAGTACATGGCAGAGGTCCCTTGAACCATTTGAAGATTTTTGGGGGGTTTGCACTCGTAAACTTGATCAATTTGAGGTATTTGAGTTTTTTTTTTTTACACCGATAACTCAATCATCATCAATTTGAGTTTTTCAATAAATAAGCAAATTTTGCTGCGTTTATTCAAAGTAGAAAAAAACTCTCAAACTCAACCTTTGAAAAATAACCCCCTTAATGGATGTAAAGGTAAATATTTACGTATTGCAACGTATTGACCCCTACCTTTACTATTACTTTATTGTAAAAAAAAGGGAAAGTTATGCAGATTGCAAATAAAATCTAAGTTTCTTGAGATATTTGTTCATTGAGCGATTATTTTACTTTTTTTAAGTAAATGAATGCAATTACATATGTTTCAAATTATTTGTAGGTGAAAAGCATGGTACAGCATCTGTATTTTGCAGATAAACTTGATTGTCCAAGGAAGCACCGATTTCCTGAAAGATTCATGGATGATATAGCTGCCTTAATCAGCACAATGGCTAATGATGTTGTCACTCGGTTTCAGAAGGTATCCAATTGTGTTTATTGCCTACTTTTACTGATATAGGCACAAGATTTATTTTTCTATAAGGACTCATTGCTGATTCCATATTTGCTTAATTCTTTTGTGTTCATTTTATAGTTTAGCCATGTTTTATGCATGTATAGGTGTGGGATCTATCATCTGGAAACCGTTATCCAGAAAGTTCAGAATTATATTAAGGTAATTTCCAGTAGACCCCATTATAATCAAATAATTGTAATTTTAAAAAATTATTTCATTTTTCTCTTGAATAAAATAACAATACCTTGTACCTGATCCTAACGAATATAACGTTAATCCTCCTAATCCTGGAGGCAAAACAATCTTGGGTTTAATTAATGTTTAAATAATTTTTTAGTAGAGTTAAGGTATGGAGATTCAAATAACGGAAAGATCTCTTATCTGGAAAACCCCAGGTTTCAAACATTCTGGATAATAGGTCCCATATCTGTACTATTCTCTGCTGCTTATTGCATTATACATTTTCTATTAAAATATTAAAATATTGACTGGAAACACATGCTTGTCTCTATCCTATTTATATTTGTCCTATGTATGTTTTTTTTTTAGTAAGGAATAAATGGCAAAAGCCTTAATCAGACTTAATCTAGCCCTAACTTTTGTTTCTTTCTTTCATGCAGGACACAGAAATGGTGGAAAGGCTTAATGTTAGTCTTGCTTTTTTCCTCAATGATCTATTGTCTGTCATGGATAGAGGTTTTGTCTTCAGTCTTATTAAGGCTTACTTCAAACAGGTATATTCAATAAAATGAGACCAGTTTTATTAGCTTGGTTAAACATACCTTAACCCTGCTGTTTGTTTGTTTTTTTATTTTAAGAAATATCACTTTTGGATTGAATCTTTTTGACCAGCTGCATTGCATTTTTTTGGTCTCAAAATGATTTCCGGAAAGTACAGTTGCCCATGTCTTCTGGCAAGATTCACATGACATTATTCTTTCTTAAAGGGGAACTATCGCGAAAATGAAAATTTTATATAAGCTTCATCATACTGGAATAGGAAACTTTCTAATTACAATCAATTAAATTTTCTGTAGTGTTTCTGAATAATTAAGTTTCACAATCCCTCTCTCAGCATCCGTTTCTCTTCATTCTGTCTTCTTGAAGCAGTGGGGTGTCACATATTCATTGACAGTTAGATCTAATATATCTTCTAGGGGGCTTCATTTCCTAGCAGATGAATTAGAGCTCACTCAAATAACTGATTCCAGTACAAACAAAATCTATTAAGATAACTTTTTGCACAAATCCTGCCTGCAGAGAGACATGATGTCTGGTGATTTTAATAGAGTGAGTTCTAATACATCTTCTAGGCAAAAGGAGCCCTCCAATAAGATATATTGTATCTAACTGTCATTGAATATCTGACACCCAACTCCTCAATGAAGACAGAAAGGAGAGAAACAGATGCTGAGAGAGGAATAGTGAACATAAACTTGATTATTCAGAAACAGTACAGAATTTTGAATTGATTGTAATTAGAAAGTTTCTTATTATAGTTTGCTAAAGCTTAAATAAAATTTTCATTTTCAAAATAGTTCCCCTTTAAAGGAGAAGGAAAGGCAAACCATAAATAGGCCTCTAATCAAAGTCTTGTGGACAAAGAACTTACGTAGCGTTTTCTCCCTGGTCTAATCTAAAAGCAGTTGCGCTCATAGGAAGACTACAGCGTGGGACTCAGGTGATGTCACGCTTTACAGTCTTCTTTTTTCCTACTTCCCCAGGCAGCTTTGGGACGCATTAGGTATAATTTACATCTACTGCGCATGTCCTGTGGGCACTGCCTTTCCCCTATTCATGATGACACGCATGCTAATTGGATATGCACACATCATCTTTGACCCTGAAGTACACGCCCCCTACCCAATCAGATTCAAAGCGTCGGGTAACTAATCCTATGATTAAGGGATACATTCCCGAAACGCGTTAGGTGTCTAACAGCAGCAACTCAAATAAACCACATTCCTGTATTAAATAACTATTGGGATGCATTACTAGCTGACTGTACCAAAGTATCAGGTATACAATTACTGAAAGCTCCTGCACTATTCTATTATATCACCAAAATTGATACATTTGATGCCATTAAAAAACAATATTTATTATTATTCAACTTTTAATGGCTGCTAAAGCTTTGATTCCTGTCCACTGGAGAAGAACCCAATCTCCAACCAAAGCAGAATGGTACAAAGTGATAAATTATGTATATCTGATGGATTAGATAACATTGTCCATTAATAAAAAGTATTACAAATTTGCAGCAACGTGGTTTTTCCTGGTAGACAATTTTATAGGTGGACGATAAATGACATAATTTATGACAATCCAGAGGTGATTATTATGCTTATATCTTAGTTGCAAAAACGTATAGAGGCGAAAAATCCTTGGAAACTGTGAAAATTATTAATGAGCGTATCTTTGTTTTTTTTCGTCTTTTGTTTCCTGTTTCCTGTCTTTTTTCTTATGTTTCATATGTTCTATAATAACAATATATGTATTGAACTGAACGTCAGCAGATATACAATAGCAGATGTGTAAACATAATTTTGTTTAATATTGTATTACATGACTTTTTTTGTTTATTGAAATTAAAATAAACTGAATATGGAAAGAAATAGTAGGGTGAAACATTACCAGTGATGTTGCTCATAGCAACTAGTCAGATCTTTGCAATTGTTTTCTGTTGAAATCTAATTCATGATTGGTTGCTATGGGCAACATCACTGGAAATGCTTCGCTCCACTTTTTACACAGCATGATAAATAGGCCCCAGTTGCAGTGTGTTTAGGCCCTTGCTGGCCTCTCCCAGAGAATAACAGTCAATCCTCCTTTCTCTTGTTCCTCTTAACACATGTTGTGTAACATTTGTAATTTTGTATATTTACATTTATTTATGTATTTATTTATAAACTCCTGTCTGCGCTATAACTTTTGTGTAGATCTGCTACCAGGGCCACCATCAGAAATTAGGGGGCCCCGTACAGCAAAATTATCTGGGCCCCCTGGTTCCCTCCCAACCCCAGATCCTGCCCACCCCTCCAAAAAAACATTCATGGTCAGGGCCCCACTACAAGTTAAAAAAAATCATTGGTGGTCAGCCCTCCCCCTATAAATTTAAAAAAAAAAAAACATTTGCAGCAGGGGCACCCATAAAAGTTTAAAAAAAACATTGGTAGTCAGGGCCCCCCTTATAACTTAAAAAAAACTATTGGTACCAGGGCCCCGATAAATGCTTTTTAAAAAATCATTGGTGGTCAGCTGCTCCATAGAATATTTAAAAAACCATTGGTGGCCAGGGGTTCAATAAAATAAAAAAACAAAAATATTGGTGCTCTTAGTTTCCTTGTCTCGCAAAATATTTTTGTTTTGCTCCTGTGTCCTGGGACAACTGTCCCCCTCCTTCAACAGGAAAGTTCCCCCCCCCCACTACTCTCTGGGAGCTGCAGAATCAGGTAGGGTGGGCTTGCACATTTCTCCCCAGCTTCTACTATTGGTTTTCTCTCAAGTCCCGGTAGATCTTCACAGAGATTGGATAGGCTGGAGGGTGAAATTTGACCTGCCCTCCCATCTTATCCAATCACCATGCGGCTCTACTGGGACTTCATGAAACTACCAATAGTTTAGAAGCTAGGGAGGGGAAAGAAGTGTTGAAGAAGCTCTGCCCTCCCCACCCGATTCTACAGCTTCCTGACAGCAGTGGGGACCCAGCTACAGAGTGAGTACAGTGGCCGGGCCCCCCTAAGACCCAAAAATCACCGGGCCCGGGACAACTGTCCCCCTTGTCCCCCCCCTGATGGCGGCCCTGTCTGCTACATTCTACATATGACACTTTATAGTTGCTTGAAAATAAGGATCACAGTAATAGAAATGCTCTATGTGCTATTGTCCTTCGTTTTCCATGTTGACCAAGCCTATAGGTCCTCAGCAGGAACTCTTATCATAAATCCTAATTGGACTGCAAATTGTCTTACAATTTACACATCAGCATGTATTTCATTCAATATCTTTCTCAAGCACAAGTGATTTTGTTGTTGCAGGTGTCATCAAAGCTATATCTACAGCCAAATCCAAGCATATTGGTTTCACTGAGGCTGGATTTCTTACGTATAATCTGCAGTCATGAACACTATGTGACATTAAATTTGCCCTGCAGCTTACTCACTCCACCTTCGTCTCCTTCGCCTTCTGTTTCATCAGCAACCTCCCAAGTAAGTTGGAATTTTATCTTGTAGTCTCTGAAAATTAAGTTCATATTGTATTATTGTAGCTTTCTGTACAGGCTACTGTTATGGTCTGCATTTTAATTAATATGGAACACTACCTTCCTGTTTATAATATTCACTGTGCCTATTGGAAAAGATTGGAGGGGCATGCACAGTTAAAGGAAAACTATACCCCCAAAATGAACACTTAAGCAACAGATAGTTCATATCATATTAAGTGGCATATTAAAGAATCTTACCAAACTGGAATATATATTTAAGTAAATATTGCCCTTTTACATCTCTTGCCTTGAGCCACCATTTTGTGATGGTCTGTGTGCTGCCTCAGAGATCACCTGACCAGAAATACTTCAACTCTAACTGTAACAGGAAGAAGTGTGGAAGCAAAAGACACAACGCTGTCTGTTAATTGGCTCATGTGACCTAACATGTATGGTTTGTTGGTATGGTTGTGAGTACAGTGAATCCTATGATCCCAGGGGGCGGCCCTTATTTTTTAAAATGGCAATTTTCTATTTATGATTACCCAATGGCACATACTACTAGAAAAGTATATTATTATGATAATGGTTCTTTTACATGAAGCAGGGTTTTACATATGAGCTGTTTTATGCAATATCTTTTTATAGAGACCTACATTGTTTGGGGGGTATAGTTTTCCTTTAAGGCATCTGACATTTTAATATGCAAGTGTAAAGCTTAAAGGAACAGTAACATAAAACATAAACACAAATAATTCAAATATAATGTACTGTTGTCCTACACTGGGAAATGTTATGTGTTTGATTTAACAAGACTACTATAGTTTATACAAATAGTCTGCTGTGTAGCCATAGGGGCAGCCATTTAAGCTGAATAAGGAGAAAAGGCACAGGTTACTTAGCAGATAATAGATACGCTCTGTAATAATACACAATGGTATTCTATACAGTACATCTGTTATCTGCTATGTAACCTGAGCCCTAAATTGCTGCCCTATGGCTACACCATGTTAATATAAACTATAGTAGTGTTTCTGAAGCAGGGAAATAGTACATTATATTTTATTGACTTTAAAACACTTGGACTTTTTGGTGTTACTGTTCCTTTAAGGTATGGCTGAGAAGTTGGCAATTAAAAAGATTTGTAGGCCTGTTGCACTCCATGTAGATCACAGATAACATAGATGTAGAAAACGATGTAAACTGCAACATCTAGACATTGAAGGAATCATTCTAAAAATGATTCTTGCTTTTAAATGGCTCTTAAATTAACTTAATAAAAAAATTTTCCTATGGGTAAAATATTGTATATTCATACAGACTACATAACATTTTTAATATTTAATACATTTTAATAAACATTTTCTAGAATTCAACCAGAAGAAAGACAGAGCTGTTATTATGATCCTTAAATCTACAGGTCACCAGCTGAAGATCTACATGTAGATCTCAAGGTAGCTTTTTGTCTACCTTCCTTTACCCAGTTCAGCCTATGTAAAAACAAACATTTATAAACATTTGGATTGGGTTAGATGGATTTTGGGACTTGAAGTCCATTGACTTTACGGGAAATGTGTGCACCGCCCACTGTGGAAAGCAGAGGGACTTCAAGTCCCAGAACTGTACTTCTCAATTTCTACAATCACATGATGGTGATTTTTGTTGGCATACATTTCTTCCTCCCCTTGCCAGTGATAGATAGCCTGTTCTGCAAATGAAAAAGCAAATGTGTGTAGTGTAAAGCTAATATGAAAGAGCAGTGATGAAAACAGTAGAGATCATTATGGTTCCACTGTCCACTGCAATACGGAGTACTACGAGTAGCCTTAGACCTGAAATTGTTGGGCTTAGTGCAATTTGTGGATGACATCCTTGTCTAAGTGCTACTAATGACACTTATAAGGCAGTGATCAAGAGGAAACTAGCAGTGACCTGTGGTGCTTGATAAGCTGCAATAAAAATGGCTTTTGGCCTTGCCCCTTATCACATAATACATGACCTTGTGTTACTTGACTGTTAAAGTTCCTTTTTTTTTTTCAACAGAGCTCTGGATTTTCTACAAATGTCCAGGATCAAAAGATAGCAAATATGTTTGAGCTGTCTGTGCCTTTTCGTCAGCAGCATTACTTGGCAGGCCTGGTGCTGACTGAGCTGGCAGTCATTTTGGATCCAGATGCAGAGGGGTAAGTTACAAGGTCTTTTACAATAACTACTGTACTGTACATGCACGCCACTGTTTAATTAATTTTTTGTAGAATTGTATTTTTGAGTGTATGATTTTGCTTGAAAAAAATCTGTGTATGGATGTAGATATAATAACATTTTTAAAAGAAATAGCATCCATCTAGCAAATGAGTTGCCATCGAATGGTAAACTTTGTGATTAGAGAAGGACTTGTATTTTCTGCCTCTTTTCTACTCTCTGCTTTCTGCAATTGTCATCAGTAGCAAGCACACTGAGGGAGGTTGAGCATACACTCACCTTTCAGAACATTCAATAAATGTAATCAGCTTTGCTTGTAGTAAGATTTATCAGAAAATATGTAGGCAGCAAGGGTAGTTTTCAAAAGAGACAAAATGGAAAGTTGTGCAAATTAGCTGCTACTAAAAAGGTAACTATGTATATGTTAAAAACAAGGCTAATCCAACATAGAACATTTTTGTGTGGGATAAAGGAAATTGCAGTTATCCCTGGCTAGATTGAAAGATCAACTGGCTTCACTCAGTTTCATTGTAAAACTTTCTGGCAGCTTTTGCTTGTGTAGCTGAGTGTCTGTAAGTTCTGTACTGGGGAATTTAAAGAATGTAGCAAGCCTCTCAGAACCATTTGGACTGTTTGATGTAGCTAGTTTATAATAGAAAAAGTTTTTAAATGTGCATGACAGAAAGTTGTTAACATTAATGGCTTCTTTTGTTCTGTAAAATCCATAGCTATCCAGAATATCTAGTTTGTTCCTATTTTTGCTGCTGCCAGACCATTGTATTTGCTCAGCAGATAACTAACTGCAGTTACTCAACTCCTTTACAGATTGTTTGGATTGCATAAGAAGGTCATTAATATGGTACACAATTTACTATCTACTCATGACTCTGATCCTCGGTATGCTGATCCAGAGGTAAAGGCCCGCGTGGCCATTCTGTACCTCCCTTTGATTGGCATTGTCATGGAAACGGTTCCCCAGCTTTATGATTTTACAGGTACTTTTTGTATTTCTAGGGTCACTGACCGGAATTATGTGTCCTGCATTTCTTTTCTTAGCTCAGTAGTTCCTCGTATTCAGTTGTTAATTTTACAGTGCTTAATTTTGCAATTCTGTGAAAAGGAAGGGGCGGTTATCTAAACATATTGCTGCACTGAAATATTTTAGAATTTGATTAAAGCAGAAACATGCAGAAGCCATTTTTCCAAAATAAAGCCAGATGGCCACATGTAATGTGCAATGAGTTATTTAAACAGTGGTGGAGGTTTAGTATCAACTATTTTCTCCTTATTTGCTCTGTAAAACAAAATAGGCAAGATTAAATGAATTTTATTTATAATACAGTAAATAAATAGAAGGAAATTTATTTTGTGAAATCATTGCAAAAGCCACATTTCCAACATTTCCCTCTTCACTTTATTGCTCCCTAAATATTTTCTTTGCAACACACAGGAAAGTTTAGGAAAAAGTGAATGTACTTTTAAAAAATAAAAAGTATTTAGCTTTATTTTTTAAAAAAAGGTTAACGTTTAGCTAGTGTCAACTCCAAAAGCGTGTAAAAGTAATCTGTTTAGTTCAGTTAATTACTTGGCAAGCACTTAAGTAGGCATATAATAATATAGTGGTATAATTTTATTGTATTTAGTATAATTGTAGTGGCAGCAATGTATTCCTCGCCAAAATATCTTATGGTATCTTATAGGGATCTCTCACCATAATACATAAATCCAAATCCTATTTTATGATGATAGTCAAGCAAAATAAACTGTACTTACACTATATAAATTCTTTGAAATCTTGTTTCCTTTAGTCTTGGAATGCACAATCACAGCAAGCAGGCAGCAGCCATTTAGTGGACACTTCTTCTAAAGCAAGCTTTGCATCATGCCAGAATTGGGGGCTCGATGCCCATGCACTATAGCCACACGATTAGGTGGTGAGGAGGGAGGGTGAGAGTGAGGAGGGCATTGACATCTAGGAAGTTTAGAATGGAAAATGAAAGTAATTGCCTGCCCTGCCTCTATGCCTAAGGCATAGAGGCGGGGTGGACAATATAGGATTGACAGCAGAGACTTTTGAATGAGTTTATAACGGGTATGGGTGTTTTAATAGAAAGAGAATTTGGGTTTCATGTTTAATTTGAAAATTACTTTTATTATACAGCTTTTTTATGTCTTGGTGAAAGGTCCCCTTCAAAAGAGAACTAAACCTCTCATTCAAGCCTTTATTCACCACCATTCACTGCCCCCCCCCCCCGATTCCTCCCTGCATAGTGTTCTACTAGAATAAGTGTCCTGTCCAGCAACACTGACCTATATATGCAAAGTAACACAGCAGAGCTCAGTGGTGCCATGTTCGGTAGCTTTGGTATCCTCCAGATATATAGGTCAGTGTTGCTGGACAGGACACTTGAACTAGTAGACCATTATGTGGTGAGGAAGCAAGGAAGGTGTCAAATAGGGGCTTTTAGCTCTAGGGTGGTTTAGTTCTCCTTTAACTTTTTCTTTCTGTTCTCTACACAACTAGACTCAAGCTATCTGTGGTAAAGTCCAGCAATTCCCACTAATGATATTTCTTACTATTCGATTCAAACAAACTCTGGAGTCCCACAGCAATTCAATGTGTCTTTATTTCACACAACATGTTTCGGATAAAACATATCCTTCATCTGGCGATTATTTCTTACTATCTTTATTAGAGAGTCACAACCAGCGAGGAAGGCCGAATTGTACCACAGCTGATGACCATGATGGTGATGGTGGAAGTATGATCAGTCAGTCAGTTGCCATGGCCATAGCTGGAACATCTGTTCCACAACTCACAAGACCGAACAGCTTCCTATTAAGTTCAACAGTAAGAATATCTGGCAACCAATATGAATATACTCTCTATGCAAATATGCCTCGAACATACTTATTAAAGGGATACTGACTGTCATGGGAAAAAATGTTTTTTTCAAAACACATCAGTTAATAGTGCTGCTCCAGCAGACTTCTGACAAATTCAATTCTCAAAAGAGCAAACAGATTTTTTTATATTATATTTGAAATTTGACATGGGGCTAGATATATTGTCAGTTTCCCAGCTGCCCCCAGTCATGTGACTTGTGCTCTGATAAACGTCAGTCACTCTTAACTGCTGTACTGCACATTGGAGTCATATCACCACCATTCCTTTCCCCTCCCCAGCAGCCTAACAACAGAACAATAGGAAGGTAACCCGATAGCAGCTCCCTGACACAAGATAACAGCTGCCTGGTATCTAAGAACAGCACTCTAGTAAAATCCAGGTCCCACTGCGACACATTCAGTTACATTGAGTAGGAGAAATAACAGCCTGCCAGAAAGCCGTTCCATCCTAAAGTGCTGGCTCTTTCTGAAAGCACATGACCAGGCAAAATGACCTGAGATGGCTGCCTACACACCAATATTACAACTAAAAAAAAATACACTTGCTGGTACAGGAATGATATTTTATATTGTAGAGTGAATTATTTCCAGTGTAAACAGTGTAATATAGAAATAAAAACGACATAATAAAAATCATGACAGAATTTCTTTAAAGGAGAAGGAAAGCTACTGAAGCAGTTTATTGCCAATAGATTAGCCACAATAGTGCAAGCTATAACATTGTATTTACCATACTTAAGTAAACAGCTCTTGAAGTGTTCTCTGTTTGTTTAGGATAGCAAGTGGCCATATTGGCTTGGTGTGACATAATTTCCTGCCCGAGCCTCTCCCTGCTCCCTCATAGCTCTGGGCTCAGATTACAGCAGGGAGGGGAGTAGGGAGGGGGAGAGGAGCAAACTGAGCATGCTCATGGCTGTGCCCTGGAGGTTTAAGATGAAATCAGGAAGTCTGATACAGAAGCCCATGTGTACACAATAGAAGGAAAGAAATGTGGTGATTCTTTTGACAGAGGACTCGGAGCAACATTACTTTGAGGGTTTACTGGTGTATTAATATAGATTTGGCAGGGTTCTAACATAAAGGTACCCAGAATTCAGAATGAAAATGAGGCTGAAGGTTCTATTAGTTGACCAGAGATGTACAGTATATCACAGGTGTATAGCAGTGGGGAGACAGACCTTTTTACATTTATTATAATTAAATTAATATAAAAATAACATTGTGTTTAGGCTTCAAGGCAGCATACTACGTTTTCAGCAGAATCTAGCCGGAGTCTGTTGATCTGCCTTCTGTGGGTTCTGAATAATGCAGATGAGATCGTTCTGCAGAAATGGTTTACTGACCTCTCCATCCTTCAACTAAATCGCTTGCTTGACCTCTTGTACCTGTGTGTTTCCTGCTTCGAATACAAGGTAACTCTTCATTTAAAGGTATTGTTGAACCACACAGCTTTCACCAGTCCTGCTCAGATAACATTTTTTTTTTTTTAATATTGCAGGGTAAGAAAGCTTTTGAACGGATGAACAGCTTGACTTTTAAGAAATCCAAAGATATGAGAGCAAAGTTAGAAGAAGCAATTCTCGGCAGTATTGGCGCCAGACAAGAGATGGTCAGAAGAAGCAGAGGTCAGCTTGGTAGGTTTATAACCCTGCCTTTGTCCATGTCAGTTGAAGGTTGATATACTTTTGGGGGAATGTAATAAACAATATTAATGGGAAAAAAATATAAGCATTTTGAGCAAGCGTCTATAAGAGTTCTGTTAAAAAGGTAAAATAACAAAGTTGGTATTATTAATTTAAATACAGAAAGTACTGGTTAAAGGAACAGGTATACAGTATTTCGTCAAGCCTTGAGTTTGGTCTTGGGAACAATACCTGCATAAGTGACATATTTTTATTTCCCTATTAAACAACGATAGGCAAACTTTAGTGTTCTAGGACTAGTAAACTGCTTCTTTGATTGAAAGTAGACCATTGTATTAACAGTGATATATTGTAGCGGGCTCTGACATTTCTGGGAGATATTTCAAATATTACTGCATTTCAGACATCAGTGTTGTTCTTAGCTTATCCATATGAGGCAGGGCCTTTCTATTTATATTTGCTCCTGAATTGTTTATGAAAGAAAAACATAATCAGTCATTAGGGTTTTGCCTTTCAGATGGCTTCCTACAAATTATTTTAGCTAAAATGTCTTTGAAATGTCCTCAATGGGATGCTCCACATACTATATGCATTCTTTTTATAAATTAGATCGAGGTACAGATGTAGGTGCATTTGAGGTCCAATTTATGAAAGTTCGTAAACTGTAGTTTCTCAGAAGCCTACTTTTTAGGGAAAACGAACACATTTTTCGGATAATTAATTAATCCACAATTTTTTCAAAATGTATCAAGTGTAAGAACCATAAAAATACATTATATAATACAAAGTACAGAAATTTAAAGCTGTTAAGATCATGTAGAAGTCAGTGGAAGTTCCCTCTCTTTTCTTGCAAAGATCAGCCTTTTATTCGTGGTTTTAGAGGTTTTCAGAGATCAAACGTTTTATTTGGCATACAAATTTTTTGTTTGTTCACAAAAATTTGGGGTTGACAAATTCTTTTGACAGCTATTTTTGTTCATACTTTTTTTTTAATTCAGATCTTTTAATAACTTTAAAATTCATAATTTTAGATAGAGTTTATTTGTGGTTTCAGAAAACTCTAATACAACTTAAATTTGACCTTTAGTAAATGGGCCTCCTGTATTTGTAGGGCTATGTATGTTAGCAATTGTTGAAAAGTTTGCATTCATTAATTACTAGGGATGCACCGAATCCACTATTTTGGATTCGGCCGAACCCCCAAATCCTTTGCGAAAGATTCGGCCGAATACCGAACCGAATCCGAACCCTAATTTGCAAATTAAGGGTGGGAAGGGGAAAACATTTTTTACTTCCCTGTTTTGTGACAAAGTCACGCGATTTCCCTCCCCGGCCCCTAATTTGCAAATGCAAATTAGGATTCGATTCGGCCAAATCCGAGGCGCATTCTATAAAAAATGTTATCACTTTTCATAAAAATATCAAAATATTTCCTGCATTCACAGTATTTTCCACTTTCATCTGCCTGTTTGACAATCATGAAAGAGTAAGTAGTAGTAATTATTAGACGTTGCAATAGCCATTTATTTATTTATTTATTAGAATCTGTTACACTCACTATTATCTACACATCTTCAGTTGAACCTTGCTGCTGGACTGCAGGCTTGAGGTTTCACACAGTGACAATTCCATTTTTATTTGTTTAGTGCATACCAAATTCCAGCGCTGAATAGGTACTTTGTTTTTTTTGGCAGAGAGAAGCCCCTCTGGAAGTGCCTTTGGCAGCCAAGAAAACTTGCGCTGGAGAAAAGAAATGACTCATTGGCGGCAGAACACTGATAAAACAGACAAGTATGACACTTTTTAATCAATCTTGTTAATTACATTCAGACCATTTTATCTTAAACACCTCGCTGCTGCCTTCCAGCTGGAGCATAAGAAAACACTTACAGGGGAACTGACAGCTTTAAAAATAGCTATAAAAAGGCAGCCAAACTTTGTGTGGTTGCTTAATAAACCTAGTGTTTGAGATATTAAACAATTTATCAGTGCTCTAAAGCTGGCCATAGACTCTACGAGTGGATCTTTTCCCATATGCCACTTAACAGCATGGCTATATCGGGGGTAATTTGAATGTTCGGCCATATGGTAGAACGATCGAATTACGATACGCCAAGGGGCTCAGTGGGTCGAAGGGTAAAAATCAAACCTTCCTGATCGGGAAGACCCGTCGGAAGCCCCCATACACGGGCAGATCAGCTGTCAAATTGGTCTAAATGACCGATATCGGCAGCTTTATCTGCCCGGTATGGCCACCTTTACTCTAACATTTAATTTCCATTGCATTCACTTAGTTGGGCAATCGTTATTGCTGACTCAATTAGCTAATGCTAATATTTCCGTATCTTGGCAAATAATGGTCACTACATGTGACAATCCATAGTGTTCAATTTTTCTTAAAGGTAGAATTTTACAGTTTGAATTACCTTCTTGATTTTGAATTACTTACGAGACATGCTGCACAGGTGAATTGAGGAATTGTTTAGTATATTTAAGGGAGAGAAAATTCAATTTAATAACAAAAATGATAAGCTCCTGCATGTTGCTCACCTGTATGCAAGTTCCTAGAACATATTTTATCTGTAATTTTGGCATAATTGGTAATGCCAATACTATTGGCTGTATGATTACATTTCTGACAAATTTGAACACCAGTCACATTCTGGGCCCCTGCTGTGCTGCACACCCTCCTCCTCTTAGGCTATCCTAATTTATAATTTTAATTGTTTTTCCACATGTGCTGTATACTGTATTTAGGAGCCACAAACCAGCAAGGTACTGTTGCATTGGTGTGGTATTCTTTTCCATCTGGTTTGTGTTTTTGCATCTTACGCAATGTGCCTGTTAATGTTTCTTTCTTTTTAATTCTAGTTTATTTTCCATTGTCAGTGAGTTGCTGATATTCCCATGTGTTACTTATGTTTAGGGTGCCTTGTGCACACTGTTATCAGGCTTTATATGTTTCACAGTCTGGATCCCTTCTGTCTGTCCATTATTACTACTAAACACTAAAATGTGTTACTTTTGTTGCCATTATAAAACGCAACCTGTTTATTGTGTTAGGCTGTATCCTTGTTCTTTATAAATCCCCATCTTCTAACATTGGTCTAGGCATGCCAATACTTACTGTATCTTGCACATTTAAACCCCTACTTATTTGTGGTTCAAGATCCATGTTAATTTTAATATGGCAGATTTAGTTATGAAAATTCAGGTTTTGAGATTTAAGAATCTCTTGTATTGTCTGACACTGACAACGTTCTATTCATTTATGAATATTCTTGTGGTAGAAATGTTTACAAGGCGCCAAGTTTACATGAAAGAATAACTTAAGGTGACACTGCCACTTTAATTTAAATTGTACAAAGGCATTTGACACAAACATATAGTTCTGTTAAGAAGTAAGGCAGAAGTCTGCCTTTAATCACAGCATTATTATTTTTTTCTGCATTTCCTTATGAATGATTCTGACCCTAAGTTCAATGACAGGTCAATCTTGGGCATTTTGATAGTGTTTTTTAGCTTTGTTGTGGGGTTCACAACCCCCCCCCCCCTTGTTTACTTTAAATAGCAATTACCTAAAGTAATTTCTTGACAGGTTATTATTTGAAAATGCTCACTTGTCCACATACCATTAGCATTAAGGCTGTGGAACAAACACTGTTTTGACAGCCACAATCCTCTGATCATGTCACCACTTTCCATTGAAAAGAATGGGAGAAGCCCACCCCTTCTTCTTGGGCCCGTGTACTCTTAAATGCACAGAATTTTGTTTTCCTCACTGTCTACAATGGTTTATATCACTGTCTACTAGCTTAGAAATTTGCTTGTGTACAGAGAGAAGCACAAACCAGTGGCCATACATCATAGCAGTATTTTATTCATTCTCCTCATTTTCTGTACCCTTCATTTTTGCATGGTGTGCCTCTTCTAATCAGCTGAAGAGGGTGAACAGGGGGAGGCCTAACGTATCGCTGCCCCTTCCCCAGCATTTTTAACTTGCCTTTTAAAGGAGAGGTTCACATTTACATTAACATTTATTATGTTATAGCTTGAACTATACTAATGATTGCCATACACATTATAATAAGATCTTTCTATACACATGAAGCGCAGAATTGTCCGATATACAGGTAGAAACAAAATAATTAGATGCGACCGATATCCAAGTCTTTTGCTTATATGGGTTGTCTCATCTCCCACCATATATATATATACACAACGAATATAGTACGAAACTTTCCTTTGTATAATAAAATCTGTGCATGCATGACCACCTTTATTTTTATGTTGTTATTTAATTTGTATGGCTTTTGAATCATTGACCTGCCTAAACTACTGTCTGATTATCGGGTTCGCTGATCCAAGAAAAAAACATTTTGCCTTTGAGGCTTACATTTTATTGTTGTCTTATAATACGCCTTATTTAAGCTTATTTGTCCGTTAAGGGATCATACCTGTTGTCCCACTATTATTAGAATGAAACTATTGTTCATTAACTTCTTTTTTTTTATGTAAACAGGTGACTTAATCCGAATGCCATATTATATATTATCTCCCATATGTAATAAAAGGCACAAAGTTTGCCCAGGTGCTGTAACCCATAACGACCATTACGATTTTTGCTTTTTAACAGGTAGCCAGGAAATAATACCTGGTGATTGTTGCTATAGGGGATAGGAACAGTAGCAAACTTTGAACCTTTTATTATAAAACAATACATCATCTAGCCAAAGTTTTATAAAATCACACAATATTATTTATTGCATTTACACACCTGTTTTTGCATGATACGATTTTATTCGAGTTTGAAGCTGCTTCCTCACACCAGATTCCAATGTTACCATTCAACTCTTAATCAGAACTCAGATTTTTTTCATCAAAAAGACCTGACTACAGTGAGTACAATCAGGTTCATTAGGACTATGGTTTGGAAATTGCTTTTCAATCTACAAATTGAAGCAACATTGTTGTAAAGACTTAACATAACCGTCACAGTCCAATGCATAGCTGGAAGCTTTAGTGTAAAATAGTAGTAATCTGAAATGAGTTGTTCACCTTCCGAACACTTTTCAGTTCAGTTGCTTTCAGATTGTTCTCCAGAAATAAATACTTTTTTTCCATTGCTTTCTATAGAAAAACAGTCACAAATAGAAAGTAATTGAGAAACGTCTTTATTTCTGGTGAACTGTCTGAAAACAACTGACCTGAAAAGTGTTGGCCAGTGAACAACCCCTTTTTAAAAAGCTCTGATTAAAAAGTTTACACTGAATAACAAACAGAACTTGGGGAAGGTGTAATGTCCTATTCCAAACCCGTCTGTCTTGCACTGACATTGTTTGCTGTGGTCAGTTCTGTCTTCTGTTGTTAGCACCTACCTCTGTTATTGAATATTGTCCTCACCATTTACTGTTATGTTATGGAGAACTTACTTGATGCACCTTTCACTCTAGATCAAGGGCAGAACTTGAACATGAAGCACTTATAGATGGAAATTTGGCGACAGAAGCAAATTTAACCATACTAGATACTCTGGAAATCATTGTCCAGGTGAGTTTACAGCAATATTATGCTAAAAGCGGTCCTTTTACCATACTGACACCAAAATTGCCATTGCAGGGATGCTTATGCTTTAGGGTTACAAGTACTGATGAAAAGCATGCCCATTGTGCTGTGAAGCTGCTTTTTATCAGCAGGTACTAGGCATGTGGAAAGCTATTTCAGTCTAATAGTAAACTGAATCAACAGCAAAAACCCAGAAAGGCACTTCTAATCACAAGGCCAACAGTGTAAATATTCTGCAATGGCTCAGTTAAGCTACTATCTTAATTTAGTTATGATCTGTTACACTAGTACACAATCATCATCTAAACAACATGGAGAAAGTCTGCCTGGAAGAATTGGGCAAATGTATTCCTGAGCTTGAAAGCTGGTACCAACCTCTCCAAAAGACTTATATTGCTGCAAAATGTGACTCTACAAAATATGAATTTTTGGTAAATGGATACTTATGCATTTTATCAGAGACCAAACTCTAAAATGGGAGTATTGTTAAATTGGTCTGAATTGTTTTGTACGTATGACTGACGTATCCCTGTATCACTCTAAATGTAAAATTGAAAACTGGAAGTCTGCAAGCTAACTGTGGCCCTTGTGATTGAACAGCACCACTCAATCTGTTTTATCAAGCTTGATAAAAGGCCATTTAAGGCCTGAAACGTTGCTGTGATGCCCAGAAGTCTACAATAAAGGCAATTTTAATTCAAACAGATTGAGTGGTGCTGTTCAATCACAATTGCTACTATTATTGCCGATGGAAAATGGCCACTGGGGAACCTGCACTACAACATGAGAAGGAAAGGTGTAAGAAGTTGTGCTGACTACTCTACCTACATAGCTAGCTGTAGCCCACCAAGTTACACTGACTTATTAGTATAACATCATCATTTAATTATAATCCAGCAAGTGAACATGTGGTATAATGGATATCATCACAACCTGTACTGATTTAGGCAAAAATGTTTAGTTAGTTGTAAGACTATAACAAACAAGGGAAAGTTGTGCTCACCACTAATTTTTAAAAACATTAAGCGGGGGTGCAATGAGGCTGTGATCAGAAAATTCATATAGACAATTACAAGAGTCCTCTGCACTCAACCCATTATCAACATATTAAGGACATTGACACATTTTGTGCCTTAAGCTATTAAAAAGTCCTTACCCTTTTAACAAGTCTTTCGGAGTGCTCTACACACGGGCCAATAAGTTGCCGACAGTCTGTCGGCAGCTTTTATCGGCCCGTGTATGGGGCCCTTAATGTCTCAAAGTCCTTTAATATATTGATAATGGGTTGAGTGCAGAGGACCTCTTGTATTAGTAGTAAGACCCTGAAACTTTCTTTATGTTTTGTAACTTATTTTTTATTTGCATTTTTTCAATAAATTACACATCATTATAGACATCACTTGACTTATAGCATTTGTTTTGGTGCTGAGAAAGAAGAGGTGCATTTATGAACTGAGGGTAGACATATCAAAATGTATCGGTAATATAGGTTTCTATATGCAAACAAACAAACTAAAAAAAAATATATACATGCGAGTGGAAGTGAGACGTGACCTGTGGCTAGGGGCAGACAGTCTCGGCGTGTGCAGGTGGAAGTTCTTCTTAGGTTAGCTTCTTTAGAGCGAGGAGGCCAGGCCCTGCAGTTCCCACATGGGCCAAACCTTGAGATAGTGGTCAATCTGTTTTGTTTAAAGGCAATGACCCTGAGACTTTTAACCCATTAAAAATGTTTCAGTGTGATCGGTACTCCCCATCTTCAGTGGGGTCCCTATGACTTGAGCATCCCTAGGTTACGCTATACACACTTTGGAGTAGTCCAAATGCTGATTTCACCTGTGTGATCTCGGTATATCATGCACTGTCTCTAGGGAAGCAGGACACACTGAATGGCTGATTTGCTATCTAGAATGTAATGTCTGCCTAAACACATATGAGGGACTTAAAAGAATATATTTTAATACACAACACTGCAATAAAAGTGTGATTAAGAATAAATGTAAAATAAATTGAAATATTGCATCAATTTTGTATAATCCTAACAAGATTTTCTTTTTAATTCAGACTGTTTCACTGACTGAATCCAAGGAGAGCATTCTGGGTGGTGTTCTTAAGACTCTCTTGCACAGCATGGCGTGCAATCAGAGTTCTCTCTATTTGCAACATTGTTTTGCCACACAAAGAGCCCTTGTTTCAAAGGTATAATTGTCAGTCTACAACATTTTTGTGGAATAATAGACTGTTTTAAAATATCTCTATGTAAAGGATGTGAGCAAATTTAGGGTGTTCCAGCTTCTGCTAAGTATTAACCTTCATATTACTGACTCCTTGTAATGGGGGTTACAAAGGAATAGAATGGCAACACGAGGTGATGGGGGTTGGAACAGCCAGCCGAGGGCAGTAAAGGCTTTAGCAATACTGAAACAGTAAATGAATAAGTAACACTTTGATTGAGGCTAGGGGAAACCGTAAAATATTCATTTAGCTTTTTAAAACATAATTTACACTTCTTTTTGCCATTCATAAATATTTAGGTTAGAGGCTATTTCTATTAACAGCGATTCACCCAGGGTGTCCTTAACCAATGTAGTGGTTCAGCTGCTGTGGGTTCATCCATATGCCTTTAATACAGGAAATTCTCACTTAATTAACTTAAAGCATTTGAGTTAACTTTTAGTACGATGTAGAGAGTGATATTCTGATATAATTTGCAATTGGTTTTCATTTTTTATTATTTGTGGTTTGAGTTATTTAGCTTTTTATTCAGCAGCTCTCCAGTTTGCAATTTCAGCACATCTGGTTGCCAGGATGCAAATTACCCTAGCAACCCTGCATTGATTTGAATAAGAGACTGGAATATGAATAGGAGAGGCCTGAATAGAAAGATGAGTGACAGTAGCAGTAACTATGAATTTGTGGCCTTACAGAGAATTTGTTTTTAGATGGGGGTCAATGGCCCCCATTTGAAAGCTAGATAGAGTCAGAAGAAGAATGAAAAGTTGCTTAGAATTGGCCATTCTATAACATACCAAACGTTAACTTAAAGGTGAAACACCCCTTTAATTCATCTAATACATATAATGCATTAAATTACATAATATAAATGCTTTCCAACTGTGTATATATGCTTGGATTGCAGTAGCCCTTGAAATGTAACTATAATGGAGACATCAATTGGGTAACGCCATAAAGAATGCAAAGTAGTCTGAAGAAATGTATTATATTATATCAGTCAGATATTTGATAGCAAACTTTTTTATGATATCAGCCATAATGTTAAAAAAAAAAAAAAGCGTAACTGAGCAAATGTTTTACAGAGCTTCTTTGTACTAATTTAAGTTGACTTTGTTTCAGTTCCCAGAGCTTTTGTTCGAGGAAGAAACTGAGCAGTGTGCAGACCTGTGCTTAAGATTGCTTAGGCACTGCAGCAGCAGCATCAGTAACATAAGATCACATGCCAGTGCTTCTCTCTACCTGCTTATGAGACAAAACTTTGAAATTGGAAATGTAAGTGAATCTACCCAGTGTTTAGCCAATAAATGGAAGTAAATGTAAATTGACCCCTTAATGTACTTATAGGCCATAGCTAATAAGTATTTATTCCTCAGTGCTATAGCAGACACTGTGTCTGAATCCACTACTCCTGCCTCCCATTGAGATGAATAAAAAAAAATCACATTATTGCCGGCACAGGCACAAAAATGCTAATAATTTTCCAATTTATGCCAAACATAATTGCAGCAAAAGTTTCAGGCTCTTCCCAGGCTTTAAAAAGTATACTCGATATGCCATCAATCTAAATATATCTGGTTTCCATAGAAAAAGACATTCTTTTTTTATTTATTTTTTAATGTTTTATCTTGTAAAGCTTCTAGGTCTTTTGAAAGTAAGGTTTTCAAATTGAGAATCTGCGGCTCGTGTTATAAAGTTAGCTTTAGAACCTCAGGCTAAAAGCTGCCTTTTGAAAGAAAGTACAACTGTGTCCTAAAAATGTTACACTTGTGTAAAGATGTTCAAAAGATTTTTTTACCACTTTACTTATACTTTACTTATACTTACTATTCATTGCCTATGAGGCCATTGCAAAATTATAGCTTAGTGACCAATTTATATCAATTTTTATTTACCATATGTATCCTATTTCCTGTGGCTCAGAAGTTTACAAATACCAAGTTGAATGTCTCTTTTTTTTAATGACTTGTAGAAACCTCTGATTGCCTTACTTAGGTATTCGTAAAATTGATAGAGGTATTGGATACTGAATTATCAACATCCACCATAAGTGAGTCCTTCATCACCATGGTATGACAGGCTATTGTACATATAGCTAAAGTCTTGGATACAGAGCAATACAAGTAATAAATAACAAGTTATGGCATGCTAGAGTCCTATAGTGACCAAAGGCTCCATGTGGGGTATTTGGTATTTTAATATGATCTAATGACAGGCTATTGTGTAAGGAAGAAGCTCATACTCCTAACCTGGAATAAAAAAGCAAGACTGAAGTTTGTGGATAATCAACCTGACAAAGACCTAGCCTTCTGGAGTAGTTCTCTGGTCACATGAAACAAAAATAGAATTGTGTGGCCATAATGATCATTGCTATGTATAGAGGAAAAAGAGTGAGGCTTTTAAGCCGAAGAACACCATCCCAAATGTGCAGGGGTGACAGCATCATGCTGTGAGGATGGTTTGCTGGAAAAAGGACTGGTGCACTCCAGAAAATAGATGGCATGTTGAGGAATGAGGGTTATGTAGAAATTCCGAAAAAACCTGGTCGCAACTTTGTCTTCCAGCATGACAATGATCCAAAGCATATCTGCTAAGTTGTAACAAAATGACAAAACGACAATGACGTGAACATATTAGAGTGCCCATCACAAAGTCCAGACCTGAATCTGACTAAAATTGTGACTGAAAGGAAAGGCAAGGAAGCCCACAAACCTGACTGTCGGCACAAGTTCTGTTGGGAAGAACGGGCAAAAAGTCCAGCATCATATTGTGAGACGCTCGTGGAAGCCTTCTCTAAGCATTTGATTCAAATTAAGCAAAAGGCAATGCCACTAAATACTTGCAAAGTATATATAACTTCTGACCTACAGTAAATCAGATATAGTAAATAGAAGCTGAAATAAATAATTCTTTAAGCTACTACTCTGAACCAAACCATTATATACCCTATTTGACTTACCGTAACACATCCTATGTATAGTAACATGATATGAATGAAGTTGTATAGTATTGTATGAATATCGGGCATATGTATATTTATACTTACCGTAACCACATTTACATACACGTAGACACTAAAAGTGAGCAAAAAGGTTTAATCATACGTGGTTTATTGCATACTACTAAACCATGTTCTTTGTTTTGGTGCATGAAAACAAACTTTATATATTTAGGATAAGGTCCTTCCAGCTTAAAATGGATACAGATATTGTTCATTTGCTTACTGCATACCATATACAGTATTTTGACTTGAACCAAAGCAGCATATTTTTTCAACCCTCCTTGACAAAATATAATTTAAATATAATTTGTATCAGGTTTCTCAAAAAGGCACAAATTTAATCCAAGGATATACTTTTCTCCTAATTCGTTTCACAGGGATAATACTTTTCTCCTAATTCATTTCACATAGACTTGAATTGAGTTTTTATGAGAGGAACCATGAGATAACATTTTCTTCTTGAATTGAACTGGCCCAAAACTATGCACAGGTTTTTTTTATCTACCTTACACTGTTTTTATTTTTTTTTTTTGTAACTTAGATTTACACTGTTTTTATTTTACCACACTATGTTCATAGGCCTGCAGAGAGCAGCAGTCTAGATAGATGGAGATTTATTTAGTGTAATTCTCCCCATATAGCTTATGTTTTTTTATTAATACCAGCTCTGTGAAAACAAAGTAAAGCCCCAGAGTATTATGCAACTGAGCTATCAGCCACACAATTGTAGAGCAAGCAAAATTGCACACTGAATTATGTTGTCTGGCAAATTCTTTGGTTTCTTGTTTTATAAGATCAAGGGGAAGATCTACTAAATATCAAGCTGGAGCTGGATTCCCAGAAAACATATATTTATATACGGTCATGAAATTGTTGTCAATAACTGTCACCTTTTTAAATAAAAATGTAGCTAAGACAGATCTTTTGGGATATTTTGGAGGGTATATTGTTCTTCAATGAATTTGTTGCAATTATGAATATCAAAAATAATATTTTAGTATTATGTTCTTAAGCTTATGATGCAGTTGAACCACCACTCTACTTTCTCTTGCATTTTTCCATCTTTCAAGCTACCTGCATAATCTTCTTCTTTTTCTTTTCAGAATTTCGCCAGGGTTAAAATGCAGGTTACCATGTCCTTGTCGTCTTTGGTAGGGACATCTCAGAATTTCAATGAAGAATTTTTAAGAAGGTCACTAAAGACTATTCTAACATATGCTGAAGAAGATCTAGAATTACGGGAGACAACTTTCCCTGAGCAGGTATGTTAACATGTACAGTCATGAAAAAGTTAATTCTTTGGAATTTTGTTTATCATTGGCTGAGCTTTCAAAGTATCAACTTCCTTTTAATATATAACATGCCTTATGGAAACAGTAGTATTTCAGCAGTGACATCAAGTTTATTGGATTAACAGAAAATATGCAATATGCATCATTACAAAATTAGACAGGTGCATAAATTTGAGATATTACATCAATACTTAGTTGAGCCTCGTTTTGCAAATGTAACAGCCTCTAGACGCCTCCTATAGCATTTGTCTGGATTCTGGATGGCGGTATTGTTGACCATTCGTCCATACAAAATCTCTCCAGTTTAGTTAATTATTTGATGGCTGTTGAGCATGGGCAGCCTGCTTCAAATCATCCCATAGATTTGCATGATATTCAAGTCAGGGGACTGTGACGGCCATTCCAGAATATTGTACTTCACCCTCTGCATAAATGCCTTTGTAGATTTCCAAGTGTGTTTAGGGTCATTGTCTTGTTGGAATATCCAACCCCTGCATAACTGCAACTTTGTGACTGATACATGAAAATTATCCTGAAGAATTTGTTGATATTGGGTTGAATTCATCCGACCCTCGACTTTAACAAGGGCCCCAGTCCCTGAACTAGCCACACAACCCTACAGCATGATGGAACCTCCACCAAATTTGACAGTAGGTAGCAGGTGTTTTCTTGGAATGCGGTGTTCTTTTTCCATCATGCAAAGCTTTTTTGTTATGACCAAATAACTCAATTTTTGTCTCATCAGTCCAAAGCACTGATGCATACAACAAGGGCTTTTTTCTCATCACCCTGCCATACAGATGTTCTTTGTGCAAATTGTGCTGTATTGTACTGCTATGTACAGATACACCATCTGCAGCAAGATGTTCTTTCAGATCTTTGGAGGTGATCTTTGGGTTGTCTGTAACCATTCTCACAATCCTACGCATATGCCGCTCCTGTATTTTTCTTGGCCTGCCAGACCTGGGTTTTACAGCAACTGTGCCAGTGGCCTTCCATTTCCTGATTACATTCCTTACAGTTGAAACTGACAGTTTAAACCTCTGAGCTAGCTTTTTCTAGCCTTCCCCTAAACCGTGATACTGAACAATCTTTGTTTTCAGATCTTTTGAGAGTTGCTTTGAGGATCCCATGCTTTTACTCTTCAGAGGAGAGTCAAACAGAAGCACAACTTGCAATTGGCCACCTTAAATACCTTTTCTCATGATTGGACACACCTGCCTATGAAGTTCAAGTCTTAATGAGCTAATCCAACCAATTTGGTGTTGCCTATAATCAGTATTGAGCAGTTACATGCATTCAAATTAGCACAATTACAAGGGTACCCAAATTTTTGTAAAGCCACTATTTCACATTTGATTTAATTTCATGCAACTGAATACTGCTTCACTAAAAATCTTTGTTCAGAAACCCCAGTACTCAGATGTACTTGGGAAATGAAAGACATACCACTGTTATATTTTTTGTTGAAAGTGGAGTTAATTATTATGCAGGCTGAAAGGGTTTCCCAAACTTTTTCATATGACTGTAGTCTTGTTAGAGGGTTATATTGCTGTGCAGTCCAGTTGCTATGGTTGGATTGTGCAGTCTGACTGGTTGCAGCAGAATTGAAAGCTTGTTCCTCTTCATTGAGCTGCTTATAATTTGGGTCAGACTGTCATCTGAATTTGATTATTTTTAAATCAGAAAGGGGTTTCCTTTAAATGTACCATGTTACATAAAAATGATGCGCAACCCTATTGCGTCACTGCCAAGTGTAATCACAGTAGCATTTTCCTGTCAAGACTATAAATAGAGGAAATATTTATGTGCATGAGGACGGGCCAGAAAAACGCCAAAGACATTCCTGGTACACCACAGCATCACCGTGGCAGATTTTCTGTTAAATAGGAGGATTCTGAATGTGCTTCATACCTGTTTAATTTCATTTCACACCCTGAGCTGACTTATACTTGGCCCATAGAAATACCTACCATCATTTCCTGACCATTATTTGTAATATTTTAACAGGCTATGTTTTTCTTGCTTTAGGTCCAGGATCTTGTGTTTAATCTCCACATGATTCTGTCTGATACTGTGAAAATGAAAGAGCATCAAGAAGACCCCGAGATGCTGATTGATCTCATGTACAGGTGAGAAAACGCTACATACATATCTGTTTTAAACTACTGTACCATTTCCCCATTGACTGAATTTGTATGAACCTTGGAAAAGAGAGAGTGTGTGTGTGTGTGTGTGTGTGTGTGTGTGTGTGTGTGTTTTTGTGTGTGTCAGTCACATAACAGATCAGGGGGCCCAGGGAATGTGAGCGCCATTCCTGTTTGGAGTGTCAACCAATAGAAGGCTTTCCATTGGAAAACGAATAATCATATATGAATATATAGCAACTGTTTTCTTTTTAGGTCACTAAGCCTCTCAAAAACTTCATTATTCTCTGCTTATGGGTGGTACAGAAATTTAAGGCAAAAAAAAAAAAAAAAGATTGTCCCTGTTATGTTTTCAGCCTGCATGTACTTATAGGTGCTAAAGCTTTCGTGCTTCTTATTTACACTTTGCTTTTTACACACCAGTATTCTAGCAGTTGTACTGGTTATTTAATACTCAAATACTAATATATATATATATATATATATATATATATATATATATATATATATATATATATATATATATATATATATCTATCTATCTATATATCAACCGCTTATTTATTATACATTTTATGCATAAGCTGTTGCGTATAAATAAGTACCTGGAAACTAAGTCAATGTGATCCTAGCAACCTCCAAACTTGTTGGTAGTATCGGTAAAAAGTAACTATTGTCTGCCTTAATGGCAGTTTTCATTATGAATAAAGTACGGCATGACAACAGTACATAACTACACAACATTTTGGGAAGGTATGAAAGCCATCCTTTTCTCAGGCATTAATATCATATAGAGCCATGCCTGGTAAACAAGGTCCAACCTGGTGTAATTACCATAAAACAACAGTAGATGGAGCCACAAGTGCAAATGTTGTTCAGTGTATACAAATATGCCAACCCAATGTCTCATAATTGATGTATATAATATTTACCCTGTGCATTATAGGAAGCCTGAATTTGCTATTGATACAATATTTTTTGTGTATGTTTTTCTGTTACATAATGGCATTTGAAAAGCTTGGATGAGAGAGAACCACCAAAAGCCATTTAAAAAACACTGGAGAACACGAAGCACAGTATAATATAGAGACACAATCTTTGTATTTGTCCTGACTGTTAATAATACATTTCATCTTTTTTTGGGGGTTTCCAGAATTGCAAAAGGTTATCAGACGTCACCTGACCTGCGTTTAACATGGCTGCAGAACATGGCAGGAAAACACTCAGAAAGGAGCAATCATGCGGAGTCGGCTCAGTGCTTAGTACACTCAGCAGCTCTTGTGGCTGAATATTTAAGTATGCTAGAGGATCGCAAGTACCTTCCTGTAGGCTGTGTTACCTTTCAGGTATTTATCATTGGCAAGTCTTTTAGATTGTAAGCTTCTGATGATAGACTGGTCACAAGTCCACACCTTCAAGTTATTTTTTTAAATTATCCTCTTCATGCCTGTGAGAGGGCATGAACAAGATTACAGTCAGGGTAAAATCTCACATAAGCTGTCAACAAACATGTCATAGGTTGCAAGGAAATATTTTTTTTTCTTTTTATTAAGGATTAATCAATCGCTATCCTAAACTTGCAATTAAACACCTTTTAATTTCCAAAGCCTGTGGGATTAAAGAGAAGCAGGCACTCTCCCAGAGCAGCCAGAGTTCAGCTACAAAGGTTTCATTTCTGCTTTTTCAGAATAGTTTTTCCAGGACAGTCAAGTATAGACTTTGTAAGGAATTATTATAAAATAAATGTTGAGTTCTATTTCATTTTTATTGTCCTCAGAATATTTCATCTAATGTGTTGGAAGAGTCTGCAGTGTCAGATGACGTGGTATCCCCAGATGAAGAAGGTATTTGCTCAGGAAAATATTTTACAGAGGCCGGTTTGGTGGGACTTCTAGAGCAAGCAGCTGCCTCCTTCTCAATGGTAAGAAACTTCACATTTCACATGCAACCCTTAATTCTTGTATTAGTGTGCAAATAAATGTTGATTAAAAGTTCATTTGTGAAAGAGTTTCACTACAAAGTTTTCTCTATAAAAGTTAGTGCTTTCAGGGGTTAACTGGGTTCATGGAGAGAAATATTTGGGCATAGGTGACAGAAGTTAGATTGTTTGACAACTGTTGCAGAAAGTGAAATCATCATTACCAATCACTGTAGTTTAACGTGTTTATAATTATGGTACTTTTCATCCAGAAAAAAATGCTTCTTGAATCCCTCCTTGTACTGATGTATGTTTTGTAGGCTGGCATGTACGAAGCAGTGAATGAAGTTTACAAAGTACTAATACCCATACATGAGGCCAACAGAGACGCTAAGAAGCTCGCTACAATTCATGGCAAACTCCAGGAAGCATTTAGTAAAGTAGTCCATCAGGTAAAATCTGCACATGCCTATTGTTTTTTGTTTTGCAAAGTCCATACCTAAGAAACTAGACATATATTTATTTTTGTGTGCTTAATGCAACGTTGTATTCTCTTTTGTGACCATTGGAAAACGGTTTTCATACACTAAAGTGAACCCCACTCTGTAGCAGTCAGAGTGTTGTTCCCTGAACCCTGTTATTAGAAGTCACCTCGGAGTTCCATGACCTGTATAAAAACATTCGGCCTTGTGCTTTTATATGGTCATGGAACTCCTCGGTAACTTATAATATCCTTATATTGTACAATAGAGGGTACTTTATTCACTATATATACCTGTACATCTCACAGCACATATTGTCGGTGAGAGCAATTTGTTTCCAAGCATTGCTGATTAGTGCAGGCAGACTATTGGTCAGACTAGCAGAAGACAAAAACAAACACATTTTTGTGCTTTATTCTTTTCTTCCTGCAATAAAGAATGCCTATTGACATGTTTAGTGATAAAGCTGCATTACTTTGCTCAAAACCAGTGGTTTTCAACCTGTTTTCATCACTGAGCAAATGCAGCACCCACACTGTAGCAATGTAAACGATCATTACCAAAATGTAAAAAACAGAGTTGTCTACAGTTGCTATTGTTATATGGTTTTTACATTGCCTTGACAGAAAAAGTTGTAACCAGAACAATTGGAATGCAATGTTTTGTCTAAGAAATAAAAAAGTGAAATCTTTTGGATTCCCATTTCGGTGCAGGAGAAGAAGCTGAAACTTATTTTCTGTTACAATGTTAGTGCAATTTAGCTGCTACAAAGTTGATGTGATATTATATAGTTATTTTGTGTTCAATCCCAGTATGGTATGTAATCAATGAGATGCTTCTTCTGTAACATTAACACATATATAAAGCAAAGACTGCTGACATACGTTTAGCATAGACTTGCTTCTTGTTGGGCAGGTTTATAAAAATGTGTATTTGAGTTTATTTTGCACAAAAACTGCTGCATTTAAACTACTGCTGAAATTTTTAAATCCTGAATGTAAGAGTGCGGATTGGCTATTTATAAAAGTGCTTGTTATGTACATGTATGGGACCTGTTATCCAGAATGTTAGAGACCTGGGGTTTTCCGGAAAATACATCTTTCCCTAATTTGGATCTTCTTACCTTATTAAATGCAACTTATACAGATGTCTGTCTTAACATAGTATTTATTTTCATCTTTCTGTGCTCTGCAGTAGACTGCACACACCAGAGGGGATTGGGGCAGGTGGTTTATTAAAACTAAATGCTAATAAAAGTCAAGCAAACCACAGTATTTAACTGTAATAGCCTCTGTAAGTGTGAGTTGTATTTAATTTGGGTGTATGTAACACGAGGACTGCCTGTGAAGGTACTGCTTTATTATTACAGAGAAAATAAGAATTTGGATTATATGAATAAAATGGAGTCTATGGGAGATCGCCATTCCATAATTGGAGTTTTCTGTATAACGTCTCCCATACCTGTACTATAATATTGTCTTTTTTTGTTGATGAATTAGTTTGCTATCAGAAGTTATGGAATTATATATGATTATCTTCATGTTTTCTGTACACTGTGCTTGATTGCTGTAGATGTGATCTACTTTGCTAAAGTATTTGATACAGTGCCACACAGAATGATACTGGTCAAATTAAGGAATATTGCCCTGGAACATAATATTTGTACTTGGATAGAGAACTGGCTGAAGGATAGATTACAAACAGTAGTGGTGCCATTGTTGTAAGTGGAATACCACTGGGGTCTGCCCTGTCTATCTCTGTTTTTGTTGGTGATACTATTTATGCAATACTAAATTTAGAGAAGTGGCCAGCAGAAGGGCAAATTATGGTTCAGTGTTGATAAATCCAAGGGTATGCACTTCAGCAGAAATAACATGATACGCTAGTGTGTTGGGACTCCTTGCCCCTCCAAACATGGTAGGTAAAATGTCAGTCTCCCATCAACACAAGGCCGCATTCCACATTCTTTCTGGTTACAGTGGTTTTTTTTTTACTCAGTTGTAAAATCAGAGGTGATATTTCAAATATATACTAATCACATTTCTTGCAGGCTGGCTAACTCATAGCAACTACTTATTTGCTTTCACTTTCATTTACATTGTCAACTATATATATATATATATATATATACATCACTGACTTAGGTTTGCTGGTTCTTGTGGGGAGTGAAATTAATGGATTTCATCTATAAACATTTCCAACTGTGCCCTTACTTGCCCACTTTTGGTTCTCCTCAAATCTGAGCTTATTTATTATTATTAACATGTATTTTTAGAGCGCCAACATATTGCGCAGCGTTGTTTGATTTATTTTCCGAACTAAAATCTACTGTGACACTATTTTTTTTTTTTTGCCTTTTTTTTTTTTTTATTACACAGAGTACTGGCTGGGAGGTAGGTAACATTTCAGTCAGTAAAGAACTGAACTTCCTTTGCTTTGCCCACATGTGCTAGCTGTGGGGGAATCTGTTTGCTCTCTGCTCTGACCTGAATCCATTAACAAAACGATTGTCATATATATACATCTAGCATTGATCATGGTAAAAGTAAAATTAGAGGTAGTGCATGACTTGAACACATTGCACTAATAAAGTTTGCTGAATGACACTTTCATCATCAGTGTGTTCTTTGTTTAAAGCATTTCTTTTTCCATCAGTGTTTTAACTTTTTACCCCAAAAAAGGGGTCGATTTAGAGAAATTTCATCCTCTTCGAGCTGATTGGCGGAGCCACAAGAAAGAATATTCTAAATAGATGTTTCCCCCTATAACATATTTTTTTTGTAGCAGATCATATTGAACGGTGTTGCTTTGTCAGTCTGGCGATAAACAGCTTTCAGATGAGCAAATTTCAAGCTTGTGTTTCAACTGTATGATGTGATTTGTCTGCAAAGCTTTGATTTCTGCTGCTTGCTTTGAAGGGACGCTGCCATGCTCTTCGGTTATAGCTCCAAACTGTCAGAGAATATGTTCATTAAAGCTGATTTAAGAGATTCAGTTGGGGTTATAGAGCCCCTCAACCATGTCCAGCCACTGGTACATTTAAGTGAAAACAAAAATATTACATCAGTTTTGGATCTTCGAGTCACATGATATCAATTCATACTATGCATATTGCTTAAGTAGTATAAATATTGTACAAAGATCCTATTAATTCTAAATCGACCCCTGAAGTGGATATTTGTATCAAAAACAATGTTAACTTCATTTAGTCAAGTTTGATTGCATGGTAACACCCACATCAATCCATCATCCACTCCATCCTTTCTTTACTTCTCCATCCGCATGCCCTTATCCACCATTACTAACAGCCACGGCTATAATCCTCTTGCATGTATGTCTCCCACCTCTTTACCTGTTTCTTACATATTAACTGCCCGGTTTCTGCTGTAGGCACCGGAGTGGTTAATTAATGCTTTATGTTGATTGCATTTGTATGCTGCCAATTGCTTATTTGTTTTTGGAATTACCCTAATTAAAATACTTTCTGTTTTTTCCTCTGTCGCCCTGGTTGCTGACCCTCCTCCCCACTTTTATTCTTATTTGTTGTGGTAAGTTCTATTTTTTTTAAAATTTCCTGGACCAAAAAAAAAGGTTTTGACCTTTGCATTGCCAACTTAAGTAATTGAAATTCGTCTTCCTCTAAACTAATACTAATAATTAATAATGAACATATTTAAAAAGTGTAAAGCTTTGTAGTTTGTTTTTTTTTTTCTGAAATTATCCATTTTGGCAATCTGTTTTTCATATCAATTAACAGTTTGCTTTAATGGTAATAAATTACTTAGTTGGCATTTTTTTACCCCCCTTTTGTACGGAATGTGATATTTATCCCAGTAATTTTAAAAGGTGTTTACCATGTATAAAAATAAAATTATCATGATTTCTTAATTCATGGTGGCTGTGCTCTGCTGTTTCACTGGTACTGATTACGGGGCTTTTGGTGCAATGTCTTCTATATTCAGCTATTCTATTATTTTTTATTTACAAAATAATAGCAACATTAATTCTGTTAGTGACCTCTATTACCCTTTCTGATACCATGCAACTATCTACAGTATATACATATACAGGTATAGAATGCTTGAGGTTTTCCAGATAAGAGATGTTTCCTTAATTTGGATCTCCATAACTTGTCTGCTAAAAAAAAAAAAACATTAAATAAACCCAGTAGGATTGTTTTGCCACAGATGTGTTTTCCGCAGCTTGGTTAGAATCAAGTACAAGGTAGTGTGTTATTACTACAGAGAAAAAATAGAATTATTTGCTGAAAACTTGCTGGATATCAGGTTTTCAAATAATGGACTCCGTACCTATATATGTATTTTATTAGATCCTATATGCCCATAATGCAATTATGTCTTATAAAAATATATAAATTCTTTCATTTTTGCTACAGAGCAATTCTGTACACTTTTCTTTCACCAGCCAGCTCTGAATTGTGGGGGATGTTCATGATAAAGATATCGACTTATCCTGACACAATCCACACATTAATAAGAGTTATTTGATTTAAGGGAATAAACTATGTACATATAGGACTTGAGAACAGTATTTTAGGTGGATTTCTATTCTGTCGGTGATCTGTCTTAGTTATGGTAACTTTATAACCAATTAAGCTGCCTTATATTACATACGAAACTGTGTATGTAAATACTTATAATACACAAAAGCAATGAATATCCTGTAAATGATATCCTTATAAACGGTGAGTTCTGATGTCATCAGTTATAAACGGTGAGTTCTGATGTCATTTCTGTCACATGAATCATTGAAATTTGTGTATTATAATAAATAAAGTACCCCCAGTTGTAAAATATTATATATTAGAAGTTACCTCGGAGTTCCATGACCTGTATAAAAACACTCGGCCTTCGGCCTCGTGTTTTTATATGGTCATGAAACTCCTCAGTAACTTATAATATCCCTATATTTTACAAAAGGGGGTACTTTATTCACTATATCTGTCATGATCTTCCATAGTTTATGTGCAGAGTGCACAGACCAAATAAATGTAAAAGGTTTCTACTCTATTCTAATGTATGTGTTCCCTTATACGTAGGATGGGAAGAGAATGTTTGGGACTTACTTTCGGGTTGGTTTCTATGGGGCCAAGTTTGGAGACTTGGATGAGCAAGAGTTTGTGTATAAAGAACCAGCAATTACTAAACTAGCAGAAATTTCCCATCGGTTAGAGGTAAGAGTTCTGTTTGCTTTGTCAGCTCTGTAGGATTTTCACTAGAGGACGGGTTAAAAGCCAAACGAAAAAGATATGCAAAATGCAGACATTTTTGTATGTGTATATTTAAAATAAGTGTTGGCAAACTGTAGCAGAAGTAAGATTGCTTGTGTTTTTTCTTACTGGAAAAAGCAGCTTTGCAACTAAAAATCTTGTATCACAGTTAAAATTTTCAATATAACAAAAGTCTAATGAAGAATTTTTACATTGTGCTATGTTCATTTTTGTTGTGCTTCATGCAGTAATTTTGCCAGTTTATGATTTTAAAGAAGAACTAAACCCTAAAAATGAATATGGCTAAAAATGCCATATTTTATATAATGACCTTATTGCACCAGCCTCAAGTTTCAGCTTCTCAATAGCAGCAGTGATACAGGATTTCAAACCTGTCACGGGGGGTCACCATCTTGGAAAGTGTCTGCGACCCTCACATGCTCAGTGGGCTCTGAGCAGCTGTTGAGAAGCTAAGCTTAGGGGTCGTCACAAATTATCAAACAGAAAATGTGGTTGAACTGTAATATAAGCTGATGCTACAGGGCTGATTATTAAATTCTGATGCTAGTTTCACTGGCTTCTGTGCTGCCATGTAGTAATTACTAAACAGCCTTATACTGTGACATTTATATTCTATGTGTACTGTATATTGTGAGTGGGTCCATAAGCTCAGTAAGTGACAGTAGCACAGAGCATTTGCAATGAATCAGCAGAAAAGAATATGGGGGGCTACTAGGGCATCTTCAGAGACACAGATCTTTACTGCTAAAGGGCTGTGGTTGCCTTGGGCTGGTACAGAAGCACAAAACATAATGTACAACATTTCTAACTACTTCTTTAGTTAAACTTTAGTTCTCCTTTGATTACACCCCCACCCATCAGTGTACAACTTGTGACATTTATGGGATATTTAAACCAATGCAAACTGAAGGACTCCATATTGCAGTATATTATAGATATTTTATTTATCTATTTTTGCACCATGTCCTCACTTGCTTTATGCCAACCATAAGTCATGGTGAAAAAGCTAATTGTGTTTATAAATCAAGAAGATAGTGGTTAAAATACGCAAATTCAAAAGGAAATTTAAGCCACTAAAACAAATTAATATAAAATTGACAATAGTTCTCTTCTGCATATATACATTTTCCAATAATTTTATTTTTAGTTATTAAAGATATCAGTTTTATACTGCAGAGAACAGCACCAACTGCTGTTTATTTTGCCTGTCTGGGCACAGTTGGCAGAAAATTATGGGCAAAGCCTGTGGAAATGCTCTGGAACGGAAGTTACATATATTGCATAGTCATATATGTTTGGAAAACAGCACTGCAACTTTTGAATCTTATATTTTTTCTTTATTTCCTTAGGGCTTTTATGGAGAAAGGTTTGGCGAAGATGTTGTTGAAGTTATTAAAGATTCCAATCTAGTGGATAAATGTAAATTAGACCCTAATAAGGTAACTACACAGATTACATTGCCTTTGAAATGTACCTTTTTTAATGCTAAAGTACTTTGAGGAATGCAGTCACATAAAGGGGCAAATTCACTAACCTGCAGAGTTGCGCTAGCGCAGGCTTCGCCGCACTTCGCCAGACGAAGTTTCGCCGGGGGGGGCGCCGCTAATTCACTAAAATCCGAACTTGCGCTCAGGGAGGCGAACAGTAGCGAAGTTGAGCTAGCGTTAATTCATCAATCAAAGCAAAGTTACGATAGCGATGCCTAATTTGCATACGGCGCCAAGTTAAAGTACAATGGACGTATGTGTAGCAGCAACTACACAAACCTGGGAAAGCTTCATAAAATAAAATAGAGTTGTTATTTTGCCCTATACATGTGCCCTCTGTTTAGTTTAGGTGCCATATGTTAGGAAATGTAGGGGGGAAGGAGGGTTTTTTCAGCCTATCACTCTTAAAAAAGGAAAAGACGCCAGCTTTTTTTGGCACTTAGAAAAAATTTCAACTTTTTTTGAAGCAATCCCTAAATACTCTATTGCACTTTGCCTGGTCTGAGGTGGTGAAGGCAAGTCTTGCACAAGAGGTAATGTTCAGTAAAATGCGCAAGTTAGTGAATTAGCGTAGTTACGTCCCTTCGCCATAGCGCAACTTCGCCTTGCGTAAGGGTGCGAAGTAGCGCTAGAGTAGGTCCACTTTGCTAGCGAATTTACGCTGGCGGATTGGCACTAGCTTTAGGCGCTTCGCGATTTAGTGAATTTGCCCCAAAGTCTTTCTTCCCAAGATATTCAGTGTTAATTCATATGTAGTACAAGTATGGAACCTGTTATCCAGAATGCTCAGGATCTGGGATTTTCAAGACAATGGATCTTTCAGTTATTTGGATTTTCATGCCTTAAATCTACTTGGAAATCATGTAAACAATAAATAAACCCAATAGAATGGTTTTAGGATTAATTATATCTTAGTTAGGATCAAGTAGAGGGTTCTGTTTTAATATTAAAGAGAAAGGGGAAATCATTTTTAAATATTTAGATTTGTATAAAATGGAGTCTATGGGAGACGGCAATCCAATAATTCAGAGCTTTTTGGATAGTGGGTTTTCAGATAACAGATCCCATACCTGTACTGTTTTATACACACTTTAATGTAACAACCACCTTATGTTTCATGTGTGTAATGTGCTTTAAATGCAGCCCACTTAACAGATACATTTGTATGCTGAAGACTCATAAAAGGCAAACTAGTTTCTAATAAACAGTGGGGGTCAATTATCCACACTGAGCAAATTAACCCATGGGCAGTAACCAATGGCAGCCAATCAAATTGCTGAATTCATTGTTCTACCTGCAGCTGGCTTTAAAAAGCAATTCATTGATTGGTTGCTATAAGTTACTGCCCATGGGCAAATTTGATAAATGAGCCCCAGTGTCTTTCTGGAATTTGAACACAGTCTATATAAAGTAAATGTGCACATTATGTATAAAGGGATATGGAATTGCTGCTTTCATAGATAGTGCTTGCTATGTATTCTTTTGATCAGCCCCAGTTGACTAACATCATCACTTGGCATACATAATTCAAGATGTGATTATTGTGATGACTTCATTCAATATTGAATAGGAAAGGGTTCAATCATAATGAAATTATTTTAGTAATCCATTTTGTGTATTAGACAAACAAGGTGCATCTGTTTATTAGTTACTAATCTGTTCATGCTTTCCTTTAGGCCTTTATTCAGATAACCTATGTAGAACCTTATTTTGACACCTATGAAATGAAGGACAGGATTACATACTTTGACAAAAACTACAACCTGCGACGTTTCATGTATTGCACCCCGTTCACATTGGACGGGAGAGCCCACGGCGATCTCCATGAGCAGTTCAAGCGAAAGACCATCCTAACTACCTCGCACGCCTTCCCATATATCAAAACCAGAATAAACGTCATCAATAAGGAGGAGGTAAGTCCGCTACATTGCTGATGTTATTTGGTTACTTGGTGAGAAGGGACATAGTAATGAATTCTTGTAATGCAGGTTGAAATTTTATATAACTGATTCATGCTGGTCTGAATGCACCAGACCAGCAAGTTCTCCATCCAACAGCTCTTTGTTGGCTCTATACTGCAATCCTGTCTGTGATATACCACTAGGGCAGCTACCTGCCTAGAAAATCCTCTTTTTTTTCTTTACATTGAAAGTTTGTATCTGTTCAACAAATAAACATAAGTTATGAGAAATGTATTCAATTTATACTCCTGTGAAGAACAATGAAAGTCCTTTGATCCCACATTATGTACTGTATAAATGTGACTTTTTTTTGCCCTGTTTGACGTGATTGGTTGCCCCCATGGCTGTGCAGCAGCTTATTTCTACAAACTAGTGCTTCCAAATCAAGCAAACGGATTTTACAACGGCAGAGTAATGGTGCATTATTTTTAAGTGCATAAGTACCATAGCAACCGTGCAGTGATTTCAATTAGAGACAGGAATATGAATAGGAGAGGGACTGAATAGAAGCAATAAAAAGTAGCAATAAGAATAAATGTGTAGCCTTACAGAGTTTTTGTCTTTAGATGGGGTCAGTGACCTCCCATTTGAAAGCTGGAAAGAGACAGAAGAAGAAGACAAAAACTATAAAAAAATAAATATTGAAAACCAATTGAAAAGTTGCTTAGAATTGTCCATTCTATAACATACTAAAAGTTAACTCAAAGGTGTACCACCCCTTTAAGTGAGTCATTTGTTCCAAAATGCTAGAAATTTCAGGGTACAGCGGTTTTTAAAAGTAGTATATCAGGTCCTGGACAACATGACTAGTAAGATGTGTTTTTGGACACTCATTCAGTATCTCACAAATATATAATACCATACAGTCAAAATTAAGTTTCCTAATGTTTCCTGCAGATCATTTTGACTCCTATAGAAGTCGCGATAGAGGACATGCAGAAAAAAACTCAGGAGCTGGCATTTGCAACTCACCAGGATCCAGCTGACCCAAAAATGCTTCAAATGGTACTTCAAGGTTCAGTGGGAACAACAGTGAATCAGGTTTGTCATTATCAAGTGTGAATTGTTTTGGTAATTTATAACGGAATCAAAATGTGTTGCTTTAAGTGGCTGTCAGAAGGATGAATAATGAACAATCTCTGTAAAAAGGCTGTGGAAATGTGCCGGAAATATATAAATAACATAAATTAAAGACTGTTAAAGGAATGTATTTTTCTTCTAGGGTCCACTGGAGGTTGCACAGGTGTTCCTCTCTGAAATCCCAAATGACCCAAAACTATTTCGGCATCACAATAAGCTAAGGCTTTGTTTCAAAGACTTTACAAAAAGGTAAGAATGCAGACCACTCGCTGCTGCTGATTAGCTGTTGATTTAGATAAAAATACCCTGTGAGTAGGATTATAAGAGGAAAGAGAGAGTTGGAAAAGCTGATGTTGATGGAGCTGGAACAAATATAGATCTTCTGCAAGGATTTGAATTAAAGGATGTTTATTAAAATAAGTCTTATAAATGTGTTACTGCTTCAGTGGTTGCCATTTCTGAGCCCATCAGTTGGGGACTGCGACCCTGAGAAGCAAAACTTAGCATTGAGTCATTGTTATTGTTATGTCACAAAATACCAACCAAATCCTCCATGGTGTGATATTCTGAGATGAGAGCTTGTCTGCAGCTTGTCTTTACCTTCCTTGGATCTAAACCCGGGCTCTATCCATGCCCTTGTTATATCCAGACCACTCCCTGTTCTGCCTTGATCAAGCTCACTTCCACCCAGACTACACGCCTGCTCCAAGTCCGCCAGAGGCATAAACAAGGGTTACTCTAAAAAAAAAAAAAAAAAATCCATGAGGGTTGTCAGGTTTGTGTCTGTAAAATATTTGCCCCTACAAACAAAAACAGCAGCTATAATACTTCAAGTATGATCTGGTGAAATATTGAACTTTTATTTTATATAGAAGTCTGTTCAGTTACTTTGTACAAAAGGAAATGAGTGAAGTATATAGTCTATAAATACAGGATAGACTGTAGAGACGAGTTGTGTTTCTATGCATACATGTACATAGGAATGGAAAAGTAGACTGACTGGTCAGGGAAAAGGAAAGTTTAAGGTCATGCAATGCTTTGTCTGGCAGGTGTGAAGATGCACTACGAAAAAACAAGAGCCTAATAGGACCAGACCAAAAGGAATACCAGCGGGAACTGGAGAGGAACTACCATCGTCTGAAAGAATCCCTTCAACCTCTTATCAATAGAAAGATTCCTCAGTTGTACAAGACTGTTTTACCAGTTACCTGTCACAGGTAAACAAATTACTGATGATCATTTACTCCAAAGAAATGTAAAATTAGCAGACCAACATAAAGTATTCTTCGTTGGTTGACCAAACCAGGCTGGGAATTATGTTGATAATATGGTACTTTGCTTTCTGTGATAATGGAGAGTGTGGGACAATGTGTCTTTGTGTCCTGATGGCACATATGGTGCTTCTTAACCAGCTAAATATTGCTTCCAAAATTGCACCCAGCTCCCTCCCTTTGGCTGAATGGGGAAACACACGACTTTAGCACAAAAAAAGGCTCACTTGAGATGCTTTTGCCATTTTAGTCTGTGGGAGGCAGCAGGAGGTGGTTTTAGGTGTTTTTCAGATGACAAGATGAAAGAATGTGTGTGCCATCCTAATCATTACACTGCTCTCTTGCCTGTGGTAGCTGAAGATGTTAATATGCAGTTACTACACAAGCACCTTTCTTTCAGGGAGAATGCACATCATAACGTACAGCGATCAGTATACCCCTCTCCTTGCTTGGTAGATAACTAGATCTAGAGTATACAACCCCTCTCCCTTCTACCTTTGTTGTAACTGATCTTTTAACTGGAGTCGATTATACAAGGGTGTGATTATTTGTGTACTACCTCGCAAGGACCAAACATGGAGTTGCTTCAATTTCCCTGTTTGGCCTGTTTAGCTCAAGAAATAACAAAAACAATAGGCGAAAAGTATGTTTAAAGTACCGTATGTTTATCACAAGCCATAATCATTGAACTTGTGTTAAAAAAGGGGATATATTGCCCCTTTAATATTCAAGCAGACTTCAACCCCTTACTTCATAGTCAGTGACATCAAATTTCAACACACTGCACAGGGCGTCATGTCATAGTCACAACCTCAAACACTACTGGTCTACCTCCAACATCATTGACCAGTCCTATCATGTCACCAGCCCGTCCCTGATGTCATGATTCCGGCCCTGACATCACAGGCTTGCAGCTGATAAAGGTGGCCATCCTACTTCAGAATGGTTTGAGAACTTACACTATATGCTTATCTGGAAAGAATAAAGGAACACATTAGTTTAAACACAATCTAGTCCTGTATGAAGGGGTCCTGAAGGATACAGGCATATAATTTCTATATCCTGTCTAATGAGCCACTCTTTATCTAAAAGCCAAACACACTGTAGCTGGTGTGGCGAAGTGGACTTTGTTTTGATTGGGGATGTTGAGAACAGGAAGTAGAATGTGACTTTACTGCAAGTTTCCTATTGTGTCCTGTTTAGTGCAAGAACTGAAATACATATTTCTTAATTAAACAATAGGGAACAAGGATATTCAACTCGAGCCTTTTCGCTAAACTTATGTTGAAAAATGGGATATACTGCCCCTTTAAACATAAAATGTACATCCTTTTTGTTAAGAGATTATGTAGAAAAGGTACATGAACACTTTTTAAGTTCCAATTTTTTTTTACACAAACCTACCTGATTCCACAGGTTGAAGGAAACCCTGATCATTCCAATGAGCTATTTCCCAAGATCCCTTATGCTGAGAGTGTAATACAAGCACCTCCCTCTTTCTTCCATTTTAAAGTGATGCATTCTGGGGATTGAAGTCCCTCTTCTTACTATAGTAGGTAGTGCACAGATTCTCTGCAATTAACACTTGGAACAAAGTTAGAGTGCTATTGCATTGCAGTGAGACTCTAGGGAAGTGGGGAACTGGAAACCACACAGAGACAATACCATGGTTTATTTTCAGCCTAATTATCTGGCAGTTCAGACAGTGTTTACACACTTTCTTCTACATAACTCAACTGAAGTTATAGAGGTTATATTTTCCCTTTAACAGATATTTACTGCATTGATTTTGATGTGACCACTAGGGGGCAGAAAGGGATAATCCACTATTTGTTTGCATTTAAGTAAAGGTTTGTTGTGAAATATTTCCACAATGGAATCCAAGCATAAATAATATATTATAGTATTAAAAATACTTGCGATTCTATAACGATTACTCTTTTTGTATGAGGAGATTCATACATACTGTCACACATATTTAATATTAATCTGGAAACCACAGAACCCAATTGGCAGCATTGTCCAGGGAACAAATAGTAATTGCCTTTTTTGGGGTAATTCATTATTAGTCCTATATTCACATTCAGGCCCATGATTGGTTATTGTATTGTACCTAACATTATCCATCTCTTCCCTGCAGGGATTCTTTCAGCAGAATGAGTCTACGGAAGATGGACCTCTGAAGAGACCGCTACTGTAGAACCAGCGAGTGATGAGGAACACGGGAAACAAGACAAGTTTGTGAAATGAACGCTGGCTTTGCTTCAGTTAACTCCGCATGAAGTATTATGGACACCATAGCCATTCATTTTCACAGGAACTCTTTACACGTTTGGCCAAATCTGACTCCCTAAATTGTGTTATTTTTTGTGTTATTTTTTTTTACTGTGACACAAAGGTACAAGAGCATTGTTTTATCCCTATTTATGCTACGTTAACTTGTATTTAGTTATTAATTTATATTCAAGACATTTCATTTTTTATGTTTGTTTTAAGGTACTGTCCATTCTGTGCAGTGTTGCCAAATATTATGTGGCATAAAAATACAATTTTTAGTCACGCGAGAAGCCAAGGGAAAAATGAGTGCTGACAGATTTTTAATGTGGAAGAAAGTTGCATGGAATGTCTGTTCTTTGGCCAAAGCCATGTGCAATTTATAGGCCGTGTTTTCTTTTTATGTGTTAAGCCAATCACAGTCAATAACAGAAAACCAAGACCCCAGTGCAACTATAATATGTGGGCTGAAATGTATATATATGTATTAAATTTCATGAATAATATTACAATGTAGGAAAATAAAAAGGTACTTTTCAACATTATAGATGTGTATTTCACATTTTTTTCACATGTTAAAATAGTTGCATCTGTTAAGCTCTAAGGGCGCATTTACATTGTCCCGCACAGTGTGCAAAGTCCAAAGAAAAAATGCTGAATCAGCCGTTTCAGAGAACAGAGACCTGCAGACTGTCCACTGAATCAAATGTGGCGAGGGGAGGCTTATAGATGCCAAACCCATCCCCCCCCATCATACCTTGCGGGTCATTTGGAGACACAGGCTGCATCAGGGACCTTCTCTTGGGAGCACCTCCAAACGCTGCTTTTTGCATGCCAGATTTTTGAACCAGAACTCCCTGCAAAGATCAGCACATCCCTGGGAGTAAGTGCTCGTTAAATGGGCACTAAGGAGTGTGTGCTTGACTATAATGGCCAAAATACATGAAATTGCTGTATGTGCCCCACAGGCCATTACTTGCCCTTTCTGTCTTTACATTTTGTCTAAATAAATCTAAACAAATGTAAAATAAAAATCTTACCACCTAATCCTGGCCGGATGCAGAAGTTGAGGGGGGGGGGGATTGAAGAATAAATACATCACCACCATAAACCTATTTACTTTTTATTTTGGTGAGCTCATTAGGTGAGTGTGTTGAGCTTTTATAAAACAAGGTATGAAGCAGGGCTAGACCATGTGTTACTGCCCAAGGTGCCAAACCTCCCACTCCAGTGGGTCCACATACCAGAAAGCAGCAAGCAAGCTATATCAGTCCACAAGCCACCTGCTGCCAGTACCCAACCAAACCCCCATGCACACCATTGATCTACAAGCCACTTCTCGCTACCTCCTTGCTGCTTTCCAATTTTTCCAATCCCCCCACTCTGTCCCCACAGCCCTCCAATGATACATGAATCTCCTGCCTACCCCTAGTTCCAGCCATGGAATATAGCAACCCATATGCTAGTGAAAAAAGGTTGCATGTTGTTTGAACCAGTGAAACATCTGTGCTGTAAACCATCCATGTATACATGGACTTATCCCTCACAAGGTTAGAAAGTTTATGATGTGATCACATAATGTTAATAGTGATGAAAAATTCAATAAACAACATTTAATGAAGGTACTACAACAATAAAACAAATCCCTACCCATAAAACAGTAGCACACAGATAGAAGGGCCCCTCTTTCAATGAGTATATGTACAATATACAGTATATAGTATTCCGTATTCAGACTACCCATGGCAAGCCATAAATCTGAAAATTATGGATGAAGATAATGAATTTCAAGTTGAGTTTACCAAAACTTTTGCATTTCAGTGCTGCAGCTACAATGTCCACCAATCAGAATTCATTGAAAGTAATGCCCAATGTTATTCATATCTCATGCAATTCCTATATTTGGTCACCAGTTGAAATGTAGAGCATGTGGTTGAAAAGTGAGGTCTCCATATTGCAATGACTTGTGGTTGAGAACTGCCAGTACACAGGTTGCCACACTCTGATACACTCAGCTCTTATACTCTGTTACTTAAATCTGGGCAAGAACTTTCCATGTACAATTTATTTTACAATTTATAAAATGTTGAATATTTTTCTGCTTAGAGGCCCAAAAAAGTGCTCGACCTCTTAACAATAGAGAATTGTTCACAGTTACCACAACTAAAGGAAGAATAGTATTACAGCATCTCTCTTTATCCATGCGACTTAGATGACTAGTAACTAGCAATTGTCTTGTTTTTCCGATATGAGAAGCATGGTTTCTCATCGATCAAGCAGCCAATGTGTGGATCAAACTTCAAAATGTTCCTATGTTTAACAATAGAATATATAGATTTATCCTGGGCATTTAAAGTCATTTAAAAATCTCCTTTGAAGCTTAATGCCTGACCCATTTGACTCATTGTTCGCCTGCTCCGCGAATACAATGGAGTTTTCCTGGATTTAGATGATGAGTATTGACATACTCAATGAAAGACTCTAGATTTGTAACCACAGGCTTTGAATCTCCTTTATAGATCATCATACTTGAGTTTTAAATTCTGTTTCAGATGAACAAATTCTATGTAAACTTAGGAACTGTTCTTTGGAGATCCCCTCAGTACAGCTTGTGGAATGAAGAGGTCTCATATAATAAACTGTTACTTGATGTTTCTTTCTGAAACCTAATGTTTATACCTCCCTTCTCATCCATTTCTAGAAATATTTCCAAAAATGTAAGTTTTTTTTTCCTACATCAATTCAACAGGATGAGGTTTCTCAGCAAGTTTATCTGCAAATTCCTGCAACAGGGACTATGATCCCTTCCAAATTAGAAATATATTGTCTATGTACCTCTCCTGCTTCAACATGGGACACAGGTACATATCCATATCTTCAGAAGCAAAAGGCCACTTTTCCCAACCACTCGGGTACACGATTATTAATGATTATTAAAGTCATTAAAAAAGTATCTGAAAAAAAGTTAAAATGCATCAAAATAAATTGAACTGGTGAAATCTAGGGATGTAGCGAACGTCGGAAAAAAAGTTCGCGAACATATTCGCGAACTTGCGCAAAAATGCGAGCGGTTCGCGAACGGTTCGCGAACCCCATAGACTTCAATGGGAAGGCGAACTTTAACATCTAGAAAAGACATTTCTGGCCAGAAAAATGATTTTAAAGTTGTTTAAAGGGTGCAACGACCTGGACAGTGGCATGCCAGAGGGGGATCAAGGGCAAAAATGTATCTGAAAAATCTGCCTGTGTGTGCTTGGAAGAGATAGTGTAGGGGGAGAGCTGTTAGTGATTTCAGGGACAGATGATAGTAAGTTTGCTGGCTAGTAATCTGCTTGATACTGCTCTGTATTGGAGGGACAGAAGTCTGCAGGGATTTGAGGGACATTTTAGCTTAGGTAGCTTTGCTGGCTAGTAATCTACTGTTCTCTTTAAACAACTGCCATACGTTGACCTTGTAGGCATTGTTTGCCCAGTTTTTTTGGACGCAGCCACTGAAGCACAGTTGCCATAAAAAATATGCCATATAAATGCTGAAAATAGTAATTTTTCGCCATACGTTGACCTTGTAGACATTGTTTGCCCAGTTTTTTTGGTTGCAGCCACTGAAGCACAGTTGCCAGAAAAAATATGCCATATAAATGCTGAAAATAGTCATTTTTTGCCATACGTTGACCTTGTAGGCATTGTTTGCCCAGTTTTTTTGGTCGCAGCCACTGAAGCACAGTTGCCAGAAAAAATATGCCATATAAATGCTGAAAATAGTAATTTTTTGCCATATACGTTGAGTCAACGTATGGCAAAAAATGACTATTTTCAGCATTTATATGGCATATTTTTTCTGGCCTCTGTGCTTCAGTGGCTGCGGCCAAAAAAACTGGGCAAACAATGCCTACAAGGTCAATGTATACACTACTACAGCGGTGGATACGGATTACGTAAAATATATTATGGCTGCTTGAAAAAAGTCACTCCGGTGTTTTTTCTGGAGACGGTAATATTATGGATATTTAGACAGAATGTGAACAAGGTCACACAGCTAGATGGCGGGTTGAAGAAAACAGTGTGCAAATAATGCCTACAAGGTCAACGTATACACTACTACAGCGGTGGATACGGATTACGTAAAATATATGAATGCTGCTTGAAAAAAGTCACTCCGGTGTTTTTTCTGGAGACGGTAATATTATGGATATTTAGACAGAATGTGAACAAGGTCACACAGCTAGATGGCGGGTTGAAGAAAACAGTGTGCAAATAATGCCTACAGGGCAAATAATGCCTAAAAGGTCAACTTATACACTACTACAGCGGTAGTAAAATAAAAAAAAGTAAAATAAAAAAAAATGAATATTAAAAAAAAAATTAAAGTTGGTGCTGCTGAACTACTAGGAGCAGCAGATTAGCACACCAGTCCCACTCCCCAACACTGCTAGACTAATAGCACTGGGCTCTTATAGTAGTAGTAGTAGTAAAACAACAAAAAAATAAATAAAAGCAGTCCTTACAAGGACTACTGTTATTGCAGCAGTCAGCAGATGAGATCAGAAGCAGGACAGCTGCCCACTGCAGCTACATACAGAACACTGCAGTAGAAGGTAGATTACTAGCCAGCAAAGCTACCTAATCTTAAATGTCCCTCAAACCCCTGCAGACTTCTGTCCCTCCAATAACAGAGCAGTATCAAAACGATTACTAGCCAGCAAACTTTCAACTGTCCCTGAAATCACTAACAGGCAGCAGCTCTCTCCCTACACTATCTCTTCAGCACACACAGGCAGAGTGAAAAAACGCTGCAGGGCTTCGGTTTTTATAGGGAAGGGGAGTGGTCCAGGGGAGAGCTTCCTGATTGGCTGCCATGTACCTGCTGGTCTGGGGTGAGAGGGCAAAAAAAAGCACCAACAATGGCGAACCCAAAATGGCGAACGTCGCGCGACGTTCGCGAACTTCCGGCGAGCGCGAACACCCGATGTTCGCGCGAACAAGTTCGCCGGCGAACAGTTCGCGACATCTCTAGTGAAATCTCCTTTAATAACAAATCATAGAGAATGTTCATGTATCAAGCCTCCACATCTAATCCCACCAGATTCCACTCCATCGACCTCCCTCAATAGCTGCGTGGTGCCTGCTATGTACCTAGGAACCTAACTGCACTACTTGTAGTTCTAAATCATTCAGATCACTGTATCTCACTTTAGTTCTAGTATCCTAAACAGGCTGACAATTTGAAATATTAATCTATTTGTTGCTGATCCAACCTGTGAGACTATAAAACCCACTGCCTCTTAGATTCCATCTCTATGAACATTTGCCAAAATCCCCTACCCTTGTGGAATCTTATATTAAAATCTAGAGGTGTTTATGGTCTATGGTCTATAGTTATGGTAAGGCAAAATCTTTAGGCATTCTCTGATCCTTGTGTTCCACTGGTGAATAAGTGAGAACATTCCAGTAGAGTATTACTTCTTTCCCCAAGCATCCTAAAAAAAGAAGTGCAAAGCTAAGCACAGTTAGGGGGGAGTCATCATCCTGTTCAGTCTCTCATTATAAGTTTCCAAGGCTGACCACATAGCAATGCAGAGCATATTTTATTAGTCATTTCTTCTAGTGGGAAAATGACTGTATTAAACAGCTAATTTAAAAACGGATGGTTGCTTAGATGTAGTGACATGGTGAGAATAAAAATATGCTTTATTGTCAGTAAAAATGTTTTTGTATTAGGTCGGATAAGACTGGCCAAGGCTACATATTACAGTTTTAGTGTGTGTGATCATTACACATATAAATATATATTTTGCCATAAAAAAACGGCAAAATTATAACTTTAATCTTGAACACACACATGTAAATCAGGGGCCTTTATCAATCTTAATAGGTAGTTCACATATCAAACAGCAGTTGCAAACACACAAACACACACTGTGGGTGTATTTTACTCAATATTGAAATTACTATACTAATTCCCTAGTTGAAACTCACTTCTTGTGAGTATATAATACCACCGGAAAACAACAATCCGGATTTGTTGCTTACCTCACTATCCCTTAGTTACGGACCCACCCACCCCTGTCTGTTCTCTTTTCTTCCAGTTTAAAATAAGGGTGAAAAAGCTATAATTGAACACACATGGTGAATACGTTAATTTAATACACAAGTGTATGTTCTTTTTGCATCACAGTAAAAAGGTGTTTTAGTAAGGTTTGGAGGACACTGTGGGTGTATTTTACTAAACATTGAAATTACTACACTATATAAATTTTCTGTTATCTCCCCTCTCCTCTCTGAGGGATACAGCAACATCGTTTATTTCTGTGAAGCTTTTGTTTGGGCAGAGGAGGGCCCTAAAAGAAGTTGCTGGGTTTTGGGGGAACTTTAATCCCGGATTAGTTTTTTACATTTACACAAATTTTTCCCCAATGTTGGCCTCACCTGAAAAAAGTTATTTGCATGAACATGCTCTCCATTTTTATCTGAATTTGATCCCCACTTAGATTGTAAGCTCTACGGGTCATGGACCATATTCCTACTCTCTCTCTTATCACATGGCAATTGTTACTTTTAAGTTTGTTTTCTAAGAGCTGAGATACATGGGAGATTAGGTATGATAGGGTGGGATTGACAGAAGGCATTCTACAAGTAGCCTGTAGTTACACAGGTCAAAATATAATGGGACTGATACAAAAATTGGAAGTGTAAACTAGATGGAAGCTTTGGCATCCAATGTAGCACACCTGTAGGAAGGGAACATGCGGTATCTGCATCCAATAAGATAAAATGTGATGAAGTCTGAAATAAATGTTCGCCTCATTGTAAAGCATTGAATGTTGGATGTAGATGTATGAACAAACCACACCATCTGATTTTATCTGATCCAACTTGCATTACAGCGAGAAGGATTGGATCTTGTAGCATTCCACAAACCCTTGCGCCTTTGCACACCTTGCATGAAAAGATTTTGTGGGTCAGACTGTGTAGTTTAGCCCTTTCCCTGCACAAAGATATGAACCAAACCATAATACGTTGTAGCCCAGCCAAACCAGTAACCACTATTTTATTTAAGGTATCTTATTAAATGGGTTGTGATTTATTTATGTGCTGTTTTGCAGCTCGACCAATTACAGCTGGCAGAGGAATTGGGGAAATGATGTAGCATCAACTTATGATACACATGTTAAAGGAATTGTTCAGTTTATAAATAAAAACTAGTAAATAGATAGTATGTACAAAATAAAACATGTTTCTAATTTAGTTAGTTAGCCAAAAATGTGAGTGACTGGATGTGTAACATAATAGCCAGAACAATACTTCCTGCATTGCAGCTCTCTTGGTTTACACTGACTGGCTACCCTGATTACCAGGCAGTAGCCAATCAGAGACTTGAGGGGGGCACATGGATCATATCTAGCGATGGGCAAATAAATTCGCCTGGTGCGAGTTCATGGAGAATTTCCGCGTTTCACCACCTGCGAATAAATTTGCGAATCTCCCATGAAAAATTCACCGGTGAAAATTCACCCGCGTCAATTTGCGATTTTTTCGTGAAAACTTTTGAATTTCATGATTTTTTTGTGAAAACTTTCAAATTGCGTGATTTTTTTGTGAAAATTTTCGATTTGCACGTTTTTTCCGTGAAAAAGTTCAAATTTCAAGATTTTTTCGTGAACTTTCCGATTTCATGATTTTTCATGAATTTTTTGCCGTTTTGCGAATTTTGCAGGAAATTCACAAATGTTTCAAGAAGCAAAACGGGAGAAATTGAAAGCAGGAAGTAGTGTTCTGGCTATTATGTTAGACATCCAGTCACTCCAGCCTTTATACATTACATTTTTGCCTAACTAACTATATTAGAAACATTTTTTATTTTGAACAGCCTATCTATTTACCCAGTTTTTATTTTCACACTGAACTGTTCCTTTAAAAGATAAAATGGCAAATTCAGCAGGTCGGTCAGAAAAGTAGTTTTATTTTATTATGCCCTTCTCCCCCCCCTAACCTGCTGAATTATATATTGAAATTGTGGCTCAAAATCTCAGAACCTCTGAGATTCAAATGCCCAGATTTCATATCTTGTGTCACAAGAAGTTAATGAGCCATGCGAATCTTTATAAAGCCTTAAACTTAGTGGTCGATTGTCTGTTTCACACATATAGGGGCAAATTCACTAAGATGCGGAGTTGCGCCAGGCGCAACTTCGCCGCGCTTCGTCGCGATTCGCCGCACTTCGTCAGGCGTAGTTTCGCCAGTGCTCCGCAAATTCACTAAAATCCGAAGTTGCGCTCAGGGGTAGCGTAAGGTTGCGAAGTTGCGCTAGCGTTGATTCGCTATGTAAAGCGAAGTTACGCTAGCGAAGGCTAATTTGCATACGGCGCGAAATTCAAATTTCAATGGAGGAATACGTATCAGCACTACAAATGCCTAGAAAACCTTCAAATCAGCAAATAAAAATTTTATTTTGCCCTACACATGTGCCCACTATCTAGGTAAGTTGCCATGAGTCAGGAAATGTAGGGGGAGAAGGAGGGGAGCTCCAAAAATTTTTTCGATCTTTTTCAGCCTATCACTTGACCAATTGACTTTTTTTGAAACAATCCCTATCTACTCTATTGCCCTTCGCCAGGTCTGAGGTGGCGAAGGAAGTCTAGCGTAAAAGGTAGCGTTCAGTACACTGCGCAAGTTAGTGAATTTGCGTAGTTACGTCGCTAGCGAAAATTCGCCTGGCGTAAGGGTGCGAAGTAACACTAGCGAAACTACGCCAGCGTTCGTTAGTGAATTTGCGCAGTAACGAAAATGACAAACGCTAGCGAATTAACGCTATCGTTCGGCGCTTCGGCGCTTAGTGAATTTGCCCCCTAGAGTCTATAGGAATCAGACATCTGTCAGAATCCCACTCAGCCTTCTGTAGTTCTGTTCCACTCAATGGCACTGGGTGTTTTTTTCTTGTTGCACTGTTAGTACAGAAGGATGTATCAAGGGAATGCTGAAACTGAAATGTCATATAAATATACTCCGTATTTATATATAGGCACCAGAGGGTCTGTGCCTAAGGCAGCAGCTTTAAAAGGTTAATCCTTGGGTGCCTATATAAAAATGTCATTTTTTTTAAAGAAAAAAAAGCAGTGTTAAATGTACGTTCACTAATACAGAATCCCTGGCAGTGGGGTAACTAGATATTACTGGGCCCCACAGCAAATTATTTTTCAGGCTCCCAAAATGTTTAGAAGTTTTACCAATATTTATTGAAACTGTATATAAATTAGGGCCTCATGGGGCCCCCTATACCTCCTCTGCCCCCTGCAGCCACAGGGTCTGCTTCCTCTATAGTTACGTCCCTGATCACTGATATAATGGGTGTATGATCAACAATAGTCATTGCTATAACTGTATTGTTGCTCTAGGTTCCAGAAACTATATACTCCATTGCATATGGATCTACACATCTGACCTGTTTCTTCTCAGAATCTTGGAAACCATCACAAAACCACTATGTTCAGTACTTGCCCACCTACTTAAATTACGCTGATAACACAAGCATGGGAGTCTGGCACTGTGAGTGTTTTTAGCTAAAACATTTGGAATTATTCTGTTTATAAAAATACACAGTGTGCTATTTAATAACCAGTGCAGTAGGTGTCATTAGATCTTTGTTGGCACAGCTTTGTTGACAGAGAATGCACAGTGTTCTCAAATACATAGCTCTTCTCATAATTATTGTTTGAGGCCTATAATAAACACAGTAGCCTTCATAGCACAAATCTGAAAATATGATTTTATATATATATATGGATGACTTTGACGTAGTTGGCCAGCTTAAATATATTGCAATATATGGACAAACAATCCCTGTTTTGTTTAAAGGGTAAGGCATTTTTCAGTAGCAGTATGCACAAAATGTCTCTGTCTTAAATATATTGATAATGGGTTGAGTGCAGAGGAATCTTGTATTTGTCTATATGTATTTTGTGGTCACACCCTCATTGCACCCCCGCCTAATGGTTTTAAAAACTAGTGGTGAGCACAACTTTCCCTTGTTTGTTATAGTTCTACAAGAGCAGTGACCAGCTCCATGTTGTAGCTCCCACCCTTCCCAGCTATAGTCAGGTGATCCCACTGGTGTCTAATAAAAGGGCAGCCAAGTTTGGGAGTTTTACTTTGAAAGCAGCTAGTAAGTTGCAGGTAAAACGTATTCGTCCCTTTTATAAAATGTATAATGAAACCATAGAATTCTTAATGAATCAAATGAAAATTGAGCATAGGACTGGCCAGATATGGGATGACTTTGACGTAGTTGGCCAGCTTAAATATATTGCAATATATGGACAAACAATCCCTGTTTTGTTTAAAGGGTAAGGCATTTTTCAGTAGCAGTATGCACAAAATGTCTCTGTCTTAAATATATTGATAATGGGTTGAGTGCAGAGGAATCTTGTATTTGTCTATATATATATATATATATATATATATATATATATATATATATATATATATATATATAGATATACACACACACAAATCTATAAGGCATAGGTTTGATATGTTGATTGAACTGCTAAAACAAGTTTAAAGACTAATGAAAAATATGTTTGAGATTTTTCCTAAAACAAAGATTGTGGACTTCATGGAGCCTCAAGCGATGAATACCCTTGGTCGGTTGGTTGGTTGGTTGGTAGGTCGGGAGGGTACCCTAGTGAAATTTTTTCAGTTGAAACAGGAATATTTAAACTGTGTAGACAAAACCAGCATGAAGTCTGCTCCATAGTAAGTCATGTGCTGTAATAAAAAAGACTAGAATAAATAAATATGTGCATGCTACTCATTTAAAATATAAAGAGAGCTCCCAGTTGTAATGGAAAAAAATATGTATGTTTTGATTTGCACAAAAATGGGGTTGTTCAGTGTGGGTGAAGCTTGGACAGTAGTGATGGGTGAATTTATTCGCCAGGCGCGAATTCGCGGCGAATTTGCGCGTTTCGCCGCGAGCGAATAAATTCGCGAATCGTCCGCGAAAATTCGCGTCAAAAAAATTCGCCGGCGTCAAAATTTTTTTTTTAGAAAAACGGGCGCCGGCGCCAAAAACGGGCGCCGGCGTCGAAAAAACGGGCGCCGGCGTCAAAAACGGGCGCCGGCGTCAAAAACGAGACGCCGGCGCCGTTTCGCGAATTTTTCGCCGTTTCGCGAATTTCGCGCGAAAATTCGCGAATTTTTCGGCGAAGCGAAACGGCGCAAATTCGCCCATCACTATTGGACAGACGTTAAAGGGGAAGTATACCCTTGAACATTAACATTATAGGTCTTTAAAAATATATCACATCATACAGCCCATAATTAAAACACTGTTCCATAACTAAAGCCCTTTTTGACTTTATTATATATTTCCATATATAAAAACTACAATTATAAGGACTCAGACCAGAATTACCGGTAAGAATGTTGTCTTGTTTAGAATGCATACAATACAAATGAATATCGTTAAGACACAATACATCCTATAATCTTTCAGATAGGAACTGTTTTAATGTTGTTCACAGCGTGTATAAATAGAACTGGACAAAAACCGTAATATAATAACAGCATGTAACAATCAGCTTCAAGCAGCAATTTATAGAATTAATATAGAACTTAATTCTTCGGCACGGACAAAATAGAATTATCTAACTTTATCATGGCCACCAGCCGCTAAACTCTCCAGCACCAATAGGTATGCAATCATCTACAGTTCTACACAAATGAATAGAAATCATGAAAATCGAGGGTGAAATAAAACGTATTCCTCTAATCTATATACTCATGATGTCACCAAATCAGGTCATCAAGTTTCCCTAATATCACGATCTTTAGCCTTGCTGGAGACCTGCCAGAGTACAGCATTTTGTCATTTTTCCCTATTAATAACATTGGCATCCAGTATAATTTTTAATGGCCAGAAAGGGTGGCAAGCCTAATTTTGCCACAAAATTCTTCTTCCAAATTTCTGACCAATCTGCTCATATGTTTGGTGCTAATTTCTAAACCCTTAATACATTAGAACCCCCATTTTTTCAGGGGACCAGAAAAAAATGCTGTAAAATCCAGGAACATGTAAAATCAGGGAAATGTGTTATGCATAATATGTAGTGCAGGAACGTAACTAGAGGGGGGCGGGCCCTGGCGCAGGACGCGTAGCCGGGCCCCCGCACCCCTCCGTACGCCCAGAACTGGCCGGGAATAAGCGGCGAGCGAACTGCCGGGGGGCCTGAGGGGGTGTGGGCCCTGGCCGCTTGCACCCCCTGCTCCCCCAGTAGTTCCGCCACTGATGTAGTGGGACCACAAAACGACAATGTAAAATAAGGGGAAACTTAAAATCAGGGGATATAACATAGAGGTTTCGCATATAGACTTAATTCCTACATAATAATGCCATTGTCCACCAGGTATAATACGAATATGTATGGTGGGCTGCACAAGTCAAAACATTGCTTGCAATCAGATAAGTACCTCTCCCCAAATGAATGCATGACCAAGCCATTTGTTCTCTAGAAAACTCAATTCTTAAAGGGATTCTGTCATCCGAAAACATGTTTTTTTCAAAACACATCAGTTAATAGTCCTGCTCCCGCAGAATTCTGCACTGAAATCCATTTCTCAAAAGAGCAAACAGATTTTTTCATATTCAATTTTGAAATCTGACATGGGGCTAGACATTTTGTCAATTTCCCAGCTGCCCCATGTCATGTGACTTGTGCCTGCACTTTAGGAGAGAAATGCTTTCTGGCAGGCTGCTGTTTTTCCTTCTCAGTGTAACTGAATGTGTCTCAGTGGGACATGGGTTTTTACTATTGAGTGTTGTTCTTAGATCTACCAGGCAGCTGTTATCTTGTGTTAGGGAGCTGTTATCTGGTTACCTTCCCATTGTTCTTTTGTTTGGCTGCTGGGGGGAAAGGGAGGGGGGTGATATCATTCCAACTTGCAGGACAGCAGTAAAGAGTGATTGAAGTTTATCAGAGCACAAGTCACATGACTTGGGGCAGCTGGGAAATTGACAATATGTCTAGCCTCATGTCAAATTTCAAAATTGAATATAAAAAAATCTGTTTGCTCTTTTGAGAAATGGATTTCAGTGCAGAATTCTGCTGGAGCAGCACTATTAACTGATTCATTTTGAAAAAAATGTTTTTTCCCATGACAGTATCCCTTTAAGTTTTGAACTTTTTTTTTCTTTTAAAGACCCAAAAGACAAACGAGTGTCTGAATACACAGTACATTTGTCTGCACCTGAATAAACATATGTACTGTACATCATTTTAAAAACTATGGTCTTCAAATATAACCAAATGCCCTACATTATTTTGCCCACTTTAATTTTTTTTAACTGGGACCTCATAGAAACTTTTTTACATAGAAGATTCTCCGCTCCCTAAGTGCCTAACTTTTCATCTGAGAGATACCTTCAGCAGCTGCCCTGATATAGAATAAGTGCGATCCATTCTCACTAACTGACAAGCCAGCCACCCTACATGTGCTATAGTATAGATTGTGATACACGAATAATAAATTATTTAGATATATATGATTATAAAACCAGGGAAAGAGCTTATCTAAAGATCAATAGAGATGCACAAGTATGGGATCTGTTATTGGGAAAACTCTCAGTTACAGAATGCCTGTCTCCCATAGACTCCATTTTATCAAAAAAATCAGAATTTTTAAAAATGATTACTTTTTTCTCTGCAATAATACAACAGAATCTTGTACTTGATCCAAACTAATATTTATATTAATACTGTAATTAATCCTTATTGGAAACAAAACCAGCCTATTGGGTTTATTTCATGTTTGCATGATTTTCTAGAAGGCAAAGTTCAGTTTACTAAGTATCAACTGATTATCTATCAGTTTACCAAGTATCAACTAACATTACCTATCTTTTCAGTCAATTTCTGTACCAATATAATGTATGCTCCAGTTGCACGTGTGTAGAAGGATCCTCTGTTTTATCCTCCAAAGTTGGAGCACAAAATCAGGTTTGTGCAACAATATGCCACACTCATAAGTACCAATAGGTCCTATACAAAAAAAATAATGGATTCAGATAATGAATGAATAGGTTATTAATCCTTGGAGTTCAATTCCACACTATCGTCATATTATGTTAAGCACTTAACCATACAATCAATTAGCAACTTGTTTGATTAGAAAAGCTGTTCCATAACTATTTTAAGATCTTCCTTATTTTGTTCATGAATCATAAAATGACATTTGGTCATATGGCTATATTCCATGCTAAACATGAGTAATAATGTAAGGCAAGGCTCATCTACATATTCTTTATCTAAGAAGTTAATACACTGATCCCCTAAAAGGAGTAATATATCAGCACTTGATGGCCATATGTTAAAAGCCCCAGGCTGTCAGCTTTTTGTCCCTAAGGGTTAGGCCACACTGGGCGTTTTGGGGAGATTTGGTCACCTAGTGACTAATCGCGTCGTCTTTGCCGCGACCAATCTCCCCAAATGCCTTCCCTGACACTGCGCCGGCTAAAATGAAAAAAAAAACACCGGCGCTAATCACATGCAGCGATGCCTCACGAGGAAACTTCGGGCGACTTCGGTAAATGAATCGCTGCGTGTGATTAGCGCCGGCGTTTTTAAATTTTTTCATAATATGACGCCAAATCTCCCCAAAACGCCCAGTGTGGCCTTACCCTTAAAGTGAAGTGGTTTAAAGGAGAACTAAAGCTTAACTAAAGAAGTAGGGTAGAAATGTTGTACATTATGTTTTGGGCTTCTGTACCAGCTCAAAGCAATTACAGCCCTTTAGCAGGGAAGATCTGTGTCTCCAAAGATGCCTCAGTAGCTCCCCATCTTCTTTTCTGTTGATTCACTGCACATGCTCTGTGCTGCTGTCCATTATCTAGTATATCGATTGACTCAAAATATACAGTAGGCATAGAATATAAATGTCACAATATGAGGCTGATTAGTAATTAATACAGCTAAATATTATATGCAGCACAAAAACCAGTGCAACGAATATCGGTATTTAACAATCAGCCCTGTAGCATCAGATTATATTACAGACAAACCTCATTTTCTGCTCGATATTTTACGAAGACCCCTAAACTTAGCTTCTCAATAGCTGCTCAGAGCCCATTGAGTATGTGAGTGTTGCAAACACTTTCCAAGATAGTGACCCCCTGTCACAAGTTTGAAGTCCTGGATCATTGCTGCTATTGAGAAGCTGAAACTTTAGGCTGGTGCAACAAGTTCAGTATATAACATCTGGCATTTTTAACCATATTCCTTTTTAGGGTTTAGTTCTCCTTTAACCACAAGCACTTGTATCTTAACCTGCAAGTGGGCATTTCAGTAATGTTCGTGTAGGCATAAGCAGCCAGAAGTTGTGCATCGTAAGCCTGTGTCCCTATTGTGTAATTAGGGTTGTCACGTTTTCTGGAAGAAAAACTGTTATCATGCTTACTTCAATATCATTGGCATCAAGTATCCTGTTTTCCTACTAGTAGACAGCGCCATGGTCTTAAATGGTGTAATAAATAATGATTGGCTGCATCAAATTACAGAAAAATGGATCATACACTACTTTATAGAAGTTGACCTTCATTTTTTGGCAGACTGACAGAAATTTTCTTGTAGCATTTCCCTGTATTTGTACCATACAGTCTTCCTTCTGTTTTAACAAGAAGTTCAGCTCTGCTGATGCTACAACAAGCACTGTTTAAAGGGTAATGACAGATTTGCACCATACGTCTGCTTTTAATCAGCAGGGACTTCCTAGGCATCTTGGTAACAAGGAAGAATTATACTAAAGAACCTATTTCAGTCTAATAAATTGAAAATAGGTTCATAAGTTCATATTTCAGCAGGACAGTGGTCCCAAATACAAGGTTAAAGAAACATTGGATTAGCTCAGGAACAATAAGTTCAGTGTCCTACAATGACCCATTCAAACATTCGATGTCAATCCAATTAAGCATCTGTGGAACTATTTAAAAACTAAAGAATGGGCCAAAATCAGTCCCAAACAGTGTGGAAATCTTGTTCATAATACACCCCAAAATACTTAAACTGTTTTTGCAGAATAATAGTGCGCTAAAAAATATGACTGTGTGAATGGAATACTTGCACTAAAATTTTAGCAAACTTTTTTTTTGTCAAAGTTGTAATTTCTACTCCTTGCCTTCCACATCTGCTGTTTCTTTGCACTTTGTAGAGACAAAGGGGTAGATTCACTAAAGGACAAAGTGGCTAACGCTAGCGACATCCGCAGGGACATCGCCAATTCACTAACATGTGCAGATGACAATTTGCTAACGAAAGAGACCATCGATAGCGTTTGTTCGCACTCTATTGCCAGGCGACTTTTTGCTCAGGCGAATGGTCGTTGCTTCACAAATTTTACTGAACGTTACTTCGCCAGAGTTGACTTTGCCACCTCAGACCAGGCGAACTGCTAAAATGAAACTACATCTTCCTCAATCTTATGTCACTTACATCATATCCTGTCTGCCAAAATGCATTAAACTTAACTTTTTTGGGTTAACATTTTTCCTCAGACATTTGAGGGGCATGGAACATTCATTTTAGGTTGGGCTCGTGTCTAGGGCATTATAGGATTCCTTCTGTCTTTATCATGGCCGGATTTACATAGCGGGTGCCCCTAGGCCTGCTGTACTTTGTTGTCCCAGTCCCCTCCCCTTTTGCAATGGGGATTGGTGCACGGGAAATGATCGCATCTCCTGCGTATCCCCAGTGTTTCTGAACCAATGTGGGTATGGTTGGGCAGCATGCCGTCCCCTAAAATCCTGCCGCCCTAGGCCTTGGTGGCCTTTCCACAAATCAGGGCCTGTTTTTTTTTTTTTAAGGTACCTTGGACATTTGTAATAAAAAGTGGCCACTTAAATCATTTGCGCCATCTCTAATAAAGATGTCCATACGAATTTAATGTATCTGCCCTATTCACTATTCAATTGACCTAAGCGTAAGTTCATTAGCAACTTTTCGCTTGGCATAAACGAACGCTAGCGAAAAGTCGTCAGCGTTCAGCGCCCAGGACGGAACTTCGCATTTTAGTGAATTAGCGTAGTGGTAACAAATTTAAGCCTGTCGAAGTGGTGCAGAAAGCATTGTACACAAATATTTACCAGTATTACATGCTGACAGGGACTTCAAAGAAGTCCTTGAATCTGGAGTAAGAATTGTGGCAAGGAGGGCTCCAACATTAGGCTCAACACTGTACCCGAATTTTTATGTGAATGAAACTAATTCTACCACATGGTTATGGAGCGTGGGAATGTACAAGTGTGGATCAGTGAGATGTGTTACATGTTCAGCAATACAAGTATCTACTCAGTTTGAATGTAGCATAACGCATGAAATGTATCAAATTAAGGACTATATAAATTGTAACACAAAGTCAGTTGTCTATTTACTTGCATGTACAATGTGTTCTAAACAGTATGTAGGGTGCACAATAAGGCGAAGAAGGATAGAATCAGGGAGCACCAGAATCATGTAAAATCAGGGAACACATCTTCACCAGTAGCAAGACACTTTAAAGAATGTAGCGATGTGAAATCACTGACAGTACAGGGTATTGAGCGAGTGACTTTGGGCCCTAGAGGAGGGGATTTACAAGCGAAATTATTGAGAGCTGAAGTTAGATGGATTTTTAAATTATGTACCAGACAACCTCAGGGACTAAATTCAGTATTCGACATGAGCTGTTAATTCTAAAATATTTAATGGTTAATCTGCCGAAGTGTATTTCTTAACAGAATTCTTTATCAAGTATGATTTAGCAACATTGTGTGGAGGAATTTATGCATACCAGGAATTGTATTTGAAAATAGATTAACTGGATACTTAGTATATGTATTGGATACTCTTGTTTCCTGCACACAAGATGCTACAAAATTATGCACAAGAGTTTGTTACCTCCAAAATAAAAAATACAATTAATTTTAACATTTTAATATCAATTGACTTATAAACAAAAAATTTCACAAAATCTATAACAAACAAATGTTCAATGTCCGGAGTGCGCTGTCACAAACACTGACTACTGGCGAAGTGGGCGTAGCGGTCACTGGCGTCAATTCACCCTTTAGTGAATCTGCCCCAAAGAGAGAGAGAGATAGACAGATAGACAGAAGGATGGACAGAGACAGGCAGATGGACAGATAGATGTTAGATATATGATAGATAGATAGATAGATAGATAGATAGATAGATAGATAGATAGATAGATAGATAGATAGATAAGATTCCTAGACAATACAGTTTGAAGTACAATCTTGAGTATATTGGGTAGATTGGTGGGCATAGGATATGAAGAGCCACAGGCAGTGGCATTAGGACAGAAGATGACAGCTAAGCAATGGTGGTAGTAGAATGCCTGGAACTGGCCCTGGGAGAATGGTTAGAATATGTAAGGGTGTACATTGAGGCTGTGTGGTACACAATGTTTATGATGTGTATACATGTATGCAGGCCCGGACTGGCAATCTGTGGGTTCTGGCAAATGCCAGAAGGGCTGCTGTATGGTTCCATAGAAAGTTACCATAGAGTGGTCTGGTTGGGGGCTGTTTGGGCTGGTAGGGGGCTTTCTGCGTACTTGGAATGGCAGGGCCTATTATGACTCCCAGTCCAGGCCTGCATGTATGCATTTATTATATAGCACCACAATTGTATGCAGTGCTTTACCAGGTGTGAACACAAACAAGAGTATAGTTACAGTATATTAAGTTATACAGTAAAAATAGAAAAATCTATTCTCAACTGAAAACTTTCAATACACAGTTGGGATGGGGTCCCTGTTCCAAAGAGGTTACAATATATTAGGAAAGGAAACAAGCAGAAACAAAAAAGATACATATTAAGATATACAGTAAAATAGAAACATCTTTTCTTAAGAACTTAGAGCTTTTCATACACAGTTGTCTTGAGGTCCCTGTTCCAAAGAGCTTACAAGCGCAACCCAGCTGTTTTGGTGAACTGTATGGTCACTAGCTTGTCCTGAGCTGAGGGAGGGAATATATGGGGTGATGAGAGCTGATATATAGAGAACAGTAGAGGCCATAGGACAGACCCTTGAGGCACCCCAATAGAGAAATCAACAGGTGGAGAGGTATTATCAGAAACTGTTACACTGAAGGTGCGATAACATTTTACAGCATGGAGTATTGCATAACAACATTATGTAAAAAGAGTGGCTAGTGTGCAAGAAAAAAAATAATTTGAAAGGCAAGAATGTTGGAAATGTTACATAGTAGTTGAAGTTGAAAAAAAAAAGTTTAGGGTGAGTGGGATAGAATGATTACACTGTGTAGGATTAAGCATAGTTGTTGTGAGCATATGTTCTAGAATGGAGAATGACTGAAAAAGGTTCATAATTTGTACATAAGCAAAAACACATGCTATATTACCTCTGAAATTCCATCCCTGAATATTTCTGTCTGTTCTGTCTGAGGCTCTCGTTTAGTCCCCTCACAGCTCAGAGCCTTCCTTGCAAAGCATTGGTATAGCATCTGAATAAATATTTGTACAGCATAGGAAAGTGCAAGAACACTGAAAGTGTATTATATATGGTGAAAAGGCTTCTTATATAAAAAATTATTGTAGAATTATCATTCTTTATTTACTGTTTATAGTGTCAATTTATTTTGCAGATCTTTACAGATATTTTGCACCATTCGCATCATTCCCTGCCCCATAGGTCCCTATCACATTCACATGCTATAGATATTTTTTATCAGGAACCAATTAACCTTCCTATAAGTTTTTGCATTGTGGGAGTATGGCAAGCTTTAGGACATACAAAATCAAGTATTTTTAAAGCAGATGAGGGCCAGCTTACTTTTTAATTACTTTTTAATACTGTGCTGCCATCTTTTGTCACTTTCCCTGGCATTACTATTGCCACCAGGCATGTGTACAGAATTGTACAGTTCCTTTTTTTTTAAAGAAGAGTAGAGCAGGCACAAGGTAGCAGCTTTCAGATTAGAATAACTGGGTGGTGCCTAAATAAATGGCACCCCAAGTGATTTTACCTTTACTTCTCCATTGAAGCATTAAAATAATCTTTGAGACTGGTGGTGCCTAATGGCGACATCCCATAGCTGCATTAAAGCACTGCGTATCTTGACAGCGCTATATAAATAAATGATGATGGTGATGATGATTATAGCAGCTAATTCATATGTGTTTGATGTAAAGTAGGAGTTAAAGGGATTCTGCCATGATTTTTATGATGTCGTTTTTTTTATGTCGTTTTTATTTCTAAATTACACTGTTTACACTGCAAATAATTCACTCTACAATATAGAATTTAATTCCTGAACCATCAAGTTGTAATATTGGTGTGTAGGCAGCCGTCTTAGGTCATTTTGCCTGGTCATGTGCTTTCAGAAAGAGTCAGCACTTTAGGATGGAACTGCTTTCTGGCAGGATGTTGTTTTTCCTTCTCAATGTAACTGAATGTGTCTCAGTGGGACATGGGTTTTTACTATTGGGTGCTGTTCTTAGATCTACCAGGCAGCTGTTATCTTGTGTTAGGGATCTGCTATCTGTTTACCTTCCCATTGTTCTGTTGTTAGGCTGCTGGGGGGGGGTGATATCACTCTAACTTGCAATACAACATTAAAGAGTGATTGAAGTTTATCAGAGCACAAGTGAAATGACTGGGGGCAGCTGGGAAACTGACAATATGTCTAACCCCATGTCAGATTTCAAAATCGAATTTAAAAAAATCTGTTTGTTCTTTTGAAAAATGGATTTCAGTGCAGAATTCTGTTGGAGCAGCACTATTAACTTCTGCATTTTGAAAAAAAAACTTTTTTTCCCCATGACAGTATCCCTTTCAAGAAACTAAAACTGTTATTATAAAGGTATGGGATCAGTTATCTGGAAACCTTATATCCAGAAAGCTCTGAATTATGTAAAGGCTGTCTCAAATAGACTCAATTTTATCCAAATAATCCAATTTTTTAAAAATGATTTCCTTTTTCTCTGCAATAATAAAACAGTAGCTTGTACTTGATCCAAACTATGGCATAGTTAATCCTTATTGGAAGCAAAACCTATTGGGTTTATTTGACATCTGCGTGATTTTTCCAGTAGATTTAAGGTATGAAAATAAAAATGACAGAAAAATCCGTTATACGGAAAACCCCAGGTCCCGAGCATTCTGGATAACAGGTCCCATACTTCTACTTGCTTTCCTTGAACTTTATGATGGGTTGATTTTGTTTTTATGTATGATATAGATCTCAGTTTTACTTTGATGCTCGCATCCTTAAAATCCAAGATTTAAAGTACAACATGTGTGTCTCGTATGTAGGAATGTGTGATACATACAGTATATCACACATAAGAAGTACAGCCTGCTGACATGCTTACACTGTATCTTCCAAGAATGCTCCGGCTCCTGGTGTTCAGAGGAGCTGTGATGTAACTAAGCCAAGATGTTATTAAATCTTACTTGCTCACATCAAAGACAGTAAAATGAAGATTAATATTTCATAAGGTCGAAGGGGAGGAAGACCTTTCCTTTTTTTTAAACTTGTGATTGTGTGCTCCAAGCAACATTCAGCCTAATAAAACTGTGATTTTTTTTTTAAGGAAGGAGAACAGAGGCAGCAGAAAAACACAAGTTCTGCAGAAGGCAAAAGCCTCTCATACTCCTTAAGAAAGTCAGTGTCAGCATCTGGCTGATCAAGTAAGAATGTAGGACCATCCCACTCCCAGGCACTCAGGCACACAGCTCCATGTACATTCTGCAAGCTTCCAACAGCCAGGCAGCCTCATACAGCTCAAAGGTAAGATGAACTAATTCATTTGCAGATTTCTGCGCAAGCTTTTCCTTTACTGAGGCAGCAATAAGATCATTTTATTGTTCATTCATTGCTGGATGCCCTTCTCCACAGCTTCAGGGCAGATTATCCTCCTTATCTGATCACCCTGTGCCTAGTCTACGTGTTATCACTCTTATTTCCTTTCCCACTCACCATAAACAGTAATACAGGGGCTGGGAAGGAGGATGGAATATAGAATGTACTAGCAGAAAATTGTATCTGTTCCATGTTTAAGAAGAAGAAAAACAATGTCATTTTTTTTTTGCCTTGTGTCTGTGGATATTGGTCTGTTTTTAGCGGTTTGATCAGAAATGTTTAAAATATAAAGACCCCTTTCTGGGCCCCCTAATAAGAAACATCTGATTGTGAGGGATCCTTTCTGATGAATTTTAGGGAAGCAGAGAGAGTTTTTCTATTAAAATAAGTTATGTATTAAAGGGAGAGTATTTTCTCCTGTGATATGTTTGTATTAATCTCTCCAGAAGGCATTCCTTGGCACAGAAGGGGGTAAATGAGCAATTTCAACTGTAACAGGCAGGGATAGCGGAAGGCAGTGCTGTAACAGGGGAAGTATGAAGTGTGCTGAACTGGCTTTCTTAACAAAGAGGAAACTTTGGATTTATATTGTGGGCTGTGGGGATTGTTTTACATTAATTCTTGCGCACGCCTGCTTCAGCTCCCACACTCTTCTTCTCTCTTCTCTCACTTTTTGTCATCAGCCTTTCTCTTTCTTCATTGTTGTTGGGGATATTATGCAAAATTGTGGTTTTTTTTAAATGCATACTTTATTTTCAAATCTGAATGGATCTGACGTTTTGAGATAGACTAAAAATACACATACTGTATTCCTATTTATTTTCACTTACTGAGTGACGAAGAACTAATGGAAAGAACTTGATTCTATATACAATATATATATATAAATATATAAATATACATACACACACACACAAATATATATATAAATATACAATATATATGTTTTGTTTTATTTGTAACTGTTGGGATATAAAATATCTGAGTTCCATGCAATGTTTTACAATAGGCCAGGAGAATCTTAAAGGGGTTGTTCACCTTCAAATTAACGTTTAGTATGATGTAGAGAGTCATATTCTGAGCCAAATTGCAATTGTTTTTCAGTTTTTATTATTTATGGTTTTTGAGTTATTTAGCTTTTTATTCAGCAGCACTCTAGTTTGCAATTTCCGTGATCTGGTTGCTAGGGTACAAATTACCCTAGCAACTATGCACTGATTTGATATGAGGGTCTGGAATATGAATAGGACTGAATAGAAAGAGGGATGGGCACATTTTTTCGCCTTGTTTCGCCGTGGAAATGATGCCCATAGACTTGTAAGGCTTATTTTTGTCTACAATAAACAGTGACCCCAATTGAAAGCTGGAAAGACTCAGAAGAAGGAAAATAATTAAAAACTATAAAAAATAAAAAAAATGAAGGCCATTTGATCGGTTGCTTAGAATGTGCCATTCTATAACATACTGAAAGTTAACTTAAAGGTGAAACACACTTTTAATATTCTGTAAAAGCTGAAGCCTACAATTCAAATGAAAACTGTTTTTCAAGTTTATATATGCTCTTCTTGAGTATTTTGGAAGCTCCATTACAGAATTACACCTCGTTATTGTTCTGTACACTCATAGTTATATATATTACTTGAGTGTATTTCACATACATTAAAGTGGTGGCTCACACTTTCAAGTTAACTTTTACTATATTATAGAATCATCAATTCTAAGCAACTATTCAGTTGGCCTTTCTTATTTATTTTGTATCATTTTTGAATTAATTGCCATCTTCTTCTGACTCTTTCCAGCTTTCAAATAGGGGTCATTGACCCCACCTAAAAAACAAATGCTCCATAAGGCTACACATTTATTGTTATTGCTACTTTTTATTATTCATCTTTCTATTCAGGCCTCTCCTATTCATATTCCAGTCTCTTTTTCATATCAATGTATGGGTGCAATGGTAATTTGGACCTTATCAACCAGATTTTTGAAATTGCAAAATGGAGAGCTGAAAAAGCTAAATAACTCAAAACCCACAAACAATACAACATGAAAATCAATTGCAGATTATCTCAGAATATCACTCTCTATATCAACCTAAAAATTAACTCAAAGGTGAACAACCCCTTTAAGGTAAAAATCTATTTGGAGATTTGTATTACCCCAGTTCGAAGAATTTATATCAATGTACTTGTTCCTCCAAATAGGGGAAACTAATATAGTAATGGGGGGACCTATCAATTGTGTCCAATTTAATTCTCTATGAAAGAGCACCAGCCTCCCCAAATAAATGTTACTCCCATCAGAAACACTTTCTGGGTGCAGGAAACAACATTGACACTGGCATGACAAAACAGGCTTTTGCCTGGAGCTACTGAGCCACAAATCTAAGCAACTTTTAAATTGATCTTCATTATTTATTTGTTACAGTTTTTGAATTATTTGCCTTGTTCTTATGACTCTTTCCAGCTTTCAAATGGGGGTCAATGACCCCATTTAAAAACAAATGCTCTGTTAGGGCTAGTCCACACGGGGAGATAGCGACGCGTTTGCGGTCGCGGCGACAAAGCGCCGCGACAGTCGCCGCGACCGGCGCAGGCGACAGTTTTGTATGGGCGCCTATGTAAAAACGCCTGTGCTAACCACACGAGGCGATGCGCTTTTCAACAGTCGCCTGAAAATGCCTCGCCAGGCTTTTTCAGGCGACTGTTGAAAAGCGCATCACCTCGTGTGGTTAGCACAGGCGTTTTTACATAGGCGCCCATACAAAACTGTCGCCTGCGCCGGTCGCGGCGACTGTCGCGGCGCTTTGTCGCCGCGACCGCAAACGCGTCGCTATCTCCCCGTGTGGACTAGCCCTTAGGCTACAAATATATTGCTATTGCTACTTTTTATTACTCATCCTTCTATACAGACCCTCTCCTATTCATATTCCAGTCTCTTATGCGAGTCAATGCAAGGTTCCTAGGGTAATTAGGACCCTAGAAACCAGATTGCTGAATTTCCAAACTGGAGAGCTGCTGCTTAAAAAACGAAATAACTCAAGAACCACAAATAATAAAACACGAAAACCAATTGCAAATTGTCTCAGAATATCCCTTCCTACATCATACTTATAGTTAACTTTACTTAATTTAGAGGTCCGAACGTGCCATTTATAATAGGGGTCCCCGGCCGCCGAATTTGACGCAGCGTGTGCGAATTTGACGCCCCCACGTTCAAATTGAACGATTTGGACGCCAACCCCCCCACCCCCCTCCCGACATTTCACACAAAATGTAGATTATAATGCATAATGTACCCCCTACTGAAATTTATAAAGATATTAGAAGTCACCTTGGAATTATGTGACCTGTATAAAAAAAAAATACCAAAAAACTAACTGCAAATTATCTTAAAAAATCTCTGAGAAAAGCAAATCTGATTTCCCTGTTCAGGCAACTTTTCCTTTTCCACTGAGTAGATGAAATAAAGAGATTGTGCATTGTTTATTTTTGCTCTGAGGAAGTCTCTTATTTAGTGGAGTCATAAATTAAAGGCAGACCAAAGGATAAATGCAAGGTAAATGAAAGGCTAAATCAGTAAAAATAGCCTGCATTTTAAATAAACATTCTCAGAGGATTTGTGTTTTTTATTTTCAGTTTCCATTACCATACATTTTTTATTAAAGGTCATAAGAATACTTTGTGCAATAATATTGTTAGATAATAAAGTTGATTAAAATCTACTAAAAACAATCCCTTTGTCCAGCTTGTGTTATGCTTGAGTCTGAATGCGAGGAGACGTGCAAATATTGTATTTTTGCAAATCATTGGTTTAAATTCTTGCTTCTATATTGTGCAGTATATCTTTATTTACATATTAGCTGAATATATGATCCTGAGCTTTTGGCAGTAGAGTAGGGAATGGGCACAGACTGCTATGTATTGGTGAATGGATGGATAGATGGACAGATGCAGTAGATGGTATCGCTGTGTTTGAAATCATTCTGACAGCAATAATCTTGGTCACGCTTCGTCAGATTTGTAACTACTGTACCTTGAGGAAAGGGGAAACATATTTTGGTAAATAACTAGGAATGTGGCTTTTATACAAGTGAGCAACAAATGGAGGATGAAACCAACATGTTGCAAAGTCGATCGAAATTTAACTTCGGCAACTTTAATATGGGCAGATTTATCAAGGGTCAAATAAAAATTTGGATTCTCAAATTTTTTTTTTTTTGGTCAAAACTGTCAAATTCGACTAGGGAGTTTTTGGGTCGCTTTTTAAAAATTCTATTTCATTAATGAATTTCGATTGGTCGAATTCTGAATTTATAGGAATTTAGGGGAGTTTTTAAAAACTCACATGAATTTGAAATTTGACCTTTGATAAATGTGCCTCCCTGAGTATGTTGGTTTTACTACAGAAGCAGAGATTAATCAATGTTGATTAATCTCCTTGTTGACTATTGCCCTTGCTTCTAATCTCCTGGCACTTGTACAGAGTGGGTCCCATGGGGGGGCCCTGGATGCAATCACACCCCCTGCACCCCTAGTAAGTTACACCAGCATTGATACTGTTTCTAATGATTAACTTTTGTCTGAACTGTACGACATGCATTTGGGTGGTTGTCCCTGTTATGTGTTGTTTAAAGCTAGGACTGACCATGTCCACAGTGCCACATCTCCTTCCATGTGCAGAAAAAATCCTGACTTTGCAAATCTTTTTATAATAAACCAGACCGGCCTTCATCAGCTGCTGTTCTAAGGAGGTATCAATTTCAGTACTGGACACCAAAACTGCACTGGATATTTATGTTGCAGCTTTTCATTGCTAAGACATTAATTCTTTACTACGTATAATACCCAGTGTCTTGCTTCTGCTGTTATTGTTTGCGACAGCAAAAGTACAGCAAGGTATTTGCTTACGGAAACTCAGGTTCCACAGGAAAACCCACCTGATTATCTCATAAGACAATGATTCTTGGAGTGTTTGTTCCAATATTGCATACGTGTGACTAGAGACAAATGAGTGGCACCAACAAACCCACTACCCTTCCTTAAACCAGTTTATTACTGCAGTACCCCATGTTCTAACCTTGTATTATGCCTTTTTTTTTTATTGAATTTGTGACTGACAACTACACCAGCAACTGTAGGAGGGCGTTATTTAACTTTTTAACCAGGCTCCTTTATTCAGTCGGCAAATAGAAAGAAAGAAAAAATAGTTTTTTTTTTTGCAGAAATTAAATGCAGACCATTTCTTGTTTAATTGCAAATATCCCAGCCATCAGAATAAACAAAAAGGAAGCTATTTCCAAAGAGCCAGGTGATTACCTACTTCCACCTCAAGTACAGCATGCACAGTGCACCACTAAACACTCAGCATTTTGAACATGTATATTTACATGCAACAACATTGTTCTCATACAGCTTGCACACTAAAGGATGCTTACTATGGGAAGTATCAACAGGCATCTTCAGAGGACTGCCACAGCTCTACACTAGAGATAAGTGCCATAGGCCTTAAAGAGGTTGTTCACCTTCAAACAACTAGTTGTTTTCCGATAGATCACCAGAAATAACAACTTTTTCCAATTACTTTCTATTTTCTATGTTAAAATGTTTTTCTAATATTGAAGTGTAAAGTATCATTTTTCATCTTCTAAAGCAGCTCTGGGAGGGGGGGGTCACCGACCCTGTAAACTGTTTTAAATTGATACATTTAGTTGATATATTTCTTATCTTTGTCCCTGCTGAGCTGAATTCCTGAGTATCATTAGGCAGCTGTTAGAATTGATACAATAGTTGCTAAGGGCTCTTACTCACTGGCGTTCTGACCTGCGCTCCCCTGCGCTCCGTTTTTTGGCGTTCAGCCGCAGGGGAGCGCAGGAATAGACGCATGTCATTATTTCAAATGGGGCTGTACTCACTTAGGCGCGTGTAGGCGCCGAACGCAGGTTGAGATGCAACATGCTGCATTTTTCCTGCGTTCGGCGCCTACACGCGCCTGAGTGAGTGCTCCCCTGCGGCTGAACGCCAAAAAACGGAACGCAGGGGAGCGCAGGTCAGAACGCCAGTGAGTAAGAGCCCTAATACTCCAGAGATGCTGCTGAGAAATGCATCAACTAAATGTTGCAAAATTGTAACAGTTTAGAGTCTGCACCTGAATTACTGAGCTGCCAGACTCAAGCACCAGACATATGAACATTCAACTTTAAAGTAAGATTTTGGAAAAACATTAAAAAATAAATAATGGAAAGTAATTGAAAAAGTCTTCATTTCTGAGGAACAATCTGAAATGAACTAAGGGAAGAGACACACGTTCAGATTTGGGGAGATTAGTCGCCCGGCGACAAATTGCGACTAATCTCCCTGAACTGCCTCCCCACCGGCTAAAATCTAAATTGCTGGCGGAATGGCACTCGGAACGCTTTGTTTTCAGAAGTTGCCTCACAAGGAAACTTCGGGCGACTTCAGAAATGAAGCACTCCGAGTGTCATCCCACCGCCAATTTACATTGTAGCCGATGGGAAGGCAGGGGAGGCAGTTCAGGGAGATTAGTCGCCCCAAAGAAGAGGAGATTTGTCGCTAGGCGACTAAACTCCCTGAATCTGACCGTGTGTGTCTGCCCTTAATGTGAGTTTAGTTTTCAGTAACCTCATAGAGCAGTCCAGAGTTAATGAATAGACAGAACTGCTCTCTGATAAGAAATGCAGTTTCACAATTGCAGTGGTTAAGCAACATAAGGTTTCTGGCATGCTATGATAAATAATTGGTTTAGGAGAACACTCTTCATATCACCAGACTATTTTATGTGGCATTGCAGTATGATAGATACATATGAATTATTTATATGCTGTATAGGGTCAATCACAATTCATAAAATCTCTCTTATTGTAGTACTTATTATAGTTTACAACCATGGTCAGCCGTCATAATGTCTCTGAATAGACCTGCCTGAAAATGTGCTAAAAAATGTTCCTGCAGTTGTAGCCTAATGTGGATGAGAATTTTTGCTTAGAAACAACGGTCTGTTTTCCCTTTAGTTGCGGTTTAGGGTTTAGGAAGCATACTTTGTTTTATATACACAGCAGGCACTAGTTCAGAGCTCAGAAGATGCTATTCATTGCACTTCCTTATCTACAGATACACATAACAAATAAACTTGAATTTACTCTTGGACTGTAAAGTAAACTCCTCAGCTTCCTCCTTCTGGCAACACACTTCCAAGTTTAGGTTATTTTGATGACTGAAGCCTTTTACATACAACAAATTATTAGTTAGGTTTGTCTTCTCAGGGATGCCATCAGAATTTCTGGGGCCACAGACAACTAACGGAGGAATGTAATTAAAGTCGCAAAGCGCAAAACAATTTGCACAGATAAGACTAAAAAGCCACATCTCTCAATATAATATTGTTCCTTAAACTGTTATTGCATTGCGAATTGTAATTGCGCACTCTTAAGAAGTGCTTGAAGGTGTCGTAATCTTTTGGAGCAAACATAGCGACTTTTTCAGTAAGAAGTTTTATTACATTGACTGCGCATTGTCGCAAACTGTAAGAATCGCCAACGGTCATCCACTGTCGGAAGTGGTCGCTAAACAGTTTCCGGGTTCGCAAAAGCTATATTAAATTCGTGCAAAGTAAAATTTGTTCGCACAAAGGCATAACTTTTCGCATTGCGAATAGTTTTTGCGTTAGCGACATATTACATTCCCCCCTAAATGTCATCAGAGCAACCGACACTTTGTAAGCCTTCAGATATTACCTTGCCTGTCTGGGGACCAGTAGGTTTCTGGGGGCCCTGCTAGGAAAGAACAGATCCTATCATTTCTATTAAACATACAGAAGTCCATTCTAGAGTACACAGACCTGTGCTTAGGTTGCTAAGTTTTGGAAAGGGTGCAAAGTGCAAAAATAGTGGTTTGTGTAAATGACCACTGGAGTAACTATAGAGGAAGCAGACCCCGTGGGCGCAGGGGGGCCCTTGGAAAAGGAGGGCCCAGACTGCAGGGTCTGTTTCCTCTATAGCATTGAAATCCCCCTCCACGCCGTTTTCTTTTTCTTTAAATAGACAAGCTCGGACCATATCGAGCATGCAATAGTCCCTGTGCATGTAGGAGTGCTGGATATTGAATATCTTTCTGGGGGGGGGCAGCGCACAGTTGTTATATCCCTGTAAATGACCCCTAAAATCTGTGTTTTATCAGTGTGCAGCTTCCTACGATACCTCAAAATATCCCAATACCTCACTGCCCCCAAAGGTGCATCACTGAGTCCCTAGTATCACCAAAATACAGAACCAATGGACAGAATTGCATTTGCAATATAAGCTGATAAACTGTATCTAACACACCATAAATACCGTTATTGTGTTATCACCAACATTCAGAAGAAATACCAGTAAATTCCAGTAAATGTCAGGAGAGACATAAGGGGCTTGTGTTTGGAAAAGGATGTGGGCGTAATTGTAAATGACTGATGTCAAAACAGGGCTCAGTGTAATGCTCTAGTAGAGAGGCCTGGCAGGTTTTTTTGCATACATTAAAAGGAATTTAGATGAACAGAATTCAAATGTGGTCTTGTCTCTGCACATTCTTAGCAATCCTTGTTTTAATATGGAATATATTTTTGAAAACACATTTATAAAAGGGAAAAGTATGTGCTGGTAAAGATTTGTGGAATTGTGGCAAATTGTAGTTGACTGCAAAGGATCCAGATAAAAGCATAGACAATATATATAATATATAAATGAATGGCAGAATTAGATTCTTTGCAGATTTATTTTGTTATTTACTCACCATGCAACAAATAAGGGAGTTAATTCATACATAACGTATTATTATAATTATCATTAACAGTTGCTGACCCAAACATCTTCTTTCCCATTTACAGTGACATGCAAACTATTGGTACTGTGATTATACATATACATGTGTAGGGATGTGAAACAGTTAATGTTTTTCTTTTTGACAGGATTTGAAAAAAGGTTGACTTACGGCCAATGGAAGGGAAGTATTATTCAATTAATTCTTGGATATTATGGGATGCCCTGTTCTCCAGTTGATAAAAGGGGTGGGATCACTATTTGCTTGGCTCTTGGGGCTCTGCTTGAGTGGGAGTGCTGAAGGTTCAGGGGCTGAAATATGCCTCATCTTTTGGATTAAGACTTGATACCAGGACCTGTGAACATAGTACATGGCACATGAGTGTAGGGCAGACAGGAATAGTAAACAAGGGGATCTGAGAGCCCCAACTTGGTAGAAAATATGGGGTTATTATTCTTCAAGCAATGCTTGCCTAGTGCACATGGAAAGGGACACAGGATATCCTTCTACTCCTGGAGTGTCTCTGCATCTAGCAAGGTTGAATGAGAATCTATCCTTTGATGTGTTCTACATCATTCAAGAGCCTTTGGAGTATGTTTTTTGCATTGTTGTCTCAGCTGCATAAAGACTTTAAGGGTCCGGCCACACAAGCAGATTCGGGGAGATTAGTTGTCCCAGCGACAAATCTCCTCTTCTTTGGGGGGACAATCTCTCCAAACTGCCTTCCCCCTGCCCTCCGCCGGCTTGTGTGGCCAGACCCTTATAGCACAACTGCAACATCATTCCTCCACCCATCTGTGTGCAAGGATGTAACACCTCACCTGACTGGGTTAAGGGTAGGTGGAGGTTACTACACAAAATTTCCGAGCACAGAGTACAGAGTACCTTAATGTAGCCAGAGTCTTGAGCAGTAAGGAGTGCGCTTTTACGCCCCTTAGTGCTCTCGCATGTGGGTCCAGGGTGAAAGTAAATGACTTATGAGTGTTTAACAATATAAAAAATTCAATTGTATGTAAATGTATCTATGTATGTAATCACTTATATGGCCACAGATGTTGATACCATGGTAATACATGATACATATGAGAGGGTAAATACCAAAAGCCTTTTTTTGTTGTTGTTGTTGTTTAATATTGCAACAATATTAATCATTTTGCCTGTAAATTGTACCAGCAGTGTATTATTCAAGCTGTGCCGTAGAAACTCTGCTGGTCAGTGTCTCAGTCATGGAGAATATATGCTTGATCAGAGCTACAGTATTTGCTCAGTGCCTATGTTCTTCTCTGGACTCCCATTTCTGTTAATGCAATTTCCTTGCCACCAAATACCTGCCGTATTTTCTTGCAGATTACATTTCATTTGAAAGATGTTCTATCAATTTGCGGTGTCCTTGTGTTATATCTATATTGCAAGCTCTGTGGGTCAGTTTCAGTTCTGACAGACTGTGTGCTACTCTCTGTACCCAGAAAGTACTCTTAGCCAGTTTAATGTATATTATTTGGCCTATTTCGCAAATAAAATACACGTTGTGTATGCACTTGTATGTATTTACTATAATATAAATCCATCACTAAATTATCAAATATAGTAGCAGATTGTTCTTTAATTTTAACATGGAAATGTCTCAGTATAGCATAAATGGCATGGACTGAGAAATGCTTCTTTCAGTTATAGTTAAGTATTTATGTCTGCATGATCATTAATAACATGGGCCAGTGTTTTATTGAAGTCTACAGAAGAAGCTTATATTTAACCTGGCAGAGTAAGCGGTCCCTCATGCTCATCAATACATATTACTGAGCTGCCCTGACCACTAAAGAATTGTATATGTCTCTGCCTTTGGTTCATTCAAGAATGGGTTAATGCCTTACTGAAGTTCTGAGGCAATACTATAGCATGAGGCATGTGAATAATTTTGTTTTAAATTTTTTTTACCATATTTAACAAAGAGGAGAACTTTGTGGCTCCTTAAGCCCACCATACTCTAACTGCTGCTTCCTCTGTTTGGTAACTTTCCAAGTCCCACATCACAAAGGCCTTGTTCCAGTATCTTGGAATTGTTGACTCAGCACAGTTAAAGCAGTGGATGGTGTAGTATAGTTGGGCACATGGGCTGATTAGCCTGTGTACACTCAGTTTTTAAACAGAGAGAGGAAAGCTCTAATTTATGGATGTTATAAATAAATACATCTATCAGGGGAGAATAACAAAAAATCTGCTCACAATATAGTTCATACTGTCCCGTTGATACTTGATGCTGGCCTTGTTTCCAGTTTACGTCTTGTCACAATGTCCTGAAATGTTCATGTTTAAAGTCAACAGCTAAGAAATACATGTTTAATATTCCGATTCTTTCAGCTTCCAACTTCATCCCATCTGCTCAGAACCCAGGCCCAGCCAGATTACAATGTTTCCCCGATAGAAAATCAGAAAGCCAAATGTAGAGAGGAATAGGCATTAGCCATCCTGTCTACACTATCCCTGCAGGAGGTGAATTAGCCCTATTGGCTACCTATTTTGTTTGGAAGAGCTACCCAAATGGCTCCTATTCTTAAAGGAGACCTGACACGCAGACATAAAAAGCTGTATAATAAAAGTTATTTTCAAATTAAATAAAAAAGAAGACCAAATTCTTTTTTTATTATAACATTCATACCGGTTATAAAAGGTACTTAAAATCTTAGCTGTCAATCATATATTGCCTGCCCCACATCTATTTAGTCCCCTACTCTGGCAAAAAAAAAAAAACCTTAGATATTTCATGAGAGTAACTGTTTACAAGATTACCCTCCTTTTTGAGGCATAAAATTCCAGTATAATCACTATATAATCTAAGGTTCAGCTCTGTGTTCGTGAGACCTGGTTCACTTCTTTTGCACCTATAAGTGATAAAACTAATATAGGCAAGTGATTGCTACTCTTTTACTTCCTATCCTTTAAGAACTCCTACAACGCTGCTGTAAATGACATAAAGTATATGGGGCATTGTCTTTAAAAGGGTGTGGAGTATTAAAGGGTACATTGTCATATGTTTATGCTGCACTTGTTCATCTCCTTTAATCTGCATCTTAGCTGTGACTGCAGCTCCATCTATCCTATTTAATCTAATCCTATGCAATCAGCTGGCTGCAATACAAACAAAAGTTTGTATATGAATTTTTTCCCCAAGACAAATAGCACAGAGGAGGGTGTGTAAAGGCCATGTTGTATTGCCTAATACATTCTGGGACAAAAACAACTGTAACTGCTTTCATTTTACAGTATGTTGTGAGAAATACCAATCCAGGGGTTTGTTTTGGGAAACAAGAAATTGCAGGATCCAGAGCCAAAGGGAGTGAATTAAAAGTATTTAGTGAAGGAACGGCTCAGCTGGCAACAACACAGGGCAACAAAGCAGCAAACGCCTTATGACCTAAAGGAAGTTACTTTGTTTATTTGAATATGGCCTTAAAGGTACATCACCATATACTGTCATTTGGGTGAATAATAGAAGTACGATTCTGCAATGGGTAATGGTGAAATACATATTTGGAGAAGACAAGAATATCACTAATGAAGAATAGTCATGTAGTGTGGTCTGTACTAGATGTGATGTTTGGAGGTCAAATATCCTGGTGATGACTTGAGACAGAAACCTATACTCTATAGTCATTTTTCTAGTTTTTATCTGCAAATTGGCAATTATGCAACTATTTCAGTGATGATAAAAAAGTTCATACCATGATAATGTTGAGAATAGTGAGAATAGTGTATATAATACCAAAACATTCTTCTTTCTTTGATTTGAGGCTTGAATGTATAAAAATGGCTGAGCGAGGGTATATCACATGGGGAGGCAACGTATCAAAATTCTAATTTGTAAATTTTTTAAGTTTTTATACGTCGAAAAAACTCAGAAAACTTGGATGGCATTTTAGATGACAATTTATTTGCACCTTATAAATTTAGAAAATGTGCATTTCGGTATATGTACTATGAGTTCATGAGTTTGTATAGAAAATCTTTAAGGGGCAGATTTATCAAGGGTTGAATTGCGAAATTAAAAATACTTCGAAATTCGACATCGAATTGGAATACTTTGACTTCGAATATCGAAGTCGAAGTTTTTTTCATCGAATTCGGGTATCCTGCGGTCGAATAAAACCATTCGATCGAACAATTAAATCCTTCAATCGATCGAATGATTTTACTTCGACTTCCAAAAACGAAGAATAACGCTCTAAAAGGTTCCCATAGGCTAACATAGCACTTCGTCAGGTTTAATTTGGCAAAGTATTGAAATCAAAGTTTTTTTAAAGAGACAGTACTTTGATTATCAAATGGTCGAATATTCAAACGATTTTACTTCTAATCGAATTCGAAGTCAAAGTCGTAGTATCCTATTCGATGGTTGAAGTATCCAAAAAATTACTTTGAATTTTGAATTTTTTTACTTAGAAAATTCCCTCGAATTCACTTCGACCCTTGATAAAGCTGCCCTTAAATTTTGTTCAGCTGAAGGAGAAACACCCAATAACCTCATTTGGCATTTGGTATCTCTTTGTATCTCTTTGCACAAAATACAAGTATATTATATATGGCGTTTTAGAGGAATAAGAAGGGAATGTAGAATTATGTACCATTTTGTGACCAATGACAAGTAATAAACTCTTCATCTTCACAGTCTCTCCTTTAAAGTGTCAAAAACCCTGCTGAGTAATATATCTATTTACTTGTGTTTATAAAAACTCTAAACACTTTGTTAGTGATTCTGCACATTCTGTATAGTATTTTCGCTCTGAATTTATTTTTCATAGACGTCTACAACTGAAATGTTATAATGGAACCATGCCGGTCTTGTTAGACAAATCTGACCTTCTAGGGGCACTGCTCATACATACAGTATGTTTGCCTCACCCAATACAATTCTCTCATCAGTCTCATCAGGCCCAGCTTGTGTCATTCAGATAATGTCCATGCCATTAATTAATGTAATGCAAGGGCTGGAATGGGGATGCAATTAAGGAGCAGAACAGAATTTCCACCCAAATTTTTGAAGGAGCCGAGTTCACTTACAAACTACAGACACCCAATAAAAATGGATGATGGCTCCTAATTCTACGAAATATCTCAGGACAATGCAGCACAGAACGTACTAAATTAATATACACACATTTCATTCAAATGGAAGCCACAGGGTATCCAAATGCTCTGAATATGCGGCTCTGTATGTTTAGAATATCATTTTGTGTTGCACAGTTCAAGAACCTTTAACCAACAGTCTCTTATATTTACAAAAAACCCTGTATCTTAGCACATTTTAATAAATAACATTCAGCATCTTTGCTTTCAAATTTCTACATTTGTGGGAAAGGCTGATTTATCGGTTTCTTGTCAAGCACAGTAAAGAGAACTATTATGAGAATATCTGCGAGATGTTTATCTTTCTGAAAAATCCTGCTTCGCTTTTACTGCCTGTATATATTTACATTTTCATTTGGGAGAATAAGCACTAGGCAGACACTCAGTTTCTACTGCAAAGGAATTCTGGAGGATTCCTATCTAGGAATTTTCCTAATTTAGGACAAAATGATCTACTGAGCTCAATTAATTTGATAGACCAGTTCAAACAATTGAATCCAATCCACGAGGAGTGAGCTATCTTCCTTTCTTTCCTTTCTCCTAATAAAAGGTGGTACACACTTTGGGCCTGTGCCCATCTATTATAGAATATTTAAGTTTACATCGTAAGTCCAAATCTTGAGGGCTTTGTCATCTCAGAGCCTCTCTAAAATAACAACTGGTCTGAGCTGTTAAAGTAACAGTAGCACGGAAAAATCAAAGCATTTCAAAGTGAATATAATATAAAGGAAAATTAAACCAAACTTACCATGATTTTCCTTTCCTGGCCATTCTCCATGTCATCTAAATATGGGTTAACACCTCCCCTTTGACCCCAGACAGAAGACACTCCCCTCCTAAAAACTTACAGTCTTCCAGTAACAAGCTGCCAGGTTAATTAACAATAAGTAAAAGGGTGGGAAAAAAGTTGCTGACATGGAGAATCGCCAGGAAAGGAAAGTCACAGTAAGTATGATTTAATGTCGAATGAAGTCGCAGTGTTCATCTAACGCGACACGGCTGTCGGATGCAGACGCACTGTGCAGCGTCTGCATCTGACAGTCGAGTCGCGTCGGATGAACGCTGCGAAACCATCCAACGTTCCTGTTGCTTACCTTATTTCCGTCGCATTGTATTTGACACCTGCGAAATCGCTTGTGGAGTTCCTCCCTGATATTAAAATATGCAGCACTGATATATGAAATGGCCTACACTCTATAAGCTGGTAATAACCATATGCAGTGTCCCACTCAAACATAAAATGTTCCAGATAAGGAGGACTTACAACGACAACTCAGTATATTGAATTAATTCAATATATATAATCCATGGCCAGCAGCAGGGATACCAGGCTGTATTAGAATATTCACTGGCTTTAGACAAACACCCACCTGCTCCTGTGTTATACCGAGTTTAATTACTATGGCTCTATTGTACAGGGTGGGTAGATACAGTCATATTAAAAAGTTTGGGAACCCCTCTCAGCCTGCATAATAATTTACTCCACTTTCAACAAAAAATATAACAGTGACAGGGCTGGATTTACATAGCGGGTGCCCCTAGGCCTGCTGTCATTCGTCGCCCCGTCCCCTCCCCTTTATTTGCACAAATTTTTCAAAAACGATCATATCTCCCGTGCAACCCCAGTGTTTCTGAACCAATGTGGGTGTGGTTGGACAGCATGCCGCCCCTAAAATCCTGCCGCCCTAGGCCTGGGCCTTGGTGGCCTTTCCACAAATCCAGGCCTGAACAGTGGTATGTCTTTTATTTCCCAGGAACATCTGAGTACTGGGGTGTTTTCTGAACAAAGATTTTTAGTGAAGTAGTATTCAGTTGTATGGAATTAAATCGACTGTGAAAGACTGGTCGTGCCAAAATTTGGGTACCCTTGTAATTTTGCTAATTTGAATGCATGTAACTGCTCAATACTGTTTACTGGCAACACCAAATTGGTTGGATTAGCTTGTTAAGCCTTGAACTTCATAGGCAGGTGTGTCCAATCATGAGAAAAGGTATTTAAGGTGGCCGATAGCAAGTTGTGCTTCTGTTTGACTCTCCTCTGAAGAGTGACAGCATGGGATCCTCAAAGCAACTCTCAAAAGATCTGAAAACAAAGATTGTTCGGTATCATGGTTTAGAGGAAGGCTACAAAAAGCTATCTCAGAGGTTTAAACTGTCAGTTTCAACTGTAAGGAATGTAATCAGGAAATAGTAGGCCACAGACACAGTTGCTGTAAAACCCAGGTCTGGCAGGCCAAGAAAAATACAGGAGCGGCATATGCGAAGGATTGTTAGAATGGTTACAGACAACCCAAAGATCACCTCCAAAGACCTGCAAGAATATCTTACTGCAGATGGTGTATCTGTACATCGTTATACAATTCAGCGCAATTTGCACAAAGAAAATCTGTATGGCAGGGTGATGAGAAATAAGCCCTTTCTGCACTCATGCTACAAACAGAGTCACTTGTTGTATGCAAAAGCTCATTTAGACAAGTCACAGTCATTTTGGAACAAAGTGCTTTGGACTGATGAGACAAAAATTTAGTTATTTGGTCATAACAAAAATTTTTTGGAGTGCCCTCCCTTCTGAGTGGCCCTTATGTAAAATGAGCAGTAGTGTTATACACAGTGTGTAGCATAATACACAGTATACAGTTACCGAGTGGCTCCTAATAACCAGTATGGTATAACTAGTATGGCACACACACACAGTATTAACATACTAGACTTATAAAGTCAAATAATAAGTAAAACAATCCAGAAAGCAGGCAAGACTGTGACTTACAGTGGCAGCAGCAATTCGCAACAACTGAAATACCTGAATATATTCAATCTCCTCTAGTCTCTATACAGCAAATCAAGGAAGATCAAATACCGGTACACATACTCTACCCTAGCACAGAATCAGAGCCAGAAGCCTGTAACCAGAGCTTCCCCCCAGCAGGGTGTGGCTAGCATTGCAGGTATGTGGCTAATTAGCTTAGCATGATACTGACATGAGGTGGATCATACCTCTCAACATTTTGGAAATAAAAAGAGGGACAAAAAACTTGGTGCATGTAGCTGTGCAAAATGTTTTTGACCACGTCCATTTTTGTGGCCACACCCCCTAATAACCATGTTCATTTTACAAAATTTGGCAGGTTATGAACACATTTCTGTGTTTTTTTTGTTATTCCAGTTTTGCTAATGAAGGTGGATCGACTGTGAAGTCCTACCCTCAGAAAAAAATGAACTTACTGCCTGAGGTCCAAGAAAGAATACAAAAAATCTGTGTAAGGGGGTGGGAAGGCTTTAACGTTTTTGGGAGGGGAGTGTCTTTTGTCTGGGGTCAAATGGGAGGCATTAACCCATACATAGCTGACAGTGGAGTTGGCCAGGGTAAAATGTACTATTGCCTTTCATTGTAATAGTTATGTGCTGGCTATAGAAACACTATTATAGTTTATACAAACAAGCTGTGCAGCCATTCAAGGAACAGGCTACATACTGTAGAAGATAACAGATGAACTGTGTAGAATATCATTGTATTATATGATTAATTGTAGCTGTTGAAGGTGAAGGGCTGAGGTCCAGTGCAGGCACTTGTGTTGTTACCTACTTACCAACACAAGTGCCTGTCAGATGTGAATTGCAGTGTCCTGTGGCTTTATTCCTACCTTTTGGTGGAGCTATACTCACGACCTGTGTCCCTCCTGCTATTTAAAGGGGTGGTTCACCTTTGACTTAACTTTTAGTATGTTGCAGAATGGCACATTCTAATCAACTTTTCAATTGGTCTTCATTATTTATTTATTTTTATAGATTTTGAATTGTTTGCCTTTTTTCCAACTCTTTCACTGACCCCATCTAAAAAACAAATGCTCCATACAGCTACAAATGTATTGTTATTTCTACTATTTCTGTTTTGTCTTGGCTGAGATCCTGTTTTATGATACTGCTGGGTATTTACATGTTACAAGAGATTTACTCCAGTAATATATATATAGATAGTAATTCCTTATCTCCACATTTCTTCCTCTGGCAATAAATTTGGCTTAGACCAAGTTATATAAATTTTGATCAAGGCTCTTGATATTTGTTGAAGGAAATGAACAGGAAACTCCCTGGTTTTGATGATTCATGCCTTGTTTATAAATCTGTCTTTACACTTGCGAGTATTTATGCAGCTGTGGGGCTTGTCTGAATACCAGATATGATCTGTAAGATGCTCATTGTTGCTGGATACAAAATTCAAACGTATAATAGACACAGTTGTGCAAATATTATGCACCCTAGAGGCAGCTTTCAAGGGAAACTATAAACAATGCATGTGAACATTGAAAATATATGGTTTCTACATGTCTAAAGCAATTGCCAGAAATTAATGAGTTGTTGTTTGTGAAATTGAGTTTATACTCGTGCAAATATATTGAACTACAAATGTCATCGCCTAAATGTTATTATGCCACTAACCTGAACATAATGTTGAGATTGTGATTTATGGCTGGTAGGAGACAGCAGGAAATAGTGTTGCCGTCTTTTATTGGAAAAAAAGTTCCAGCATGTCTATCTCTGTAATCGTGCATCCCTATTACAGGACAACTAAACGGTTTTGTATCATCAGTCCCATGAAGAGCCCTCCCTTACTGACTGCACCATTGACAGTCCTGTTCCCCTGCACCTAATCGGACAGATACAGCAGTACAACAGGGTTGTCTGGCCATGTCCCTTGTCACTCCAGTGCTGGTTACTAGTCATAATTAGAAACATGCCACAATAACCATATCATCCATAAGTCTTCACTTCAGTAAAGAAGAATGTCCTTCCTGTTTTGAAAGATATTTTGTCACACTTGAGATCCCTTTGTCTCCAGGAAAAATTCGATACACAGGGGTGATCCTGGCACCTGTGCTGCCCGAGGAGTGGCTGGGTTGCATTGAAAAATTAATGCCTACCTGGAGCTGCATTTTGGCCTCCCTGGTAACCCACTGTGAGCTGCTGCCTGAATCAAGAATCTCAACTTGATTAATTGCAGCAGCTACTCTGCCAATTTCCATATGGAAATCTAAAAATGAGGAAATATTTAATAGAAGGTTGGATAATTTATCAGATAAATATAGATAAATCTCCATCTGTTTAATTTATGTGCGATATCTGTGTTTAGGTTGAACATTTTTATTTTGTTATTACTTAACCATTCATTTAATTTCCATCGATATACATATTTTTAATAAAGCTCTTTGTTACAAGTGATAGATAGATCAATGATAGCAAACTGTTTTGTTGTTATAAGTTTTGAACATTTTTGAGATTGATTTAATTCTCTTATTCACACATTGTATTCATTTATCTAGCAACTTTTATTGAGATTTTGCTATACAGGTATGGGATCCGCTCTCTGGAAACCCATTATCCAGAAAGCTCCGAATACAGTCACCTATAGACTGCATTTTATCCAAATAATCCAAATTTAAAAAATGATTTCCTTTTTCTCTGTAATAATGAAACAGTTCCTTGTACTTGATCCAAACTAAGATATAATTAATCCTTATTGGAAGCAAAACCAGCCTATTGGATTTATTTAATGTTTAAAGGATTTTCTAGTAGACTTAGGGCACACACTCAGATTCAAGTAGATTAGTCACCCGGTGACAAATCTCCTCTTCTTTGGGGCGCCTAATCTCCCCGAACAGCCTCCCGCCGGCTAGAATGTAAATCGCTGGTGGGATGGCACTTAGAGCTCTTCGTTTTCCGAAGTTGACCAAAGTTTTCTCGTGAGGCAACTTCGGCCGACTTTGGAAAACGAAGCACTCTGAGTGCCGTCCCGCGCGATTCTAGCCGGTAGGAAGGCAGTTCTGGGAGATTAGTCGCCTGAAGAAGAGGTGGTTTGTCGATGGGCGACTAATCTCCCGAATGTGTGTCTCTGCCCTTATAGGTGCAAACACAGTGGGGAAATATTTAAATTAGGGATGCACCAAATCCAGGATTCGGTTCGGGATTCAGCCAGGATCCTTCTGCCCGGCCGAACCAAATCATAATTTGCTGATGCAAATTAGAGGCGGGGAGGGAAATTGCGTGACTTTTTGTCACAAAACAGGGAAGTAAAAATTTTTTCCCCTTCCCACATCTAATTTGCATATGCAAATTCGGATTTGGTTCGGTATTGGGCCACATCTTTCGGTGCATCCCTAATTTAAATCTGCCTAGTTGCCATTTTCTTACCAACAGTTCTATGTTAACTTTAAGAATCATTAATTTTGTATCGGATGTTTAGATCATAAAGAAGAATTATATTTCAAATTAACTAGCTTCTCAGAATTTACAATGACACAAATTCACACAAATTACAATACTGTGTAATGTCTAAATGAGCCGGATTTTGGATGTAAAATTAATATTTATAAGACCTTCCCATACAAAAAAAAATAACACAAGCAGTTCTCAGCACAAGCAAAGAGAGATTACAGTAGGAATAGCCAAGCAACAGGAAAAATATTTGGGCATGAACACTTAAAAAAAAATGTGACCCAAGCCAGAACAAACTAATTGGTTACTTTAATTGGCTGCCTTTTATCTTAAGTAGTATTGCATAATGTTAAGCTCAGAAGAAGGGGTTGACATGTGGCTTTGAAACGTATAATTTTTAAACCAAGCAAATAACATATTCTTTATTAATGCAGATCTAACATGTAATTATTAAATGGCAGATACCTCTATAATCATCTTAAAGGGTTAGTAACACCTATATAAAAAGGATTTTTATGTATGTATTTAAATACAATATACTGTTACTTTGCACTGATAATAAATGTGCATCTGCTTTAGAAACTATAATTGTTTATATAAATAAGTTACTATGTAGTAAGGGCCACTCAAGATCAGTTAGGCAGGAGGATTAATTTGGCAGGTGGACTGCTTGGATTGGTTTTCCATATGGAAGTGTTACTTTGTACTTGGATTGTGTTATACTTTGGTCAGAAAATGTGAAAAAGGGAGGTTGCACTGTAGAATATTTTCCATGTACAATAGGACTGAAGGTAATGCACTGTTCAAGGGCAAATTCAAGTGTTCCTAGATGGGAAAACATAATTATAACTGGTAATTATGCATCTTATATCACCAGAATAGCTGACCACATGTGTTACAATACCAAGTTGAAATAAACATATGCATTTGTGTAAGAGGAGCTCAGTCTACACTCTAATGGCACATGTCAAATATTCTTCACTGATGAGTTTTAAGTTTCAACAAAGTTCTCAAACTGACACTACCAAATACAAAGCACTTGAGCATTTCTGGCTGGAACCCAAAATTACCAATGTGGTCACCCATTTAAGTGAAATGGAGGCATCAGTGGGGGTTTGGGCTCAGCTGACATACACCCATATGCTAGAACCCTAAAGAGTTCTACATTAACTAGACTGTCATTTGGTGGTCTGACATTTTACATGTAATAATGGTGAAGTTCATCAATGTTGCACATTTTCTGATGCATGTTATATATTCCACATGATGGTGAATAAAAGGGCAATTCACCGCCTTTGCAAAATGAGGCGGTACTGATACACCAGCGCCATCTATCTATCCCGAAGAGCAAGGGGTGTGTTTGCACACAAATCTCTAAAACAATGTTGACAACTGTGTTTGTTCTCTTAAATGACCCCTATATTAATTTTTTAAATCATTCTTAGTTGTATAAAATTTAGACATGTTAAATATCAAACGCTCAAATGTTCAAAAACTTGACCGCTTTTGGATGTTTGTCTGAACTTTAATGCACATTAAAGAGAATTAATCTTTTCATTCATAAGCATTCATTCATATGGGTCTCATGTGAACATAGTATGACGCCAACTTACCCAACTGTATTCATGTGTCCTTGAACGTTCTTTGAAAATAAATAAACATTTTCAAATTCTAAAAGTAGGGAATAATTGCATGGCCAATGGTGTTTTCTGTAAAAAATGAAATCCTGCTGACTTGCTGTTTGCTGAAATGAAGGCTAGCTGTTGGTTAGGAGAAGGAGTGCCTCCGGCATAGGTACTTTATGTACTACTGCTAGTAGCCCATTTTTTAGTTTATCTGAAGTCTATACTTATACCAGTTAGCTCCACTAATGGTTCTAGTTCCTGTGTTTGCAGTGAATAAAAAAAATTAAAATCATTTTGAAAAGAAAATTCCTTTCTGGACTGTAGGAATGCTGGCACCAAAACTGCCCACTTATAAATGACCCTTGAGCTTTTTCTACTTACTTATTATGTGCACTGCTTTTTTTAAATTGGAAGTTTGCTTTTAAACATGTCTGTGAAGCAGCCAACAAAGTAGAATGTCCTTTTGGAAACAAAACAACCCACTTATAAAAGGCTTTTTTTGTGACCATATTTATTGCAGCTAGCTTCTACATATTCATACAATTCTTGGATGACAAGATGCCTCCACAACTCAAGGCAGGACATATAGTTTAACAGGAATAGTTGATGCCACCAGAAGTCACAATATTGCTTTTTAGTTGATATGTGTTCATGTGTCTGGTTCAAAGGGTCAAAGATCTCATACTTGACCAACATTTAGAGTAAAATCTACAAGATACAGTAGTTGCTCATCTGACCCCACCTGAATGCATAAAGTATATAGGATACTTAGTCTATTTAATAGTTTTTTTGCAAGGAAATGAACATCTTTCATCAGGGTTGCCCCTAAGAAAGGATGACTTTCACTTATAGTTACTGCTTTTTCCAAATGCGTAAGATCACTGCTCTTATTACTTGTTCTAAATGCAGGAGCTTCATCCAATGTTGGTAATGATCATTTCCCTCTCATCTTATCCTATAATATGGATTTTTGTTGCAGTGGCACGGATGCAAATATTTCCTGAATGTGCCCATTTAGGACGCACCTAGAGATGCATTAAACCTTCCTGGTGGGTCATTTTGATGATTTAATAGTTTGCAAGTTCTTGCCTAGCCCTTCAATAAACTGTCAGATATGTTTTTGTATTGTTTAACAGTTGACTGCTGCTCTGTTTTTGCTGTTTTTTTCCACCCAACATGTTTTAAATCCATTAGTTTACTTCCTGTAAAGCCAAAAGAAGTTAACTAACAAATATTCCCAGGGAGGCCACAGCTATTTCTGGAACTGCAACAAAAAAGCTTTTCTATGCTGACTCCTATTAGTGTTTCCATTTAGAATCTTAGCACAAGGGACTAGATTTTTGTTTTATAAATTTAAAATAATTTGCTTAAAATTTGATCGCTAATATATCACTTTAGTAGTAGCACACTTGAAGCTGAAACTGATGCATCAACTTTTTATGGGTACATATTTAATGATGAATAATGATGAACAGTTTGATATTTAGTGATGGTAAGAAGTGTACTACAGAATATATTGTTTTTAATCTGGCTATTTATAATTTATATCTCTTAGATAGACTTCATGGAACAATCCCATTATTCAATATAAGTACCAAAGCATGGTACGAATCTGGTGGGAAGCCATTTGTATTTGAAGTGATTGAGTCTCAAGGAAAGAGCTGATAGGGTCACTTTCCCCATCCTTACATTATATAAATGAATCATATAATAACTAAATCACTAATAGCAACCAACCAGCGGCAAAGGGTAGTAGGTAGATCCAAGCTGAATGTGATTCATTACTCTTTCCAGATGGATAGGTTAACAATATAATGAAGTGATATAGGAAGTGTGTGATTTATATAACTCTAGCAATACACCATGTTGCTTGCATTATTTTGAGGAATAAGTCGAAATGTACTTGCAGCAGAAAAAATATTATAATTATTATTAGCATGTATTTTTGAGTGCCTACATAGTCCGCAGCGCTATACAATAAATGGGTTTGTACAAAAAACATACAGAATTTCATACATAGCAAGTAGTGACCAGTTACCTATAAAAAAAGGCAAAGCTGTCCCTACCCAAAAGAGCTTACAGTCTAAAAGGATTGCATAAGAACTCAATCATCTAATCTAATGATACAGCACACAGCGACTTAAATGATACATTCAATTACAAGTTGCCTTTCCTGGAGTAAAATTAAATGATATAGCAATAAAAATGTATCATATTACACTTAAGTGTGTCACAACAACAGTATAATCCTCTAGCAACCAGCACTTTCTAATAATAATCCTGCTGCTGCTATGGCTAATGAGAGGAGTGCTGAGTTGTGCAATGTGTCTGGCACTAATAAGATAAATCACTGTGAGCAAATAAAGATTTAGTGGCCCTCGGTTAAAGAACAATCACAGCAGATACATAACACCAAAGCCAAGGATGAGCAGAATAATATTTTAGTGACATAGACACACACTGCACAACCTTCTCACCACAACACAGCACATAATTATGACTAATTCTGATGAAGACAGATATTGTTGTGTGATTTTATATTAAGGTGATCCTACTACATGTATGTTCAATGTGGCTGAAAGTATTTAAACTATATGACGTAATCAAATAGCATTCCTGCAGTGCATGGTCAATCTTTGGATAAAACAACCAAAATAAAAGAATACACGATCCTTACATTTCTATGTATTGAACACCAATCATGTACCCAGTATTTTTTATAGCACAGGTTGTGGTGGGTCACCAATGCATTTCCCTTCTATCCTAAATATTGTTCCCCTATCTACAGCCTCCTCACAGTTCCCAGAACATCAAAGGCTTTCTCTTCTACACATATGTGGCTTTTTCCCATAGCTGGAGAGAGCTATCAATCCTTGTTGAAGCACAAACTGCTCTTACCAGCTTCTCTTGACTACCTTATATTCCTAGAACATACTCTGACAAAACTAGGCCTATCACTAACTATGTCTCTTTCACGGGGTCCCTGTATCCCTGACTTCACCAAGGTCAGACTACCTATTTGACCTTTCCTTTACTAGGCATAAGTCCCAGGCTCCCAGCAACAACCAACCTGTAGTTAGGTGGAAGCCAAAGAGGAAGCGCCACATCTTTCTCAGCACTATATCAAAGTGTAACAGGAAGTGGTCATCAACCCCTGGGCCAATAACATATATACAGTACGTAAATGAACTAAGCTAGATACAGTCCCTTCTGCCTAGTAACTAAGGAAAATGATCCTGTAGGGATTTAATGCCATAGGGGCTATTAACCCTATGTAGTTGCCTGTTTGATATAATTGGTACTAAAGGACAAGGAAACCCCCAGAATGAATGATGTTCAGTTTGAATGTTGCTTTAAAAACAAAGAAAATGTTCTCACCAATATTCTCTAGTGGGCAAGCATTCTTCTGTATCTTAGATTGAGAGAAGCTGATTTCAACAAGCTGTGCTTCGCCATATGTGAAAGTAGGGAGGGGTGGGTGTATGGTTGCTGGGTTTTCATTTGGAGGGTTGAACTTGATGGACTTTGTCTTTTTTCAATCTGATTTAACTATGTAACATTCATTGAAGTCTGGATTTCTTAGAAAGGCCAAGACTACGGTAATGGGCAGAATTCACAGGATTGCTACTGTAATACTACAGCGCTGCAAGAGGATCTGTTTTGTATCCATTTCTGCCTCTACAGAATAGGTGTGCATGCTCAAGAATAACTTGATGACAAAAAAAAATGACGTAGACAAATCCAGTATGGTAGGTGCAAGCGGATATGTGTGCATGCTTTTCAGATGTTGAGTAACTGTAAATGTATATCTAGTTTGCATAAAAAAACAGTGGTTTGCAAGGGCTTAGTTGCTCCAACGACTGGGTAAAGTGAGCATTGGGGGACTTTACTTGTCCTTTAAGGTCTGACCTATAAACCACATGAAAGATTTGCCCTACAACTTAACATGACTGTCAGAAGGAAATACTGCTGTATCCTGCTTTTTTTCATCACACTTTTCTTTCTCAGTGACAAGCTCTGTCAGGTGCAGATGCACAAAAACATGACACTGTCTGACTTTATCTTGTCAAATTTTATATTATGGCATGAAGCATCAGATTTGTAGCATCCCATTAAACACGTGCTTTGGTGTGGATTGGAATGGTACAATTTTGTGGATCCATTAAAAAAACATTTTTGGAAGAGGAGGAAAAGGGTTGCTGTTTTGTATGCAACACTGAAGGAATTCTGGGAAGGAAACCAAGGATTTCTCCTAAAATTTCCATTCACATGGAATACACTTGAGACTGGGTTTTAAACCACAATCAGGCCAGTGTGCTGATTGGATTCCCAACTGTAGATTGTTTTTGTGGGACAGATAACCAAGTCCCTTGTGTGATGTCATTGTTGTTTTATACTATTCCCGTATGAATCAGTAGTTTTATGTGTTGAAAGTGCAAAAAATCTATTTTGTTGTGCTTTATCTTATGATGAAACCCACACAACTGTGTTTTACCTGTCCACATTTATGGCAATGGCCTACACCAGGTCTGGACGGAGAATCAAAATAGGCCCTAGCATTTCAGAAACACAGAGGCCCAATCAGCCCCCCCAGCCTAATAAATAGTGATTGTCTATGGTGAATGACAGCAGCCCCTCTGGCATTTGCCAGAACCCACAGATTGCTAGTCCAGGCCTGGCATACACAATACTTTAACTATTTAGCTAGGCATTAGCTATAGGGTTTGCACATTAGTCTGCTTAAATTGACTAACTTGCACTAGAAGTGTCATCATCCAGAATGTCATTTTTTTCTGCACAGTTTCGCCTAATTTGTATCGAAGTGTGCACACAATTGCATGGCAGGCACATTTTTTGTACCCACAATTCATGCTGAATTGTGGGTAGAAAAAATATAAATTGCATTAAAAATTGAATGCTGCACTTGCACTTGACCCCGATTCAGCAGGGCGAGAGAGAGATTCAAAATAGGTGACATACACTGAGGCGCAAACAGTCCAGTCCAATAAATAGTGGCTGACTATGGCATTGTAAGGAGTGCCCGATTGCTCTCCCTTCCTCCTGCATCCAGGATGGCGGAACCCATAGCTATCACACGGGACATGGCTCCAGCATGATGTCATTGTGTTTTGGTGCCAAAATTCTAAATAAATAGATTATGTGGACCTTGGTTCAATGCTATGGTCCAATGCTATGGTCTTGCTTCAGTAAGTTCCTGGGTGCACTATATTTTGACTTATTCTTGATTCCCGACCCTTCCACTTTATTTCTGACTACACTGATCGCCTCAGACTTTTGCCTGGATTACGACTTCAAGTTTCTGACCCCCTTGCGTACCAAGACTTGGACTATTCTGCCTGTCTGCATTACTGCTGCCTCCTTGGTCCTGACTTCAGCTCCTGTAAGAGCTGTCAGGTCCTGAAAGGCATCGTACATCAGTGCCTCTGGCATTTGCCATTCTGGGCCTGGCCAATTGCCTATTATTATTATTTTTAGTGGGAACTGTAAGGTTTACGCCACACACATGGGCTTATTACTGAATAATGTGCTTTAACCCTTGTGGTTCAAAGAAAATAAGGCACATGGATCTCATGACTGCTCAGGGCATCGCTTTTCCTTATTTTACTTGATTGGTTAATAGAAAGGATCGCCATATGGGGTTTACCTTGAAGTGGTATGGTGTCTTACCAGTTTTATGATCATAACTTTGTAACTAAAAACCCCATGTTTTTAATACATGCACTTGCATAGATACTGGATTACATGTGAGACAGCGGACCAATGAATGTGCATTGATTAATTCCCTCTCTTTTGTATGCCTGTAGCTAAATTGGCCAGATCAGTGGCACTTCCATTGTATTTATAGATATTGACCAGAGAGCCATTCAAATACAAACCAGTGAATTTATTGAAGTAGCTTAACACTGCATTTTCAGAACACACTATATATATATATATATGCATCCAGGGCTGCCATCAGGGGGGCACAGGGGGGTGTTCCTGTACCGGGCCCGAAGGGGGCCCAGCTGTGCTGCACTTTTCAAAAGAGCCAGGCCCCCCTTGACAGCGCCGAAGCCGTGCCATCCTTCAGAAGTCCCGAACTGCCAAACAGCCAACCCAATTTTTTTTTAACTTGTAAGGGGTGGCTCTGGCACCAATGTTTTTTTAAAAAATATTCTCTGGGGCCCCAATTTTTTTTTTACTTGTAAGGGGGGCCCTGGCACCAATGTTTTTTTTTTTAATTCATAAGGGGGCCCTGACCATCAATTGCTTTTTATAACTTGTGTGTGTGTGGGGGGGGGTTACCTATTTTAGCGCTGATGTCTGTGTGGTCTTATAACTGTGATGTGGATTGGGCGGGATCTGGGGTGGGGCCTGGGATGGGCGTGACCCAGGGGGCCCCAAAAATTTTTTTGCATGGGACCCCATGATTTCTAAAGGTGGCACTGTATGCATCCAATGGCAGCAGCTTTAGGGGAGCCGCCCTCAGCTGGCTATATAGAAAATCGGCCTGGCACACCGCTGGAAAGTTTTGGTTAAAACCAGTAAAGGAGCTGATTAGGAGAGGTACCTGCCTGCCTGATGTCCTGTGTCTAAAGCAGCACCATACGTAAATACAACACTGACAATAGAATAGAAAAACAGTATAGACCAGTGTATGGCCATCTTAACAGCAGTGTGTGCCTTGGGGTTTTAAAGGGATACTGTCATGCGAATAAAAAAATTTTTTTCAAAATGAATCAGTTAATAGTGCTGCTCCAGCAGAATTCTGCACTGAAATCCATTTCTCAAAAGAGCAAACAGATTTTTTTATATTCAATTTTGAAATCTGACATGGGGCTAGACATTTTGTCAATTTCCCAGCTGCCCAGGTCATGTGACTTGTGCCTGCACTTTAGGAGAGAAATGCTTTTTGGCAGGCTGCTGTTTTTCCTTCTCAGTGTAACTGAATGTGTCTCAGTGGGACATGGGTTTTTACTATTGAGTGTTGTTCTTAGATCTACCAGGGAGCTGTTATCTTGTGTTAGGGAGCTGCTATCTGGTTACCTTCCCATTGTTCTTTTGTTTGGCTGCTGGGGGGGAAAAGGGGGGGTGATATCACTCTAACTTGCAGTACAGCAGTAAAGAGTGATTGAAGTTTATCAGAGCACAAGTCACATGGCTTGGGGCAGCTGGGAAATTGACAATATGTCTAGCCCCATGTCAGATTTCAAAATTGAATATAAAAAAATCTGTTTGCTCTTTTGAGAAATGGATTTCAGTGCAGAATTCTGCTGGATCAGCACTATTAACCGATTCATTTTGAAAAAAAATTTTTTTCCCATGACAGTATCCCTTTAAGTCTATATTAGTCACACAGCACCACAGCCTTTCCCCAGTCTCTTATAGGTTAGAATAGATGGATGAAACATCCTATTTTTCAATTCAGAACATTTGCTTTTGAAGATACTATATTGCTCCTGGTCAATTCTCAGACATAGAGCCAGCAGTATATTACTTTGAGGGAGTTAAGGAAAATAAAGAATGCCTTCTGCATACTAATGCACAGAGAGGCAACTGGAAGCCAGGCAAGCAGTCTCTGCTGATGGGGATTTTTTTTCTTCATCTTAACAATTTACAGTTTGAAAAAATACTGTGGTCTAAGTGAAGAATTCTGTGTGTCTGCAGTTAACCATTAAACAAGGCAACTTTTACATGATTACAGCATACACCGTTTCTTCTATTTACTGGAGCTCTACCTTATTTCCAATACCAGCACCCTGGAACACCTTTAATTAGTGTTTAAAAAAAAAAATATCTGACGTTGCAAAAATAAAACAAGTTAAACATTTGTTCCTGTATCCTACTCCCCCCCCCCAAAAAAAAATCTTTTATTTGCTCTACTGTCAAGGTCGATGGTCACCTGACAAAGCCCATTATTAGCTGGAAACTACACATTGCTGTCTGCTATAAACACCATAGAGCAGTAATGGAAACAAAGCTCCCTGTCAGGTATATGCCAAGCAGCTGCATTTCCAGGGCACATACATAGGTAAGAACATTGTCATGTGAAATGGGAACGTGTTCTCGACTGCAGACTTTTCTTCCCCACTGAGGATTTTCCTTTTCTCCAGCCACTTGCTGCAATGCAGAAGAAAATGACAGCCTCTAGCACACTGAGGTTCTCATAGTGTTAATGAGCAGTTTGTAATGTTCCCATTAATCATTTTTAGCTTGGATTGTGTTTATGCACAGGCAAGTAATTGCATCTCATTTGAGTACTGGCTTGTTAAATGTCTTTTATGTGTGAATGTTACGTAAGGTATGTAACTGGTAATGATCAGGCTTTGGGCTTTATGTATTGATTACTATTTTCTTTATGCCGTGTTTTTGTGTTTCGGTACTGTAGTGCATTGCAAACACGTAGCCTGTGATTAGCCAATATTAGTTTAGGATGCAGCCTGCTGTTTGTCTAAATCCCTAGCACTGCTTCTCCCTGGGGGTCTTTTTGTGCTAATGTACATATTTATGTTTATGTCTGCTGCGTGTTTCTATATCACACATCTCTGAGCGACATTCAAATGCAGGGAAAAACAAACAAGGTAACTCATACAATATAATGACAGATGCATCACACACAAACTAAATCTAGGAACTCATGTCTTCCCAAGAGCTTGCCCTCTAGGACACACATGAAAAGTGTATGCAGAAGAGAAGCATGTGTAGAGATATGCTGTTCATACAGCTGCTACACTGAATGAATACATTTATGAGTTGGGAATCTACTGCAGCTTTACCAGGCACATCAATTTACTGATGAAATGAAAGGAACTTGGCTTATTCGATTGCATCAGTTTAGACAGCTACAGCATACTCAATTTCCTCACTTGGGGATCATTTTCTAGCAATGATTGTAAAAAATGTTTGGTTTTAATCTTATTTCTTCCTTTTTTTATTTAAGAAATATTTGGTTTTCACTTTTAGAATTCACTTTTAGAATATCACCAGGGTTCCCTTGACATGAACTTTTAAATCAGTACTAATCATATTCCAACATGTTCTAGTCTTCCTTTACCTTGTTGCTTATATTCATTATAGTCATCAGTGACATTATCACCATTTCCTCTTCATTCAGCTTTTACTCCAATGACCTTTATAAACATCACAAAACTTCATTTAACTAATAGTGCCACAGAATAGCCATCTGGTGACTGGTACAGGTCTCCACTTTCCTTAACCTGCTTCAGTCCATTTTAAATGAACTGCGCTTCTCCCTTGATTATTGTTGAAAAGTTGTAAGTTAAGCCTCCATAACCATTTAGCCCCATTCATTATTCCTTAAATCTGACCCTTAAAGGGGTAGTTCACCTTTAAGGTAACTTTTATTATGTTATAGAGTGGCTAATTATTAGCAATTTTTCAATTGGCCTTAATTTTTTCTTTTTTTATAGTTTTTGAATTATTTGCCCTCTTCTCTCTGGCTTTTTCCAGCTTTCAAATGGGGTCACTGACCCCATCAAAAGCAAATGCTCTGTAAGGCTCCAATGTAGTGATGGGCGAATAAATACACCTGGCACAAATTCGCTGTGAATTTTCGCATTTCGGCGATGGCGAATAAATTCGCAAATCTCCTGCGAAATTTAGCCGGTGTCAACATTTTTTGGACGCGGATCAGAAAAGTCGCTCACGTCAAAATCGATGAGCATCAACACTATTTGGACACCCATTTACTTTAACGGCAGCATCAGCTTGGACGCGGGTGTCAATTTCCGTTTTTCACGGCAAAATGTCTGATTTTCAAGATTTTTTTGTGAAAAAAGAGCAGGTCAGTTCTGCCACCTTCCCACAGACCAGATAATATTGATAATACGCTTACAAAACATCTGCATATTTCTTGGGCAGACAGAAGCTTTTAGTCCCTTTTAGTTTGGTAATCAACAAAATTAATATCACTTCATATAATTCATAAAATCAATAGAATGAGGAGGTGGATATACTATGCCGTAATTAATATTGAGAGTAGCATCCCATATATAGTGGCGGATATATAAAAAAGTAATTGCAGCTGGTAAATGACTGAAAACAGGTTAAAATAAGAGGCAGCGAAGTCTTTAGCAAAGTTCATATATAGCTGATATTAGCTATATCTGTGTATTAATACCAAGCACCAGCCCTCTGTCCCCCACATGCCCCAATTTAAGGAATAGTGTCAACACAAAGACCCTTCTCCACAGCCAAAGGCCTGGTCATTTCACTACCTGTCCTAATGTATTTTGGTATTTACTGCTGTTTTATTGCTGTCTCATCTATGATACAATCATCATTTTACTAGCAATGCACCAAAGCCACAATTATATTATTTGGCTAAATACTGAATCAAACACAAAAGACTCCAACAAATCCCTAACTGAATCCAGTCTCTAATTTGCATATAGAAATGAGCTCAATCCCCTCAAACTTTAGCATACAGGCATGGGACCTGTTATCCAGAATGCTCGGGACCTGGGGTTTTACGGGTAACAGATCTTTCCGTAATTTGGATATGCATACTTTAAGACTACTATGGAATCATTTAATCATTAATGAAACCAAACTGGATTGTTATCCAATAAGGATTAATTATATATTGGTTTAGGTCAAGTACAAGGTACAGTTTTATTACTAAAGAGAAAAAGGAAATCATTTTTTAAAATGTTAATTATTTTATTTAAATGGAGTCTATGGGAGATGGCCTTCCTGTAATTTGGAGCTGTCTGGATAAGGGGTTTCTGGTCTGATGTCTGTACTTTACGTATAAAATTGGCATCTTCAGTTGTCTAGTGGTCTAAAGTCATGTGACATTTACGGTTGGTTTGGCCAGAGACTCCGCATTTAGACAAATCGAAATCCTGCTAGAAATCTTGGTTCAGCCGACTGCTCAGTGAAATCTGCATCCCTATTTTTTACAAGTTCTACATGGAGTCTGTGCAGCTATTTTACATCTTTATTTCTTATACTTTTCCAGGTTCAACATTCCATGTCTCATGAATCTCTGGATAAGTCTTTCCACATAAATCCTTCAGAACATTTTTAAAAATGGAGAAAACCAATGGTAAGTAGCAATTCATTGCAGTAGCCTTTACATGCATGCTAGTTAGCGCACAAACTTTTAAAAGGTTTATGCATAATTGTATATAATCTTAAAGAGGAAAATTCTTGCATGTGCTACTGTTTTTTGAAGTCATATTGACAGATGGATTCTAAGAAAGAAGTTCAAATAATAGTAAACTAAAGAACCAGAGGACCATTTTTGCTTGGGGTTAGGGAGCCAGTTTTTCAGAACTTATACCTACATACTTATATACTGTATGGCATTTGGACACTTTTTGGGGAGACTGAGCCTCCCTGAACCTTCATTATTTTCTATTGCATAGATCAAACCACTAAACACTGGCTGGCACATAAATTATATAGTACTGGATAACTATATAGCTGGCTTACTATATAATCCAGTTTTGGACTCCTTTCTTAAGAGGGATATAAATGAGCTGGAGAGAGTGCAGAGACGTGCAACTAAATTGGTTAGAGGGACGGAAGACTTAAAAAAGGCGCTTGCGAGGGGACATGATTACACTTTACAAGTACATTAGAGGACATTATAGACAAATGGCAGGGGACCTTTTTACCCATAAAGAGGATCACCGTACCAGAGGCCACCCCTTTAGACTAGAAGAAAAGAACTTTCATTTGAAGCAACGTAGGTGGTTCTTCACAGTCAGGACAGTGAGGTTGTGGAATGCACTGCCGGGTGATGTTGTGATGACTGATTCTGTTAAAGGAGAAGGAAAGGCTTGGTGCACTTGGGGGTGCCAAATGTTAGGCACCCCAAGTGTATGCATTAACAGGCCCAGGTTATACCAGTGAGCACCACGAAGAGACCCACTTCCTTCTTCTTCTTTCTTCAAATTTCCCAGGGAAAAGGCATGCGCAGTCGAACGAAATAGACAACTTTTTAGTTAAAGTTCGGCTTTTCGTTCTACTGCGCATGCGCAGCCGCGTGAAGAAGGAGGAAGACAGGAGAAGATCGCTCCGTGGTGCTCACTGGTATAACCCTGGGCCGGTGCAGCTTTCTGCTGATAGGAGCACCGGCCCAGGGTTTCAGGTAAGTCAATGCAAACACTTGGGGGTGCCTAACATTTGGCACCCCCAAATGCACCAAGCCTTTCCTTCTCCTTCTCCTGTTTTTAAAAGTGGCTTGAATGATTTCTTGGACAGACATAATATCAAAGGCTATTGTGATACTAAATTCTATAGTTAGTATAGGTATGGGTATATAGAATTTATGTGAGGGTATGGAAGGGGAAGTGTCAGTGGACTTTGGACTTTTTTCAACCCAATTTAACTATTTTACTATGTGACTGCTGATTTATTGTATCTGTAATTATAAAAAGAAATTGGAAATTAGTTTTAGAATATTGTTTCAGTGTCTATAGATACTTCCAGCATAACATGTAACACTAAATGCATTGATATAATTTGGCATAAGTATTCATAGTGGAAGTTTCTACGTATCATTAAAACTGAGGAATATTGGCAAACAATTCAGTTGTAGCAGGCAGGAGAAAACACTTACTTGGCCCATTGAGCAGAATTCCACTCCAGGCAACAGAAGGCAGCATTTGTTCTCTTTAACAGCTAATCATTAATAGATTTATTGATCCTCGCAACATTTTATGGTAGATTAATTTCAACATAGGAAGAAAGGGAAAAGCTTTCATACATAAAGCTGTGATTTGAAACTGGGTTGTAGTTCTCCTTACAGTCCGATTGAAGTCGTTTCGGAACGTTTGCTGCAAATAAATGAGCAAGTTGTCTGAGTTTCTGATGATGAGGTGCATGCTGTAATTCAAATATGTTAATCACACATATTATATATATATATTTGCCTTTTGCAATTTTCTGATGTATATTTCTTGCTCAAAACTAGAAAAGGGAATATATTCCCTCAGCAATTAACTCCCATTTATGTTTTCCTATATAGAGAGTAAGGCTTAATATCCAGAGGAATGCTGCATACACACCATATTCATACCTCTGGACACAAATATTTGTGTATGACTGGAAGCAGTGATATCACTTGCACAAAACATTTTTTATAGACCGTAAGAGCACTAGTGTATTACTAATACAGGTGTGGGATCTGCTATATAAAACATTCCAATATAGGAAGAGATCATCCAATAGTGAAGTAGTAGCCTAAAGTATGTAATAAAATTTTAAAAAAATCATTATTTAGGACATTTATAAGCCTGACACGTTTACTCATAGGCTAGTGGTCTCCCCTCAGTACAATCCTTATAAAGAGGTGTTAATTAAAATACATTACATCATACTTGTCCTCAAAAGGAACCTCGTTACAAAGGCACGGGCCAATAGAAGTATACCAGTGCTGCATCATACTGAGCCTTATCCAATAGGGACAAAACATCTAGCTATCTGCTATCCAAAAATCCATTATCCAGAGTGTTTCGAATTATGGGAAGGCCATCTCCCATAGACTCAATTTTGAACAAATAATTGTAATTTTTAAAAATGTAATAATAAAACAGCACTTTGTACGTAATCCCAACTAAGATATTATGAATCCTTACTGGAGGCAAAACAATCCCATTGGGTTTAATTACTTTTTAAATGTTTTTTTAGTAGACTTAAGGTATGGCGATCCAAATTACAGAAAGACCCCTTATCCAGAAAACCCCAGGTCCTGAGCATTCTGGATGACAGGTCCCGTACCTGTAAAAAAAAAAAAAAACCATAAGTATCACTGCAAATATGTAAAGAAGGAATGATTTGTGGACATAGTAGGGTGCAGAAGAAATGTGGGCTTGTAGAATATGTCCAGTAGTGCTTGGCCTTGTATGGTAAGCAGTTTGCATATGTTTTCAGTGTTACAACCTGGATGTGTGTTCACAAGTCTCTTCTCTTTCCTCACATAAACCTAGCAGGGTGAGGGTCAGTTTGGGGTGGATAAGAATTGAAAAATACATGCAGGTTAGGGGGAGAAGGAGCTGAAATGTCCTTTCTTATGTCAGAAATGCAATAATAAGCCTTCTGAAGAGAGAAGGTACTCACATACCTCATGCTATATATATGACAGGCCTTAACTCTCACTTAATTAATTATGGACATGCATCCTACTCCTTTATGTCCCTGTGGCCAACTATACATCCAACTTCATAATTGCAGTCAATTTCATTCTTTATGGATCTTATGGGTCGATATTGGAAATTTACAAGTGCTGCAAAACTCCTGTGTGAGGCTCAGTTGCAGTTCTGTTAAAGCCCAAATGAAGTCATTAATTCTCTTACTTCTATAGAGGGAATAAAAAATATGCAGCTTGCATGACACACTTATTAAACCTATCTATCAAATGCTTGTGCTTTAGAACAATTATGCTAAATTGATAAACTGCTATTGTATTTAGTGCTTGTGAGTGTTTGAGCAGCGGTGATTTAATGATCCCTTCTGTAATAAGATTTCGGAACTACTTTGTTAGTAATTGAAAATGCAATTGACTCGGTACAGTAATGAGCACAGGAATTAATAAATATATTTATCGGGTGTATTAAAATAAAAAATACAATTTTGCATGAAATATGGCTTTTCTAAACCGCATCTGGAGAAGCAGCCGATTTACCAAACTGCTTAATACGTATGTTTTAAATGGTTGTCATTATTAAAAAATATATATTCACAGTGCATTTTAGCAATTTGTTATTTTATAAACGTCCTCCTGCATCTATTCCCTCGAAGAGATGCAGTGGCTTTTTGACCTAATGTCCTATTACTTGTGGCTTCTTCGTCCCTTATAATTTCTAGCATGTCAAATTGTCGCTCTTTGATGTTTGACTCTTTCTGTACAACATATGGAAGTTGCTTATATAAACCCTTCTTTCATTAGTTCAGTGGTGAAACACTTATAACTAGTATTTGGTGAAGGTACTGGTGTTCAGAGTGTGTTTTATTAATTCAGCTTCACCAAATACTAGTTACTGTATAAGCCCTGTGAAAAAGTCAACCATTGCTAAAGGAATAGGTCATATTTTTAAACCTATCCGTTCTTTTTTTTTTTTTTCAATTTGTCTAGTTTCAGTATATCATCAAAAGTGGTACAGGTATGGGATCTGTTATCCAGAATGCTCGGGACCTGGGGGTTTCCGGATAACAGATCTTTCCGTAATTTGGGTCTTCATGCCTTAAGTCTACTATAAATTAATTAAAAATTAAATAAACCTAATAGGCTGGCTATGCTTCCAATAAGGATTAATTATATATCTCAGTTGGGATCAAGTACAAGCTACTGTTTTATTATTACAAAGAAAAAGGAAATAATTTTAAAAAATTTGGATTATTTGGATAAAATAGAGTCTATGGGAGCTTTCTGGATATCGGGTTTCCGGATAAGGGATCCTATACCTGTATTATTTTTCTTCTAAGATTCCTGCTCAGTTCTGTTCTTTATTAAAATTCCAGAAATGATGTTCAAGACATTTATTGTTAAGTATTGGTCTTTTCCAGGAGAAGACATTTTATCCAAAGCAGAGAAGAAAGAAAAACGCATGTCATATTCGGTGGAGACACCTTATGGCTTTCACTTAGACCTTGACTTTCTTAAATACGTGCATGACATTGAAAAAGGAAACACCATTAAAAGGATACATATACACAGAAGGGCAAAGCAATCAAAGTTCAGCACTCTGCCACGGAATTTTAGTGTGCCAGACAATGGGTCCCAGTCCTATACTTCCTCGTCAAGCAGAACTTGGAGTCCAACAAGTTACAAATCCGATGTCCAAGGCAATATTTCACCTGCGAGTGAGTCATCTTTGCGGTTAAGATATCTGCATGATTTAAACTATAGAAAGAAGGATCATGTATTTGATACCCAGAAACATATTGGTGATATAGTTCCAGAAGGTCTCAATAGATTTGCAGATAGGCCACAGTTTATGAGGGCATCTAGTATGCCGGCAGCCCTTCCACAAAGCACAACACAGTATGAACAGAACCAATACCTCAAACTCCCACAATCAGCAAACAGCGACAGTGAAAGCACAATACAGTGTCTGGAAGGCTCACGTCATGGAGGTCCTGAGAACCAATTCACAGCAGCTCTCAAAAGGATTAAAGACCTTGAGGAACAATTAGAAACTATTACTGAACTTAAAAAGGCCATTTTAGAACTTGAAGGGGAAAACTGCAAGTTGAATACACAATTAAAATCAATATCAGAACTGCTAACTAGTAACAGAAAGGAAAATGAGAATGTTAAACTTATTATTTCGGAAAGTGAAGCACAACCGGAAGCCATAACTGGAAATGTAGAGAATGACGGTGATTTGGGCTGTTCCAGCGTAAGCCATTCTATATTTTTGGCGATTAAAAAGCAAATTACAGAGTTGAAAGAACAATTAGATGACAGTACCAAAGATTGCCACAACCTGCGAGAAATACTGGAGAGACAAAAGGATGAAATGAATGCAAAGAATTTACATATTGTTGAACTGAAAAACACAATAGACACTTTGGAAGAAATGATTAGTAGAAAACAAAAGGAAGATGTTGAGTACAAAGATGTTGCAGTAAATACCGAGCCGCCGCCGCCGCCAAAGGATGAACAAAAAGGCAAAAGCTTTTCTGACTATATTTCATTTGTTACTCAGTCAGTGGCAAGTGCCACCATGACAACTGACCTCGAGCAAACATTAGATGAGAAAAATGAATTGTGCCTGCTGATAGACACCGATCATCCTGCTGTTAGGGCATGTCCTGAAGTGCAGCCTAATATTACTTCAGATTCGGACATGAACATAAAGGAAGCAGTGGCAAGCTTCATTACTGTTGAGACAGAGCATTTGGACACACATATATCACAGAGTCACAATCTTGACAATACAGAATTAGGGGTGTGCATCACAGAAGATCAAACACCGTCAGATGCTTCTGTCGGGCAGTATGTCAAAAGGATTCAGGACCTTTTGCAGGAACAATGGACATGTTTAGAGCACGGATATCCAGATCTAGCTAGTGCTATTAAACAGCCTGCCTCCAAACTGAGCTCAATACAGGGCCAGTTAGTGAATTCTCTCAATCTGTTATCATCAGCTTATTCAATTCAAGCAGCACCAGAAAGAGGTCATTCTAAGATGAAGAACCAACACAGAGGTAAGTGATACACAGCTTTTGCATTAAAAAAATAAAAACAAAAATGGCATTGGATTCTGGGTTGTTGTAGTGTGAAATGTAACCATAATCATAATCAGAATAATAGGTCACATTTACGGCCATAGCTGCAACTGAGGTTGGGCAAAAATGAACGTAAATTGTCAACCATTCATTAAAGATATTTGTGACCAAAGGCACACCATGCACTTCCCTATAGTTGCAATGTTTGTCTGTTCCGATTCTTCTTCCGAATAGAGTGTAAGTGCTGGTGGCAATTCCAGCTTCCCTCTCTGTGGAGAATCACTAGGCACAGCAGACATCATAATAATGCTGACCTCCGAAAATAATCCGACTCAATTGCAGCACAATGCAACACTCGGCTACAGTGATGCTGGAATTGCAGGGAAAGTGCTTCATAAAAAACATGGTGATTTGAGCCCAAAATTGCACATTGCACGTGTGGTCAGAAATGAGTCCTTATGCCTTTTTTGAATACATATTTATTTTTAGTCCATTACGAGCTAAATCATGCAGCTTAATCCATCCCTCTTGCTGTACCTGACAGTTCAGTGACTTATGTAGAAATGAGATGTTTGTTTAACCTCCACACTGCAGCCATCCATCTGAGGGGGTGTGACTGCAAGTTCAGCACTCCCAGATAAGCAGCCTCTCTGTGCTACAGTTAAATAAGCCATTTGTGGATAAACAAGTCATCCTGAATGTGGGTCCAGTCATGGAATGGCTGTAAAATAACTGTGCAATTTATCTCAGACTGCTCAGTATAAACACTAGCAGAACTATGTTATCATTCACTGAAAAGGATGATTATATATCAGACTATACACATATCTATTTAATCAGGTATATAAAAGGTATGCAGAAAGTGAGAAGTTGCCATAACACGTATCCAAAACAGGCCCTGCAGCTGTTCTAGAATCACTTCCCATCACTGAGTGGGAAAGGCAGAGAGTAGATGTAAATATGTAGTAGGAGGACTGTGCCAAATTTGGTTTCAGTAAATATAACACGTAGAGGTTTTAAACTATCCATAACTGAATATATGTGAGCTCATTATACAGTCATCTTTACCAGCTCCCCTATTCCTGTTTTGTGTACAGACCTTGAATTGATATAAACTTACTCAAGGTGTTGCTCTCTAAAATGAACACTTTGGGGCAGATTTATCAAGGGTCGAAGTGAATTCGAGGGAATTTTCGAAGTAAAAAAATTCGAAATTCAAAGTAATTTTTTGGATACTTCAACCATCGAATAGGGTACTCGACCATTCGATAATCGAAGTACTGTCTCTTTAAAAAAATTCTACTTCAATACTTCGCCAAATTAAACCTGCCGAAGTGCTATGTTAGCCTATGGGGACCTTCTACAGCATTTTTTAAAGTTTTTTGAAGTCGAAGTAAAAACATTTGATCGTACGATAAAATCTTTCGACGCGTTCGATTCAATGGATTTAATAGTTTCAAATTCAATGAAAAAAGTTCAAATTCGATATTCGAAGTATTTCAATTCGATGGTGGAATTTCAAAGTACTTTTTACTTCGAAATTCGACCCTTGATAAATCTGCCCCTTTATGTTTTAGCAGCTTCTAGGCTGCTTATTTCAGGTGTTTGGCTCTCTGAATTCACAAAGTCAGCAGAATTTGCGGTAATTTATAGAAATGCATTTTTTTCATTTAAGTGTCAGGCCACACAGGGCGTTTTGGGGAGATTTGGTCGCTAATCAAACGCGGCCTCACAAGGAAACTTCAGACAACTTCGGAAAACGAATCGCCGCGTGTGATAAGCGTTTTTTTTTTTCATTTTAGCTGGCGCAGATTATGGGAAGGCGTTTGGGGAGATTGGTCGCCGCAAAAACGAGGCAATTAGTCGCCAGGCGACCAAATCTCCCCAAAACGCCCAGTGTGGACTTACCCTAAGGTTATATGGGGGGGAGGTTCACAAAAGTGGAGATATAATTTTTGTGGTGTAAATAAAATCTCCATATTCACAAACAGAAATCTGCCAAAATACCAATTTAAAAAGAAAGAAAGACCATTTACAAACTAAAAAAAAGGAGAAGAATTTTTAAATGATAACAAAAAAATAAAATAAATTGCTAATCTTTATTCACCCCACTTTTAGGTGCAGTATGGGGGGACTACATAGCATATTAATTGGAGAGAAGCAGCTTATTGTCAGGGGACAAGCCCTGTTTTCTGTATAACCAGAACTCAATAACAATAGGTTTATAAATGAGAGAAAAAATATAAAATGTTATAACATTTTATATATAAAAGTAGTTTACTGGTCTCAGTAAATATACACCTTATGGATATAACTCATGTGGTGCTGCATTTTTCAACTGAGAGATTAGAAATTCACTCAAAATGTATGTAATAAAGTGTTCTGCCATATTGGCCTTTTTAAGTGCCAGTTAATCTCATCTCTGAAAGGCACAATCATTAGTAAGCGGCAAATGTATAGCTGAGAGTCACCTAATAACAGACTGACAGGTTTAAGAAGAGTTACATAAAAATTCAGAAAAAATTATATTGTTTAAAATGTTGTATGAAAGACAAAATCTGTAAACTGTTTAAAGACAAATTCACAGAATTGCAGATAGACGTTTGTGAATATGGTGGAAAATCCGACAAATCTATCTCCACTTTTATTTTGTCTCAATATCACCACTTTTGTAAAGTCTCCCCTAAAAGTAACATAGATGGGAAATTGCACAGGGGCAGTTGCCAGTAACAACCAAGTAAGCAATTAGCTTTAAACAGTCTACTGCAAGTTAAAAATTAAAGCAAAGGTCCGATTCATTGCTGTGGCTAATTTACTGGTGCTATTTAGCACATATATTAGCATATCAGTTGTATATGTTAAATGATGTGATTGACAATTAAAGAAAGAAAAATACAATTAAAGGCATGGTTCACCTTAACTTTTAGTATGTTATAGAATGGCTTAGTCTAAGCAACTTTTCAAATTGCCTTCATTTTTTTCTTCTTTATAGTTATTTTTTTTATTTTTTGCATTATTCTTCTGACACTTTTCAGCTTTCAAACGGGGGTCTCTGGCCCCATCTAAAAACAAATGTTTACTAAGGCTACAAATGTATTGTTATTGCTACTTTTAAATGACGTATCTTTCTATTTAGGCCTCTCCTATTCATATTTCAGTTTCTCATTTAAATCAGTGCATGGTTAATAGAGTCATTTAGATCCTAGCAACCAGATTGTTGAATTTGCAAACAGGAGAGCTGCTGAATAAAAAGCTAAATAACTTAAAAACCACACATAATAAAATGTAAAAACCAATTGCAAATCGTCTCAGAATATCACTCTCTAGATCATACTAAAAGTTTAATTTGAAGATAAACAACCCCTTTAATTACATGTACCAATTAGCATCTCGGTTATTATTGTTATTAATGTTTTATCCTTTCTCTATTCATTCTTTGCCAGACAGTCAAATTATTAGTACATACAGTAACTCACTATGGGCACAATGGCTCCACAGCTATCATAAAATTAGTGGGCCTTGCACTTTACTTAAAGGAACAGTAACACCAAAAATTGTAAGTGTTTTAAAGTAATGACAATATAATGTACTGTTGCCCTGCACTGGTAAAACTGATATGTTTGCTTCAGAAACACTACTATAGTTCATATAAACAAGCTGCTGTGGAGCAATGGCAGAAATTGAAAAACGGCTATATGGCACAGGTTAAATAGAGGATAACAGATAACATGTAGCTTATTTGCTACCTGCTGTGTAACTTGAGCTTTTTCTCCTTTGAATGGCTGCCCCCATTGCTACACAGCAGCTTATTTATATAAACAATAGTAGTGTTTCTGAAGCAAACACAGGAGTTTTACCAGTGCAGGGAAACACTGCATTATATTTTCATTACTTAAAAACACTTTTATTTTTTGACGTTACTGTTCCTTTAAATAAAAGGACCAGTGGGGCCTGAAATGTTGCCCTTTGTTTGCTTGTATATGAGCTAAATAAATCACTAAAGATTTTGCATCAATTCCAGGGTTCTACTGGATTTCTTTTCTCTTTTTTTCTTTCCACTTTACTTAGGGGCACATTTGCTAAGGGTCGAATATCGAGGGTTAATAATCTAATATCGAATTCGAAGGATTTACCGCAAATCCTAAGATCGAACGATCAAAGGAAAAATCGTTTGATTGAACGATGAAATCCTTCGAAACGAACGATTCGAAGGATTTTAATCGATCGATCAAACGATTTTTCTTTGATCAAAAAAAAACCTTAGAAAAGTAATGGGGAAGGTCCCCATAGGCTAACATTGTACCTCGGTAGGTTTAAACTGCCGAAGTATGTCGTCAAAGTTTTTTTTAAAGAGACAGTACTTCGACTATCGAATGGTCGAATAGTCGAACGATTTTTAGTTCGAAGTCGTAGTCAAAGGTCGAAGTAGCCTATTCGATGGTCGAAGTACCCCAAAAAAAAAACGTTGAAATTCGAAGTTTTTTTACTTCGAATCCTTCACTCGAGCTTAGTAAATGTGCCCCTTCATGTCATGTGGGATGACAATTCACACCCAAATAAAGTGTGTCACACAAATTATATCACTGAGGATAAAAACCAAGTAGAACTGTAGGGAAGATAAATGAGTCTGGTGCTAAAGTTATGTGATAAATGCATGAATTAAATCCATTATCAACACTGATATTGTTTCAGACATTATTACTGCATGTCAGCCCTAGCATTTCCATAATCTGTGCCGTGCCATTTCTCAGTCAAGCAATAAGAAATAAATGGGTATATGGAGATCTGTGTCTATAAGGATTGCGTTCTGAAAATGTTTGCATCTACATTGTCTATAGTTAACTGTAATTGATTGTCCCTCTAAAACCTTGACATTTTTGGTACAGTGACATTAATATATATATATGACTATGAAGATTTTCATTCATCCAGGTCATGGTATATCTAGTATAGGTAAATCTAAAAACAACTGGACTTGCTGAGTAATCATTGAAGACGTTTCACTACTCATCCGAGCAGTTTATTCAGTTCAACTGACTGGTGTGGGAAATTCTCGGCATATAAACTCTTCCACTAATCCAATCACAATGGCACATTGTAACTCTTCAAAGAGGTGACATCTGAAGAAGCTGCTTGGATGAGTAGTGAAACGTCTTCATTGATTACTCAGCAAGTCCAGTTGTTTTTTAGATTTACCTATACTAGATAATATATATATATGGTAGTGATGTGAGTCCAAGGTGGAGTCGTGACTTTGCAGGGTGGGGTAGTGATTTTGCAAGGACAGGGCTGGACAGAAGCAGTCCAAATTCTAGGCTGGGTTTGGGGTCATACAAAGGGAGGGAAACAAGAGGATTGGGAAATTTTGTAGGTGGGCCAGGGTCCAAATAAGTAAGGATCACGAATTTAACAGCCGGCCTTGACCGGTATTTTACCAGCTAGGCCACTAAAATACCAGCCAGATGGCAACCTTAAGCTTATATGAATGATCAATCCTTTGTATTAAAATAATTATCATATCACATATTATCAAAAATATTGGATCTCAATATATACTGTGTATGTATATATATATATATATATATATATATACATATATATATATATACATATATATATATATATATATATATATATATATATATATATATATATATATATATATATATATATATATATATATATATATATATATATATATGAAATACAATTTATGGGGCATTAATATCAATGATCAAAATGTTTTTTAATGATATTAAAGTTACTGGTAAATGTAATGAAAAGCAGTACATTTGTTTATCCCTTTCTGTAAGCTGGTTCTGATTTAGCAGTAGTCAGCCGGCTTGTGCTACATTGTTTCAGGAGTCAGAACCAATAGTGCAGATGATAACATCCAGACAAAGTATGCTTTCAGCAGCAATTACATTTACAAATAACTTTAGAAATGCAATATAATTGAAGATTGTAATTCTTTTATATTATAAAGTTGCTTAGAATGACATTTTCTACATTATGCAAAAAACTATTGTACTATTGTTATGGAATTTCTATTTTGTTTTAAATGTATAACTGTCATAATAAAATATTTAACTATGGGTTACTAATGCCATGCAAATTACCATTAGAACTCTAAAAACATTGTAGAACAGACCTGTCTGTTATCTATTGCAGTTTCATACATAAACATAATTTGTCTAGTAGTGTATATGTGATATCATAGGTGATGTTGCTTGTTATTATTGCATTTATTGTAATGACTGTCATGTAACCATTGGTTTGAGAACTTGCATTTCTTCTGCATGGTTCCATCAGTGGCTTTTACAGAACATTTCTTATCAGCACTGTGTTATTGTGGTTCCGTTTTCCTTGCCATAATAGTGACAAAGCTCTGCAATGAATCATACATATGTTGCACTTTACAGCAGCTGTAGATCCCTAACTGATGTGCCCAACTTGCTGTATTATCAGAGGCAGTGGCCAGGAGCAGCCTGAAGTCTATCATGAAGAAGAAAAACACTAACAGCCGCATGGGGGGCAGTGAAGCTCAAGCTAAAAAGAATCTCCAGTTTGTTGGGGTCAATGGTGGGTAAGCATCAAATGTGAACCAAACAGCACTGCCCTGTGAACAGTTTTCCATTGTATGGTGTTTGTAGCTGTAGTTCAACCAACAGTCACGTGCACATTTCAGTGGAGTGCTAAGCTAGAACCTAAGACCTGCTTCCCAGGTAAAGCAGGCAATACGCTCTTCATCTATCAACCTGTCCTAAATGTTCCCCTTTTTGCCTACTGTTTGTTAAAGGGATACTGTCATGGGAAAAAATGTTTTCAAAATGAATCAGTTAATAGCGCTGCTCCAGCAGAATTCTGCACTGAAATCCATTTCTCAAAAGAGCAAACAGATTTTTTTATATTCAATTTTGAAATCTGACATGGGGCTAGACATATTGTCAGTTTCCCAGCTGCCCCAAGTCATGTGACTTGTGCTCTGATAAACTTCAATCACTCTTTACTGCTGTACTGCAAGTTGGAGTGATATCACCCCCTCCCCCCCCCAGCAGCCAAACAAAAGAACTATGGGAAGGTAACCAGATAGCAGCTCCCTAACACAAGATAACAGCTGCCTGGTAGATCTAAGAACAACACTCAATATTAAAAACCCATGTCTCACTGAGACACATTCAGTTACATTGGAAAAACAGCAGCCTGCCAGAAAGCATTTCTCTCCTGAAGTGCAGGCACAAGTCACATGACATGGGGCAGTTGGGATATTGACAAAATGTCTGGCCCCATGTCAGATTTCAAAATTGAATATAAAAAAATCTGTTTGCTCTTTTGAGAAATTGATTTCAGTGCAGAAGTCTGCTGGAGTAGCACTATTAACTGATGCGTTTTTAAATAAAACATGTTTTCTGATGACAGGATCCCTTTAACATTTTTAGATGTGGTTTGTTTTAATTTTTACTTGCGGCTATGATTAAAGAGACAGTATACCCGTAAAAACACATTTGCTACAAATATTCTCAATAAATGGGACAATGCATTCTGCCTGTTCTTTAATTTTAAAAAATCTTTGTTTTTTTTGCCATTCTCAAGCACTGAATTAAAAGTTGATGTTTTCACTGAACATCAACAGGTCAATTTGCTCAGAAACAAACAAGTCCCTCCCATTCTCCCAGGCCCAGATTTGTAGAAAGGCCACAAAGGACCAGGCCTAGGGCAGCAGGAATTTATGGGGCAGCATGCTGTCTAACCACACTCACATTGGTTCAGAAACACTGGGCATGTGTAGGAGATACAAAAATGTTTTACATTTCCCGTGCTCCAATCCCCATTGCTCCAATCCTGATGATAAAAACTTGCACGAATAAAGAGGAGGGTCTAGAGGAGTCCACTATGTAAAGCCTGCCCTGCATTCTCCATTGAGCATTATCAGAGGGCTTCTCAATGGACAACTCATTTGTTTTATCAGCCCTTCATGTGCTCTGCTGGACTGGGAAATTACAGGAAGTGCTAAAGTGAAATATATTTCATTTTCTTGTTTAGTGCAATAAATAACAAAAAACATTTCTTAATTAAAACAATAGGCAAAATGCATGTTCAGAACCAACCCTATTTGGGGTGCTTAGTGTACCCCAAATAAAAATAAGATTGTTTGGATTAAAAAAAAAAAGAAATTCTGCACAAAGTTCAAATTTAGGCACCTCATGTAACATTTTACGTCCTACGATTGATGGAGCTAATAGTATTAGTAAAATCATAGTTCATATTATGTATCAGCTATTCTGCAGCTACTGTGCAACAACTAGTCAGGAAGGAATTTTTGCCCCCTCTGAGGCAAATTGGAGACGCTTCAAATGTTTTTGTTTTTTTTGCCTTCCTCTGGATCAACTAGCAGTTAGACAGGTTAAAAGGTTGAACTTGATAGACGTGTGCCTTTTTTTCAACCTAACTTACTATGTTACATCTTTTCCTATGTAACTAAAATGTACTGTATACAGTATACAAAAGCTTTTCATTATCAGACTAAGTCCTTGCCAATTAGCACATGTATCATTTGGAAGTCAGCATTTATCTGCCTCCCTATTCTGTAAATGCAATGTGATGCTTAGATCATTTGCTGAAGCTGATATGCTCGGATACCAAGGGAGCACTTATTTTCTCCAAAGATATCTTGGGAGTCTTAAATAAGAACTAGCGGAACAAACACAATGGATTTTGGCAGAAGACTGATGTTCAGATGTTCACAGCAGTTTATGATGTACTTTGCTGGCTGGGTCCAATTAGAACATTGTTGTTCAAGTATTAATTTCTCTCTTGTATTTATTTCTTCCCATTATACAGTCATACACAAGATATTTTGGCTTTAGAAAATATATCTTTTCCCTGCTAGTATGATGGTATCAGACTTTATCTCTAATAAAATAAATATTAAAGGTAAATAAGCCAGTACCAAACTTTGACAGAAAGGTCATAAATACCTCTGGGGCTCACACACGAGTGCAGTGCTTTTTTCTAAATGATGCTCTTTTCTTATGATGAGTGCTCGGTTTTCTTGGCACATTTGTTGCTATGGCTTCCTGTGCTTCTTAGATTCTATGTGTAGGGATTGTACCTTTTATGGGGGAAAAAATACTCATCTGCTAATTACTGTTATCTTTCTTTCCTATTGATAACATTGCAATTGAGGGAATTTACATTTTTTACTGCCCAGGCCAATAAAATACCAGCCACATGGTATATATATATATATATATATATATGATGTTCAGCTTAATCTTGTACTACTAGCACATTGCCGTAGGCCTCCATGTTCCTTGCCTTTCAATACCTTCTTTCCACCTGCCGTTGCCGGTTTTGTCTGTCCATCCTGCTGGTCATTCTTTTCCCCATAGTTGTTACTTACTCTTGTGGGTTGCCCTGCTGGTTGTACTGCCTAGGTCTGCTTTTCCCCCTGGTTTATGGTGAGCCCTTCAGCCAAAAGTTAGTGTTGTCCATGGTTTATGTCGTTTAGGCTGGTGAATTGCTACTCAAGCTGGTAATGCACAGATGTTAGGCCTAATTGTCTCCCAAGCTTAGCCCCTCCTGTCTTGGGGGTAAGCCAAACTCTATGAGTTAAAGGAATGGTGGTTAAGTCTAATATTAATAAGAGGTTATGGGTCTCATTTAGCAAATGATGCAAAGAGCAAACAAAGCACCACTATTCCCTGTGTAATTTTCTGTCCCAGCATTCCACCATAACTGTGTGTGTTGCAAATTAGCAATAGTATTATGAGTCTGATGCGTCTATGCTGGTGCTAAAACTGGATGAATGAGACACAAGTTGCTTTTGAGACTTGGTGGTGCTTTTGCGCAGAACATGCAGTGAGAGACCTGGAATTTCCACCTGTTCAGCACAAGCATAGAAGAGTGCAATAGTCACAAGTTTCTTTATAATTGGAAATGTTTTTGCCAGCAATTTATGTGCCCATTTTTGCACATAAAAGTGTTGCAATTTGTAAAATCATTTTATCTTCTGTTAATGCATCATCGAGTAAATAGTTAAACAGCAATGGATACCTGCAAACCAGATGGAAACTGTGTTGGAATAAAAAGAAAAAAATATTTATTAAAACAGTTGCACGACATAAAGCCTTTCCTGCCAGATGTTTCAATGAAATGTGATCACCATCCAATTTCTCAGTAGTGTCAAAACTTTAGTGATGTGGAGTCCACCACCTTGTGTGTTACACTGCCATGTCAATGCACATCATCAAACACCCATTTCTCAATTCATTAATATATTTTGGTGTGTCTGCACCCAGGTTACAGGCTTACCTGTAGGTGCACAAACATCACAGAGCAGATGTGAGCAATCCCAGGCTGAGAAACAGCCAAAAAAGACCATATTCTTAGCACAATTGTGTGTGTGATTTCTGCTTAGTTAATCCACAGCACGACTGCATTTTGAGATGCTTCATGCCCAGTAAGACCTCAGAAACTATAGGGAGTCTTGAAGGTAGAGTAACTAAGACCTGCTGCATTGAAGTGTGCCCTAAAATGAAAAGTGCAATCACATCTTTCCTAGCAATTTCCAGGCCTCCTGATAAGTCGTGACTTAAAAGCTCAGGGCTTGTTGGTGTCACAGCATGAAGCTTTGGCTTCTTGTTAATAAATATTAGTTTAAAGTTTTCATGTATTTTCATGTTAATAAAAGATATTCCCAGGCAATGTATAAAGGGATATACACATTCATACAACATTAGTAATACTGTACTGAATCCAAGAAAAACAAGGAGAGGGCAACAAACCTTGAAAGACATTTGTGGTTACCTAATGGGTGCATGGCTCTTATCTGAGCTTTGGCTCCAAAGGAACATTATACAGCTGCATTTTATTTATTTTTCTTTACGAAATTAAAAAAATCAGAACACACTGATCACATGGTATACAGAAAATACCAATGTGGTAAATAATTACATTTTCTTAGTTAGCAAATGCAACAAAACAAGCTTATATATATAGTTTTAAAAGATTTTCTTTATTGATTTTCAATTAACATAAGATAGAAGAAAGAAGGGAAAAAAAGAAGAAAAGCAGGCAAGGTGAGCTTCTCCATTTACATAGAATTGCATCCCCTTTAAGTCACCCATATCTTACATTTGTTCAACCACCAACAAGTTATCATATCCATTTAAGGAATAGCCAGCCATTTGTCCCAGAGTTTCCCAATTTTTTCAGGGCAACCTCGGGCAGTATATGTCAGTTTTTGCCTAGGGAGGGTGTCATCTACTAATCTTTTCCAGAAGCCAAGAGTAGGTGGTTCAGGAGCTTTCCAAGTCAAGAGAAGGGCTTTCCTGGCATAGTGGAGCAACTGCTGTAAGCATAGTCTATCACTGGAGGGCATAGGAAGTCCTTCAAATAGTCCAAGGAGACAAAATTCTGGAGACCTTATGTTAGGTAGTCCCAAAAATGTAGACATAAATCTAAGTACTGCGGCCCAGTATTGTTGAATCGTAGGACAGCCCCAGAAAACATGCAAGTAGGTACCAGCTTCCGCATTGCATTTAAGACATACATCTGGATGCCCCTGATACATACGTGCCAGCCTGTGTGGGGTTAAATACACCGTGTTTAAGAATTTAATGTGAATAAAGCGATCTCTGATACATATATTAGTTTCTGGAATCTGTTCAAGTATATCTGCCCATGTTTCTTCATCTAGTGATGGGAAATCAGAGGCCCATTTCCTACACACCTGACGTATGGGATTAAAGTTCCCTTGGAGCACAATTGCATAGAACCAGCTAAGGGGCTTTGTTAATTTGGGTCTACGGAGGTAGTGTTCAAGGGTAGACTCAGCTATCCGTGGGGACCCCTCCGGAAATTGGGCTGAAAAGCGTGTCTTAATTGTAGGAATCTAAAGAATATCTGGTTATGGAGGCCATATTCCTCCTTGAGCTGAGCAAACTGTTTCAGCTCACCAGCTCCAATTATATCCCCTTAGTATTTCACCTTGGCATTAGCCCAGAAACTAACCTCAGGCAAGGTTCTGAATTCTCCTAGTGCATTGTTACCCCAGAGAGGGGTCCATCTGGACCAGGTGTGAGATTTTTTATGCCCTGACACTACAATCTTCTGAAACACCTGGATTACCGTTTTCATGGGGGGGGGGTCATTGGATACAATGCGGGTAGACCTCTATAGAGCTGGTTGGCTAGAGCTTCGAAGGAAGAAATGACTGCCGCCTCTACTACTGTAGCTTGGTTACTGGGGTCCGTATGGAGCCACCAGCATGCATATACCAACTGGCTAGCATAGAAATAATGTTGGAGGTCAGGAAGCGCTACTCGCCCTTTCCTTACTGGAGCCTGCAACATTTGCATGCTAATCCTAGGCCTCTCCCCTGCCCAAATAACGTCCCTGATACATGCCTCAGGCTGCTTAAACCATGCTTTCGGGAGTGTAATTGGTGCATTGTGGAACGCATAAAGGAACTTTGGGAGGAATATTATTTTAAGGATATTGACCCGACCTGGGAGGAATAAGGGTAAATTAGCCCAATGCTGTAATTTAGTTTTCAGGGATATAATTATCGGAACTGTCACGATCGCCGCCCCGAGCAGGACCAGGAGCTCCGGGCGGCGCAGCTTCCACTTTCTGACGCCGCTCCCAAAATGGCGGCGCCCATGGCCGCCACGTGGGTAGCGGCGCCGGCGCAGAGACGCCTGCGCGCAAGTGCGCAGGCGCGAAGACGTCACAACGGCGCGACGGACGCAGGCGCAGCGCGTCGGTCGCAGACGTGCTGACGCCGACGCAAGGGCGCCAAAAAACCCCTTTAAAAGGACGCCTGAGGCGCCAAGATGGCGCCCGAAAATAGGATCTCGTTGCTGAGAAGATTCCTGGGTTTCCTGCTCCTATTCCTGTTATCCCTGTGGATATTCCTGATTGATCTCTTGTTATTTACCCCCTGCCTGGACTTTGGACTCTGTTTGTATTCTGCCTGCCTTGTGACCTGTTGCCTGAACTCCATTACCCCTTCTGCCGAATCCCTGGATACCGCGATCCTGATCCCTCCTGAGGGGCTTCCTCCTAGATCCGGACTACTCCCCCAGAGGGAACTCCCGGTTCCCTGACATTATTTTCGGGCCATGGATTCCACTGAGGAAGCTCAGCCAGATTTCGGCAGGGCTTTTCGGGGCCTGCATTCCCGCATGGAGGCGTATGAAGCCCGGCAGAATTACGTGGGACACACGCTGGAAGCGATCCTGGAAAAGCTCTCCTTGTTGACTCCAGCGACCCCCCTGCCGGCACCTCCTCCGCAAGCGGCTGCTGCCATGGCTACCCAGTCCTCCACTTCTGGTCCACATACTCCTGCTCCGCCTCTCTATGATGGCGATCCTCAAGCCTGTCGAGGATTCGTGAATCAGTGCCAGATTCGATTTGCCCTACACCCCACTGAATTTGACTCTGAACGTGCCAAGGTGGGGTTTGTGATTACTCGTCTGGCAGGGAAAGCTCTCGAGTGGGCATCTCCACACTGGGAGAAGCAATCCCCACTAATGGATGACGCAGAAGCATTTCTCAAAGAATTTCGGATCGTCTTCGATGCTCCCGGCCGGGTGACATCCGCTGCTTCCCGTCTGTTCCAAATCCGCCAAGGGAGTCGCAGTGTAGCGGAGTATGCTATTGAATTCCGTACACTTGCTGCTGAGACTCGTTGGAACAACGACGCATACCATACTGCATTTTATAATGGTCTCTCCCTCCGCATCAAAGATGACCTGGTCTCCCGTGAATTACCCACGCAAGTTGAGGACCTCATCGCCTTGGCTGTCAAGGTGGACACTCTTCTGAGAGAGCATCAAACCCTGAGGGATCGTGTCAGGAAGTTTCAACCCATGTTGGCACCCCGCTTCAAGAGGCCTCTCCTGCAGGCTCCTGTCACCTCACCTGCCCAAGCATCCATTTCTCTCCAGGAGGAACCCATGCAAGTGGGAAGAACTCGCCTCACTGAACAAGAGAGACTCCGCAGACGGATGTCAGGCCTGTGTCTGTATTGTGGCGGACATTCCCACTTCGCCAATGCCTGTCCTGCAAAGGCTAAGAGTTTTGTACCCCGAGGTATGTCTATGTTAACTCATGTAGGGGGCACTACTCAAAAGTCTCGAGATAGGTCTCAGGGGAAGACCCAAGGAAACTCACACAGGTTTCTCCTTCCCTTCCAGATTCGTCTGACTGAAAAGACCATCCTCGGGAATGCTTTCATCGACTCCGGAGCCGGGGGTAACTTCATGGACGCTCTCTTTGCTAAGTACATGGGAATTCCCTTATTTCCTTTGCCTTCTCCCATGAGGATCGTCGCCATAGATGATAAACCCCTGGAGTCTGTAATCACGATGACCACTGGCGAACTACTTGTGCAGGTTGGGACCCTGCATAAAGAGAGACTTTTGTTTCTTATTATCTCTTGTCCCGCTGTTCCAGTTGTTTTGGGTCTCCCCTGGCTGCGCCTGCACAATCCCATCATAGACTGGTCCACAGGGCAGGTTTCTTGTTGGAGCCCATTCTGCCTACAGCATTGCCTTCCTGCTAAACCCCTCAAGAAGGTAACTATCTCCTCAACCGAGTTAAAGTCTCTTCCCTCCTGTTATAAAGATTTCTTCGATGTGTTTTGTAAGAAGTCTGCGGAATTCCTTCCTCCACATCGCTCCTACGACTGTCCTGTCGAACTCCTGCCAGGAGCCATGCCCCCCAGAGGCCGCACTTACCCTCTCTCTCCTGCTGAGACTACCGCAATGAAGGAATACATCCAAGAAAATCTCCAGCGGGGGTTTATCCGCCCTTCTACCTCTCCTGCAGGGGCTGGGTTCTTCTTCGTGGAGAAGAAGGACGGAGGCCTTCGGCCATGTATAGATTACCGGGGCCTGAATAAAATCACTGTAAAAAACAGGTACCCTCTGCCGTTGATCGTAGAGCTCTTCGACCAGCTGAAGGGGGCGAAGATATTCTCTAAGTTGGATCTCCGGGGGGCGTACAACCTCATTCGCATCCGTGAGGGTGATGAATGGAAGACAGCTTTCAACACTCGTGACGGGCACTATGAATATCTCGTTATGCCCTTCGGCCTTTGCAATGCCCCTGCCGTCTTCCAGGAGTTTGTTAACGATGTGTTCCGGGATCTCCTAGGAAGGTTCGTAGTCGTATACCTGGACGACATCCTGATCTTTTCTAAAGACCTAGAAAGCCATCGCTCCCAGGTGAAGGAGGTACTCTCTCGTCTGAGGAAGAACTCTCTCTTCGCCAAGTTGGAGAAGTGCGTCTTCGAGGTGTCCAAGATCCCCTTCCTAGGATACATTATCTCTCCTGAGGGATTTGAGATGGACCCCGTGAAAGTGTCTGCCATCCAGGAGTGGCCTCTCCCGTTGAGTACCAAGGCAATCCAGAGATTTATCGGATTTGCTAACTACTATCGGCAGTTCATCCGGGGGTTCTCTTCCCGCATTGCACCTATCCTGGCCCTCATCCGGAAAGGGGGTAAACCCAGCTTGTGGCCTCCATCTGCCATTGAAGCTTTTCAGTCCTTGAAAGAGGCCTTCACATCCGCTTCTGTCCTCCGACACCCCAATCCCGAACTACCCTTCTGCATCGAAGTTGATGCTTCTGAAGTCGGAGCCGGAGCCATCCTGTCTCAGAGACACCCCGCTGATGGGAAGTTGCATCCCTGTGCTTTTTTCTCCAAGAAGTTCTCGTCCGCAGAGCAGAACTACGATGTCGGGAACCGAGAACTCTTGGCTGTTAAACTTGCCCTTGAAGAGTGGCGTCACCTCCTGGAGGGTTCTCTGATTCCTGTTCAGATTTACACCGATCATAAGAATCTCGAGTTCATCCAGTCCCTCAAGAGGCTAAACCCCAGACAAGCAAGGTGGGCTCTCTTCTTCTCTCGATTTAATTTTATCTTGACTTATCGCCCAGGCTCCAAGAATCAGAAGGCCGATGCCTTGTCTCGTAGCTTCACTCCGGTGGACCGCTCTCCTGAGAGACAAGAGCCAATCATCCCTCCAGTCAAGATTATTGCCTCCCTGTATCCACAGTTTGCCGACCAAATCCTGGCTGGTCAGTCTTCTGCTCCTTCAGATACTCCCATTGGAATGGCATTTGTTCCTCCTGAGCTGCGTCTGCCTATCCTGCAACAGACCCATTGCTCCAGGCAAGCCGGACACCCTGGCCCAGCTAAGACTCTTGAACTCTTACGACGCCTGGTCTGGTGGCCTGATATCCGCAAAGATGTGAAGGACTTTGTTGCTGCTTGTAATGTTTGTGCCACATCTAAGTCAAGCCATTCCCGCCCCAGTGGGTTACTACAGCCTTTGCCGGTTCCTTCCCGTCCCTGGACCCACCTGTCCCTGGACTTCATTTTCGAACTTCCTCCCTCTTGTGGGAACACTGTGATCTGGGTTGTCATTGATCGATTCTCCAAAATGGCCCATTTCATCCCTCTGAAGAAGTTGCCCTCTGCGGTGGAGTTGTCCCAGCTATTTATCCAGTACATCTTCCGCCTGCATGGTTTCCCGGTGGAGATCGTCTCCGATAGAGGCACCCAGTTTACTGCCAAATTCTGGCGTTCCCTATGCAAAGACCTGGGAATTGTTCTTCAGTTTTCATCTGCATACCATCCGCAGACGAATGGGGCAGCTGAACGTGTCAACCAAGCCCTGGAACAGTTCCTGAGGAACCACGTATCCCTCTGCCAGGATGACTGGTCTGATCTCCTCCCATGGGCGGAATTCGCTCATAATAATGCTTGTCATTCCTCTACAGGAAGGTCTCCGTTCATGTCGGTGTATGGTCAGCATCCTCAAGCTTTTCCCCAAGACTTTGTACTATCTGACGTCCCGGCTGCTGACGATTCCGCAGCCCATATGTCTGCTATTTGGGCTGCTACCAAGTTGAACCTAGAGAAGAGCGCTCTTGTTCATAAGACTTTCGCGGATCGTCGTCGAAGATCCTCTCCTCCCTACAAGGTGGGTGATAATGTCTGGCTCTCTTCCAGGAATATCCGGTTGAAGATACCATCTCCCAAGTTGGGTCCAAAATTCGTGGGTCCATTTCCCATCTTGGAGATAATCAACCCTGTGGCTGTCAGACTCCAGCTTCCACCAGAGATGAGAATCCCCAACGTGTTCCACGTGTCTCTGGTGAAACCCGCCATCACCAACCGGTTCTCTGGCGGTCAATCTCCTCCTCCTGCCATCTCTGTGGAGGGTCAACTCGAGTACGAGGTGGAGAAAATCCTAGACTCCAGGATCTCCAGAGGGTCCCTTCAGTACCTCATTCAGTGGAGGGGCTTTGGCCCTGAAGAATGCTCCTGGGAAGGACACCGTGATGTTCACGCTCCACGTCTGGTGAGGGATTTTCACGCCAAGTTTCCCCAGAAGCCTTGTCCCGGTGGTCCTGAGGCCCCCCGTGAGGGGGGGGTACTGTCACGATCGCCGCCCGGAGCAGGACCAGGAGCTCCGGGCGGCGCAGCTTCCACTTCCGACGCCGCTCCCAAAATGGCGGCGCCCATGGCCGCCACGTGGGTAGCGGCGCCGGCGCAGAGACGCCTGCGCGCAAGTGCGCAGGCGCGAAGACGTCACAACGGCGCGACGGACGCAGGCGCAGCGCGTCGGTCGCAGACGTGCTGACGCCGACGCAAGGGCGCCAAAAAAACCCTTTAAAAGGACGCCTGAGGCGCCAAGATGGCGCCCGAAAATAGGATCTCGTTCCTGAGAAGATTCCTGGGTTTCCTGCTCCTATTCCTGTTATCCCTGTGGATATTCCTGATTGATCTCTTGTTATTTACCCCCTGCCTGGACTTTGGACTCTGTTTGTATTCTGCCTGCCTTGTGACCTGTTGCCTGAACTCCATTACCCCTTCTGCCGAATCCCTGGATACCGCGATCCTGATCCCTCCTGAGGGGCTTCCTCCTAGATCCGGACTACTCCCCCAGAGGGAACTCCCGGTTCCCTGACAGGAGCTAAGTTCAGTTCTACATATTTCTTAGGGTCATTGTGGATTCTGATCCCCAAGTAAGTGAATGAGGAGACCCATTGAAGTTGCGTGTCTTGGTCTCTTTGGACGCCCGAATCTATCGGGAATACAATTGACTTCCGCCAATGGACCATGAGACCTGAAAGAGTTCCGAACGCAGCAATTTCTTGCAACAGTACTGAGAGGAAATTTTTTGCGTTGGCCAGGTACACCAGCATGTCATCCGCATAAAGCGAAATTTTCTCTTCCAGCCTCTGTAATTTAAGTCCCTCAATATTAGGGTTATTCCGAATTCTAATGGCTATTGGCTCTATGGCCAGCGCAAAGAGCAGAGGCGAGAGCGGACACCCCTGTCTCATGTTAGGATACAGAACAATAGATCCTTGGACTCAAATTAATAATATTAAGAACACTGAGATGTTTTATGCATAAAGCTTTGTAAAATGGCTTTCCCTTATAACAAAACAGCATTGTCCGTCCATATATTATATACTCAAGCTGGCCATCTCTGTCACCGCTGATGAATGATTTCTGTTTAGTGGAAGGTCTGTTGTTCTTGAGAATTTGTTCTTGAGAATTAGTGATGGGCGAATTTATTCGCCATGCGCGAATTTGCGCGTTTCGCCGACAGCGAATAAATTCGCGAAACGCCCGCGAAAATTCACGGCGCCATTTCGCGAATTTTTCGCCATTTCGCGGGAAATTCGCGAATTTGTCGGCGAAGCGAAACGGCGCAAATTCGCCCATCACTATTGAGAATTCTTGATTCACACACATTGGATAAAAAAATCATGCACAGGGAATAATTATTGATGTTCACTCCTCTAATTAGACTAAAGTGGAGCAACACTGTATATCACTACAAAGGAAATGAGAGCAGTAAGAAACAATGGTGAAAAATTAGGATACAAAGGAGCCTAAAATATTTCATACTTGAATGATATACTTATCTTGTTTTCTTCTGATGTGCCTGTTCTACAGTAATCTATAGCAAGACCCCTTACAGGAAAGCCCCAGGTCCCAAGCATTCCTGTTTTGCAGCACTATATACTAAATGTTATTAATTACAGAGCCAGGTTAATGAGCTTTGACAACCAAGGTAAGGGCTTCAATTAGCACCACCCTCCACTTCACCATTATCCATCCTTATCACTCTACACATATTGTATGTGGCTATACTAAATATTATTTTTTAAGTATATAAAACACTGTAAAACACAATAGGGCGTCATCATATTATGACACATATCATAGTTACATAGTTGAGTTAAAAAAAAAAAGATCAAGGTCCATGAGTGCCGTATACTAAATATGATGCATATGTGAACTACCATTTTAAGCTCCTGGGAAGAACTTACTTTGCTGCAGAAGAATCATGATTCCATGATTGGTTTTCTACACATAGTTTTGTTTTTTAAAACAAATTAGTATACATACTTATCTAATATTTTGGCTTCCAGCACAAATGCAAATCTAATTAGTATTGGATCTCTAATAATCTTTAAGGCCCTTAGGGGAATAGAGTATCCAGAAAAATATCCAGTAGATCTCCCTTTGACATAGTATTCTAAAGTTTTATCCTATACGTGGAAATTGGGATTTCTTTCAAAAATGGCATGCAAGGAAGAAAGAATTACCTCTATGAAGCTGCTTGAATTATGAATAACTGACAGCAAAGCTGAGTGATTTGCAGCAAGAAAAGTTGTTTGTATCAGGTGGCATATAGAGAAACAATTTACAGTATATCTCAAAAAGAAAAAACAAAACAAAATGAAAATATATTTGTGAAAGACTCAAACACCCTCTACTATCTGGGTAGCTGGGATAATAGAATTGTGATGTGTTGACAATACCTAGTAACCCCTTATTAATTTCAGTTAAATGTTATCTAATCTGTATAGTTATGAAACAACTTCCAGTGAGGATTCAAGCTCTTCTGAAGAATACTGTGACACAGGAAAGAATGGAGTTCAAATAGAGAATGTATTACTGCCAGTGTCAGAGGAGAAGGAAACTGCCCAAGAAGATCCTGAGCCACTAGTGGCATCTTCCCAGCTTGTAGCACAAAGGTACAAGTTATAAAAGTCAGTTGTTTCAAGTTTAAACAAACAGATATGAAAGTGTCTCCCCAAATCTTTCACTTGATGCCCAGTCTTACATACTAACACCTCCTTTTTGATGTACTGTAATACAGCACTGCACATAGTTTTCCATTCTGACCACTTTCGGCCAATTTATTTGCAGTCCTATAATAAAAATGGGTTGATTTTGTATTAGTGATAACAATGGTCACCTGTCGGTTATAAAATACAGATACAGCACCTCTAAAGATACCAAGATGTTCTGAGTATTGAACTGCATAGCACTGCACAGTACATCATCTTGTCTTAGCAGGCTTCCTTTACCAATGCTTTTGACAGTTTACTGCACCAGGAGACAACAGTAAAGACATATACAGTACAAAATAACATAAAGACAATATTCCAATACAGAGAAAAAATTAAATACTTAGTAAGAGAAGGGATATAAAATATATACAAAGATAAAGAACAAATACATGTGCATTGAATATTTTTCCAGAAAAGACTGCAGACAATTTTATAAATTATAGACCTTATAAAATCTTTAAGCCACATAATAATTTTACCGTTTGGATCTATGGACTTTTCCCTTTAAAGAAAAAGATATATATATATATATATATATATATATATATATATATATATATATATATATATATATATATACATATATATATATATATATATATACATATATATATATATATATATATACATATATATATATATATATATATACATATATATATATATATATATATATATATATATATATATATATATATATATATATATATATACATATATATATAGTGATGATCAGACACTTATAGACATGTATAAACCTAAGTATATTGAGGTATTGTAATGTCTCCCTGAATGTCAGCTTTGTTGTTATGCTTTGGTCTCTCTGTCCCTGAAGTTGCATATTTTAAACACACACTGTGTTTTCCATAATTGTTTCCAGATGTGTTTTTTTTTTGGATCACGTTGTCAGGGCTAGGAGAACTTGCATAGACTTACAGCATTAACAACATTGGTATATGTTCTGTTATTTCAGACACTGGAGATTTAAAAAACATGTTATTAACCAATATACTAGCAGTGTTCCACAAATTCATTTGTTTCAAGTATTCCAAAGAGCTGTATAAAATCAAGGGGCTTCCCTGAATGTAATAATCTCCTACTGCAAAGGATTGATATACACAACATGTATCTTTGTGAAAAGCAAAGCACTGAGCTGGAAGCATTTTGTTTGAGGATGGTTTGGAGCAGTGAGATCAGGAAGATTGTACAAAGCACAGACAGACTCTAGGATAAAATCTGTTCCAGTCTACCAGATACCTGGGATGTACCACTGTTCCACATCCCTGAACAGACGGCTACACGCACCTGCAATAATACAATTCTGTTTTTCTCGGACATTATAATAGTAGCACAATGCTCCAGCATGGTGTATCAATATGTATTTGAGATGGGAAAGTGTTAATTGCCTTATTATTATAATATCAATTGTACACAGTGGGGCACATTTACAAAGCTCGAGTGAAGGATTCGAATTAAAAAAACTTCGAATTTCAAAGTGTTTTTTTGGCTACTTCGACCATCGAATGGGCTACTTCGACCTTCGACTACTACTTCGACTTCGAATCGAACGATTCGAACAAAAAATCGTTCGACTATTCGACCATTCGATAATCGAAGTACTGTCTCTTTAAGAAAAACTTCGACCCCCTACTTCGGCAGCTAAAAGCTACCGAAGTCAATGTTAGCCTATGGGGAAGGTCCCCATAGGCTTGCCTGCATTTTTTTGATCGAAGGATATTCCTTCGATCGTTGTATTAAAATCCTTCGAATCGTTCGATTCGAAGGATTTAATCGTTCGAACGAACGAATAATCCTTCGATCGTAGGATTAGCGCTAAATCGTTCGACTTCGATATTCGAAGTCGAACGATTTTAGTTCCTAGTCGAATATCGAGGGTTAATTAACCCTCGATATTCGACCCTTAGTAAATCTGCCCCTAATACTTAGCAGTAAAATATCCACATTTTTCAAGGACTTGACACCCTTTAAGTTGGTGAAGCCATGGGCCCTGTTATCCAGAATGCTGGGGACCTGAGGTTTTCTGGATAAGGAATCTTTTTGGCAGATTTATCAAGGGTTTCATTTTGAGTTCAGGTGAATTATTTAAAACACCCATAAACTCCCATGAACTCGAAATGTATTAAAAAAATAGAATTTTTCAAAGTCGGGTGAATAGGATCGACCCGCAAAATCAAATCGAATTAGATTTAAATTTTAAAAACTTGATTTGAGTTTTTTCTCAGAAAAAAACCTTGAACGTCAGGAAGGCTGCAAACAACTCCAATTTGATCTCCGAGCATCTTCCATAGGCTAAAACAGCAATTCACAGGTTTAAGGTGGCGAATAGTCGAATTTGAGTTCTTAAAGGGCCAGTGTTTGATAAACTTTAAAAATCGAATATGAATTTAAAAAAACTAATAATTCCCTAGTCGAATTTGACAGTTTTGGCCATAAAAAACCGCAAACATTCTAATTTCACTTTGAACCTTAATAAATCTGCCCCTAATTCTACTAAAAAGTAATTTAAATATTTATTAAACTCAATAGGATTGCTTTTCCTCTTATAAGGATTAATTATATCTTAGTCGGGATCAAGTACAAGGTACTGTTTAATTATTACAGAGAAAAAAAATCTTTTTTTAAAAATCGGAACTATTTGATTAAAATGAAGTCTATGGGAGGTGGCCTTCCTGTAATTCGGAGCTTTCTGGATAATAGGTTTCAGGATAACAGATCCTATACCTTTACTTTATACTGTAACAGTGCCCTTACCATGAAAGCATGCCACATTTAACTGACCAGAAAGCAAATCAGATTTTCAGCTATGGTATTGAGACTGTGATATATTTCAGATACTTGTCCTTGACTTCTGCTTTGCATATAACTGCCAATTTTATAATTAGTTATGAGCTGTTCCTGCCATTAGAACTAAATAAGGAATAATGGCTGTCTATGTTTATAAAGCTCTTTGGTGTCATGCTGAAGGGTCAGGCTACTTGCTCTTTCTACCACCAAAATACTAAATATAAATGACTTATACATTTACATATATGATAAGATTAAAGAAAAGCCTATATGTTTTATTATACAGATATGCAGTGAGTGATGCCTTTCGTGGTGAATGCCAAAAACTGTCTAATCATCTTGCAGAGCTTCAAGGAACAACAGACAACCAACTGGTAAAGTACTGTTCTTTCCATATTTCTATATAAATGTTCTATATTTGTCCTGTTGCTATGTCTAAAGGTGGCCCTACATTGGTCAATTCAAGCTGCTAATTCGGCCCCTTCAAACTGAGCATCTGCCCGTGTATGGGGCCCACCACCAGCCAACGTGAAGATCCTATTGGATGAGGATTGCATCGGTACATTGACGTGGTGGTTGTCCTATGGATCTCCATAGGCCCCAAAGGTGTATTGGATCAGCCCAATCTAGCCCAGAATGTGGATTGTCAAATTGGGCCTGGATCTGCAAAATGAACATATCTGACTGTGTATAGCCAATTCAAGACTTTTAGGAAATATTACTATTTTTATTTTATAGGGCTTTCAAGTCATTTATCTGCATTTCCAAAGTTTCCATAATAATATACTGCAGAAATGAATCTGGTTTATGTTATAAGTAAGACTTACATAAAGTGAAAATTAGCAAAGTTTTGAAAAACTTGACAAATATTTCATAACAGAAAATGATTTCTGCCATTAATGAGCCTTTGCAATGATAAATTAACAAGCAAATGTGAGAAGCAATTTTAACCTTTTTCCTTGCTGACGTGGGTAACACAGTTAGATGCAAGATCTCGCAGGGAGTGTTCCTATTAATAGTGTTCACACCACAGAGCTGTTTTTTTCATTATATCAATGCATTAAAGGACAAGCTAGTGAATTCAGATTTGAAGAGAAAATATATATCACATACGTTTCAAATGTTTGTATTGATATAAATACAGTTCTGTTGACCTATATTGACTCATTTGTATACTAATTTAAATGTTTCAATTAAGCCGTGACGATAAAGATGGTGGCAAAATTCCATCAAGATTTAAGCTGCCGCCTTGTCGATCACTTACAATCCTGCTTGGCAGTTTAGTGCTGTAAAATTCTGCTTTTTATTCCTATCAAGCAGCAGGAGCCACAAAAAGCACAGATACATTTTTTTGCAGTTGTGCTTATGCATTTGACCACCTAATGTGACTAGTTAATGAGACTGAAATACCTGCTGTTCTGCAAAATAAATTGTAAAAATGACAGTCAGTGCAGATGTGTGAGAATTCTATTTAGGACATGACACTGGCTGTTGCACAGTGAATACCCCTTGTTTTTAAGAATCTCATTGCAATGAACCTTATTGTTATCTGTTACAACATAGACATTTTATTGACTAAATACATTTCCTGGAGTTAAATTTATTGAAGACATTTTTTTAACATGTAAAACTGCTACAGAAATGATGCTTAGAAGTACCTATTGCCGGAAGTCCCCCGCCTATCCTTTTGTGCTCTTCTGTAACTCTAAGGGGCCGATTCACTAACTTCGAGTGAAGGATTTGAAGGTAAAAAACTTCGAATTTTTTTTTTGGGCTACTTCGACCATCGAATGGGCTACTTCGACCTTCGACTACGAATCGAAGGATTCGAAGTAAAAATCGTTCGACTATTCGACCATTCGATAGTCGAAGTACTGTCTCTTTAAAAAAACTTTGACCCCCCTAGTTCGCCATCTAAAAGCTACCAAAGTCAATGTTAGCCTATGGGGATGGTCCCCATAGGCTTGGCTAACTTTTTTTGATCGAAGGATATTCCTTCAATCGTTGGATTAAAATCCTTCGAATCATTCGATTCAAAGGATTTTATCGTTCGATCGAAGGAATTATCCTTCGATCGAACTATCTGCACTAAATCCTTCAACTTCGATATTCGAAGGATTTTAATTCCTAGTCGAATATCGAGGGTTAATTAACCCTCGATATTCGACCCTTAGTGAATCGGCCCCTGAATACCACATTCCTTCCACGGCTCTAACTCCACCAGGGATTTGATATTCAAAACAGCATTGCATTACACATTTAAACTAAATCAATGATTTATATTAAACTGTCAGAACATTTTGCTGCAGCGATACAATTTATTTGTGGTTGAATATAGACTTACATTCTCTATGGGAAGGACTGGACATAAGAGCTGGACTATAATAATAAACTATCATTGCTGTTGCAGAGACAAACCTTGTACACGGTCTGCCAAGAATGGTTCAGAGTTTCCAGCCAGAAAACATCCAGCTCTGATCTTGTGGCAGTTTATCTGGAAGAATTCAGCTCGATCTGTCCCCAGTTATTACAAATGGTGGTCAATATGTCTGATGAGAATGGGAACACTGCCATGCACTACAGCGTCTCACATTCCAATTTCAGGATTGTTAAACTCCTACTCAAGACAGGTAAAAAATTAATTTATATCTATTGCAACAATATATTTCAAAATCTAAAATGCAATTTCTTCAGAATTGTTTCCCTTCAGTGACAAAAAAAGGGAGAAAAGTGATCATAATTCTAGGTGCTTAGAGGAGAAATGCTGCTGTATCAGTGTGTTTCCAAGTGACAATGCAGCATTAAAGGAACAGTAATGTCAAAAATTCAAAGTGTTTTAAAGTAATGAAAATATAATGCAGTGTTGCCCTGCACTGGTAGTAAAACTGCTGTGTTTGTTTAAGAAACACTACTATTGTTTATATAAATAAGCTGCTGTGTAGCAATGGGGGCAGCCATTCAAAGGAGAAAAGGCTCAGGTTACACAGCAGATAGCAGATAAACTCTGTCTGTCTAATGGTGTTATCTGTTATCCATTAGTTAACCTGTGCCATATAGCAGTTTTTCAATTTCTGCCATTGCTCCACAGCAGCTTGTTTATATGAACTATAGTAGTGTTTCTGAAGCAAACTGATCAGTTTTACCAGTGCAGGGCAACAGTACATTATATTTTCATGACTTTAAAACACTTAACAGTTTTTGGTGTTACTGGTCTTTTAAAATCATCCATACAATATCTCTCCAGTTCAGTTAAATTTGATGGCTGCTGAGCATGGACAGCCTGCTTCAAATCATCCCGTAGATTTTCCATGATATTCAAGTCAGGGGACTGTGACGGCCATTCCAGAATATTGTACTTCTCCCTCTGCATAAATGTCTTTGTAGATTTCCAAGTGTGTTTAGGGTCATTGTCTTGTTGGAATATCCAACCCCTGCGTAACTTCAACTTTGTGACTGATACTTGTTGACAGGGCCGCCATTAGAAATCACGGGGCCCCGTACAACAAAATTTTTGGGGCCCCCTGGGCCCCGCCCACACTGACGACCAAGCTCCGCCCCATATCCCGCCCACATCGCAGTTAAAAGACCACACAGACATCAGCGCTAAAAAAGTAACCCCCCCCCCCACACAAGTTGTAAAAAGCTATTGATGGTCAGGGCCCCCTTATAAAAAAAATTGGGGCCCCAAAAAAAAAAAATTAAAATTTTTTTTTTTTTTAAAAACATTGGTGGCAGGGGCCCCCTGTTAAAAAAAACTTGGGGCCCCAACAAAAAAAAATGTAAAAAAAAGTAAAAAATAAACAAACATTGGTGGCAGGGGCCCCCTTCTAAGTTAAAAACAAATTGGGGCCCCAAAAAAAAATTTGAAAAAAATTAATTTTTTTTTGAAAAAAAAAAAAAACATTGGCGGCAGGGGCCCCCTTATAAGTTAAAAACAAATTGGGGCCCCAAAAAAAAATTTGAAAAAAAATTAATTTTTTTTTGAAAAAAAACAAAACATTGGCGGCAGGGGCCCCCTTATAAGTTAAAAACAAATTGGGGCCCCAAAAAAAAAATTTGGAGAAAAAAATTTTTTTTGAAAAAAAAAAAAATGGTGGCAGGGGCCCCCTTACAAGTTAAAAACAAATTGGGGCCCCAAAAAAAATTTAAAAAAAAAATAATTTTTTTTTGAAAAAAAAAAAAAACTGGTGGCAGGGGCCCCCTTACAAGTTAAAAAAATTTGGGGCCACCAAAAAGAAAATTAATTTTTTTTTTTTAAAAAAAAACCCAAAAAAAAACAATGGTGGCAAGGGGCCCCTTACGAGTTAAAAAAAAAATTGGGGCCCCAAAAACAAAAGTTTTAAAAAAAAGATTGGTGGCAGGGGCCTATAGAATATTAAAATAATACATTGGTGGCCAGGGGATTAAAAAAAAAAAAAACCACAAACTGGTGTTCAGTAGAATTGAACTCATGGCTTCAGTACTTCAACTTCGCCTCCTTTCGTGACTTCGGGTCTTTTCACCGCTTCAGGACTTCGGCTTCGGCTGTTTTCGTGACTTCGGGTCTTTGCGCTGCTTCAGGACTCCGGCTTCGGCTGTTTTCGTGACTTCGGGTCTTTTCGGCGCTTCGTGACTTCGGGACTTCGGCTTTTTCCGTGACTTCGGGTCTTTTCGTCGCATCGGCTTCGGCTTTTCGGCACTTCCGCATTCGGCACTGAAGAGGCAAGACGTACGGCTCGGGCGCTCGTAAGGGGGGCCCGGATCTTCAAAAAAATGCAGCGCTGCCGGGCCCCCCTTCATGCCCGGGCCCGGTACGCTTGTCCCCCCTGTCCCCCCCTGATGGCGGCCCTGCTTGTTGATATTGGGTTGAATTCATCCAACCCTGGATTTTAACAAGGGCCCCAGTCCCTGAACTAGCCACACAGTCCCACAGCATGATGGACCTCCACCAAATTTGACTTTAGGTAGCAGATGTTTTTCTAGGAATGCAGTGTTATCTGCCGCCATGCAAATAACTAAATTTTTGTCTCATCAGTCCAAAGCACTTTGTTCCAAAATGACTGTGACTTGTCTAAATGAGCTTTTGCATACAACAAGCGACTCTGTTTGTGGAGTGAGTGCAGAAAGGGCTTCTTTCTCATCACCCTGCCATAAAGATGTTCTTTGTGCAAATTGCACTGAATTGTAGAATGATGTACAGATACACAATCTGCAGCAAGATGTTCTTGCAGGTCTTTGGAGGTGATCTTTGGTTTGTCTGTAAACATTCTAAGAATCCTCGGCCGCTCCTGTATTTTTCTTGGCCTGCCAGACCTGGGTTTTACAGCAGCTGTGCCAGTGGCCTTCCATTTCCTGATTACATTCCTTACAGTTAAACTGACAGTTTAAACCTCTGAGATAGCTTTTTGTAGCCTTCCCCTAAACCATGATACTGAACAATCTTTGTTTTCAGATCTTTTGAGAGTTGCTTTGAGGATCCCATGATGTCACTCTTCAGAGGAGAGTCAAACAGAAGCACAACTTGCTATTGGCCACCTTAAATACCCTTTCTCATGATTGAACACACCTGCCTATGAAGTTCAAGGCTTAACGCACTAATCCAACCAATTTGGTGTTGCCAGTAATCAGTATTGAGCAGTTACATGAATTAAATTTAGCAAAATTCACAAGGGTACCCACATTTTTGCACAGCCAGCTTTTCACATTTTCTTTACTAAAAAAATCTGCTTGTAAAAAAGTCTTTGTTCAGAAAACATCCCAGTACTCAGATGTTCCTGGTAAATGAAAAACATACCACTGTTATCTTTTTTGTTGAAAGTGGAGTAAATTATTATCCAGGCGGAGAGGGGTTCCCAAACTTTTTCATATGACTGTATTTTAAAGTGATTTGACATACCTTGTAAACACTATATAATAATCACTTAATAGAGACAATAAATAGTATGCTGTCTAATATTTCCCATGCACTCTGAGGGCCAGCGGAGGGATACCGTATGTGCAGAGATGAAAATGTATTATTTCTTGTGTGATCATAGAACCCAGAATATCTTCTGTTATTCAAAACATTACTCTTTGATTTTACATTAAAGGGGTATTAGTTTATCAAGCTTCACACATCTACAGAACATTATCCAATCTACAGTTCCACAGCAAAGGCAAATTTCACACTTAATTTTTTCAATTAAAAGAAATACAAAACCCAATTCTTTAAAACATACGTTTTGAAAAGTCAATAGCTCAAAAACTAGCTTTATTTAGCAATAACAGGGACTAAGAAACCCAAGCAATTATGAATACATTTCATTGAATAAATCTACTACCCCTAATTAACTTCAATGCAAAGCTTGGAATGGTCAGGGAATACAGACTTTATAACTTTGTACTAACTTCCCTTTGATCTACAGCAACATCACCTCCTTGTTTAATATATTATTAACTGTGGTGATCTCCAGCAATATACAGTAACTGTATTTTATTTGTGCCAAGGAAATTTGCAGAAAGCTATTTAAAAAAAAAAAAACCAGTAGCTTCAGACTGATACATAATGCAAAATATTCAAGAACCTGAATTTACTAAGAAGGATACAACCTAGGTCAGTGGTTCCTAAAGAGTCAGCTGGGGCCCAGCTTGGCTAGGGGCAGTAAAAATGTTTTTTTAACGTAATATATAAATATAATGCAGTGTTGCCCTGCACTAGTAAAACTCCTGTGTTTGCTTCAGAAACACTACTATTGTTTATATAAATGAGCTGCTGTGTAGCCATGGGGGCGGCCATTCAAAGGAGAAACGGCTCAGGTTACACAGCAGATAGCAGATAAGCTCTGTAGAACATAATGTTATCTGTTATCCACTATTTATCCTGTGCCATATAGCCTTTTTTCAATTTCCGCCATTGCTATTCAGCAGCTTGTTTATATGAACTATAATAGTGTTTTTTGGTGTTACTGTTCCCTTTAAAACCAGTTAAAGGAGAAGGAAAGGTTTAAAGGAAGTAAGCCTTATGAGAAAGGTCCACCTAAATATAGAAGTAAACCCTCAAAGTAATGCTGCTCTGAGTCCTCTGTCAAGAGAAACACAGCATTTCTTTCCTTCTATTGTGTACACATGGGCTTCTGTATCAGATTTCCTGCCTTCATCTTAAACCTCCTTGCCCTGGGCGGGGGTATGCTCAGTTTGCTCCTCTTCCCCCCCCCCTTCTCTACTGTAATCTGAGCCCAGAGCTATAAGTGAGCTGGGAGAGACTCAGGCAGGAAGTGGTCACACCAAGCTAATATGACAGCTGCTATCCTAAACAAACAGAGAGCTTCTACAGCTTCTTACTCAGGTATGGTAAATACCATTCTACAGAATAAATATAGCATTCTAGCTTGCACTATTGCAGCTGATCTATTGGCATTAAAATGCCTCTGTAGCTTTCCTTCTCCTTTAAGATAAGCTTCAGGGAGAATACCGATTTTAGTATTTCTTGGAATAAATTATATTTAAGATTATATATTAGGTTTGCTATTCTCCTTTGCTTTCTCTTTCCTCCAGGAGTGTGTGAGGTAGATAATCAGAACAAAGCTGGGTACACCCCAGTGATGCTAACAGTGCTGGCGTCCACAGAAACCGAAGAGGATATGGAGGTGGTTCTTACCCTTCTAAATCATGGAAATGTTAACCTGTGTGCAACTCAGGTACTGTTGCTAACTTTAATGCAAAGCAATTCATACTATTAACAAAGTGGTCCCCTCCTAATTGTGAACACAGTTGAATCCATTCCATGAGCAGTAGCCGTAAAAACAGAACTTGCAGGATGGAGACTAAGCTATCCTTTGAGGCTACATGGGTTCAAAGAAAGGTACAGCAATTGGCAATGGTGATTTGAAGGTTTTATTATACTTTGTTTACTGCAAGTTTACCTCATGAAATTAACATGTCAGAAAATGTTTGTTGGGGGTCATGGGTTTAAATTTACAGATACAAATACGAATAATCAGCCATTTTACCCATAATGGTACCTTTTTCCTGGAATTATAACATAGTAGGGTGTGCCCACAAAACAGCACTCACCACAAACAAACAAAGCATCCACTATGGTAAATGACATAGTTGTGGCACGGTTCTTTCTTAGTCAATCTGTACATTAACGAGTTCACTTCTGGCACAACAAAAGCATTAAGCGCAAAAGGAGCCCTCAAGTAGTAATACTTATGTTTTGTGCAGCCTCTACTAGATACCTTGTGCAATTATGTGAAAATATCCACAGATTTGCAATTTGCTTCTTTATAAATTTCACTACATACTGGTCATTTCTGTATTTGTAAAAGAACATTTTGCGCTCCCATACTGTAAAAGGGTAAACCATTTATTTCTATATAGTAACTCACAGTATATTACAACATTTCAGTATCTCAGATAATATGGTATATATTGAAAGTGCCTCGAACATACAACTCCCTGAATTACTTGTACTTTATATTTTGATATGATCCAGAATTGACTCTGTGTATACGTATTCTACATAGAGGGGTTTAGAACCACATTGTATTCATCTACTATATGCTAACCATCTAGGTTCACCATTTTGCTTTATCTGCCAAAGACATAAATCTAACGAGAACTTTATGTTTATAAGAACTTTATTTTGAACTATATTATTCTCCTAGAGAGGCTGTGCAAATAGATTGCTGATTTCCTAATGGTGTAAAGTTAAGCACACCTATTCATCAGCTTTGTATGTTTGTAACTAATCCCAATGTAAAATTCCTTGAATTACTGAATTCTTTAAATGTATGTGTAATTGTTGCCTTCTAAGATTTTATTGTCACAATCCTGAGTGCACTGCAGTAATGCAGCCCATTCCTCCCTAATCACCCAGTGCTCTGGTCAAGAAGTTAGTACAGAAACCACGGAAAATGTCCAAATATAATAAATACAGTTCCATATTGTACCTACCCCTTTACTTATAGAAATGATTCTCAACGACCCATTTGCTTTACACTCTCTTTCCTAACTATCAAAAAAGGGTCCTACCACTGTAGCAAGCAATAGAAACCAAACTTGTCTGGCTTTCTTTCCATAAAAATGTTTATGCATGACGTCTATTGTTTTAAAGTCAGAGGTAACAAATAATTTTCCCTTAACCTGATACATGACACTTTGTGTAAAAAGTACATTCTTTCATTGCTTGCATTCCTTTGAGGAATTCTCTTTAGACATTAAATATTTTTTATCAGTTCTTTTGCAATGTATTTTTGACAATCCCACAGCCAAGACAAGCAATATTATACATTCACCTACATGCAAGAGAACTAATGTTCCATGCCAACTGTAAATCAAAGTACTGTTAAACAAAATATAATAGCTGCTAAAATGGCTTATTTTTGTCTAGCTGCTGCTTTTCTACAATTCCCAGAGCCTTTGCCTAGTGCATATTATTTACATTTTAAATCTATAGTGCGTAGCCAATTAAACAGACAGTAAAGGGGCTGCTGGAATATTTAATTTGGGTAATGACATCTGTTCAGTTTAAGCCATGCATGTTAAAACTGAGGTTCCCAAATAAAAGAGGTTGATGGGATTATTGTTAACATATTTCTACATAATGTAACCATGATAAAGTGCAAATAGGCAAACTACTGTTCCTAAAAGTGTATAATCAAGGGAATAGCCCAGCTGCAGACAGTAGAGCCTTGTTCCATGCTGTCATTAATATGAATTATTGTACTTGGTTTAGATGCACAAAATGTCACCAAAACGGCTCTAATGGTTATTTGCCTAATTGGTTTCTTTGTGGAAAAATTTCCAGAAACAGAATTATTATTATAAGTAAAATATGCATCTATCAATAATTTACAGCAAATATCATTGCCCATAAATACAGCCGTCATCATGTAGTGTAGTGCAGAGCTAAACATTAATGCCAAAGTGGCCTTTTTGATTTAAACAGAACCTTTTCTCCCAAATCCAGTATTCATTAAGATAACAGATTCCTTAAAATAGACAATTGTGCTACTCTAGAATGAGAAGAAAGTGTGATGTGTGTGTGGTTTGGTCATAATGTTTGGGGGGTTAGGTTGGCTGTCCCCATGATGTAGTTTTTTCTCTCTGCAATGTAAGAGGGATGGATTTAAATAAGAATATTGTTTTTCTAGCTTTTTTATGATGAAAGAAGCAAAAGACAAATTTTAGTGGATTTTATGATTATTTTTCCTGCAAAATATCATCTGTACAAATGTCCATGCATGAAACATTAGAAGTAATGCACTTTATTGTGCCAGATGGGGAAACCCTGTAAAACTTCTGTGAGATTCATAAATTAAACTTATTTCCTTTATCATTTGGTTTGATCTGATTATTTAACAGCAGGCATTTTTGAAGGTAAAAGTTTCAAAAAGGCATTACTGTATTGTTATGCATTGATTTGAACTAAATAACTTTGTGCTGAAACTATGAGCATCCCGACTCCCACTCCCCCAAGTGCACTAATGTTCTGTCCTGCAGGCACCCTCCCAGGATGGCTTGTTACTAGTTGCTGTTTCAAAAGTCTCCACATCATGTCAAAATGTTGCCTTCCTTTTAATCTGTTGAGTGTGGGTCTAGCTGCTCTTTGCAATCTAGAAAGTTTATAGAAGAGAAGGAATATACTCTGACAACAGAGGTGTAGGCCAAGGCCTTTAGAAACATTATAGTAGTCCCTCACACTGCCCCTTTCTTATTCATTTATTATGCGTGTTCTGGTAATTCCATGTAAATTAGCAGTGATTGTGTCCTAGCAACTTGAGGCCACAGTTTATCATTGTTCGCTCCTGTCCAACGATAAGTGGACAAAGTATAGTATAAGTACAGGTATTCCTCAAACACAGTCCAGTAAAAAATTTAACTTAATTTACCTTAGTTGTAGCAACTGCTTTGTAAATCATTAGAAACAGATCTGCAATGTTTGGAACAATGTTAAAGGGGTGGTTCACCTTTAAGGTAACTTGTATTAGGTTATAGAGTGGCCAATTCTAAGCAACTTTTCAAATGGGTTTCATTATTTATTTTTTATAGTTTTATAGTTATTTGCCTTTTTCTTCTGACTCTTTGTAGCTTATAAATGGGTGTCTCCCTTCTAAAAAACAAATGCTCTGTAAGTGTACAAATGTATTGTTATTGTTACTTTTTATTACTGACCCTTGTAGTCAGGCCTCTCCTATTCATATTCCAGTCTCTTATTCAAATCAATGCATGGTTGCTAGGGTAATTTGGGCCCTTGTTGCCAGATTGCTTAAGATGCAAATTGAAGAGCTGCTGAATAAAAAGCTAAATAACTCACAAACCACAAATAATAAAAAAATTATAACAAATTGCAAAGTGTCTCCGAATATCACTCTCTACATCATACTAAAAGTTATCTCAAAGGTGAACAACCCCTTTAAATACATGGATATTGTCTAGTGTGAGTTCTGTTGTTTCCACTTTGAGACTTGTCATAAAATGGTTCTATTGATATTCAATAAAGTGCAATGAACTCACCATCTGAAAATGGGGGGAAAAAAAAAATCCATTAAAAAGAATTGTGTTCTGGTGGACCTTAATAGAATCATACATTAATTTTGTAAATAGTTAAGAACTTTTGTTATTTCATTTTGTAAATCATTTTATCCTGTAGGGGAATTGAACATTGATTTTGTTCGATGTGGTGTCTATGGGGTAAGCTTGTGCTCTTTGTGGCCATTTAAAAGTGCAAAAAGCTTCTACGATACTAATTTCTTTAATTATCCTTCGGATTTATTTTATTGTAAGAGTAGTCATCAAAACCATTTCTCTGAAATCATGTGTTCTTTAATTTGTTCCTGATTAGTTGGTAGTTCAGATAGTCTAGACTAAACAGCTTTGCCAACTATTTGCTATTTGGATGAGGAGGACTGATGTCTTTATAGTCAGGAAGCTACAGGATCTAACTGATTCTTGGAAAATTACAGGAAGGCAATTTTAGAAGAGTGTATATGTTCACAAATGAATGATAATGCACAATTCTTTTTAGGGGGGACAAACTTCTCTGATGCTGGCAGTAAGCCACGGGAGGTTGGACATGGTAAAGGTCTTGCTCAACTGTGGAGCAGATGTGAATCTGAAAGATGAAGATGGAGAAACTGCTCTGATGATGGCCTGCCAGCTCGGCAACATGGATATTGTGAAACTCTTATTAGCTCAACCAGAGTGTGACCCAGAACTAAGTGACAAGGTAAGAACTGCAAACAATGCATACTTAATCAGAGACATAACTATAGAGGAATAAATAACGAGAAACTTTAATATTTCTCGTAAAAATAGTTCAACTTACTAATTTTTAAGGACCCTAAATTGAATTTGGTGTGGGGCCCAGTGACATCTAATTATGCTACTGTACTTAATGACCAAGTTATACCTGAATGCATTGCATGCTAACCAATAAGTTCCAGTAAGAACTGCAAGCATTGTCACATATACAGCATTTTCCCCACAGAATTCCAATATAATACTTGGCAATGCCATATGTGTGCACAATTTGGTAAATTATGTTAGTGTGTCAGTTTCAGTGCCATTAGAGTGTGATTCATCAAGTGAAAGTCAGTTGTATATGTAGGTAGTTTTTAAACAGCCAACATATTCCACAGTCCTTTAAAGATAATATACATCATTCACAGCAGTCCCTGCCCCAGAGAAGCTAACTATCGAAGGTCCCCATCACATTCACAAAATATTGTCACTTTTGTAAAGATCCAATTAACCTGCATGTATGTTCTTAGCATGTGGGAGGAAGCCACAGTATATAGAGTAATACCATGCAAGCCCAAGAAGAACATACAAACTCTTTCTAAATAGTGCCCTGGATGAAATTTAACCTAGTACCCACACACTGAAAGGCAGCATTTCTAAATTGTAAGCCATGGTTGGGCAACCATGCTCTCAATAAATTGAGATGAAGTCAACAGGAAGATAGTCTTTAGGCTGACTTGATATGAAGGTTCCAGTGATTTCCAGGATAGAAAAATTATGTTTAATATTTTCTTATTGTATTTTAGTATTTCAGTTGTGTAGACTTCCCTTTACATAAATGCTGTTTTTTGTAGTAGTGATGTTCACTGGAAAATGTATTGAAACAGAGTTTAATTTCAAGCCTGGCTTCCCTAATGTTTTTAGCTGTCTGGAATTTGTGATTGGATTTACCTGGCAGATGCATCTTGTCATCTCTCATGTCAAAAACATAGTTAAATCTTGCTTTTTTTATGTGTTCTGGAAGTAATATCAGCTACATAGGTGGAAGAATTTAAAATTATCAGTACAAATCATTGCAACATAAAACTTTTTTTGGGACTCATCTAATTAGTGTATGCATTGCTGGTGGGTTCCAAAATGGTTTGCTGTTGGTTAAATGCACAAGACGAAGACCTAATTCACTAATTGGAAGGTAAATAGCTAGTGATATTAACAGTCAGCTGAAGAGCAGCAGAAAAACAAGAATTGTATTTTGGATAATTTTAAGACTTAGATATAAGGCTAAGAATGCCCCGAGGTTGCTGATGAGAGTGTTGGCAGGCAATTTCTTCCCACATTTTAGAATCTCTAGTGTTTGTATGCAGGACCCTATTCAGAAGGCCATTGGGCACATGTAGTTGGGTTATATGTTTTCAACAAGTTTCAACCTATAATTTATTTTTAAATTAATTTACATTTTCATCAGTAATACTGTAAGGGGTAAATATGAAGTGTTGTCTGTATGCATGCAGCATTAAGAAACATAATAATGAGAATAAGAACTTCCATGAAAAATTCTTGTTTTCAAGGTTATTTTTGGTCAAAAATAAATATTTCAGGTTAAAAAAAAACTCTAATTTATTTTTCACAAAAAAAAAATGTTTTGCGATTTAGTATACCCCAACCCTCTAAATGTGTCAAGGTCATGTAGAATTCAATGGCAGAGGTCCCTTGAACCATTTGAAGATATAATAGCCTCATGATCAAGGTTTTTTTCTGTGGGTTTCGCTTGAAAACTATCCATTCAAGAGATTCAATTTTTTTTTCCGACGGGAACTTTTGGACTATTGGATTTTTCAGTTTGTTAACCCTGAATTTGTTTATGTTTTTTCTATTCGAGTTTTTTTCAAAAATTAGAAACCAGTCCAGTTGAGAGTTCATTCAAGGTTTTAAAAATCTCCCATAAAATTTGACCTTTGATAAATAACCCCCTTAGTGTAAGGTATATCTACCACTGCAGTCTACTTCCAGATAGCTTTAAGTGTGTATATTTTTTTCCAAAAAAGTAACTAGTGGATTTTGAAGAACAATGCACACCACCTTTCTAGAATTTATGCAGATATTTAAAGTTAAATTGATGGTCTGCACCTTTTATATAGTTTGAGAACTCCTTGCTGACTATGGGTAGGGATATATCTGTGGAGGGTTTTTGTGATGTAATTAGCCAAAATGCTCTCTGTGGCAGAACTGGAATCATTTTTGTGAAGGATTGTAATTCTGTAAATACATCCCACATCATCAATTCAGAGGTCATGGAAATGTATAATATGCTGAAACCTGTTTAAAGTCAAGCAACTTTTTCTCAAACATAGGGTTATGTTTAGCAAAGTGATTTTCCAGTGAGGGGAGAGGTTGGTCAGTGTGGAACCATCAAATTTAAGGTCTTTCATTTAAAATTTGTGTTAAGAATAGAAAACAAAGCTTGGTAGATTCATTAAAAAACCTAGGTTTTCTTTATTAAAAAAAATTCCTTTCCATGACTTATAAATATAAATAGAGAAAAAATAAATAAATATAAAAATTAGTTAGGAAATAATTGCCATTTTAGTAGTATTAACTCAACCAAGGCAGCAAACATGAATTTAGTCCAGAAGAAGTAGAAGTAGAAGAAGAAGAACCTGCAGGGGGGTCCAGGAGGTATAGGGGACCTCATGAGGCCCTAATTAATAAGCAATTTCAACATGTATTGGTAAAACAGGACAACCTCTGGTTGTGTTGGGAGCCCTAAAATTAATTTGCTGTAGGGCGCAGTAACATCTAGTTACGCCATAAAGTCCATTACTAAAGAAGCATATCCATGCCCAGCTACTGTATATGGGCAAGTAGTTCTCCACATATGATAATAATACTTTAAACATGATACTAAAAACCAAGGTTGGAAATATATTTGTCAGGAAAAATTAAGTCAAGTTAAATTAAGGCCAGGGTATGAGACTGCAATGTAATAATAAAAATTCAGAATTTACACAGTTCACTTACATCAAAAGAGAGATCTCCTGACCTAGATGATGACAGAGCAAATAGTAGCTCTCCATTGCGGTCTACAGTCTCCAGATCTATACAGTTTATGTACATTTTTCATGTTTTCAGTCACACGCACGCATTGCTGTTCTTAAATACAGTTATAGGCTTTGTCTACAGGGATATATAGCACAATACATATGTCACAAGCAGTTTAATGTCCTACATCACTGATGAACTCCGTAACTCATTCAGAGTTTAAACCACTTGATGTCAATAGCATTAGTCCTCTTTGGAAACTGTACCAATAGTATAATGTAATCACTATGTTTATGCAGTTCTGCTAATATATGCAGTTATGGAAGAGGGTTTTCTCAGGCATGTTGAGTATTTGATCAATAATGTAATTGGTAGTATTTGTTATGCTAACTGAATTTAACCAGTTATTATGAATGCAACACCATGTATGTGAGTACTCGTGATTCAATGTTGTCAAAGTAAAATGTTCTAAAATTCTTTTGTTTTGAGAATTCACAACCCGTATCCACCTTTGTGTTGGGGAAATGACAAAGTAAGGGCATGTATAATAGATTTTTCCATTCACAAAGTAACAGACCTGAGTGGTTGTGGAGGATGTTGTGTTTTTATAACCAATGGAGATCTTTTGTGGATTACACAGCTGAGGGCAGGGACTTAGTTTCTGGTGGGAATTAATGCTGGAGGCTGAGCAGTAAATTACATCCTTTTGCAATATTTCTTTTTATATTTTTTAATAGACAAAAGATTTTTCTAACTTTGTAAAAACAACTGATGTGCCCCTTCCCACAGTCCTCTCATGTCAGTCTCAACAAAAGCGCCCACCACTGCTGTGGCTCCAGCCAGCAAGGGAAGCTTTACTGGTAGTGTCATAATGCTGCTGGCTAAAACAGATGTTTTCCATGCTTGATTGTAAGTTAAAAAGCAAACAAACAAAAATATTTAAAAAGCTAGCAACAAAAACATTTTTTTATGACCATAAGGTATGTATTATATGCTGCCATGGGTTCCATACATTTAAAGAACCATAGGAGCGGTTTTTGAAAGCTGAATTTTGCCTAAAATGCTAACTACAGAATTTGTGTATGTTTTTCTAAACAGGTTGGCAATACTGCCTTGTCTATTGTTCTTAAGTCTGCCCACAGCGAGATTGCAGAATTTCTACAAGCCCACACAGAGCACAGACGCTCCCGTTCCGCAGCTGAAATGGAAAAAGGAGCTCCATTGTAAGCAAGCATAGGGAACAAAGCCCAATTATGTACCAGTTCAGATCTCTCTGTAGGACTTTGCGAGTTCTGAGCGTAGATACAGTATGATACATCCCTGCATTGTCTCCACTTTGAGAAACTATTTGGAATATGTGTATATTTACAAGAATATCTATTGCATACTTAACATGTCATCATATAATATGCAAATATATTTTTTCCGCAAAGGTCACAAAATATGGGCTTCTTTGGAAAATGTATTGCAATATAAACCTCAGTAGCACACGGAGAGCATTTATACAATGGCTCCTTTAATTGCCAAAATATTGTTATATTAAAACAAAGACATTCAGTTTGTGTTAACGTACAAACCCACTGCAAGGGACAATATAACTGTTTTTCTTTATAAGCACAACGAGGAAGGTATACTATACAACAGACAAGCACACATATTCAGTTACTATCATATTAAGGTTACCAGATCATGTGGAAGAATTAAGTCTCCAAGAAAATCCACCCAGAAGGTAACAATGATTATAAACGGATTGCATCTAAATAAAATTCAACCAGTTCAGTGACTTGCGTTATCACATCGTTTTCAAGCTATATGAGGTATGGATTAAATAAAGATTAGGAGGAACTTTCTGCTATTTTTAATTCAGACAGAATGATAAAACCACAATAAAAGCATATGTTTTTTTGGCAGTTTTTGCTGCTTTTTCAGCACTCACCATTGTACACCCTTATCCACCCAGATCTTATGTAGTTAGATTCCCCAGTAACACATTCCAGCTAAAAGGGTCATTGCCTGCATTTTCCTAAAATTACACCAATATGTTCCATATTTTACAGGAATGAGTCAGTAACAAAAAAAATTACAGGGGGTGGGGGAAAGGTTGTGTGTTAGTTTTAACACAGATTCACATGATGATTCCAGTTCTTTCCCAAGGAAGGGTCCTTGTGGGTATTTTGACACAGGCAATATAAAGCCCCATGTGCCATTGCCCTTAAGCAAATACATGTGAGATGTAATGTAGGTTTTTTCAGTATAGGGTTATTTCATTTAGATCTAAGATTTGGTTACTACTTTGGATTCAAGCCACATTTGCAATCCAATGTTTTTGGATGATCCACAGTATGGGAACTGATCTACAGTAACTGCATATTTTGGGATATAAAATATTAAGCCCCTATTTGGACACTAGTATGACTGCTATTCAGGTGCTAATTTTATTCCATATGCTTTCTATAGTGTTTACAACTTTGCAAGGTACAGGGTCAGTGGCAAGCCACATAGGAGGGCTGAGCCATTAGTATACCAAAGAAAGTGCTTTTCTAATCCACTGCTGTTCAGTTTTAGTAGAAATGTATGGGTATATTGGAAAGCTAACTGTAGGGGTGACTTACGTCCTATAAAGAGGAGCTTCTTTAGGGTGGAAACACTGGTGTTCATTTACAAATACTGGGCAGTTTGCTCAGATGCAATAACCCACAACAACCAGAGATTAGCAGTCGTTTTCTAACAAACAAACAATTTTGTGCTAACTGGAGATTGCCTGTTATGGATTAAAAAAAACCTCCTGGCCTTGCATAAAAGGCAAGACTGACATAAGCAACTGCAATGCCCAATGCTACTTACAAGTAATGTACATGTTCTCAAATGGAGGCTTTGCTTATATGGGAGATTTGGAGGTGTTTATTTATAAACAGCGCTTAACTGTATCAGAGTGACTTTTATAACCCTGTTATGAGTGAGCCTATGACCAAGGGCCATGGCCAACAGGGAAATTTGTCACCTGCTGTAAATTTGTGCTGCGGTGGGGGACAAATATCCCGAAAATGCTTCTCTGCCTGCAATAATTGAAATTGCTGGTGGTGTCACAAAGTCCCCTCATGAAGAAAAACGATCGACACATAGGTTTTGCACATTACAGTTATTGCTGATGGAGAAGCATTTTCAGGATATTTGCCGGGCACAGTAGGCAGAAAATCTCCCGGAGGCCCATTACTTTAAATCCCAAGAATAGATTTCAATTGTTTTTAAAACATTGTTTGTACTTAAAGCAGCATGAATGGGATTTGCCTTTTTGCCAAAGCACCTAAGCCTCTCAGAGAGTAACAATTCATTCACAATGAATTGGGCCCAGCAATATGTAGGAACTTGAGTCTAAAAAGACAGAAAATATCTGAAATAAGGGCTTGAATGCTGTAGCCTGCCACCTAGCACTGGGTAAAGGTAAAGACTTTATATAAAATAGTGCCAATGTATCACTAGGTATAGAAAATGTGCTTCATGTTTCTAACGCTCAAGTGCAGTTTGTGAATTATTTACAATTTCCCTGATTGTTTTAGGAATGCACTTTCTGGGGTATGGGGCCTTACTGTATAGATTTTGTAAATATTTTGTGGAATCCTAAAGCCTGAATACTTCTATAACTTTAGTCTTGTATTTTTCCAGTAGTTAATGAATGTGAAATACTCATTTTAACCTGGGCTCAATAGTAGTTGCTTTTCTGTCTGCATTATTTCTGCTGGAGGAAAAGACATGGTTTCTGGACAATCCTTACTACAGACAGCAATAGCCGTTAATTGAAAGATTCATGTACTCTGTTGTTTACAGCACTGTGACATACAGGGCCTTATCTAAGCATTATGGCTTTGAAGAGGAAACTTGAAAACGCATCCCCACCTAAAATATCTAAGGAGACTTGTTTAATATTTAAAAGGTGCATGATTGCATTCATTATACATTGGTATGGCTTATTGCTCTTGTGCAGCAAACTTACAGTTGAATTCATACCAAGGCTTGCAACGTTTTATAAAACCTAGGGAACTGTATGGCTACCTATCACTGTACATATTTAATATATCCTCTGCTATTATGTATAGTACAGTGTTTGCTTAAATACTCTATGAGCTAACTGCATTCTCAAAATTTTTAATAAGAGTATTCTACACTTGGTTGCTTCAGCTATTTATAGTCTTAGCCAAAACTCAATGTGTTCACTTCTAGGCCTGCTCTGTCCTGGCTATGCAGTAATCACCTGGAATTATTACAAATATGTATGTGTAATAATGACATTAGAATATTTAGATCAGGGATTTCATTGACTTAACACTATATTTGTAAAAAATAAAATTACCTTTCTCTGTAGTTTTTCCTGCTAAGGGGACCATGCTTTGTTCCAAAGCAGAGACCTTTACAGATGGCCTTCATTAAATTCTCAGCAAGACTTATATACTGCTAGACAGTACAGTACTTTTAAAAAAACAGGTACTGTGTGTGTATAACTATTTTCAGCATCCTAGAGCTCTGTGTGATGTTCTCATTTACTGCTTCCTTTTGCAGATGATGCATTGCCTCTATCCACAGCATGCCCTTCTTACTGTAACAATATTAGCAGGCACTGGAAGGCACAAGCTTTTCTCATAGGTTTGGGAGACAGTTAGTAAAAAGCCATGCTTGAGTTTTTGCAGTCATATTAATCATTAGAACAAAAAGATGTCTTCTCTATTGCACCTGGATTCAATAGAAATATGGTTTAAAATGTGTATATATAATATATATCTTTAATAGTCTGAAATGCTAGACCATGCCAACATAAAATTATTTTGAGCACAAAATGCGTCACTCATGAAATGGTAGTAAATAATGTCTGACATACAACTTTAAAGCACAAAATTGTATAAAGTTGTCATAGGTCCTATTGGTATCTCTTAGACAAATACAAGAGTCCTCTGCACTCAACTCATTGTCAATATATTTAAGACATTGAGACATTTTGTGCATGAGCTTCTAAAAAATGCCTTACCTACCTAACAGGGATTGTTTGTCCATATATTGCAATATATTTAAGCTGGCCAACTACATCAAAGTCATCCCATATCTGACCAGTCCTACGCTCAATTTTAATCTGATTCATTAAGAATTCTATTGCTTCATTATACATTTTACACAGAGACTAAGTTTTACCTGCAACCTACTTGCTGCTTTCAAACTAAAACCCCCAAACATGGTTGCCCTTTTATTTGCCACCACTGGGATCACCTGACTATAGCTGGGAAGGGTGGGAGCTACAACATGGAGCTGGTCACTGCTCCTGTATAAACTATAACAAACAAGGGAAAGTTGTGCTCACCACTGATTTTTAAACCATTAATTGGGGGGTGCAATGAGGCTGTGACCACAAGACATATAGACAAATACAAGAGTCCTCTGCACTGAGCCCATTATCAATATATTTAAGACAGACAATTTGTGCATACTGCTACTAAAAATGCCTTACTCTTTAAACAAAACAAGGATTGGTATCTCTGCAGAAAACACTGGGATTTATGGATTTATTTCAATTTGTCTTCACACAGGTATAATGCAATGGATTTCCATTTAATGAGAGCAGAATGTGCATTCTGTGAAGCTTTACACTATGTAGTGAACACCTTGCCCATACTTTTAGCTGCTCCTTATAGCACTACTTTGTATGTCCTATCATTATAAATGCAAGACCATAGCACCTTATGAGGGTCTGTTTACTAGAAAACAAATCTCATGCTTTCGATTTTCTGGTATATTTTCCATATTTTCAGAAAAACATGTTTAGCAACATATTTAATTCTTTGTTCACACGTTTTGTAAATGGCATAGTGTTGCATAGAAACCTGCCTGAAAAGCCACCAAGGAAAATCTGACAAGCCAGAGTTAGTAATAATTAGAAATTTGCACAAGGGACTGACAATAATTATGTACATGGCCACAGATGAGATAAATGGTAGTTTGTAATCAACACTTTTAATCTCTGGGAATTCTCACAGCCAAGTCTATGGGGACAGCCAGCAGTATGTATGAGCAGATAATTATGGCGATAATATTGAGAATTGTTTTCATGAGAGCCAACATATGATGCATCGCTGTAATAATAATAATAGTAACAAGCTAGCTACACTGTGTTTTGGCAGTTGTGCTTGTGACATTGCAAATTACATAATAGCAATGCTCACATAGATGGGCAACAGCATCAAGTATTGCACTGCTGTCTTCTCTACATTGCAATACTTGATGGTGTTGCCCATCTATGTGAGCATTCCTATTATGTAATTTGCAATGTCACAAGCACAACTTTGTCAAACTCAATTATCAGCATTGTGGCATTCAATTAATAACACAAATGCCATGTAGAGATGCGATTTGGCAGGTTCCTAACCTGCTAAAATTGCTAAAATTTAATGGGGGCCTATGTGGCAGCATTTGAAATTTCAGGACAGGTGAGTTTGACTGTCAATAAAAACAACAATATTGAACATTCCTTCTCTGTACAAAGAAATATTTCACTTCATTAAACCCAAAGGAAGACTTCACACACTGCAATGTACATTACTATGTGTACTCCCCTCTAGGATCCAAAGCACTGAACATGTACCTGTTATTAGCACTTATTTTTTTTGTTGTTGTTTGGTTGTGGTATAGGCTCTTACTGTAAGCATGTCAAAGGGTTACACACTGGTCAACAAATATATATACACATAAGTAATTATCGGCATGAATTATTAGAACAAAGTGCAATTAGGCAAACATGAAACCAGTTTAATTAAAAACACTGTGCCATATAGTAAGTCACTTTGCATCCTCTCTGTTTGATATGCATTGTATATATATATATATATATATATATATATATATATATATATATATATATATATATATATATATATATAATTATATATCTTGCAAAGAATATATATATATATATATATATATATCTTGCAAAGAATTGTATAATTATTACGATTTAGAAAGCATCATTAGCAGAGTCGAATATATTAACCCCTTAACACTTTATCTAGCATTGTTTTTATCCCTTCATAATAAAATGTTCTTTTGCTTTTATCATTGCTACACTGAAATGGATTTGAATGCATTCATTATTCCAAACGTATGAATCCCTCAGACATTTTCTTTCCCCATGGCTATCCAACAATGTATAACTTTTTACTTAGTTTTTACCACATTTTTATTCAAATAAATTCATCAATAAAATATATGTAAATTACAATGTTGTCTTTTGTGATCAAAAAGGAGGCTATAGCAGTTGTGGTGCAATGCTTACAGCCTGTCATGAAGCCTGCGGCTCTGTCAGCACTACCAGTGGCTTATTATTTTCCCAGCATGCCAGGGAATGCTACTGCACATAAGATTTGGGGCTTTTCTAATTATTTAAAGTTGTACCAGCAAATTGGCAAAGCAGGTAACTAGGTACATTAGTCTAATTGAATTTTTCATAAGAGAGACAATAACTGGTGGTTGCGCTTAGTGAATTCAGAATTCCAAATTGATAAAAGATTTTTTTTTAACAAATAAAATATATTTGCCTAGCTTTTACTCCTGCTAAACTGACTGCTGAAAAAAACAAAGTACCACAATCCATTTGTATTGATTTTCCACTTATCTTGTCAAGTTGAGACCTTTCAAATACATAAAGCCGTCTGCTGTTAAGTATCTCCCTCTTTCATTTCCGTATTCAACTTAGTGTAGTAAGGGTAAAGAAAGAAAGGAACCTGTCAGTCATCTGTTACCTGGACAGCAGCACCAAATCTGAACATAGAGAAATGTATCCAGTGGTGTGGGTCAGCAGGCAGAATGGGATCAGTTAATACTTCCATTGCTACACAGTGGAACTAAAAACTGCATAGATGTATTTTAAGAGGTTTTTAAAGAGGTTGAAGAGGTCCAACCTCTTTTTTTTTTTTTGCACTCCTATACACATACTGTACAGATATGTAAAACATAATATAGATAGTCATACTGTTAATTACGGAGAGAGTAAGCTAAACACAGAACTCAATTATACAGAAAAGGAACAATTAGTTGTCCATCAAAATAAAGCACCCATCTGTGTGTCCCCCACCATCACTGACAGATGTCCTTCTAATGAAGTGCAGCAAGGCCGCTGTATAATACATCATCCCCTGACTTATAATGGCAGGTCTACTAATGAAAGCAGACATTGTGATTAAGGCAAAGCTGTGTTACACTGGCCATTCATGAAATGAGTTCCAAGATCAACTCCAGTATCTAGCAAAACATTCTGATATATCAGTCACTGTAGCTTTCTATAGTAATGCAGTACCTATTACCCCTGCCCACGGCAAGCTTAGCTCTTTCAAGCCCCACTTCTTGCACCTAACAAGCCAAAAATGTATGTTACTGAATCTGAATATTATTACCGCTGTATACTAATATCAATCTCTCTCTTGCAATGCAAACCAAACACTGGTTTTAACAAAGATAGACTCCACCACTGGCCAGTAACTAAAATACGATATATCTGTCCTACCCATGTGAAATACGTGTATAAACCCCACTCTCTGTTTTAGTATGTAAATCGCCCAAACAGCATCACCTTCTCCTCCTTTGGGTTCTGGGGAATGCCAGATTAACTATAAAACTAGTTGAGCAGCTTGAAAAAACATAATACATGTATGCAGTTGAGCCAACACACACAGTGCATAAACCAGCATTTTCTTAAATGCTCCATCTAGTGGGCAACTGACAAAATAACATAGTGTAGGTGCAACATGAAATGGACAAAACCTTTATCTAACCTCCAGCCCCCTATGATGAAACCAAAAATCTCAGGCATCTTGGTCTACCCTTTTTTCAGAAACTGGTATCAAATCAAGTTCTAACAGCATTAAAAAAAATAAAACATTATAAGCAATACATGGAGAATCTAGAATTGATGGTTAGTAAAACTCTTGTCCTGCATCGTTCCATATCCACGCGTGAGAAGCATGCCTACATGAAAATGTGGGAGGCAGACACTAAAAATACAATATATAGATTTCATTTAAGACATCTACAGGGTTCCAAGGCAAGGATCAATACCTAGAGGCTTTTCAACTTGAATTTGCTGTGAAGTGCAATTTTATTTGGTCCACTGTATGGCAACAAAGGAGTTAATTACATTTTTCCCTGTGTCTGTATCAAAACCATTTTTCTGTGTTCAGCACGAGTCTCCTTCTTCCCCATGAGTACTGACTCACAAGGCAGAGTTAAATAAATGATCACTTGTGTTGCTGTGCTGACATTGTGAAGTGACAGTGCATTGTTAAATAGTAAACAAACATGACAGGTTCGTACTGTGCTATTATGGAACTCCGTCAGCAACAAAATATTGCTCACAGATAAAATGTACCCAATATATCAACTTGTGTTTTACTGTGGTCGTGTCATTATGGATAATGAACACCTGTTTCAAAAATACATAGAAAAGACAAGGACTGTAACGCTGTCATGCTGCAGCACTGGAACTGCAAGCAGAGAGTCCATTAATCTGTGAGCGGAGGTCACAAATGTCAAGTGAAAAAAACGCACAGGGACTCTTCACTTTAACAGTACAATATTGTCACATTAATGGAAGAAATTTAACTTTGTGACAAATTTCCCAGCGTCTGCTTGATAAGGTAAGTAATTACAGCACTACTTCTAAGTTTCAGCCTGTTACAAATGTGTGAATTTGTACTATTTGTAACTATGGTACCAAAAATAATCACTAGTCAATTTTTCAGAATCTCCTCACCATATGCTAAAATCGGCATATTTAAAGGGAGTGTCAACTCAAAATCATTTTTGCCTCATAAAATAATGATTCAAATTTGCAATATACATTCATTACACATTTTCTATGGTTTTCAAGTTATTTGTATATGTATGGCTATCGAATGCAGTCAGGGCCGGATTTACATAGCAAGCGCCCCATCCCCTACCTATTCGGTCAAATTTTCATCATCGGGACCAGAGCAATGGGGAGTGATGAATGGGAAATTAAAAAACAATCGTATCTCCTGCACATCCCCAGAGTTTCTGAGCCAATGTGGGTGTGGTTGGGCAGCATACTGCCCCCTTAAATCCTGCCGCCCTAGGCCCAGGCCTTGGTGGCCTCTCCACAAATCCGGGCCTGAATGCAGTATTTCTCTGTCCCTTTCTATTCTCTGCCCTGGCATCTCTGTTAGACAAGGCACCTGATAAACAGACATGTCTTTGCTGGGAAACAAAGACTTTTGCAACATTGTGTAAAACGTAACAGCCAGGAGTTAGGCAAATGCTGCTTTCAATAGCAATTGTTTTTACTAATAACTTTAAAAGCACTGAAAATCTTTAATAGATGTATAATGGAAAGTTGCTCAGAACTATTTTTTTTAAATTATTATTTTGGGGTTGCCTTGCCTTTAAGGGTGGTAAACTTTGTTAAAGGAGAAGGGAAAGCTACCAAAGCAGTTTATTGCCAATATATTAGCCACAACAGTGCAAGCTATAACTCTATATTTATTCTGCAGAATGCTTTACCATAAACAGCTCTAGAAGCTCTCTTATTTTGTTTAGGATAGCAACTGCCATATTAGCTTGGTGTGACATCACTTCCTGCCTGAATCTCTCCCTGTCCACTCATAGCTCTGGGCTCATCGTACAGCAGGGAGTGGAGGAGGAGGGAAAGGGAGAGTAACAAACTGAGCATGCTCAAGCCTGTGCCCTGAAGGTTTATGCTGAAAGAAGGAAGTCTGATACAGAAGCCCATGTGTACACAATAGAAGGAAAGAAATGCAGTGTTTCTTTTGAAAAAGGACTCAGAGCAGCATTACTTTGAGGGTTTACTGGTGTATAAATATAGACCTTTCTGATGAAGCTTACTTAATTTTTGCCTTTTCTTTACCCAGGGCTGGAACTAGGAGTAGGCAGAGTAGGCACGTGCCTAGGGCACAAAGCAGGGGGGCGCCAGGCAAGCACCTTATCTGCCTCTCCTACCCCCTAGTCAGGTCCCCGCCAGGTTCAGGCTGCACAGCAGAAGAGGGGCAGCGGATTCTCAGCCAATACGTGCTTGTGTGGCCCTTGTCTGAGGTGCTACATACAAAACAAACAAAAAAAAAAACTTGTGAATTAGAAAAAAAATATTCTGATCAGCTTTGTAATTGATTTTTTTTTTAGTGATTACAATGCATGATGGTAATTAATGCATAAGGACAACAAAGCCCTGAATGAAAAGCTGACCAGGTTGTAAATCTTAAACAAAGCAATTCTTCACTGCCTAACAGCACCACACCATGATGCAAACATAAAGAATGCTATGTTTGAAAAAGGGCCTTTTACAGCTGGAACCTTGTAGTGCATACATGTATAAATAAAGCCCAGCACAATTTGCGTAGTCCTGTCTGCGCTTCTTCTCTCATAATCCTATTTTTTGTATAAGAAAAAAAATGCTTTCAAAATATACCATTTAATTTGCACTTTTTTTGTGTAACATTTTATGCACAATTAGAGAAACATTATATGTGAGCGAGTGTATGCCTTGCAGAAGTAGTCAGGCACTTGACTAATTATCTCATTTATTGGAGTAGCAAATCCTAGATTTGTTCCCTGTGATCTTTTTGTTTCTAAACCCTGAAACGTAAAATCAGTTTGTTTAGTGTGTCATTGATTTACATTATGGAAAAAAATATATAAAATATGCTGTTTGTACAAGTAGGCAATCCCAATAATTGAATATTCTCTAATTTGAGTGGTTAAACAATGATCCTAAACACAAGTGACTCAAAAGTGACAAAAATGCCCTGCAATTGCCGAGTTAAAGCCCTGATCTCAATCCAACTGAGGAATGCTAGCTTCATATAACTAACCTGAACACTGTAAAGCAAACCTGCAGAAATTGGATACAATTCTTTTAAACTGCTGGCTATTATAATAGATACTTAACACTGATGTGTTTGCTGGTTTCCTGCAAAAGGTTATTAAAACATAACTCCAAACTCATCTGGTACAGGTATGGGATCCAATATCCAGAAACCCATTATCCAGACAGCTCAGAATTACGTAAAGGCTGTTTCCTATAAACTCCATTTTTTTCCAAATCATCCAATTTTATAAAAAATTATTTCCTTTGCCATGTAATAATAAAACAGTACATTGTACTTGATCCAAACTAAGATATAATTAATCCTTATTGGAAACAAAACCAGCCTATTGGATTTAATATTTGCATGATTTCTAGTAGACTTAATGCATGCAGATCCAAATTACAGAAAGATCCGTTATCTGGAAAACCCCAGGTCCTAACAAAAGTTAGATTATTTGTATATTTTGTATATTCCTGTTTAGTCAAGTCAAGTCAAGTAGTCATTAGGGTCATTCAAAAAAAACCCTTAAAAGTAAGGTTTATTCTTAAAAGATTATATTTTTAAAAATAATATTTGAGATTTTCTGAATAATTCAGAGACTGAATCCTTGATCCACTACTCTCACTGGGCAATAATAAAACACTAAAAAGCAAACAAATCAATGAAATAAATAGAAATTGAACAACAAAAACTTCCAAAGATGTTAAAAAAAAAAGTTGGTCAGTGGGTGTAAATATATTTTTTGTCTTATTAAATTTTCAGAGGACCACAGACCATTGCAGGAGTGTGGTGACAGATACCAAGTTAGTAAAAGTAAATACTGTTATGTTTGCTCATAGGCACTTACACCGCAGGAATTAACTTGGCCCCCGCTCTGGTTGTTGCATTGGAGCCAAACAAAAGCTAACTAACCCATAAAATCTAGCAAAGTGTTTCTCAACTTGGAGTTGCTACTGATTGATGTAGATTCTGTGCTACTGAAAGGGTTAAGGAGTGCGTATTGAATATTCATGCAAACAGCATATTTCTTTGTCTGCAACTAATGTGCAGCTGAGACCAAGTGAAGTGAAAGAATTGAACAAGATTCATGGGTATTTTCTCATATTCATATACATTATGTAGCAAACATAAATGTTTTTTATTATACCAAGGTAAATAAAAAAATGTTGTGTACTAATATAGCGCTTTAATGTAGACAACCCTAGTAAATGTTGAAACGTGTAAAAGGAACAACTCCAGCAAAGGTTTTAGAAAGTAAACTCTGTAGGTTTCGTTGTTTAGGGCTGAAAAGAAATTTGTGTTGTAAATTATTTTATTTAGAATTTTTATGCCTAATAAAATATTTGCTTTACCTTGTTTACAGAAAGTTGAAATACAGCCTGGCTATTCACAAAAAAATATCGGAATGCGTATTAAAATAAATCTATACACAAAGCAATCACCTGAGCAACTTTAGGCAAAGCACATGAAAAAAGCAGTTTTGCATTACAGGACAAACAGCTTTGCAAAAACTATAGAAACAATTGTATAGACAAATTTGTGGAACAGCAATAAAAATGGCAACAGAATAAGCAACAGTTCTCGCACCATTAGTTAAAGAAGACTCCTGGATCTGCATGAACAACATTGTGTACAACGAAGTATAAAAACACATCTATGGGGGCACACTCACATGAGCATTGTGCAATTTCCACTTGGGTATATGATGGGGGGTTTTGGTGCTGTGTTTTTAACTACTTTAAAACAAATGGAAGTACCTGAAGAAGTGTTCTGCTGTTTGTTTTGCCTCAGCTATAGCTCCTACCACTTTTATACTCAAAGGTTAATCAGACAAAGCCCTTTCAGGTTGCAGTTTTTAAATATAAATGCACTTGTGATTCCAGGTCTTTGCTTTTTAAAACAATGGGGAGAGACATGCAAGCCATTGACCTTAAATGGCAACTAAAAGCCTGAATTAATTCAGTTATTAAAATTACTTTTATGGCATAGGGCTACTATGCCACTTCCTTTGCCAGCAACACTCTACTACAGTGGTGTCACCAACCAGTGGATCATGAGCAATATGTTGCTTTCTGACCCCTTGGATGTTGCTCCTAGTTGCCTCAAAGCAGGTGCTTCTTTTTGGATTCCTGGCTTAACGGCAAGCGCTTAGTTGCATAAAAACCATGTGTACTGCCAAACAAAGCATCCTGTAGGTTGCTAGTCAACATAGAGGCGACCAAATAATCAATCACAACCCTTATTTGCCATCCCCAGGAACTTTTTGCATGCTTGTGTTGCTCTCCAACTTTTTATACATTGGAGTGTGGCTCATGGGTAAAAAAGGTTGGGGAGCCCTGCTCTACCACATAAGTATAGCAATTGTGCAGATTAACTCACTTCCAGTGTTACACCGGCTCAGCTACCCTTCTCCTGTTCTTCCAGGCAAAATCATGTCACACAGGTACAGATTAACCAGTGTCATTGAAATCATGAAACCTGCACCCAAGGTAGTGTCCTGCAGATATACAATGTCCAAGAGCTGGAGAAGGGTGGTGCTAGAGGAACAAGGAGAGATATGTTTTGGCTGCAAGGGTTACTAATTTTTCTGTAGCTTAGAGCTGCTGGCCATAGGAAGTGGCACAATATATTCATATAACCAAACTTACTTTTAGCCTTTAAGTGCCTTGCATGTATGAAACAGTGATCATTGGATCATTAAAAAAATAGTGATCAGTAGATGCACAGTACTATATAGTAAAGTATAAGTTTGACAGAGTGAATTTAAACAAATGATGCAAGCCTGTTAACATTGTTCTTTATTACAGATTCCACAAATTTAATTTGCCTGCAGTTTTAATTTCTAAATAAGGTTTCAATCTGGTACAATATCTGCAATATATATATATATATATATATATATATATATATATATATATATATATATATATATATATATATATATATATATATATATATATATATATATATATATATAATATGAAAAAAAGGTTGTCAATTACATTTTCATTGGTAACACAAAGCATATTATAATATTGGAAGGTGGAAGACTTGTCACGTTTTAAGACAGTAAGGTAGTGATGTTTCTGTGCTTTACATTTCATCAAAGAAGCAGCAATACATGGCAAATTATTATTATTATTTTGAAGACACGGTAGCTGTAGCGTCAGTGATTAAGGAAACCAATTCATAGAATGGTTAAAGACTATGACAAAACACTTAACGTTACATTTCCTCTTTGATTCTTTAAAATTCCAACTGCTTCATCATGAGTGACACCCTCTAAGCTCTCGCCATTAACCGATAAAATCTGGTCTCCCCGTTTCAGCCTCCCATCAGCCACAGCTGCTCCCTGGGGTAGATAAAAAAACACAAATATTCTAATGTTAAAAGCAGGTATAAAACTTATATAAATGAGGATAGAAATTCGTGGAAATGATTTGCATAGAAAATAGGTACACCATACAGCTAGGCTTCAGGTAAATTCAGGGGGAAAATAAGACAGGATTTGTTTAGTTACAAGGTGAGAAGGCGAAATGAGCAAAAAAAATGTTTTTTGCCCATAATGTTCTTTGTCCTGTTCTTTTGAATCTGCATGTGTCAAATGCAAATCTTTGAAAAATATAGCTTACTGTACTAGAGGTTCAAAGGTTTGTGTTATCCAGGAAATGTTTTCAATTTTTTTAGGCTCCTTCTTTTATATGGGAATTTGCACCTTAGAAATATATATATATATATATATATATATATATATATATATATATATATATATATATATATATATATATATATATATATCTCTAAGTATATTTTGCATGTGAATATTTCATAGAATGCTTGGGTCAAATATTTAAAAAAATGCTCTTGAAATCTAGCAGCATATGGCAATCTTGACATTATACCATAAATAGGATACCCGTACGGTTGGGTATTAGAAATCTCAAGCTTCTTCTAAGACCAGATTTTTTTTAGTTTGTAAATGCACTTCTACTCAAGGTGGGGAGTTTTGACTAGAAAAGTTCTCCATGGAAACTTTTAGAAAACAGAAGAAATTATTATGACAAAATATTTATGCCCAGGTTTCCTTGTAACAGGCTCTTCCATATCCTATGGAACCCTCAGTTACCATACAGCATAATTTGGGAGCTGCTTTTGCCCTTAGGAACACCACATTGTTAAAGGGCTACAGTATATATGCGAAAACAAAGACATAAGCACAAGTTCACCTTTGAAAATATTGTTTTGACATAAATTGGCAGATCTCCTTGTGGACTTCCATAACCACCTACAATGCTGAACCCAAGGCCATCTGCGCCCTTCTCCAAATGAATAGTTTTTGGTACAGGTGATCTGAAAAATAAACTTAATCAATAATCATCTGCTTCATAACTAAGGACATTTGAATATTATCATCATCTAATGTTTATCCATGCTCAAAACACATGGTCAGGAAATACTAAAGTCTATGTGCCCTCACAAAAATTAGATTGAAAACCAATTCACTTTCTATGGAGTGGTCCATGTTCTTCACCATCCCGATTTCGTTTTTCAACCTCAATAAAGGCATTTAAGGATAAACACATTGCCTGTATATTGTAAGCCTTTAATCTGTATAATATTTTTGAATTATTCTGCATGGAAACACAAAACATGCTCATAAAACTTAGAAAACTGACTAGCCCATTTTCTTTCTAATCCTATGTATCCTTTGCATCATTCAAGTTGTACATTTTTACATTCATGGTGGTGCAAAGGATACCCTGGATCATGGAAAAAATGCCACCAGATGAATTAATTAAATGCAGTAAAGCACCCTGGGAAAGCATGGTTTTTAAAAAAAGAGGCAGGGAAAAGGGCAGTGATAATTACTTGTAAGTTTGCTTAGATCCTATCTTTCATTCTTCTTAACTGTTTGTGTGTGTGTGTGTGTGTGTGTGTGTGTGTGAGATGACATATATATATATATATATATACACACACACACACACACACACATACATATACACACACACACTAAATGGTTTGTTGTTAAGCATGCTGAAATATGGTTACTTACTCTCCATCTTCCACCTGGTGCTCACTGTTTACTCCCTGGCCCAAAGACATGCTTTCCAACTGGCTTGCAATTGCACTAATATTTGTGTCTGCCACAACCTAGAAGAAGAAAAAAAATATGCAGCATTTGGAAACAAATAAAGACTTTCTGGAAGAGCAGTAAACCAGGAATTGAAACTGTCTAGATCATTGTTCAACTATGTTTTTAAACAGGCTTTCCACTGATGAGTTAACTGTTTACACAACTGTAAACAAGATTAAATGCAAACTCTCTTATAAATCACTAACTAGGAGAATGGGGGGGGGGGGTGTTGAAATAGGCAACTAGAAATAATGCAGTGAAGGGGAAAAGGGACAATAAGCAGCTGTTAAATACATTGGTCAACCAAAAGAAACAAAAAAGAGAAAGATATACGATATACATTTAAGTACCACTTTTTTCTGAACTGAAAATGTGTCAAAATGGACAATATTGTCCCCAGTTCTGCCTCTTGGATATACAGTCATATGAAAAAGTTTGGGAACCCCTCTTAATTCTTTGGAGTTTTGTTTATCATTGGCTGAGCTTTCAAAGTAGCAACTTCCTTTAAATATATAAAACGTGCCTTAGGAAACAGTAGTATTTCAGCAGTGACAAAGTTTATTGGATCAACAGAAAACAAGCAATATGCATAACAAAATTAAACAGCTGCATAAATTTGGGCACCCCAACAGAGATATTACATCAATACTTAGTTGAGCCTCTTTTTGCAAATGTAACAGCCTCTAGACACCTCCTATAGCCTTTGATGAGTGTCTGGATTCTGCATGGTGGTATTTTTATCATTCATCCATACAAAATCTCTCCAATTCAGTTAAATTTGATGGCTGCCTTCTTCAAATCATCCCATAGATTTTCAATGATATTCAAGTCGGGGGACTGTAACGGCCATTCCAGAATATTGCACTTCTCCCTCTGTATAAATGCCTTTGGAGCTTTTGAAGTGTGTTTAGGGTCATGGACAAATTTACTTACCTTCGTCATAGTTTACTTCACCGTACTTCGCCAGGCGTAGATTCGCCAGGGTTTCGCAAATTCACAAAGATCCTAAGTTGCGCACAAGTTACCGATTGTTTGCGAAGTTGAAAAGTAGCGATCGGAAATTTGCATACAGTGTGAAATAGAAGTTTGAATGGACGTTTATGCTGCAGCAAATAAATAACACTACACAAGCCCAGGGAAACTTAATTAAAATTATATAGAGGTGTTCTAATGCCCTACACATGTGCCCACAGTATGGTTTAGTTGCCATATGTTATCAAAAGTAGGGGGGGAAGGAGGGTACCCTAAAAAAACGTTTCCGTTCTTTTTCAGCCTATATAACGTAAAAAAACAGCAGCGGAACTTTTTTTTTTTTGTTACAAACTCCTATCTACTCTATTGCACTTCGCCTGGTCTGACCTGGCGAAGTAAACTCTGGCGTAATTTGTGTAGTTTCGGCCGTTTGCCAGAGTGCAACTTTGCCGTTAGACTGCGCAGTTGCGCTAGTCTATCTACTTCGCTAGCGAATTTTCCCCTGGGACACTTTTAGTAAATTGGCGAAGTGGCAAAATGACCTAACGCTGGCAAAATGTCGCTACCGCCAGTTAGTGAATTTGCCCCATTGTCTTGTTAGAATATCCAACCCCTGCGTAACTTCACCTTTGTGACTGATGCTTGAACATTATCCTGAAGAATTTGTTGATATTGGGTTGAATTCATCCGACCCTTGACTTTAACAAGGGCCCCAGTCCCTGAACTAGCCACACAGCCCCACAGCATGATGGAACCTCCACCAAATTTGACAGTAGGTAGCAGGTGTTTTTCTTGGAATGTGGTGTTCTTCTTCCGCCATGCAAAGTGGTTTTTGTTATGCCCAAATAATTTTTGTCTCATCAGTCCAAAGCACTTTGTTCCAAAATGACTGTGGCTTGGTTTAGGTTTGGGTGTGCATTTTAACATCACTAACTTGCAGGTCTTTGGAGGTGATCTTTGGGTTGTCTGTAACCACTCACAATCCTCTGCATATGCCGCTCCTGTATTTTTCTTGGCCTGCCAGACCTGGGTTTTACAGCAACTGTGCCTGTGGCCTTCCATTTCCTGATTACATTCCTTACAATTGAAACTTCTTAGATAGCTTTTTGTAGCCTTCCCCTAAACCATGATACTGAACAATCTTTGTTTTCAGATCTTTTGAGAGTTGCTTTGAGGATCCCATGCGGTCACTCTTAAGATGAGAGTCAAACAGAAGAACAACTTAAAATTGGCCACCTTAAATACCTTTTCTCATGATTGGACACACCTGCCTATGAAGTTCAAGGCTTAACAAGCTAATCCAACCAATTTTGTGTTGCCAGTAATCAGTATTGAGCAGTTACATGCATTCAAATTAGCAAAATTACAAAGGTACCCACATTTTTGCACAGCCAGTTTTTCACATTACAGTTTTTTTTATGGTTTTTCAGTTATTTGTATATGTATTGCAATTAAAAGTAGTGTTTGTCTGTCCCTTTCTAGTCTCTGTGCTGGTGGCTCAAACTGTTGATACAATGTAAGACAAAGCAGCAGACCTGTCTTTGCTGGGGAACCAAGACTTCTGCAACATTGTTTAAAAAAGGAACAACCAGAAGTTAAACAAATGCCGCAATAGCAATTGTTTTTGCAAAGAACTGTAAACGCACTAACATTTTTTAATAAATGTATATTGGAAAGTTGCTTATAATTGTGTTTTCTTTTATTAGGCAAATTTTTATTTTAGGGTTGACTTGCCCTTTAATAAACACGGATTTGGGGATTTTTGTGGATAAACCATGTAACTGTAGACAGAGTCAACCAAGTGGCTACTACAGAAATTAAAGTACTGTTTTGTATAAAAAAAAAAGGCATTAAATCAAGGGAATTTGAATCTTTATAGATCTCTGGAAAGGCTTCGCCTTAAGTGTGCAGTCCGTGGTCATTAAGATGGTACATTAAAGAACACTACAGGCAAATAACAGGGAATAGGAAATTAAAAAAAAACACAGAGGTCACAGAATCTGTAAAGGCATAGTGTAAAACAAACCCAGCTGCTCATATACATAAATTCCCTGAAATTACAGAGAGGTGGAACTGCTTCACATGGATTCTGTGTCATGGAAGATGTGTAAATTGACATATGTAGAGGCAAATACATTTTTCCAGGAGGCACTGCAATATTTTCTTGCAAAACTAACATGTCAAGATAAACTGAATGGTATTCCTAGTAAAAAGTAAATGCTCAGCAGTGCTTTTCTGGCTGCCAATGACCTTGTGGTTTAGGATGTACTGAAGGATAAGATCAACAGACATTAATGGGTCTGCTACTGGAGGCCATACCTTCTAGGCTTTCCACCCTTATCTCATTACAACACCTGCAGAAAGCAGATTAAATTGAAGAGGAGCAATGAAGCAGCAGGATAGGATGATCACTCCCTTGAGACCCTAATCTTCTGTTTTCTAATAACATCTGTACAATCCGTAAATGTTCTGTGCAGAACATACTGAAATAAGCATTTCCACACTACTGCACACAATTATCTAACAGTTCACAACAGCCTGTTTTGAAGTTGCGTAACTTGATAAGGAATTAAATTACTGACATGACATGTCACAATTATAAACCTGGTAACAGTATTTGTTCTCAGTTTTGATCCAGGAATATAAGGAAGAAAACATTTTTGTCAGTAATTAAACGTATAAAAACAGCCCTCAATTGAAATTCTAACTAGGTGGTCAACACAATGTAACAGGAAGGAATCACTTAAATGCACTTACAAATAAGACAAAAGGGATGTTTAAAAAAAAAAAATTGTTGTTGCCGTGTCTGTACTGCTTAGCTCTTAGATTTGTAATATGGTGGCTAGCAGAAATAGCACTTTATTTTTGTAAAATCATTTAAATAGGATTATAGTTTAAAGTGGACCCGTCACCCAGACATAAAAATCTGTATAATAAAAGTCCTTTTCAAAATAAATATGAAATCCAATTTCTTTTTTTTATTAAAGCATTCATAGCTGTTGTAAACGCATTTAAAAATATCAGCTGTCAATCAAATATTGCCTGCCCCTCCTCTATGCCTAGGCATAGAGGCGGGGCAAGCAATTACTTTCACTTTCCATTCAGCACTTCCTAGGTGTCACTGCTCTCCCCACATTCCCTTGTTCTCTTTAATTGTGTAGCCAGTACAAGGGAATGGACATCAGGTCCCCTATTCTGGTGCACAAACAAGATTCTGAGAAGATGCAAGGCTTGCCTTAATAACAGTGTCCACAAAATGGCTCCTTCCTGCTTGCTATAATTATGAATTCCCAGACTGATGGAAACAAGATTCAAATAATTTATACAGCGTAAATAAAGTTCATTTTGCATGACTAACATGATAAAATAGGATTTTAAATAATTTTTTTGGGTGACGGGTCCCCTTTAATGTTATTTGCAAAGGTAAGAAAGGCACATGGAAAATGGTCTCAAGAGCCTTGATATCATTACTGTTATAACATAAAAGTTAACACTGCAAGCTGTGGCAGTCCAGTCAAATGTGACGAATATAATCACTTTAATACAACCAGCAGCCAACCATTATACGAATAATCATTCATATAAAATTTCCAGCATCCTGCAATTTCAGATTGAAAACATGAACATTCTTATCACATCTGCAACAGAGTGATTTTGTATGTGTTGTTAAACTACATGGAGTGCCCTCTTGGAAAGCACTTACATGTGCAATGAGCTTTGCTGCCAGTTGGACTCTACAGTCTCTACAGAATGACAATTATCTATGTCTCACAGCTGAAACATCCAAGGCCTTACATTTATCACCATACCTGCAAAACAATAGTTCCAAATGCATGCTTCAGGATATTCACCACTTCCGCATGCGACAGCCCATCCAGTGGTTGTTGGTTAATACTGACAAGCCGATCTCCAACCTATACCAGACAAGCCAATGAATAAAACATACATATCAGTATTTATTACAGAAGGAGGTGATGTAATGCAGTACTTGGTATTTTCTTTACTTTGCAATTTAGAGAATATTTCAAGATTAAATAAATACAAACTAACCACCTTGATGATTAAAAAAAAGCAGCTTGGCATAACAAACTATTAAAAACTTTGCATCTGCAACAGGTAGCTGAAAATTTACAAGCGAACAGTAATAAAGTCTATGAAAACACAGTTCTCACCTATGCACTTTGTTTTAGTCTAAAGGTTATTACCGTGTTTGTCCTTAAAAGTGTGATGAGAATGGGGCTTGTTTGGGGTTTTCTTCATTATGGTTAAATATAGTGAAACATGTAGGATTATTTCACTTTTATTAAGACAAAATATAAATTTGTTGATGCATCATTACTGTTCATAGTCACATGGTGATAAATACAGATACTTACTTTTAATTTGTGTGTCCGAGCTGCTACACCGCTAGCTTGAATCATGGCAACAAAAACGGGAATATCTCCCAATGGGCTGCCTTTCCCTCCTGCAATACTGATTCCAAGAGCATCATAAGGACCCTAACAAAGTGTGAAAATGGAAAATAATGGAGTCATTGCACATTTACTTCCAAGCTCTTATTATAGCACCTCAATTTTTTTTTACTTACTCTATTTATTTCCACAGTTCGTGGCTCCATTTCTGTGCCTGTATTTAAAAAGAATGGACATATTAAATACTTGTTCACCAAGAAAGAAAAGTGGAGCTAAATATAACCAAAGCAGAATACAAATGTACATAGCACTACAGTAGATAGACAAGCACAAAAGATGACACAAAAAGGGGCTGGCTCTGTAGATATTTTCTCTGAAGACTTAGGCATCTTACTATATTAAAGTTATTTGAACTACAGCTATATACTAAAGCCTTCTCTTTTGTAACACTGCCATGCTGTCAGTCACACAAATAAATAGAGATAAGCACAATAAAAAGATCATAAACTTGATTTAGAAAGTGAATTTCCAAATAATGGCACTCAGAGTAAGTATTGAATTATTCGCTTATACTGACCCCCGCCATTTCTTTGTTCATTTAACTGTCCAGTGATTGTGAAAGACAAATTGAAATTGCAACAAAACATCAGAAAACACAAATAAGCAATGGTCTTGCTGTCCTTTTACAAAGCTCTTGTTAAGTATCAAATAGTATAACGTTTACCATCAAAACAACAATATTTAAATTTTTAAATTTAATTACATTTTTACATTTACAAGGTAAAAAAGGTAAAAAGGTTTTTACCCAATACTTTGTAAAGCATACAACTAGTCATTTGTAATGTTCTTTTTCTGCTATATTTATTTCTCTCAGATATGAACTATGCATTTGTCTTTAATGCCACACAAAGCACAGACACAATAAGTACATGCAACTGTGCAGGTAATCGAGCTGTAGTATTTACCAGAATATCTTTGGGATGAGTCTGTAGAAGATTTCTTGGAGCTAGCAAAGTCTTGCATGTTGGAATTAACAGGATTTAATGATGGAGGAAGACCACCATGGGAACTCTTTTGGTTGATCTAGAACACAATTGAGTAATATTGTCTAGTTTAAATGGTGCACACAGTAACATTTTTAACAGAATAACAATGATATCCTGACAGTAAACACTTAAATTACCATTTTCCACATTTATTTATGTACTGTGAATTTGTATTGTTTTATATAAAGTGTTTTAAATTTACTTTCATGCAATTGAAATATTTATTTATATTTGTCTAGGTGAATGAATAGATATGCATTTTGAATTAAGCTGCAAAACAGCATTTAAGATATGAATCAAAGCAAATATATATTAGCAATCAATAGTTATACAGAGTCACAATAAGGAATGCTGGGACCTTATTGCAAAACTTTTTTTTTAAAGGGGATCTAACACGAAAATGAAAATTTAATATAAGCTTCATCTCACTGAAATAAGACACTTAATACAATCAATTAAACATTCTGTACCATTTAAGAAATAATTAAATTAGACTTTAGTATCTCACTCTCCCCAACCTGTCACTCTTCATGCTAAGGTCTGGGTCAGAATTCTATTGACAGGTAGGTCAAATACGTCTTTAAAGGAGAAGGAAAGCTACGGAGGCATTTTATTGCCAATAGATTAGCTGCAATAGTGCAAGCTAGAATGCTATATTTATTCTGTAGAATGTTTTACCATACCTGAGTAAAAAGCTCTAGAAGCTCTCAGTTTGTTTAGGATAGGAGCTGCAGTATTAACGTGGTGTGACATCACTTCCTGCCTGAGTCTCTCTCTGCTCTGGGCTCAGATTACAGTAGAGAAGGGAGGGGGGGGGTGGAAGAGGAGCAAACTGAGCATGCTCACGCCCAGGGCAATGAGGTTTAAGCTGAAGGCAGGAAGTCTGATACAGAAGCCCATGTGTACACAATAGAAGGAAAGAAATGTGGTGTTTCTTTTGACAGAGGACTCAGAGCAACATTACTTTGGGGGTTCACTGGTATATTTAGATGGACCTTTCTGATAAGGCTTACTTAGTTTTAACCTTTCCTTCTCCTTTAAGGGGGACTCCCTTTTTGAGAATAACTCAAATAACCAAATACAGCACGAACAAAAGGTAACAGAATAACAGATTATGACATACACCCTGAATGCAAAGTAACAGGATTCCCATCAGAGCAAGATATTTTTAAAGAGAAAGCACCTAGGTTAAGGGTGCACCCCACCCTAAAGGATGTATTAGACCTGTCAATAAAAAACTGACTCCATCTTCTGTATGAAGACAGAATGAAGAGAGACAGGTTGATCAGAGGGGGGGGAGTGAAGAGTAACCTAATTGTTTTATAAACGTAACAGAATTTTTAAGTGATTATTATTTAGAAAGTTTCAGCAAGATGAAGCTTATATTAAATTTATTTTCACGACAGATTCCCTTTGACCCACCAAAATAAATCAGTAATCAAATCTTAATCAAAATATCTCTGTCTAGATAGCACAGATTTCAATCTTAGGTGGAATACACAGCCATGATTGACAGTGGATGTGAAGTGGTTTGAAAAATCATTTATTTAAAGCAGGCACTCAAAAAGGCAGACTTCCACCAGGCAAAGGTTTTTAAGGTGAAAAGTAATTTATAGTATCCATAGCCTTACGCGTTTTGTGTTAACAAACACTTAATCACAGGTTATGTCAATCATGAAAATACAAAAATGAGGGAGAATCAGGAACCAACCTCACTAGCTTGAAAGGTTTTTCTGGATGTCATCCAAGATCCAACTCGAAGTCTTCCAATCTCTAAATGCACAAGTCCTTGAGCACACTTGAGATAAAACAGGAAATTCTTTTAAAATCAGTGCAATGGAATGTTCTCACAGGAAGGTATGGACTTCAAATATGAAAAGTTAACTATACAGGTATAAGATCCGTTATCCGGAAACCCGTTATCCAGAAAGCTCAGAATTACGGAAAGATTGTCGCCCATAGACACAATTATAATGAAATAATTAAACATTTTTAAAAGTTATTCCTTTGTCTCTGTAATAATAAAAGAGTACCTTGTGCTTTATCCCAACTAAGATATAATTAATCCTTATTGGAAGCAAAACCAGCCTATTGGGTTTATTTAATGTTCACATGATTTTCTAGTAGACTTAAGGTATGAAGATCCAAATTACAGAAAGATCCCATATCCGGAAAACCCCTGGTCCGGAGCATTCTGGATAACAGGTCCCATACCTGTACATTTTAAATTATGAGCTATTTTCAAAATTAGAACTTGCCAAAATCCTTTCAAAATGAGCTTCTATTTATTCTTAAAGGGATACTGTCATGGGAAAAATTTATTTTTCAAAATAAATCAGTTAATAGTGCTGCTCCAGCAGAATTCTGCACTGAAATCCATTTCTCAAAAGAGCATACAGATTTTTTTATATTCAATTTTGAAATCTGACATGGGGCTAGATATATTGTCAATTTCCCAGCTGCCCCAAGTCATGTGACTTGTGCTCTGATAAACTTCAATCACTCTTTACTGCTGTACTGAAAGCTGGAGTGATATCACCCCTCCCCCCCCCAGCAGCCAAACAAAAGAACAATGGGAAGGTAACCAGATAACAGCTCCCTAAAACAAGATAACAGCTGCCTGGTAGATCTAAGAACAACACTCAATAGTAAAAACCCGAGACACATTCAGTTACATTGAGAAGGAAAAACAGCAGCCTGCCAGAAAGCATTTCTCTCCTAAAGTGCAGGCACAAGTCACATGACTTGGGGCAGCTGGGAAATTGACAAAATGTCTAGCCCCATGTCAGATTTCAAAATAGAATATAAAAAAATCTGTTTTCTCATTTGAAAAATGGACTTCAGTGCAGAATTCTGCTGGAGTAGCACTATTATCTGATGCATTTGAGAAAAACATGTTTTCCGATGACAGGATCCCTTAAACTAATGTAATAAGTCTTGTAGACTTGTGCAACAACAATTATGCCTAAATACACAATGATCTTATAAAAAACATATAATACATATACTACTGTATATTGTATGAACCATACAGTTTCCTGACAATAAAGGTGCCCATATGTAGACTGACAAGTTTACTTCTTTGTCTATAGTGGGTAAGTCTGGATCTTTTAGGCCAATATACAGACCACAAAACAATGCACTCCCTAAACAATATCTGATTCTGATTAAGATAGAAATAAAGCAGGCTGAAAAATTCAGTCAGCTAAGGACCATGGATGTAGGTTGTGACTGATGGATCTGCATAATTTGATTATAGGCCCAAGGGCAGAAAGACTGGATCAGTTTGACTTGGTCCATTACTTAGGTAATAAAACCAAGGAAACATCTGCTAGTTCGTTGATCAGGCCAAAATAACACAACTTGTTGCATATAAGCCACTTAACTAATACTTGGATAACTACAAAATATTGTTGGCAAAGATTTTGGGACACAACTTCTGCAGGCAAAACTCTCTTTAATTGTATGGCAGAAATTCACTTGTTCAGAATTAAACTGTAAAGTTTATTGTTTTGACTTGTTTTGCCCGTTTTATTATTATCCTTTATTTTATAGATTTTCTACTACATAGATTATACAACATTTACATCAGTCCGTGCCCTCATGTTTTTTTTGTGTGTCTGTATAGGGCCATTGTCTTGTGGTAGGAGCAGGATCCCCTTTCCAAACTTCTGTTTCTTGCCTGACTATTTCACATCCAGATTTTGCGGATATCAAATGACTTTCATTCTTCAGTCCAAAGCACTTGTTTCCAAAAGGTCTCCGACTTGTCTAGATGCAGTGCTGCATACCATTGAAATCAATCATTTTTTGGGTGATACTACAGGTAAGGCTAGGCTCGTATGTATAAAGCAGCCACTCCTAGTCACTGCTCGGATTTGTCTGTATACTTTTGGCCACACCCACTCTTCCTATTCTCAAATTTCACTCTTAAAATTTGGTAACCTTATTCTATATAGGTTGTTCAGAGAATTGAGTGATGGCTGCATTCTTTACTGTGAAAAGTCACACCATCAATACCTAAAAGGGTTTGAACCATTTGAGTTCCCACCCGGAATGTATTCACAGTTGCATAGTTAGTTACATAGTTAAATTGGGTTGAAAAAAGACAGAGTCCATCAAGTTCAACCCCTCCAAATGAAAACCCAGCATCCATACACACACCCCTCCCTACTTTCACAAATTCTATATACCCATACCTATACTAACTATAGAGTTTAGTATCACAATAGCCTTTGATATTCTGTCTATCCAAAAAATCATCCAAGCCATTCTTAAAGGCATTAACTGAATCAGCCATCACAACATCACCCTGCAGTGCATTCCACCACCTCACTGTCCTCACTGTGAAGAACCCCCTACGTTGCTTCAAATGAAAGTTCTTTTCTTCTAGTCTAAATGGGTGGCCTCTGGTACGGTGATCCACTTTATTGGTAAAAAGGTCCCCTGCTATTTGTCCTCGAATGTACTTGTAAAGTGTAATCATGTCTTCTCGCCTTTTTTCCAGAGAAAACAACCCTAACCTTGAAAGTCTACCCTCATAATTTAAGTCTTCCATCCCTCTAACCAATTTAGCTGCACGTCTCTGCACTCTCCCAGCTTATTTATATCCCTCTTAAGGACTGGAGTCCAAAACTGCACTGCATACTCCAGATGAGGCCTCACCCGCCCCCCCCCTGCCTAGTTTAAACACTCATCCAACCTCTTAGCCATTCTTTCCCTTAGCACCGTGGACCCCCTTCCATTGAGGTGCAAACTATCACGACTGTATAGGTTGTACCGCAAGGAAAAAGCCCAGTGCTCTAGGAACCCAAACCCTTCCTTCCTACACCAAGACTTGAGCCACACATTATAGCAAGCAGGCAGCAGCCATTTTGTAGACACTGTTATTAAGACAAACCTTGTATCATCTAAGAATCTTGTTTGTGCACCAGAATGAAAAAGGTCCCCTGCTATTTGTCCTCGAATGTACTTGTAAAGTGTAATCATGTCTTCTCGCCTTTTTTCCAGAGAAAACAACCCTAACCTTGAAAGTCTACCCTCATAATTTAAGTCTTCCATCCCTCTAACCAATTTAGCTGCACGTCTCTGCACTCTCCCAGCTTATTTATATCCCTCTTAAGGACTGGAGTCCAAAACTGCACTGCATACTCCAGATGAGGCCTCACCCGCCCCCCCCCTGCCTAGTTTAAACACTCATCCAACCTCTTAGCCATTCTTTCCCTTAGCACCGTGGACCCCCTTCCATTGAGGTGCAAACTATCACGACTGTATAGGTTGTACCGCAAGGAAAAAGCCCAGTGCTCTAGGAACCCAAACCCTTCCTTCCTACACCAAGACTTGAGCCACACATTTAGCTCCCTAAACTCCTACTGTTTTCCTAAACTTGCACGTGGCACGGGAAAAATTTCAGAAAAGATGACATTGGAAGACCTTTCCTTGATCTTAGAGCCTAGATCCCTGAAATCACACTTTAAGGCCTTCCATCTACCATTTATTTTGTCATTAGTACCGATATGAACTAAGACAGCTGGGTCATGCCCAGCCCCACCCAATAATTTGTCTATCCGATCAACCACATGCCGAACCCTTGCACCAGGTAGACAGCAAACTGTTCGGTTGTAGCGATCCAGATGGAAGATTACCCTATCCACTTTCCTAATAATGGAGTCCCCTACAACCACAATCTGCTTAGTTAATTCATTTATTTTAATACACATTAACAGTTACCATTTTGTCTCAAGTCAATATGATGCATTATTCAAATTGATTTGTATTTAGGTATTTATTTGGAAAGGTTGATGAATTGTTAAATGTGAATTTCATGATGATAATTTTCAGCCACATTTCCAACTGCATTTGAACAGGTGTTTAGCATCAGAGTAATTTGAGTCATTTGATACACACCATCAATTGATTGTACCTTGAATAACTACCTTTAAAAGTTAACCAAATCAATAATTTTAACTAATTGCTGCATTTTTAGAATTCTCTGCAGGGGAAGTAGGACTAAAGGGGTTTGCCTCAGCTGTAGAAGATGGGTAGCGGGAAAGCAAGATTCTAAAATGACTGGCATTACTAGTTTCAGATATGATAAAAAAACTGCAATGTTAGTCCATTGCAATATAATAATGATAAATACTCAACAATTTTTGTTACGTAAACAATTCTGATTCAGACTAGAGAGATCTATAATCTATATTTCTGCCACTGATGGTTTTTCCTGCCTTTTCAATTGGAAGCTAAAGCTTTCTGTAATCATAGTACATCAAGATTACCTTTAGCACAGTTGCTACAATCTCTTGAGAGGCATTCCGCATGTCTTCTCCATTAACTGACATAATCTGGTCACCTTGCATTAACCGTCCATCAACATCTGCAGCCCCTCCTTTCACAATGTCGGAAATAAACACTCCACTTCCATTTCTTGAAGAAAAGATTTAAGTCAGATTAACAATTTTTTCAGAGCCTAGACAGTATGTATGAAATACCTTTTTTTCCCATTCTGCATTTATTCCCTTTTCAATGAAACACACAAAGCATGGACCAACCAGAAAATTACTACAACTTGTATTATAGTATTCACAGTTATTATGCTCTGGTTGGTGATTTACCTTAAAGAGGATCTATAAACTGCTAATTGCTTAAAAACATTTTATATTCACCATGTTCATTAGTCAACGCACCTTATTTAATATTAAGGAGTGGTAACAGGGTATTGTAGCTGCACTGACCACTGGTGGACAAAATGCCCTATGTGCTACAGTACTAATGGCTAATACTGCTAGTACAGGTGATACTATACTATAATGATTGTTTTGGGGACCATAACTGGCTGTACTTACTGTATCAGGCAGTTAACATTTACATAAACAGGAAGTGGCATGAGTGATATCAGTTATTACTTCTACACAGTTAAAAAACTGCCCCATGTGCCATTAACTTAACCCCCAAAGACACTATATACAGTGGGTGGCAATGGATCCTGACACCCCAGACCTCCCTTTACCCTACCAAAAAACATGCTACCTAAAGGCTGGAGAAGATCTTAGCACTTTAGAAATATAAATAAACAAAGAAATCATCTGCATTGCTAAAAATTCTACCATCTCTACCTAGTGGTAGACATGTAAATAGTACCCAAGTTTTATCAATGGGATTAAAAGATGAGTGTTCACTCTAGGAAATAAGGACTGCATATGGGAAGCAACAGCTGCCTGAAAGGACTTGCATTGTGCTGTGCTATCCATTTCTGAAAGCATACAATCATGCATAATGAATCGAGATGGCAGCAAATACCATTATTTAAAAAACAAACATTTTGGTTTGAGAATAACATTTTAAATGTTAGAATGAATTATTTGCAGTGTACACATTGTGATACAGTATTAAACACTACACTATAAAATCATCCCTTCAGTGAACCTAGGTAATATTGAGCTTTCTGTGCAGGCATCATGGCTCGTATTGTAACATAACTGTTATGGACAACTATATAAGTATGTGGATACAAGCTGGTTTAATTAAAGTTATGTAATTTTGTACCGTGAACAATGACAGCTATTTCAAAGCGGTAAAACAGAAGTTAATGCAGAAGCTGATGAATTTAGACTGTAAAATAGCAGTGCATATATAAATGCCTTGTATGCCGTGGTATTTAGCTTTGTAAATATACATATTATGACTTTGCAATGGGCATTCAATGTTATTGAATTACATACAACTGTACCTTTTACCCACAATGCTCAGCCCAAGTCCTCTACCAGCTTTCTTTTGTAGATCTACATGGAAGATGTCAAGATTTTCCTCATCCTTATACTGGGCTTCATCTCTGTATACAGTTAGCTGTACTTTCTGAGGGGTTTGTCTTAGAGCTGTGATTGCATCCTCATGAGAGGCATTCCTCAGATCCACCCCATTAACCTGGAATAAATGGATGTTACATTCTCACGCTGTTTGCAAAGAAAAGTTAATTCTCTGTTCTATGTAAAGGAAATCCCTTTCGTAATAATATTTAATATTTCATTTTACTACAATTTTAAAGGGGACCCGTTACCCAAAAAAATTATTCAAAATCCTATTTTATCACATTAGTCAAGCAAAATGAACTTTAATTACACTATATAAATTATTTGAATCTTGTTTCCTTCAGTCTGGGATTTTAAAATTATAGCAAGCAGGCAGCAGCCATTTTGTAGACACTGTTATTAAGACAAACCTTGTATCATCTAAGAATCTTGTTTGTGCACCAGAATGACGGACCTGATGTCCATCCCTTGCCCTGGCTACACAATTAAATGGTAAAGAGAACGGGGGAATGTGGGGAGAGCAGTGACATGTAGGAAGTGCTGAATGGAAAGTGAAAGTAATTGTCTGCCCCGCCTCTATGCCACGGGCATAGAGGAGTGGCAGACAATATTTGATTGACAGCTGAGATTTTTAAATGAGCTTTCAACAGCTATGAATGCTTTAATAAAAAATAGAAATTGGATTTCATGTTTAATTTGAAAAGGACTTTTATTATACAGATTTGTGTGTCTGGGTGACAGGTCCACTTTAAAAGTAGCATGTTAACATTTATTTTAGAACCCTTTAATGGTATTGATGCTAATGCATCACTATACATCAGACTCAAAATTAAAAACTGCATGCTACATTTTGACGCTTATCAAAGGTCGAAGTGAAGGTTCTAAGTTAAAAACTTCGAAATTTCGAAGTAATTTTTGGTTACTTCTACCATTGAATAGTCCAACTTCGATTCAAAGTTGAAAAAAACTTCGAAATTCAAAGGTCGAATTTTTTTGAAGTATTTCGAATTCGACCATTCGCCACCTAAAAGCTGCCGAAGTGCTGTTTTAGCCTATGGGGGACCTCCTAGAACCTCCATGGAGGCAATTGGGGGAGTTTGGGAAATCAAAGGTCGAAGTTAAAAAAAACTTTGAATCGAAGTAGCGCTACTACGAATCGTACGATTTGAATAAGGCCCACTGTTCCATGTGGCCTCCCTTAAGGTCACTAGAGAGCTGAAAAGCAGGAAATTCTGTTCTGTTAGACTCCGCACACTCCAGCCTTTATAGATTACATTTTTGGCCAACTAACTATATTGGAAACATTTTTTATTTTGCGCAGCCTATTTATTTACCCAGTTTTTATTTTTACACTGAACTGTCCTTTAAGTGTTAGGCACAGCTAGAATCATTAACACATTGTGGGGAAGGATGCAAAGTGCAGAAAAACAGATGCAGCCTGTTTTTCTCACTGTGTCCCTGTCTTTGATATGTGTGGCCAAAAGAACAAGTCCTAGTGCTTTCCATACGGATACAGTGCTGCCTAAGCCCCTCAGAACTGTATTCATAAGGTGCGGTCTGGAGGCATGCAGGCAGGCATCACCCATCCGGACCCTCTACCTGTAATCTAACTTGTAAGTTATTGAGACACTCCAGTTAGGGAAAACCACTAAGAGGTAAGAACAAAGCTGTCTTGAATCTAACAGCTATGGGCTTGGCACAAAGTGCAGACTGTAGCAAAATCCCAGATGCACATGCTGTGTAAATGAACATTAAGGGCCACAATTTTGGCCCCTTCTGCCCCATATGTGTGTCCACAGACAGGGCTCAAATCTGCCCTTTGTGCACATTGACATGTGGAGTCCAGTCAATGTGCACACATAGAAGCAACAGTTTGACATAAATCATATACAGTCACATAAATGAAATCCGAAATATATCAAACCATACTTCTAAAATCTGATCTCCAGCCCAAAGTCTTCCATCTCTGGCTGCAGCCCCTTCTTCATACACTTCATGTATAACTATAGCTTCCTGGAATTAAAGAAAACTTTTTTTTAAGATAAAATTAAATCTTAAATCTGGTTTAATTACATAGTCAGTTTTAGCATATCATTTCATTTGGGTTAGGGCTGTCCTGAAGTCTTAGGCTGTATTAAATATACTACCAATAAATACAAAGCATAACAAAAATGAAAACAAAGATTTTCCTAGATTCACAGAGTTTATTATATATAATCTCACTGATGATGGAGATAAATTATGGCATAAACATAAGTCTCCAAATTTGATTTGTTTAAGTATGTTTTTTTTTTATTTACGGTTTGTTTTTTTGGGGTTTTACTTGTCTTAACATAATGCCCTCAGTATTATATGATTTGGATCTTTTCCTGCCACTCTGTGATCGTATTGGTGTTGATAGAACATTAGTCTAGACAATAATTTAAAAATATATATATATTTTTTAACACACATACTTTTTTATACTTTGAAAATACTACTAAATATACTTACAAGTGGGGTATCTTTCCCACCAACAATGCTTAGACCAAGACCTGACCGACCTTTGGAGATTTCAATAGTCATTTCCTGACCAGGAATAATTGGGCATGTTGCTGGATCAAATGAAGGCAAAGGAGAGGGCATGTTTCCTAAAATATAAAATTGCCAATATCGGTTATAAGAATTTTAACTAAACACACAATACAAATAAGACGAGTGTACAGCTGTTTAAGGTTAAATCTGTGGCTTTTACAGAAAGACGCACAGTTAGATATCAAAATGAAAATGTAATTCTACTAGCTTATGACTATGAAGATTTTCATTCATCCAGGTCATGGTATATCTAGTATAGGTCAATCTAAAAACAACTGGACTTGCTGAGTAATCAATGAAATTGATTACTCAGCAAGTCCAGTTGTTTTTAGATTGACCTATACTAGATATTCTACTAGCTTGTTTTGCAACCTCATGTGTGCTTACTTATTAAGGGGAGTTCAAATCTACACTTAAAATCTCCTGCAATATCATATTATTCCGAAGGGTTCGATTGGACACCTTCTTCAGTTAAATATAATTTTTCTGTTCTTTCTTTTCACAATTTCTTTCCACTTAATCATTTCAAACAGCTTTCAGGCTGTATGACCTGAGCAAATCAAAACGTGCCTACGACTCTTAGGTTCAACTTTTTTTATAGCACAGGGACTTAATGAACTTTAGGGGTTCAACAACACAGGGAAAGTACAATCATCTGCTTGCTTTATGTTTTGGTTTGGAAGAAAAAGCTCACAGGACAACTCTCATACTGTAAATAAATGCTGGAGCATGTCTTTCTTGTGCTGAAAGTGAAGCTCTTTAATTCTGAAACAAACCTCTGCAAAATTTATAAAAATATTGTATTTCATTTCATAGTAGATGTGCGATCACATCCTCATCACAAACAATAAGTTTGTGAATCTGTCTAACAAAAGTGCACGGAGGACAAATAATTGAAAGTGTAAATTCTCATTAATAACTAAAATAACATAAGGAAGAGACTTAATGGGTGTAGTGAGATACACATCGTTTCTAGCTGCAGTTCCCATGGCTTTTTTTATTTCAGGCTAAAGTAAAGTAGAAGAAATGGAAACCTTATCTCATCTACTCCTTTCATGCAAATATTTAAGAATGTTTTAGTTTTCTTACTATAACTGCTGATGTCTGATTCTGCTGGGAGATAAGGAGGAGCTGATGTCAATGACACATCCAGTGAATCAGAAGAGTTCTTTGTACCACTCTTGGAGTATTTTAGTTGGTTGACAACCTATATAGATATAAAGAGACAGAACAATAATTTCAATGCACAGTAAAAATACAGCTGTATATATTCTGTTAGGCAAGATTACTCCTTTACAATTAGGGATGTACCGAATCCACTATTTTGGAATGATGTAACAAAATAATTTCATGGAACACTTAGACCACCATATTGGGGTCAGAACAGAACCTCCCTTATAAAGTCTCATCAGCAGCTGGCTTACTAGTTCAGCTTAATGGTGGCTCTCACCTTTTATGCAACCTGTTCAGCAATGCATGATGTTCCTGTAAAACTCAAAGTGCTCCTTACTTATTGCGGGACAACAGGAGATACTGCTTGCCCAAGACACACTTCTGCCCGATTTACCTTTAAATCAATCCTTTCTTTTTTAAAATGTGTATGTCTTTATAGCTTTAACCCTGGATTTAAAGCAGCTACACAGAGCTGGAAACTCCATTTTTAATAACAACAATATTTTCTTCCCACTTGACTTGATGGACGTATGTCTGTGAAGAAAGTGGAGGCAGGAACCAATAGCAAAAGATGGTGCACTCACAATCCACAGTAAGTGAAAAGATAATCAGGATTGTTTGAGTCCTCTTATCCTTGTTGCTTTCCTATAGTAGTAATTATACAACACTGTGTGCTACCAAGGGCTTGCCTACAGCAGTCTTTACACTACTTCTTTATCTACTGTCCTAGTGTTGCTTCCCACCTGGAGAAATAGAAAAGGCTCCTCTTCTGTCTGCACATTGTAACACTTTAGACCAGAGGACACTTGCCATCACAATGTACATACATACAATATGACAGCACTATATTAGTACAGAAATACTTACAGGAGCTTGTGCCTCAGACTCTGTTACATTGGTCATGATGCCTCTAGAACTAGTTTCTTCTACATTGCTGGGAAGTCCACACTGTTCCTGGAAACAAGCCATTTTTGATTAAGTTTTTGAACGGTTTGATTAAGTATTTAAAGGGTTCCACCATAATAATGTCAGTGTTTGTAAATTTAAATTCAGTTGAAACCAGTATTTCTTTATCTTTCAGTTCTCTGGGTCTGACTCTTAACATTGTAACAGAATTCAGTTCTCCTGAGAAGTCAGAGTTTATGTTTTATTAACATTATATCTATACATAGAGTTTCAAGGTAACACTTCCCCCTCCCCCCAAGAATTCTATTATTAACCAGAATTTTTTTTTTAAACAACTGAAAAGTAGTATAGTGTTTGAATAAATGTATTTAAAGGCAAAATAAAAAGTACCATAAGTCTGCATTTTGAAAACTTTTGGGAAATGCAATTATTATCATTATTTTATTTTTGGCCCATAAAGTAGTAGACCAAAGACAACATGCACAAAGATTATCCTAGATAGGTAATATACAAACTTTGATACTCCAGCAGATCGTTAATATCCACAGTCTGTACAGTCTGGTTGACAATATTTGCAATATTTTTATACTGTAATGTCAAACTTTAAAAACATAATTTAATAGCGATTATGATGACTGAAACTCATCATGTTTGAACTGGAATGGGTAGACTTTTACCAGTTGATGGTGGTAATGTAGGATTTCAAGATTATGCAGACCTGGGGTACCTAAAATTAAACTGTAGAAAATATGAAGGTGTGGGACAAATCCAAGGCAGCAACTGGACTGCAATAATTTAAGAATAATAAAGAAATTATTGCAGTCCAGTTGCTGCCTTGGATTTGTCCCACACCTTCATATTTTCTACAGTTTGACTAAACTGGGATATCAAGCACAGGATACCCCGTGGGAAAATCCGACTAAGAGACTAGGTGAGCTCCACGTGTATCCTTATTTGCATGTTCAGACTGTGTACCTAAAATTAAACAAGTCCCTGTCCTATAATAAAAGGAAGCCATTGCGGGTAGCCATGTATGTTATTAAAAGGCAAATGCTTTATTTTTTTAAATTTACCCATATTTGAAATCTAGAACAAACAATAACAACAACAACAACAACAACAAATCATAATGGTAACATTGCCAGCTAAAGAAAGTTACCGAGATCAATTAAACCCCTAAATCAGAATTTTTCTTACCTGATCTGATAGAGAACTCTCTGGCAATGGATCTGGATTAACAGCCATCTGCTGAACAGCATCTTTATTTCTAAAGAAACAAGCAAAAATTAGTAACAACAACCACCATTGATACAGTTTTGTAGCAATGAAATATATGTATGTCTCTCTGCATAATTCCAATATCATTCTGCACTGAAAAGTTTAGTGACTTTTTAATCTCTAATTTATAAAAACACACATTGACCTTTATTTTCCAGAGTAGTTTTCATTTGCGAAGCAAAATTCAGCTTTTATAACTGATATGATTATATGATAATTTCAGCCTTTGTTATAAAATGGTTAAAATAAAAAACAAACATATGGGGGCATATTTATCAATGGTCGAGTGATAGCGTTTTTTTTTCCTCAAAAGAACAGGAATGACCTCGAAACGCGAATGGTAGCTTAATTAAGAAAAAAACTCAAATCAAATTCGAATCGAATTGTGTGGCTGAGAATGTTGTTTTCCTGACACTAACCCTATAGTTTCTGTTGTTCTTGAAGTCAATTTGATTTATTCCAGACAGCATATACTGTTTACTGGCAGCACATGGCAAAGAGTTATCAAAGACAAACCAGCACTGAAAGTGTTATAAAAGCTGTTTCACAGACATGCATCAATATAAATATGGTCATTAAATTTTGACAACTAATTCCCAAATAGTCTATAACGAAAACAATTTTCATCAATCTTACATTTTACGCACATGCCCAAGGTTCCCAGGTGCATTTTATTTTTCCATATCACTGCACGCAACAGCATTTAACCTTTCCATCATGAAAAGGCTATTCATCTGATAAATTACACCTTTTCAAGAGACATTATTTACAAACCATCTTAAAGCCATCAACATTCTTATGCCTATAGAAGATATGCAACTATTTTCTGACCTTTAGGGGTTATTGCCACAAGCCACATTTTGCTCAAACCTCCTGAAATTATATTTTGCTCATACACTGGTGTGCTATCAGTCAGCCACAATAATGTTCATGCAAAAAAACAGAATTTCAAAAACAGAATTTACATAAACATTAGCTATTTTTGTCTTTCTACTTCCAGCTACCTAGCTTTAATGAAGGAAATAATGGTAGCACAGCCAGGCTTCAAAACATTTGGCTTCAAGATATCTTGCAGCACACAGTACTAATGGGAAGAGAAATGTGTACAGCAAATATAATTTGCGCTAAAAAGTAAAATGTACTTTTGGGTTTGAACGTGGTAAATGGGCCTTTGATATACTCTATATCACTGTCATTTTCTTCTAGTAATTGTCGTAAATCTTCCAGGGCTCTGCGTTCTTCACTGGACAAATCTGATTGTTTAGAGGTTTTGGCGAAGTGCTTAAATAGTAGAAGTTTTCTCCCAAATAAGTGAAGATCTTTTATCCAGCTGAAAATTTTAAATGTATTTGTGGGTGAAAAGGACAACCCTTTTTGAAGTGCTTGTTGTTGATATTTATCTAGTGCAAAGGAAGACAAGTTGAAAATTTGTAATGCATCAGTCTGTGCTATTTCTTCACACGGTAACCCCACCTTTGTCTGTCTCTTAGGCTTGATTTGTGTACAGGTCCCTGATGGGGTATCTCTAAAAAAGGTATAGGATTGGAAGAGTTGTTACGTCTGGGGTTTCTGTCTCTTGATTTATTTCTATTGTGTTGCTCCACCCGTGTATCCGAGCCTGAGGCCCCACTTAGCTCACTATCAGATATGTCTGTATCTAGCTCAGACCCACTCGTAATGGTGTATTTTTTATAGTCCTTAGAGTTTTTATTGGAATAGTTAGGGTCCTCATATACTTTCCCTAAAGCGTAATCTGTCTTGTCTCTACAAAATTTTTTCCATTTTCTGGATTTAAGTTCAGATGCTAGCTTGTCAATATTGGTTTGAAGATCTTCCTCTAATTTTTTGAAAGTATCATCCTCCTTAAACCCTTTGACAACTTTGAGATAGTTGTCCACTTCAGTGTTGGTTTTTTCCAACATGACCACTTCTGTGTCCCTAATCAGACTCATTAGTTCTAAGGAGCATTTGGTCAGGATATCATGCCATTTGTCATTAAATTCGGTGCAGCTGAGATGACCAGCTGGGCTGAGTTTAATTCTCAGACCTCTCGGGATGATAGACTGTGCCACATATTTCTCAATAGAGGTAATTTCCCACCATAGTTTCGTTTGCTTGATCATTGCACGTTTCAAAGGCTTAAATGCATCACCTACAGCTGGGTTTTCGTTAATGGTAATTTGACTGGCTGGATCATTATTGAATAGACGATCTGCGTCTTCCCTCCATTTATTAAAATTAGAGGGATTAGAAAGGAAGCCTGCCATGGTATTTATATTTGGTAATAACAATGTTAAAGGATGGCTCTAGAAAGAGAATGAAACTCCAGAATAAGAATCAAAGAGAATGAGCCAAATCAGTCAGAGGGTACTACATACACCCGCAGGTTTGAAAAATAATTACAACTTCACAAAAAATACATTGAGAGGCTTGAGGTAATTAGAGCCTTTAAATATAGGGCACTAAGCCTCAAGCCCCCATGCAAACCAGTTCAGGTGTTTGTAGTCAAATAACAGCAAAATTATGGACACTTAAAACGTAACCTTTAATAAATATAGTTAAAATTACAAAACCAAAAAAGTATATATACAGGGCTGTGCCCTCAGTAACACAACACCACTACAAAGCGTGTAGACCCACTGCCTCTAAATAGTACAGGCAGTGCAGGACATTCGCCTTAAAAAACAAAGATTAAAAGGTGCATCAGGTGGTATGCGGTGGAGAGACAAAATGCCAGTTAGTAAGGCGATCCACATGGGTTTGAAGCAGCCTAGTAGCTAAGATTTTACCCTCCCTTTGATTTTCCCATCCCCCAGAAGACAATTCTGCCTATCTACGTTGGGAACGGTTGGGAGCTTCTCCCCCACCGTCCACCTATGCTGCCCGACGCGTTTCGCCGTGAAAACGGCTTCTTCAGGGGCATAGGTGCTGGACTGGTGTCAGTGGCCGGTTTAAATACCTCTCCGGTGAATTTTCGGCGTTCGCGCATCGTATTGACGTCACTTCCGGTCGCGACGCGAACCGGAAGTGGTCATCCGCGTCTGCCCATAGTACCATCATGTTTGAACTGCGCATGCGTTAGCCAGATTTTGCCAGTACTTGGATGAGACGGGCAGAATTTGAATGTCTGCCATAGGCTATTGACGCCTATCGTGTTAGATGCGCATGTGCATAAGAGATTTTGACAGTTTCAGTGCTGTCAATGTCTTTGGCTTAATTAGAGTTATATACTGGTATAATAGCCTGCCTAAATTACTCGGAGAGTGTGTAGAAAGGTACTTATTACGTATATTTTGGGTTATAAATTCAGACAACTGGATCAAAATAGAAATGACAGGTCGAATTAACCTGTTGTTTGATAGAATTACCAAAAAATTTAAAGAATAATAATATTATACCATGAGAATAAGTTAATTATATCAGAGGAAGGGTAAGAAAGTAAATCTTTCATTAAGTCCCAAGGGGGCCCTGCTTTTCATAGTGTAGATCCATTCGGCTTCCTTACGTAGTAGTTTTTTATCAAGATCACCTACTCGTGTAGTATGAGCAATTTTTTCAATGCCCATAAAGTGCATGACCTTAATGTCACCTGCGTGAATTTCATTTATGTGGTTGGCTACTGATGTGTTCCTTTTATTTCTAACATCTCCAACGTGTTCCATAACTCTCCGTTTAAGTTGTCTCGTCGTTTTACCTATGTAGTCCATGCCACATTCGCATCGCATTATATAAATGACTCCTTCAGTGTCACAATTTATGAAATCTTTGATATGATGCTCCCAATTATCAGTTTTTCTAAACAGTGAATAAGTTTTTTTAATAAATGGACACGCAACACATCTGCCGCATTTATGGCAGCCTTTAGTTCTATTGGTCAGCCAGGTGCTTGATGCTGGGGGTACATAGTGACTATGAGTGAGACCATCGCGAAGATTACTGCTTCGTCTAAAAGTTATCAGTGGTCGGTCTCCTATTGCTTGATTCAATGTGGTATCCTGTTGAAGTATGTGCCAATGTTTATTCACTATATGTCTTATTTTATTGTGCTCCTTACTGTAGTCTCCAATGAGTCTAACGCATCCAGAACTATGATTATTTTTTAATCGGGTAATTTGCCTTTGATTTATTAATAAAGAGTTGCGGTCTGATTCAAGCGCTCTTTTATATGCCTTTTTAAGGGCATCATGGCTATACCCTCGTTCTTTGAAACGTGCATACAATTTTTTGGCCTCTATTTTAAATTCTTCTGTTGTGCTGCATAATCGTCTAATCCTCAGATATTGTCCCACCGGTATTCCTGAAATTGTATTTTTCGGGTGTTGACTGTTTGCATGAAGCAAACTGTTGGTGGCTGTCTCCTTCCTATATACTGAAGTTGCTAGGTTGTTATTAGTGGTTTTATCACGAAAAATACGGATGTCCAGAAAATTTACCGTATTTGCATCAATTTGAGCAGTTACTTTTAAATTGATGTGGTTAGTGTTAAGCTTCGCTACAAATTCATGAAATTTCTGACTGGTACTAGTCCATATTAGTACTATGTCATCTATGTAGCGAAGCCAAAGCGAGATGTATTGAGTGTATTCTGATAGTTCCTCATTAAACACCAGATTATTTTCCCACCAGCCTAAAAAGATGTTAGCATAAGAAGGGGCGCACGTACTTCCCATTGCGGTCCCCCTTTGCTGGTGGAAGTATTTACTGTTAAAGGTGAAATAATTATGTTTTAGTATAAATTCAAGAAGTTCGACAACAAAATCATTGTGTGCAGTGTACTGGTGTCCACGTTGCATTAAGGTGTCCTGAACTGCTTTCAAACCAAATTCATGTGGTATACTAGTATATAATGATTCGACATCCAAACATGCTAAGTGATGTTTCGAGTCTAGGCAAATGCCGTCTAAGCGTCTGATTGCGTCTGTGGTGTCTTGTATAAACGATGGCAGGCAGCTGACGAATGGTTTTAAAATCTCGTCAACATATTTGCTAGACGGTTCTGTCAGGCTCCCAATCCCAGAAACTATGGGGCGTCCTGGTGGGTTTGTGGGATTTTTGTGAATTTTGGGAATGGTATAAAAAGTTGGAATTACAGGAGATTTGACCGTCATGTATGCAAACTCATCTTTATTAATTATCCTTTTTTCCAAACCTGTCTTCAGCATCTGAGATAGCTTAGCTTGGAACTCTCTAGTGGGATCTTTGGAAAGCTGTATATAACAGTTCTTATCCCCTAGTTGTCTCATGCATTCTTTAACATATGTACTTCTATTTTGAATGACGATATTTCCACCTTTATCGCTAGGTTTTATTATGATTTCACTGTTGGCCTTTAAATGTTTCAAACCTTGTTTTTCTTTCCAAGACAAGTTATTTCTAGAGTATGTTTCCTTGCTATTGTTGTTTTTGAGGTTTCTGAGATCCTTAGTACAGGCCTCAATGAATACCTCAACCTTTGGACATAATGAACCTGGAGGTGTAAATGTACTTTTGGGTTTGAACGTGGTAAATGGGCCTTTGATATACTCTATATCACTGTCATTTTCTTCTAGTAATTGTCGTAAATCTTCCAGGGCTCTGCGTTCTTCACTGGACAAATCTGATTGTTTAGAGGTTTTGGCGAAGTGCTTAAATAGTAGAAGTTTTCTCCCAAATAAGTGAAGATCTTTTATCCAGCTGAAAATTTTAAATGTATTTGTGGGTGAAAAGGACAACCCTTTTTGAAGTGCTTGTTGTTGATATTTATCTAGTGCAAAGGAAGACAAGTTGAAAATTTGTAATGCATCAGTCTGTGCTATTTCTTCACACGGTAACCCCACCTTTGTCTGTCTCTTAGGCTTGATTTGTGTACAGGTCCCTGATGGGGTATCTCTAAAAAAGGTATAGGATTGGAAGAGTTGTTACGTCTGGGGTTTCTGTCTCTTGATTTATTTCTATTGTGTTGCTCCACCCGTGTATCCGAGCCTGAGGCCCCACTTAGCTCACTATCAGATATGTCTGTATCTAGCTCAGACCCACTCGTAATGGTGTATTTTTTATAGTCCTTAGAGTTTTTATTGGAATAGTTAGGGTCCTCATATACTTTCCCTAAAGCGTAATCTGTCTTGTCTCTACAAAATTTTTTCCATTTTCTGGATTTAAGTTCAGATGCTAGCTTGTCAATATTGGTTTGAAGATCTTCCTCTAATTTTTTGAAAGTATCATCCTCCTTAAACCCTTTGACAACTTTGAGATAGTTGTCCACTTCAGTGTTGGTTTTTTCCAACATGACCACTTCTGTGTCCCTAATCAGACTCATTAGTTCTAAGGAGCATTTGGTCAGGATATCATGCCATTTGTCATTAAATTCGGTGCAGCTGAGATGACCAGCTGGGCTGAGTTTAATTCTCAGACCTCTCGGGATGATAGACTGTGCCACATATTTCTCAATAGAGGTAATTTCCCACCATAGTTTCGTTTGCTTGATCATTGCACGTTTCAAAGGCTTAAATGCATCACCTACAGCTGGGTTTTCGTTAATGGTAATTTGACTGGCTGGATCATTATTGAATAGACGATCTGCGTCTTCCCTCCATTTATTAAAATTAGAGGGATTAGAAAGGAAGCCTGCCATGGTATTTATATTTGGTAATAACAATGTTAAAGGATGGCTCTAGAAAGAGAATGAAACTCCAGAATATGAATCAAAGAGAATGAGCCAAATCAGTCAGAGGGTACTACATACACCCGCAGGTTTGAAAAATAATTACAACTTCACAAAAAATACATTGAGAGGCTTGAGGTAATTAGAGCCTTTAAATATAGGGCACTAAGCCTCAAGCCCCCATGCAAACCAGTTCAGGTGTTTGTAGTCAAATAACAGCAAAATTATGGACACTTAAAACGTAACCTTTAATAAATATAGTTAAAATTACAAAACCAAAAAAGTATATATACAGGGCTGTGCCCTCAGTAACACAACACCACTACAAAGCGTGTAGACCCACTGCCTCTAAATAGTACAGGCAGTGCAGGACATTCGCCTTAAAAAACAAAGATTAAAAGGTACATCAGGTGGTATGCGGTGGAGAGACAAAATGCCAGTTAGTAAGGCGATCCACATGGGTTTGAAGCAGCCTAGTAGCTAAGATTTTACCCTCCCTTTGATTTTCCCATCCCCCAGAAGACAATTCTGCCTATCTACGTTGGGAACGGTTGGGAGCTTCTCCCCCACCGTCCACCTATGCTGCCCGACGCGTTTCGCCGTGAAAACGGCTTCTTCAGGGGCATAGGTGCTGGACTGGTGTCAGTGGCCGGTTTAAATACCTCTCCGGTGAATTTTCGGCGTTCGCGCATCGTATTGACGTCACTTCCGGTCGCGACGCGAACCGGAAGTGGTCATCCGCGTCTGCCCATAGTACCATCATGTTTGAACTGCGCATGCGTTAGCCAGATTTTGCCAGTACTTGGATGAGACGGGCAGAATTTGAATGTCTGCCATAGGCTATTGACGCCTATCGTGTTAGATGCGCATGTGCATAAGAGATTTTGACAGTTTCAGTGCTGTCAATGTCTTTGGCTTAATTAGAGTTATATACTGGTATAATAGCCTGCCTAAATTACTCGGAGAGTGTGTAGAAATGTACTTATTACGTATATTTTGGGTTATAAATTCAGACAACTGGATCAAAATAGAAATGACAGGTCGAATTAACCTGTTGTTTGATAGAATTACCAAAAAATGTAAAGAATAATAATATTATACCATGAGAATAAGTTAATTATATCAGAGGAAGGGTAAGAAAGTAAATCCTTCATTAAGTCCCAAGGGGGCCCTGCTTTTCATAGTGTAGATCCATTCGGCTTCCTTACGTAGTAGTTTTTTATCAAGATCACCTACTCGTGTAGTATGAGCAATTTTTTCAATGCCCATAAAGTGCATGACCTTAATGTCACCTGCGTGAATTTCATTTATGTGGTTGGCTACTGATGTGTTCCTTTTATTTCTAACATCTCCAACGTGTTCCATAACTCTCCGTTTAAGTTGTCTCGTCGTTTTACCTATGTAGTCCATGCCACATTCGCATCGCATTATATAAATGACTCCTTCAGTGTCACAATTTATGAAATCTTTGATATGATGCTCCCAATTATCAGTTTTTCTAAACAGTGAATAAGTTTTTTTAATAAATGGACACGCAACACATCTGCCGCATTTATGGCAGCCTTTAGTTCTATTGGTCAGCCAGGTGCTTGATGCTGGGGGTACATAGTGACTATGAGTGAGACCATCGCGAAGATTACTGCTTCGTCTAAAAGTTATCAGTGGTCGGTCTCCTATTGCTTGATTCAATGTGGTATCCTGTTGAAGTATGTGCCAATGTTTATTCACTATATGTCTTATTTTATTGTGCTCCTTACTGTAGTCTCCAATGAGTCTAACGCATCCAGAACTATGATTATTTTTTAATCGGGTAATTTGCCTTTGATTTATTAATAAAGAGTTGCGGTCTGATTCAAGCGCTCTTTTATATGCCTTTTTAAGGGCATAATGGCTATACCCTCGTTCCCAACGTAGATAGGCAGAATTGTCTTCTGGGGGATGGGAAAATCAAAGGGAGGGTAAAATCTTAGCTACTAGGCTGCTTCAAACCCATGTGGATCGCCTTACTAACTGGCATTTTGTCTCTCCACCGCATACCACCTGATGCACCTTTTAATCTTTGTTTTTTAAGGCGAATGTCCTGCACTGCCTGTACTATTTAGAGGCAGTGGGTCTACACGCTTTGTAGTGGTGTTGTGTTACTGAGGGCACAGCCCTGTATATATACTTTTTTGGTTTTGTAATTTTAACTATATTTATTAAAGGTTACGTTTTAAGTGTCCATAATTTTGCTGTTATTTGACTACAAACACCTGAACTGGTTTGCATGGGGGCTTGAGGCTTAGTGCCCTATATTTAAAGGCTCTAATTACCTCAAGCCTCTCAATGTATTTTTTGTGCTAAACAGAATAATAAACAAAACTACTTTTTTCACTTGTTAAAAAGGTGTTGTCTGCTGTAGCATAAACAACTTTGGGTGGGCAGAATCCACTCTTTTTTTAAAAAAAAAAAAATATATATATGATGCTATATGCCAGTCTTGACAGTGCATTTATGATGTTAGCTTCCCTTAAAAATGCAACAATTTATTGAGGACTAGTTTATTGCATGCACAGACTATTAATGCAATGCTTTTGGTAACATCATGAACTGCCTTCAGCGTGTGGTTGCACTCTGGGGCTTACAGATATGTATTACCGATTGAAATGTCTTTGTACTTTAGGCCCAGTAATATAAGCTTGATGTAGGCAATATGTGGGGGTCAGACCTTATATTATATCTGCATTATATTATATATGATATACATTTATAATATAGGGAGTGGATTGCTAAGTAACACAAGGCATATGTTAAACAACCGTACAAACAAGTACAATTATATGGTAAACAGATAATTTGCATTGCCAGGGGTTGCATGCTATTTGCTTATTGGTAAACAATAGGGATATAGAACAGTTGGTGTTGTAAAACATCAAAGCAAGGAACACTTCTGTTCTTGTCCTGTAAGGACTGGTTCGAATCAAGTGTAGATAAAAGGATCATTGTTTTCAGTACTAGTTAGAGGGGACAGTAGGATTGAAGGGAAAGAAATGAAGCCTCTGTTTTACTCAATTTCATTCTATTGTAATCTATGCTGGACCTTGTTCATTGAACAAAGCATTAGGGGACGGATTCATTAAAGGGGATGTAAAGGCAAAAAAATAAAATTCCACTTTTACTTTAATGTAAAATAAATCTCCAATATACTTTACTTAAAAAATGTGTACCGTTTTTATAAGAAACCTGACTGTATGCAGTGAAATCCCCCCTTCATTTTACTTGCTGTGACAGCTGCAGATAGGATGGTCCCTAACTGCTCTGCAGGGAAAAGGATCATACTTTCAAACGCCAGGGGGAGCCCCCAACCTTACTTCCCAGAACTCAAGCAGCTTTTTTTTTTCCCTGTAAAGCAGCCATGGACTGTATAGAGATTTGTATACCCAGTGCAGTCTGCATATGCCAATTATTAACAAGTCTTGCTGTATCGGCTTCTATGGCAGATATTATTTGACTTGTGCTGTTTTGATAACGATCCCTAAGCTTAACCTCCCAACTGAAGCCCAGACCACACTGAGCATGGGCAAGGTCTCGGTCTTGCAAAGATGTTTAACAAAGTTACAAGATGACAGCCACCTGTGGCCTACTTTGAAAACATAAATTATTTGTTTAATTAGGCTTCTGGTGCAGTAAGTTCATGTTTATGTTTAGTATACAAAATACAGCATTTTTAGCATTATTCTATTTTAGAATTATTCTACTTTAGTTCCCCTTTAAGGCTATGTATATAAATATGTTTTTCCACCGCGGTTCAGGCCACGGGTTTTAAAAAAGCTGGCCACTGTGTAAATACGCTAGCGGAAGTGCCATAGCCTAAACTTGAAACCGCTAAGCGTATATACGCAGTGGTTGGCTTTTTTAAAAACCACAGCACAAACCACAGCGGAAATGCTGCTGTGTCCATAGCCTTAGGGTCGAATTGAAAACTCGAATTCTATTTTTTTTATGGTCAAAACTGTCAAATTCGACTAGGGAATTATTGAAACTCGATTTAAGTTTTTTAAAAAATTCTAAATTATATTTTTGAGATTTATCATAATCTGGCCCTCTAAGAATTACTGTATAAATTAATGGGAGAGGTGCAGTGACCAATTTGGAGTTATTTGTAGCCTTCCTGACAGTCGAGTTTTTTTCGGAGAAAAAAATCTAATCGTTATTTGGTTGAATTCTATTCAAATTCAATTCGAGTTTTCGAGTCGGTAACATTAGTTCGCGTTTTACATATTACATTTTTAACAAATAATTGTATATTCGATTTTGAGTAAAATCAAATTCATGTGAGCATAAAAAAAACTCACATGAATTCGAAATTCGACCCTTAATAAATTTGCCTCCCGATGTTCTTAATTTAATACAAAATACAGGTATGGGATCTGTTATTCAGAATGCTTTGGACCTTGGGCTGTCTGCATAACGGATTTTTCGGTAACATGGATCTTCATACCTTAAGTCTACTAGAAAATCATGTAAATATTAAATAAACCCAATTGGCTGGTTGTGCTTCCACTAAGGATTAATTATATCTTAGTTGGGATCAAGTACAAGCTACTGTTTTATTATTACAGAGAAAAAGGAAATTATTTTTTTAAAAATTTGGATTAATTTATTATAATGGAGCTTATGGGAGATGGCCTTTCCGTAATTCGGAAACTTTCTAGATAACAGGTTTCCGCATAACGGATCCCATACCTGTACTACGAGCCTGTAAATTGTTCTCATACCCCTAGACACACAAGTGAGTTGGCACTTGTATTAGCGGTTGTATTATACTGCTCAAATTGGTAAGCAGTAACAGCCTATTCGACATCTGACACAGTTATCTTTAAGATAAATAGCTGGTTCAAGGTGTAATGCATGCTACTATTAGACAGCTCCCTCTTTGTTTCATATATTTAAGAAAATCTATAAATATTTATATTTCTAGTTGAGCACTTCCTACATGTTATCTAGGCTGGGATTTACTTAGAGCCCCCAAACTGTGTATACTCCTGTTATACTCCTAGTCCAGTATTCAGGAATGCTGCTGGAAACTTACTGTACCTGAATCCCTTATAAAAAAAAAACAGCTCCTGCTCATAAATCTTACCATGTCAAGCAACTGGAAAATTATCTGCTAAGCAGAGTAATATATTAGTCAGTTTTCTTTGTTTAAGCCTCTTTATCAGGCTAGAATATTTAAGACATGGATGTCAATTAAGGTCCTTATGGTGCTTTCATTTTGCCATTGTACAGTATTTAGTATTGGTAAGGCTAAAGCAACTGGACTTGCTGAGCAATTTTGAAGACGTTTTCAAGATACTCAGCAAGTACAGTTATTTACACTAACTACTATTAAATAAAAAGACCTTTATAAATGAAAACCTTTATAGACACAACATTAGAAAATATATTGAGGAAATGCTTAAAACACTGTTGTATGCTTATGAGAAAGATTTTTGGCAAGAAGATAAACATTCAATCTGATGCAGTGTTATTTGAACTGCACCATCCACTATCAGTTAATTTACTCCAGTGCAGAGGCTATAATTCAGAACTCATAAATACAGTATGACAACTAGACTTCTACTTTCTTAATATAGATTTATTGCAAGAGAATCCCAGATACATAGCTTATACAGGAACTCACACTATAAGAAAGACTCTTACTTTTTGTTGAAAGTCATTCCTGGTACAAGAAAATAGTACAGTACAAACCTTTTCCATGAAAGACCAATTGTTTTTTTTTTTGACAACTGACAATAATGGATTTATCATTTCACTTTCTTAGAATAAGAATGCAATACTTTAAGGGCAATTAGAAACCCATTTAAAGATGGCTTTTATGGGAGAAGCTGCATTGCTGCTTCACATAGCTAGCAACCATGAACCATTTAAGACAGACCCACGCCACTGTAACTGTTTTGATGCATGACACCCTTTTTAAAATTCTACAGGTAGTGTATGCTGAGTCAGCCACCTCAGTTTCAGGGTACTTGATGTGGTTCTGCATATATAAATATGATGGTAAAAGTCTTTTTTTTTAAATTTACCTTCAAAGCCAAAAAAGGTGTTTACAAAGTCACTTACTTACAGATTAGTATACCACCTAATACCCAAAGCTATTTAGGTCTCTCTATAATCCTTTTAAGTGCCAAGCTCTAAGACTGGATATTTAAGTTAGAGCAGTAGTCCAACAGTCGGTCTGCATTAAGCATTTGCAATTTTTTGTTGGGGAGAAATATGGTTTTAAGGGAATGTTTTAAAAAATTACTTTTGGTGTGCTACCACTATTAATGTGGACATGGTTTTAGAAGATTTTGTAGTAGCATAGGTGTGGCTTAAAGTGGGGTGGTCAACACTGGCTTCTATTATTGGCCCTCCATCAGGAAAGGCCAGAAAAATTCTGGCCTTCTGTACCACAGCATTTGAACAGTACTGGGCTAGGGTAATGTGTTGATGGTTTTGCTTAGCGAATGTATATGAAAGATATCCTGATGGAAAGTTTAAGGTTATTTGTTTAAGTATAAACAAATAACCAATATTCACAGGAAAACAAAATATTTGATGAGTAAATTATAATTATATTAATAAAACCAACATTGTTGGGTTGAATATGGTTTTGAAAAACTAACCTTATAAACACCAACTTGAGTGTTGAAGGGGCTCCTTTTATAATTGCAGACGCATTCTGGTGGCTTTTTCCGAAAATGATCTGATTGTTGATCTACAAAAACAAGTACACATTAGGTACCCATGTTCAGGAGATATATATATATATATATATACTGGATCAAATATGTTTATGCATAAATGACCACAGAGATCCACACTCCACTTTAGTGAATCATATCATTTTTATTTGCATGAATCTAGTGTCCAACGTTTCAAAAAAAAAAAAAAGGCCGAAGCGTTGGACACTAGGTTCATGCAAATAAAAATGATATGCTTCACTAAAGTGGAGTGCGGATCTATGTGAGATATATATATATATATATATATATATATATATATATATATATATATATATATATATATATATATATATATATATATATATATATATATATATATATATATATATATATATATACACACACATACATACACACACACACTTTTTTAAAATAGATATACTATATTTTTAAAACAAATATATAGACCTTTTGGACATTTTTAACCTTTAGGTTAAAATGCCTGCTTGACAGCATGTTACATTACAAATATACCACTGACACAAACGTAATACACTTCTCAAAAGTCTTGGAAGATTTAACAGAATAACAGAGCAAGAAAGAGAAATAAATAATGAAGAAGGGGTATGAGATGTGAAAAGAAGGGGCAACATAAAAATAAATAAAATAAATAAATGAAAATGCAAGAAACAGGTAATGGTGGAGCAAGAGCAGATTACTAAAAAAAGGTATTAAAAAAAGAGACAAAAGCTACATTTTATGATAATTTTTATTGCGTTTCATGTCCCTCACCTGTTCACCCTTCCATTTTGTCAAAAACTTCTGTAGACAAGTCTCAACATACAAAACATGTCCATAAATGCATTTTATTTTTCATGATCCATAGAGTCAAATCCAATGTATCCAAAGTTAAACTATTCTGAACATACAATATACAGTGGTGTGAAAAACTATTTGCCCCCTTCCTGATTTCTTATTCTTTTGCATGTTTGTCACACAAAATGTTTCTGATCATCAAACACATTTAACTATTAGTCAAAGATAACACAAGTAAACACAAAATGCAGTTTTTAAATGAGGGTTTTTATTATTTAAGGAGAAAAGAAATCCAAACCTGTGTGAAAAAGTAATTGCCCCCTGAACCTAATAACTGGTTGGGCCACCCTTAGCAGCAATAACTGCAATCAAGCGTTTCCGATAACTTGCAACGAGTCTTTTACAGCGCTCTGGAGGAATTTTGGCCAACTCATGTTTGCAGAATTGTTGTAATTCAGCTTTATTTGAGGGTTTTCTAGCATGAACCGCCTTTTTAAGGTCATGCCACAACATCTCAATAGGATTCAGGTCAGGACTTTGACTAGGCCACTCCAAAGTCTTCATTTTGTTTTTCTTCAGCCATTCAGAGGTGGATTTGCTGGTGTGTTTTGGGTCATTGTCCTGCTGCAGCACCCAAGATCGCTTCATCTTGAGTTGACGAACAGATGGCCGGACATTCTCCTTCAGGATTTTTTGATAGACAGTAGAATTCATGGTTCCATCTATCACAGCAAGTCTTCCAGGTCCTGAAGCAGCAAAACAACCCCAGACCATCACACTACCACCACCATATTTTACTGTTGGTATGATGTTTTTTTTCTGAAATGCTGTGTTACTTTTACGCCAGATGTAACGGGACGCGCACCTTCCAAAAAGTTCAACTTTTGTCTCGTCGGTCCACAAGGTATTTTTCCCAAAAGTCTTGGCAATCATTGAGATGTTTTTTAGCAAAATTGAGACGAGCATTAATGTTCTTTTTGCTTAAAAGTGGTTTGCGCCTTGGAAATCTGCCATGCAGGCCGTTTTTGCCCAGTCTCTTTCTTATGGTGGAGTCGTGAACACTGACCTTAATTGAGGCAAGTGAGGCCTGCAGTTCTTTAGATGTTGTCCTGGGGTCTTTTGTGGCCTCTCGGATGAGTTGTCTCTGCGCTCTTGGGGTAATTTTGGTCGGCCGGCCACTCCTGGGAAGGTTCGCCACTGTTCCATGTTTTTGCCATTTGTGGATAATGGCTCTCACTGTGGTTCGCTGGAGTCCCAAAGCTTTAGAAATGGCTTTATAACCTTTGAAATTGAACTCAGGTGTGATAAACCACAGTTAAGTTATTTTTTAACAAGGGGGGCAATCACTTTTTCACACAGGCCCATGTAGATTTGGAGTTTTTTTTCTCCCTTAATAACGTAAACCTTCATTTAAAAACTGCATTTTGTGTTCAATTATGTTATCTTTGACTAATAGTTAACGGTTTTTGATGAGCAGAAACATTTAAGTGTGACAAACATGCAAAAGAATAAGAAATCAGGAAGGGGGCAAATAGTTTTTCACACCACTGTATGTTCATAAATGTATTTTATTTTTCATGATCCATATAGTCAAATACAATTTAAGCAGGAGGGGTACACTCCCATACAGTAGATTACATAGTCCCCTGGCTTTGGGGAAGTTTACCCTGAAGTTTTGGAGTAATGCTACATACTAAAATATTCACATTGCTGCTATAGTCATCCTAAAACTGAAATAAAGTGGTCTGCATATCAAGGGCTGCCCAATTTGCAAAGCAGACAAATGAAGCAACCACCAAACAATTTTTTTAAATCCTGAACTAAGAAACAAAGCTATTCTCAATAATTTAAAATATCTAAAATGGGTAAAAACTTTAAAATAGAAAGGCATGCACGTGTTCGTATATATTAAGTTTTTACTTAACACCATAAAAAGTAGCCTAAATTAAAACACTGCAATTCAATTGTTTAAATATCAATCTATGCCTGAGGTAACATTATAGCTGCACAATGATCAAATGGGTTCAGCTTTATTATAAGGGGAAAAAAGTACCTCCAAGAGTTCATCACCAACATGAACTCTCCCATCTCGTCCTGCAGGTCCATCTGGGTTTATTGCTACAACAAATATGCTCAAGCGAGAACGGTCTTTGTTACCAGCCAGGCTGAGTCCAAGTCCATTTTTATCCTTTTCAAGTTCAATAATATGCAAATCTCCAGGGAGGTCAGCATATCTTTGTCTTATTTTATCTAATAAAAAAAAAAAAAAAAAGATAAAAACAGTTGTTGCCTGTTAGTATGTAGCATGTCCTTAACAAAATCCAGTACATTGCCACCAGGGAATTTCACTTTAACAAGGAGTCATCAGAATATATATAAAAACAAAATATACTACTTTTTGAATGAAAGCCCATAGGTAACTGAAGGAAGATAAGCTAAGGAGGAAAAGAGAAGGAAAGAAAAGTAGGATAAGACAAAGGGTTGGAGAAGTGGCAGAAAGGAAATATGAGAGAGTCTATTGTAGGAAGGGAGTATAGAAAATATAAAAATGATGACTAATAAATACAAAAAAGGGGGGTCAAAAGCATGAACCCATGAAATGTTATCTATGTCTGTAAATTGAAAAATAGTTCAGAATGTCAGTTGTGTGTTCACAAGGCTCTGGGGAAGTGTTGTAAGAGTAGATTCCCATTAGACATCAGGATCCAACCTGATTTGATGTTCTGGAGAGTTTTGCACTCTGTTAGTGTTAAGTGTGTAAGATTCATAGACTCCATAGAATTCATGAATTTGGCCGAGCAGCCCCTTGCTAAGTATTATTGTTCAACTACCAGAAGCACTTGCTCCCCATATTAGATCCAGAATGTAGGAGGATAGCGGTCGCTCCACTTTATACTTTTTGGCATGAAAGAGTAGAAATATAATTAAAGGTCAGTTTTAATTTTATAAAGTGTTGTATTAGATGGAATTCAATAAGAGGACTATATGGTGGCATTCCACAGCTAGAATCATTTTTTATGAGAGATTTCCATGCAAAAACAAAGTTCCGCCCCAATGTGAAAAAAGTCCACATTAGGGTTCATGAATTTATTACAGATATCAGGAAAAGCTGTTTAATTCTGTCATACATGACTAGTGTAGATACATAGTAGGCACAGTGTAGATACCTGAACTATATTCGTTTACGTAGTATGCCCTTGATTTCAAGATTTTATTTATTAGTATAATTAAGCACAACACTCATGACTATTGCAACAAAGTAACCTTTATTACTATTGCACATGTATTACTACTGTAAAATATATTTTGGACTACCTTTATAGCATCAGTTTAATACCTGGAACAAGTGTAATAACAATATTTAATGGTCCCGCAATCTGTACCACTAGCATTACAGTTGAGTACTGGTTGTCATACTTATTCGGTTCGTGCCTCCTTGGAGGTTCAATGTTTGATCAAGGCCCTACAGTAAGATGAAGTTAAAGATACTGGAAATATCCAAGTTGAAGTCATTTAGCCATAGTTCAAAGAAGGAGATTAAATAAGTGTTCACCCCGGAAACCTGTCCCTGTTTGGTCTTCAGCCTGGCCCCACCAAAGTTATAAGCCCCCCTTGTGGGGGAAGTGGGCAGCCGTAAAGTTTGGGAACTGCTGCAGTAGACCTGCAAATTAATCTGAAATACTGCATTGGCCACCTCTATGGAGATACAAATTTGCCGTAGTAGTTACAGTTGTGCGTGAAGTTTGTGAACCCTTTTGAATTTTCAATATTTCTACATAATATGACCTTAGAGGAGAATGAAAGGCAAATATAACACACTACACCTCTGAATAGTCCTACTATGGTAGTGTTTTATCGCTATATTTTTAGCTCACCAATGCGTACATTCAAGTAGTGATTCTTATGTCCGATTTACAGCCGGTTTTGCTTATCGCCGCTGCCATCCTGTGTAAGGTATGCCCGCTTACGTTTCCTCACTGTCCGATAGTGCGCATGCCCCATTAATAATTATGTGCATGTAAATATAGCAGAGACCGCACCAAGGTAGAACGGAGGAAAGGTTCATAATTCAAGCATGCGCAGAGACGAGAAATATCTCCTAATGTGATTCAAGGCTGCCGCGGGCAGCCTCCAGGAAACACAATCAGATTTCTGTGAGGTAGATGGAGTCCTGTTCTTGATTTCTGCGTAGAGCGTCATCCCTCTCAAATGACACCAGGAACACAGGAATTCATATAGGCTGTGAGTGCTTGCAAACTATGTCTTTTAAAGAGAAAAATTAGTTTTAACCTTTTGTCCTTTAAACCCAGTGCTGGAATTGGGGTGGGATGCACAGGGATGCCATCCCTTCACTTCTTTATTTCTGTGAAATAGCATCCCCTCAGTGGGGATACAAGAGTTTTGAATACCGGTACTTTCTTTTGCTCCTCTCCACTTCTACATGCAAATAAAATGCAGAGGTAAAATATAATATAATTAAATATATAGATCAGGGCTGTCCCAACTGGCAGCTCCCCTTGTGTGGCCCTCCACATGAAAGTCTGCCTGCTGTGTCTGCTTACCTTGTGTAAACTTTAATAGGCATCACTACAGAGATTAACTGACCCTGCCATTGTTTAAACCTCAAATTGCCCTGTATTTTTTACACATGTAGCCCCCCCTGTCTTGTTCACACCTGTGACACTTCAATTGTTTAAATCCTAATGCCCTATACTGTTCACACCTGATACCCAGACTGAAACTGTCCACACTGTTCACACCTTATTTAAAATGCTAATGGGGCACCAGCACTGTGTCACTTTATGTAGTACATTTTAGAGTGGTCCTGATGGGTCTCCCTGTCTCCTGCTTTGTTCTGCCATATGTTCCCTGTGTGTGCCATATTCTGTTTTCCCTATGCTCCCTCTATGTGCCATAATCTGCCCTATTCTCCTTGGGTGTGCGAAATACTCTTCCAGTGTGTGCCCTACTCTGCCTTCCCTATGCTCCCTGTGTTTCCCTATGTTCCCTGTGCTATTAATGTGGACATGGTTTTGTGGTAACATGGGTGTGGTTTAAACTGGGTGTTGTTTAAACCGGGTGTGGTCTAAAACAGGCAGTGGCTAACACTGGCTTCATTATCAGCAACCCGCCATGTAGACCAGAAAAATTCTGGCCCTCGGTAGCACAGAAGTTGGACAGCACTGATATAGAGGCTAAAAAGAGAAAAAAATGCAGGGACAGAGAAGTAGAAAAGATAAAAACATGTTAAACAGATAAAGAAGGTGGACACATCAGAGAGAAGAAGAAAACAGGGGAAACAAAAAGATTAAACTGCAGCAGATTAAGGAATAGTGAGAGAATGATAAATATATGAAATAATCTTGGGTAATATAGAATATGATGGGGTTGTGCTACGTTATGACACAAAATGTCAAAAGAAAGTTTTGATGTTTGAGACTTTTTATAACAATGGGTGTGGCTTATGGGTGTGGCTTATGGGTGTGGGAGGGGCTTGTTTAAGCAAGCTGTGCTACGCTCACCACACAGAGCATGCCTCCACTTTTTCAGCGACTCCAATTCTAGCACTGCTTAAAGGAGAAGGAAAGGTTAAAACTAAGTAAGCCTTCTCAGAAAGGTCCATCTAAATATACCAGTAAACCCCCAAAGTAGTGCTGCTCTGAGTCCCCTGTCAAAAGAAACACCACATTTCTTTCCTTCTATTGTGTACACATGGACTTCTGTATCAGACTTCCTGCCTTCAGCTTAAACCTCATTGCCCTGGGCAAGAGCATGCTCAGTTTGCTCCTCCCCCCCCTTCTCTACTGTAATCTGAGCCCAGAGCAGGGAGAGACTCAGGCAGGAAGTGATGTCACACCATGTTAATACTGCAGCTCCTATCCTAAACAAACAGAGTTTCTAGAGCTTTTTACTCAGGTATAGTAAAGCATTCTACAGAATAAATATAGCCTTCTAGTTTGCACTATTGCAGCTAATCTATTGGCAATAAAATGCCTCTGTAGCTTTCCTTCTCCTTTAAACCTGATCTTTTTTATGCAAGTTTAAAAACTACATAAGAACTAATAAACCAAATGAATAAAACAAAATACATTTATTGAGATAAATATTACAAAGCGGCATATTTGTGTGTGGAAAAATATGTGAACCTTTGCTTTCAGTAACTGGTGTGCCCCCACTGAGCAGCAATAACGGCAACAAAACATTTTGGGTTACTGTTGATTAACTTTACATAGACTTTGAGGAATTTTAACCCATTCCTCCATACAGAACAGCTTCAACTCAGAAATGTTGATGACCTTTCTAGATAATGAAGGTCAGGACTTGGCCAAAACATTAACCATTCTGATTTTACCGGACATCAATTTCCCCTTCGAATGAACTGAGAATTCTAGAGTTTCACATACTTTTGCCTCACACATATATGTAACTTTGGGCCATTTTCCTTAATAAAAAATGAAGAAATTAAAGTAGCACAGATATTAATGATATTTCCAGCATAAATGCATTTTTTGCGATACATTACAATACCAGTCTTATGGACATAGACATGAGCTTGCAGCATCCATTACCCACCACTTGGAAATCTGGCTAAAGGTGTCCAGGGGTTTTAGGTATAATTATTACCTGTATTATTTCTGCACACTTGTGGATATGGAATATGCACTGATTCCATTACCACTAAATGTGGCAAAGGTCAAAGTGCAACTGCTAACAAAGAAAATTGAACCCGGAAAGCACAGTGCTTTTAAAAGCATCATTGTGCGTTAATTTACAGGATAGTCTTATACAACATGTTTCGGCATATCTGCCTTCCTCAGGTGCATGTTTTGGAAGATATGCCAAAACATGTAGTGGAAGACTATCCTATAAATAAACACACAATGATTCTTTTAAAAGCACGGTGCTCTCTGGGTTCAATTTCTTTATTTGGAATCTGCTGCAGCATACACAGGGTTGCTACCTGTTGAGAGGCACCATACAGTTAAGACATCATATGAAGACAAGCTTCCTTTTGTGCAACTGCTAACACTGAATAATTTCCATTGTAGGGAAGCAACATGGGTTGCCCGACATCTGCAGCTAGAAGTCAAAAAGACAACTGTGATTGGTTCAATCAAAGTTAACAATTTCTTGGAAGAAAAGTTTGCTTCTATACATTAATCCAAGGTTTCTTAACTTTGGGTCCCCAGACAATGCAATGCTTCACTTCCCAGCAGTCTCCCACATATAATCAAGGTTATGGCATGTTGTAAGTTATAGGTCCTGCAACATCTGAGTACCCAAGGCTAAGAAACAGGATATTAAGCTTGTGTATATAAAAATCATCTTGAGTTCCCAAAATCAGAGAGATTCTTTAAAGGGATACTGTCATGGGAAAAAAAAAATTCAGTTAATAGTGCTGCCCAAGCAGAATTCTGCACTGAAATCCATTTCTCAAAAGAGCAAACAGATTTTTTTTATATTCAATTTTGAAATCTGACATGGGGCTAGACATTTTGTCAATTTCCCAGCTGCCCCTGGTCATGTGACTTGCGCCTGCACTTTAGGAGAGAAATGCTTTCTGACAGGCTGCCGTTTTTCCTTCTCAATGTAACGGAATGTGTCTCAGTGAGACATGGGTTTTTACTATTGAGTGTTGTTCTTAGATCTACCAGGCAGCTGTTATCTTGTGTTTAGGGAGCTACTATCTGGTTACCTTCCCATTGTTCTTTTGTTTGGCTGCTGGGGGAGAAAAGGGAGGGGGGTGATATCACTCCAACTTGCAGTACAGCAGTAAAGAGTGATTGAAGTTTATCAGAGCACAAGTCACATGACTTGGGGCAGCTGGGAAATTGACAATATGTCTAGACCCATGTCAGATTTCAAAATTGAATATAAAAAAATCTGTTTGCTCTTTTGAGAAATGGATTTCAGTGCAGAATTCTGCTGGAGCAGCACTATTAACTGATTCATTTTGAAAAATTTTTTTTTTCCCATGACAGTATCCCTTTAATTACAAATATGCTTCCACAGCAAGAGACCTAACAAAACATGACTACTGCCCTTGAAATGTAGTATATCTGCTTTGTAAATTACAAAGCCTCATTCTCTTGGAGAGATGTCTATAACGCATTGTTTGTACAAAGTGCTAACAAGGCCAAATAATCTTATTCCATAGGGACAGATGCTTATTCACCATGGTAGTAGAATCAATGCTTTCTGTTCTAAAAAAAAAACAAAAACATTCTTTAATTACCGTACAATAAACCTACAATTTATTAATTCAAGTCAGATAAAGCTACTCTCTACGGCTAATGCTATATGCTATACACAGGCCAAGAATCAGCCCCTTTGTTGGCATTTGCCTCCTGTCCTGCCTGCACCCCAAACAACAGTCATCCTGGGTGCAGACACATGAGGTGGATTTCAGCAAAGAAATAAGAGCTTGCATCCTCGTGCCAAAATCCACCATTTGTGCCTGCACACAATAGTTCCTGGCGCAGTTAGGACAGGAGGCTAATGCCAGGGTAGGTGTTGCTCAAATATTGAATGTCAAATAGTAGGTTATTCTCCTTCCCGAGGAAGAATATACACTCTAAAACTATATGTTTCTAGGAAAACTTGTTAAAAAGTGGTCATAACATGACTCTTCAGATCTTGAGAAACACTTTTTAAAATGTTCAGCTTTTAGAAAGGAAAATTACAAACCAGTCACCCATTGCCTAGGTGATACTTGTTACTTGCCCTTCACCTGCTTTTGCAATTCACTTAATTTCTTCATATTTGCCTGAAACTAACCTAGGTCTGCTGAATGTGCCTATAATTCTGTTCACCAAGGACCCAACATATATGAAATTTCTTTAAAAGTTAAGTGACAAGCCAGGTATGGGGAAAAGCCAAATACTACTCGTGACGAAAACCAGATGTACACTCTGACAGAGACAGACAGCTGTGAAGTCGAAAGCAATTTTGGGTACAAAAATGTACCAACACTGCTTCCTAAAACGTATTGACACCTTCTCCGCATTGGTTCATTGATGCAGTTCTCACACCAAGGCTCTGCATTCCCGGCATTGAGATCCGATCGTTGGGCCATAGGGCCCAAGATGGGATCAGCCTGATATCGCCCACTCAAGGTAAGAGTTAAAGAAAATATTGTAATGAAAGAGAAGTAGAGCAAGATTATACTGTCAAGTACTGACAAATGTGAAATAAACAATAAGAAAAAAATCAACGGGGAGAAAACAGGTTCTCTCAATCTGGGCCAATTGTGAGCAAAGAAGAAAATAACTTTTCCTGCAGATCTCAGACAATTAATGGGAGACCCCAGACTCCACTCACCATGCAACACATGCCTTTGCATGAAATAACCAAGTCATTTTTCAAAGTGGTGCCGATTCCATCAAACCCCAGTGGCAAATACTATAAACAGGTAGCACTTAAGAGTTAAATTTCACTATTTCCCCTAGTAAGAGTCTAGGCTGCTTTGCAAAATCACTGTATGTCAGAAGTTTAGCATACCAACTTTTTTTTACTACCAGTTGGACCATTTCAATTCACGGAATCACCTGAAAAGTTGATGATTAGATCCAAGAGTATGCAGTGCAACCAGTGCTAACGAAGAACGTACCATAATTCAAAGTAAACAGGAACAATGCTCAGAGCCAATATATACAGTATTTATCATCATTACTGAAAGACCACTAGGGGAAAGATCTTCACGGAAAGATCATCAATGTGAAGTGCTATGGGGGACCCCATAAAAATGACATTAGGTTATAGACTGAAAACAGGAAAAAATGCTACTAGAGAAAGGGGAAAAGATAGAAACAAGTTCTAGAATATCTTATGTACAGTTTTTGTTTGTATTTCAGCAATTATTTGGAGAGACTTCATGTGTTGTTTGCCTTCTTCTGGATCAACTAGCAGTTAGGCAGGTTATAGATATAGACTTAAAAGGTTGAACTTTATAGGGTTGTGTATTTTTTTCAACCTAACTTACTATGTGACTGTTACCTGATTCACAAACATTAGCAGTAATTGTTTTCTTTGTATTTGACATTTAGTTCAAATAAATGGAAAAACATACACAGAAAAAGCACTTTAGCTTGTGGAAACTCAATTTTAAACAAGATTCTTATTTAGCACACAAGATAGAATATCAGAAATGGGCAGCATTAGCTTGGAAAAGTTTAAAAAAAAGGCTCAGCTTAGTATATCTATGGATATTTACTAATGGATTCAGGAAAAAGGAATGAAAGAAGAGGACAATCATTGCAGTCACCATTGTTAGCGGACTTGGAAATCAAATATTTGTAAACCCTTATATCTGGCTAGAATGACAAATATTTGACTTGAGCTATGCTTACATTTTATGCATTATTGATTTTTTACCATTCCTTTTCTGTACTTCGTGCTCCTGAAGAAAATCAATCCAATTATAAAGAAAAAGTGCATAATAAACTGTTACATTTGAACAGATACAGCCATTTTACGCTTTCTGCAGCCCCTTTTTTAAAAAACAACCTTTGTCGTGTATCCTTCAATTACATTATTCTCAGACAATTAAATGAGATAGCCTTTAACTTCTATATACATTATTAGACTACAGTCAACAAAGTTTTAATAATTTCTTGTGATATATAACAAAAAAGGTCAGCTCAACACTCTTCTTTTACAAATTCCTTATTCAATATGTGATACTGAGAACAAAAGCAAAACAACTCAGGGCAAGGTGCACTACTGACATGACTGCATCTCTTGTTACACCACGTATACAAAAGAGATAGAAAACTGGTGGCAGGGATTTATTGATTACAAGCAAATATGGTGATTTGGCAACTGCTTTGTGACAATGTATGAAAAATTATTTTTATATATTTATGGATCTGGGGACTATACCCAATGCGGTGTGGTTTCAGTTATTTGGTTACCTCCACACACCAAAAACACACACGTTAGTGCTTCCTGATAAATTGATTCTAGCACATGGTATATAAATGTGATTTACATTGTAAACTCCTCTGGAGCAGGGACTGGTGTAAATGAAGAACAATCTCTGCAAGACAGACGTGTAACGTGACTTTGCTATAAAAAATACTACAATAATCACAATATCAATACATGCCATATACCTTAGGCAACTCTAATAAGCTACCCAAGAATTCAATCTTTGCTTCATGTACAGTTATTCATATTCCTATCCAGCAATATTATGAACTAAATTACCTACACTAACAAAATATAAAGGCAAAGAGATCATGTTAGTCACTGAAATTAATCAATATGCATACAAAATATTTGGTATTTATCCCCCAGAAATGGTCTTCCATTACGAAAAGACCCATCGGAAGCCCTCCTCAATAAACATATTACAGGGGGAAATAAATATACCAGAACTCTAGTGACACATATATTCTCTGCCGCAAAGCAGATAATTGCTAAAACTTGGAAATCCCCTATTCCTTATTTTTTGAGTCTGACAGCATTTTTATTTGTGATTTGTCTTCTGTTATGCAATTTGTATCACAGCTTTTACTTTTCTCATAGAACTTCACATTGCTAGGCAATGTAATTTGCTACATTGGAAAGAAATGATCTGGATTACATTTTATACACAGGAATGTCTGTTTATTAACATCTGAATTTGCATTGCGAACTGGGATGTCCAGTAACCGCTCTTCCTGTAAATGACAACTTGTTTCTTTACTAAAATAAAAAGAATTATACAAAAAAAAAAAAAAAAGTTCATCTGTGCCAGAAAAGGGCTGGTTTGCTCATTATGGGGACAGCCCAAGCCTCTAGTTCACCTTGAGTGACATAGATAATCAATATTTGTTTTATGTAATAAGTGTGAGCCTAGGGTTGAAAAAGAGAATGTGGGAGCTGTTCAGATACAAGTGAAAAGTTTTCCATTCCCCACTCTGGTAATGGCATCCTAGGTTTGGGCAGTAAAACAGCAGCTCGAGAAGGAATCCCCTTTCAGAGCAGGAGGAAGGGTAGAAGCAACAGGAGCAGAGGGCACTTAAGCACCAGCTGAACATCCATTTTTCAACTGTCCTTATTTTATAGGGATGCACCAAATCCAGTATTTTAGGATTCAGCCAAATCCAGAATCCTTTGTGAAAGATTTGGCAAAATACCGAAGCCCAATTTTCACATATAAATTATGGAAGTGAGAAAGTTAGGGAGAAAAAAAAAAAAAAAAAAAACTTTTTTTTGACTTCCTTGTTTGGCCAAATCCAAATACTGCCCGAAACCAGAACTGAATCCTGGATTCAGTGCATCCCTATTATTTTTTATCCTCTCTGGAGTTCAGGCTTGAATTTGTGCAGCAATCTATTTTAACAGGTTCTCCAGTGCAGAAGATGACAGATCTCTTTGAGAGAGAGGCTTTGGTATAATGTATGAGTTACTTGCTGTAGTCCAATGAAGAGGAGTAGCGTTCTACAAGTTTTACTACAGATATAGCTGCTCCCCAGGATAAAACAGGGCAACGTGCCATAAAAGCAGTGCTTGAATTGGAATGAAAAAAGTGGAGGGATGCTCTGTGTGGTGAGAGTGCTAAAACAAGCCCCTCCCACACCATAAGCCACACCCATTATTATAAGCAGCCTCACGCACCAATACTTTCTGGTTTCACTCAATTTAAAGCAAAACCATTTTGATATTTTCTTTTAATGCACAGTTTAATGCCCAGTATGCATAGATTTACGTAACTAACCTGTAGGGACCCCAAAATGAAAATTGTGCATATGACTTTTCTTGGCTGCCAATCCAGCTTCTTCAAACACAGCTCCTTGCCTGTGTATTGTGTCATATCAACCCCATCATATTCTATATTACCCAAGATTATTTCATATCATTCTCTCAATATTCCTTAATCTGCTTCTGTTTAATACCTTAATTTTCTCTTTTTGTTTCCTGTTTTCTTCTCTTCTTTTCTCTATAACTCTCTCTGGTGCCTCCACCTTCTTTATTTCTTTAACACTTCTCTATCTCTTTTATATTTGTCTCCCAGCAATCGTTTCTCTCCTTTATCCTCTATATATTTAACTATATTATATTTTACCTCTGTATTGTATTTGCATGCAGAAGTGGAGAGGAGCAAAAGACAGTGCTGAGGGGATGCTATTTCGCAAAAATAAATAAGTGAAGGGATGGCATCCCCGTGCATCCCTCCCCAATTCCAGCAGTGCATAAAAGAGAGAAGAAGGAATGCTGCAAGAGAAATTCAATTATATGGCAATGTCAAAGCAGACATTGAACAAGCATAAACAGCGCAGGGAGAAAATATAGGCAATAAGCAAGAGGAGGAGATCAGGATAGATCAAGGCATAGAAAATTAACAAAGTCATGCTAGGGTAGGAGCAAAGGTATCCACACAGCAAACATATAACCAAGCACTGAATTTAGGGTGAGACTGGTTATAAAGATCTCTGTTTGCTGAATTGGGAGGAACATGGCTACATACTAATTACTTCCCAGGTGACCCCTATTTATTGAACAAGGCTGGTTTAGTTGCTCAGAATCCAGATTGTGCTGGCTATACTGTAGATGATGCATAGTTACAATTTTCCCTTAGCAGTGGGCATATTTTCTAACTTACAAAGTAATACTCCCACCTTCCTCCTATGTGCTCATGTATTTTCATGAGATACTATAAAACTAACTGTAACTTTACCCTGAATAGGTGAAAAAACAGAAATATTACAACATTCAATTTGGTGCTGGGTGAGATTTGCTATATTCTTATGCCGTTCAAACAGAAAATGCTGTGGAGTACTCACTTTGGTTAAGTCCAGTTATACTAAAGAATACTCAATAGTGCCATTCTGAATAATGTTCCCTATATTGTAGGTAAAATATGCCATATACCCAATAATCGGTGGCATACTGTATTCAAGCTACATTACATCAGACAAAGCAGTATGTAGATCATGTGGACCATAAAAACACACTGACAATCTGTATCTGGCCATAATGGAGGTAGTGAATGCTGAAGTTAAAGGATATGTAAACCCTTTTTAAATTTATGCAGGGTGCTAATTACAGTAATAATTTTTTTCTGTTTCAAGGTTGTCTATATTTAACCATAGCGCCATCTGCTGGTCAGTTCTACTGACTGTATGTGGGAGAGATGTACTTAAGAAAAACAGATAACTGTTCTGATGTTGCTATGCTCAGGGAAAAGATGGGAAAAATCATCTGAGGTTTCTGATATCTTTCTTAAGCTGAGAAACACAAGATAGCTGTTGGTTTTCCTTATGAACCTCTCATAATGAAAACTATCAAAAGAGTCAAAGGAACTGAGCAGAAGGAGGCACTGTTTCCACAAAATCAATTATATTAGTTATAAACAGCTTAAATAAAATATATATTACACCTTTCAAATGTGCATGAAAAGCACCCATGTTTTTTCCCTAATATAGTAGGAACTAACTTTATTAATATTAGAGGGTGGGGCAATCTACACTAGCACTACACCACACACAAGCAGAATAAACATATATTTTATTAAAAATGCATGCTTTTCTATTGTTAAAATGGAAAAATATTTATAGTTATTTTTGTACTAAATAAAAGTTAAAGAAACAGAACTGATTTTCACATGAGCACACCATCCTCAGAGCAACTGTGGCAAAAAGGAGAATTGAATTACCCTTTCATCATAAAACCCTTGTATAACGGCCTCCTTTTTTGTAAACCCACAAAAAAAAAGGCAACTGGAGGAAAGGAGGGAGGGGCATATTTAAAAAATATCTGATTCCAGGGAAAGGTTGGAGGAGTTAGCAGGGATAAATACAAAACCATGACTTAATTATATTTTATAATGAAGGGAAAAGAAAGAAAATACAGATCTTTAATTAAAGAAATAGGGGAAACACATTTTTTGATTTAGCCCCTATATGTTTGGATCATTCTGATGTATATTGCCCCTTTAAGTTTTCCGGATTATACATGTTACCTTACCGTAAGGTATATAGTAAAGCATACTGTACTAGTGGAAGTTGTACAATGCAAATTTAATAACACAGATAAAAGTACCATTTTACATAAAATGGATTTTACATTTCCTGGATGTTGCACAGTTCATGCAATATATAATGCATAACACATTTCCTTGATTTTACATTTTCCCCAGATTTTAAACCATTTGTTTCTGGTCCCTGGAAAATGTCTGTCTATAAAGTAAATAGTGAATGCAGAGTCTCCACTCCAACCCTTTCCTAGTATCCACACTTATAGCCATATGCAACTTTAAACTGATCAGCATCTTAAAGGTATAAGTCAATAATGTAGACAAGTCCTGACAATGTTCAATAATATAAGGATGTTCACTTCAAGAAAATATGACGTCTTGTCTATGTATAAACCAAGGACTTACAATCACAGGTCTTCTATGCTACATTTTACTTTCAGGTCACTAGTGGTAGGAAGCAGAGGTTCATTAAGTTTTTGTGGATATAAAGCATTAAAGGAACAGTAACACCAAAAAATTAAAGTGTTTTTAAAGAAGTGAAAATATTATGTGCTGTTGCCCTGCACTGGTAAAACTGATCTGTTTGCTTCAGACACACTACTATAGTTCATATAAACAAACTGCTGCGTAGCAATAGTGGGAATTGAAAGGCTATATGGCACAGGATAAATAGTCGATAACAGATAACTCTGTAACACTATAGAGCTTATCTGCTATCGGCTGTGTAACCTGGGCCTTTTCTCCTTTGAATGGCTGCCCCTATTGTTACACATCAGCTTATTTATATAAACAATTGTAGTTTCTGAAGCAAACACAGCAGTTGTACCAGTTCAGGGCAACACTGCATAATATTTTTATTACTTTGAAACACTTCTTTTTTGACGATACTGTTGCTTTAATTAAATCTGCAGAACACAGCGTCAGATTAGCCCATCAAAAAAACAGGGGGGCACAGTTAGTAGTAGTTTGTGGAAATGGGGCATGGCAGGCAGCAGTGGTGGGTGAGGCCCTGGAGATCAAGGGACCTTGTGTCTCCAATCCAAACACAAATAGAATATGCACATATTTTATTATATTATTCAGAACAATCTGGTTAAATTGATGATGTTAAACAGAAAAATGTAAAGAGGAAACAACTTTTATTCATAAATATGCAAATTTGCAGGTGTCTGCCAAGCATAATTCTGAAAGTAATCAAAAAACCTTATTAATTAACAACTGCAGGCCATCATGGTAAAGATAACAGAAAACTAAAGATAATATATGCATACCACATCATCAAACTATTCTATTCACAATATTTTTGGAGTCATTTTTGATTCCTCTGCTGCAGAATTAATATAAGAACTAAGCTCCAGGAAACGCATTTTCATTTAGGAAGAAAGGTGAATAGGTGAGCATTTTTCTTTTCCATCTACACAATATAAATGGCAGGCAGTAAATTCTGAATGCAGGGGACATTCTTTTTACACTGCATCCCCTTAATCATTACCAGGCTCTGAAAATCTAGCCCAGAACAGGAGCACAGATGGGTGTCCGCTAAGGGTTACAGAAACATTTAGAGCTTTGGGTAACGGTAGTGACTAATAGAATAGAAAAAGCAAATGTGATTTAAATCTGATGCAGAGAAAACAAGGAGGAATGCTGATCTCAAAAACCTCCACCTACACTAATTTCATTGCCAGAAGGGAGTGTGAGGCATTAGATATGTCTCACAGTAAAAGGATTTTTTTTTCCTTTTTTTTTTTTTTTTAAAGTTAATACTACTGTGCTAAGGACAGAAGTGTATCTACATGTAATAGAAATACTTCAAATTCCAAATGAGGAAAACAAATCTATTTTAGGACCACAGATAAATGGCTCAAACAGTATATTTATGCAAAGCCCTTTCAATTTAAAATAGTCTAACATGCCACTTCTTTGAGAGATCTGGTCCCCTCCTCCTATATTAAGTATATTAGACATGGTTTTGCAGTTGCATTCAGCATAAATGCTGCAAGCATGCTTTATCCTTCACTCTGAGCTATATCTTGATTTAACAATTGCAGTTACTTCTGTTACTTAGTGTTGCTAGAAATTAGTTTGCACATAAATCAAACACATTTTTTTCTAAACAGCATTATGCTCAGTTTAAGGTTCCTGAAAAAGCTGGGCTCTTTAAATCATTAAAACGCATTTTTAAGATCTTTATACGAGTTTCCTACCAGAGGAAGTCTGCTTTATATTAAAAGCTACTGCACATATAAAATGCACAGTTAATTACCACTGCTATTTAACATGCAAAATCTAAAATAAAGCCTATGCAGCTAATTAAGGTATGATACAGTACATACACAGAGTTTAGCAACGTGATAACAAGCTATTGTGAATTGTTTCACTGATTAAAGCTAAAAAAAAAGAATACATTTAACTAGAACTAATCAGCTCGCCAAACAGCTAAAGGCAATCTAAAGAATGAATTCTGAAGCTTACCTGGAAATCCCCCTTGCACCATTGTTTGAAATCGATGCACTTCAGGGAGTCAGCATTCCTGAGAAACGTCTGGCTATAAGATGCTAAAAATCAGTACCCTGCTCAGTCACACACAGTTCCTGCATTTCTTCTGATGACCTTGGGCCTATTTTGTTCAGGGATTTTGCCTCCTTGTGGGGAAATGAACGATGTATTTATGCAATGAGATGTGATCAATTACACTAATTTTAAGCCCTGCTCAAGCTTAGAATCACATCTGTCAGCAGATGAGAGCAGCCTATAAAAGTACATGGAGAAGCAAATTGCTGGTTCCCAGCATCTGACCCACTGAAGCTCCACAGCTGCTGTTTCCTGGACTGCCTAACATTGCTTGCATTAGAATGACATCTCTATTCGGAAACACACAGTACTAAACAATAGCACTTACTCCAGCGCTTCTCTGCAAGTACTGCTGATGTGAGGTTTATTATTCTGTTCATTACCACAAGGATTTACAGTGTGTTTATTGTAATGTGCTGCAGACCCATCTGGTGCAAAGATGCAAAACATCTGTCTATAATCTAATTTGCTTTTCATTTGCTCTTTATCAGAGTATCAGGTATTTCTGCAATTAGATCTTTTTTAAAGATTTTTGGACCACTTAACTAGTTTCAGCGTTGGTAACATATTCCGTGTGAGTGGTATTTATTATCTATGGACATAAATTAATAGCAAAGTTTTAGTGATCTTTCTCATTTTGTTACTTAGAAAGGTATTCTGTTACTAAATGATTATTATAAAGTATTGCATTGTAAGGAATGGTTAATATATTTTTGAAGCAAACCTATATAACAACCTGCAATGCACAGCCAGCTTTAAAAAAAAAAAAAAAGATAAAATGGGTTATTTTGTTTATATTCCTTTACTGTAGTTGTCTCACAGTGTACAAAACGTGAATGAAAGCAATTATATGAAAAACTTCATTTATGCCTATGCAAAAAGAAGCAATTTCCGTATCCCCTTGCTGATGTATCAACAAGCAAAAAGTGTAGTCATACAGTAAATGTTTTTTTAGTGCAAACAATTTGAGTTGAGTTGGCCTGTTTAGCCTTTAAAACAATCATTTAACTTTGGACATTTTCAAAATGGGTTTGGGGCTATAACGTTACACCCCTGGTAACAGGCTTGATTAAGGATGGATCACTTGGACCAAGTAGATTATTTGGGACATTTCAGAAACTAGTTATTACAGAATGGTGTGTATCTAAATGACTGAGTTAAGGTTTCTTTGAATTGTTTTGCATAGGTATGGGATCCATTATCTGGAAACCAGTTATCTGCAAAACCCCAGGTCACAGTTAACATGGGGTCCCTGTTCCGAAGTGCTGACAATCTATTGTAAGAAGCCTACTCATAGCTGCTTAATAAGTCTTAATAAGTCTTAATAATTTTAGTTCCTACACATGATGGCACTACAAATGTATATTCATTCTCAAATAAGTATAATACTAAAAAATACATTAAATGTATATAAAATGTTGCATTTACATGCTTAATTAAATAAATCTACAAACTGATGACAACAGTGACATCTAGTGGTAAAAAGAAGCTAATTTCATAATACATCACTTATTTTCTCACCAATAATGTAAGTATTTGCATACGTTTAATACATATTAGGGTAAAAAACTCCACTACTTGCACATTGCAAATTTATTTTCATTAAGAGATAAAAGGTTGAACTCAAAAGACTTTTTTTTCCAAACTAAGTTACTAGGTTGAAATGAGAAATGAGAAATTAGAACTAAACTTTATTCTGACATTTAGACTCCCCCATTCCCCCACATTGGAGGAAATATGCAGATATTTTGCTTAGATAATTTACCATGGCAAAGCTACACAAATACATATGGAACAAACTTTATTTTGACATCAAATTGTGGCAAATTATATCACTGCCTTACTCTCGGTGGAAAAAGGTGACAGAGCCAGGACAATGATCAATGGAACTCTCCATGAAAGGATTACAATCTTGTCCTCCCTTGGTTTCACCACACCATTACCTTTCACTATTCTTTCATCAATTCTTCTAAACACATATTGGATGCCAGCTTGAAATAAATAGAAGATTTTATAACACAGTCACATTTGGTCTAGAATAAGAGCAAATGGTCATCTGCTCAGGGACCACAGATTTGGGGGGTCACTGTGCCACTATGTCTTTAATTTAACCCTATGCAGCTACTGCTGCCCTCCTCACCCTGCACTGATTCCTCAGCTTTTCTCTGCTTCCTGCTGTTCAGAAAATAAAAAATCCAGGATCACACGTTACACTTTGAAATGCATGTCCATCTTGGATTTTTTCACCAGCATTTAAACCAAGCAAACTAAGCAGCATTTGTGCACAAAGAAAGAAAATGTTGGCATTAGTATTCTGCTTATTATTGGTATTCTGTTTGTGCAAGTGTAGGTAATGCCTTCAATCTATCCACTGATCTTTCTGGCATTTCTAGAGTTCATGAAGTGCTCATTGGCCATTTTTCAGTGGTTTTACAAACTTTTCTGGGATTGAGTGCTTGTTGTAGTGATTATACAAGTACAGCTGGGGTTAATATGCTAATTAACCATTTTCTGTAGTAATTATAGTGCCATGTGACGTCTGGGGTTAATATGCAGATTATCCATTTTCTTTAGTCATTATACTGCCACATCTAGGGTCAATATGCCAATTATCTGTTTTACTGAGGGATTCGTCTGGGATAAATATGTTCATTATCCATTTTCTCTAATTCTGGCATGTCTGGGTGATGTAACATGCGTGTGTTTTAGTGATGTGGCCACAAAGTGGGCATGGTCAAAAAAAAATCTGTCACAGCAAGTTGACGTGGGCCCAGCAACTGGATCTTTGCCCAGGGCCCACCAAGGCCCTGCATGCACAAACAATATATATTAAACTAAAATACTCAGGGCTAGCAAATGATACTTTGGCAAAAGTATCATGCTGATTAATGGCATTATAATGATATAATGAGGTCCTGCCAGAGTACAAGAATGCTAACCCCAACACACAGAAATATTGCAGCATGGGCTACCACCATTATGAATTGTCTGACCCCGCATATCCCAAACACCCACCTCTGGCCAAACAAACCATGGATGGACACGGGTTGAAAAAGGAGAGTAACAAGCACTATTTGGCCACTGCTCTACACAGACTTGTAGACATGTTCTCACCTTCTCTTTGCAGAATGTCTACACATATGCTGATTCTGCTGTGTCATGTGGCACAATGGCAGTAATGACACCAATACCACCATTAGTCAATTAGAAGCAGGTTGGCAAGTGGTAACAAAAAACTACAATATTAAGTAACAAGGGGTCGCATGTTGGATTGCAGCAGTTTTCAATGGTGACAGCCCACTGACGCAGAACACTGGGCCCTTTCATAAGATACATTTTACATTCCAATTAAATTCCAAGCTCTGTCCAATGCTGTCTGCATCTAAAATCAATTGTTTACACAGATGCATGAACACTCTTTAGCACAACTTGACCCTGGAAATAGGGTCTAAAAAGACAAAATTACACTGCTATGAAGAACAGAAATTTACCATCGCTGTCTTCCTCTGGTTTCATTTCCAATGGTAGAGAATCAGAAGATTCTTTGTATGGAGGGGGCAACTTCATAGGTGGGGGACCTCCAGTGAAATGAACAGGAGACACAGTCTAAGAAATAAAAGACAAAAATAAGCATTTTTTCAAATTCTTAACAGAGTTGGTATCATAACATAATGGCATTGTTTCTACTGTGCCTACCAATCAGATAAATTAAATTCAAAGATTGGGTTACACAAACACATGAAAAATATCTGAAATAATATGATCTGCAAGGTAATATGTGAAAAAAATTCAACATTTAGAACAAGAACAACAATTAGAACAAGTTATTAAAATAGATTAGATATTCAAATGCAAACAACCTTTACCACAACTAAACTGTTGGCAAATATAACGCATAAAGACATACATATGTCAGAAAACAAGGACTAGATTTTCTACATAACAGATAAAGACCTGAAAGCCCCAGTACAGAAAAACAGATGCACATAAGCATTTAGAAAATGTCCTTTGGTTTTATATTTCATGTGAACATAAATTTGCTGTTAAGTTATATTTGGAACAAAAGAAAACCGTTTTATTTAATAAAGCCTTAGATCACATACCAACTAATAACAAAATGCACTTAAGGGGAAATGATCGGCCAAAAGTGCATGTTATCAGAAACATAATATTTGCACATAAATGTATAGTTATTGGTTCCATGTTGAAAAAGTATGGTCTATGTATATTATACAGGGTTATGTCATATTTTTTAGGATTAAGTTCTAGGTGTCTTTAAATATACATTGAAATGATCTGCAATACAAACAGGCTATAATTGTCACATTCAGCGCCCTAAATACAGAACCAGTGCTAGGCTCCCTGGTCTTGGCTCTTGCTAACAGCTGCCTTTTACTTCAGGAGGAGCCCTCGGCTAATTGGATGCTGCCAGGTCTTAATAAGAGAGGAGCAAGCAAAGGGTTCTGGACGAGCAAAGGGGCACGATAGTTTTACCAAGGGTATTGGATGGAAGGCAACGCAGCTCAGAAGACCGGGCCAGCACAAGCAGAGTTGAAGAATAGTCAGACAAACCGGGTCGGTGCAGTTCAAGGAATGGTGAGATAGGCTAGGATCAGGATTGGAGAGTGTCAAATAGTCAGCAGGCAATGAAACAATGTACCACCATTCACCCCCTTCAGTCAGTTCCCACAAATCAATGCATGTTTCTATCATTAGCAGACCTAAAAGTGGGGAATAATAGAAATGTGCATTGACTGTGGCTACATTGTTTCAAAAGTATATGATGTCTAATTTGAAAGCTTTTTAAAACCTCTAGGTTCCCATACCTTCCTTACCTCACCAGAACCACACCACAGCAGACCCCAATACTGCACTGTGTGCCATAAAGCTGAGTAGTGCCATTTGAAAAGCATTCCCTGCACTCTCATGCCAGGAGCAAGTTCAAATGCAGCCAATGTGGACTTGATTTATTCACAGTAAATGTGCTCTTGGTTATCAGTGGGAAAAGGACATCAAGTGAACTGATATAGTGTCCATGCAACCTGGGCCAGCACAAGCAGAGTTGAAGAATAGTCAGACAGACCAGGTCGGTGCAGGCACAGTTCAAGGAATGGTCAGACAGGCTAGGATCAGAATTGGAGAGTGTTGAATAGTCAGTAGGCAGGCAAGGATCAGATTGGAGAGTTCAGAATAGTCAGCAGGCAGGCGAGGGTCAATAACAGTATGATCAAACAGGATTCACTAAGAATAAACACCCAGGAAAAAGTAGAACCTAACAATGGACGATGTGTTACCTTCAAAAACCCCCTTAAATACCTTTGAATTTCAAGCTACTTTTGCGCCATCACGTAAAACCAGGACGTGCACGACGTGCCATAGGAGAACTGTCGCTGTAAGGAAAGGAACGCACGCGGCGGGCGTCCTCGCCGGCCACTACACCACCAGGGTGAGTGAACCTTACAATACTGACATTGAGTAAAAGCAGAAAAGAAACCTCAATTTCTACTTCTGGCATTAGGAATTAGAGTTTGATAGGGATTTTGGTTTGGAGTATGAAGAGAAAGGAATAGTAACCCCAAACATAATATTTTGCAAACTTAAAGCTAATGTAATATTACATGTTGCGGTCCCTTTCATTGATAATCCTGCCTACACGCTCAAATGAAACAATGAACCACCATTCACCCCCTTCAGTCAGTTCCCAAAAAAATAATGAATGTTCTAGGAATAGCAGACCTCTAAAAGTGAGGAATAATAGAAATGTGCATTGACTTCTGCTCCATTGTTTTAATAGTACATGATATTATGCCAGTAGACCAGGGAATAGCAAAGGACAGACAGATACCACTTTGAATAAGAATTACATTTGTGTATAACTTCAAAATCATTGAACAATTTGGTTTGTTCTGGTGCCTAATTGCAGAGAGAAAAAATGAGCTTACAATATTCTCTTGCCTATTTACAGATTTTAATTATTCAAAGCAATCTGAGTTCCAGCTCAAACAACTGAATTGAACAATCTGGCCACTTTAAGTATGGCTAGTTAGTACATAGTAGTAATGGTTTACATTGCCTCGATCACATGGTACGTTTAAACATGTCCCTACAGTACAGTTTGTCAGTGCAAAATCATAGCCACTCCTTACAACTTGGCACATTCTTCAACCAAGATGACAACCAACTCTCAACACAAAGTGCTCTAAGCCATTATTTCTGTACCTTTCTGGCACCATATGATATCCAAAAAACAAATATCCAAATGACATAAAAAGAGGATTAAAAAAAAACCAAAACAGATTCCTACAGATATGATTTGCTTGTAGCTATGCAAGTCAAACGTTCCACTGTAAGGTTATTATAACATAATTTTAATCAAGATTCCAGTGTATATTTACTTTGTTTGGTTTTGTTTGTTTTGCCCAACAACAATTCTATTCTTCATTGTTCAGAAAAAAAGGCTGTTCTTGGTGCTTATGAGTGTGCTCGCATGTATATAACTAGACAGATTCACTTCAAAGCAGAAAATTTATATCACATGGAAACAAACTGCTAAACTCGGCTCAGTACTTATTCTTTTACCGCAGAATAATACTTTGAATGCAAAGACCTGAAAAAAGATTTAAAAGTAAGGAAGGAATGAAAACAATTTAAAGGGGTGCTACATTCTGCATTCTGGGGATGAGATAAGAACATTTATTGAAGTGTGTCTTTGCTAAACCATGTCCGTGTTTATCCATAGTATGACAAAGAAAAAGAGAAAATGCTACTGCTTGAACAAAGACTGCATATTTTCATTACTGAATATTTACATCTGTATTCATCCCCTATGACACCAGACCATACTCCTTAAATAGCCCATCCACTTTCTTATAAGTGGATTATGGTACTACAGAATAACTGGCAGATATCAGGGGAAAAACGCTGTGGCCAGAACAGAAAGTCTGAGAAAATGGCATTTTACTCACATCTGAAACTACAATGCGATTATGACAATCAGAAAATCCAGATGAAGCAAATAAAGAGTGAAAATAGTCACTCTCCATTCCATTACACAAATATATAGCCAATATAAACAACTTGTAGCTAGTTCCCTATAATGCTTTTTTTGTTTAACTAAAGAAAAAGGATTAATTTGAAAGCATTTTAAAACCCCTAGGTTCCCACACCTTCCTTACCTCACCAGAACCACACCACAGCAGACCCCAATACTGTACTGTGTGCCATAAAGCTGAGTAGTGCCATTTGAAAAGCATTCCCTGCACTCTCATGCCAGGAGCAAGTGCAATTGCAGTCAATGTGGACCTGATATCTTCATAGTAAATGTGCTCTTGGTCATCAGTGGGAAAAGGACATCAAGTGAAGATAGTGTCCATGCACCCCTCTGCCTTTTATTAAGAGGTACAGAAAACAGGGCATTATTGGGTGCAACCTGTGACAAAGTAAGTGTCTTGAAGGGGCATAGGGTTTTTAAAAAGCTTTCAGATCTACAAAAAGAGACAGGTATGAGACAAAAAGCCTAATTTAAAGGAGAACTAAATCTTAACTAAACAAGTAGGCTAGAAATGTTGTGCATTATGTTTTGGGCTTCTGTACCAGTCCAAGGCAAACACAGCCCTTTAGCAGTAAAGATTTGTGCCTCTGAAGATGCCCCAGTAGCGCCCCATCTTACCGAGACATACAGAGAGATACAACTCCCCTTTTTAGTGCAGTCTCCTGTGTAATGAGCACAACACTCACCTGAAGTGATCCAACAAAAGCCTAGTCATTCTCCATAGACTCTGAATATGGGCAAAACTAGCAACGGACAATTTAGGGCCCCCACAAGACTAAATTACAGAAATTAGCAATGTGGTGGCTTATTGCTGATAATGTGTACCCATAAAGGTCCTCCACACAGTTATCATGACATTCTCAACTTCATTCTTATATGTAAAATGTCACATCGTATTATTAGATGTGGGACCCTTTTGTTTGTAAAATAGCCCAAAAGTTTTCAGTGAGAAGAGTATTTTTAATTATTAAGACAGTGTGATTCATTCATTCATTCATTAAAGGGATTCTGCCATGATTTTTATGATTTCGTTTTTATTTCTAAATTACACTGTTTACACAGAAAAACAATAGTTGTAATATTGATGTGTAGGCAGCCACCTCAGGTCATTTTGCCTGGTCATGTGCTTTCAGAAAGAGCCTGCACTTTTGGATGGAACTGCTTTCTGGCAGGCTGTTGTTTCTCTTACTCAATGTAACGATGTGTCGAAGTGGGACCTGGAATTTACCATTGAGCGATGTTCTTATATCTACCAGGCAGCTGTTATCTTGTGTTGGGGAGCTGCTATCTGATTACCTTCCCACTGTTCTTTTGTTAGCCTGCTGGGGGGGCGGGAAGGGAGGTGGGTGATATCACTCCAACTTGCAGTACAGCAGTAAAGAATGACAAGTTTTTCAGAGCACAAGTCACATGACTGGGGGCAGCTGGGAAACTGACTATGTCTAGCCCCATGATAGATTTCAAAATTAAATATAAAAAAATCTGTTTGCTCTTTTGACAAACTGATTTCAGTGCAGAATTCGAATGGAGCAGCATGATTAAAGGGGTTGTTCACCTTCAAACAACTAGTTGTTATCAGATAGATCACCAGAAATAACGACTTTTTCCAATGACTTTCTATTTTCTATGTGTCACGGTTTTTCTAATATTGAAGTATAAAGTGTCATTTCTCTCCTTCTGAAGCAGCTCTGGGAGGGGGGGTCGCCGATCCTGTAAACAGTTCTAAATTGATACATTTAGTTGATACATTTCTTATCTTTGTCCCTGCTGAGCAGAATCTCTGGGTTTCATTACAGGCAGCTGTTAGAATTGATACAATTGTTGCTAATACTCCAGAGATGCTGCTGAGAAATGTATCAACTAAATGTTGCAAAATTGTAACAGTTCAGAATCTGCACCTGGATTACTGAGCTGCCAGACTGAAACACCAGAGACAGGGACATTCAACTTTAAACTTAGATTTTGGAAAAAACGTAAAAAATAAATAATGGAAAGTAATTGGAAAAAGTCATTATTTCTAGGGAACAATCTAAAAACAACTAAATTGAAAAAAGTGTTTGGAAGGTGAACAACCCCTTTAATGGATGCATTTTGAAAAAAAAATTTTTTTCCCATGACAGTATCCCTTTAAAATCTTTGCAAATTAGCACCAACGATGCAACCCACAGTAACCAACATGAAACCAGCTCTTATAAATGTACGGCAAGTAGACTACTGTAAGTAAAGCTCAGTGGTTGCTGTGGGTCATTAGAAACGCATGTGACACTGCCCTTAGTTAAAAAAAAAAAAAAAATAAATAAAAAAAAAAAACATCAGTGTCACTCAATGATTAAGATAATCACAATCTTCAATTTGGGGAAATGTCCATACAGCTTTCCTCATGCGCCTCTCTATAGCTGTATTATACGTTTCAGTGAAACTTAAAATTTAGAAACTTAGACTTTCAACTGCTTACTCCATATACATTAAATTACAATAATTCTTAAGACACAATGAAGAATACTACTTTTCTGCAGTTTAGATTTAATTACAGCATATTTGCTTATAATTTGAATGCTAAGCTGTGGAAAACATTATGTTTAAAAGAAAGGCTATTTTCATTCCTTCTTACTTTGACGGCAGGGGTTTAATTTTGACATACAGCGCAGAGCAATGGAAACGAAATGTGGAAAGGGAAAAATACAAAAGGAATCAGCACAGAGAAGAGTGACTAATTATTAATAAATAAACAAATGTGCTAACTAGTGAATCACATGCAATCAAGATGGTAATTACAAATGATAATTACTGAATATTGTGTACCTTTCTTGAATATCAATGCTACACTTTGGGAAATAACTTAATTGAATAAGGCCTTGTTTACTTAAAAGTAAACACCATCTGGAGACGCTTCGTAAATGCTTAGCTGCAAAAATTAATAGATATGAGTGATTTCATTGTCTACTTAAGGTCTGCTAACTGTCATAATCATTGGGGCTATTACTAAAATAGCTGGAATCTGAAGATAAACATGCAATGGCAATACCAAAATTGCCCTTATATACAGAAAATTACTCATGAATTCAAGTATGAACATTGTTTTTTTAGCATAAGTCCTCAGAAGCAGCTAAGTACTGTTTTCAATCAGTGGGATAGAGCTTTTGGATGACCTACATGTCCAAAACAGTGTCACAATCACACAGCCAGTTGGAAACACATTAAAATTAATTTTACACCCCACGAATCTACTACATATTTATTCCAATTTTACAACAATACAATGGTTGAAGTGAAACGCACAATATAAAACTCAATCCATTGCCTCAAGTAGAGGCTATGGATTTACTAGCCTTTCTTATTTCTCAGCTATTATCACCTGACCACATATCTTCACTGCCAGGCAATGCTCTAACCCACATGGATACACTCCCAAGCCATGGTAAAAATATACCTTTCAAGATTAAAAAGCTTTAGGAACAAGGAACGTACTTCAATAAAGGATTCTGAGCTTGTCCCTGCACACAGATAGGGGGCACAGGATTCTATTTTCCCTGCTGGTGTATCTACCCCAGTGAAAAAAAACTACCTTTCTACCACTGGCCTTATAGTATAGCCAATGTATTGCCAAGATTAACATTCCCTGAGCTGTCGTATGTGCAATACTGGCCACAGCCAGTAGTTCACCAATAAAGAATGAGAGGAAACGGCAATAGCTGAACTCTCATCAGAATACTCCTTTTAAAAGTCAAATGCTTGGATGTCATACTGCTTGGATACAGAACTGACAGGGCTTAAAAAAATTTGTATTTTATTAAGTTAGTCCAACATTTCAGTCAACAACAGTGATCTACCTCACAGCACTTAATAAAAGGGTTCTTGCTTCTCAGCAAACTGTAAAATGATTCATTAGACAACCCCTCCTTCCAGCAGCAGGGCTACTGAATTTAGCCCCCATTTAGTATATATTTTTCCTTAACAAATATCTGCAATATGTGAACTTTAATTTGAAGTATATTAATTAGGAAAGCAGGAACCTGTTCAGGCTGATACGCATAAGTTTTTTTTTCCAAAAAACTACTCTTATTTTAGCCCTGGACCTCACACCAATATATATGCATGTCTACATTTTACCAAAAAAAAAAAAAAAATATTCAAGTTTTTGGTTATAGAATGTTATTTCATAAATTGAATAGGTCAGATACTGTATTTAAGGGGAATTATTTCAGTTTTGGATGAAAATTTTCATAAAGAAAATAAATTGGTACTACATAAATATGTGCTGAAATGCAGACAGTGTTAAACACTTTGATTTCATTCACTGATAATGAAGTGTTAGTGCCGAACTCAATACAAAGAGAGAAGCACCAATGAAATGTTAAGCTTACCTTAACTGTTACGTCTGTACTTGCTTTTTCGTATTTTGATGTCTTTGTATTTCCAACATTTATTAACTGAAAAAGGTAAAGCAAATCCTTTAGTGGCTTCAGAAGGATACTTAAAATCCCAAAATCACACCTAATGGAAAGGTTGCCGGAAGTTGTAGACCAACCAATACCTGTACCTTAACATCAGCTGAGACACTTGCTCCAGAGAGTATTTCTGCCAATCTGCAATGGCAGAGTAGCAGAAATCTGGGGAAGTTAGCAGTGACATCCTGGGAGTCATGACAGAAAATAAGAATTCCAGCAAACCTATTTGGTTGCTTCTATGGGCATGGCACAACTCATCTGATTTTTTAGAACAACAACAAAGGAAAAGCAAAATGGAATCCAGATGCAGCTAGCATGTTACAACCTTTACAACGGTCACACAAACCTTCCTGAACCCTGCAATGTTTTCAAATAAAATTGTTGCAATCAATATACCATTAGGGCTTCAGCATACGGGCAGATTCAGGGATATTAACCGCCTGGCGACTAATTGCCTCTTCTTCCCTGCCTTCCGTCTGTTAAAATGAAAAATCGCCTGCGGCAATGCACTCGTGGTGCTTCGAAGTCGCCCGAAGTTCGTGAGGCAACCAAGCGACTAAATCTACCAGAACACTTGAAAATACAGGAACACGTCTAATAAATGTATTTTGCAAGACTTATTGCATGCAAATTAATTGATTGCAGCCCTTTTAGCTGGATTTTCTAGAAGTGATCTGGTAACCTATGGAAGAACCTGATTATTGGTATTATTACTCCTAATTAAGTTCTGAAGAGTATTTTAGTACTTAAATAAGCTTGTATGTATACAGGTATGCTTACCCTTGGTGTTGGTGATAAACTCTGAATAACAAAAACCACTGGATTTCCTGAATTTTTGATAGCTTCAACTGCTTCTTCATGGGTGGCATTGTTTAAGTCTACACCTGAGACCTAAGAAACAAGCATGGCAAATTGTCAATAAGTGTAGTGTTCCACTAAAAAAGTGTTATATACAGAAATTAGCCACACTTAACGCCTATATTAAAAAAAACAAAAAACAGTAGAGTTCATATAGTACTGCCATAAAAAGAAATGATAGATATCTATCCGTAATTGAGCAAGCACACCCAGACCTCTAAGTAGCAGTACTGCCAAATGCATGAACCACTGGGGAGATGGCATTCCCTTACACTTAGCAGAAAAAAAACAAAGATACCATCTTCAAAGGCAATGCAAGCAGGGGGCAAGCCCCTCATGTTTATTAAGTCATTCAAAAGATCACTACAAGTATTTGCCCCTTTTCTATATACTATTCAAGGTGTCTTTTGTTGAGGAATGATAGCTACAAAGTTACATGTTGCATTACCATTAGGTTCCTAGTCGTGACATAAATAAAAAAAATAAAGTTCCTCACAAATAGTTAGAAGTTATTCTAGACAGGATTCATCTGGGATTGTTTCAAATGACACTAACCAACTTATCAAATATCAAACTTGTGTAATCCTGAAGGATTTGCAGCTATGTGATATTTTCCGAATTTATAATTTGTGCAGTCAATTAAAGTATGTAATCATTTTTTTGCATTGGAAAATAAGTTAAAATCTGAAACCCTCACTTGTGCTTTACCATAAATCAACCCCTTTATTGTTTGGCCTACCATATACAGTAGTTATTATACCTGGATGCAGAGAAACAGCTACAAAGTCTATATCAGCATTATGCACAGTACCACAATACTTTGAGTGAAGTCAGTTTGCAGCAATAAATGGTATAAAAGGGATAAGGATAAGTTAAGGGGAGGTGATATCAAAAAGTGATTCAGTTAGATCAGGGGTTGATTTTTAATCTACATACAGTGTATTGTGTGTTGAATCAGCAGGGCATTCACTGCCCCCTGGCCATCTGAGGTACATTTTCTGATGCCCCTCCCCAGGAAGAGGGGGGCCACTTAGCTAATGCAAAGAGTGCAATTGCACTTGCTGCACTGGAAGAGATGAGAAATTAAAAATTTTCAGCTTTATAAATGCTGTACCTGCCTATTCAGGTCCCTTATTATTCCCAAGTATTTTATCCCTGTTTAAAGGGTGGTTCATCTTTAAGGTAATTTATAGTATGATATATAATGCCCCATTAGTAGCAACTTTGCAATTGGTCTTCATTATTTATATTTTGTAGTTATTGATTTATTTGCCTTGCTACTTTGCTTCTTTCCAGATTTCAATTGGGGGTCACTGACCCTATCTAAAAGACAAATGCTCTGTAAGACTACACATATTTTGCTACTTTTAATCACTGATCTTTCTATTCAGGCCCTCTACTTTTCATATTCCAGTCTCTTATTCTAAATCAATGCATGGTTGCTAGGGTAATTTGGACCCTAGCAATCAGATTGCTGAAATTGCAAACAAATGAACTGCTGCATAAAAGCTAAATTACTCAAAAAACACAAATAAAAAACGCGCAATTGCAATTTGTCTTGGAACATCACTTTCTACATCATACTAAAAAGTTAATTTACAGGTGAACGACCCCTTTAAGAACAATACAACAATCTGCTCTGCTAAGGGCTTCAAATACCAGTTGTGGAAACGAGAATCTGCAAAATCAACTGTTTTAATTAACTATTCAAGAGGGCCGAGGGCTTTTTTCAAACCATTAATTGCCACTTATGAATTTTGCTGTTGATGAACATTTTTTGAGCGGTTAATATAATTTAACTTCTAAGGAAGTGGTCACCAACCAGTGGTTTAGGAGCAACATGTTACGCTACAACCCCTTGGCTGTTGTTCCCACGACCTCCAAGCAGTCAAGCACTTTTGAATTCCAGGCTTGGATGCAAATTTTGGTTGCATAAAAAACAGGGGTACTACCAAACAGAGCCTCCTGTAGGCTGACCGTGCACATAGTGGCTACCAAATACCCAATCACAGCCATGTTTCATGCTCGTTTTTCTCCCAAACTCTGTTTACATTGAATGTGGCTGATGGTTAAAAAAAAAAGGTTGGGGACCCCTGTTCTAATGTATATTTATTGCTAATATATCGTTAGTAGGTTGTATGTGAAATTTATTGTGAAATGTATTAAACATTCATGGTTAGCGTAAATATCCAAATATGTATTTTTACTACCAGAAGGCCTCCTGGTAGTAAATATCCAAATATGTATTTTTACTACCAGAAGGCCTCCTGGTAGTTTATTGAAAATCTGCCATATAGAGACAGCTTGTCTTAAACGGTGGTTCACCTTTACGGTAACTTTTATTATGTTATAAAATGGCCAATTTTAGGCAACTTTTCAATTGGTTTTCATTATTTAATTTTTATAGTTTTATAGTTATTTGCCTTTTTCTTCTGACTCTTTGCAGCTTTCAGATGGGAGTCGCTGACCCTCCTAAACAAATGCTCTGTAAGTCTACAAATTTATTGTTATAGTTACCGATTCGGGCCTAATCCTTCTATTCAGGCCTCTCCTATTCATATTCTAGTCTCTTATTCAAATCACTGCATGGTTGCTAGGGTAATTTGGACCACAGTTACCAGATTGCTTAAGATGCAAAATGAAGAGCTGCTGAATAAAAAGCTAAATAACTCAAAAACCACAAATAATAAAAACAAATTGCCTCAGAATATCACTCTCTACATCACACTTAAAGTTATCTCAAAGGTGAACAACTCTTTTAAGTTTGGATTTTCATCACATAAAGGAAGCAAATAGGAAGATTTACTAGGTGTTGCTTTACACTTACTTCAAGTATTTTGTCTCCTGTTTTCAAAGCATTTGTTCTTCCTGCAGGGCTATTCTCCAGCACTTGCTTAATAAAGATGCCCTTTAGCTCTTCTCCATTCTTAAGACGCTTTATAATTGACTGTCCACCAACAATACTAATTCCAAGGGAAACCTGAGGTTCTTTCCAAATTTCAACGCTTCACAAAAAAAGAATCTTGTAAATATAAACATTATACAACAACCTACATACGTTATATTAAGAGCAAACATAATTAAATTTTTCTAAACTACAAACAATTACAATAGAGAAAAGAAGGAATGAAATAAATAAAACAAAAAAAGAAAGGAAGTGAGGAGACAGGACATATATTAAATATGTCTTAAGCAAGATTATTCTGTAAATCAAGCCATGTACCCCTTATATCATCAAATTTCTCAGGGCAACCCTCTAGCTAAGTAGGTGAGTTTCTGGATCGGGAGGGAGTTGTTCACAAATTTTTGCCAGAATTGTAAGGTAGGGGGTCCAGGGATTTCCATCGTATTAGGATAGCCTTATTTGCATAGTAGACCAACTGCAAATAGCATAACCTGGAGTAAGATTGAAGCTGCAGAGCCCCTGTTTTTCCCAGCAGAGTTCTGAGAAGCGAATGTTCAGAAGTGTGAGCTTTTCATTAATGAACTGAAGAATCTCGCTCCAATCTCTTTGTATTACCAGGCAGGACCAGAACACATGGAATAGGGAGCCTATATCAACCCTACATTTAGGACATTGATCAGACATTGCCATATAATTTTGCTTAGCGATAGGAAGTTAGATATGCCCTGTTCAAAAATGTTATTTGTATGTATCTTTCCTTCATAGAGGGACCAGTTTAAGAGCATCTGTCCACGTTTCCTCCTGCAGCTCAGGAACATCTCTCTGCCATTTGATTTGGGTTTTCTCCAAAGGAAAAGGGCCCGATGTTGACAATATAGTGTACAGCCATGAGAAAGGTTTCGTCAAGTCCTGCCTATACAAATACTGTTCAAGAGTTGTTTACGGGCCTTGTGGAAAATCGTAAATCGAAGGCATGACGCAATTGCAGGTATCTGAAGAGCAGGTCTGGAGGGGGGATGAACTTCATACATATCATGTCATAACTTTTGCACAACATAATACAATTTAGTGCAAAAATTTAACTTACGTGCGATGGGGACCCCAGTGACTGAAAGTTGGAGTTTCTTCTCCTTCTCCTTCTTCTCTCTCAGGCAATTCACTAATTAAAGCAAACAATGGCAATATATATTAATAAAGACAAATGATTTAAAAAGGAACCATCCCAAAAATCAAAATAGGATATAAGCACCGTAGACACCGAAGACATTTTCTAAATAAAGGCTAATTTTCAGGCTGTTTAGTTTAGAGGGAAGGGTGAGGCTCTTTCCTATAGTTGTTTTATTGGCATATTTGTTGATGAAACGGTCTGTTGATGAATTGCCTCTGTCTATGTTGGTGTCACTGACTTGAAATTAACAAAAATAATTTCTTACAGTGGAATTTAGAAGCTTGCTACATCTATAATTATTAAAGTTAGGAGTATGCCCTTGCATATATAACATTAAGTTGCTATGATATAATATAGCTTGTCAACAACAGAGTTGTTGCAGAGATGTCAACTCAATGTCTTCTAGAACATTTAGGGTCAGGCCACACTGGGCGTTTTGGGTTCCCCAAACGTCTTCCCTCACTCAGCGCCGGCTAAAATGAAAAAAAAAAAAAAAACGCTGTCACTAATCACACGCGGTGTGGCCTGATCCTTAAAGGGTAAAGTCATAAAAGGCAGGTCTAGTAGCTGTTTGCTGTCAAACGAGGCCAGTAAATTTTACCTGGTGAATAGATGGTATTGGTTACTAGAACTGTTGCCACTTCTATTACCCCTTTACAAACTTGACTAGTCAAATATTACTGGAGGTCTAGCTTATATGAACATTTGCTCACACTTCTCACATAACAACATAAACTGCTGCATAGAGAGCATCCTTGGGTGCAAAGACAAACAAAAGAAGGTTCAGACTTCATGGCTTGCATAATGGTATTATCAAAAAATGCTTCATTAAACTCCATCACAAAGAACTGTTGACTTGTTGAGCACTTTGATGCCCATGAAATTCAGTTAAATCAAAGACTTTTGTATGCACAAAAATGACGAATGTCATTTAGTCAAACCTTAAGCTACCACGCTTATTAAAACCTAAAGCAAAAAAATTAAACTATATCCAGAGGAGATGAGATCATAAAAATTTGATAGCGGGGAATTAATAGTACTTCCCGTCTCACTTCACTATGCCAATTTATCATTCCACTATGAAGTGAGATGTACCAAGCTCATTATATCATAATAAAAATATATGCGTTCTAAAATGATGCTAACAAAAACACAATAACATTTTATGTTCAGCCCTTACAAAGGGAAAATATATCACTTTTGGTTGCTTTCTAACCTTCCTGGATATTTTACGTCTCTCGATCAATATGGTATATTTTCTCAAATAAAATAATAATGGATATGTCTCATTCATGGCAGTAATTTTCAAACCATTTCTATGGTTACAGTTGTATGTCCTAAAAAACCTGCATACAGATTGTAATTTCCTGCTGTAAATATCTCGCACTTTTGTACAGGGCGTTAAATAATTTCAGCACACTCCATGGACCAGATAAAACAATTCATGAAGTATAACAATAAATAAGCCAATGGCTTACTGCAACTAATCGCAAAATTTTCCAGTGGAGTTAATCACCCATATCTCCTTCAAAAGCCCTCCAATCACTCTTCAGTATAACTACTTCACTGGGTGCAAGTCTGTGTTGTCCCATAGGAAAAAATGCATGATGGGGAGGGGTCACTGTTTGCAAGTGCTTCTGCTCACAAAATAAAAAGCACATTCACAAACTTGATTTATGCTCATGGTCAGTTTACTAATACTAGCTAGGTCTTGGGCATAATGCAAGAGAGTTGCATCATGGGTTGTTTTTTCCCCATTAACTCTGCATGTTTAACTGTCTCATTTAAAAAGATAATTGAAGATTTTAAGGACATTCAATAGCATTAAAGAACACACTGGATGTATGCCTATCCAAAGTGTTAAACTCTTTATTAGACTTTCCTTGTCCTTTAAGATATAACCCTGATAAAAAGGAACATGTAATATTACAGGTAGAATTGTTAGACAGGAGAGAAGTGGGATACAAAACAATTCAGAACTCAGACTAAAAGATAATCACGTACTTAGAGGAGACCAAATGATTACGTGGGGATTTTTGGTGCATGGTCCTAGTATAATCTTCTATCGCTTCATGGTCTTTCTGTTGAGCAATTGCATCTGGATCAAATACTATGCCAGGTTCTTTAAGGCTGTAAATATTATCTAAAATTCAAGAATAATAGTTTAGCAGTAGAATTTGTTTTCAAAAATTTAAAAGTATCAATGTGGTAGACTATTCTTGGTTTAACACCTTGTAGGTAGCATCTTGTGGGCTACCCTGCTAATTCTTTCTGTTATTCAACATTTGCTTCCCCCTTTTTTTGCAATGCCATTTCTCATAGTGTTATTTATAAAAACAGATCTTTTCTCTGTACTTGGTGGCAAAGGAAAATCAAACCCTAAGCCATCCTCAGAACCATCTCCTCCTCCCACCAACTCCACATCATCTATTCAAACGTTTCCATGTGTCAACCAGCCATTAATTTCCAGAGTTGTGCAGCAGAATTTAAAGATGCAATCTTTCCCCGTCTTGTGATCCCCTTCTGTCAGTTCTGTGATATGAATTTTGTGGGAGCATGTGCAGTCAAAGCGGATTCAGGACACAGATTAAACTGCTCATGCTCCTGCAAGATCTGTGCCGGAGAACAGAATTGGATTCAAAGAAGGGGAAGATGATGCCTTTTAACTTCTCTGTGCAACAGATTTATTGCAGGTCAGCACACAGGGACATTAAACAGAATGAGCTGTGGATGGGTAGAGGTTTAGTTCCTCTTTAACTAAGTTAGCATTAATCCATTTTAAATGCAAATCCTATTGAAATTTTAAAAGTTATAGCAGCCTTAGGGCCAGGGCTGTGGAGTCGGTACATAAATCCTTCAACTCCGACTCCTCAGTTTATGGTACCTCCGACTCCAACTCCTCAATTTTTAAAGGAATAGTAACAACAAAAACTGAAAGTGTATCAAAGTAATTAAAATATAATGTACTGTTGCTTTGCATTGGTTAAACTGCTCCCGTGGCTACACAGCAGCTTATTTATACTAACTATAGTAGTGTTTCTGAAGCAAAAACACAGCTTTTACCAGTGCATGTTAACAGTATATTATAGGTTAAATACTTTAAAACACTTTCATTTTTTGGTGTTACTGTTCCTTTAATATACTAATGTATTTTCCATGTTGAAAGAAGTTAAGTACACAACATAAGGCATTTTATCACTGTCAAAGCTCAAAAATATAAACCACATTACCACATTGGTAATTCTAAACCAAAATTAAATAACATAAACCAAACAACTGGAAAACCTAAAACAACTTATACTGTATATTAATTGAACCTGGCATAAAGCTGTAGAATAGCTGTTAAATACAATCCAAAATTAACTAAAGTATTGTTCTTAGACACAGAATTGATTCTGCCATATCCTCCATAGAGGCTCTTAAATCTGATTTTATTATTTTCAGTGCTTCTATTTAAAGTTATAAGGAGTTGGTACATTTTTGACTCCGACTTCAGATACCCAAAATTGTTTCCAACTCCACAGCTCTGCTTAGGGCAACATTATCCATATTATGAAAAAGGCCCTTATCCAGAAAACTCCAGGTTCCAAGCCCAATATTTTTTACTCACTGATATTTTTTATCTATTCCAATATATTTACCCATGCAATCTTTTAAAGTGGAAAGTGGTTCATCCACTCATCCCAGTTTACTGTGGTATGTATGATTACTCATCTTGACGATGGTATTTTGCATATTTATTAAAGGGAAAAACTTCACTGAGATTAAAATTTTGTAATCTCCAAGATCTAATTGGTTTAATCAACAAGGCGGCTATAAAACATTGCCCTATACAGCAGAACAATACTACCAATTCAGCCCCTTTAGATGAGTCGGCAGCTTATCTGCCCATGGATGGGGTCCACTGAATGACTTCTCAGATATCTAGCCAAAAATGGGCCAGATATATATTTGGTAGGTTTGAAAAAAATTCAGATGAGGAGCCTGGTGAAATGAGATGCAAACTCGTTATATAATAATAAAACAATATGACTTCTAAAATGATTCTAATAAACATTGGCATGTTAATGAGGTCCTCGTCCTACAAGCCAAAACAGGAGGAAATCCAAGGCACGCTATCTGAACACCTACTTTCCCCCTCAGCAACTTTTACACAGCCCATCCAAACCCCCCACCACCACCACCACCACCACTAGCTGCTCACTGTTTAGGATGTGCAGGCTGGATTTAGAGGAGGCAGCAGAAGCATGTGTTTAATAAAGAGCACCGTGCACTAACATAGAAAAAAGGGCGTGAAATGTCACAAAGAGGACTTTCTTGAAACCATATCCGAGGGGGGGGGGGCAAATATCCTTTTATATATGCTTTTAACATTTTTTTTTATTTACACAATAGTGATATGGCAAAACCCATTAATAAATAAAAAAAATGACCCACCTTGACTAACTCCTGTCAAGTCATCCTGATTGTGGAGAATATCTTCCTGTGTTCCAAGTTTAAGGTTCATAAGTCCAGAATCCATATGCTTCAAAAATACGAAATTAAGCATTATATAAGACATGCAATTAATTCAGATTTAGAACATTGCCATTACATTTAAATTACTTATAATTCTATGCAATCCAACCATACAGAACACTATACTAATATTCCAAACTTATATTTTTACTACTACTCCAATAAAGGCTTGTAAAAAAGTGCAAAAATATTTATTTTGACAATATCATATCACCAGTTATTTATTGTGATATCACCAGATCCATAACGTAATTTAGACAAGCATGTAAGGAGACTGGTGGTGGGGGGCACCTATCTGCTGCCCACCATGAATATATTGCTGGCTATTGCAGGTGTGGCTGTATCCATTGCAGCAGCTAGAGGTCTCTGTGCTCTGAAATTGTGAGACCTACAGCTATTCAGAACCAAAGGAAGTTTAAGACAAATTGTGGCAGTTTTGTGCACTTTGCAAACTGCCATCCTTGTATCTTTATTTTTTGTGCAATCCCTGTGCTAGAGATAGAAAGAAACATGGTGCCCTATAAAGCTTATTTCACTATTTAACAGCCTCTGTTGGAGGCACCTTTTTTTTTTTTTATGTCCTATCAATTGTTTTTAGGTTACACTTATGAGGCAATACCATACCCAACATTTTATTTCTGGCAGGAACCTCCTTCCTCTTGTGTCGCTTAACACTTATTAGTACATTTTGAATGTGCCTATATCTATTGTATATATTTCCTTGTGTTCTATTATTACTTAATATATTATTTTATACAGAACTGCAGATACAAGCAGCACTACATAAATATATATATATATATATATATATATATATATATATATATATATATATATATATATATATATATATATATATATATATATATATATATTATTATTTATATATTTATTTATTTATTTTTTGATACATACTATGTCTTCCATCCACGGTTGGCTACAGCCAGGATCTTTTGTTATTCCTTTATACTGCAGAAAGTACTGCCCATTGTCCTCAGACAACTGTTCTTGTTCAGTGTAGTCCTCATCCACAAGCATCTCTCTTTCTCCACCATATCCCTCCAATTCCTGCATTTCCCAAGACTCTTGCAAAGAGCCAGCTTTATTGTACTCTATGTTGAATGGTCTTCCCATAGTCAACGATGATGGTTCATCAACAAGTTCCTCTTGTTCGTCCTGAATGAATACCTCCTCTTTGTATTTCTGTTAAAACATAAGAACAGACACTAGAGGCACAAATGACAAATTGTATAAATATACATTTATGGTGCACAAATGAAAGCTTCTGGGATCAAACATTACTTTATGAATTCTGTTCCATCCAGATATAGTGAAATTAAATCTTAACTTGCAGGCCACCAGGCTTTGAAACATCATATATATACATAAAAAGATACACACACAAGTATTTAACTTTGGATATAAAAAAACATTGATATTATTTTATTACTAGTCAATAACAGAAGTCATTATTTAGACTAAGGGGCCGATTCACTAACTTCGAGTGAAGGATGTGAAGGTAAAAAACATCGAATTTCGAAGTTTTTTTTGGGCTACTTCGACTACGACTTCGAATCGAAGGATTCGAAGTAAAAATCGTTTGACTATTCGACTGTTCGATAGTCGAAGTACTGTCTCTTTAAAAAAAACTTCGACCCCCTAGTTCGCCATCTAAAAGCTACCGAAGTCAATGTTAGCCTATGGGGAAGGTCCCCATAGGGTTGGCTAACTTTTTTTGATCGAAGGATATTCCTTCGATCGTTGGATTAAAATCCTTCGAATCGTTCGATCGAAGGAATTATCCTTCGATCATTCGATCGAAGGAATTATCCTTCGATCATTCGATCGAACTATCTGCGCTAAATCCTTCGACTTTGATATTCGAAGTCGAAGGATTTTAAATTACTAGTCGAATTTCGAGGGTTAATTAACCCTCGATATTCGACCCATAGTGAATCGGCCCCCAAAAGTCAGAATTAGAGAGTTAACATAATTGTGCTATAATAATTAAAAATGTGGTGAATCGGACATCTGCTTTCCCTAGCATGCACAAAATATTTCACACACATCTCTTGAAGAGTAGGGACATGTTATAATTTGTGACTTTTAGGGAATATTTCTGTAATTAGGTGAAACGTATAATTTAACACTATTTAAGCAGGCTGTATTAAGACAAAAATATAAAAATTGTGTTTACATGAAAAACATCAAGATTCATTGAATCTGTAGCTGCAGAATCTGTGTTGTCTTCAAGATCTTCCAAATTTGCATATATATCTTTTTCTTCTTTAATGCTACCCTAAAGTGAAACACAGAACAAGCACAAGTATGTGTCAATAACAAAAATAGGAAGTGCCCTCATGCCAAATTGGTAATCATTTATAAACATATCAACACATATGAAGGTTCTGCAATTTTAAGTTGTATAAATTCAATATTTTTGTCTGACATGCTAGTACCCCAGTCCAATTCAGTTTTCAGCAAATAGGATGACCAGCCTGGGGTAAATCAGGTAAGTAATTAAAATCAATGGGTGCTTCCTAACATATGGCATAACCCAGTGATTATAAGCTTTGTTTTTTTTTTATAATGTTCAGCCTTTGTAACTGTATGGATGTTTTTCATCATTGCCTTTTTAACTGTATGGACGTTTTTCGGCGCGGTCTATTATTTTGGGTCAGAAAAAAAAATACAGTAATTTTTCCAAAAAAAAAAACCAAAACATAAAAACCAGTTAGACAATTCTTATATTGTTATACTGCACATTTTCATGTTCAGATCATTGCTTACCACCAATGGCTTGCAAATGCCTAAGGTTGTCCTTCCAGGTGGCACAGTTGTCAATATTTGCACAGCATCTTCCAATGAAGCATTGTCCATGTAATTTTCATTTACAAAGACCAAACGGTCACCAGGTAAAATCAGGCCACTTGTTTCTGCCACCCCATTTGATACCAGAGACTGAATCACAAGGACGGTCCTTGCTGGATCTAAAGGATCCTGAAGATGGAGCCAGAAACCACAAACAGTGAATCAGAGTTTCTTAGTTCCATCTGCTGCAGGCACACTGTAAATTGATTTACTGTGGAAGCAGCAGTGGATTCTATTAGCAGTAAGAAAAAGAAAGTAAAAATAAGAAGTGTGGGTATTTAATAAAACACTCAAAATCTGCATTGCCAAGATGACTTTTCAGTCACATGCAAATATGTACTGAAGCCAGTCACTATTGTATGTGCATTTTAAATATAAATACTAGATAAAGATAAATGATTATTATGCAACTATAAATATATAAATGTTAACTCTTTCAAGCAAAAATACATTGCAGGTGAATAAACGATCATCAATTCATTGGCCTGTAGTGCTCTGTGCTATATGCCCAATATTCCAAATATACCCCCAAGTGAGTAGCTGAGTTACTGGCACGCTTGCACGGACATTCACATTAAGCAGTGTGGGTTCACAGTCCATGTAACTGTGCCTAATCAGTACCTCTCCATAGTGTAGTTGTTGTTACAGCTTAATACATGAAATACTGCCCTATTATTAAATCAAAGTTACTACAATTCAAACATGACTTCCAAATCTATTTTTTTGCTCTGTGCTGCTGCAGCTTATAAACAAATATGTATATTTTTTGTGATGGTGAGCGGTCGAGAGCCAATAATTCCCCTTCAACATGGTTAACCAAACTACAGCCACATCCTAACGGCATTCTGTGACTCAAGCTGCATTCTGTGGCCAAAACATATAAATACATGTAAAGTCTCAATACATTTTTTCCCTGCAGTCCCTAGGTGCTGGTCTTTTCTTGTTTTATTGTATTTTCAACACATGGACAGCACCCGCTCACTGAAAAGCCCCTTAGAGGCTGCCCCTGTGCATGGTGAACTTAACACAAAACTCAAAAGGCCAGAACAAGGACACTGTAGTGGGGGGGGGGGAATATAAAGATTGTGTATGTACAACCGTTTCCCCCTGTTGTATGTGACCCCTATAAATCGCCTCCCACTGCACTATAGTAATCATACGTCATTAAACTAGCACAAGCACGTCACACAGCAATTTACACATGTATCGATCATTCTGTCCCTGATCATTTCTGTACCTTGTAAGTTACAGTTGATAAGGGACAGAAATGATTGATACATGTGTAAATTGATGTGCAACGTGCTTGTGCTATTTAATGACCTATGATTACTATAGTGCAGTGGGAGGTGATTTATAGGCACTTATTACATTTAAAACACTTGCAAGGATCAATTTCATCAAAAGCCAAAACGAAACTTGGCTGTGAGAGGTAAGTGTGCTCTGTGGGTCAAGTTTGCAGTGGCGTTCCGGGGGTCTTTGTTATCCTGAGGTGCCACCCTTTTCACCTGGAGTTCACCTATCCAAGCGCCAGAGTGGGCTGTGGTCGCATCACTTATAGCAGAAAGTGCAATTGCGCTCTCTGCCCTAGCAGAGCCTTAATTCTGATTTAAAAAACAGAATTTCAACCCTTACAGTTAACAGGCAGGAATAGCTTTTTTGCCGCCCCTGGCAACTTGTACCTAAATATAGGTCTTTGTTAATATTATAATGAACACCAATGTAAATCATAAAGTAGACAAAAAGCAGTATGCAACAAATTAGACTGGTTTAGGGAATTAGCTGAAATATATACAGGTATGGGACCAGTTATCCAGAATGCTTGGGACCTGGAGTTTTCTGGATAATGGATATTTCCATAATTTGGATCTTTGTATCTTGAAGCGATACTGACACTAAAAAAACTACATTTTAAAATATAATTATACATTAAAAGTTACCTTTAGGTCATGTTGATCGTTTTTTGCTGAGAGGTTTGTTTTTATAAGCAATTGTTAGTTGAAGTTCCTAAACCTGACTGTTTTGCCAATCTGACTGTCCCATCTCAGCCTGTCAGTTAAAGTTTCTAATGCGAACAGACTTCTGCTGCACAAATATGGCAGCCCCCTCATACAGGAACATGGGGCATCAGACAGGAAATGTAAAAGCAGTGTGTACTTTATGGCAAAGTTATAAGTTGCTTTCAAAGGCAATATTATGATTGATGTAAAAAAGAGAGTTTCGTTTCTGGTGTCAGTATCTCTCTAAGTCTCCCAGAAAATCATGTAAACATTAAATAAACCCAATAGGCTACTTCTGCTTCCATTAAAGGGATACTGTCAAGGGAAAAAACATTTTCAAAATGAATCTGTTAATAGTGCTGCTCTGAACTACATTTCTCAAAAGAGCAAACAGATTTTTTTATATTCAATTTTGAAATCTGACATGGGGCTAGACATTTTGTCAATTTCCCAGCTGCCCCAAGTCATGTGACTTGTGCTCTGATAAACTTCAATCACTCTTTACTGCAAGTTGGAGTGATATCACCCCCCTCCCTCCCCCCCCCCCAGCAGCCAAACAAAAGAACAATGGGAAGGTAACCAGATAACAGCTCCCTAACACAAGATAACAGTTGCCTGGTAGATCTAAGAACATCACTCAATAGTAAAAACCCATGTCTCACTGAGACACATTCAGTTACATTGAGAAGGGAAACCAGCAGCCTGCCAGAAAGCATTTCTCTCCTAAAGTGCAGGCACAAGTCACATGACCAGGGGCAGCTGGGAAATTGACAAAATGTCTAGCCCCATGTCAGATTTCAAAATTGAATATAAAAAAATCTGTTTGCTCTTTTGAGAAATGGATTTCAGTGCAGAATTCTGCTGGAGTAGCACTATTAACTGATGTGTTTTGAAAAAAACAGGTTTTCCGATGACAGGATCCCTTTAAAGGATTAATTATATCTTAGTTGGGATCAAGTACAAGGCACTGTTTTATTATTACAGAGAAAAGGGAATAATTTTAATAAAATCGGATTATATGATTATAATAGTCTATGGGAGATGGCCTTTCCATAATTTGGAGCTTTCTGGATAACAGGTTTCAGGAGAACGGATCCAAAACCTGTGCATAAAAGTATTTAATCAGGAAAAGTTAAGTATAAAACTATCTTTATAATGAATACACTTTCAACAGTCAATGGTCACTAACCCCAACAACCAGATTGCATTTAAATATTCAAAACATTTAAAAGTGTACAATAACAGAATAAGGTTACTAGATAAAGTAGAACAATAACCCCCATATGTAATATAAGGCACTAAGTTTGCCCAGGAACAGTAACCCATGACAACCAATAAGATGCTTGCATTTAAACAGATGACTAGTAAATGCTACATGCTGATGGTTGCTATGGGTTAGTGCCCCTTGGCAAATTTCGAGCCTTTTATTATATAACCCTTTAAGCCACTTCTAAAAATTGCAACCACAAGCGCTGCACTTACTGCACTTCATATAAAGGGGTTGTTCACCTTTAAATTGACTTTTAGTATGATGTACGGAGTGATAGACAATTTCCAGTTGGTTTTCATGCTATTATTTGTGGTGTATGAGTTATTTAGCTTTTTATTCAGCAGCTCTGCAGTTTGCGGTTTCTGCAATCTGGTTGCTAGGGTCCAAATGATAAGATTGATAAGATAAGATTAAGAGACTGGAATATAAATAGGAGAGGGCCTGAACAGAAAGAGTAGGAATAAAAAGTAGCAATAACAAATTTGCAGCCTTACAGAATCAAACAAAAAAGGTAAATACTGAAACTATAAAAGATAAATAACTAAGAACAATTGATTAAAATTGGCCATTCTATAACATACTAAAAGTTAATTTGAAGGTGAACCACCCCTTTAAATGCAATAATTTTGCATCCATGCATTCCTGTGACTCTCCAAACAATAATACAGGTGCAAAATTTGCAAACCCATATTGGTGAACATGGCACTTATTGTTAGGGATGCACTGAATCCAGGATTTGGCCTTTTTCAGCAGGATTCAGATTCGGCCAAATCCTTCTGCCTGGCCGAACCGAATCCAAATGCTAATTTGCATATGTAAATTAGGGGTGGGGAGGGAAATCAAGTGACTTTGTCACAAAACAAGGAAGTAAATTGTTTTCCCCTTCCCACCCCTAATTTGCATATGCAAATTAGGGTTGGATTCGGTTCGGTATTCACCCAAATCTTTCGCAAAGGGTTCGGCCGAATCGAAAAAACTGGATTCAGTGCATCCCGTCTTATTGTGGCATTGTCGAAGTGGGAGTGCTATAGAATGTGGCATTACTGAAAGCAGGATTGTCTAAAAAAATAAAATAAAGGAACCCTGCAATAACTGGCAATAGTACAGTATAGGGCTCCCTTGCAGTAAAATTTACCTTCAGCGCTACTCTGCAAAGCAGACGCAACTGGTATATTGATGTATAGTGTAAGTATACACTAGTATGAGTACCTTATTAAATGGTGCGACTTTGTGCTGACTATAGCACAGCATCTTTGGATTATCAATGAGTCCTACAAAATCTGAAATGAATGCCCCAACTAATGTCCCCATTCATTATTTTTCTTTTGATTATATTTATTTTTTCCATCATTATTTCCTGAAATACACAGCAAATGCATTGCAGGATATTTAATTCTTTTAATGTACATTCTCCAGTGACTATGATACCAGAAGCGGGATAGTTAATATAACACTGAAAAATACTGTACTGCTGTGCCTTTTTGAAACTTACAAAGACGTGCCTTGGAGTAGACTGAATTGATCCATTAGGTTGATGGAGAACTTAAGAGACTTTGCTGACTCAGGAGAACTTCAAAATATTCTCAGAGCTAAGATATATGTGTATTGGCCAAGAGAGGGCAGTAAAGATCAATAATTCCAAACAAATGCAGTTACAGCAGCAGTCATTTTTGTGATGTGCGCAGCACAATCTGCTGAAGGACACGGATTCTTAAAGAACATACACTGCTGAACTTTTCCAACACAGCGCATTGTAAAAAAAACTTATTTAACAGTTTCAATATAGACAATTTTATACGTTATTTACATTGTAAACGTTTGCAGTCAGGTAAGTTATACTTATTGCCTATATAGGCCTTATAAGGATTGTTTTGATAATCCTTTATAGAAATAAGCAGTGATTTGCATCATTCACTTGAGTCCCTACCCCAGTGGAGCTTACATTCTAAGGTCACATCACACACATTTCTAATATGAATAAAATTTTCTGTGTTTAACAGACAGGAAACTAACGTGATTCAACATTGTCAGTGATTCAACATTGTCAGTGAGAGAAACAAATGCAATTCATTCGCTTAACAGAATTCTGAAGGATCCTGGGAAATCAGGCTAGTCGGTTGACAATACTTTGTAGCAGTATAACCATTTGCTATGGAACTCCCAGATTGTGGAGACTAAAAACGAAAGTCTCTTTGTACATATAAGGAGACTCTTAAAAGGGAACAATTTCAAAAATGAAAATGTAATTAGGTTTAGCATACTGAAATAAGAAACTTTCTAAATACAATCAACTAAATATTCTGTACCGTTTCTGAAATCAACTTTATCTTCACTATTCCTCTCTCAGCATCTGTTTTTCCTCATTCTGTCTTCATTCAGGAGTTGGGTGTCAGATGAATGATTCAATATATCCTATAGTGGGGCTCCTTTTGCATAGAAGATGTATTAGAGCTCACTCTATTAAATTCATCAGAAATGCTGTCTCTCTACATGCAGATTTTGTGCAAAATGCAGTTATTTTGTTAGATTTTGTTTGTGCTGGAATCAGTTATTTGAGGCTAGGAAAGGGATCCCCACCCCCCATAAGATATATTGGATCATTCATCTGACACCCAACTCCTGAATGAAGACAGAATGAAGAAAAACAGATGCTGAGAGAGCAAGTCAATACTGTATAAACTTCATTATTTCAGAAACAATGCAGAATTTTGATTGATTGTATTTAGAAAGTTTCTTACTTCAGTATGAGGAAGCTTATATTAAATTGCCATTTCAGCGAAAGTTCCCCTTTAAATGAAATTAGAACCTTAAATGCAATGGTATAAATAATGTTAGATAAACATGTTCTCAAAACTGGAATCGCAGAATCATAGATGGAATTCTACATTACACATCCCAGTTATGTGTCTAGTTACCATATGGTATTTCTTAAATCACTCTTCTGTCTCCTCCCTAATCCCAACCTGACAGGTACTTAGGGTGTTCATGGGCCAATGACACCAGTTTGGTGATTTATTGTAAACATACCATAAACCCGACTCCATCCCTTCTAAATCTGTACTTGTTTTAAGATCAAGCAACCCTTTTTAATCTCTGTCTTAATGAATGTGCACAATTCATATAAAATATTGCCTTTTTACACACATGAAAAAAAAAAAACACTTATTGAACTGATCTATAAATACAGTGCATTCTTACATATACCTTAGTATAACGTTGGGTGACTGACAGGTATGAAAGGCCTGGTATTTACCAGTTCGGGAACAGCCATTGATCTTCTAGCCATTGGTGTAAGTATTTGACAGATGCACTTGTACAGGGAAGATGTCTGCAATACTCTTAACTGCCAAGCACATGTATAAGTATGTGTGCGCTACATCCACAATTTTCCCATACATAATGTGCCATGCAAATAACCATGACTGATATGGAATATGATTTTAGTAACGAACAGATTGGAAAGTGTCTTTCTATATTTTTTAACACTTAGGGGGTTATTTATCAAAGGTCGAATTTTATAGTTTTTTTATACCTCCAATGAACTCACAACTCGAATTGTTTCATATTTAAGGAAAAAACTTGAATTGGCGAGTTTGGGGTTAAAAGCCCGAAAACTCAAATTGATCGAGTTTTCAGTAGGAAAAAACTTGAATCACTTGAATTGATTGAGTTTTTAGGGAAAGCCCTCCAAAAAAATCCAAACATCATGAAGGCTACTAACATTTTCAAAAAGAGAACTTTGCCAATGATTTCTACATGACCTCGACAGGTTTTACTATGTTTTATTTTCAGATTCAAGCAATTTCCAGGGTCAGGGTATAATAAATCTGGAAAAATTCAAGTTATTTTTTAACCCGAAAAATTGATTTATGAACATCAAAAAAAGGTACAGTTTTACACCATATAGGTATTTCAAAACAACATGTAGATGGTACAGTACCTCCCCAAAGATTTCTCCTCATAGCTAGCAATCAACTAGGTTTTACTAAACCCCACAGAGACATGGAAGCCAAAATATAAAATTAAAAGGTCTGCTTGATAAATATGACATTATCCAACTTCATTATGCAGCTTGGACAATAAACCAAGCCTTGAATTGTTGTTATCATCCCACTGGATCAATTTTGAATGAACAACTACATAGGTTCAACTTGTTGAAACATTTTCTCTACTGAAATTTGCATTACTGAACAGCTGGCCAAGATCTTTAAGAATTACATTTTTTTTTTAACATTGGTAGATTAATAACATGAATGGAATGCAAAGCATTTAGAGCAGATAGAAACTGTAAGTCAAATAAACAGATTGCTATTATAATCTTTCATGGAATGTGGATAGGTCCAAAGAGCGGGCAGGTGGAGGAGTTGAATTTGAAAGATTTGTTTAGTTTGGAATTTTTTCTAAAGGCTATTAGAAAGAATATATACTGACCTGCAGCCTGAAATGAAAGCAGTGCATTCATGTAGCAAAAGAGAAGAGGCACAAACAAGACCTTCATGTCAGAAGATCATGTTTTATTTTTCTGGAGCTACAACCTCAGACTATTGCTTCAAAAACTGTATCAAACATATTGTCTAACTGTCAGGACAAATTCCATAAACATTTGGCAATTATGAAAACAACTCTTAAAATTACATCTCAAAAGGAACATTTTAAGATATACCGTATATACTCGAGTATAAGCCGATCCGAGTATAAGCCGAGGTACCTAATTTTACCTACGAAAACTGGGAAAACTTATTGACTCTAGTATAAGCCTAGACACAACTACAGCCCTGTCTCCCAGCAGCGCACCTTCCGCCAAAGAGACTCCCCCAGCGATCAACCGGACTTCTTTGCAAAGTTGATGGTGACAGAGAATTGTGCAGAGAGTGCTGTGTGATATTGCCATCACTGTTAATCTTTCGTATAACCAACAGAGGGTGCTGTGTGATATTGCCATCACTGTTAATCCTTTATACAACCAACAGAGGGCGCTGTGTGAAATTGCAGTCACTGTTATTCTTTGATACAACCAACAGATGGCGCTGTGTGATATTGCAGTTACTGTTATTCTTTGATATAACCAACAGATGGCGCTGTGTGATATTGCAGTTACTGTTATTCTTTGATATAACCAACAGATGGCGCTGTGTGATATTGCAGTTACTGTTATTCTTTGATATAACCAACAGATGGCGCTGTGTGATATTGCAGTTACGGTTATTCTTTGATATAACCAACAGATGGCGCTGTGTGATATTGCAGTTACTGTTATTCTTTCATATAACCAACAGAGGGTGCACTGTTATTCTTTCATAAAACCAACAGAGGGCATTGTGGGATATTGCAGTCTCTCCCCAAGTGAACTGTTGGTATAGGAATGATTAAAAGTGACTGCAATCTCGGCAACTTGGGTTGGATACCGCAGACCCGAGTATAAGCCGAGGTAGACTTTTTCAGCACATTTTGGATGCTGAAAAACCGAGTATATACGGTAATCGAAAAAATATGGTTTCTGCTTTGTAATAAAGCTGTTTGTGATGCTTAACTCGGAATCTCCTGTAAATTACCATGCACCTGAAAAACAGCTTGCACACTACATGGGGCATTGTAAGTGACCCCTATTATCTATTATTGATATAGTGCTGACATGTTATACAGTGCTTTACAGACATTATCATTCACAACAGTCTCTACCCTAGCAGATCTTATGATTAAAAGTTCCCCCTCATATGCACATGGTCAATTTCATCAGGAGCCCACTTAACCTACTGCTATGTTTCTGAAGTGGAAGGGAATGAGTGTTATAATCGGTAATCCTAGCAGAAAGGGGGTGAACATACAAATGCCATGCATGCAGGCAGTGTGGATTATTTATCAACACTTGTCAAATTTGCCCATGAGCAGTAACTCATGGCAAACAATCAAATTGTTGTATTCATTATTTTACCTGCAGTCTGCTGATGAAAGGCAGTCACTGATTGGTTGCTATGGGTTTTTGAATTAATTGTTTTACCTGCAGCTGGCTGAGATGGGTTGCTGCCCATGGGCAAATCTGCCCAATGTTGACAAATGAGTGTCCTTGTTACAAGACATAGATGCTACTGTCTTTACACCTGCTTGCCCAACATCTCATTCCTAAGATTATTATTAAGAATAGAGTAATTATTTTCCTGCTAAACAACTTATAGTTAGTGGGATTTGCTTCCATTCAATCAAATAAGTATTATTGAGGTTGGGCATTGATGTTAGTGGTCAGGTCTGGCTCAGAGTCACCAATCCAATCGATCCAAAATGTGTTCAGATGGGTTGAGGAAGAGTCTTTGTGCTGAACAGTTTCCACTCCTATTTCAGCAAACCCGTTCAGTAAAAACCTCAATTTGTGCATAGGGCATTATTGTGCTAAAATAAGCAAATGTGTTACCACTTAGCAGGAAGCACAGAATTGTCAAGACTGACATTGACACTGTAACAATGTTTGCTTTCAATGGAACCAAGGTATCTAGGCCAAATCATGGAGAACAGCTCCAGGCATGCTTTTTAACCATTTCTATAAAGCACAATATGTTTAAATATTTTCAGACTAATACAGGTTTTCCACCAGCTAGCAAGGAAATTTCAAATAAAGTGTCAAGAGGTCCTTTCACACAAAAGGAGTACAATTATACTAAACCCACACACACACAGCCAATCACAAAAAAGATCTATAAAACAAAGTCTTGCAAACAAGTGTGCAACATTTCAAACTAATGATAATGTTAGAACATAGTCATTGTAAGACTGAAAACTTTTGTTATTACACACTATCATTGCTTTGCAGTGATGCATAATTACACGTATACTTGCAAAGTTCACAAACTAATTTGACTGTGATCAGCAAATCAGACAATTCCCCAAGATGAATTATCACAGGCAGGGTCCATTTGTCGCCTCAGGCTTTACAGCCTGCATGAATGGCAATCAAGTTTATAGTCAATAACTTTGAAATGGAATGTCATGCTTTAAAAAGTCTTTGGCAGCAAATATATCACATTTCTTTTCAAGTCATGACCAAAAAAAAAGCCAAAAAACAAAGACATTTTATTCCTGTTTTTTTTCCTCAAATACACACATATTATAATAATAAAACTTTTTTTTTCTCTGTCTTCAAAATAATAAAATACAAAAAGCTAACAGAAAAAATCATGAGAGTGATATTCCTGTGGGTGGTTGAGGCCCATACTTATCATTTTAGACTTAAGTCTAAACTACATATAATCAATTTTGGCTTGTGAAATAAAGGGAAAATACACCTGTATCATGCTACAAGTACATCTTATTTTAACTCTTGTTAAAAACTTGTTCCATGCTCTTTTTCTTCCCTTTTTGAAACTTTAGAATGTTAGTGCACTGCACCGTTATTTTAATGTAGGTGTAGTTCATGTATTCTTTGCATAAAGAAACAGAGGGTACTACTTTTCATACAAAATATTTACCTTTCAACATACTGGGAAAGATTAATGTGAGCCGGCTTAGCTGAATAATTACTTTCATATATATGCGTGGTGGTAGCCATTATTGATAAAGATAACATCACCAACAACAGAAACAAAAATAAAGCTAAGGACCATTGCAGAGTTAAACTTAGCATCTCTTATATAAAAGTACTGAGCTTTCCGCGAGGAAATCCCTTCAAACTGCCAATTTGGCTTTATCTATATTAATGGCAGGAAAATTTGAGAATCCCTGGTAGAAACAGGCTGTTGCTACATGCTACTACAATTGGCGGTTTCCAAGACATTTTATCTATTTTAAACTATGGTGCCACAGGGAAGATTCTAAATGAAGAAATTAGTTACCCACCCGTAGGAAACGTGTTCTGGGATTTGATGGTCCAGAAAGTATGCACCCTGAATGACTCCTACCCTTTTGCTATGCTATTTCTATGCAGCACCTGTGCATAAATACAACCTACATAGTAGATGTGACAACATGTGTGTGGTTTCAATAAGCCTTAATATGTATACCAGACCTAACAACACACATAGCAGAGAAGGATCTCTGGAGAAATCTATTTAAAAGCACTGTCCTCTAAAAGCAAGAAACATACAGTGCCTTGAGGCTTTTCTTTATGAAACCTAAAGTTATAAAGTAATATTTTTCTGTGAGCAAAACCATCTGAAAATAAAAAGTTTGCTAAAACAATATACAGAGCTTTATAAACAGAGAGAGATTGGAGTCAGGAAGACCGGAAAGTAGGACACTGCAATAGTCTAAGGATATGAAGTTGCTTGTTAAAGCCACATGGCCATGTGGTTAACATCTGGAATGGGCCAGTACAAAGTCTGAATATTTGTAATGTATACATTTATTAGAATTTACCTTAGAATCATAAAATGTTAATTTTACTACTCTACGGTAATTATATTTCAGACCAAGTGTACACAAGGCAAAAGTGAAAAACTTTAACAAATTGTATTTTTACAGGCATTTACCTGGTAGTCCAATATGCTGAATCCTAGCCCCCTACTGTCCTTCTCCAGCTCTACAACTTTTACTTCTGATGACCACATTGCCAACTCTCCATCATCCTCCTCAGTTACCAGGTCCCCTAATGGTAGTACCTGCAACACAGATAAAAATGTTGAACAGAAAAATGCAGCAAGTACACTACGCTCCGTTGCGCAAAATACTATGCAGTTCAATGATATAGGTGTTGCTTACAAGAAAGTATATATTATTGAAGATGTTTGATAGGATCAAAAGGTATTGTATCCAGCAGGGTTCTCACAAGGCTATCATAAGTACATTTGGACAACAAACCTAATCATATTTAAAATGAGCTTATATAACCAAAATACATTTAACACACATAGACAGCATGGTCGTTTCTGGTTCACAACCATAACAGTTAACTTGTGTATGGCTATTTAAAGGGGTTATTCACTTTTTTTCCAGTTCAGTTGGTTTCAGATAGTTCAGCAGAAATAAAGACTTTTTTCAATTATTTTCTATTTGTGATATGTTTTTCTAATATTTTAGTGTAAAGTTTAATTTTTCACCTTCTTGTGTCTTTCTAAAGCAGCTCTGGGAGGAGGGGGGGGTCGCAGACTATGTAAATTGTTCTAAATTGTTACATTTAGTTGATCCATTTCTTATCTTTGGCCCTGCTGAGCAGAAGCCCTGAGTTTCATTAAAGGTGAACTCCATCTTCCAAAACAAACCAGCTGTTTAACAGTTCTTCTCTTTCTGCATCATTTGAAATTCTGGCAGGGAAGGAGGAACTAAAACACTTTATAAATGTTAACAACTGCTCCACAGCTTACGGACAGCATGCAGGAACTACATAACCCAAAATGCATTGGACTGTGATTGAAATCATGTGTGCAGGGAATTGTGGGGTTTGGAGGATGCAGGCTGAGTACAGCCAGCTGTTGATACAAAGCAACAGTCATCAGTCAAGTCAGCAAAGTAGTCAGAGAGATCAGCAGAAGATCAGGGGGCTAGGCTTAGGGAACTGTCAGAAAAAATTAAAAATCATGAAAAGTCTGCATATTTTTTAAATGATGTATATTGCAAAGTTGCTTGAAATTGTGTTTACTTTTCAAAAAGCTTAAAGGGATCCTGTCATCAGAAAACATGTTTTTTTTTTAAAAACGCATCAGTTAATAGTGCTACTCCAGCAGACTTCTGCACTGAAATCCATTTCTCAAAAGAGCAAACAGATTTTTTTTATATTCAATTTTGAAATCTGACATGGGACATTTTATCAATTTCCCAGCTGCCCCCAGTCATGTGACTTGTGCCTGCACTTTAGGAGAGAAATGCTTTCTGGCAGGCTGCTGTTTTTCCTTCTCAATGTAACTGAATGTGTCTCAGTGGGACATGGATTTTTACATTGAGTGCTGTTCTTAGATCTACCAGGCAGCTGTTATCTTGTGTTAGGGAGCTCCTATCTGGTTACCTTCCCATTGTTCTTTTGTTTGGCTGCTGGGGGGAAAGGGAGGGGGTGATATCACTCGAACTTGCAGCACAGCAGTAAAGAGTGATTGAAGTTTATCAGAGCACAAGTCACATGACTTGGGGAGCTAGGAAATTGCCAATATGTCTAGCCCCATGTCAGATTTCAAAATTGAACATAAAAAAATCTTTTTGCTCTTTTGAGAAATGGAGTTCAGTGCAGAATTCTGCTGGAGCAGCACTATTAACAGATTCATTTTGAAAAAAAAAATGTTTTTCCCATGACAGTATCCCTTTAAGTTATTTTTTTTTGTGGAGTTCCACTTTATATGCAGCTTTTATAATTAATACATTAGTTGCTAACACTCCACAGATCCTGCTGAGAAATGTACCAACTAAATGTAGCAAATTGTAACAGTTCACAATCTGAACCTGAATGGCTGAGCTGCCATACTGAAACACAGACTGGAACATTAAACTCTAAACATCAACTTGAAAACAAATGAAACATGTAAAGCGATTATAAAAAGTCTATTTCTGGTGAACAATCTGAAACAACTGAACTGAAAAAAAGTAGAAGGTGAACAACTCCGTTAAGAAGATTTCAGACAGAAATGAGTAGAGATAGGTGAATTTTAGGTAAAGTAATACAAATGAATAGGTATAAAGTAATACTTATACAAAAGTATGAAAAAATATTTAATTATTTGGATGTCCCAGTAGGCACTACAATTATTAGAAAGTCAACACTACATCAAACTACCCAGATGCTGCCTAGAAAAGGTTGCACCTCAAAAATCTGAGCAAAAACAATAACTTTAAAAGAGCTAAAGAATTAAGATACCTAGAGTAAAGGAGCCTAAACCAAACAAACATGTCTGTTCAAGATGGTGGTATAAAAAAGTAATTACTCAAAAAGTACCATGTAAGAGCATTTCAAATGTGACCCAGTAGGGATGTGGAAAAAGGATATATTATTGTGACACATTCAGAAGGTTTAAACATAATCGTTGACAATTGCTAGCACTGGAGGCCACTTTTCTCCAGAATTCAACTTTTAATTTATACAAGAAGTGTTATTTCTGTGAGAAATCCACCACCACTCCTATGGTACAGCTGATGCCCCCAAAACAAAGCGCACAAAACGCTCAGAGTGGTCCTTCTACAGTAATTTAATTTAGAAGATATTGGTTTGTACATTTTCTGCTATATATACTTTCTGCACCTCTGTATGAAATAACGCTGAATATCTCAGTATCTTCCAAAATCGGTATAAATAGAATATTCTGTAATTCTAAGCATTTCATGCTAACCTAAAATGTGGAATGGAATATTTATGTATTGGCTAAAGAAGTATCCATAGTAACATAGTGTAAGGTTGAAAAAAAAAGACACAATCTCCATCAAGTTCACCCTTTTATGTCTATACATAACCTGCCTAACTGCTAGTTGATCCAGAGGAAGGTAAAAAAAAAAACCCTGTTTGAAGCCTCTTAGGAGGTATAAAATCAAAGCACAGTTTACATGCTACTGAATAATTAACATTGATATGTATAGTATTTTATATATTGTACTGTATATTTCAAAGACAAAGGAGAACATGAGCATTTTAGGAGCTGTGCCCCCTGCCCCTGTACCTCTTTGGCATTTGAGCAGGACTAGGGGGCTACATTGGTAGGGCAGAGAGCAAAATTGCAATTACGCTCTCTGCAATGGAAGAGTCAAATTTACACATTTAAAAAGTAAAGTTAACGTCTTGTTGAAGCTGCGGGGAAAGATTGCATTGGGTTTATTTATTTTTTTAACTACCAGAATTTTAAGACTAGCATCTATGTGTCACATGGTCACTACAGAAGTAGGTTAGAAAATTCTCTCAGAGAAGAAGGAAGTTTATACACTGATGCAGTCCTTGCTCGACAGGACTCCGTAGGCCCCTGTTTAAGATCAGATTGATGGCAGATCCGCTCACTAAACAAGCAGATCTGCCCAGTTATGGCAGCTTTAGAGTTCAGGATTATAAGAACAGCATTTAAGTATTAGTGCCCCTTTAAAACAAACAAACCTTTAAAACAAAAAAAGCTTATTAGTTGACAAATTGGTTTCCATCTTTATAATTGTGCAACCACATTTTAGAAGCTTATTTAAGAATTTCACTTAATGAACATTTCAAAATCACTTATTAAGTAAAGCTGGAATAGAGAAATCAATAATTTCTTCTGTAAAAAAAAAATAAATAATTTACATATTCACTGTTGCTTCTCTCTTGCGACTGGACAGTTTGGTCTTCATCTTTTGAAATAGAAATTTCGTTCTAAACAGGAATTTAAAAAAAACTGTCAAGAAGCAAAATACAGCTGTATCATTAAACACATGGCAGTCTAAACAGATTATTTAATTGACATTTTTGCAAAACAATTAAATTACACCAAATGTCATAAAAAGGGACCTTCAATTTCCCATTTCCAATGTTTCAAGCCATATTTATATTTTTTACTAAAAACATTTTATGGCTGTCCTTACTTTCCCCAGTTTACTTGGGTTCATTCAGCCATAGCCAGAAGGCAGACTGAGCCCCCAGTCTAAAAACTGTTGAGAGTTTCTCTTGTAATGTTGAGAACCATTGCCTTTAAACAATCTAGGGGGCAGATTTATTATGTGGTGTAAAAAAGGGCAGGATAATTCAGCACACATTACCAGGCGTCACCACGTAAATAGTGTACATTTTTTATGCAATTTTTTCTTACAGTGACTTACGCCAGACCTAATTTAGAAAGGTCTAAAGCAATAATGGCTGCAAATCTGGCGTTCGCATAGAGTAAAATAAAACACACCTTGATAAATTCACCATTTATTTTACACAGCTTTTTACAGTAAGTTCAACTCTGTTGACTTCAAAAACACTCCAAAACACCCAATTACAAATTGTATATAATCAGCAGCATGAGTTGCTGGTTAGCTCTTGAAGGCAGAGAGCTTCACCCTGGTGTCTTTCAAGATGCCTGGCACTAAAATGTATTTACTATGTATATATGCAGATAAAATACAAGTTTTTGTGTCTGTGTGTTTATAATTTCTTATTCCTAATTATTACTGAGGGCAAAAACAGACTTCTCTGTGATTGAACAAAAGGAGTGCATTCCTAGTGTATCAAGAACTGTATGTTTGTCATGTTTAGATCAGAACTTAAAACAAATAAGAAAAAAACTAATATGAATAGGCGGAAAGGGGTTAATAAGGACATAAGTTATTAATATATTACCTTATTATCTTCAGTATTCAAAGTACTAGGTTCATCTACAAATGTCTCATTTTCATCATCAATCAAACGGCGACAACAAGCCAGTGTGAAAGGAGGAGGCACTTCTTTTAAAAATGAAACTGCTTCTCGGCGGGATTTTCCATAAAGTTGCACTCCGTTTACCTACAGATCACCCAAAGTAATGGAGATGAGAATTTTTAGACTGGATCAAGAAAAAAACATAATTCCTTTACAAAAATTCATTAAGAGCATTATGTTTTGCTTTTTTTAACCAAATTAAAAGAAAAAAAAAAACCACTAACGCCAATACGCAAGAAAACACAAGGTACAAACATATCAAGTCTATGCAGAAAAAAAATAGTAACGCAACAGAACATTATGATACTTATTTTGCAAAAGAGTCCAATTACAAATTGGAGGGAAAACAAGTGTAACTTACTGGTTACGTTAAACTTACATTAGATATTTTTTTTTTTTTTTAATTATTCAGATTTAATTAACCTTTCAGTTAACTTTTAGTATGTTATAAAATAGCCAAATCTAAACTTTCAACTGGTATTATTTATTTTTTGTAGTGTTTTAATTATGTGCCCTTCTTTCTTGACTCGTTCCAGCTTTTAAATGGTTGGGGGGGGACCCCAACTAAAAAAAAAAAAATGCTCTGTAAAGCTCCAAAATGTATGGTTATTGCTGGGTAATTTGGGCCCTAGCAGCCAGATTGCTGAAATAGCAACATGGAGGGCTGCTAAATAACTGAAAAAGCACAAATAATACAAATGAACACAAATTGCAAACTGTCTCAGAATATCGCTCTCTACATCAAAACTAAAAGTTAACTTATACCCCTTTAAGAAAATTACCTCTAACAGTTCATCTTCAGGCTGTAAAATTCCAAGTTTGGCAACTGGTCCTTCTGGGGCAATGGATGATATGTAATGGTGGCCATCAAAGGAATCGAGTTCCACTCCTAATCTCATGGTATGAATAGGAAGAAGCTGTTGAAAATGTGAAAAACAATTATAAAATAAAATAAAGTATGATGTATAATTTGGTTTTGTTGACATAAGCTACATAAAGTTACCATACTTTAGGTGTTTTCTCATTTATGTATTTAAGTTACACCTATGATATGTTAATTGTGTGGAAGGTTATTGGTAACAAGTGACCATAATAATTTAGATACTACAGTACAATGACAATGGATGTATAAAACAAAAATGTTTGGATGCCAAGTTATTCAAAAAGAATAATGGACTGGCATAAAAGTAATTTAGAAAACCAACTAAACATTAGCTGCAACTAACATCCATCTGCCCAACACTAAAAGGAACAATTTTCTCAGCACTATGGTCAATATCATTTTTTGATAGACATAGGTATATGAAATTGGAGCACCGAGAGTAGGGCTCATTTGCAAATGCAAGCGCCGCATGCAGGTTCAAAAAGTCCACAATAGATGGTTTTTTTTTTTGCAATTTGCACACGGTGTTTGCCCACAGTCGTTCGACTATTCAACCATTTAATAGTTGAATTACTGTCTCTTTAAAAAAAAAAACTTCGACCCCCTACTTCGCCACCTAAAACCTACCGAGGTGCCATGTTAGCTTATGGGGAAGGACCCCATAGGCTTTCTATCAATTTTTAGGTCGAAGAAAAATCATTCGATCGATCTTCGAAGTCGAAGGATTTACATTCGCCAGTCGAATATCGAGGGTTAATTAACCCTCGATATTCGACCCTATGTAAATCTGCCCCTTAGAGTAGTTCTACTACTATCTAGTAATTCTACTACCTAATTTTAAACGCTAAATCCATTCAGGTATATGGGGTTCAAGTCAAGATACTTATGGGTTAAAGGTCAATTACTGAGAGTGCACCGACAATTTTGGAATAAATGCATCTCCCCTTGTGGTTTGGTTGGCTAATATTAATTTAAATTGTCTGATTTTCATTATAGAGGATCATTTTTTTTTTTTAAAGGTAAGTTTTATTTCTCATTTTTAAACACATACAACAATCATACGTACAACAATAAGTACACTCGCAGACTAGACTGTACAATTTAGGCAGGAAGAAAATATGGCACATGCTATCACCAGGCATAACACAATACAGTTATTGAGCAGTTGAGATGGACACTATCAAACTCAGGGGAACTATACATCTGACGGTTAGGTTGGGACCCTCGAGGATACGAAGGATAGCAAACCATGCGGGGTGTCACAGTAGGAGATGGACTCGGCTATGACCTACTATAGAGGGGTCGGGGCAATGTCATTCCACAAGCCCCAAATTTTATCGAATTTTGTTGGTGTTCCCCTAATTTCGTAGGTGAGCTTATATAGGGGTACTGCTTTGTTAATCAGTCGTATCCACGCATTGAGAGAGGGTGAGAGGTTACCCATCCAGTGAAGGGCTACAGTTTTTTTTGCATAAAAGAGTAGGATACGGAAAGAGATTCGAGTATATTTAGCTGGGACTATCTCTTCTAGAACCCCCAAAAGGCAAACTGCAGGTGAAATTATTCTTGGGAAGTCAAGATTATCTGATAGATAGTTTACAACTTGTGTCCAAAAGCTCAGTATGTAATGGCATTCCCAGATTAGATGGAAGAAATCCGCAGCTTGTTGGTGACACCTGGGACAGGAGTCGCAAGGGATCTGGCCCATCAGTTTGAGTCGTGTGGGAGTTATGTAAATATGGTGCATAATTTTATATTGTATTAGTTTGTCTTTCAACGATATCAGGCCAGTGTATATGTGTTCCGTCGCCTCGTCCCAGTTATCTTGGTCAAGGCCTATAATTTTAGTATTCCACCAGTCTTGTGCTGCTTGAAAAGGTTTGGGGCCGGATAAAAGGAGCTGCTGGTAGAGCCGGGACACCAGCTTTGCTGGGTTGGGATCATGAAGAATTTCTTCTATGACTAGGCAGGATTGCTGGGGGGTAAGACTGTTAAATTGGGAGTAGAAGGTATGACGTAATTGTAGGTATTTAAATAGTGGAATTTGCGTTGGCTGGCATTTAAGTTGTAATGTGCAATGGGTGACAAAGGAATGATTCTCAAGGAGGTCCTTCAAGCATTTAATGCCTTGCCTGGGCCAGAAAGCAGAGTGTTGCAAGGATCTAAAGTGATTCAAATAGGAATTTCTCCAGAGTGGGAGGTGAGGGGATAGGAGGGGTGGTGAATGGCCCAAGATTTTGAGAGCTATCAGCCAGGCCTTCTGTGGGGTAGTCAGTGTCGTCGGTAGCGGGCCAGAATCCCTGGGGCTCCGATAGGGAAAGTTGCGGAGGCTCTCCCACGAGGATAGTAAAAGAGCTTGTAACTGGGAGTTTGGGTTATACGGGTCAGGGTTAAAGCACCAGTGGAGGTAATATATTTGTGAAGCTATGAAATACCAATGGAAGTTGGGGAGGGCCAGTCCTCCCTTGTCGCACGGTGCACATAACTTTGACCAAGCGATTCTGGGTGTTTTCTTGTTCCAGAGAAAGGGGGTCACGATTTGGTTTATACTTTTAAAGTATTTTTTGGGAATAAATATTGGCGCATTATGGAGTAGATAGAGAATTTTGGGGAGGTAAATCATTTTAATGACATTTACTCTACCCCAGAGAGAGAGAGGGAGTTTAGCCCATCTGTTTAAGGTATTGGTCAGATTAAGTAAAATAGGGTCTAGGTTTAAGGTAGTGTATTTGGTGAGATCTGTATGGACTATCACTCCTAGGTACTTGAACTGGGTGGCCCATTCAAGTGGGGTCTCTTGTGGTAGAGATCGAGGTTGGTCAGGGTCAATGGGGAATAAAACAGATTTTTCCCAGTTAACGCGTAGTCCGGAAAACGAGCCAAACCGGTTGACCAGGTCAAGGAGGGCAGTGAGAGAATCATTGGGATCTGCCAAATATATAAGGAGGTCGTCAGCAAAAAGGGAGATTTTTTCCTGAATAGTGCCGTAGGTTAAACCCTTGATTAAAGGAGATTGTCTGGTCAGAATTGCAAGTGGTTCTATTGCTAGGGCAAATAGAATTGGGGAAAGGGGGCAGCCTTGCCTTGTTCCCCTCGATAGTAAGATAGGGGGGGAGATATGGCCATTAACTCTCACCCGTGCCGTGGGGTTCTTATATAGAAGTTTGATCCAGGATATGCATCTAGGGCCAAATCCGAAACGGGCTAACACCTCCCACAGGTAATCCCACTCCACCGAGTCGAAAGCCTTAGCAGAGTCAAGGGAGGCAACTACTCTGGTGCCTGTTTCAGTATGGGCAATCTGCAGGTTGGTAAAGAGTCTGCGGAGGTTGATGTTAGTGGAGCGTCCTGGCATAAAGCCAGATTGATCAGGGTGAATAAGGTCAGGGACTACCTGTTGGAGGCGGGAAGTGAGGACCTTAGCCAGGATTTTAGCATCTGTATTTAGGAGAGATATAGGGCGGTACGAAGAGCAGCGAGCTGTATCTTTACCCGGTTTAGGGATGACAACTATGAGGGCCTCTGTAAATGATGGAGGTAGAGAATTACTATCAAAAGCACTTTGCAGCGTTTCTAGATATTTTGGGACTAATTGTTCTGAGAGAGCTTTATACCAGTCTGGAGGGAGGCCATCCGGTCCTGGTGTCTTATTGGGGGGTAGGGAGGCAATGGCATCAGCAATTTCTCGGGGCGTTATAGGTGCATCCAGAAATGTTCTGTCACTAAGTGAAAGAGACGGGATAGGGATTGAGTCCAAGAACTGAAGGAGTTGGGTTCTAGAGTGAATAGTTGTGGTAGAATAGAGGGTTTGGTAGAAGGTGGCAAATTCTTGTGCTATGAGCTTGGGTTCTGCGACTATAGAGCCATCATCCAAGATAAGGCGGGGAACAGCGGAGGAAGTTGTCTGTTGTTTAGCCAAAAATGCCAAAAGCTTACTATTTTTGTCGCTCTGATCAAAGATACGCTGGTTCTGGTAAAGTAAGGCTTTCCTAGTTAGTGATATGGAGGCTCTGGAAAGAGAGTCTTGGGCACTTAGGAGACCGGCATAGTTGGCAGGGGTAGGGTTCAGAGTATGTGCTCCGGAAGCATTGTGGAGTTCATTCTCCGCAGCTTTAACCTGGTCTAAAGTATCCTTCCTCGCTTGTGAGATTGCCCCCATAAGTGCTCCTCTCATGACTGCTTTAGACGCATCCCACAGAGTCAGAGGGGAGGTGGACCCCACATTATGGACCCAATAGTCGCCATAGGCCTGGGCATTCGCTTCAGCCACCGTAGTGTTTTTAAGCCAAAGAGGGCTTAAGCGCCATAGCTTGTCTGAGGCCTCCGGATTCCAGCGAAAAGTAACTTGGAGTGGGGAGTGGTCGGATAGGGATTGGGGTAGGTATCGGATTTGGTCAATCATAGGCAGGAGGTCATGAGACACTAGGGCCAGGTCTATTCTAGAAAAAGTTTTGTGTGTTGGAGAGTGGCAGGAGAAGGTTCTTTGGAGTGGGTATTTCCATCTCCAGGGGTCAGTCAGCTGTAAGGCTTCTGTCCACTTGGTGAGCTTTGTAAGCGTATGGGGGTCAGGGCTAAGCTTATCCAAGGACGGATTTAAGCAACAGTTAAAATCCCCCATAATACAGAGGGGGCTAGGTGGGAATTCAGACAGTTTAGTCATCATTGTATCCAGGATTGACACTGCAAATGGCGGAGGCATATATAGATTGACCAATAGAATGGGTTTGTTGGCGATAAGGCCATGTAATACCAGGAATCTGCCGTAGTGGTCTAAGTGGAGCTTTAGAAGTTCAAATGGCAGACCCTTGCGAATTAATACGGAGACCCCCCTCGAATGAGTTGAAAAAGTAGAATGGAAATGCCAACCCACCCATGGTTTCTTAAGTGCGAGAACTTTTTGCCCGGAGAGATGCGTCTCCTGGAGGAGAAGGATAGAGGGAGGATATCTCTTGAGGTAATTAAACATCAAGCTCCTTTTAAATTTGGAATTAAGGCCCCTCACATTCCAAGAAAGTACTGATATATTAGCCATAACATACAGTAGCAGGTATATGCCGAGCCAGAGGAAGTGTCCATCCCTTCAGGTACATGAGTAAGAGAAACATAGAAAGTGCAACATGCTTAGTTATTATGCCATACAACTGAGAGTGAATAGTCTGCAAAATAGATTGATATACAAACCCAAAACATATATAGCCCCAACCCTCCCTACTCACCCCCCAAACTCGGGTGAGTCTATTACCCATAACAATCTATAACAATAATGGGGGTTATCCCCTAGACATCTGCTAAGAAACAGTCCCTATCCGGGGGTCTAGGGCGGGTGTTAAAGTTAGTAACTGCCTGATGTCAGGCACCGAGCTGAAATGTTGGGCACTTGCCCCGTAAGAAAAGACCAGGAGTGGCCCGCAGTAGGATACCAACGTGGCCGGGAAGGGGAAAAAAAAAGAAAAAAAGGGGGGTGGGGAAACTGTAAATTGCAGGATTATTAACAGACTCCTTCAAGTCAGTTGCATCTCCATTTTTTTCAGGTAGGAAATGGTGTCCTTAGGATGCAAAAGAGGGTCATGCCTCCTCAGTGGTGACCGTTTTGGAGGATTGCAGGGCTGATCTCTTAGGCAAAAACCTTAGGGGGCAAGCGTTCCATGGGTAAAACAATGGGAAACTAGGCAGGTATGTTTGAGGGACAGCTGGGGTGCCTATTTGCAAGCTTACCCAACATTGTGCGACGGTCGCCATAGAGTAAGTTCTACCTTGCTAATACCTAAGATAATGTGAGAGGAATACGCATGGCCCTGCAGAATAATATTGGAGTAGGAGTATTTGACACAAACTGCCAAAGGCAACAGAATGCCTTATTGGGTGTGAGAAACAACAACTTGTAGAGATCCTCGTGGGTTGGATCAGAAATGGGGATTCTGGGAGGTTACTAGCTAGACAGGTCTGGGATTCCGGTCAGGAGATTGGCGAGCGCCTTGTTGGTTGAGCCAGTCTTCCACGTCCTTAGGTGAGGTGAAGAAGTGTGCGCGGTCGCCATCTTGAATGCGCATCCGCGCAGGGTATTGCATACTGTACTTGAGTTGCGCCTCTCTGAGTCGAGCCTTTACCCTTGTAAATTCAGCCCTTTGTTTTTGAATGGTAGGGGAAAAGTCAGGGTAAAGTGATACTGTTGCCCCTTGGAAGCGAATCGGGCCTTTCACTCTGGCTGCTGTAAGGGCCGCATCCCGATCTCTGTAGTTGAGCAGTTTTAGGAGAAAAGGGCGCGGGGGAGCACCGGTTGGTGGGGGTTTTGTTGGAACTCTATGAGCTCTTTCCACAATAAAGACTTGTGAGAAGGTATTTGGGCCTAGAGTCTCTTGGAGCCAATTTTCTATAAACAATGGAGGGTTATTCCCCTCCACCCGCTCAGGCAGGCCAATTATTCTGATGTTATTGCGTCTGGACCTATTTTCTAGGTCATCTGCTTTATCAATGGCTGCCTTCAGTTGGTTTTTCATGGCCTGAACATCAGTTTGTAACGGGGGCATGGCGTCATCAATTTCCGACACTCTGGTTTCGAGGGCCGTAGTACGCTCCCTCACCTTTTGTAGGTCCTGGCGCAGCAAGGATAGGTCAACTCGGATTTCCTCAAACTGTGCAGTGGTAGATGCGCGGCTCTCCATAATTGCGGATAGTACATCTCCCAGGGTGGGTTCAGGAGGTGTTGCTGGTGGATCCAGGGCCAGGTCTGGAGGAGAGGGTGGCTGAGAGGCCTGGCCGGGAGACGGCGGGTGTGGTTGATCTCGTGCAAAGCGCTCTAGGCGAGAGGCAGTCTCCGGTTTTGGTTTGGGGGTATTCCTCCTCATCTTTGTCAATAGATCCAGACAGGAGAAGTATACTGAGTAATGGAGTAACGGGGTAAGTAGCAGGGTATGTGTGCTCGGTGCTCGGAAAATCAGGCAGCCACGTCTGATCACGGCATCATTTTGGACATGCCGCCGGGAGTAGGCTAATACCCTCTAACCACAGAAGGTATATTTCAGATCAGGGGGGGGCAGAGGGGGCACCGCTCCAGGTATCGTAAGGGCCAGTGCAAAGGTGCCAACAGATGCTAGAAAAGGCATAAAAGGGGCCAGTTCTGTGGCCTGTTAAGAGCACCCCCTGAGTTACGGTGGTAGAGGCCTGTTCTGTCCAGAATTATGTCCTGCCGCTGTCTGAGCTGTTAGGTGCCAGCTTCTAGGGTTGTGAGGCCGTGATATGGACCAAGGTATTGATGTCTGTAGGGGTATAGTAGCGCTCATAGATACTGATAGAGGATCATTTTTAATAGCATTTATTTGCAACAAACCTTTGAGTATTTCTGCAGTTCAGCATCATCATCAATCTTGGGATCCAGATTAACAACCTGAAAGATTGGTTTAAAAGGTGAGAATTAGGGACCTAGTTATCATGCTGTGTAAAAAGTGGAGTGAAGCATTAGAAAACAGTTTGAAAACAAAAGAAAAGATCTGGTTGTTATGAGCAACATCACCAGTATGATAAAAAAAGACCCCCTAACTGGTTAAACAAAAGATTAACACTACACATTTCCTTAATGAACATTCCTGAAGGAAATTATATACCATGCATTCCTGTTTTTTGTTCATTATTTCTTCTTTTCAATAGACACAGAAATATAGGTATAGTCTGCATTTTACGCACATATGAATGGAATCTTGCATATAAGAATGGAATATGCCATGATCCTGTATTAGTAACATTATTAGTTTAGACAGGGTGATTTACGATTAAAGGTGTGGTTCACCTTTCCATTAAATTTTAGTAACTTATAGAATGGCCAATTCTAAGCAACTTTTTAATTGGTCATCTTTATTTATTTTTATAGTTTTTTTAATTATTTGCCTTTTTCTTCTGATTCTTTTCAGCTTTCATGGGAGTCACTGACCCCATCTTAAAACATATTCTCTGTAAAGCTACAAATTTATTGTTATTGCTACTTTTTAGTACTCGTCTTTATATTCAGGCCTCTTCTATTTATATTCTAGTCTGCAATTCAAATCAGTACATGGTTGCTAGGGTAATTTGGACCCTAGCAACCATATTGCTGAAATTGAAAACTGGTGAGCTGCTGGATAAAAAGTTAAATAACTAAAAAAACTAATAATAAAAAACTAATTACAAATTGTCTCAGAATATCACGCTCTGCATCATACTAAAGGTTAATTTAGAGGTGAACAACCCCTTTAAGTGCCAGATTTTAAGAGATACATAGTAAGTATCTCACTGACAAGTTTTTGAGGGGAAGTACTTTTTACTACATAATGAACTAAAATGTAAATCATTATACTTTGATGAAAAAACGTTTAGATGGTTTTAAAGTTGTTTCTAAATATAGCTGCAACGGACAATTGAAAACAGTATTAGTCTGTTGTCTACGCTGCTGGTTCCGACTTTTGAAACAAGGCATCAAAAGGCCACTGATAAAGCCCCGGAGTATTGACTTCTGCTACACTGTTTTAAAAGTCAATGTAAAGAAAAATACTATTTTCACTTGTAATTACATTTACAAATATCTTTAAAATCAATAAAAAAGTGAAATGTATTGAAAAGTTGTTAAAATTAATTTTTTTATTATTGTTGGAAATCTCCTTTAACATTACTTCTATAGTAAGTGATATCTTTAAGTTGCTTCATAAAATCCAATGTTTTTTATTTTAAAATTAAAAACTGATTTAAAAGAAACAATACCCCAATACCTATTCTAAGTAATTTTGTGTGTTTTTATTCTTGATGGGATTGCTTGGCCTACAAACTGCAATAATCTATTCTTCATAATTTTTTAGAATCACTTTATGTCACGTGTACATATAAAGTTGGATTCTCTGTTTCAAGAGCAGCAAGAGAAAAATGTTAATTCTTGGCTTTAAACAAATTAGACATTTGCCAGATTAGCAACTTGTGGTTTACTACCTTTTGCAGTAAGAAATAATTGCCACTGCTTTCCAGGAGTGTTGCCCAGGAGTGTAGATTGCCCAGTTAGGCCATAGCTAATGAGCAAGTTCAATTTATTTTGGTAGAACAGGACAACTTACTAATGTTTTGGGGCCCTAAATTGAATTGGATGTGGAACCCAATAGCACCTAGTTGGGCTACTGCTGTTTTCTATGGGGCATGCCCACAAAATTTAGTGAAGATGCACATGATGGCAAAAAACTAATGTTATTATAACACACTGCAGATAGCTACAAAATGTGAAACTGCTTTTAGAGGTTCATTAATGTAAGACTTTGCAGCCCCCAATAACTTTTTGACAAAAGATTCCTCGAGTGAAAACAGATGTACCACTGTTTGTTGTCGAAATACCAAAAGCACCTTTTAATCATGAAGAATGAGAATTGTTTCACTTAAAACTTTATATTCGTGGATCTGACTTAACAGGATGATCAGAAAAAAGCCAAGTCACTGCTCAAAGTGTTTTTACTGTGATGCCCATTCTTCTGTATTAAAAGGTATTTTGGGATGCTTTGTCGCCAGTGGGATAGGTGATCTACCATGCCAACAAGTCTCTCACTCCCTAAAAGTTTATAGCTGTGCTTTTAAAAAGTCTGGTTTTTCTACTCTAAACAATGAAAACAGTTTGCAAACATAAACTCAGTTCTTACCATAACAAGATAATCTGAACCAAGGCGTTGCTCCCACTTAGATTTTAATGAATTTGTTTGAGGAGATTTGTTTGACGGACCTATTAAAATATAAATATTATATAGGACTTGTAAGCCAAAACTTAAATGCATTAATATCAGCCCTTCTGTATGCTGAAAAGAGAAAAAGAAAATTACATGCAAAAAAATAATACAGGTATGGGATCCATTATCCTGAAACCCGTTATCCAGAATTACAGAATGACTGTCTACCATAGACTGCATTTTATCTAAATAATCTGAATTTTATATAATGATTTCCTTTTTCTCTGTAATAATTAAAACAGTGCCTTGTACTTGATCCAAACTAAGATATAATTAATCCTTATTGGAAGCAAAACAACTATTGGCTTTATTTAATGTTTAAAGGATTTAAGACTTAAGGTATGTTCTAAAAATGACGGAAAGATCAGATCAATCCGGAAGACCCCAGCATTCTGGATAACACATTTTTACGAATGTTTAAGATGGCTGGCATGCAAGAACCAAAAATAGCCAATGTAAGGTCAGCAAATAAAGTCTGTGTAGAGTATTTAAAAGCTGCACTACCTTCAAGCTGCAGGTCTTGCACTAACCAAAGAATCGATCACAGAGATTCAATGAAAACCTTGTTAATGTAAATTACGAGAGAGATGTTTACGTGGTGTTTCACCCCGGTCAAAATTACCTTTTCATTATATTAACAATTCTAATATATTTTTGTAGCCTCACAAGTCTGAATTTCAAATTTCAAATGCTTAATAGTGAGTACAATCTGCTAACAGAAAAGTTAATTGCAGCACAATCTGTGTGTAGTTGCTATGTTTAGGATAAAACAGAGTGATTCTTGGCTGTATCCATGTCAGGAAAGTTATTTCTAGTTCCAGAGAAAAAAATTAATGCAAAAGATCATAGTCACTAATTACAGCGCTGGACATAGATTGGGTGTTAAAATGCCTCCCACAGAAAAAAAGGAGCATGCCCTGTTTTGCATATGCTTTGAGGTACATGGTGCTCCAGGGAACACAGGTGCAAGTAAACTTTGGTAAATCCTGGATTAAAGCAGTCAGTATTTCCAGGGCTCCTTTTGCACATAACACTGCCAAGTACTCCCACTCTGCCTGCTGAATAGCGCACAAATGGCTTTATTGACACCTCCTCACCTTTGTTACACAAATCTTGCACCTAATTTTTGAACTGGGAAAGACATTTGCATCATAGGTATGAAAATAGATTACATTCATTTTTCTTTTAGCACTTTAGTAAATGAACCCATATTATTTACAGTATTTTGGAGTGCCTAAAACATGTTCTGGTGTGATTTAAATGAACGGCACTTTACAGTTGCACTAACCCCTTTGGGAAATGAACACCTGACAAGCCATCACCGTTATCGAGAAAGCATATCAGTACAATGCAATCTTAGACATTATTTATACATTTGGCAGATAAAAAAGGCCTGTCTGGTTTAATTAGGCCATTGAGTAACTTGAGCTCTGATATAAGCTCCAGTTCTAAACCAGTCTTCCGAGGGAGCTCAGCTATCTTGACATTTATATCTTTTCAGCTTTCTTACATGACTGTAATACTGCCTTAGTAGCATAAATAAGACAATCTGACAGGACTGGATGGCATAGAATGACTGGTTGTCCTGCATTTGACCTCACTCAGAAGCCTAGTACAGGTATAGTGTTCCTACTTAAGTAATATTCAACTTATAAAAGCTTCACTTCTCCTGCCCTTTTTAGAAACCTGTGGAAAAGATTTGTTTTTTTGTCACATGAATAAGGCACTGGCAGAATGCTCATTAGTGTTGACACAACCCATCTGTGCAAGCTCTCAGAACTGAATCATGAACACAAATCTCTTAATAAGACATTGACACTGTCTGACAAGCAATTAGCCATTTAACTATACGGATTCACATTTGCAAATCATTTTGTAGAACATGTTGCTATGCATGTCTGGTGCAAAGCTGGGCAGAAGAGTACAACATTAAATTATTTGTTCCTGCACAATTATGTAATTAAAGCAAAGGGACATACCACAAACTTTTTTATGCTTAGGTTAAGACGCATAAAAAAAATAAAAATAAAAAAAGTTTAGCTTAAGACAGACAGTGGGGCTCATTTATCAACACTGGGCACATTTGCCCATGGGCAGTTTACTAGAGCAACCAATCAGCGATTAACTTTTTAAAGCCAGCTGCAAGTAGAAAAATGAATGCAGCAATCTGATTGGTTGCCATGGGTTACTGCCCATGGGCAAATTTGCCCAGTGTTGATAAATGACCCCCATCTGCATTTCACCAAGTGAATATTTGCAATGGATTGACAACAAAGATTTAAGATGTATTGAAGTGGAAAATATTGCCTAATTTCACAGTCATTTTCAAGAATCATCCTGAGAAATTAGAAAAATGTTGCCGTAGGAGCGAAAACTCAATCGCAAAAATCACAGTTATTTATTTTTTTCAAAATGTGACTGGTTAAATAATTAAAAAATAAATAAATAAATAACAATACTGTTGAAAATACACCTCCCATTTACGTCTATTCAAATGAAATAATGTAAGTTTGGAAAAAACTTTTTTTGTAGCAATTTGCTATTTGAATAATGGAAAGAATGGTTATTTTTAATTTTATTACAGTTGCCCTTTAGTGTGGGGAATGAATACCTATACAAACAGCGTGTTTCTCATTATTTTGTGTTAGAAAAAATAAAAAAACAAACATTAAAAGGGTAGTTCACCCTTAACTTTTAGTCTGCTATAGAATGGTATATTCTTAGTAACCTTTTAGTTGGTCTTTATTTTTTTTTATTCTTATAGTTTCTGCCTTCTTCTTTTGCTTTCAGCTCTCAGATGAGGGTCACAGACCCCACCGACCAGAGGGTGTAATTTTTTTTATTACTACAGGTATAGGATCCCTTATCCGGAAACCCGATATCCAGAAAGCTCTGAATTACGGAATGGCTGTCTCCCATAGACTCCATTTCATCCAAATAATAATTTTGCAAAGGACTAGCAAAGAATAATTTGGGCAAACGATTGCAGAAACTGCGGGCAAGTTTCTGAAGTCACTTGCGTTTTCTGATATACAGTAGATTGCTTTAGCATGCTGCCAAATGGGTTTTCAATTAAAAACAAGAATTTTTATTTTTTTCCCACCTGAAAACTGGTGAGATTTTTATTTGTCAAAAACCTACTTGTTGGAAAAGAAAAACAATTTTTTACAGATTTAGAGGAATCCATAACAGAACATGCAAGTGTAGCTCATGTTGCAATGTTGGGATATGTTCTTTCGTTTCGATGTTACAGTGAAAAGCCTAACTCAAAGCAGCATTTCAAAAGAAGAAACATACTGTATTTGCCACTGATATTAGTGCAACATATCAGTTTGTACTTAGGGTAAGAGTTTCTCTAGATGATCCAGGCTTAGAATATCTGAATGTCTTATGTATAAATTCACTTTCTGTATGTTCAAAGTATATGAACCAATGCTCGAAAGTTAGTCTTTGAACAGGATAAAGGTGAAGTGTACCCGAGTTTTATCCGCAAACCTCAAAGAACATTTACTAGACATCATGGGGAGTGAAGGATTAGAAGGAAAAAAACTTTGAATTTCAAAGTTTTTTTTTGGCTACTTCGACCTTCGACTTTGAATCAAACGATTCAAACTAAAAATCGTTTGACTATTCGACCATTCGATAGTCGAAGTACTGTTTCTTTAAAATAAAACTTACTTCACCACCTAAAACCTACCGAGCACCAATGTTGGCCTATGGCAGTGATCCCCAACCAGTAGCTCGTGAGCAACATGTTGCTCTCCAACAACTTGAATGTTGCTCCCATTGGCCTCAAGCCAGATGCTTATTTTTGAATTCCAGGCTTGCAGGCAAATTTTGGTTGTATAAAAACCAGGTGTACTGCCAAACAGAGCCTCAATGTAGGTTGACAATCCAAATGGGGCTACCAAATGGCCAATCACAGCACTTATTTGGCAGCCCAAGAACATTTTTCATGCATGTGTTGCTCCCCAACTCCTTTTACTTCTGAATGTTGCTCACGGGTTCAAAAGGTTGGGGATCCCTGGCCTATGGGGAAGGTCCCCATAGGCTTTCCTAGTAATTTGTGATCGAAGGAAAATCGTTGCGGTAAATCCTTCGACTTCGATATTCGAAGTCGAAGGATTAAACTTCGATTCGACCCATAGTAAATGTGCCCCCATTAGTATTGCATTCAGGGTTCAGATACTTATGGAGAAAAGTATAACTGTTTTGTATTTCATTGACCCCCACTTATTGTTTATACTGGACACTATTTAAAGGGAAAGTCAGCTCAAAAATAAAAATTTGCCTAATACAAAAAACATAATTCTGAGCAACTTTCCAATATACATTTATCAAATATTTAACGTGCTTTTAAAGTTATTTGTAAAAACAATTGCTATTGAAAGCATTTGCTTAACTCCTGGTTATTACTTTTTAAGCAATGTTGCAAATGTTTTAGTTCCCCAGCAAAGACAGGTCTGGTTATCAGCTGGATTGTCTTATATTGTATCAACAGTCTGAGCCATCAGGGCAGAGAATAGAAAGGGACAAACACTTTTTTCAAAAGCAATACATATACAAATAACTTAAAAAACAAACAATTTATAATGAATATATTTTGTAACATTGCTTAGAATTATCTTTTTAGGAAAAGAAACATTTTTGTGGTTGACATTCCCTTTAATATTTTTTGCATCACTGGCTTAAAATACTACACAGTATGCAAATTGCTAAGAAAATTACCTGCAATTACACCAATCTCCATTGTGTCAACACCATGGCCTCTGTTTTCAGTCAGCAGTAAGCTCATGTATGATAGAAAATTTCAAGATTACTTTACCTGTCCTCATCTCATTTTTGTAGTTATCAGCTTGTTCCTGGTTTCCCTCATTAACAGGAGACTTGTTTATTTCAGTCACTGGTGGGTCAGCAGGAAGTTCTGGCACTGCTGGTAAAAAAAATAAAATAATAATAATTAGCTAGCTTCTTCACTTTGTATGGTTTGGTCTGCATATTCTTCCTAATATCATATACATACTGTAATTATAATTCATGTTGCACCAGTGAATGCAACTGTAACCATTCAATATTATTTTTGCCTGACACATGCAATATTGTATTTACTACTTTTTTTTAAGCAAAAATGTAAGGTTTAACAGGCATTGCATTGTTGAAATTAGCTTTAAATAATGTTAAAAACTAATTATAAAACTGCCTATGTAAAATACTTGGGCATATAAACGAGACAATGATGTATTTCATCCCCTATTCCGTGTGATGGAGGTCACAACTATCCCAGACATAGAATAACACATATCTGCCAATTTGTACAGAGAAGCCAAAAGGCCAGAGCTAGTCATTACATTATATTCAGAATTATTTTTCCTTAAAATCAAGAGATTTGTTAATGTTCCAAGCAAGCATTATTTAGCACAGTAGATGGTTGATTATTTATAAAGATCTACTGTAAGGATAAAGTAATGTTAGCCGGTATGGAATTCCTTATCTGGAAAGCCATAATACAGAAAGCTCACTGGAAAGCTTACATAGTCAAATTATTCATATTTTTAAACAGTTTCCTTTTTCTATAATAATGAAAGCATATTGTACTTGATGGTAAGTAAGCAGGATAAATCCATACGGATATTAAAACATATTGGGTTTTAAGTTTAATAGGTTTTTGAACGGTGATTCAAATTACAGTATCTGGAACACTTCTGGTCCCAAGAATTCTGGATAACGGATCCTATAGCTGTAAATATAACATGGTACCTCTAACAACGGATTTTTCTTTGGCAACCAGTTCAAGAGGTTCTTTGTTCCTTGACAATGTGAGGTGGACTGTTTGTCCAGTATTGCGTAAAGCTGCAACTACATCTTGATTTGAGTATTCTTGGATGTTTACACCATCAACCTGCAAAAAAAAAAAAAAAAAAAAAAAAAAGAGTCTTAGCTTTTTACCATTTGCCCAAAAATGCTGTACATTGGCCCCTCTAAAACTGAACATAGACTGCTAAGCCCTTTCATATTCTACACACAAAAAAAGCTATTGCTGTAAAATGGAAATTTTTGTTTCCTACCACACATGAGGTTGTTATTCTACTTCAGAATATAAAATCCAGCATGGACATCAATATATAGACTTTTTGATTGACAAGATACCAGGGCTAATTTTTATGCCCTCCCCATTATGTTGATCAACTAGTAGGGAAGCACAAAACTGTACGCTGCCATTGGGAATAAAGGTGGATTGCAATTTCCCACTCTTTGTTCTTACTGCAGGTGATTGGGACTATGAATTTGCTATTAGTCTGAATTTTAGGGATGCACCGAATCCAGGATTCGGTTCGGTATTCGGCCTTTTTCAGCAGGATTCGGCCGAATCATTATGCCCAGCCGAACCAAATCCGCAGGCAGGGAGGGAAAGGAGTGATTTTTTTGTCACAAAACAAGGAAGTAAAAATGGTTTCCCCTTACCACCCCTAATTAGCATATGCAATTAGGATTCGGTATTCGGCAGAATCTTTCACGAAGGATTCGGGGTTTCGTCCGAATCCAAAATAGTGGATTCGGTGCATCCCCACTGAATTTATTTTTGTTACACTTTACTACTCTCTTCTGGGACATGTCCCTTTTTGGCAACATTTGTAGCTCTCATTATCAAACAAAAGAGCTCACACATACAAACACACAAAAGGGGTTCTTCTAATTTCCATGTTTCTATTTGAAGTTTTTTCTGAGAGATAACATATTGAGGGATGCAAATGTAAGAAAAAACACACACATGAAAAGAGCCATTGCTTAGAAAGGCAACCATTACTAGTGACAACCTTATGGGAACCAAAACTGGTTGATGTCACACCCATGGTCATACTGGTTAGTCTTGAAAATTCTTGGAGGGTTGACTATGCCATTAGATTATGCATTTACTTTGAACTTTGAAACATAATTTACTCACAGCTATGATTCGGTCTTGAACTTGAATACATCCACTTTGATCAGCAGCACTACCTGGTATTATGCTTTTAACATAAATTCCTGAAGAACCTGTCAAATAAAGATGCTTGTTTTCAAACAGGTTACCGGCAAATGCTACCTGCTGGCTGGATGCTAAAGGAGAATGCATAGGTTATAGACCTATTTTGTAACTAAGCTAGTTCCAAGGCTATTGTGTTTTGAATGTCCGTATGTAACTTATAGTATCACTTTTTACTGGTGGTAAATAGAAAGCAGCAGAACTGAACCACCATCTCTGGATCTGCAGGAAATCACAATCCCTTCTGCTTTTTTAAAACATAAAAATATTTCCCTTTTTTAAGACAGCTAGGTACCATGCAGACCCTTAAATATGTAATAAAAAAAAAAACCTATGATCACCAGATAATCTTTTTCTAGTTCCTAAAAATACATAATTCAATGGATATTTGAATCTAAAGACATTTTGGGTATTAGTTTTCATAACTAAACCCTGTTCAGAAGAGAGACATGTTTAAGCCAAAATACTTACCACCAGTAAATGCTCCAGTATAACCAACTACTGTTATGCCGAGACTCTGTCCTTCTTTTTTTGTAAGTTTAATGTCATATTCATTATCAGCATTTTCCTAAGAAAAAAAAGCTAACTTTCATAACATGCTTCGACACATTTTTTAATTTAAAAAGCAATATATATTTTAAAGGGCTACTATGAACTTATATTTTGCTGTTGGATTGTTGTTGGCACTAAATCTGGGCATACACTGTATATGCAATTACTGTATAAATAGTCTCTCCTCTAAGAACCGGTTTGGCTAACGTCATGCCAATACTATTTCAATCACATGATTGTAACTGGTCATACATAGGGGGTGATTTATCAAAGGTCCAATGATTATTATGAACTCACAACTCGAATGGTTTCTTATTTAAGAAAAAACTTGAATGGAAAAATTGATTTAATTGAATTTTCGGCAAAAAAAAAACTCAAGCATCATGCAGACTATTATCATCTTCAAATGGTTCAAGGGACCTCTGCCACTGACTTCTACATGACCTTGACAGGTTTAAGATGGTGTATTTTTGGATTCGTGCTAAAAGGATTTCCTTTTTTTCTGTAATAATAAAGCAGTACCTTGTACTTGATCCCAATTAAGATATAATTGACCCTTATTGGAGGCAAAACAATCCTATTAGGTTTTTTAATGTTTAAATCATTTTTTAGTAGACTTAAGGTATAGTGATCCAAATTACAGACAGACCCATTATCCAAAAAAACTCAGGTCCAAACATTCTGGATAACAGGTCCTATATCTGTAATACTTTCATTAAAACATGAAAAAATATTTATATACGTATGCATCGATTATACTGGCAATGTGTTTTTTTCTGCAGATAAAATACACATAGCAAACTATGGCAAAATATAAAGAAATTAGAAATGTTCCAAAACCAGGATTGTGTTCATAAATCAGCTTGATCCCAGAGCTTCTGCTGGATTTGGATTTAACAGAACCAAATCTGAACCCTTAAAGCCATATGATTTTAAAACCCTGGATTAGAGAACAAAACTATTTTCTTCACAAAGATGATGTCTTTTTGCTTTAAAGAAGGGTTTTGATCCATTATTCACCCACATAATTGATATTTGGATGAATTCAGAAAGTTCAATGATCGTATAAATGCAAAAGGATGCTTTTGTAGAGAATACGGAATGCCTCAAATTTTAAAGGCGGGATATAGCATTTATTACGGAGGATTGATAAAAGCCCCTATATACATATGCACTACCTTTAACTGTCCCGGGTGCAGGTAAAGAGAATTATAAAAAGGAACAGGAGCTGTTCAAACAAATCTGAACTTCTGTATATAAACCACTATTTTGTTTGAGCAGCTCCTGTGAGTGTGGTCCTTTTTTAACTCATGTCTTTGTTTTTTGAGCCATTCACATCTTTGTGCTTTCAAATGGTTAACATTCCTACTATCACAGTCCCAGTTAATATAACAAATGGCAAATGAACCAACAAGTAACACAAGCAAGGGGCTGTATAGATCGACTTCTTATCAGAGGTTCATCTCCATTTCAGTTGCAGTATTTATTTGTCACACAAATGTGATCTGCTACTTACTCATTTCCTCTTAAGTACATATGAATAACAAACATTACAAACCCAATATACAATTCAACTTTGGTACTCACATTGTCATTACCCTTAGCATCTTTAGGAGGTAATGAACCCACTGGCAGAGTTGTTGGTGCTGGAGGCTTTGAGGGGCTTTCCCCAACAGGATCTCTGGCCACTACCATTCTAACTGAATTTCCACAGTTTCTCAGAACCTGAGCAACCTGATCACTTGCCATTCCTTGGACGTTAGTGTCCCCTATTTGTAAGATGTGGTCTCCTGTTCTCAATCTCCCATCCTATAGGTAAGTGAATGAAAACATTATAAGAAGCACAAACATCAATTTTTAATTTAGTCCATGCATTAAAATAATGTCAACTATACAGAAATGTTTTAATCTCCGACAGCCAGTTCCCATTGCCCTGAATAGAAAAATCATGTCTATGTCAGGGACTTTTGGTAATAGGGTGGTATTTCTTAAATATTCTTAATGTCCTTTGGTGGCCATGGGTAAAATAGTTAGCAAAATTCAGTGACATGACTTCAAACTAAGATCTGTTACCATGTAAATCATTTCAATTTGAAGTTAACCAGTGACCTTATTTGCCTTGAGAGTACTTTAAATGATAGACTATGAGGCCCAGAATAAAAATCAAGTCAAGCAGTCCCTTTGGCCTTGAGCATGTATTCATCAACCTTTCACAAAATGAAAAAGCTTAACTTAGAAAGCAAGTCATGAAATAATTTACTGCATATCAACATGTTTCCAATCCCAGAGATCACATTTTAAATAAGTAAAAGGAACCATACATTCAATATAGCTATTATATCATAAGAGACCCATAGTTTCAAAGTTGTTTAAAGGAGAACTGTCATGAGATATAGTGTTCTCTATCTGTTAAGTATTGCACAGTAAAGTTAACAATAAAAAAAGACTAGTGTTTTTTTCAGAGTTAACCCTATAACATAATGAAACAATAGCCTTATCTCACCTCTGCATCCTCAACCAAGCTTTTTGTTAATCCCATGCAGCCAAACTCAAAAGCAGCATAGTCTGCTACAAGGTGTCATCATAATCAGCTCCCAGTATGTTCCTCCATCCTGACAAAGTCCACCCCCTGGCATGACTTCAGATCTGCATCCCCCTGGAGAAGCCAATCATGCTGATCCCCCCACCAAAGTTGATGTCATAAAGCCATGCTCTCTATCAGAAGTCTGTCATTTGCAATGAATTATGGGGATGTGACATTCATTCCATTAGTATGTTTAACCCTCCACAGTTGCTTATAATGGGGAGCAGAGAGGAAATATGCCAATGTGAAAGAAGGCTATAAACATGGCTATAATCTCAGCCATAAAGCAGGGCAGGGATGCTTCTTTTAATCAGCATCAAAGAGGAGCTGTACCAATGTGAAATAATGTTGTGTTATAAACATATCTAGAACCTCAGCCAAAGTATGTGAATAAATACATTTTTACAGGTGTGAATAATACTAGGGGGAGATTAGACATGAACAATACTGGGGGAGATTAGAAGTGTGAACAATACATGGCCCCACCCTCTGACAAGGAGCAGCACTGCTGAAATGATCCTCTACAATCAGTTTGAAAAGTTCTTATCTGGAGAGCTGTTAGAAATGAGTGATAAGTAAGTGTTTTATAACAAATTTGATGCAGTTCGGTATAGATTTTATTGTACTAATTAATGTTATTGTTGATCAAGGATATATTTATGTAAATATGTATATTTAATCTTATATACACATACATGTACATAAGTATTGCTGGTTATAACGCAACATATACACTTCTGTATATAATAAAGATATGACACAAGCAAATCTCCTTAAGGTAACAGTTATATATCAGTATGGTTTATAGTTCATGACAGTTCTCCTTTAACTGCTTTATTTTTGTCCTCTTATTTTTTTGTAAGACATGTTGGAAATCAAGCACCTTTTCAAAATTCTCCTTTCTAGAGTTTAGTAATGAATAATCAAAAACAACTTGAGCAACACAACTGAAGTATAAAGCAAATATTGATTATACTATGAATTTAACTATGGTAAATATGTTTGAAATATTTTTGGACTTTATTGCTGTTAAATTTTAGGTATACCAGACAATTAATACAAGGTTTTCTTCTACAGACTGTTTTTCATAATGGATTCTATAGCTTCATGATGTTATTCCATAATGGTCCAGTCATTAAAATCCAAAAATTAACGTTTTGGAATATCCTTCCTATGGCAACCAAGAAATAGAATTTATATAGCTTTTTAATAAACTTTGTCATTTCTATAAAATAAGCAAAATTTAAGAATTTTGGTTAAGCTGCTGCTATGTTAACTTGGTTTAAAAAACATCAAGAAAATAAGAAGCCTTCCAGCAATCATGCTTTATATATTCTCAATTAGTTGTTGTACATTATATTTTATAGAATAAGAAATAAATTACCCGATCAGCCAATCCCCCAGGTACAATTGTTCTGACAATTACACCACTTGCTTTTCCGCCCACGATTCCAAAGCCTAATCCTGAACCATCATTAATGAGTTCAATGTCTTCCACATGGCCCCAATGGATCTGCAAGTTATAAAAAGAAAAAAAATCCACTCTCAAGAATTTTAACTACAATATTCATCAGCTACCTCATGCTTAAAAAGCAGCAAGCAAGGCATCTCTACAAAATACAAAAACAGTAATTGTAGTATTGTGATTGAGGCGAAGTAGAAACAAAGGCTTTATGTGAATGTTCTGCCTTATAGGGCTCAGAGGCAATGCCTGTGGTTGTTCCATATGGATTGCATTAGAGCGAATACCATTAACGGTATTCTATTTTATTAATTGCTCATTCTTGAAATCTACATATGCTCCATGTGTACAGTGCAATGGCCACAGAGGTTTCCCATCACCGTCATGCTGATCTGATTAGCCCAGTTCTGGATATGGCTCTTGCATAACTAGGTTATAGAGTTTAGTGCTCATGCTGGGTCTGTTCTTCAGTTTCTTCAATAACAAACCAATGAAGAAATTTCAACGGTTTTGTTATTAAACCAGCATGCATGCTGCATCAGTTTTGTCACTAAAATAATTGCAAATGGGAAAATCAGAGTAATAGGGAGTAAAGATAATAGACTAGAACAAAAAACACCCAAAGGAGAAGAAACAGATGGAAAGAATAGACAAGAGATTGGGGGCTGGAAATAAGGACCAAAAAAAAAATGAAACGAGCTTATGAAAAAAAGGACAAAGAAAAGGTAAAAAAATAAAATAAAGTACTTGGTTTTAGGGAAATGGGAAAGATGAGAAGAAGCCTCCGAATAAAAATGATAGGCTAAGAAATAATAAAAGAGAAAAGGCACATGAATATCTCCCTGTAACAAAAGGAGTACAAGGAGTCAGAATAAAGGAAAATAAGTGAAGCAATATTCAATATAAAGAGAAAGATCAGCTACCTTGTCAGCTTTTCACTATGAAGTACGCTAAATCATACCTGGTTATCAAGATTACTAATTGATGCTTGATTGTTGTTTAGAACCGGTGCTTTTGCAACAACTAATCGTATGCATCCAGATGAGTGCTGAAGCATTGCTATGGAGTCTTGGTGGGATACGCTCATATCTATCGGTGTATAATTAATAGCCAATATCTGGTCATTCTCCTTAAGCCTTCCATCCCTGTATAATATATAGAATATGTAAATCATTAAATAAACTGTAGAGAATGTATCATTTGAACATGCATTTTCATGTACTTTTAATTTTAACTTCATTTCCGTTTATAGTAATAGGTTTTATCTGAAATGTTTTTTTGTTTTTTTCTTAAATAGTGTAAAAATGGTCCAGAATTTATTCCAGGTTTCAGCCTTTTAACCAAGAGACAAAGAAATCTGTTAAAGTTATTTGCTTAAAGGACTGCTTTCATGGCACAACCTGTAAGTATTGACTCTTCTTGAAAAAACGATTTAATCTTGCCTGTTGCCCAAAGTTCCTTGGATAGTCTTGAACAGTGAATTACAAGTTTAGTGTATGCAGAATACTGCTCCCAGTCTGAACCACTGTACTGTGCAATTGCCGAGTACTATTCTCTAATTCTTTAATGTTACTAATATATATGGGGGCTTCATTATATTTTGTTTCATTATGGCATATAAAAAGATGTTGAAAAGTAATATGGGGTTGAATAATAAGGACCACATTTTTTGCAAGATGAATGAAAGTATACATGTTATACTTAAAATAAATGCTTAGAAATCTGCATCCGTGGCTGGTATGTGACATACTGCATTGTAATCCAACTTGAATATCTCCACGCAACAGCATGCAGAATACAAACATTTAACCGTAGCTTTGCAGATGAAAACTCCATATGCAAAAATGCCCACCTCTAGCTACCTCAAAATAATGGCATTGTGGAGCAAAGAAATCAAATTTGTCATAAATCTTGTTCTTAATTATTTTTGTTCTCATTGATATATACACCCTACATATATGTTTTGTGCAAGATAACCTGAACCCCAATGACATTTTAAAGGGAAATAACCTAAAGTTTTATAAACTCCCAAAGGCTAATGTCACAAGAGATTTCGACATAACAACACCAGATTCTGCCAGAGGCAGCTCATTTGCTATTTATAGAGTGACTGGAAAAAAGAAAACATTTGCATTACTACAAAGCTCTAAGAGCAAAGCAATAGTAAAAAAAAGTTGTTTTCCAGTAGTCTTTTGATCACTTGGTTAAAAAATCGAAGTCACCAGTGCATTAAATTAAATCTCTGACTTGTATGACTGGTTTTATGGTACGGAAAACTTGACTGAGAAGTATCAATAGGTGCTTGTAAATTATTGACTTGTTGTAGCAGTATCAACCGGTGATGACAATTAGCATTTAGTATCAACAACTTGCATGATAAGGGGAACAAATTCTGGACAGGTAGAAAGATTCATTAAAGAATCATCCTAAATATACAGTACATTTTTGGCCTCCAGATCATAACTTTCATTAAAGAACTTAAATATACAAGGAGAAGGGTGGCTAAAATAGAGATCTTTTAGCCAAGACTGGATCTGAAGTTTTGCAACAAATGGAAAAACTGTGTTAACATAACTAATTTTCAGAACCTGAAAAATTCAGTTATAGTTCATGTACAGTTTAAATTTCATGTACAGGTCTACGGGAGCATAATATTAATAATATTCCTATTCTCAATAGGAATATTAATTCAAATGAATGGGAGGTGCTATATTGCTTACGGAACTGTGAAGGTTTCTCCACATACCAAGGTATGATTCAGTGGTTAGGCCTTATTCCAGATAAGGTTTAAATATTTATTTAAATGACAAAGCATTCATAGGAATGAACTAGTGTTACTTTTAAGAGGTGCTTCCACATAAATCCTGTTGCCCCCTAAAAAACATGCTAAAGAGCAGAGCTGTCCAACAAATATATTTTTTTAGCTGTGATATTGGTGTGGAGGCAGCCATCTCAGGGCATTGTGCCCGATTCTGAGCTTTTGAGAAGGAGCCAGGATGTAACTGCTTTGAGACAGTGTAAGGAATCCTTACCCTGGTGGTCTAGTGGTGGTGCGGCGGGCACGTCCGCCGCACCGTCCTTCTCCTTCACTGGCGGCTTCCTAATGCGCGCCGCACGCGCACTTCCGGTTTTTATAGGCGCATGCGCGCTGGCGTGATTAGTGTTACACCACTAATTTGTGTTACACCATCTGGTAGATCAGTGTGAATATCTGGTCTTAGCTGACCCAGGAGACTATCCCCATCATTACAGCAGCTATTGCACTAAAATACATGGTCACAGTAAATTTACCATGGAAATTTGCTGCCCATACATTTTCTATAATGCCGACTTGTGAAAGTTACAGGGAAAGAGATAAAGTAAAAAAATATTTAAAATGCAAAATACATATAGATCTTACCTGTCGGCGATGCTTCCTGGTTGCACTTCTCTGATAAATACTCCAGCCTCTCCTACAGTAGGATTCTTGAGTGCTACCACACTAAATCCAAGGCCTCCTACAGTAGGTTTCTCTATATCTATATACTCAATTTGCCTGCCCTAATGAAAAACAAAACAAATAGAAATTTGATTTGTTGAGTTGCGTCTTTGCCAACATGTTTAATCTCTAATCTCAGCCTGGTGAATTTAGAAGAATTTATTTTGTTTTAGATAGAACAAACTCAGCACTTTGATAATAAATTAATTCTGTAGAGGATCTCACTTCATTACTTTCACTATAACGAAGAACGCCACATGCAGTCAGCTCCGTGCATTAAAACCTCAGGGAATTTAAAAACTATTTTCACACTTCATTCTCCAGCTAAATAAATTGTAGGATTGGTTCCTGGTTGGATGAAGATTGAATTAACTGCTGTTTAGCAATGCATTTTTTCCAACTTAAATATTCCAAAATGCACAAAGAGCAATTTTCTTTCATGCATGAAAAAAGTAAAAGAAAAAAAAAAAACGAAAACATTTAGTAAACCTTACCTCACAAAAAAAATGAGGACTAACGATTACATTTCCAATTATTGTGCAATTGAGGGGCATTGTGTCAGTTCTTCAGAATTTTAATATTATATTTCTAATTATTCTTATATTAAATCTGATTTTTTTTATTTTACAGTTTAACAAACAGTAACATTACATATTGTGATATTATATAAAAAGGACCACTTTATTCTCAAATATTCCAACTGAATCATAACTGTAGCTTTTAATATTTCTGTAAGAAAAACGGTAAATTGTACAGTGGTCTTATTTTTTTTTTTTAAATTAAGAAAACTTCTCAAATTGGCACAAAGCTAATGTACAAAATGATCAGTGTTTTCCCACATGCATAAAATATTGTAGAGTGTAGTGGTTCCTATGCAAGACAGTCTTGTGGTTGTCAAAAGGGCCATGGCCAAGATCTCGTTCTGCGACAACTATGTCCAGTCAGCTGCATAGTACCAATTGTACTATTTTTTTCACCAACTTTTAGTATGTTATAGATGTGCCTTTTAAGGAAAACACCTTTTCAATTTCTTCAAAATGTATTTTATTTTAAAGTTTATTAATTAACAAGCTTCCTATTCTGTCTATTTCCATCTTGCAGCAGAAACAGTGGTATGATTTCTTGGGGTCATTGACTGCAGCAACCAACAAAAAAAAAAGTGTTTGTGATGCTTTCATTTTGTTATTGATATTTTTCTTATTTTTTCTTTTCATGCTCTCTACTATGCATGTTTAATTTTAAAAATTGCTCTCTGGCAACTATGGTAATTAAGAAATGTGGATGAACACCATACAATCAAATATTTTGCAAAAATATGCGTTAGAGGTGCAAAAAACCAAGGTCACCCCATACAATCAATATACCATACAATGGGTTATGCACTCTCAAAAGAATTTTTCAAACATAGACTCAGGTGGTATCAAAAAACTATTTTACTGTTTAAAATTTTTTTTGGCAATATACAATTGTATTAACAAATGTTCAGTTTATACAGCAATAATATACATGGTAATAGTATACATACCACCCAAAGGTTTGTACGAAGCAAAAAAAAAAAAATATACTTGCCACAAATGAGAATAGCCCCAACATTTAAGGGGATTCTCAGAATTTCCCTTGACAAAAGGCATTTGTGCCAAAACGTTGGGGCTATTCTGGTATGTATACTATTACCATGTATATTATTGCTGTATGAACTGAACATTTGTTAATACAATTATTTATTGGCCAAAAAAAATTTTAAACAGTAAAATATTTTTCTTGATACCAATTGAGTCTGTATTTAAAAAATTATTTTGAGAGTGCATAACCCATTGTATGGTATAGCTATGGTAAATAACCCTTGGTGATCAGATAACAGTTTAAATTTCAACTTCAGATCTGCAGAACAAAGGGAAAAAAAACAAATAAAACAATTATCACACCAACTGGAAATTGTTTAAGATGTGATCTCTCTCTACAACAAGATTTTGAATAATTCCTTTAGCACCAGCTAGCCAAATATATAGCAGTTATACCTGAAACACCAAACAAATACCCTTTAGTTTCAACTTTAGGTGACCTTTGGGTCACTGAAGGAATTGGTGTGTGCCACAAATTAAAAATCACTTAAATGGTCAGTATGCCTCCCTGAGTTCAATGAATAGGACTTTGCTGAATAACCTTTTTGCCTATTGTTCTGCACTTCACAATTTTTAAAGAAGGGTGGGGCTACATGGTCATCTCTCTCATATTAGTATGGTAGTTCCCATGTAAACATTTTGTTTTATGTCTTGAGCTAAACAATGTAAATAGTGAAAATTAAGCTATCCCCTATTTGGTCCTTGCGAGGTACATAATTAGATTTCCGATAAACAATGCCCTCCTTTCCTCCATTCATTGTGACTGTTTTGTTAGCAGATGTCTGTGTGTGTGTTTGGACCTTGTAAGAACCAAACATGTAATAGTTCAATCTGCCTGTTTAGCACAAGAAATAATAATTCTTAGATTATTGTGATGCCAACAGGCAAAAATAGGTTTAGAACAAGCTATACTTACATACTACACTTTAGCAAACTACAGAAAGGTTTTGCTGTGTCATAACTATATTTAACAAAGAAAAAAAACTTGATAGAGAAAAATAGTGAGCAGTACTTCTAATGATTGTATTTCATATTTCCTTAAAAACAATCATTTAAAAAAAATGCTCTCTCTCTCTTCAATGAATGTGGGGGAACTTCTTGACCTTACCCCTGCCATCTGTTGAAGTTTTCTGTTAAACTCATCTCCTTCTGGGTAAGGACTAACAAGAGGTAATCGAGATGAAACAAAGTTGTCAAAGGACAAAGAGTTGCTCTTGTTCCCAAAGTGTGCAGAAGAGTCAGCTTCAAATACCAATAAACCTTTCTTTGTGAAATCAAATTCTGCAGAGCGGTCAGCTGGCATTCGGTTGAGCTGAGGAAATAAAATTGATCCAAGTTGCCTGAGTTAATTAAAAACCATTTTGCTCAATTTACCAAAATACATGATAAGAACAGAAAATTTCTGGCAGAAATACCAAAGCATTATAAATTTAAACACCATTACATTTACAGAATCTACAAAATGTATTTTAAAAAATAAAATAAACTCAAATGTATGGAAAATGATTGGGGAAACAAGATGGTATAAAAAAAAGAAAATTTATTTTAAATATAGTTCTTTGGTAGATTCTATCCCAGAATCAATTAAACTACAAGGGAAGCTGATCAAAATGCAATGTGACCCTTCTGCATACCAATAGAGCAATTTGTATAATGGCATTAACGCAGATATACAGAAGCAAATGTCTAGATCTTAAGGTGAACCTTGTATGTGGTTTATAATATAAAAGCATAACATTTCCAGCAAACGAGCTGGCAAAGTAGGTGAATCAGAAATTCTATTAAATGTATTGTTCCTTTACCAAAAAGAGCTGTTGAGTACAATAAGCCTGCCAGGACGATATCCATGCCTTCTCAGTCTGCGGGCACGCTAGAAATAAGCATCCAAAGGAGCTAAACAAAGCTCATGGTCTTCCCATCCAAACCTGGCCCTTCAACTTCTTTAAGGCTGTATGTGTATGGACACACATGCTGTTTTTAGTAGCTGTTCAGCGGCGGTTTTCAGCGGAGTAATTTTGCAGGCTGAGAGAAGCAGATCTGCTCAGTGCCCTTGCTCCACTGATTTGAAACTGCCGCTGAAAACAACCTGTGTGTCCACAGCCTTATCATTACGATCATGACTATTAATCTTGTTAATTGGGCACATTGTTAAGGTGGCTATACACGGAGAGATCCGCTCTTTTGGTGATGTCGCCAAACGAGCGGATCTCTCTCCGATATGCCCACCTTGAGGGAATGGGAACGGGCGGTCGGATAGCAGGATACATCAACCAACAGATGCGGCCGCGATCCGACGAGATTTTTAGTCCCATCCGATTGAGATCTCGATCGGGGAAGCCCGTCGGGGGGGCCCCATACATGGGCCAATAAGCTGCCGACTCGGTCTGTCTGCAGCTTTTATCGGCCCCTGTATGGCCACCTATAGTGTTATCTTGGACTAGTCCCTTACCTTTTGTAGCCATATTAATGCCACTGCCAAACCTAGTTACATATTTAAATTGGGTTGAAAAAAGACAAAGTCCATCAAGTTCAACCCCTCCAAATGAAAACCCAGCATCCATACACACACCCCTCCCTACTCCACTTTATGGGTAAAAAGGTCCCCTGCTATTTGTCTATAATGGCCTCTAATGTACTTGTAAAGGGTAATCATGTCCCCTCGTAAGCGCCTTTTTTCCAGAGAAAACAACCCCAACCATGACAGTCTACCCTCATAATTTAAGTCTTCCATCCCTCGAACCAATTTAGTTGCACGTCTCTGCACTCTCTCCAGCTCATTTATATCCCTCTTAAGGACTGGAGTCCAAAACTGCACTGCATACTCCAGATGAGGCCTTACCAGGGACCTATAAAGAGGATATTTTCTACATAATATTGCCATGATCCACTCCTTTCTTTCACAAGTAAGGAGCGTTTACAGCAGTCAGCCCATTTAAAAATCACGGTGCTCACTGCGTTGAAAATCTGCATGTGTGTCCTGGGCCTAACAGCTAAAACACTAATCTGTGCCCTTATCAGCACTGCGCCGAAAATCTTTTGCATTTCTCTGGAATGCAAGTACCTATTGTAATAGTTTGTCTATTTTTGTGTGTATAACTATTTTAGAAGTTGGCAGGGTTAAAATCATTCTGTAGTCAAGTACGGAAATAGAAGCACAAAAAGTCTAAAATTGCGCTCTGCTAAATACAATTGAAACTGCAAAGAATAAAAAAAAAAATAGTGTGAATGTGTGAAGTTCATACATTAAGCTTGTTGCTTTTCAAGTCAGCATAGTTTATAACTGTATTTTACACTATAACTATCAGTACAATATAATCTTTTATCCAGAAAAATGAGGGCCTGTGGTTTTCAGATAAAGCTTTTTTACCCATAATTAGAAACTCTAATAAAAAAATTCACTAAATTCACAATTGCCATGAAAAAAACTTGTTGTCATAACATTAAAGGTATAGAATATATTATTTGAAATGCTTGAGACCTGTGCTTTTCCCCAATGTGGATTACCATGCCTTAAATCTAGTCTACTAAAAAATGATTTAAACATTAAATAAACCCAATAGGAATTGTTTGTGGGTGTGACGAGAAAAGTTGCTTTCAAGGGGTTTTTCACCTTCCATTTTTTTCCAGTTCAGTTTACCAGAAATAAAGACTTTTTAAAATAGCTTTCCATCTTTTATTTTTTACCGTTTCTACAAATAGTTAAAAGATTAATGTTCCTGTCTCTGGCGTTTCAGTCTGATAGCTCAATAATTCATGTTCAGATTCTGAACGATTACAATTTGCTACATACGTTCATGCATTCGGTTGATACATTTCTCAGCAGTATCTTTGGAATATTAGCAACTATTGTATCAATTCTTACAACTGCCTTTAATAAAACTCAGGGATTCTGTTCAGCAGCGACAAAGATAAATGTATCAACTAAATGTATCAAGTAAGAAGAGTTACAGAGTCAGCGATTCCCCCCTCCCAGAACTGCTTCAGAAAGACATACTGTAGGATGGTGAAAAATCGAACTATACTCTTCAATATTAAAAAAACAGTCCCACATAGAAAATAGAAAGTAATTAGAAAAAGGCTTTATTTTTGGTCACCTATCTAAAAACAAGTAGATGTTTGTAGGTGAAAAACCCTTTAATAAACAACTGAAAAGAACAACACGAAGTATACTTAACAATGCATCTGTAATATTTCAGGTGAATTACCAGAACTTGCAGACACATTCCGCACAGGAGGTGGATTCTTAAAACCAATAATTTAAGGGCTGAACTCCACTGTGTGTTGAGGACTGATTTGTCGCCAGGTAATGAAACACATACGATGTCAGAAGTCCAGAATACAATGGGACTGATCCCATTATACAAACAAAATCTCAGGTACAACTACATGTATCCGAATGTCGGATAAAGATGCAGCGTGCAGCATTCACATCACACCTTTGACGAATCAGTCCTCAACGCGCCATGGAGTTCAGGCCTTACTGTTTGTTTTGCACATTTATGTGCGGTACATTTGTATTTTGCCTGAAGAAGGGGCCTGTGTGCTCTGAAAGCTTGCAATTGTTACTTATTCAGTTAGCCAATAAAAGGGATCACCAAACTTTACATTTTCTGCATTTTTGCACAGTTAGGAATTCTAAAAGAAAGCTGGAACTGAATTATACACAACCCATTATCAATGCAGCACAAGTAAGAGTTCACCAGCAGCGTGACAGTTCGCAATCAACTTTCCCCAAAGTCCCTTTTCCAATTTGTAACATAATAAATTGTAGGTGAATTTCATTAGATGAAAAACACCTAGGGGCATATTTATCAAGGATCAAATTTTGAAGTTAAAAAAAACTTCGAAATTCGACCATCGAATCTGAGTACTTCGATAGTTGAAGTATTTTTTCCAGCGAAAACGCCCGTATTCGTTTTTTAAAGAGACAGTACTTCGGTTTTCAAGTGGTCTAATTTACGAAGTTTTTTTCAATTCGAATCGAATTTTGGCCTATTTGATGCTTGAAGTACCCAAAAATTACTTTGAAATCCAAAGTTTTTTAAATTCACTTCGACCCTTGATAAATCTGCCCCCTACAGTATACTGTTCCGCTCTAAACTAATCTGTGTGTAGAAGAATTTATCAGAATGGTATTAACTGGCAGAGAAGTCAAGTGGAATTTATCTCACCCAAGGCTGCCTTGCATTTTTCACAGTGCAGCAGGTGGCTGAGTAGAGGCAACATACCTAAACTAATAAAAGTAGGATACACCCAACATTTTGATGCTGTTGTGATGCATGTTTTGCTTACTACGTCACCAATCAGCCTCTAACAGCAACAAATCAGTGGATGAGTTGACAGCGAAACAGCTCCCCATAATGCTACAGTAAAAGGCTAAAACTAAAACACATTTTATCTTGTTTTAAATACAAATCCTCAACATTAGTTTTGGATTTGACTAAATCCAGAACCAAATATGCTAGATTTTGTAACCTATGCTTTCAATATTCTTCCAGTAGATGACTGAATAAAGCTAATCATCCACTGGTTGCTACACTTTCGGATGCAAATCTGACTTTTGTAATAAATGAGGCTGTCAGTCATGATATGGCTTTGTACAGTATACTTAACTAAGCCTACCTCTTTACTTTAGGTAACATTTGTATTTCATCTGTATGTTTTGATGAATACACCCTTCAGTGATGCATATATGTTGGCAGTACTTCTTAATAATAATCATATTACCTTATTAGTATAGTATTATTACTATACGTGGCCAAATAAATAAGAATATATAATTTTATTTCACTGCTGCAGCATAAGTAGATCTTTGCCAACTTTTGTACAAAGCTTTCCATATGCTGAAACAGAGGATCACTGGCAACATTTGGTTTTACTGACTAAACACGCAATATTTAAAATTAGTCAATTGTAACAACACACCCTAAAAAGAAAATTGTTTTCTGTAAAAATATTGTACTCACCTGCTCCTTTAGTTGTTTTATTGACTGCTGCACTGTTAAAATTTGGTTAAATAGAGGACTATTTAGAGTGTCCCTCAAAATACCCATTTTATCATGGTGAGAAAGGTCCCCCTTGTCTTTCAGTTTTTTCTGAAGTCGTTCTGCAATCAAGAGGACCTGGGCCTTATCTACTGTAACAGTACCTAAAATAATCAAATACACAACGGGTCAAACAAGATTCATTTGGTATTACAATGTGAATAAAATATGATATTTTTACCTGTGTTTAGATTTTCTGGCATTTTAATTTCTTTGTAGTGGACAAAATCCACAAGACACCTGTAAGAATAAAATTCACACAAAAATAAATATATTGTAATTGAAAGTAACTGTTCTAGGAACAGAAAACAGATGGACAAAATGTATTTTGTAAATAATGATTAGAGAGGTTTTGGCCAAATCTGTCTGCATTTTTTCTCAGGATTAATTGCTTGGCAAATATTTGAACCAGTAAATTATTCATTGGGGTGAAAAAGGACAATGCCAATTAGCAGCATCAATCCCGCCTAATAAACCAGTGCCTTGGAATAATGAACTATGGACTTCTAGTAACTTGCACAGACATCAGGAAAGCTGCACATCATGGGGTTGCCCCAAGCATCACACAAAACAAGAGCTCAGCACTAAGATAAAATGAGGTTCTCAGCCAATATTGGTTAATTGGTCCTTTCCACTGAGCTCTGGACAGCATTTCAATAAAGTCGTGCAGACACAGTAAAGTGAATTAATAAAGTTTTATAATCAGCCAAATCTTTAGAAGGAATCTGTTCTTGGTTCAATAAAAGTTTACATAGGCTACCATAAATTAATAGAACACAGATGCTAGCTAGCATTATAAAATGAAATAAAAAAGCTTCTATATGAAAGTGTAATATATACAGGTCTGAAAACCAAGCACTAACAGAACGAGCAGCAACTGATTTGGCACAAAATAAAAAAGTTCTAATGAAGTGGAGGGTTATCATATTTCAGTAAACAATATTGCTGCCAGTGACTGACAACTTTATACATGTAAAACTGTTGATTTTTAACAAAATGTAGTAATGAAGGTGTTAAAACCTTTAGCCGACATTAGGTAATGTAAGGATTTCAAATGTATAACTATGGAATGAGCTCATGAAAGGCTCTTGGGAAAATGTGCCTATTTCACCTGCCCCTACCCATATATCAGTGGAATTGATCACCAGATTAGAGGGAGTGGCATAATCACAAAAAGGGTAGTGGCCTTGTCTGAAGTTTGACCTGCCACCCACCTGAACCATATCTAGGGCTTATCTCCTTGGCCCAAACCTGCAGGTAAACCCATGGGTTCTGTAGGTTTGGGGGACACTTGATCATTTGCACACCTAGGGGTTTTAAAACCCACGTTTTTGCCACAAGTATTTTTGCTCTATAATTCACAAATTTAAATTGGGGTTACCAAAACTCGAATGTTTGAAAATTATTACTTTTATTACGTTTGAAAACTTTAATCCAAAAAAATCAGCATCTAAAAGCTACTTTATGTATAAGTCAATGGGAGTTTCAAGAAGTTTTTATGAAAGTTGGTCGTCTCATTGAAAATGATGACTACAGAGTTTTTAAGCAATACAATATTGTATTGACACAGGGTTCCCGCTGTGCATCTAGCAGCCCAGCAGACTTACACCTTAATAATCAACATTATTTTAAAAACAAGCAATAGAAATTATGCAATCCTCACTCAAACTGTGTCCGTATGTTACGTATAAGGGCTTTAGCACACGAACAGATTCGGGGAGATTTAGTCGCCTGGCGACTAATCGCCTCTTCTTCGGGACAACAATCTTCCCGAACTGCCTTTTCCCTGCCTTCCACCTGCTAAAATGAAAACCTGCGGCAATGAACTCGCGACGCTTCGATTTCTATAGTCACCCGAAGTTCGATTTCTATAGTCACCCGAAGTTGCCTCACGAGGAAACGTTCGGGGAGATTGTCACCCGAAGAAGAGGCAATTAGTTGCCAGGCGACTAAATCACCCCCAATCTGCCCATGTGCTAAAGCCCTTAATGTGCTAATCTTCTCGAGAACGCTGTCCCACAGTGCCCCTTAATTCTCTATAGTTAAAATGATTTTAACTATTAGATCATCATAGACATAACTGATTCCATAGATGGGACCAATTCTTACCCCCCCCCCACTAAAAAAAATAAATAAAAGATTACAGTGTATTACAATCCCTCCCTTTCCTTGTTCCATTAGGAAGTGTTGTGCACAATCCTCTATGGAAAGCAGATGGACTTCAAGTTCCAGAATCCATCACTTCACATCGGAACAAGGTAAAGCAGGGGCTGCTTAACAATGTAAGCCTAAGGAGGGTGGAGAACTGGACCATACAATCCCAAACAGACTATCATACTTTTCTTTCAATTTATGAAATCAGGTATGTGTAAAGTATGGGACAAGTTATGTAGAATGCTTGGGACCTGGTGTTTTCCAGATAAGAGGTCTTTCCATAATTTGGATCTCCATATCTTTTATCAGCTCAAAAATTATTTAAAGGGTACTTGTTGCCCTATAATGTTTCCCCCCACCAAAGGTGCAGGCTAATAGAGCACTTGGTTGGGGGTAACAGTAGTTTCTTTTTTTAAAAATTGGCCCCGCCAGCAGTAGGACTCACCCCAGGTGGGAGCTCCCAGTAATGTTCCCTCTAATAAGCTGTGCACATCAATGTTGAGGCCAGCGCACACAACAAATTGTTGTTGAAAATGCAACATTTTTCATTTATTCTGACTTGTGCACAGTTGTTAAACACAATTTTGAAATGTGCGCACATAAGTAACTTTTTTTTGTGAGCGACCATGTTGTGCAGTGCAGAGCGGCTGACGTCACACGCATGCACATAATGAGCAAGTTGCAGAAATCGCTCACTCTGCACATGCGAGCCCCAACATGGCCGCTCGAACCAGGAGCTCCCTCCATGCGTGGGTGTCCTAGTGCTGGCGGGGGACAAATTTTTTCTAAAAACCTGTTTTTACCCAATCACAGTGAGGGCTCTGTTAGGCCGCACTTTTGGTGGGGGAAAAGGTAACAGCTGCCCTGTAAGAATGAATTATCCTAATAGGATTGCTTTACCTTGAATATGGTTTAATTATATCTTATTGGGATCAAGTATAAGGTACAGTTTTTATATCAAATAGGAAGTCATTTTTCAAATTTTAAATTTTTTTAATTAAAATGGAATCTATGAGAGATGGTATTCCTGTAATTTGAAGCTTTCTGGATAATGGGTTTCTGAATACCAGATCCCATACCTGTAGAAATTTATTTCTGAAAGTTCAGATAGTTTATATGCAATTTTTAACATAATCCCACTTGAATAAGCTCATGTCAAAAAAGGAGGTATTTTTTCCTTTTAATTTAAAAGGAACAGGTTAATCACTGGAGGGGTGACAATTTGTGATTATAAATGCTAACTTCAAGCCCCAGCCTCTTCATGCAAGAATGCACCATATCAGGGTACTCTTCTAGAAAGCACAACACTTCAGCCCCATGAATGCATTCAGGCCTGAATTTTGGGTGTGGGAGCACCTAGGCCAACAGGGTCCTAGAGCCCAGCGCCCGCAAGAGTACACCCCACGCATATGCAAACATGCGCTAGATCACTGGGGAGCCTAATGTTGGGCTGGGTTGCATGCCGCCCCTAAAAACTTGCCGCCCAACGCCTGGGCCTTTGATCTAGCCACAAATCCGGGCCTGGATTCGCTGCAGCAACCCAGGCGGTGTCTAACAAATTGGAAAGCCCCTGTGAGTAAGACTTCCCTTGTCCTTTAAAAACATTTTAAACACAATTTAAAGACACAAGAGAATTCACTCTGCTGACTGGCACTATGTCAGTCATCTCGCTACATCTTACATACAGAGGTTATGTACCGGTATGTTTACTTTATATTATGCTACAAACATACATAAATAGGGAACATATATTGCTTCTTTTAATTAAAACAAACCTATTTGGGTAAATTATTAAGCATTTACTACCAGTTTAGTGGGTTTTTTTTTTTTAAATTATAGCAAGAGTTTTCCTTTACAGCTTCCAGCAAGAATTATGAATGCGGCGCCACAAATTAGGATTTTCTTTCAAGATTTGTTTTGTCTTTTAAAGGGCTAAACTACACTGAAGTTTTTGACTGGATTTTGTCAGTCAGACTGATCCGTTTCTCAAAATCTTGTCATGCAACCGCACTCATCCCCACAGTCGTAATGCAAGTCGGATCAGATTACGTCGGATGGTGCATTTTGTTCAGGCAAGAAAAAATCTGTCAGACGCATCAGATTTTATATTGTTGAATGAAAACACAGCATGCAGTGTTTGTTCCCTTTCAACAGGCATGTCGTGTAAGAATTTCCTATAAATGCCATTATATTTTGATCTGTGCAACTACATCCGACTTCGTTCTGTCGAGCCGACACCATCCCACAAAATTTTCCATGTAGTTTAGTTCTAATGGGCAATATTACAAGGGGACTACAACCCTGATGTTGCTGGACTACAGCTCCCAGAACACTTTAAGCTTGGATTATATTAAGTCTACCGGGATTTGTCATCAAGCAACAGGAGTAAAAAAAAGAGGTTAAGCAACAACATAAAATTGTTTCATATTTTAACTTGAAAAGGAACAATTCTCATGTAAATAATGGAAGCATAGAACAGTGACGATTATAAAACAGTAAAACTGACAGACCCTCTTTTCAAAGGAGTGGTTTGGGTACAGTACGAATATCACCTGAATTGTTGTTAGATCTTTAAGGCATAAAATGGTCATGTACTTCCTTCAGATCTAACTTTTCTATGTAAGGTGCAGGGAGCAACCCTTTCCATGGTGTGTGTGTGTGTGTGTGTGTGTGTATATATATATATATATATAGATATATATATATATATAGAGATATATATATATATATATATATATATATATATATATATATATAAACAACACTTGCAGTTTGTGGTAAACAAGGCAGATTATATAAGCAGGCATATCCCACATGTAACAACAGCAGCATTCAAGCCAAATTAGCCCTTAGAAAAAAGTAAAAACAAAAAGCTGCTTGTGATTTTAAAAGAGCTCTCAGTGGATGTCACTTCCTGCTTCTCTCCCAATAACACAGTGCAGGGAATTATGTTGCAATCAAAGCCATTGCTGTGTGACATTCAGCAGCAGCAGCAGGGTGTGGTAAGTTACCTGAAACAAGGAGCGCACCTGGTTGGAGTGAACTAACTATACGAGTATAAAGGCAGCTCAGTGTCAGGGTCTCCTGCCTCCCCCCAGCTGAGCTTTGCAACAGAAGCTTTACACAGTTCAGCTTGGCACATACCTCAATCCCAGCTCACTGCAATCACTCCAAGCCTGTGGCAGCTGCACTTTGGAGAAAGTTTTTTTTTTTTCCCCACAAGCTTTATTTACAAGTACACCCGCAGTCAGTGACGTTGTGCTTCCTTGCAGAAAGGTAAAGGCGAGGTAGCGCAGGTGGAATGCAAGAAAAACAGGAACTGTCAAAACATAGAACCTGTTTAATCAGATACAAGGGCTGAAACAAGGCTGATGGGGACTGAGCTGCTGAGCCGTTTTTGAGGCTGCGCGTTTGGCGTAAAAAATGCACAGAACAGTGATTTTTGTGGAGCAAAATTAGGCAACTGTACCTTTAACAGCACGTGCATGCATAGTATTTATGGTGTGGGTGTCCCATGTGTAGCCCTCCTGTGTGTCTTTGGCGTTTTTGCTGGTAAAGTCAGGTGGCTGAGGTAGCTGGGTGTAGATGATAGTTGTGTGTAGCTGTTTTGGGAGAGTTTGTGGCATCTGCATTGTACATGTGTATTGGCCATTTTAAGTGCATTTAGAAAATAAGCCCAAAGTGTTAAACGTACAAATGGACACAAAATTAAGCATGTATTCAGAAAAGTATTGTGTACATATATGCACCATCACAATTTATGGGGAGTACCTTTTAGCCTGCTCTGAAGCACTTTGTCACAAGGGAACAGGTCCAAGCTGAGAATTAAAATAGGCCCTGGCATTTCAGGTACACAGAGGCCCAATCAGCCCACATAGAGGCCCAAACAGCCCCCCACCAGCCCACTAAATACTGACTTTCTATGGCACCTTATAGCAGCCCCTCTGGCATTTGCCAGAACCCACAGATTGCTATTCCGGGCCTGCAAGGGAACAATAGAATTACCTGTAGTCTGGACCTGCTGTTAATTTCAGGAGTCCCTAGGTTGCATCAATAGCCTCTACTCCTCTTGTGGCACATAAATTGGAACCTAATGCCATTGTTGGTACCACGCACCCGAAGTCACAATTGAACAAATACAAGGGGGCAACGGTACGAATATTCCTCTGTATTGGTGAATTGCATACTGGTTGTTAGATTCAGTTAGGGTTGCTACCTTTTCTGCAAAAATAATACTGGCCTTCCTATATTTTTAACCTTTTGCCCATTAATAACATAGGTATCAAAGATGTTTTTTACTGGCCAGATGGCAAACCTAGATGCAGTTATGCTGGAATTCTGGAGGGAATATATTGCATTTTAGGCAGGCCTGAACTGTGATATAAATTAGGAACTGGCATTTCAAGTACTCCGAGGCCCAAACAGCCCAATAAATAGTGACTGTCTACGGTAGGGGTCAGCAACCTTTACTATCTATCAAAAGAGCCATTTTGCCCCCCTTGTCCACTAAGGAAAAATAGTCTGGAGCCGAAACACATAACACAGCTTATAAACTTTTAAAAGTTTTCACCTTTTTTTTAATTTTAACTGTTACAACAACAGAATACAACAAACAGAAGTGCAGTGTGTGTGGGTAGGCCTACTTTGAAATAAATTAAACACTGAATAACCCTGTTAAATGTTAGTGCTCTCATCTGTTTAATGTGACTTCTGTTTCTGAAGCTGCATGCTGATCATCTCTCTCTTGTCTTGAGTGTGTGACCTCAGTAAGGACCATGATGAATCACCTTGCTACAGCTCGGTCTTGCCTGTCACTCCTGGGACATCTATACAGCCATCGCACCTGCTGGCGGCTTTTTGAGTGTGCGACCCCGGTAAGCTAACCGCGTTCTCACACTCCACAAGCCCCCAGCAGGTGTCAGGGCTGTATAGACAACATTACAGGCAAAGCCGAAAGACCGAGCTGCAGGAAGAAGAGCCGCATGAGGCTGCAGGTTGCCTACCCCTGGTCTATGGCATCTTACAGCAGCCCATCTGTCATTTTCTAGAATAGACATTGCCAGTCTGGGCCTGATTGTGGGGATGGAAAACTTTGATTGGCATCTGAATCCAAGTCATTTAGGGGGTTATTTATCAAAGGTTGAGTTTGTGAGGTTTCTTATACCTCAAATGAACTTGAATGTTTGCTTATTTATGAAAAAACGTGAATGTAAAAAACTCAAATCAGTGCACTTGGGGTAAACAAACTCAAATTTTATCAAGTTTTTTCTGAAAAAAAACCACAAAAAAAACCCGGACATCATGAAGGTTAAAGACCTCTTCAAATGGTTCAAGGGACCTCTTCTATTGACTTCTACATAACAACAGGTTTTAGCTGGTGTATTTTTGGATTTAAGATATAAATCTTGAATAATTTGAGGGGTTTTTTTTAACCCGAAAAATTATAGTTTTTAATGAAACTACCCTTGAAAACTCCAATTTTTGGGGAGAAACACATCTCGAACTTTGATAAATAATCTGCTGAGTTACACAAGGAAAGTACATAATATACTAATAGACAGAAGAATTCGCAAACGTTCAGTAAGAATTTGCCCTTAAATTGTAGTAAAATATTTATGCTGGAAATTAAAAAAAAACACAAACCTCTGGACCCCACTTTTTTTTTTTTTTTAAACCATTGCATATTTTTTTTAATGTCAGAAAAAGGAACACAATTTTGACAGACTGTATTATCTTAAAATCTAGATACTGTTAAATAACTTTTTTCCTGCTGTCCATTTCCTCTCCTGCACACTTGAGCTACACTACAAGTTTTTTGCCTTCTGCTTGAACTCTGATACCATACAGCTTTCTCTTACTTCCTTCAAAAGAAAAGGAAAGTCACAATCACTTGGGGGTGCCAAAAGTTAGGCACAATTGATTGTAATCATTTATCTGATACCCCAGGCCGTTGCTTCTGTAAGCAGAATACTGACCGTGCCCAAGGTTTTCAGCGAGCACCACAGATCGATCTTCCGCTTCTTCTGTTTTCAATATCCTAGGGCCGGCTCATGCTCAGCAGAGTGAAAATGCCATTTTTCTGTTGTCAAAGTTTTCACTTTGCTGTGAATGTGCATCTGTGCAAAGAAAGAAGAAGCAGGAAGAGCATCACTTTGTGGTGATCACTGGAAGAACCCTGGGCTGGGGCAGTTTTCTGCCAATTAGGATCATCAGGCCAGAGTATCATGTACTTGAATACAATCACTGGCAAATTCACAAGCGTGTGAACGACTAATCTGTCTTTATGACACAATAAAGCAATTAGGCCAGTTTAACTCCATATTTTTAAATTTGACTTTATTAATATCAGCAGGTTGGAGAAAGGCATAACAAAAGACAAATTGATATTTAGTATGCTGTAGATGATATTTTTGTAAGGCCTTTGTAAACTTTCACCTTTTTCTCTCATAGAAACACAGTTCCCCATGTACACCCTCTCCACAGCTCCCTCCCTACCCCAAAAGGCCCCTACTTTTCCAAACAATGCATTTTATGTGTCATTGTACATGTATTCATACATAGGTATGCAACCTGTTATCCAGAATGCTTGGGACCTGGGGTTTTCCAGCTAACAGATCTTCCAGTAATTTGGATCTTCACACATTAATACATTAAATAAACCCAATAGGCTGGTTTTGCTTCCAATAAGGATTAATTATATCATAGTTTGGATCAAGTACAAGGTACTGTTTTATTAATACAAAGAAAACATTTGGATAAAATGGAATCTATGGGAGACAGCCTTTCCTTAGTTCTGAGCTTTCTTGATAACGGGTTTCTGGATAATGGATTCCATGTATGTATATATATATATATATATATATATATATATATTTTTTTTTTATACACAAAATGGGACTTCTACTCCAAACCAATAGTCCACCAATACGTCAAAACCTCGAGTCAAAAATCCACTAGATTTATTTATCACTATGCCATATGTAAATAAAAACATTTAAAAACAAGCAGCGCTGCATAGAAGATGAGGGATCCCTCCTAATTAAGTAATGACTCATCCAACAAATTCAGTGCAAAACACATGTAAGATAAGCATGCAGGGAAGTGCTATTATAAAGAATTAAATAGAGTGGTTAGTATATTGTAATGACCACTGCAGTTGGCCTTAATATTATGCATCCATGCATGCACCCACGTATCCAAATTTAAGGTTTCCGATTATGGAGAAGGCACTGTCCCAAGTAGCACAAAGTACTGAGAATTGACCTGGACAACAGAGGTTGTGTCCGTAGCTTCTGGTCCGCAATGAAGGAGTACTAAGTTCCGTGAGGACTGAACTGCTCTTTACAGATGAAATCAGATAATCCTTCTAATGATGCTAAAAAAATATATTGTACCCCTGTTTTAAAAACATGAGGATATTGGCTTACCATGACTTGTATAAAAGCTTTCATGACCTTTATGTGGTCATGGAACTCCTACTGTGACTTATCCTTAGATTTTACAATAGGGAGTACATTATTCACAATGATATATACTGCATGATGCATAAACCTTACTTGGGACATCTTTGTGCAAGGATACAACTTTATGAACTCATATTATTTAATGATAGTGAAATCCTGTTTAGTAATTCCTTACACAGGGCAATCCTCCCCTGCAAAAGAAAATGTTGGTGTGTCCAACCTAAGCTGTATTTGGCAGCAATCACCCCTCTATGTTGAGCCAACATCCCCCCCCTCCACACATGTGCACACTCCCTCTTCCCTTGCCCCCTTTGTGGTCGTGGAGTCTGCATGCATTATTGGATTTCAAGTCAAGATAAATACTCTTTTCAAAATGTTGTAGGTGGTGCTGCTAGAGGCATTTTCCAGCAGATGTTTTTTAATATACAAAACTAAGCTCTAAATAAAGTTTATGCTGTGTTTAATTTTGATTGAATAGCTGATGCATTATCATTTAACTGCCGTCAGGAATAAGAGTGCTTACTATATAACTAATTTTATGTTATCATTTAACTCCGTTAAGAATTTCCTGGAAGCATTTTAATGGTTGCTGAAATAAAGTTTTGATATAGAGTTAGCATTTTCCTTTTACCTGATCACATAGCTTTTTAATTTATTGAATTTCCATATTGCTTTAAGCACATTCGGTATATATATGTATTGAATCTGCATCTTTACCGGAGATTAAACAGAGACCAATTAACCCAAATGTTACCAATTAAATTGTGTTCCAGTCCTCTGAGAGCAAATAAGTTCAAATCTACAGCAAAGGGAAATGGCTAAATTAAATAAGCACTTCAGGGTCATGTCTGTCCTTAAAACCATCAATATGAATTTTTCCCATAACCAAAGGGTGGGTGGGTGAATTTTGGGTTTAGGATGCATTGTCTAGGAGTGAATATTAAATAATGGCAGTTGGCCTCCCAAGAGCTGTTATTAATTTTTAATGATCATATATATTCATTAGACCTCTTAAATAAAATACTTTTAATATAATAAATATAATTTAAACAAATACATATCAATAATTGGTGTATGTGTCAAGTTAAAAATATCAATTGAAGTGCTCTACAGTCACCATAAATTACATTTTAAGGCCACTATACTGCCAATCAGTGCCAATTTTTTTTTACTAGTCAGTACTAAATGTATGGATCTATGTTTTTTTTTGTATACACTACTGTATGTCGGTAATGTTGTGAGAAATTAATATTAATAAATATAATAAATTAATAGACCTGAAGAAAATGTTGTACAGCAACCAATTGGCCCTTGACATTTACTAATCTGCTGGGTTTAAAATAATGCAACCAAACATTTGGTCGCTATCAGTTACAATACACAAATGGGCCTATTTATCGTGCTGTGTAGACATTGGAGAAAAACATCACCGGTGATGTTGCCCATAGCAATCTTTGCTTTAGTTTTCTAACTTGTAGGTGACTGTTGTAATCTAATTGTTGATTGGTTGCTATGGGCAACATCACCGGTGATGTTCTTCTCCAATGTCTACACAGCACAATAAACAGGCCCCCAGGTAAACAATGTGTGTTTCCATATATTTGTCCAAATTTTTAGACTAGGCCGGCTGATGTGAGTGCTCGTGCTGACGCACGAGCTGGGGTTGTTGCCTGGTGGAAGGCCCTGAGGCAGAAGCCCCAGGCCCCCCAGTCGACCCTGTATATAATATTATATGGAATTGCTGGGGTTTTCCAGATTTCCATTTTTTTTTGTAATTTGGGTCACCCAATATGATCGTTTTGCTATTCATATGAATTCATGATAACTTGGATAGGATCATTTACATGGTACTGTTAATCACTACAGAGAAAAGGAAAATCATTGTGAAAATTTCAATTATTTGGTTAAAATTACCTTTCCATTTTCTGAGCTTTCTGGATATTGGGTTTTAAATACAGTATGTATAAATGTTATTTGTATAGTGCTCCTTGAGGGCAAAGCACTGTACTGCAGAACAATAAATTAGTAGAACACGCAGGGGGTCATTGCAATAGTAAAATTAAAGGAACAGTAATGTCAAAAAATAAGTGTTTTAAAGTAATGAAAATATAATGCAGTGTTGCCCTGCACTGGTAAAACTGCTGTGTTTGCTTCAGAAACACTACTGTAGTTTATATAAATAATTTGGTGTGTAGCAATGGGGGCAGCCATTTAAAGGAGAAAAGGCTCAGGTTACACAGCAGATAGCAAATAATCTCTGTCTGTCTAATGGTGTTATCTGTTATCCATTAGTTAACCTGTGCCATATAGCCATTTTTCAATTTCCGCCATTGCAACACAGTAGCTTGTTTATAGGAACTATAGTAGTGTTTCTGAAGCAAACAGATCAGTTTTACCAGTGCAAGGCAACAGTACATAATATTTTCATTACTTTAAAACTTAGATTTTTTGGTGTTACTGTTCCTTTAAGTATAAAAATACCATACACAAATATAAAGTATAGAATAGGTATGATACAGATTAAGATCTTAGTGTCAAGGAGACAAAAGGATGGAGGTCCCTGTCCTGTAGAGTTTACAGCAGAGCCCAGATTTCACATTTCCCAGGGGCATCCTGTCAAAGTGGTGTTAAATCGGTGTTCTATTGTATAAATACACTTTTGTTGTGTATATGTGTGTATATACTGAATAAAGTACCCCCTTTTGTAAAATATAGGGATATTATAAGTTACCGAGGAGTTTCATGACCATATAAAAACACGAGGCCGAAGGTAACTTCTAATATCCTCATATTTTACAACTGGAGGTACTTTATTTGTTATAATACACAAGTTTCGGTGAGTCATGTGACAGAAATGACATCAGAACTCACCGTTTATAACAGATGACATCAGAACTCACCGTTTATAAGGATATAATTTACAAGATATTCATGGCTTTTGTGTATTATATAGTGAATAAAGTACCCCCTCTTGTAAAATATAAGGATATTATAAGTTACCGAGGAGTTTCATGACCATATAAAAGTACGAGGACGAAGGCCGATTGTTTTTATACAGGTCAGGAAACTCCGAGGTAACTTCTAATATCCTCATATTTTGCAACTGGGGGTACTTTATTTATTATAATACCCAAGTTTCGGTGAGTCATGTGACAGAAATGACATCAGAACTCACCGTTTATAACTGATGACATCAGAACTCACCGTTTATAAGGATATAATTTACAGGATATTCATGGCTTTTGTGTATTATATGTATATATATTGAGAAAGGCCCTAAAGTGGCCCAAAATGTTGGATGTACAGATGCACATGATAAAAGCAATTTGATTTATTATGAATTGGAGTGTGGGTCCTTGTGAAGATTTCTATAAGGCTTTTCGACCTTGCACGGTGTTAGCTCCTCGCCAAGGGTGAACCACATACAAAACAAAAGTCACCAGCGCTCCTTGAATATACAAGTCCATTTGTATTGATGCAGCATCCAAAAATACATGGGACGTTTCAAACATAATATATATATTTTTGACACATATATATATTATGTTTTAGAAAAGGACATGCATCCAGAAATGTTGCAGGTGGAGTCCCAGGAATTCCAGAGGAGTTTACGTTTAGTGTGTTTACTGCTCTATCCCACTGTCGGCTTCGGTATTTACATTCCACAAATGTCACTGCATAGACAATTTTGTGTGCCACAGAACTCAGTAGAGTCTGCTTCACCTGTTCCTTTAGATGTGTGGATCACTGTGTAGGAGCATCATGTAATGTACTACTATACTGATTTTATAATATCTTTTTATTTGAGTATAGTGCCAGAGACAGTGTACAATATGTATACAGTAGCTCCTCTACACTCCCTGCTGCTGCTGTCCAAATGATCACAATATAAGGGCTGCACTGACTTAAAGGAAAAGTAACGTAAAAAAATAAGAGTGTTTTAAAGTAATGAAAATATAATGCAGTGTTGTCCTGCACTGGTAAAACTGTTGTGTTTGCTTAAGAAACACTACTATTGTTTATATAAATAAGCTGCTGTGGAGCCACGGGGCAGCCATTCAAAGGAGAAAAGGCTCAGGTTACACATCAGATAGCAGATAAGCTCTGTCTGTCTAATGGTGTTATCTGTTATCCATTAGTTAACCTGAGCCATATAGCTGTTTTTCAATTTCCACCATTGCTCCATAGCAGCTTGTTTATATGAACTATAGTAGTGTTTCTGAACTATAGTAGCATTTCTGAAGCAAACAGATCAGTTTTACCAGTGCAGGGCAACACTACATGACATTTTCATTATTTTAAAACACTTTCATTTTTTGGTGTTACTGTTCCTTTAATATAAACATCCAGCAATTCGCTTAATTTCTAAAGCAAATGATATAGTTTCATGCTTCTGTTCATTTTAGTCACAGTTTATGCATTTACATATTGTAGATGCGCTGCATTCATAGTTCTAAATATATTTTTTTCAGTGATAGGAATCGTGCACGTTCAATTCTGTTCACAAAAAAATGCATGAAACAAAGCTAGCTACTGGTGGACCGTAAATTCTACTACTAGATTGGTCGGACCGGAAATTCTGTATTGCCACACTCAAGATGGCGTCTAGGAAATGATACCAAAGAGGAACATATGACCACGGTTGGAACGTGAACTTCCCTTAAACCTGCCTCTTCCAAGATGGCGCTTCCCAGACCTGTATGGGCAGTAACGGGAGTTTTATGGTGGGTCTGTGCCTTTCACTATGTATCGGGTGATGACGGGATCGTCAAATGCGATGAGCTTCGTTTGGGACAATATCCTTCGCAAAAGGGCGCTGTAGTAGTGGTTGTCAAGTCGACGGAGATTTGTTTGTCAGTATATATGTATAACAGGGTACTGATAGAATCCCTATTCAGTTTCAGCACTAGTGTAGATAGCACGGACTGATATATAGAAAAGTTATACTGTTATTTATTCCTTTTAAAAGTTATTCAACTAGGTTATTACTTGTGACCGTGCTTATAAAGAATTGTATCCATCTGGCAAATAGTAGGTGCTGGTCTGGTCTATATACAAGTGCCAGTGATGTGAGGCAATAAAGACTAGGTGATACAGTGTAATGGGAGAGATGGCAAATTATATTTGTATTGTGCTCAAGGTTTTAGTATCATGTTGCTGGGGCCGCCATTAGAAATCACTTGGCCCCATACAACAACATTTTCGGGGGCCCCCAAGCCCCACCCCAGATCCCGCCCACTCTACACCACAGTTAAATAAAACTCTCTCTCTACCCTATAAGTTAAAGAAAAAAATATTGGTGCCAGGCCCCCCTTACAAGTTAAAAAAAAATTGGGGCCCCAAAGAATATTTTTAAAAAAAACATTGACGCCAGGGCTCCCCCTTACTTCGGAAGGACGGCGCGGCTTCGGCGCTGTAAAGAGGGGCTCGGCTCTTTCGCAAAGTTCAGCACTGCCGGGCCCCCCTTTATGCCCAGGCCCAATGCACTCGTACCCCCTGTGCCCCCCTGATGGCGGCCCTGTCATGTCGTCTTTGGCATTTTCAGTACCTTATCATGCCTTTTAATAAATCGGTTGAATTGCATATTTCAGATTTGAATTTATGAGCTAACTATTTTTCATATAATTTCGTGCTGGGCTGACCTCTTTGGTATGGTAGCTATCTTGTCTTTTCTACTGCTCCTTAATTCATTGAACATTTATATGTGCAGATCCCGAAATAAATCCTGTCACACAGGAGCCAGTAAATTGTTCAAACTACACTGCTGATGGTAAGTACACAGTCATGTATACTGAATGATAAATGTTGATTTCTTTATGTATTCTCAAATCAGGCCTATTAAAAAAAAAAAAAATTGTTGTGTTGCAATTGTTATACATGTATGGGATCTATTCTATCTAAAATCCTTGGGGCCTGTTTTTTCCAGATGAGAGATCCTATGTACCCTATGTAGCCTGAAGCTTCCACAGGAGTTTCCCAAACTGTCGGATTAAGGACACAAAAAATTAACATGTTTTAAAGTAGTTAATGAAAGCTAACATTGTGTAACTTATTATGACTAAGGCATTCCTATTAATCATTAGGAGAATATCAACAATAACTTTGAACACATGATTGTACAGATCTGGGAAAGGTTATTTGATGGTCTGAGACTTTATGTACTGCACTCATGGTTTAACAGCTTTTATGTGAAATCGCTGGCGGAGGAGACTTGTGGGCATATTTATTAAAGGGGTGTTCACCTTTATATATTATAGAATGGATAATGTTAAGTAACTTTTTAACTGGTCTTTATTTTTTATAGTTTTTGAAATATTTGCTTTCTTCTGACTTTTTCCAGCTTTCAAATGGAGGTTACTGACCCCATCTAAAAAACAAAAAAAAAATGCTCTGTAAGGCTACAAATGCATTGTTAAATGGGTTGTTTACCTTCCAAACACTTTTTCAGTCGAGTTGCTTTCAGATTGTTCTCCAGAAATAAAGACTTTTTTTTAATTACTTTTCATTTTTTTATTTTTTTATTTTTGACATTTTTTTCCAAAATCTAAGTTTAAGGTTTAATGTTCCTGTCTCTGGTGTTTGAGTCTGACAGCTCAGTAATTCAGGTGCAGATTCAGAACGGTTACAATCTTGCAACATTTAGTTGATACATTTCACAGTAGCATCTCTGGGCTATTAGTAACTATTGTAACAGCTGCCTTTAATGAAACTCATGGCTTCTGCTCAGCAGGGAAAAAGATAAGAATTGTATCAACTAAATGTATCAATTTAGATTAGTTTACAGGATTGGTGAAACCCCCCCCCCCTCCTAAAAGTCTTTATTTCTGGCGATCTATCTGAAACCAACTGAACTGAAAAAAGTGTTGGAAAGTGAACAACCCCTTTAATGCTACTTTTTATTACTCCTCTTCTATTCTTATTCAAATCAGTGCATGGTTGCTAGGGTAATTTGGACCCTAGCAACCAGATGGGTGAAATTGCAAACTGGACAGCTGCTGAATAAAAAGCTAAATAACTCAAAAACCACAAATTATTGAAAAAGAAAGCCAACTGCAAATTGTCTCAGAATATCACTCAATACATCATACTAAAAGTTAACTCAACGATGAACATCCCCTTTAACATTGGAGAGAAACATCAACAGGGATGTTGCCCATAGCAATCAAATCAGTGATTTTGTTTTCTAGTTCGTGGGCGACTGAGCAAATCTAATCGCTGATTGGTTGCTATGGGCAACAATACCAGTGATGTTTGTCTCCAATGTTAATAAATGTGCCCTAGGTGTCCCTGGCCTACTAAAGGATGGCTGGTTGAGTGGGGACTATAACCTTTAATACAACGTTTGCTCTCCATGAAAAACTATACAGCAATCATTTATATTAAATTTATACATAAGGACCGTTAAAATCCATTTGCTTACAAATAGAACATATTCCGTGCACTGAATATGCTACTTACTTTCAAACCCGTCCTTGACACAGTTTAAGCTGCCTCATTTGGAAAGACATCTTTTTGTTTTTCTCTTACTTTTTTACCTCCATTAATCTATGATCTGTGCTCCTTGTTTTTTTTTTTTTTTTTAAAAAACTTTACTTTATAAACATGTTAGCTTTAAATACTAAAATAATAAAGTATAAAATACTATGCATATCTTTAACAGATTTAATTTTTGTTTTTGTAGCTCCTTGCTTTCCAGCACCTAACATTACTTGTAAAGTATATGGTGGTAATGTGACTACATTCACAGGGAAAGAAATAGGATTTTACAGACCTTTCCCATGCCGCAATGTGTAAGTAAACTTCTTACCTGGGAAAGAAATTTGATTTTTACATTTCTTAATATGTGTACCGTAGAATATTATTTTGAACCTTTTAAAATACAGCAGTGAGGCTTTGAGTGCAAATAACATAAGAATATATTGCACATAAAACATATTGTTGCTGTTTCTCTACCTGGTATAGCAGCCCTGTTTACTGAAGGTATTGACCCTGCTTAAAGGAACAGTAACACCAAAAAATGAAAGCGTTTTAAAGTAATTAACATATATATACTGTTAGCATGCGGTGTTAAAAGTTGTGTGTTTGCTTCAGAAAGACTATTATAGTTTATATAAACAAGCTGCTCTATAGCCACCGGGCATTACTTTAAAACTCAAATTTTTTGGTATTGTGCCCCCTTTACATGAAGACACATGTTTTGGCAGGCTGCAGCTTTAAATTAGGAAGATGAGGCTTAGCACACACATTTGGTATATTTATTTAGTCATGGCTGCAGTGCATAAAAAGTGGTACATCAGCACTGTGCCATGAAACAAAGTGTATTTATTTATTTTTTTACAAGTAGCGGACACATGAATTGCCATTGGTTCAACTACAAAGCTGATTGTATTTTTCTAAAAAAAATTGTGAAAGGTGTTCCTAAGCAATATGCTAAACATATTTGTACTAAGTTACTATGCACCACTGTGTCCTAGTAATGCTTTAAGGAACAGTTTGGTGTAAAAATAAAAGCTGGTTACATAGGCTGTGCAAAATAAAACATGTTTTCAATATATAGTCCTCCAAAATGTAATATATAAAGGCTGGAGTGACTAACAGATATCTAACAGAACAGAACACTGCAAATTAGGAAGTAGTGTTCTGGCTATTCTATAAAGAGTGTTGCAAATGTCGCTGCATTGCTTTTAATAGATGTTACACTAAAGCTGGGATGTCATCTGAAGAACTGGGAGTTCAACAGATTCGATTGTATCATATCATCAGATAAATATGATTTGGCCCTTAAAGGGGAACTATCGCGAAAATGAAAATTTAATATAAGCTTCAGCATACTGAAATAAGAAACGTTATAAATACAATCAATTAAATATTCTGTACTGATTCTAAAATAATCACGTTTATCTTCACTATTCCTCTCTCAGCATCTGTTTATCTTCATTCTCTCTTCATTCAGGAGTTGGGTGTCAGATAATCATTGACAGCTAGATCCAATATAGGGGCGCTTCGTTTGCCTAGAAGATATATTAGAGCTCACTCTATTAAAATCACCAGACATCATGTCTCTACATGCAGGATTTGTACAAGGCAGTTATTTTGTTAGATTTTGTACTAGAATCAGTTATTTGAATGAGCTCTAATACATCTGCTAGGAAAGGAATCCCCCCTATAAGATATGGATGTAACTGTCAATGAATATCTGACACCCAACTGCTGAATGAAGACAGAATGAGGAGAAACAGATGCTGAGAGAGGAATAGTGAACATAAACTTGATTAATTCAGAAACAATGCATATGCATATGTCACCAAACGAGCGGATCTCTCTCCGATATGCCCACCTTGAGGTGGGCAGTATCGGGCTGGTCCGATCGTGGGCCCTGGGGCCCAACGATTGGATCCTAACAAATGGGATAGGGCGGTCGGATCGCGGGACCGCATCAACGAACAGATGCGGCCGCGATCTGACGGGATTTTTAGTCCCATCCAAGTGTATCAAAGTAATTAAAATATTATGTACTGTCGCTTCAGAAGACTACAATAGTCAACTTATATATTAATTAAACCTGGCATATAGCTGTAGAATAGCTGTTAAATAGCTGTTAAATAGAATCCAAAATGAACTAACGTATTGTTCTTAGAAACAGAATTGATTCTGCCATATTCAGCATAGAAGCTCTTAAATCTGATTTGATTATTTTCAGTGCTTGTATTTAAAGCTGTTAGGAGTCAGAGTCGGTACATTACCTACAATTGACTCCAACTCCACAGGTCTGGTTTCTCTGATCAGTAGTGCAAAAGCAAATTATCTTACATCAAATATTTTTTTTATTGCTATTTTTATTATTATTGTTGGTATTAACCCTTTAAGTGCCACAGAACGTAGAATCTACGTTCTGTGGAAAAGTAACTTGAAATGCCACAGAACGTAGATTCTACGTTCTGCAGCACTTCCGGGTTGTGGAGCGGAGGAGCGGCTGTTAGAGCCGCTCGCTCCGTTCCGCTTCGATCCCCTGCCCCTAGGCAACGAGCAGAGCAGGGGATCGAGTGGCCCCTGGGGCGCGATCGCCCAGGGGCCCAAAAGCAGCAGCAGGCACGTGTTACTTACGTGTCCTGCTGCTGCAGCCTGCACTGCGCCGTTGATCTCCGCCCCCACAGCACAGGAACACGAGGATCGTCGCAGATGTCTTCCTGGGACCCCTCCACATCGTGTGCAACAGTCTTCAGCGACTTTTTCAGGTTAGTGCAACAATTACACACACAAACACACCAACACACACTTATTACAGTAATACACACTTAGATTCACACTTACACACACTTACACATACATTTTTGGGGATTGGGGGGGTCACTTACACTCACTGCACTTACACACATGTGCACACGCACACACGCGCACATAACATGTAATTTACCATTTGTATACACGCACACGCACATACATGGCATTGTGGCTTTTTTTTTTTTTTTCTTATCGCATCGTCTCTTTTTTTGGCTGAAAAAAATGTTTTATTGCCATTACGAATAGCGTATTCGCTAACCGTACTGTGCAATATCTTTTGTATGTTATTTCGGTGATTATATTGCAATTTTGGGTATTTTGGTGCATTTTTAGCCATTTTATTGAATTTTTAGCCATTTTATTGCATTTTCAGCTCTGCATATGTTGTGTTCACTTGTTTCTAGCCGTATAACCTGTTTGGCCCAGCTAAAATATTCAAACTGTGATTCTGATGGCCGATAACACTATTCTGGAAAAAAAACATTGATTTTTGTGGTTTTATTGGATTTTTTTTCATTTCACTCTTTACTGCCTTATTTTGTTTTGCCTTGTAAATTTTATCTACTATATATCCATTTGGGGGTCTCTGTGCGCCACATAGTTTGGTATATCTATGCATATTGGGCATCAAAGTGTTCCGTAGACCCCTGGCGTTCATATTTAGGATGTTTTATGCTGATACGTTACGAAATGTGGGGCATATAATGGGGTAAAATTCAAGCTTTGTGACGATTTTCAGAAATTTGATAAAAACCGTTATGTTCAGCATTGCTTTGCAGTTTGGCAGTTTGTAGTAGAAACACTTATTTACCCATATTGGATTCGTCAGAATGTGTACTTTCTGAAAATATATGGTTTTCTGGGGTCTCTGTACTGTTAGGGGGGTCTAATGTCGCATAATACACACACCGGGTGCTTATATTGCAGCAGCCAGAGCGTCAGCTGTGAAAATGTATATACACTATTGTCATTTGGTGGTCTCTGTGCGCCACATAGTTTGGTATATCTATGCATATTGAGCATCAAAGTGTTCAGTAGACCCCTGGCGTTCATATTTAGGATGTTTTATGCTGATACGTTACGAAATGTGGGGCATATAATGGGGTAAAATTCAAGCTTTCTGACGATTTTCAGAAATTTGATAAAAAACCGTTATGTTCAGCATTGCTTTGCAGTTTGGCAGTTTGTAGTAGAAACACTTATTTACCCATATTGGATTCGTCAGAATGTGTACTTTCTGAAAATATATGGTTTTCTGGGGTCTCTGTACTGTTAGGGGGGTCTAATGTTGCATAATACACACACCAGGCGCTTATATTGCAGCAGCCAGCGCGTCAGCTGTGAAAATGTATATACACTATTGTCATTTGGTGGTCTCTGTGCGCTACATAGTTTGGTATATCTATGCATATTGAGCATCAAAGTGTTCAGTAGACCTCTGGCGTTCATATTTAGGATGTTTTATGCTGATACGTTACAAAACGTGGAGCATATAATGGGGTAAAATTCAAGCTTTGTGACGATTTTCAGAAATTTGATAAAAACCGTTATGTTCAGCATTGCTTTGCAGTTTGGCAGTTTGTAGTAGAAACACTTATTTACCCATATTGGATTCGTCAGAATGTGTAATTTCTGAAAATATATGGTTTTCTGGGGTCTCTGTACTGTTAGGGGGGTCTAATATCGCATAATACACACACCAGGTGCTTATATTGCAGAAGCCAGCGCGTCAGCCGTGAAAATGTATATACACTATTGTCATTTGGGGGTCTCTGTGCGCCACATAGTTTGGTATATCTATGCATATTGGGCATCAAAGTGTTCAGTAGACCCCTGGCGTTCATATTTAGGATGTTTTATGCTGATACGTTACGAAACGTGGAGCATATAATGGGGTAAAATTCAAGCTTTGTGACGATTTTCAGAAATCTGATAAAAACCGTTATGTTCAGCATTGCTTTGCAGTTTGGCAGTTTGTAGTAGAAACACTTATTTACCCATATTGGATTCGTCAGAATGTGTACTTTCTGAAAATATCTGGTTTTCTGGGGTCTCTGTACTGTTAGGGGGGTCTAATGTCGCATAATACACACACCAGGTGCTTATATTGCAGCAGCCAGCGCGTCAGCCGGTGAAAATGTATATACACTATTGTCATTTGGGGGTCTCTGTGCGCCACATAGTTTGGTATATCTATGCATATTGGGCATCAAAGTGTTCAGTAGACCCCTGGCGTTCATATTTAGGATGTTTTATGCTGATACGTTACGAAACGTGGAGCATATAATGGGGTAAAATTCAAGCTTTGTGACGATTTTCAGAAATTTGATAAAAACCGTTATGTTCAGCATTGCTTTGCAGTTTGGCAGTTTGCAGTAGAAACACTTATTTACCCATATTGGATTCGTCAGAATGTGTACTTTCTGAAAATATATGGTTTTCTGGGGTCTCTGTACTGTTAGGGGGGTCTAATGTCGCATAATACACACACCAGGTGCTTATATTGCAGCAGCCAGCGCGTCAGCCGTGAAAATGTATATACACTATTGTCATTTGGGGGTCTCTGTGCGCCACATAGTTTGGTATATCTATGCATATTGGGCATCAAAGTGTTCAGTAGACCCCTGGCGTTCATATTTAGGATGTTTTATGCTGATACGTTACGAAACGTGGAGCATATAATGGGGTAAAATTCAAGCTTTGTGATGATTTTCAGAAATTTGATAAAAACCGTTATGTTCAGCATTGCTTTGCAGTTTGGCAGTTTGTAGTAGAAACACTTATTTACCCATATTGGATTCGTCAGAATGTGTACTTTCTGAAAATATATGGTTTTCTGGGGTCTCTGTACTGTTAGGGGGGTCTAATGTCGCATAATACACACACCAGGTGCTTATATTGCAGCAGCCAGCGCGTCAGCCGTGAAAATGTATATACAGTATTGTCATTTGGGGGTCTCTGTGCGCCACATAGTTTGGTATATCTATGCATATTGGGCATCAAAGTGTTCAGTAGACCGCTGGCGTTCATATTTAGGATGTTTTATGCTGATAAGTTACGAAATGTGGGGCATATAATGGGGTAAAATTCAAGCTTTGTGACGATTTTCAGAAATTTGATAAAAAACGTTATGTTCAGCATTGCTTTGCAGTTTGGCAGTTTGTAGTAGAAACACTTATTTACCCATATTGGATTCGTCAGAATGTGTACTTTCTGAAAATATATGGTTTTCTGGGGTCTCTGTACTGTTAGGTGGTCTAATGTCGCATAATACACACACCGGGTGGTTATATTGCAGCAGCCAGCGCGTCAGCCGTGAAAATGTCTATACATATTGTCATTTGGGGGTCTCTGTGCGCCACATAGTTTGGTATATCTATGCACATTGGGCATCAAACTATTTAGTAGACCCCTATGTTTATATTTAGGATGCTTTATGCTGGTAATGATACATGGACAATACGTTGCTGGAAAGTTGAAGCTTTGAGGCAATTTTCAGATATTTCACCAAAACCGCCAAATTTGGCAAAGCCTTGCGACTCAGTAGTTTGGAGCAGAAAGGCATGGGTACCCATTTTAGATTCTGTAGAATGTGTACTTTCCAAAAATGTATGGGTTTGGGGGGTAAACATATATTTCTGTGTTTTTACCCCACAAAAATGCAGACAATGTGCTGATTTTTCATTAGCTGACGTTACCCACAGGACAATTTGTATGTGCTAACTTCATTTTGGGGCCTCTAAATGCCATATACTTTGGTAAACCTATGCACAGTGGGCACCAAACTGTTTGGAGGACCCCTGGCAATCACAATTTGGGTGCTTTTTTGTGATACGTAATGATACATGGGTGATATGATGCTGGATAGTTGAAGCATTGAGGCAATTTTCAGATATTTCACCAAAACCGACAACTTTGGGAAAGCCTTGCGACTCAGTAGTTTGGAGCAATAAGGCATGGGTACCCATTTTAGATTCTGTAGAATGTGTACTTTCCAAAAATGTATGGGTTTGGGGGGTAAACATATATTTCTGTGTTTTTACCCCACAAAAAATGCAGTTAATGTGTTGATCTTTCATTAGCTGAAGTTACCCACAGGACTATTTGTATGCACTAACTTCATTTTGAGGCCTCTAAATGCCAGATACTTTGGTAAACCTATGAACAATGGCCACCAAACTGTTCGGAGGAACCCTGGCAATCATATTTAGGGTGCTTTTTCTTGGTGCATAACGATACATGGGTGATATGGTGCTGAGAAGTTGAAGCTTTGAGGCAATTTTCAGATATTTCACCAAAACCGACAATTGTGGGAAAGCCTTGCGACTCAGTAGTTTGGAGCAGAAAGGCATGGGTACCCATTTTAGATTTGGTAGAATGTGTACTTTCCAAAACTATATGGGTTTTGGGGGGCAAACATATATTTCTGTGTTTTTACCCCGCAAAAATGCAGTCAATGTGTTGATTTTTCATTAGCTGAAGTTACCCACAGAACTGTTTGTATGCGCTAACTTCATTTTGGGGCCTCTAAATGCCAGATACTTTGGTAAACTTATGAACAATGGCCACCAAAATGTTCAGAGGAACCCTGGCAATCATATTTAGGGTGCTTTTTCTTAGTACGTAATGATACATGGGTGATATGGTGCTGGGAAGTTGAAGCTTTGAGGCAATTTTCAGATATTTCACCAAAACCGACAACTTTGGGAAAGCCTTGCGACTCAGTAGTTTGGAGCAGAAAGGCATGGGGACCCATTTTAGATTCGGTAGAATGTGTACTTTCCAAAAATATATGGGTTTTGGGGGTAAACATATATTTCTGTGTTTTTACCCCACAAAAATGCAGTCAATGTGTTGATTTTTCATTAGCTGAAGTTACCCACGGGACTGTTTGTATGCACTAACTTCATTTTGAGGCCTCTAAATGCCAGATACTTTGGTAAACCTATGAACAATGGCCACCAAACTGTTCGGAGGAACCCTGGCAATCATATTTAGGGTGCTTTTTCTTGGTGCATAACGATACATGGGTGATATGGTGCTGAGAAGTTGAAGCTTTGAGGCAATTTTCAGATATTTCACCAAAACCGACAATTGTGGGAAAGCCTTGCGACTCAGTAGTTTGGAGCAGAAAGGCATGGGTACCCATTTTAGATTTGGTAGAATGTGTACTTTCCAAAACTATATGGGTTTTGGGGGGCAAACATATATTTCTGTGTTTTTACCCCGCAAAAATGCAGTCAATGTGTTGATTTTTCATTAGCTGAAGTTACCCACAGAACTGTTTGTATGCGCTAACTTCATTTTGGGGCCTCTAAATGCCAGATACTTTGGTAAACTTATGAACAATGGCCACCAAAATGTTCAGAGGAACCCTGGCAATCATATTTAGGGTGCTTTTTCTTAGTACGTAATGATACATGGGTGATATGGTGCTGGGAAGTTGAAGCTTTGAGGCAATTTTCAGATATTTCACCAAAACCGACAACTTTGGGAAAGCCTTGCGACTCAGTAGTTTGGAGCAGAAAGGCATGGGGACCCATTTTAGATTCGGTAGAATGTGTACTTTCCAAAAATATATGGGTTTTGGGGGTAAACATATATTTCTGTGTTTTTACCCCACAAAAATGCAGTCAATGTGTTGATTTTTCATTAGCTGAAGTTACCCACGGGACTGTTTGTATGCGCTAACTTCATTTTGGGGCCTCTAAATGCCAGATACTTTGGTAAACCTATGAACAATGGCCACCAAACTGTTTGGAGGAACCCTGGCAATCATATTTAGGGTGCTTTTTCTTGGTGCGTAACGATACATGGGTGATATGGTGCTGAGAAGTTGAAGCTTTGAGGCAATTTTCAGATATTTCACCAAAACCGACAATTGTGGGAAAGCCTTGCGACTCAGTAGTTTGGAGCAGAAAGGCATGGGTACCCATTTTAGATTCGGTAGAATGTGTACTTTCCAAAAATATATGGGCTTTGGGGGTAAACATATATTTCTGTGTTTTTACCCCACAAAAATGCAGTCAATGTGTTGATTTTTCATTAGCTGAAGTTACCCACGGGACTGTTTGTATGCGCTAACTTCATTTTGGGGCCTCTAAATGCCAGATACTTTGGTAAACCTATGAACAATGGCCACCAAACTGTTTGGAGGAACCCTGGCAATCATATTTAGGGTGCTTTTTCTTGATGCGTAACGATACATGGGTGATATGGTGCTGAGAAGTTGAAGTTTTGAGGCAATTTTCAGATATTTCACCAAAACCGACAATTGTGGGAAAGCCTTGCGACTCAGTAGTTTGGAGCAGAAAGGCATGGGTACCCATTTTAGATTCGGTAGAATGTGTACTTTCCAAAAATATATGGGTTTTGGGGGTAAACATATATTTCTGTGTTTTTACCCCACAAAAATGCAGTCAATGTGTTGATTTTTCATTAGCTGAAGTTACCCACGGGACTGTTTGTATGCGCTAACTTCATTTTGGGGCCTCTAAATGCCAGATACTTTGGTAAACCTATGAACAATGGCCACCAAACTGTTTGGAGGAACCCTGGCAATCATATTTAGGGTGCTTTTTCTTGGTGTGTAACGATACATGGGTGATATGGTGCTGAGAAGTTGAAGGTTTGAGGCAATTTTCACATATTTCACCAAAACTGACAATTGTGGGAAAGCCTTGCGACTCAGTAGTTTGGAGCAGAAAGGCATGGGTACCCATTTTAGATTCAGTAGAATGTGTACTTTCCAAAAATATATGGGTTTTGGGGGTAAACATATATTTCTGTGTTTTTACCCCACAAAAATGCAGTCAATGTGTTTGATTTTTCATTAGCTGAAGTTACCCACGGCACTGTTTGTATGCGCTAACTTCATTTTGGGGCCTCTAAATGCCAGATACTTTGGTAAACCTATGAACAATGGCCACCAAAATGTTCAGAGGAACCCTGGCAATCATATTTAGGGTGCATTTTCTTAGTACATAATGATACATGGGTGATATGGTGCTGGGAAGTTGAAGGTTTGAGGCAATTTTCACATATTTCACCAAAACCGACAATTTTGGGAAAGCCTTGCGACTCAGTAGTTTGGAGCAGAAAGGCATGGGTACCCATTTTAGATTCTGTAGAATGTGTACTTTCCAAAAATATATGGGTTTGGGGGGTAAACATATATTTCTGTGTTTTTACCCCACAAAAAATGCAGTCAATGTGTTGATTTCTCAGTAGCTGAAGTAAAGTCCTGATCAATTTGGATGTGCTAACTTCATATTGGTGTCTCTAAATGCCAGATACTTTGGTAAACCTATGCATAATGGGTGTCAAACTGTTCAGTGGACCCCTGGCAATCATATTTCAGGTGCTTTTTCTTGGTACCTAATATAGTTTGGGATATGCGGAGCAGCAAAATAAAACCTTTGCAATGATTTTTCAGAATTTTGAATTTTTTTTTGAAAAACCGCTATGTTCAGACAAGCTTTTATGTTTGGTAGTTGGGATTAGAGAGACATAGTTACCCATTTTGTAATCGGCAGAATGTGTACTTTTCAAAAATGTATGGTTTTCTGGGGTAAACCTACGGTTTCAGGAGTTTTTGCCTTGGAATCTAAAGCATGCCGTTTTCTGCCTTAGTGCTTTCAAAATTCGGCAATATACTGCCGGGAGTTTTTGAGGTACAGAAGTCCTAAATCTCCCTAAAACTATACATATCTGGTATTGGCACGTTCGAGAGACATAAGGCTTTCCAAATCAGTTGGATTTTCATCCGTAAAATGAAATATTTTTCTGGTATAAATTGATATACGATGAAAAATGGTAATTTTTCATTTTTTTTTGGTATTTAGCACTATAAATTTTTTTGCACAGGTGGAAATACATGAAAACTCAGGCAGATTTAGAAAGCTCAGTTTCTACCGAAAAAAACAATGTATAGTTTTCCTAGGTAAACTATAGGTTTCCCCTCAGAAAATGCCCCTAAAGTGAGAGAGCACAAAATGTTTCAAAAACGGCTGGCATTTCGCGTAACCAAAATGTGAAATTCTGCTGGCACTTAAAGGGTTAAAGTGTTAAGTATCATGTATGCTGGAGAATTGTCACTAACGCAAACTACTGTGTACCATTACCTTTTGAAAATATTCGTGTTTCTGTAACCAATTTAATTTTACATCCAGGAACGGATATTCCTACAAAGTTGCTGTTGCACTGTCTTTGTTTCTTGGATGGCTGGGAGCAGACAGATTTTATCTAGGGTATCCAGCTCTAGGTAAGTTTCTTTTCCTCAGCTGCTGGCATATTGCTGCTTCTCCTGGCCACATTTTCCTTCACATCACATAACCTCTATGGATTTGTTATAGTGGCAACATCTATATACACACAGAGAACCTTACAGAAATACAGCATTTTATAAACTTTCAGGTTTACATTTATGCTTGATGCATCTAAAAGTGAGTTTGCTGACAATGTCTGAATTATTTTAAACATTTCCTCAGGAATGCTGAAATTTTGCACAGTTGGTTTCTGTGGAATTGGCAGCCTACTTGACTTTATCCTCGTTTCCATGCAGGTGAGTTGCATGTAGGAGTATTGAAGAGAGTTGTGTACTTAAAATTTGTTGAGGAATTCCCAAAAAAGTTTTTTTTACTCTTAAAGAGATACTGACACCAGAAAATATAAACTCCTTTTACATCTATCATAATAATGCCTTTGACAGCAACTTATAACTTTGCCATAAAGTATTTGCACTATGCTTTTACATTACCTGTCTGATACCCCATGTTTCTGTATGAGGGGTTTGCCATATTTGTGCAGCAGAAGTTTATTCACATTAGAAACTTTAACTGACAGGCTGAGATGGGACATGTTGGCAAAACAGTCAGGTTTAGAAAGGTTTAGAAACTTCAACTAACAATTGCTTACAAAAACAAACCTCTCAGCAAAAAATGATCAACATGACCTGTAGGTAACTTAATGTACATTCATATTTTAAAAAGTTGTTTTTTAGTGTCCGTATCACTTTAAGTAGCAACTAATCAACAATTTCCTTTGATCAGTCAGCTACTTCTCTAGTCTAGGCTATACTTTAGTCCGTTCTTACTCTCTACTACTAAATCTCATTGTAAATTGTAGGACCCTTGACCAATAACATAGCTTGAGATGATATACATAGTAAATTAGGTTGAAAAAAGACACACATCCAGTTCTATATATATATATATATATATATATATATATATATATATATATATATATATATATATATATATATATATATATATATATATATATATATATATATATACTTATTTTATTAGATCTAATAAAATAAGTTTTATCTTGAAAAATCCCAGTGTGCTTCAGCTTTCTACAGGGATATATATCTTTTTCTGCAGAGCACCTGGGCCCGTGTTCCAGTAAGTGTGTGCCACAGCCTTTCTACATACATATATATATATATATATATGTATGTATGTATGTATGTATGTATATATATATATATATATATATATATATATATATATATATATATATATGTATGTGTGTGTGGAAAGTCTAGTGATATATCATATCACTAGACTGAAAAAAGATAACCGTTTGTCTATTTTCCCAAGATAAGCCTGAATTTGTTTTTTGTTGAGCTAAATAGGACAAATCAAGAAACATAATCTTCTTCGTGTTTTTAATGTTTGGTTCTTGTGAGATTATTAAAGAGATTACCATTGTGCAGCCAAACCTCCTACATAATGTGCTTTATTTATCTGGAACCAATTCACTCACAAATAAGGGGAGTTTAGAGAGGCTATAAATAGTTGTAAGTGTGAAACTAAAACAGTTTGTCCATAACTGTTTAAAAAAAAAGTAAATACTTTTCTCACGTCGAAAAATGTAGGTATATACCTACTTTATTATGATTCATATTTTGTAACGCATATTACTGATAAATGTTTGTGGAAGCCCAGTCAGGAGGCAAATAAGGGGAAAGTTTGTGAAAGAAAATGTATTTTGTGTCTTGGGAAATTTTTGGAACAATAGGAAAATGTAGTAATATCATAGTGAGTAATAAGCAGGATAAGCATTTTAAAAGCAGGAAGCCACATAATGAAACCCCCAGACAAAGCAACAGACATTGCCCAAAACTTTTTCAGTAAATCATTTATTTTCAAAACGACACTATTTTATCTTCTGCCCAATACAAACTTCTTATTTTGATTGGACTTTACAGGTACATAAAGATCCACTAACTTCAAAACCAGGACATTTTTCAACTTACCAGTTGTTTCTGTAGAAATGTTTTATTTAACTGCAGTCTGTTTTCAGAAGTTTGGGCTCTGCAACGTATGTCGGTTGCCTAAGCAAAGTCTTCGCTGCTCTGTTGTGTTCAGTGGAACTTTAAATAATACATAGACTTTGTCGAGTTTTTTGATCCACATCATGTTTTACTAAAGGTATTTTAAAATATATATGTTATGCTAGAAATGTTTCTGCATTATTGAAAGGTTAGAAGATTATGGAATCAATAAGGTGAAGGGTAAAATGGGTAAAACAACTTGCTTATTATGATTTGTGTTGATTTATAAGATATTTATATTTTTGGGAATGGAGATTTTGCTTTTAGTGTAATACCATTGGCTTTTTTTTTTTTTTTTTTGGTGCATTGTCTTCTATTCCTTTGCTTTTAAATTCATTGTGCAGTGACTTAACTCTCCTGTTTACTTTCCATGTTTGTTTAGATATTATGCATAATTTGTCATGAAAATACATTTTGACCTAGATGAATGCACAAAATGTATGCATATTTTAAAGGTCATCAAACAAAGTTATTTATGAACTTAACTAGGGGAAACCTTTTAGATGTCATTGGTGGGTCGAAGATTTATCAACCCCCGCCAACCCAAAACTGTCATGACCTGCCATGTTCAAATACTCATACCAGGCCCACTTATCTCTGACATCACTGAATTGTGTGGGGCAAGCACAAGTATGTAAGTAAGTGCCACAACTAGTTTGTGCAGTAATGAGCTAGGACAGAGCAGAGAGGCTGGACTGGCAACGAATATGGCCCACAACCTGCTTTTGATCGGTCTGAATTTTTTTTTATTCCTGAGCACTAGCATGTTTATTAATTTTTTTGCTGTATTCTGAGCTACCATGCATGGGCGGAGGGTGAATTTTGTCTTTGGGGAGGCTACTTAACACCTTAGGGCTGAACTCCACAGCGCATTGATGTCCGATCCGTCTCCAGGCAATTACACGCATGCGACGTGCAGAAGATAATGGAACTGAATGTGAAATAACAGGTACAACTACATGTATCCGACTGTCGGATGTAAACGCTGCACGCTGTGTCTTCATCCAACAGTCGGATACATGTAGTTTGTACCTGCAATTTTTGTTCCATTAACTTCTGCACACCGGACACATTGCGTGCGTGTCATCTCCTGGCGACGAATCAGACATCAAAGTGCCGTGGAATTCAGCCCTTACTTGTCACGACTATTTGGTCTTGCATGTCCAGTAAACACATGGTATGTCATAAATCAAAGTACCCCAGGAATAAGTAAATGCCAAGAAACTTCTTTGCTTCTAACAAGTGGCAAGATGGGTATGACTAGTGCTTATTCCCCCTGCTTATCTCACTGCTGATTTGAAAACACTGACAACAAAGCGAACAGAAGGAGGTTGTACACTGAGAATCTACTCTATCTATCTTGCAAGGGCCAAAAAAGCAAGTATCTTTAATTGTATCTCCCATTAACCCAGACAAAACCCACTTAATGCATTTGAATATCTATGGGTGTTGAGAGGTGTAGTTGAACACCAGCTTGGGGCTGCAGGACAGTGCTGGGCCATTTTGGCCGGGCTCCCCACGAAACTCGGCTGATGGCATCACCCCCTCTGTTCCACCACAGACGACACGGGAATGAGTGCTAGAATGAGTGTGCACGTGTGCGGTTGCGCGCAAACAAGTGCTCGCTTGGTCGTATGCAAGGGAGCGTGTGCAGATAGGCACGCATCAGTAGGAGTGAGCTTGGCCCCATTAGTGAGGTAATACTGCCAGACTAGAGGTAGGTAACAGGGAAGGTACGTGCCTGGTGCCCCCCAAGGTTTGCACCCTAGGCACGTGCCTCTTCTGCCTACCTTTAGTTCCGGCCCTGTTGCAGGATGAACCCTGGTAGTTGCTGAAGTGGATTCTGTGGGTTCTGGCAAATGCCAGAGGGGCTGCTATAAGGTGCCATAGAAAGTCAGTATTTAGTGGGCTGGTGGGGGCTGTTTGGGCCTCTGTGTGGGCCGATGGGCCTTTGTATACCTGAAATGCCAGGGCCTATTTTAATTCTCAGTCCAGCCCTGCTGACATCCCAAGCACATGATATAGTTGGGTTGAAGTACAATGACATACAGACAAAGAAGAATGCAGACGAGTGGAGGGGATGTTTCTTGGCCTGCATTTATAAAAAGCTCAGTGGTATTAGAGAAAGCAGTAGCTGCAGCACAGATACACTTTCTCAGGATGGACCCCCTAGTCTTGTCTCCCATGTTACCCTTTTTTTTACTTTTGTATTTGTTCACTTTCTAGTTTCTATCCTGTCCCTACTCTATTCCACTTTTCATTTGACATCATTAAATCTGCTTTCCAACATCACCTATACATTCCAGCTTTTTAAACCCTTTTTCTCTCTTGTTTCTTTTTGTTTACCCATTTTTCCCTTATATTACTTTCCAGCTCCACTTGTATTTTTTCTACAAAACTTACATTTTGGTGACACCTCTCCCATGTTTCTGTGATCTTATTTAACTTGTTTCACATGAAATGCATGATTTATTATTTTCCCATTGTTTCCTGAACAGAATTCATATAGCAAAAGTATAGTGATAAAGTACCTGCATGTTGGCCCTTGCACACATAACCTGGGGTCTTTTAGATATTCATAGCTGCATGCACAGATTGATTGGAAAGGAAGACAGACAGCACAGCAGGAACTTCAGCGTTTTCCCTACAAAGTGTAAGTCCCGGTCCTGCCACAAGGGGATTGGCTAGGCTAGAGGAGGGCTCAAATTTCTTCATCAAGTTCAGCCAATCACATTGCAGCTGAACCGGGACTTAGAACTTGAGGGGAAAAACTAAATCGGAAGCTGCAGTTTTAACTGTGAACGCAAGTGGACAGAATAAATAGTTAGTAAACTTTTGATTTTTTTTTCTTTTCTCCTCATTTTTCTTATCAGGCAGGTTTGGGGAGGCTTAGCCTTCCCTAGCCTTTATTAAAATCCGCCTATGCTACCATGTACTAATAATCATAATTATTTACTAATCATGCTTATATTGTGGCTTTTTTATTATATTCAGTATATTGTGAGTCTGTCCCTAATCTCCGTAAAAGATCTTTACTGCTAAAGACCTGTGGTTGCCTTGGGTTGGTGAAGAAGCCCAAAACATAATGAACAACATTTCTGCCCAACATCTTTAGTTAAGCTTTAGTTCTCCTTTAACCTGAGAGGAAATTTTGCATACACTTTTGACCAATTTCAGATGCAGGATAATAATCTCCATATTTAAAGGCAATACGTTTGCCCAGGTGCAGGAACCCATTGCAACTAATAGGATATTTACTTTTATATAAGGGATTTGTAATTGCTTTTTGCTGATTGGTTGCTGATTGATTGGTTTACGCTCAGCATGCGTAAAGACGCCGGCGTAATGACGCCGGCGCATGTTTGAAAGATTATACATATTTGGTGTCCGTGGCAGCACACACAGCCTTGAAAAAGCAATTTTGCGAAACGCGCGTTGGCTTGCCATTCTCACTGGTTTATACCAATTTTAGATAAAACCTTGGGGGGTTCTTTTTACAAAAACGTTTTTTTTTATAGTTATCTGGGCACTTTTCTCTGCTCAGATTATAGGAGATTCCTTATCTGTATTCTTGTTTACTCTTTTCACTATAAGTGCTCTGGAATTTGTGTGTTTTTTAGACAAGACAGCGTCTCAATCTAGACAGTTAAAATAGAATTGAGACCACAGTTCCAGAAGCACTGACTTCTCCTCCTTTGTGGGGTCCCGCAGTTAGTAAAACAATCAGCTAGACAATACGGGACTTCTCCACCATTCTACCAATTTCCTTTTCCTACCTTTTCTTGGAATCAGAGATGTTCATAATTGCACTTTAAGTAATTTATATGTGAATTGATCACATTTGGTGGCACTTTACCATCCTCATTGGTGTTTTAGCGGGTTGTTAGTAAATTATCAATTAATGTTAAATGAATTATTCATGTTAGAATTTACCTAATATACACAATAATTAAAAGGAAAATTAATTGTGTTTTTAGTTTTACTCTATTTAATGTTAACTTATTGAGATTAAGCACTAGCACTTTGTGGGATCAATTAATTAAATAAAAAGAGGAAATTCATAGATATTGGATCACGTGACCTAATGGTTTAACTGAAAACAGATCACACAGTGATAATATATATTCTTTTGTCATTTTTCTGATTAAGAAGACGGGGATACTTTTCTTCTTTTCTCCTATACAAAATTAAATACTGACGGAAGTCATATCCCCTCCTATTAGTCAATTTTTTATATATCTGAAGTTAGATCATTCTTTTTTTATTGAGACCTAATGGATATGGTACCTTAGTCAAGAAGATGTCCGATGTTTTTTCACAGTCGTCCCTGTCTTGTCTTTCCACTCATTGCAAACTATTTTAAAATATCATAATAAGGAAGAATTTCTGGTATGAACATTGGTCTAGTGCTGCCTCCAAATACAGATCATTAACAGGAAAAAAGAAAATGTCTAGACTGTGTCAAGTTGTGTTGACAGCCAGTATTGGTGTTTTTCAGCAGAAATGCCAATACCTCAAGAAACTACCAAATCAATAGACTCTATGGGATCTGCACTTTTGAAACCACACTTTACGTAAATATGCAGTGTATTTTAAATATGGCGTCCAAATTCTCGCGAGATAAATGATGCATAGATATTTTTACGTCGTATTAGGCCGGTGACGTAATTACGTTGCATATTGAGGATCATTCCTGCTCCATTTTGCATGTAAATAGCTTTTCTATTTTTAAGTAGCTTTTCTGATGTAGCCAGCGGAATTATGGGGAACGAGAACCATGAGAAGTGCATTTTGGGAAATGTAGTTTCAGTGCTTTTTAAAAAAAGCAACGTAAAAATGCCACGTCTTGCCTAGCCCTTAGTTTATTAACATTTTTAGAATCTCATTCAAAGTTTAACCTTTACTCCAGACAAGCACCAGGTCATGTCCTGTATGCTAGTGCCATTTACTTTCTAACAGCATTTCCATGTTTCAGGTACATTTGTAAACATACCATAATGATTTAGAGCAGTATAATAAATACAGTTATGAATGTGTAATGTAATCAGTTCAAGGTTAAAGGAGACATATTATGTAAAAAATAAGTACATACCAGTGCATTATACTCATTTAGATATAGAAGAATTGTGCTTAAAAAAGTAGTGTTTCAGGCTGATTTATTGAATATTTCTGCAAAAACCCTGATAGTCCCTACCTTCCCTTCCTGCTCCCTGAATTCCCAGGCTGTACAGGGGAGACGGCAGCTCACTTCACTGTTGGACAGGGACCAATCGGCAGCTAGCAGGACCTGATAGGGAACTGATGCCTGTCTGTGCTTGTATGACTGCAGGGCTGTGATTGGCTGTCCCCCTCCTACTGTGCTTCTGGCATGGACCGTTAGGACATGCCCACTCCTCATTTGAAACACAGACAGGGACCAGAGAACATCTATAGGTAACTCCAATAAAGGGGCTATTTTAAAGATATTAATTGTTAGCACCATGTAAAAGCTAAACCATATATTACTTATAATTAAGTTAGTAAGTTTTTTTTTTCATTTATCCTATATGTCTCCTTTAATACTATATATTGTTTAAATATTGTTTTTACAAATTGATTGTTGTGTCTTTTATTCTTTCCTACAGATTGTTGGACCTTCTGATGGATCAAGTTATATTATAGATTACTATGGTGCTAGACTTGTCCATTTAAGTATTAACAATGAGACCTACAGAAAGATGCCATCAAACCCATAATTGTTAGTAAGTTTTCATACACCCATAAACCCTTTGTTAATTTTTGTCTGTATATACAGATCAGTAATACTTCAATGTTTAGCCTTAAAGAGCTTACACCTTCTCCTTACATTATAATATGACATTTACCACCAACATATTCCTTTTATCCTGTCAATACCCTACCAAGGAAGTGTCTTACTAGTGTGGTTTTCATAATCAGACCAATGTTAGTGGAGGGCACAAACAAGCTTAGTTCAGCAGTCCACAGGGAGCTTGTTCTCTCTGTCATGCAGGGGCCAACATAATCCTCCCATATTCTAACATCTGTGTTACTGTGGACTGGAATTATTTTGGCCTATGTGTTGGGGGACTGATAATGGAAGCCAGTGTTGACCACTCCCAATTAAGCCACATTCAATGGAAACCAAGCCCATGTTCTCACAAGAGATTTTAAGACCATACCCACATTAATGGTGGTAACACACCCAAAAACCAAATGGTGATGCTCCATGTTTATTAAAACATACCCTTAAATCCATATACTTCGATCGAACAGCAACCCCCAACATATGATGAATAGCCTTAGGGACCCACTTACAGCTATTTCCAAACAAATACAGCAGGCACCATAGAGCAGAAGACATGGAACAATGCAGGGGTTTACTATCTGAATGTGAGGTGTGAACAATACAGGTTAATCTCAGTACTGATACGATTTATAGTTTACACAAGGTAAGAGCTGTACTTTAATATGATGCCACGCAAGGTAGACCCATGGGCCACCAGTCAGACAGAACTGGTCTAAAATACTGTTTACATTTGATCTCCAGGCTATTGAACTATCATACTGCCCAGTCTTCCTTAATGACAGAACAGGCTTCAATGTGTGTTACAGTATGTGTGTTAAAGCCCACTGGTAACACTAGATGGGGTGAATTTAAAAGAAATCGTGCAGTCCTCGTTTGGAAGTGGTACTAACATAATTCACTTTAAACCACTTTAGTGTTGATTTTGTGCATTATCCCATATGTGTTTAGAGAGCCACTTGCTTCTTATTACATTGTTTCCTCATTTGCATTGTAATCCAATATCCCTCCTCTAAACAAGACCCCATTTTGTAGTAAAGTGAATATTCATTTGCCACAGGCAAACACAAATGTTCTCCAAACCACTTGTCCAATGTCATTTCTTGTCAGCAATTTTACAAGCTGGAATATCAATAAAGACAATCTGCTGCTCTAAGTTTTTCATGAAATGGCATTTATGTTAAGCTGAAAAAGTAGCTTGGCTCCTGCAGCTGAAGCTGTGTTCAATGATCGTATTAATATTTTGGGAGGGTTTGTGAATGCACTGTGTAAATCCATAAGACAATAGAACTGCAGTGAATAAAATTACCCTTTAAAACCACATCTTGCTGGAAGACATAATGTAATTGATATTTGGTCTTTGCTTGAGTTTAGTGATTTGCTCCATACAGATCAAACTGTGAGCTGGAGTCAACCTTAAATTGGTTTAACTTCCTTCATTGTTAGCAGTCTAAGGTCAATACCCACATTTAGAATGGCCTCTGCATCTCTCCACTGCCAAATAACCTTGCTTGTGCCAAATAAATAGAGCTGTGTTTTTAAAAAGTAAATATAGTTTCTTTTGCTTACTAGGCTGAGAACAGTACATTGCTTTTAATCTATCATAGTGTTATCAGTATATGCCAAGACCAGCAAGACTGAAACATAAGGAATGAATTAGGTTGAGAACTTTTTGTATTGCAGGAGCTAAATTATTTTCCACCATTAGATTTCAAGAGAACATTGTATTGATCTGGAATGCGCAAGCCGTGTTTTTGCAGCTTTGAAATATATATACTGATGCTTACCTGTACCTTTTGTTCCTGTTGGTTTAGGCTTATTTTGTTAGTCTTGTTTAACCTTTCGTGTACAAGAAAAATTGCTTAGTTGTATTTTAACTTTTAATTTGAAAACTAGATTTCATACTTTCTTTTAGCATTCATATTGAAGATAACTATGTCTGTGAAATAGGGATGCACCAAATCCAGGATTTGGTTCGGTATTCCGCCAGGATTCGGCCATTTTCAGCAGGTTTTGGATTTGGCTGAATCCTTGTGCCTGGCCGAACGGAATCCTTAAACTCATGTGACTTTTCATCACAAAACAAGTGAGTAATTTTTTTTTCTTTTTTTCCCACCCCCTCACTGATTTGCATATGCAAATCAGGATTCGGATAAGGTTCGGTATTCGGTCGAATCTTTCACAAAGAATTCTGGGTTCGGCCGAATCCAAAAAAAGTGTATTTGGTGCATCCCTACTGTGAAACCAATTGGGTTATAACTTCTATTTATGTATAACATGGCTTGGCACCCTTTCTCAACTGTCTTTCATAATCGTAAACAACCCTTTTGTTTTGTCTAAGCAATAGGGGTTATTTTCGTATATTAAAAAAAAAAAAAAGAGGCAAGTATGAAATTAAAAAGTTATTTCTTAATAGATGGTTGGACCTCACCTTAAACATGGAATTCTCACATGGGCATTGTATACATAAACAACATAATTCAAGAAAAGAGATTAAGGGATTGAAATTTATGAAAAAAGGGCATGCCAATATTGTTGTTTAGAAGGGAACGTTCAAGGGAATGTTATTAATCCATATAACCATTTTCATTACAGGTATCTCTCGTGGTACCTCTTTGTTGATAGAACAATGCAAGTGAATGGGACATCCCTTGCAAATGATATGGAGACTCAAACATCTGTAAAGAAGGGGGATACATTTGATTAATTTGATCTTACTTTAAAAAGGGGCAAAGTTATTGTTCCCTGTAATCTGCTCTATGCAACAATTTTGTCATTTCACTGAACACTGTAAATTTCAGGTCTGGTTTCGAATGCACATTAACCTAAAAACAAGAAATGGAAAATAAGGATTTGGTCTTACATATGTAAATGTTTGTGTAAATAAATGTGCACACGTGTAAATAAGTGTGCAGAAAGCACTGTAGTGGATGCAGACAAGTTCATATTTATTTACAGATTATGATGTAGAAATCATTCATTGTTGCACACAGATTTTTCCACTTGTATTATTTTGCCTCAACATCTTCCTAGGGGCTGACATGTTGCAGTAAGGGGAACTATCTTCTTGCTTTATTTTCTTTATTTGTTGCTGGACAGCAACTCTTCGGATTAAACTGCACTGGATAGGTTTGCTGGAAGAAAGCCCTGGACATCTTTATTCCTAAGTACTAATAGACTAGTTTAACCTTCTTAGTGCTTCACTGTATGATTGACTTTTTTTTTTTTTGTCTGTGTGTACATTCATCACATTTCTGTAATAACTAGCATAGTGTGTATTATGCACCCTTTACAATGGATGGTGTCTCTTGCTCATTGATGTAGCTTATTATGTGCACAGAATACTCCCCCATCTTTATATTTAAAAGAAAGTGGTAAAGTACCTGCAATATTGATTGCTCCTCGTTATGTCTTCATAAGAGATTGCACTTTTGCAATCTGTGGAATTCCTTCACTGAGGTAAAAAAATATTCAGCTTCCCATACAGACGATGCAGACCTTAGTACATGGTCACACAATGCGTTTTCTCCTCTAATTTTTTTTAAATACAATGCAATGCCACCTGCTGATGGGTGTTTTTTTTTTTTTTTTATAACAGTAATGAATGTGATCTGCCTGTCTCTGTGCAGGACATTTCAGAAAGAAAATAGGCCATCCTTAAACTGCCTCTAGTCCCACTCTTTTTATGGGAACCAAGTCCCTTATATTAAATATAACCGTAACCCGTGTCTTTGTACTTTATAATTTATGGTAAGAAATTAAATGTAACCCTTACTACAATAAATAAGGTAGATTGTTCCCTGGGATTTTGAATGTAGTCATGCATTATTCCAACAACTATATTGGTTTGTAATCTTGTTAATCCTGTAAATAGAACTACTCTTACATAACAATTTACTTTGTCCTATTTTGTAATGGTCCAAAAAATATAATCTATCTATGTTCTGTGTCAATACATGTAAATGGAATACTTTTCAGAAAGATGAACAGTGTGGTTAAGCTCCCAAGCTGCTTTTCAGACTTCATAAAACTCACAAATCCAGCCAAGCATATAGGATACGCAAATTTCTAAGGTATTTTGTTGTAATTCTGTAGATCTTCATGCATTCAATGTTGAACATATTAAAACTATCCTTAGAAAGAAGAAATCTTCCAATAGTTGGTAAAACAATGCTTTACCAAAACATGAACAGTTCATTCTCCAACGAGTATATAGTTATTATTTAAAGGAGAAGGAAAGGGACAAATCACTAGGTGGTGCCGACTTGTCACACTCAAGTGATTATAAGCTTTTGCCTGAAACCCCAGTCTGGAGCTACTATTTGCTAAAAACTGCACTGGAGTGCTACTGTAGTAGAGGCGTGTCATCCTCATCATCTTCAACAGTACCTCTTTATGGATGCTCTGTACAGGCCTACTCAGGGTGCACTGTAGAGGAAAATGCAGGTTTTATGCTTCTGTGTTCTACATTTCATTCAAGGAATCTCTAGGAGATGATAGTGATGTGGCACTTGTACAGTAGTACCCAGGCTGGTGCAGTTTTTAGCATTGATCCGGGGGCTCTGGTTGGAGATTATAATCACTGGGAGGGGTCGACAAAAATGACTGATGGCTTAGGTCTTAAAGTGATACGAACACTAAAAAACGACTTTTTAAAATATGAAAGTATATTAAAAGTTACCTATAGGTTGTTTTTTTGTGGACGGGTTTGTTTTTGTAAGCAATTGTTAGTTGAAGTTCCCAAACCTGACTGTTTTGCCAACCTGACTGTCCCATCTCAGCTAGTCAGTTAGTTTCTAATGCTAACGGACTTCTGCTGTACAAATATGGCAGCCCCCTCATACAGGAACATGGGGCATGAGACGTGTAATGTAAAAGCGTTGTGCAAATACTTTATGGCAAAGTTATAAGTAGCTTTCGAAAGTAATATTATGATAGATGTAAAAAAAGTGTTTAATTTCTAGTGTCAATATCTCTTTAAGGTTACAATTTTATTGTTATTGTTACATTTTAATTATCTTTGTGTTAAGGTTGTCTCCTATTCGTCTTGCAGTCTTTTACTAAAAACACTGCCTAGTTTCATACTAATTAAAATAAATGTAAAAATAGATAAATAAAACCAAGGCCAACTGCAAACTGTCTTAGAATATGCCTGTCTATATTGTACTAAAAGTTAATTAAAAGGTGAACTATGGTTGTCTATTTTTGTGTCGGTGACATATCTCTAGTTATTGGGCCCCGAAGCAAGACCTTTCCAGATTTTTATGTGTTATCAACACTTGACTGTTAAGTAGTGATGCAAGGGTCAGCCAAACCTGTAAATAACCTAAAGACAATTAACCTCACAGTCTTGTTAGTGACACATTTATCAAAGCATTAGAGTTGTGATATTTGAAGCTTAACATTTGTTTAAAATAATTATTTTTGGTAATTTGAATTTAATTTTTTTTTACTGCTTTGTTACTCGAAGGAATGAATTGAAAATAGAGCTTCCAATGTATATACTTATACAGGTTAGAGAAGATGTAATATGTAGATATAAATAATGCATTGTATATTTTGTTTTTTGGAGGAAAAATGACAATAAGACAATGTTGATTAATTGTTATGTTTTTGTACAGATGAGTTGTGATTTAATGTTCCATGTAAATCTACATTGATATTTATCTAATTTCTACTCTGTTAATAAATCTTAAAGGAGAAGGAATGTCTATGGTCAACATTACTTGCATATATTAGCCATTATATAACCATTAACAGCTCCTCTAGCTCTTTTCTTCACTCTTCAGTTTGCTGGCAGTATCACAAAATATTTGAATGGAATTAGTTACCTGCACTAGGTCAGCTCTACCTTTTTTTGTTTCTGTGTAAGCGATGCCTGGGGCCATAAGAGGCAAGTCTTATTTTCTTGTAATTTGTTGTATAGGATCCCTTATCTGGAAACCTGATATCCAGAAAGCTCCGAATTACTGGATGGCTGTCTCCCATAGACTCCATTTTATCCAAATAATCCAAATTTTTAAAAATTATTTCCTGTAATAATAAAACAGTAGATTGTACTTGATCCCAACTAAGATATAATTAATCCTTATTTGAAGCAAAACCAGCTTAATGAGTTTATTTAAAGCAAAACCAGCCTATTGAGTTTATTTAATGTTTAAATTAATTTCTAGTAGACCTAAGGCATGAAGACCCAAATTAAGGAAAGATCCGTTATCCGGAAAACCCCAGGTCCCGAGCATTCTGGATAACAGGTCCCATACCTGTACCATGTAGCTATTTGGCATGTCAGCGTTGACCACAGAAGCACCAAGAAGATCTTGCTCACCCCACTCGCTATTGTAACAGAGCTCTGATCGTTCAGGATAAAAAAAAATTGTGTCCACATTAGCAGCCACCACTCGAGGGAAGTGACTATTTTATTAAAAAAAAAGTATATTGTAGTTTAGTGCAGTATTGAGACTAACAAGTGGCTGATTTTGTGTATGATTGTCTCTCCTCTTTTAACTTGTCCTGCACAATTGTGATTTTTTTTTTTCTCATTTTTTCTCAGAATTGTGACTTTTTTCATCATATACGTATACTTATAAAAAAAGATCTTGGTTAGTGACCTGTTGGAATAAACCACCTTTTTTATCTAACCGGAGTGCTGCCATTCCATTCCTTGAGCACTTATTACTTATACTTATATAAGAAAATCATGTACTTGGTACAGTATTTTTTTACCTAGCAGTCTTTTCTTTTGTATCACCATGTAACTTAAAGGGATTCTGTCATGATTTTTATGACATAGTTTTTATTTCTAAATTACACTGTTTACATTGCAAATAATTCACTCTACCATATAAAATGTAATCCCTGAACCACCAAGTGTATTTTTTTCTTAGTTGTAATATTGGTGTGTAGGCAGCCATCTCAGGTCATTTTGATTGGTCATGTGCTTTCAGAAAGTCAGCACTTTAGGATGGAACTGCTTTCTGGCAGGCTGTTGTTTCTCCTACTCAATGTAACTAAATGTGTTGCAGTGGCACCTGGGTTTTACCATTGAGTGCTGTTCTTAGATCTACCAGGGAGCTGTTATCTGGTTACCTTCCTTTGCTGGGGGGGGGATGGGTGATATCACTCCAACTTGCAGTACAGCAGTAAAGAGTGACTAAAGTTTATAAGAGCACAAGTCACATGACTGGGGACAGCTGAGAAACTGACAATATATCTAGCCCCATGTCAGATTAAAAAAAAAAAAAAAACTTGCTCTTTTGAGAAATGGGGTTCAGTGCAGAATTATGCTGGAGCAGCACTATTAACTGGTGCATTTAAATTCCCATGACAGTATCCCTTTAAATTTTTGCCATCTTCTTTTTGACAATAGTGGTGCATTATTACTGATGTATAAATACTCATAACTTGCTTTAGACTGAAAAGTACTGAAAGTCATCAAGGTAAGCAGGATTATTTCCACCTCATAAAGTATGACAAAATGGTTATAGTAATATCGTCTACAAGGCCTTTTGGCAGTATAGTTCTTAACACATCTTCTATTTATATGTATATACTTAAACTAGTCTTGGAGAGCAGTAAGATATACGTGGAGAAAAAGATAAATAAGGGACTAGGCATGTTTGGATAAAAGTGAGGTAGATTGAGATTGGACTATGGAGGACGAGGAGGCATACATAAACCTACAATCCTAAATCTACAAACTGGTAGCTGTATTGAATTTTTGTTATTAATGAGTCTGAGTTAGTGGCACTGGATAAGCATAATTATGTCCCTGGTATTGCTGAAACATGGCTTAATGAGTCACATAGCTGACCAGTAAGTATAGCAAGCTATACCATGTTTTTAATGCATAGGAGAAATAGAAAATACAATTTTAAGCAACTTTCCAATATACATTAATTACTGTATAATTATTGATGGGTAATTACAATTGAATATGTAATTGAATATATTGACCGACAATGTAAGAAGAGCCAATTTTCCTTCAGGTCTAATAATCAGCTGACTTGAAACATTATGCAGAGAGCGATGAGCAAATCTGACTCATTTCTCTATGTGGAAAATTCATGAAATGGCAAAATGCATAGAAGTCACGGGGGGTGATTGTTCGTGCGTCAGTTTTCTTTTTTTCTTTTACTATACATCTCCCTGTATGCCTGCCAGACATACTGCAACAGCAGTTCTTTCTGTCTCTAGGGTAAGAGGAAAGATGTATTGATTTGTTTGAGAGGGTCTTGGCACACTTCAATCTGATGCACCAAATCCAGGATGCATTGAACTGTAGAGGAAGATTTATCAAAAATTTCAAATTTCTAATGTTTTTCAAATTTGAAAAAAGCTTGAAGACTTGAGAATCTCAAATGTGATCTTATTTAAGAAACTCAAACTCGCCCACCTTACAGGGTAAAAAATAAAACTTAAACTTACAGTGCAATTCACACTTTACTGTAAATTTTTAATTTATTTACCAAACTTCAAATCAGTTTAAAAAAACATGAATTGAAAAATAGCTTGAACTTTAAAAATGCAACTCCCATTGACTTGTAAATTGAACCTGAAAAAAATAAAAATGTTGCTCCTGTTGAAAAAAAAATGTGAGAATCAACAAGTGGGATCCCGCACACATTAATTAAGAAAAAAGAAACGTTCTTGGATTTTACCATTATATACTTACACAGCAGTTTGTAACAAGCTTTGTTATTATGTGTGAATTAGTGAGCCCTTTCAAATCATTCTGACATGCCCCACACAGCCCATACATTTAAAATAACTTTTATGGAATTAAGTAATTCCCTTAATACGGCCTCTAATTTGCATACTTGAAGTTTTATGTATGCTAGTTCATGACACTGGATAGGTTGTTAAAGAAGAGATGTTACAAGATCAGACATTTTTTTATATATGGGTCGCAAAAAACACAGAGAAAAGAGGCAAAATATTTGTACAAAACAACGAACCTCATCATTTCTCACTTATTTCAAGTACATCCTGTTCTTTTGGCAAAACATTGATGCTAAAATCTTCAGAACAGTTCACAGCTTTTAAATATCCATACTGACTTATGGGCCATGTGTGTTTGATCAAAATTCAATTACTACACTGTACCATGCTTGGAAACTTATCTCAACTTATAAAAGATGACGAAACACACTAACCTAATTGGTTTGGTATGGGAGCAATATCAGGCAAGCTTGTTATGATAAATAGCTTCCTGTGTTAAAGGTTTTCCAGATCTTATGAGCATCTTGGCTCACCTTTATATGGAGTACAAATATTGCTCCCTGGGAACAGTTACATCACTGTCCTTCACTTTATTCACATCCCTAGATTTAAAGTAATAAAATTATAGTTGTTTCAGATCACCTTAAAACAGTTTATATGGTTGGACTTGATATTCTTTAACATTAAATAACTGAGTATGGTTTGTATGCATCATTGACCATAATAAAATATTGAGTAATCCGCTTTGCACTATTTACTCTGCCCGAGTGGAGTAATTCTGTATGGAAAAATTATTTTAATTCCTATGGTTTAGCTTAAAGGGGTTACTTTTTTTCTACAAAATGTTATGTTATTCTATGTTATTGAATGCTCTGTTTGTTTAACCCTTTTTGTTTTTTTTGGTCTGTCTCAATATAACAGGAGTCGGTTCTGCTCTAAGACTTTTAATCAGCTGACTTTAGGAGTCAGAGCCAGAAGTGCAGAGAATATAATTTTCTGTGCAAAAACTGTTTTTGGGTGAATAACCCCTTTAAATTAAACTACAGGTACCCATAATGTTTACTGCCTGTAATTAAAAGAGAAATAGTCATGTTTGAAATATATCTTGTATACTGTACTTTGTTTTGTGATGAATGATAAGAAAATGCATGTTTGGATTTTGATCCCTTAGACAAACTCATCATAAATAAGACTTACCGGTCAATATTATCCAGCAGCGACCCTCACTGGAGCTACATAGTAGACAAACCAGTTTACAGTTGGGGGTCTGGCAGAATTCCCCTTATGTACTTTAGGGGACTCTACTGTTCAACTTGAAGATTGCAACGGGTAAATCAGGCCGAAATAAGGACAGACTGAGTTCAAGCAGAATTTGGAATAGTCTGGATTAGAAGGCAGTGGTATGCAAAAAGATTCAAAATCCAGGCATGAAACCACAAGACAGGCGTCAGGCATAGTTACTTATTTAAATTGGATTGAAAAAAGACCATTGAACCTCATTTTCCAGTTTGCTGCCCAATTTTCTAGATTAGTAAAATTGCTCTGCAAAGTGGCATCATCAGCAAAAATGGAGATGGTACTTTCAATGCCCACCTCCAGGTCATTAATAAACAGGTTAAAAAGTTAAGGTTGAAGGACACTGGTCTGATTAGGAATAGGGATGCACTAAATCCAAATTTGGTTGGGAAAGGGAAAACATTTTTTATTTCCTTGTTCTGTGACAAAAAGTCACGCAATTTCCCACCCTGCCCCTAATTTGCATATGCAAATTAGGATTCTGATTCGGTTCGGCCGGGCAGAAGGATTCAGCCGAATCTGAATCCTGCTAAAAAAGGCCAAAGCCTGGCCAAATATATTTTCCTCCTCTAGGGTTGTCCTTTAGCATATTTACAAACCTGTTAACTTTTACTGACTTTGCTGCCCCATTACTCCAGTTAATGTCTCCATAATAAAAGTCAACCAATAATAACTTGACCTAGTTGTGAAACCTCTTCCATTTGTAACAGTAGCTGGGCTTCATTCTCGTTACTTATTCAATGTGGTTTGTAGCATTCACCAATGAAAATTTTCTTTGTTAACTTTACCCCAGCTGAATGGAGACTTAAATCTACTGTTACTGTTTAACAGCTTTCTTCATAACAGTGGGATCTTCTTAGCTGGTAAACTACGTGAACCCTTTCTAATCTCACTGTCCTACTAGGTTCCCTATAATATTTTAGCTCACTAACCCCCCCCCCTGTTACTTTAGCACAATCTTTCAATCCTCTTAGACCAAGGGCATTGAGCTTTGCGAGAAGCAGATCTGCTCCATACCCCATGTCGATTCATTTGAAGCAGGCATTTTCAAGACAACTTCCGCTCCCTTGCATGTGACTGCGTGGAATTGGTTCAATTGAAAATACACAGGCTGAGAGCAGTAGATCCAACGCTTCATCTACCCTTGGCCTCCAGCAATCTGTCATGGTTATATAGATTGTACAGCCTATTGTTCTAGAAACCCAAACCTTTCTTTTCTCCACCAAAACTTAAAGTGGACCTGTCACCCAGACACAAAAATCTGTATAATATGGGGTCGAAGTGAATTTTCGAATTCAAAAACTTCGAATTTCAAAGTAATTTTTTTGGGTACTTCGACCATCGAATAGGCCAAATTCGACTTGAACTTCGATTCGAATTGAAAAAAAAATTTGAATATTCGACCATTTGAAAATCGAAGTACTGTCTCTTTAAAAAACTTCGACTTCGACACTTCGCCACCTTAAACCTGCCGAATTGCTATGTTAGCCTACGGGGACCTCCTAGAACCTATAGCCAACTATTTGGCTAAGTTTTTAGAAGTTACAGTTTTTCTTTTTGAAAACTTCGATCGAATATTCCCATATTAGATCAAAAAAACTTCGACTTCGAATATCGAACTACTACAATTCGATGGTCGAATTTCAACATTTTTTTCACTTCGAAATTCGACCCTTAGTAAATGTGCCCTTAAAAGTTAATTTCTATTTTTTATTAAAGCATTCATAGCTGTTGTAAGCTCATTTAAATACCTCGGCTGTCAATCAAATATTGTCTGCCACTCCTCTATGCCCTGGGCATAGAGGCGGGCAGACAATTACTTTCACTTTCCATTCAGCACTTCCTTCATGTCACTGCTCTCCACAAATTCCCCTATTCTCTTCACCATTTAATTGTGTAGCCAGTGTATGGGGATGGACATTGGGTCCCCCATTCTGGTGCACAAACAAGATTCTGAGATGATACAAGGCTTGTCTTAATAACAGTGTCCACAAAATGGCTCCTGCCTACTTGCTATAATTTTGAAATCTCAGACTGAAGGAAGCACTGAAGGGTGACTGGTCCCCTTTAAGCTACACTTAACTCCCTAAGCTCCAGTGTCTTGCTAATGTTACACAAACAAATGTTACTTCATAATGTTATACAATGGTAAAATTTCCATAAAACTTACACAGGAAGAGCTTTACTTAATCATAGCTTCTATATCCCTGATCCCTTTTTAAGCTTTTATCTACCATTACTTTTACCACTACTAGAGAAGCTGATCTCCCAGCTGTTAGAAAGATCAGCCCCCTCTAGAACTGCCATTTCAGAGTTCACATGCCCATCTATCAGGCTGATATGTTGGGGTACACAAACCCCAAAATCTGCATCTTCTTTTTTTTTTTCCCAGCTATGCGGCATAAGCATAAGACTATACTGTGCAGTTATGCTATGGAATTCACTACCTGCTAGATGCCATTTAATCATTCAGTATGTATGCTGCAAGAATTAGTGTAAGAATGCATAATTATTGGTTTACCCATAGCAAAAACTAGAAAGTAGTCTACACTCTTTTATGTGTATTGAACAACAATAAAACATTTTGTGCTACTAAAAACGTTCCCCTTTTGAGGAAAAAAATGAATTTTTGTTGCCATTGGTGATTGTGCCACTTGTTTTTCCTATATCCAAACCTTGACAAGAAGCTGGTACTAGGAGGCACAAATAGAAAGTAAAAGTAGACTATTTATTTTATTACCTGACTGCTGAAAGTGTTTGATGCAAATTCATATGGATAAGTTCCTCCTCAGTATATGCTCAATATGAATTCTTGACGACTACGGGAATAGTTTTAGGTGAATTCTGCCATTTTGAGATGCCTGGAAACTTTAATTTACAGCATCCTTCATGATATTTGCTGGATAAGCAAGCTCAAAAGTGTTCTGGGATATGCCTGCAACATGCTTAAGACAGCTCCTGCAAAGCTTCTTCCCTGGGGCCATATCTTCTTTGCCATAAAAGAAAGGAGTCTCTTCTCGCAGTTTCTTTTCTGCCCATGATCCTTTTCATGATGCCTGTCGCTTTTAGCTAACGGGGATGTGTAGAAAATGTGGCCAATTAGAACCATAACTACTTCACTCTTAAAATAACAAAGTGTATCATACTTGCTTGGATTTATTCCCATTAGTTTCAAAAATGTAAAATTTTAGGTTGATGATAAAAATAACTTTCCTGCCTGGTCATGTAAGTGCTTATTAATATTATGGAAATGAGAGATCTCAGTTAATCAATAGTAATTGACTAAATGGAAAGTCCTACCAAAACTTTGCTGAAGGTAAACAAACCTTTTAATGAATCTGTAATCTATGGACATTTTTATTTACAATAAAAAAGTGGAAATGAATAGTTAAATAAATTGAGAAAATACATAAGGTCAAGATAAAAGATAAAGGGGAAAAAAGCATAACATTACAAAAAGGAACTGCCAGCAAAGGTCAGGGCCAAAAAGTGTACCATATAGCCCAGTGTGAACCTGGTGTACTCGTTATTCATGTCTTTTGCCACAGCATGTAAGATTCCAAAGCTCACAATACTAAAATCTTGCCTGCCCTATAACTGTCAGCTAGATTTATGACTGTACCTTGATCAGTTAGACTAATTAACGTATTTAACCATAGCTAAACATTTTATATAATCTAAACTTCTATGAAGTGTTTATTGTTTATTGATCAGGTCATGCAACAGTATATTTTACCTGGCATATATGACACTGCTCGTGTACAAATAATCAAATGTTGGTTCAAATACTTGTGGTGTAAAATAAAAGCTGGACAGAGAACGCAGAACAGAAAGTCTCTAACGCCATGGTCATGGCAAGGCTACTGGAGCTTCTACCAAATTAAACTGTAGTCATGGGCGAAACAGTTTTACTATCCATATCCTACCTTTCCCACCAAAGCTCAAGGCAGAGCTGTAAAGAGGATTTTGGATTCCAAACTGGCCTCTAAGAGAAGACCGCAACCTTAATGATAACTAGGCATTATACAAATAACAAATTCTGCAAATGTTTGGGAAAACTGATACTTTTATGATATCTGACACATTTACATGTACATACAGAACAATATAAGAATGGTATAAAATGCATTTTAAAACACATTTCCAATTATCATTGAAGGATATCATAGGCACTGAAATGTATTATGAACAGTGTCTTGCCCTTATCTGAACATAAGGGCAAGACAACATATATTGCACAGTGAATACTAGTTGAGCTTGAAATATCTCTAGAGTATTTAAGTTTTAGGTAAGCAACTTTCCTTTTGTCCAGACACAGATCATACATTAAAAAGAAATGAAGCTGCCGTGCAGAAAGTTCTGAAAAGTGCTATGCATTGCAGATACCTTTACCTTATAAAGAAAATAGAATGTGACTCCAGGCACTTATGCTTAAGCTCTTTTTTGGCAAATCAGCTTTTTTGTATTGAATCTTGCTTGATTGAATAGCACTGGAACTGCCACAGTAAATGCTATTATCTAAGTACAGTAATTAAGGAAATAGTCCTTGTCACTCTAAGTGTATAGGCTATGTCTATTGTAATAAAGTTAAATGATAAAGGAATTTTTAAATAAAGGGCATCTACTGAAGTGCGGTAGCTTCTGACATCCAATGCAAAAATGCCTGAAATGATTTTTCTGGCAATGGAAATGGAGTGCTTTTAGTAACTTAGCATTTTAGCAAAAGTTTTGTAGCTTTCAGTACATACCAGTGCAGGGTATTGTAAACTTGGACACTAATGATAAATTAGATATTGATATCTGTACTGATCTAGTGCACTTATGCATTTAATTGAGATGTGTTGTTTCAGGTTTTAATGAACAAGTTTACTGCAGTACACCAAACAAAATGATTCCTAAAAATGGTTACGCTTTATAACAGTTAGAAGCCTAGAAGTGGTTAAAATAGCAATGGATGAAGTTGTTTTTTTTCTTTTGATCTTTGCTTGGGAAGCTAAAAAACAATCTTGAAGATGCTCTGCTCTTGAGAACTTTGTGCAAAAGCATGCAGCTGGTAATTTTCCTTTTATTTTCTTTATTCCTCTGTCTTTAGAGCTTTCCAACTCATTTTATGTTGCCCCTCCCCCCAAGAGTGGGTATAAAACCCTGATTGGGGGTTATTTTGTTTGGAATGTTATTCTTGGTTTCTCGGATGTCATTCTTCACTTCTCTATCTCTTTGTGGATGTGCTGTATTGATCCAAGCTTGATTTCCTTTTGAGCCTGTTTATGCAAAAATTACATTCCTTTGGATTTTATGAGCTTAACTGTCATATGTTCATCACTATCTTAACATTTATAGTGTATATATTCATTTTAATGCCTCACTGTTGACCTTTGGACCATGTCATTCCAACTTTGCAATTAAAAAAATTTTTCAGAACAAAAAACAGTCTAAAGAGGAAACAATTCCCATCTCTTCCAGTAGAAAACCGCACCCTCCTCCTTTCCTCCCTTCCCTCGATGTCTTTGACTTGGAACATACATAGAGCTTGGACATCACAGCTCCCATGCATTAGAAGATAACAACATTCCTTTATTTGTCTGCCCCTTTCTTATTAACCTGAAGAACAGAGGACAAAGCATATTTTGAACTTTTTCTCACAGATATACATGCCCGTGTATGAACGGCATGTATATCTGTAGGTCAAGACTGTTGCAAATTTGAGTATTTATATAAAATTGTAGGACTGCATAAACATGAGAGCAAAGTATTACATGTTCACACATTCCATCATTAATCACAATGGAGTAATTATTTTTTTATTAAACTGTATACACTTACATTTTAAACATTTGTTAGTTTTGTCTATCTTTTAACTTTCTATTTCTTAAATAAAATAAATAATAATATATACAGATATGGCATCCATTATTCCGAACCCCATTATCCAAAATCTCTGAATTACAGGAAGGACATCCTCCATAGACTCCATTTTATCCAAATAATTAAAATTTTTAAAAGAAATGTATTTTTCTCTGTAATAATAAAACAGTACCTTATAATTGATCCAAACTAAGATATAGTTGATCCTTATTGGAAGCAAAATCTATTGGGTTTATTTAATGTTTAAATGATGTTCTAGTAGACTTAAGGTATGAACATTCAAATTACAGAAAGATCCGTTATCTGGAAACCCCAGGTCCTGAGCATTTTGAATAACAGGTCCCATACCTGTATCTAGGAGACTTTGATATCAAAAAAGAAGCAGTACCTCAGTGGTTTTAGCTCTGGTGTCTGACACCAAACTTTGGAAATAATATGGGTCAGGGACTTATCTGCAGCCCTGCATACAGAGTTTCCCAGCATAATAATTAGTATAGCTAAGAAGAAGAAGAAAAAAGTATGCGCAAGCCTTCTGACTCCAATATGGAAATAAAATCCGAAATAGTATAATACTATTTTAATAAAAAGCATTTATTTAAAAACAGTTACACTCACATTTGTGTTCTTTGGGTTAAGTCGCATAATGTTCAGAACTTGGCAGTGTTTTGTTCCAAAGAGTTGTTCCTGCCAGCTTTATTGGGTTCACCTCGTGGTGTTGCCTTCAGTCCTGTGAGACGTCTCTTACTCCTGACGCGTTTCGCTGGTTTTCCCAGCTTCCACAGAAGCATCGGATTTTATTTCCAGATTGGAGTCAGAAGGCTTGTGCATACTAGAAGAGAAATCTGTGTGAGGATCCTCGATACACGCCATACCAAAACCACTGGTTTGTAAGTAGGCACTTTGGCCATCTGGTGGGGGTGTTTTGGGACAAAACATGGAAACGTTTATTCACCAACATAATTGTAAAACCTTGAATGTGGATACTTATATGATTTCCAACGGTGTAAAGTGGGCACGCTTGAGCACTGGGTGGTGCCAACAAAACCAAACGTACTACACCATATTAGTTTCTAATTTCTATTGCCACAGGTGCTGATCTTTGTTTGTATTTTGGATATTTTTTGGACAGTGGAGAGACTTTAAGGCGATCGGCAAGAAATAAGTACGGACTATCTTTCCCAATTTATTGTTTTGCTGTACAGTGCTTTGTCCTCAAGGAGCGCTACACAAATAAAAATATACATACATATACATACATTTTACCTTTTACCATGTGAATGTATGCTGTTGTTGTTTAGGAAGGAACTGAAGTTATTCTCATGTTAACCAAAGCCCTGTCATCAACTTTTTATGCCTAAATTTGGTTTATATGGTCAATTCTGTACCAAATTGATTTACATTATACATCTAAACTATCTGTTTTACTTTATTGTATAGGTGTGCAGGAAAACAGTCCCAATTTTATTTCTTTAGCCGAGAGAGAATGACTGCTACTAAGGAATAACATTTCTATACCTACAGCAAGGCTTAACTGTTATTTACAGTATCACACAGTATCAATTTGTTTGGCAAACATGTACTGTGAAGTCTAATTTTGTTTTATTTATACTTGGCAATAATACATTTAGCCAGAGGATAAAAGTCATGAATGCTCATGGTATTATCAGGCTTTCTTTGCTTATATTTAAATAGATTATCCTCTAGGTATTTGTTACAGTACTTTTATACAAGATCGCATGAAGTCCCATTCTTTCAGAAGAAACTTGGAAACCCTGGAGACCTTATGTATTTTGCTGAATGAGAACTATAATAACACAATGGTAACGGCCTTCATGCTGCTATATTATTCACAATGCTTACCCATGCAATATCAGTCTATTCTCTATGAAATACTTCAAATATTTTCATTGTATGAAGTACAAAAAGGTAGCATTGTACAATTTAACAACAAATAAAATAATGTACATGCACAAAAAAAGACATTTACATTTTGAAGCTACTGGTTTTGCTTATACAGCTACCACAAATCCTAAATATTAGCAATAGCTTTAAAAAACTGCTTTCTTGTAGCTAAAACACTATACAGTTCTACAGTACAAAATCGTCACAGAGGCTCTTAAATGGGAAAAAATCATAAGTTAATTCACTTTGTAAAATGTGCGTAAACACTGTCTGAACTGCCAAAAAATATATATTTCATATATTTATTTTAACAAGCATACTGTAGGTGATTCATCAAATTGAGAGCACACCTCTAACTTTGACTCACAGGGACTATGTTCCCCCTTTGCCATTAGGTCAGCAGATTCACAAAACTCCTCCCACAACTTGTCCCACGCTGAAATGATCGATTCTTTGACTCTCTGCTTTCCATTGTGGGCAATGCACCTGGGGGCACATTTACTAACAGTTGAATATCAAGGGTTAATGAACCCTCGAAGTAAAATCCTACGAATTCGAATATCGAATTTCCTTTATCGAAGATCGAAGGAAAAATCGTTCGATTGAGCGATGAAATCCTTCGAATCGAACGATTTGAAGGATTTTAATTGATTGATCGAAGGATTTTCCTTCGATCAAAAAAACTTAGAACAGTGATGGGGAAGGTCCCCATAGGCTAACATTGTACCTCGGTAGGTTTAAACTGCTGAAGTATGTAGTCAAAGTTTTTTTTTAAAGAGACAGTACTTCGACTATCGAATGGATGAATAGTCGAACGATTTTTAGTTTGAATCAAAGTCGTAGTCGAAGGTTGTAGTAGCCTATTCGATGGTCGAAGTACCCAAAAAAAACCTTCAAAATTCAAACTTTTTTTTACTTTCGAATCCTTCACTCGAGCTTAGTAAATGTGCCCCTATATAGTCTCTTGAAAAGTGAGCCTTCAATTCCCAGAATCTTTTACTTCAACAGGGAACAAAGTTAGGGTGGAGTTAAATGATTTTGCCGGTGGGAAAATGATCGCTATGGCTCACAGACAGAAATCCCTGATTTCCTCTTAAAGGGGATGTAAAGGCAAGAAAATAAAATCCAATTTTTACTTTCTTGAATGAAAAAAAAACTGTTCTTCAATTTAAAAATGTGTACTGTTTTTAAAAGAAACCTGACTGTATGCAGTGAAATTCCCCCCTTCATTTTACTTGCTCTGACTGCTGCGGATAGGAAACTTCAGATGGTCCCTAACTGCTCTGCAGGGAAACGATCATACTTTCAAATGGCGGGGGGAGCCTCACATTACTTCCCTGACCTCAAGCAGCTTTGTTTCCCTGTAGAGCAGCCTGCGACTGTGTAGACATTTGTATCCGCAGACCCAGTACAGTCTGCATATTGTGATTATTAATCAGTCTTGTTGTATCGACTTCTATGGCAGAAATTGTTATTATTGTGCTATTTTGATAATTTATGACGATCCCTAAGCTTAACCTCCCAACAGCAGCCCAGACCACACTGAGCATGTACATAGCCTTGGTCTTCCAAAAATGTTTAACAAAGTTACAAGATGACAGCCCCCAGCGGCCAACTTTGAAAGCATAAATCATTTCTTTAATTAGGCTTCTGGTGCAGTAAGGGCATGTTTATGTTTAGTATACAAAATACAGCATTTCTAGCATTATTCTATTTTAGACTTCCCCTTTAATATAAGGATTTATGTATGTCAATGTAAAAAAATATATTTGGCAGTTCACATAGTATTTCTGCAGATTTTGGTTTTCTTTTTTTTTATTAGATCTGAAAGACACATGTTGTTGTTATAAAAATAACCATCATTTTAAAGCTAACACTGGTTGGCACATTTATCAAAGCTTGAATTTAGAATTCTTGTGGATTTTTTTAACTCCCTTAAATTCGAATATACTTGAAATTCGACTGGGGGGGTTATTTAGGAATAAAATCAAATATCTAAAACTTGGACCGACCCCAAAACTCAAAATGAATTTGACTAAACTCGTGAGAGTATGATAAATCTTGAAAATCTGATTTGACTTCTTTAAAAACAACTTGAATCGAGTTTGGATAATTCCCTAGTCGAATTTGATAGTTTTGACCTTTAAAAAAAAAAAAAAAATTGAAAATTCGAATTTGCAATTCGACCCTTAATAAATCCGGCCCTTAAAATGTAAGTTCTAAAAGTTTGGACAGTTCTTACCTAAATATTTTAACCCTTGGCACATGAACTCTAATGTAATTGTATATGTAGTCATGCTGTTTTGTATGAAATGCACAACTCTGCATACACACGTAGTGCCATTATACAAGTAACAATACATAGATCAATACATTATTTCTTACTTGCTTTTGTTCAGGACACAGGTTCAGGACGCAGGTTCAGGACACAGGTTCAGGATACAGGTTCAGGACGCAGGTTCAGGACGCAGGTTCAGGACGCAGGTTCAGGACGCAGGATCAGGACGCAGGTTCAGGACGCAGGTTCAGGACGCAGGTTCAGGACGCAGGTTCAGGACGCAGGTTCAGGACGCAGGTTCAGGACGCAGGTTCAGGATACAGGTTCAGGACACAGCTAGTGGTTGCACCACAGGAAACTGAATGCTGGCCACTTTCATGAAGTGTACAGTACTTTGTATTGCAGTCTGAAAGCCATTAAAGGTTGTTGCTGCATAAGCAATACAGTATTTTGTTTTTTTCTTTTCTGTTCCTGTATTGTAAGCACTTTATGTATTTCTTTTATTGCAAAAGTTAATTTCTTTTTTTTTTTTTAAAGTATCAATAATGTAGCAGTTTCAGGGGTTGCAACCAACCCTACACACTGTCACCTAAGTTGTCCCCCACAGGACAGATAATTAGATCTAAAGCTATGTGATGAAGGGCAATTTACAGTAGCACACGCACAGGCTGAGGGATATTGTAGATAGTGGGAGAGAGTAGTATATTTATAGATACTGTTGTTAACAGGTACATAGGTGTATGTGCACAGCAAGAAGGGGGCCTACATACAAATCTGCATCATGCATTAGTACGGTTATATTTATATATTAATATGGTATAAACCAATAAAAATCTGCTTCAAACTATAATATTCTGATGGAGAGGCAGAGCAAATGATGTAATCTTAAACTAAATACAAACAGAAATGGTTAAAAGAATTCAATATCAAATCATATTCTTCAACCAAACATTTCTCAAGGTCATTGAGGTTTCTGCTTATGTAATTGGCCTAGGGGAATTACACAGTTTAAACTTCATTTGGATAATAAACAATTTAGAGAATATATTTATTCAACAGCAGATACAAGAGTCTATATCCATGGTGGGGGATTGTTTGTAGAGAGATGATTGTGTTTACAGTTCAGTGGATTTCTTTAATATTGCAGAGCTTGAGTGGGACTACAGAAAAATGTCTACTAAGCAAAATGCAATCACATCAGCAGTTCCTTACGAAGAGAAATAAATGCTCTTGTAATGGAACAGAACTCTCCATAATATCAAATCAACATACAAGCAGAGCCTACAAAATTTTCAAGGACTTCTGCATTTAAAAAACGGGAAATTACTTGAAGGTAAGATAGGTCACAGAGAGATCACGATTCTAAGAAATCCACAGCAAAAAACAGATGCAAAATAATTTATTTTACACATGGTTACTTTGAATGCAGTTCTTGAATAAAACAATGTGCAACTCTCTAGCTAATAATAAAGCTATACTGCTATTAAATGGCATGTTTCACCCTCACATGGGGAGAAAGAAAGACAAAAAAAGGTGAAAGTACAGTCTTAGAAATAAAGACAAGACAAAACACAAGAAAGAAGAACAAATCAATAGATTAACACAGGTGCCAATTAAGCAATTTACTTGTAAAATGTTATTGTGTGATCTGCCACAGTAATAGAATAATAAGATGTGGAAATATTAGGGTGCTCTCCTGAAGGCATAAATAGTAGCAAACAAAATTTTAGCTCACTCCTAAAAAAGTAATAGGAAGCAGCCCTCAAAAAATGACATGTCTATTAATCATGGTCTAATAAAGTAATGAAATGTTCAGAGGTAGCAGAGCCCACACAACCAGATTCTTGCTTTGATTTTCACACTTGTAGTGGACTAATAATTCTATTATACTGCATGTATCAAACCCCCACGCTTTATTCATACTCAAGAAGCAGTCATCCCATCCTGAATATGGTGGCCATAAATATGGGTCCAAACTACAGTGGCTATGAGTCTTTAAACTACAATTAGTTACACTCAATCAACATATAGGCAAAGTACCTGGTTAGGGGAACCTACACAGAAGGTTACTGGTTAAATTAAGGTATATTGACCTGGAACATAGTATTTGTACTTGGATAGAGCACTGGCTGAAGGTATTTGAACAAAAAGCACACACCAGGACACTCAATTTTGTGTTATACCCCTTTTTAATGTATGCATTTGTATTACTTTATCCCCAACTTCTTCAGAATTCTCTTTAGTTTTTATTTTCCCAGTGGTCATTTCAATGATTCCTTAACATTTTGCATTAAAAAAAGTCACAAATCACAAAATATCAGTTTAATGTTTTTCAGTGTTATTTAGGGTCTCCAATAAATATGCTATTCACTGCATTTGCAGAAACTGCAGAGATCCAGTGGTTAAGAAGCCATTATTCAACACTAACATGGGCACACATCAATCAACACACAGTGCATAGGAACACTAGCAGGTATTTCCAGTCTAATTTTGCAGTAGTTAGGAGGTATTGCTGTGAACAAATTATCAGCATACAAATGCTCCATATAACAAATAAAAAAGGTTCACCTTTTTAACTCCCAGCAATGGAATATGGCCAGGACTGTTTTTCTCATCATGTGGAATGAGACCCTTGGGTAATGTACATCATTTTTCAGTAGGGGTCATTTGGACTACTTATTTTAAATCATACAAAATATTATATAAATAGATTTATATTTCTCTGCATACTAAACGTGTGCCTTCCCAAAGGAAATCATGACAACACTGGACAAGAGACACATTTTAAATATGAACTAACACTGTGTGTGGTTATAATCCTATTTATCATAAATGATAAAAGTGTTTTGAAGATTATAAAACTTTGTTTTTTGCTGGCCAGCTAATTCATCGTCTTTTTTTCTGTTTGAATATGTTAAAATTAGAAATGGTTATGAAACTCAACATTTTACTGACGTATTCATCAATTAAATTACCAACTGGAATAACGGCACTCAAGAAACAGGAGACAATGGGTGCCTGGGTGCAGTCAGTAAAGGGCTTTCAAGTAGATATTGCAGAAAAGGCCACACGCTCAGGATTTATGCGAAATAAGTTATATTTATTAGAGGCAAACTGATGTTTTAGCTGTCACACCAGCCTTTATCAAAGTAACAAAGTGCAATACACAACCCCATAAATACACTGTGTTTAGTGGGAACACAACACAATGTGAAAATAGATGTGACGTGACCAAGGAAAGTGACATAGTAGTGAGCATCCCCATCTCAATAAAAAAGGAGTAAATCATCAAAACGAACACATCAAACAAAAAATAAAAAATGTAACATTACACCTATTGTTACATTGTGGCACTGTATCATGCTCATGTCAGGTAAAGTATAACATTTAGGCACCAAGTCAAATAATAAAAGTATGATAGACATCAGTGAAACTGTGAGAAGTAAAGCATGAACTAGAAGTAGCAGTCGCCGCTGAGAACCAATAGTCCCTGTACAGAGTATAATAATCGCTGCTGGAATATACTGTAGCATGGTAAGTGAAGTCCCATAGAAAAACAATTGAAACATAAAATCATATTAAAACCTGTAATCCCCAGTCATAGTGGCCCTCCTCAGACAAGAGATATGATAGTAGTTTATACTGGTGTTAAAAGCTCAGCATAGAGCCAGAAGCACAGCTCAAGGGTAATCGCTTAGTAGCCTAATGGTAGCAAAACCACTGGAAATGTTTGGACTGATATGGGGGCTGGTTCCTTGGTGTGGTCAACATCACCCATTAGTTTGGGTGTTCCAGTACCAATTGGAACACTCAAACTAATGGGTGACACTGGCCAAAACCTCGATCTGCAGAAATCCACCCTGTTACCATAGTGATTATTAAACCATAGGGTACATATTGAGGCTAGTGGGCAGAGTGTCGAAGACACCTGTGAATCACAAAAGTCATTAGGGGGTAACAGCATTAGAAGTAGTAGAGTAAAAATCACCAACTGCATGGTAGACAGAAAGGGGAGTGTGAAAGATATGTTATATATGTGATAGCTCAGAAAGACCAGAAATAATAGGCTACATAATGATGGATACATGAATTGAATACAAGCCCTGGTGGCCTGAATGAGTTGGTTTCTTACACACCTTTTTATATGCTGTGATATGCTACCTCTGCTCATGTTTTTGAATATGAGATGATATGATTCATTGAGATGGGGAATGCTCACTACTATGTCACTTTCCTTGGTTTTGTCACATCTCTTTTCACATTGTGTTGTGTTCCTGTGTTCCTGCCAAACACTGTGCACAGTTGTACATTGGGCATTGTTACTTTGATAAAGGCTGGTGTGACAGCCGATATGACAGTTTGCCTCTACAAAATTTAACTTATTTAGCATCAGTCCTGAAAGTGTAGCCTTTTCTGTGAAATCAATTAAATTATATATAAATTAATATTTTCCAAAATGCAGCATCCAAGCAGATTATAGTGCCTTAAAAGAACAAGGTAGACAGTGCCAGTATGACTTATATTTGTACTTCTTGTTTTTATCTAAGTTTTGTTCAAATAGATTAATTTTAATATATTTTTTTTAATTTTAACCAAGGTCAAGGGCCTACTACATACATCGAAGATTTTATAGATCAGTTAGAGAGAGCAAACAAAAATAAAACAAACTGGAATTTAAATTTGTAATTAAAGGGATTCTGTCATGATTTTTATGGTTTACTTTTTATTTCTAAATGACACTGCAAATAATTTACTCTAACATTTAAAATTTTATTCTTGAACCAACAAATGTATATTTTTAGCTGTAATATTGGCCTGTAGGCAGCCATCTCAGTGCATTGTGCCTGATTCTGAGCTTTGAGAAGGAGCCAGCACTTTGGGATAGAACTACTTTGAGGCAGCTATTGTTTCTCCCCTTCTCATTGTATTTTACCACCACCTAGCTTGTGCTCCCTAGCCCTAGTGGTAGACATGACAATAGCACCCAAGCAGGAAAATGCAGGGTTTTCCTTTAGCAATGCAAACAAATCCTTCAGCAGAGGTGTCAGGAAGCTGTTATCTGGTTAGCTGCCCATTGTTCTGTTTATCGGCTGCTGGGGGAGGGGCATGATATCACTTCAATTTGCAGTGTAATAGTAAAGTCTGACTGAAGTTTATCAGAGGAAAATTCACATGACTGGGGGCACCTGGGAAACTGACAATATGTCTAGCCCCATGCCAAATTTCAAAATTAAATATAAAAACAGTATCCCTTTAAACTCAGCATTGTGACTCATGTTTCTCATTTATGCTTTGAACTTTTACTTATCCTTCCTTTTATCTACACTCTCCACCCCTCATTGTTAGAGGGTGATATGTCCATGCTTTTTGTGCAAAAAAAGAGGAAAGAGTATGGCATTACAGTAAGTGAAGGTCTATTTCCTTGAATTATTAGCCAGCTATTTAAGACTTTATCATAGGTTTATCATAGGTTTCTACTGTATCATTCTTGAGTGCACTTAATATTTCATGCTGATAATGTGACACCCACATTAAAATGCCTCCATGTGATGGCTTTAGCATATCTGGCTGCTAAAAGAATTTAATTTTCCCTTTTTTACCCCTTTATATTAAATAATAATTAAATTAATTAATATTAAATTAAGTCAAAGGTTAAATAGCAATAACACTATGCATACTAATATACGACCATCTAATATTATCTTGCCTTTTTTAGTCTAATACTTTCCTATATGTCATAGCTGATTTATATGTATCTACCATTCTTTCTGAAATAATATTGGAGTAATATGAATATATGCATTTTCCCATAATTCAGTTAGCAGGTTAGGCTCCTGCCACCCATGATGTTGTTGCCAATAATATCCTAATATTTAATTATGTCTTTATGTACAAGGTGATCACATCATCCCCTTACATGAGTTTCAAGGGTGTGATATGTACTGTGCAAATGGTTCATTGTGGAGCCCCTAGAGAAAACTTTCAATGTGAATATAGCTTCTCCTTCTTTGAAACTGCTCACCACTTTTACTTTGCTCAATGCATTAATAACACTTACTAGCATGTAGAACTTTTTCTGCATTCTGTAAATGTAAGTGCATTCTAGAGAAAGTATACCCTTGGTAATAATACACACATACATTAAATATATACATGAACATTATGAGACATTCTGCGCTGTACATAATAAAATAACAGAACAAACTCATAAATAACTGTCAGTAATAAAAGCCTAATACAGTATCTCACACATACATCAGCTGCAAGTAATTCTTATATTAGTTTTCTAAAGAATACAGTTGACACACTAGACTCGTATACTATGCTGTAATGTGCCTGTTTTATTCTGAACTTGCTATAGCTATGGCAGGGTTGCCTATTATACTAATATTATTTTAGTTCTTTGCAAAATTGTTCTGTGGCTATTTTAGCTTGAAGATCTGTGGGATTGCACACGAGCCACATATTTGGAGTGTGAGCTGTAATAGTGGATTGCAATGGAATTTGCCCATGTGTGGTACAGGTACAGAGTCCGTTATCCATAACCCCATTATCCAGAAAGTTACAAATTACAGAAAGGCTCCAATAGACTTTTGCAAATAATCCAAGTTTTTAAAAATGATTTCCTTTTTCTCTGTATTATTAAAACAGTACCTTGTATGTAAGACATAATTAATCATTACTGGAAGCAAAAACAGCTTATTGGGTTTATTTAATGATTTTCTAGTAGATTTAAGGTATGAGGATCCAAATTACAGAAAGTTTTGTTATCTGGAAAACCACATGTACAGAGCATTCTGGATAACAGGTCCTATACCTGTAGTGGGCAAGTTTGAAAGCATGCATGTCATAAACCAGTATGTGACTTTAAAAAACTGGGCAGTTGAAGACAACAATTTTTTTTCTGATGATGCAATTTATTTGGTTTTTATTCAAATGTAAATAAGCAAATCAGGTTTCTGGTTTGATACCTTATTCAGCTGAACTTTTTTGGAATCTGCAAAGGCATGAAGCATTTTATCCTTGCTCAGCACAACCCCCCCCCCCCCCAAATGCAAGATCAGGTCAAACTGGAGATGTTACATTGTCTCTATACTTTCATCTGTAATATACATCATTGTATCATGTACCATTGTACAATAACAATGCTCACTTTACATGGATAGAGAGCCTGGTAATAAGCTAGGTCTTGAATAGGAAATTGTGAACACCCTTAAGACAAATATTAAATAATATACTTTGTCAAAAGTTTGACTATTATAAAGGCAACATTTGATGTACCTATAAACTTTAGTCACAATGACATACATATTCATTGGCTAAGAGAGCAGGCCAACTGAATATCTTGTTTGATATTTGTATGAATTGTAAATGCATACACACCTCAGTTAATACAATTTGACAACTATTAATAGTAATAAGAATACTTCATATTGTCAGTTAAATAGCTACAGGGTCAATTTGCATTTTCATTCTTGAGCCATTTCTATGTTACTTTGACTTTTCTAACAGCTTTGAAATAAAACAAACTTTCAACGTAGGATTTGTAATTTAGCAAAATCAGAGAGTTTGTTTGTCTTCACTTCATTTTAGCTCTCGCTGACTCCTTCCTGCATTGCTATCCCAGACACATATATTAATAAGTCAAATAGTAGGGTTGCAAATTGGCCAGACATATAAATGTTCAAGAGATCAGACACACAGTATCCACCATAATGTGAAGTTGCCCAAGACACACATAGCAGGGTGACATAATGCCCATATGAATGTATACTTACATAGGCATATAAAGTATGATGGGACAATGTTTATTCCTGCCTAATTCTTTTATGAAAACCCTCTACAGGGTTGAAATGTGGCTGGACTTTCTTTAGTAAAAAATTATTTGTGCGCTGTATTGTACTTTCCATCTGAATTGTCCCTAGAGAGTGTCAGGAAAATAAAACAGATTAATGGCAGTGATATGGAGTGCAAAGAGGGGTAGAGAGCAGGGAAATGTGGGGTGTAGTGTGAACAAAATACCAATTGGGAAAGGAATAGTTCGGGTAGAAGGAGAGAGAGAGAGATCAAACATCTAAGAAGATGTAGGCAGGTGAGAACAAAGAATTATGGGGTGCAGGAGGAAAAAGGGTGAATAAATGAGTGACAGTTTTTTTGAGAAATAGATTTCCTTTGTAATGGATTTAAGATAAAATCCCCCATCATATTCCATAATCACCTTGTAATAACTTACCTCGGTGGTCTAGTGGGAGGGGGTCAGCAGGGACGCCTGCAGCCTCCTCATCGGGGACTCCCGCCACACTGTGAGCGTTGCTTAGGGCACGTACGCCGCACATCTCCTCTATTTAAAGGTGCATGTGTGTTGGCGCCATGACGTCAGCGTGCAATGGTGCAAAATTCAAAAAGGGATCTCAATGTGTAAAATCCTTGCCTGTTATAGGTTCATCTTGTGAGAGTTCCTGGTGCTATTCCTGAGTAAATACTGTGTTCTGATACCTGTTTTGACCCTGCCTGCCTTTTCCTGACTTCTGTGATTCCGACTTCTGCCTGCTAACCGACTATTCTGATATCTGTATTCTGACCCGTGCCTGTCTCGACCATTCTTGATTGATCTCCCGACTTTGACCCCCACCTGTCTGACTCCGTTTAAATTCTGCCTGCCTCGACCCGGCCTGATTTGACTACGCTTTCCGATGGAAGCCTAAGGTGCTCCTCCTGATACGGAAGCGCTCCTCACCACTCTCTGCAGCGCTTGGAGGTACAAGAGCAGAAGCGGGACTACCTGGTGCAATGCTTGCACAACCTGTCATGAGATTGGACGCCTCTGAACAGATGCCAAAGTCGGTGGTCCGATCTCCTGATGCCGTGGCAGTGGGTTCTTCTGCTGAGATGGGTAATACTCATAAACCCCATGAACCCAAAATTTCTTTCCCCGAAAAATGTAGTGGGGATAGAACCAAATTCTTTGTCTTTCAGGAGGCATGCAAATTATACCTGAGTTTTTTCCCTCACTCCTTCACTACTGCAGAGGAAAAAGTGAGGTTTGTAATGACCCTGTTACAGGGTGACCCTGTAACAGGGTCACAACTAAAGGTGGGGAATGGCTTGGATAAATATTCTAATTATCTACCCTGCATAGACCAGACACAAGTAGCTTCAGTTTTCCTGTTTGCCCTGTTAGCTTTAGGGTAGGACTTCATGGTGCGCGCATGGTGTAGTTCTTACCTGCAATTTCTCCTTCACTTCCTTTTTCTTTAAAACATCCGACATGTCGCATGCATTTTATCAGGGCACACAGGCAGATTCAGGGAGATTAGTCACCCGGCGACAAATCTCCTCTTCTTCGGGGCGACTAATATCCCCGAACTGCTTCCCCTGCCTTCCCACCGGCTAAAATGTAAATCGCCGGTGGGATGGCACTCGGAGCGAAATGTTTTACGAAGTCGGCCAAAGTTGCCTGACGAAGAAAGTTCTGAAAATGAATCGCTCCGAGTGCCATACTGCCGGCGATTTACATTTTAGCCGGCGGGAAGGCAGGGGAAGCAGTTCGGGGAGATTAGTCGCCCCGAAGAAGAGGAGATTTGTTGCCGGAATCTGCCTGTGTGCCCAAATCTGCCAGTGTGCCCTAACCTAAGAAATAGCAAACATCTTATATTTTTGGTGATTAAAACAATATCAAAGATAATGTTCAGGACAAGCCCTATTCACTGAATTCATGTTGAATAAGAGGCATGTTTCTCCCTTAATATGATCTAACCTTTTAATTGTGTCAGCATTTTATAAACATAGGTTCCTTTCACAGTTTCATGGTCCCTATAGCCACGCAACCTCATTGTTAATGAGCACACAGTAATAATATTAATATTCCCATACCCTAGGGTTTTATGGCATTCAGCCTTTCAGAATTGGCATTTGTTTGTTTCTGATGACAAAATGTATTAAACTTCCAGTTGAGGATTGGGTTTGTATCATTACCTATTGCCCTTACTAATTCCCTTTCCCCAGATTTATACAGACTCTATGTGGAAAAATTCCAGTAAACATATCCAGTAACAACTCCATCTGTTATATAAACAGAGGAGCCTTAGGGGAATCCTGCTGACTTTTCTCTGACACTTCACTTCTCATTCATGCCTTGGCACAACTGCAGACACTGCGGAATCTTGGCCACTAATCCAATGTCCCAGTCTAATGTGTTGGGTTTCTCACACCTCCATAAAGCATTCACTCGAAGGGTCAGCCAATGGCACAACAGTCCGAAAATTGTAGAAGTGTTTTAAACACATAAGTGCTCAATCACAAAACAGACAGCTGGTTGTCATGAGTTGAGCTTATAGTTTTAAATAAATGCTCACTTTTTAACACTATGTTTTCTTTATTTTAGTTTATTTTTTGTCTACAATATTTGTACCCGTAGACACAATGGAAGAAAGTAATTTTATTACACAAAACATTTTAGAAACACACCCACCCATTTATTTAAGGGCCACATGTTATAGACCCTCTTATCCTGTTTGAAACCCTGTATTTATCTTGCTAATATTGGCCAAGATAAAATCCTAATAGTCTGTAATGGTAGTAACTTGTCTCCCCTATCTGTATCCGTCAACAGAGATGCCTTCAGGTCAGATTCAGACAGTACATCTGGAAAGGCAATCTGCTCAAAGTTATTGTGGTTTATCTAGAGGAAACTGATATGAATGCTGAGAAGTCTGGATTATTTGCAGTTACTGCATGCTACACCCTAGTAGTATAATATAGATTCTGCTAATATTAGTTATGCATCATTATATGGGATGAGATAAAATATATGAATTCAATTAACTCCAAATAGATTGAAAAATTATCATTAAAGGGGTGGTTCACCTTCAAGGTTAGCAACTTTTCAATTGGTCTTAATTTTTTTTTGATCGTTTTTAAATTATTTCAAAAGGGGGTCACTAACCCCAGCAGCAACAAAAGCTATTTCTGTGAGGCTACAATTGTAATGTAATTCTTAATTTGTATAACCTTTTTATTTAGGCCATCTTCTATTCATATTCTTGTCCCTCTTTCAAACCACTGCCTGATTGCTAAATTAAATTGGACCATAGAAACCAAATAGCTGCACAAATTACAAAGCGGAGAGCTGCTGAACCAAAAGTTAAATAATTAAAAAACCGTAAGTAATAAACATGAATTTCAAACAGTCTCAGAATAGTGCTGTTTACATCATACTAAAAGTTATGGTGAACAACCCTTTAAGCAAAAAATACAGCAATACAAATTATAGGTCTGGGACCTGTTATCCAGAATGCTCGGGACAAGGGATATTTCTGTAATTTGCATCTCCATACCTTAAGTCTACTAAAAAATAATTTAAACACTAAGGGGTTTGTTTATCAAATTTGAGTTTGTGAGGTTTTTCTACCTGAAATAAACTCACAACTCAAATGTTTGCTTATTTATGAAAAAAACTTGAATGTAAAAAATCTCAAATGAATGCAAAACTCGAATACCTGTACTCGAATTGATTGAGTTATCAGCAAAAAAAAAAGGCTTGAATTTATTGAGTTTTCGAGCGCAAACCACTGAAAAGAAACTAAAAAACATCTTCAAATGGTTCAAGGGACCTCTGCCACTGACTTCTACATTACCTCAACAGGTTTTAGCTGGAGTATTTTTGGATTCTGTTTTTTTGCAGCTTCGGGCATAATTAATCTCAAAAAGTTTTTTTTAACCTTTTTGCTGAAACTACCCATGAAAACTCAATTTTTTTTAGGAAAACACAACTCGACCGTTGATAAATAACCCCTTAAATAACCACAATAGGATTGTTTTTAATCCAATAAGGATTAATTATAGCTTAGTTTGAATCAAGTACAAGGTACTGTTTTATTATTGCAGAGAAAAAGGAAATCCTTAGAATTATTTGCTTCTAATGGAGTCTATGGGAAATAGCCTTTCTGTAATACAAAGCTTTCTAGGATTGTGTTGCTACCAACATGGATTTATACAGCTAAGTCTGAATCAAGTACAAGGTACTGTTTTATTAGAGAAAAAAGAAAAAAAGGAAATTATTAAAATAAATTAGAATTATTTTCTTATTATATATTCTATGGGACATGGCCTTCCCCTTCCCTTTTCTGGATAACGGATCCTTATCCTGTATATCCTGTACCATTCCCAGGTAGACACTCTCAACGGTTATAGAAAGGAACTGCTGAAACAACAGTGTAGTTACAAGTGATTGCTCTCAATTTATTTCAGGCAGGTACCAAAACTACAGGGACAGGATGTCTAGAAGAACCTATCCACCATCTATTGCATTAACACAGACTGGCTCAACATATGATTAATTCAGAGCAGTTTTTCTCTAGACACCTGCATGTCGATGTAAGTTTTACTGCATCATATTTAGGGGGTTTTTACTAAAACTCGACTTTATCTCAGTTTGTATTAAAACAAAGTCGACAAACTCCCATCCACAAATTGAATTAATTTAGCAATAATTATTCTCAAAAAAGCTGGTACAAAAAAAAAACTTGTGACAAATTTATGCGTCAATTCAAATCGTATGACTGCCCTCCAAAAATTGGACTTTACCGAATTATTGCAGCGAAAACGTGCCTTTATCGGATTATCAGACAAAAACCAAGGCGGATCATGATGTCAAGAAACATCTTCAGGGACATCTGCCACTGACTTCTACATGAACTTTTCATGTTTGAGATGGAATTTTTTCAGATTTTCAGAGGTTTTTTTTCCCTCTAAAGATTCGAATGTTCCCCTTGAAAAACTCGACCAGATAAATTTGAGGTTTAATAAACGGTCGAATTTTGAAGTGAAATATACTTTCGAAATCATCGAATGGCTATACTTCGAAAATCAAAGTCAAAGTCTTTTTTACCGAATTTGACCGTTTTTCGGTCGAACGATTTCAGAGATCGATCGAACGATTTTACTTCGACTACAAAAAACGTAGAAAAATGCATTAGAAGGTCCCCATAGGCTAACATAGCACTTTGGCAGGTTTAATTTGGCGAACTATTGAAGTCAACGGTTTTTTAAAGAGACAGTACTTAGATTATCGAATAGTTGAATATTCAGACTATTTTACTTCGAATCGAAGTCGTAGTAGCCTATTCGATGGTCGAAGTACCCAAAAATTTACTTTGAACTTTTTGAACTTCGAAAATTCACTCGAATCCACTTCGACCCTTGATAAAAGCCCCTGAATAAAGCCCCTTAGTGTATATCATAAGGCACTGCAACAAATAATTTCACCAGATTCTCACCGAGGTTAAGCAATAAATCCAGTATTTGCTTTCTGCAGTGTCTGGGGTATATGTTCTTGTTTCCACAGAAAAAATGTAATGTACTATAGGATCACTTTGAGTTATTAAATATGAAACAGGCACATTACAGCAATTAATACTATGATAGCATTGTTTCCCAGACTAGCACTTTGTCCTGATACCTAATTGCATCTGTTTAGTACTACATACTATGCTTATTTTATTAGGTAACCCTGGGGCTGCTCCTCATCCAATAATTTTAGAATGTATTTTTCCTGTGACTCATTAGTCACTAAACATTGACAAGCGCCTGAAAGTGTGCCATCGTTTTCTTTGTTTATATGCACGGGCAGCAAGTAAAATGATTTATTTATGTCTTAATTAAAATTTGTAGATGGACCAGTGAGTTTTAGAAGTACCTTTTCTAATTTGCAGGCTCTGGGAGAAAAAAAAATCAATAACCTTATACCATTTATGTTTTTATGGTTACCTCAGGCATTTATAATGCAGACCTGCCAGTCACCTGCTCCCTCACACAGTTGATAACCTCATACTCAATATAAATCTTGCAGGAATTCTATATTTTAGTCTCTTCCATTTTCCTTTAGTTATCAGGTATGTAGTTCCTTAAATACTCTGGTGAAATCTGTTAGCAAATTGATCTGCAGTATATTCTGACATGGGAATTGGATTAAAACTGGGGAAAAACTGTACTAACATGAAATATAAAGAATGACTAGTCCTATGATACAGAATGTCCTGTGTTCATACATTACATTACAACATTTGCCTTTATAAAGCTTACAGAAGGTGTGCTGAAAGCGCTGTAGGACAGTTGGTCCAAAACAGTGGTGTTGGTGCATTATATATTGATAGCTCCATTAAAACTGAAACTCACCCTATTTAATTAGTTATCACGGGACGTGACTCTAAAACATGTTTATATTCTATTCAATATGAGGTTCAGACTTTTTTTTTTTAGCAAATCCAGGTGAAATTATTGGCAAGATTTAGGTGCACAGGTCAATTTTTTTTTTACCCCCGATTAAGACATATTCACTAAGCGCCGAAAATGAGCTAGCGACGCCTTCGCCGCACTTCGCCAGGGCGCTGCTAATTCACTAAACTCGAAGTTGCGCTCGGGGAGGCGAAAGGTATTGAAGTTGCGCTAGCATTAATTTGTCAAGAAAAGCGAAGTTACGCTAGCGATGCCTAATTTGCATGCGGCGAAAAGTTAAAGTACAATGGACGTATATGTAGCAGCAAATACATTACACTACACAAGCCTGGGAAAGCTTCATAAAATAAAATAGAGTTGTTATATTGCCCTACACATGTGCCCACTGTATAGTTTAGGTGCCATATGTTAGGAAATGCAGGGGGGAAGGAGGGTACCCCCAAAAAAATGTGCGATCTTTTTCAGCCTATCACCCTTAAAAAAGTAAAAAACAAAACAGGGACTTAGAAAAAATTTCAACTTTTTTTGAAGCAATCCCTATCTACTCTATTGCACTTCACCTGGTCTGAGGTGGCGAAGGCAAGTCTGGCGCAAGAGGTAACGTTCAGTAAAATGCGCAAGTTAGTGAATTAGCGTAGTTACGTCCCTTAGCCATAGCGCAACTTCGTCTGGCATAAGGGTGTGAAGTAGCGCTAGAGTAGGTCCACTTCGCTAGCGAATTTACTCCAGCACCCGTTAGTAAATCGGCGAAGTGGCAAAATGACGTCACGCTGGTGAATTTTCGCTAGCTTTAGCCACTTCGCCCTTTAGTAAATTTGCCCCTAAGGGGAAAATGTTATAAAATTCGATCAAGACATTAAGGGGGAAATGTTATAAAATTCGAAATAGCAAAACTTTGCGAATAAAAATTCACCTTTCGCAATGTAATACTCTTCGTTTTGCTTTTATTGCATTGCAAATCTTAATTGCGCATTTCGAAACTCTTACACCTGCTTTGGAGTTTGTCGCAAAAAGCTGTGTATTTACAAACAATGAAAACAGCAACTAAAAAGTTATTCTAATATTATAAAACTATTAGAATTCTTTATATGCAATGAAAGAAACAGATATCATATGTTAGGCATATTGCATAATGTTTAGTAAATAATTATGCCTGTACATATACAGTATATATATATATATATATATATATATATATATATATATATATATATACAGTATATATATATATATATATATATATATATTGCGCTGTTGGTTTGTGTGAAGTGTGCGTAATATGAAAATACCAGGTGCACCCAGGTGTCAGCCAGCTCCCTTTTTCACAAATCATATTGCTATGTATGTCTACAGCATTGGCATTCCCTATTTGAGAATGAACAGGTGAAATGGAGGAAGGATAGCGACTGGTAGGTAAAGAGAAGATACTAAGAGAATTAGGAAGGTTATCTGGAATGCCCCCTTGCACCTCTGCCAAATACTGCGTATTTGTGGTTAATAAAGTTTTGTCTTTCTCTTTCATAAAAACTGACTGTTTATTATCACCATTACGGCTCTGCTGGGATTTAAATGCCACAAAAATAATTTAGCAGTTATCACTCTTGCACCTAGTATAAGGCAGTAAAGTAGCTGAAGTTGGCTAATTTATAGACACTAAACTATCATAATGGAGGCCTTCACTAGCTCAGGCACTCAGATAAGATGCAATATGCAGCAGTTTTTAACACATGCCAGAAAATCATGTTGACAAAGATGACAGTAATTTCTTCTAAAATGGCACATTTGTGCATGAAATCCAAACTGAATTATTGTATTTTTACTGCCTAATTTTCTAGCATGACAAGTTTCACAGTTTGTTTGATTTATAACCCCTCAAAATTCTTGACTGAATACTGTACCAAAACAACTCCCTCATTTGTAAATAAACTCATCTGTTCTGCAGTCACCTTTATTTACTGTTGCACATGAAGTACTTCTTGGACTATGTTTATGTTTACGTTGCATTGTTTTGCAAATATTGTTTTACTCTGAGTACAGTACATTGATGAAGTTGAAATGTTACATAATACACGTCAGTACATCCAATAGTTTATTTTTTTAAAATAATTTTTTTTAGGGTGTTTTGCAGGTTAACCATGATCAAATGATTTGGTAATCCATCAGCAGGTTACAGAGACCACCGCTGAACCTGTAAACACCACTAAAACCTGTTGAACACTGCAAGCATATGATTATGAAAAAATAACAATGATGGACAACTACTGTTTTGTAGAAGAAAAAGCTAATTTCTAGATTACATTACAATGACCATTGGCCAAGGAAGCACAATATACTGTAACAGATTGTACCAGCAGTTCCTATAGATAAGTATAGTTTGTGAATGAGCTGTTATCACCAGAAGCTCCTCTTTAAACCATCAGTAAATACAATAAGAAAGGTGCTACCTAATTAAACTCACCATCCCAGTGATGGATTTCTTGCTCACATATGGATTTTGGAAAAATCTACTCCCAGTCTCATTGCATGCCCTACATGTTTATCTATTACTCTTAGCTATGAAACAGTGTGTGCCTGTGGCATCTAATGCCTCAGCCCAAGGTAATTTAACAAGAAACAAAGGGCAGGGGATGATATAACCTGAGTATACTGAATGTACTCACAGCCTAAGAGGGTTATTACTAAAATCTGAATTTATCTCATATTTTTATTAAAAAAAACCATGACCAAACTCCCATGCCCAATTTTAGCTTATTTATTAATAAAAAAACTTGGATTGTGGAAAAACTGTATAAAAAAAACAGAATCACATTTTACGGGCTTTTTCCAAATTGCTAAAAATTTTCTGGCTTTTTTCCAGAATCAATCAATCAATTTTTCAGGTTTTTGCCTGAAAACCCAGAAAAAGTTGGACTTTCGGGTTAAGCCCATTGCAGACCACAAAAAAATGAGCTTTTGCAGCATCATGGTATAATGAATTTTGAAAAATTCAAGTTTTTATATTCCTCCAAAAATTAGCGTTTTCTATTGAAAATTAGTCGAATTGTTTCAGATTTTGACATTCGGATTTTAATAAATAACCCCCTAAGTGTGTGGTTATGTTTTCTGTTTTTCAGTTATCCTTAAATGCTGTTTTTTGTATGTCCTGACCTAGGCAAATCCAAATACTTTTTTTTCTAATAAAAACCTAAACCTGTGTCTGAAGGACTATGGGTCATATACAGTGGTATAACTATAGAGGAAGCAGACTCTGCCGTCTCTGGGGGGCCTGGGGGACAGGGGGGCTTGGACAGCGGGGTCTGCTTCTTCTATAGCGTTAAGAATTCCCCTTCTCCTGGCTGCTCTTTTACCAAACTTGCACACGCGGTGGGGAGCAAGGTTATATAGCCGGGTGGGTGAGCAAGCAGGTGGAGGGAGGGCTGGTTAGGTGGGGCCGGGCCCCTCCAAAGTTTTTTTGCACGGGGCTCGGTTCACTATTGTTACGCAACTGGGCATATAGGCACCAATAATTTTTATGAACGAATGATTTTGGCCAGCAACAGCTCCTCCTAAATGGGATCTAAACCCAAAATAACTAACACAGAGCTGTTGAAAATGAATGTAAATTGCTTAAACTGCTCAGTGGAATACTCAGAATAAGTCTAAATTTTGCCTTTATCAGGCAGTAAGACTGGTGTGTCCTATATTCAACGTTGGCAATTTCTTTGAATATTACATACTGTAGCTCATGCAGCACCCAGCAGGTTTTTTGGCTGTTGAACTGGTTTTGTGAGACAACAAGCAGGGGCGCGCCGCCAATGAGGCGAGCTGAGACGCTCGCCTCAGGCGGCAACGCCGGAGAGGTTTCCAGGGGCGGCAAAAAGCTGCTCCTGGTACCTTTAAGAGCCGAATTTCCATTTTTTAAACCGGAAATTTGGCTTTACTAATGCGAGAGAGCGCAATTGCGCTCTCTCGCATAAGTGTTCCTGCCTCCCCTCCCGACAGGTAAGTCGGCGAGGGGGGGCGGCATTGCAGGAGCCGCCTCAGGTGGCCCTTAGGCAAGAATCGGCGCTGACAACAAGCACACTATGATGTTGACAAAAGGTACCTATCAGACAAAAACATGGTGGTTTTCCCATTTTACACCAAATTAGATAATACTGTATCTTATGGCGGGTTTTCGAATTCGGAGTTTTCATTCCATCAGACTTTAATAAATCCCGAAAATTCTGATTTTTTTTTAATGTCCGAAAAATCTGAATTTTTTCGGATTTCGGGTATTCGAAGTTTAATAAATAACCCCATAAGTGTTCAAACAAATAAAAACAACAACTATTGTACTAAACTCAATGGGTGTTTTTACATGGTTAAGGTTTTGTGGCTTCCAGATCTATGGCTCAGACAGTTCTTTTTTTCTTATATGGTAAAACCATTGCCCTCTCAAATTAACATTCCATACAAATATTCTTGTAAAATCACAAGCTTTCATGGGAAAATATGCTCAGAATTTGAAGTTATGTTGAGCTTAGAAACTGTAGCTCCCAAGGGCTCTTGCACTAAGAATTATGAGTCTTTATAATTATAAACATACAGTACATATTTTTTGTTGAAGAATTTAGCAGGAGACATTGAATAAAACATTATGTGTGTGTGTATTTCCTCTTATAAAAATATGCTAAATATATACTCCACACTCCACATAAAGCAATGTTTACATATGCAGATATAACTGAAGCTTTTTTTTAGTGAGTATGTCCTCCCCAACTAAGCTGTGATATGTATGTACAGAATGTTCACATTCACAGTAATGTATATGGCTTAAGAATGATGTAATTTCCTTGCTGGGGTTTGCAGAAAGAGTGCCTTGTTGAGAAAATGCTTTCACCCCAATTAAAATTGATGTGTCATTTTGCTGTCATTTTGAACAGATATTAGCTAGTCAATGTGTTTGCGCCAATCACCCACTCTCAGTGATACTGCCAATTACTGGTGTGAGTTTATTTCACATTTGTTGTGCTGTGTAACAGGGACCTACGTAATATGCCATAGCAGTGCATAATTTATTTTATTTCTTGTTTTCAACCTGCTAAGGGAGGAACCTGAAGTGGATAAATCAGTTTGATGTTCTGCATCAGACCAGTTGTTCAGTGAAGAGATTAACATTTTCGTAGGCCTGTTCAGCAGAAACTTGTTTCCAAATGTTAAATATATAACCTGATTAATGGAATCCATTATTATATGCTACATATTGTTGTATATATATTTGGTGAATGAAGATTATGATGTGCGCAGTTGTGATATTGTTGTGCTAGTGGTAATGGGCATATACTAACAGTTTATATCAGTCCAGAGTTCTGTGACTCTCTGGAAGGTCCAAATTTTTTTAGGCATAATCAATTGCCTAAAATATCTTGTGGAGGAGGTGTGCAGGTGAGATTTTATACAGAAGTATCTTTTGGAAAAAGAGGTCATTATACCCACCTGCTAGAGCTATCTATAGGCAGAAATGTTCTTTGGGTAGTTTATAGGAATTTCTGGAACTTATTTAAAGTGATGCTGATTTGGCTAAATATTCAGGCCTGTAAGCTTTCAGTCATATACACATAGGGGGTTGTTTATCAAAGTCTGAATTTATCTCAATATTTTCTGCTACAAACTCCGATCAAATCCGCTCTGGTTTTTTACGCTTATTTATTATAACATTTTCCCGAAAATTAGCTTTGCGGGAAAAAAACACATTTTCATGATTTTTTCAGATTTTTCATCCGATTTTCACGTTTTTTTCTCCGATTTTTGCCTGAAAACTACAAGATATTGCACGAAACCCAGCGCACACCAAAAAATCATTATGACTTCTCCTTTTGACTTATATGCAACCTCGACAGGTGTGAGATGCCGGATTTTCAAACTTTTCCATCCCTGGAGTTAAATTTTTTGTGATTTTTGCATTTGGAGTTTGGTAAATAACCCCCATAAAGTAACAAAAACAAAAAAAAATCATACATCCTTTTACTAGTTTATTGCAACTAGGTGCAGCCACATTAAGTTTATTGTGGGATTGGATACTGCTACAATCCTTTTAATGAACTGCAGTTAAGAAATTCTCAAAATTCAGTGGCTTTTAGCCCTGAACTGCACAACAAAATGCAATAAAATACAACAGGTTTTATGCTGTCTGTCCCATGCAACCCAAAAGTATGTGCACACAGTTATTTATATAAATACCCTTGATGTGCAGCTCCAGATTCCCCTCTGTTAGTCCTACAAACATTAATATGTGTGAATAAGTTAAAGTAGGATAAAACTCAAAATAATTGACCATTTTTCCCAGCATCTAATTCTCGAAGTAAAAGAAAATTGTTAGCATATCATAAAATAAAATATAACTTTATAAATAAGTGCTCTAGGCATGTATACCTAGAGAGTGTTTTAACATTAAATATACATGCCGCTGTTAAGTAGACATTAGTAATGCACTTAAGTACTAGGATCTGTACGTTAATCATAGACTTATTTTGTTTCTTTTCCCATTTGGTGCCTTAAAGTCTTGTGTGTGTGTGATACTAAAGGCAATTGCTAGAAAGAGATATTCTGATATATTGATATAGCTAGTGAATAATAGGCAGATAGATTAGATAGATAGATAGATAGATAGATAGATAGATAGATCATTTTGCTGTGTGTTGCATGTCTATGAAATGAGTGATAAGATTGTTATAAAGTATATCTGAGTAATGTATCTGTAATGAACTCCAAGTGCACTTGAATAGAAGATGCATATTTTGATGGATTTTATGTTTACCAATAAAAAATATTTAAAGTAAATAATTCACGACACTTAAAATCCCATATCAAATGTCTTTTATGCTGTGCTGTTGGAGATTCAAGCATTAGCTATTCCAGGGAGCTTCTGTTAGAAAACAGCATTGTGCACACAGTGTTCACATGATAAATGAATGCTTCGGATTTGTAGAGGATTTCCGATGCTCTAAAGGTCAACACATAAAGCATGTATTTTGACATGTCAATTTGTGAAAGCTTAAAATAAAAAAGTTACTTGCTGAGACTGGCAGATTTCATACTGCGAAGAATCTAAAGGTAATTTCATACTCTGAAGTTATACACTGCAGTTGTAATTTTGGGACTGTATTTTAAATTTGAGCACAGGCATTTTTAACTCTTGTTATAAATAAAATGATTTTCAAATGGTCCTGCTGGAAACACATCAAGAACTGGTAATCAGAATTATTCATTGCAAATACTGTAAAAATCAGAGGCAAATTGTAAACTTGGTCCCAGGGCACAATGTACAGTTGTGATTACTATGTTCCTCCTGGGGAACCGTAACAATCAAACCACCAATCACCAATCAGCAGCCAACTCTTATTCACTTTGTAAATGTGTTTCTGTGCTAGCACAAGGCTAAGAAATGCAGAACGACAGCATTGGCCTCTTTAAATTATACCTGGATACTTTTTAACATTGACATGTTAATATAAAAAAATATAATACATCAATTATATAACAAATCAAGTTCTCCCTATTGCAAGTGACTACTTCCACTTGGATACAAAAACGATTTAAAATGAACAAAAACTCACGTGGCTGTATCTGCTTTTCCTTTTAGATTTCTAATTTGTGTTCATATTGTAAATCACCAAGGATGATTGTTTTTGGAATGACCATGTTAAATTACTGTAAAAGGATTCAGTGTTTTTGCCTTCAGTACTTAATGACTAAGCACAATGCAGCAGAAACATTAACCCTCTCAATACTTCTGATGAAAAGGGAAATAACAAGTTAATTTCTATTGGCCCTTTAGGACTATTTGGAGTATATGCTTCCACATTTCTTTATGTAATTTAAGTGTAGGACTGGCCAGACCAGGGATGACTTTGACATAGCCAGCTTAAATATATATTGCAATATATGGACAAACAATCCCTGGTTTTTTTTTGTACTAACGATTTTTATTAGTTTTCAACAATACAAACATTATATTGGTATATAATGATTTAAATCATTGCAGGTATACTCATTGAGTTTACCAAAATAATATACACGCAATTAAACAAACAAACAAAAACAAAAGAAGAAGAAGAAGAAGAAAAAAAGGTAGTGTAACCTGTATTATACGTATCTGTATGTTTTTCAGGGTAGTTACAATTCATACAATACATATAAACTGTATATAAACTATATATAGACCTTAGACATACATTTGTGAGCTTCTAAAACAATTTTTTCCCCCTGTACTGCTTTTTCATATTCTAAATTGTTGGTCACCTCTCTTTGTACTTGGGTAATATTAGGTACATCTTGTTTTTTCCAATTTCTAGCAATCAAAAGTCTTCAAGCATTTGGTATTTGGAAAGTCAGAAATTCTAAATTTTTGTTTCCGTAAAAATTCAGGAGCATCGTTTCTGGAGACTGTGGGATATTTTGTTGTGTTACCTCTGTGATGAAAGATCTCACATTAGGCCGAAATCTCTGTAATTTCTCACATGCAATCCCTGTTTTTTAAAGGGTAAGGCACTTTTTAGTAGCTTAAAGCAAATGTCTCAATGTCTTAAATATATTGATAATGGGTTGAGTGCAGAGGACTCTTGTATTTGTCTCTATGTATTTTGTGGTCACAGCCTCATTGCACCCCCGCCTAATGGTTTTAAAAATTAGTGGTGAGCACAACTTTCCCTTGTTTGTTATAAGTTATATATTTAAAATGTAATATATAGACCTTACTGTCCCAAGTTAACCTGAGTTAAACTTCTGGATATATTCAGTTTGAAATGATTATATTTCTTATGAGAAAGTAAGACAATCATAAAGAGAAAATATCAAATCCAAAATGTTTGGCAGTCCACGTAGAGTATGTGTATAATATGGCACTTAGTGGGGTTCAACAGCGGTCATTTTATTTCAGATTTTGACCTCGTTCCATATTGCTTTGCATGTAGGCCCATGTGTGGGAAGAAATGAAAAATATTAGAAAAATTCTGTTTGCAGCCATCAGATAGTTATATGTTGATAGGAAAAGTAAGTACATGTATAATCATCTGTAAGATATACAGAATTTTCCACAAAAAATACAAAGATGGAAGTGATTAAATTCAAAGATCCCAACAACCACATTCAACTCGACATACAACATATATATATATATATATATATAAAATATTTTATAAATATGTAATTGTAATCACAGTCTCCTCCGTGCAAACAAATTTGATCTAATGAAAAATAATCATTCAAAGTTCCTTTCATGTATGGGGCTGGGGCTATTCAGGGGGTCATAATAGGATTAGTAGACCATGTGACTGTTGGGGGGGCAATAGCATAGGGGTCCAGTGAAGTCCTAAAACATTTATAATTTACAAAGAATATTTTTGCAATAGAGGTCATCTTTCCAGTGTTATTGGATCCTAAGAATTTTTATAAGATAAGAATTTTAGTAGTAGGACCCATTTACTCTCTCAAAAACACTGCACCAATCAAAACATACCCCTATATACAAAACACAACCTTTCTGTCCCCATAATAATACTCATAATTATGTTGATAATTATAAACTATTTTGTAAAACAGTGTAAAACTTTTTTTATGTTTTCAGTTGAACATTCATAACAATGATGTGTTATTGTGTCATCATCACTTCCAAGGAAATCCTCACAATCCATCCCCAGCCAAATGTTAACCTGGTTTAACTTAGTTACTCTGATCTAGGTGAGGAGTTATCCTCCTATAGGCTGCACTAGCTCAAGCAAAGAATAGTTGCATCTCGTCTTAGAATATCACATTGTACATCATACCTAAAGTTTATTTTAAGCAAACAGTCCTTTTAACTTGTATTTAAATTGAATTCTGAAATGGTGATCTTAATTCGGAAACTGAAACTTCTTATTGAGTTTAATACTTTTTTTAATCAAAACAAACCCTGGGGAAACCCATGCTAGTCACAATGATTCCACCACTTTTGTTGATTCCCAATTGTCTAACTTTGCTTTTATTCACACTGAACTGCATCTGCAATCTAGCTCCATCATCTCACATTTCATCTATAGATATCATTCTGCATAGTGGAAACATTTTAAGTGGATCTACTATCATAATCTGGTGATGCTGGCAAACCTCCAGGCCATAACTGAACAAAATAAAAAGATGTGGCCCTTGGAGATAACCCTCTCTGAGGAGCTTCACTTACAGTAAATGGTCCGGCTAGAAAATATTCCATTAATTACAATTGTCTGACTCTATCCTTCAGTTATTTTCTATCCTACTACAAATATTAGGCTTCAGATTTAAATAAAATGATCTCTGTATGGCACTATATTAAGTCTGTGTGGCCTTAAGGGGCAGCCAACTATTACAAGAAAAGCCAGTCAGTTAACACACATTTCACACTAGAGCCAGAGAATGACATTGTTGGAAGGTGTATGGCAGAAGCTCTTGCATTGATAGTGGCAGCTGTTGTTCAATAAGACCTTGCCAGCCACATGTTGGACATTACTAAATTAATATTTTTATTAATTACATACAGTGCACAGGCATTAGCTCTCTTTACTGTGGTCTATTTGTACGAGGATAGTGAACCGAAAGATTGTGTAAAAAGATTAGCTGTCAGTTTCTATGATTATATTAGGGTTCTAAGAAATGTGCCACAGGGTTCTATATTAGGCACCCTTTTGTTTATTCTTGGGGGAGGACATTGTAAGCAATGGATCTGTGTTTGCTGATGACACAAAACCACAGAAGCCAATTCATTCAACCCATTCTTGGGCTGTGATCTGGCAGATGTGATTCAAAGTTGATAACTTAAAATACAATTACGTTTTTGGGATTTCAGAATATGAATATATATATATATATATATATATATATATATATATATATACACACACAGCTGGAGCTAATCTTGTAGAATTGCGGGTGCTTGTTCAATATGTAATATATACAGTTCAGAAGGATCTGCACTCCAATATACTGTAAGTGAATCACAATTCTTTAATATCGTACTTGTGCATCCAACATTTTGCCCCACATTAGGGCCTTTATCAAGGACAAAGTACAAATGAACATGTAACTACTTATATACTATTATGTGACTATATAGTCACGTGTTCACTTGTACTTTGTGCTTAGTAAAGGACCTTGATGGGAGTATCTTAGGCATAGCCTAAATAATGGAGAAGGACCTAGGGGTACTAGCGGATAGCAAACTTAACTGTAACAAGCAATGTAAGTCGGCAGATGTAAGGGCCAGAAAGTTATTGTTCTGTATTAAAAGCCTATATAGGTTTACAGAAGACAGGAATCTTTTCCTTTACATATAGGGGGTTATTTACTAAACCTTGATTTTTTTATCTGTTTTTAGAGGAAAATTTTAATTTTATGAGATGTATTATACCACAAAGTCATGTAAAAGTCAATGGCAGATGTCCCTTTTGCAATTTGAAAATATTGTGATCTGCCATGGGTTTCATACGATAATCAGAACAATTAGGGGTTTTCAGACAATAACCTGAAAAAATGTAAATCCAAAACAATTGTACGATTTAAGTTTTCACTCGTTTTTATCGAGTCTTTTTCGAGGTATTTTATTAATAAATAACATAAAATAGTGGATGGTAGTTTGGTCGAGCATGGTTTAATAAAAATATGAGATAAATTCGAATTTTAGTAAATAAACCCCCTAATAAAGCAAAGGTTCCACTCTAGGGGGGTCATTTACTAATTCAAACTTGAACTTCAAATTTTTCCACGAATCTCAAAAAATTCGTGGTTTTCTAATTTTTTTTTAAAAAAAAGCTCTAAAAATTCATTATTTTTTAAGTGTAAAAAACACAAAAACCACTTATACAAAACTTTGCCAGGTTAAAGTTATTGAGGTCCTACAAAAGTCAATGGGAGTCTGATCTTTCTGGGTTGGTCTAAACCAATTTGGACTTTTTGAGGTTTTCGTACATTTATTTGTTTGCTTGTCTGAAAAACTTGATTTTTAGAGGTTTTTGAGGTATTCAAAATTTTTAGAGCAGAATTCAGCATAATTTTCCATTCATACTTTTCTAATTTGGATTTTGCAATAAATCTCACAACATTCGTAAATTTAGAGTTTGTGGGTTTAGTTGTGGTTTCAAAAAACACACTAAAACCACAAAAATGAGACTGTTGATAAATAGGCCCCTAGGTGAGTGCTAATATTTAAATTATGAAGTGTATCGGAATTGCCATTTGAGGCTTACTTGTACAGACACCTATGATAATAATAGATAACTGTAAGCAAATAAAAATAGGCGCTATTATTGACGTAACTATCATGTATTTCCAGACATCTCTATCTATTGAAATTACTTGGGCAAATGGTTGAACTTGATGCACATAAAGGTGGCCATACACGGGCTGATAAAAGCTGCCGACAGACTGTGTCAGCAGCTTATTGGCCCGTGTATGGGGGCCCCCGACGGGCTTCCCCGATCGAGATCTGGCCGAAAGTTGGCCAGATCTCTATCGGATGGGTTTAAAAATCCCGTCGGATCGCGGCTGCATCTGTTCGTTGATGCGGTCCCGCGATCCGACCGCCCGTTTGCCGAATGCTAGGATCCGATCGTTGGGCCCTAGGGCCCACGATCGGATCTGCCCGATATTGCCTACCTCAAGGTGGGCATATCGGAGGGAGATCCGCTCGTTTGGCGACATCGCCAAACGAGCGGATCTATCCATGTATGGCCACCTTAAGTCTTCTCAGCATCAGTTGCTGTGTATCATTTGCCTTTGGTCCTTTGTGCTTTATTAACTAGAATTTTCCCCCCCAAAGAGCCTTAAAGGAAAACTTTACCCCCGAAATGAATACTTAAGCAATAGATAGTTTATATCATGTTAAGTGGCATTTTAAAGAATCTTACTATACTGGAATATATATTTAAGTAAATATTAGCATTTTACATCTCTTGCCATGAACCACCATTTTGTGATGGTCTGTGTGCTGCCTCAGAGATCACCTGACCAGAAATACTGCAGCTGTAACTGTAACAGAAAGAAGTGTGCAAGCAAAATACAGAACTCTGTCTTTTAATTGGCTCATGTGACCTAACTGTATGGTTTGTGTGGTTTGTTTGTGTGCACCGTGAATCCTATAATCCCAGGGGGTGGTCCTTATTTTTTAAATTGGCAAATTTCTATTTAGGATTACCCAATGGCACATACTACTAAAAAAGTATATCATTATGAAAATGGTTTATTTACATAGTTAAATCGGGTTGAATAAAGACAAAAGTCCATCAAGTTCAACCCCTCCAAATGAAAACCCAGCATCCATACACACACCCCTCCCTACTTTCACACAAATTCTATATACCCATACCTATACTAACTATTGAGTTTAGTATCACAATATCCTTTTTAAGTCTGTACAAAAAATCATCCAAGCCATTAACAGAATCAGCCATCACAACATCACCCGGCAGTGCATTCCACAACCTCACTGTCCTGACTGTGAAGAACCCCCTACGTTGCTTCAAATGAAAGTTCTTTTCTTCTAGTCTGAAGGGGTGGCCTCTGGTACAGTGATCCACTTTATGGGTAAAAAGGTCCCCTACTATTTTTCTATAATGTCCTTTAATGTACTTGTGTAATCATGTCCCCTCGCAATCGCCTTTTTTCCAGAGAAAACAACCCCAACCTTGACAGTCTACCCTCATAATTTAAGTCTTCCGCACCTCTAACCAGTTTAGTTGCACGTCTCTGCACTCTCTCCAGCTCATTTATATCCCTCTTAAGGACTGGAGTCCAAAACTGCACTGCATACTCCAGATGAGGCCTCACCAGGGACCTATAAAGAGGCATAATTATGTTTTCATCCCTTGAGTTAATGCCCTTTTTTATGCAAGACAGAACTTTATTTGCTTTAGTAGCCACAGAATGACACTGCCCAGAATTAGAAGCATGAAGCAGGGTTTAACATATCGGCTGTTTTATGTAATGTATTTTTATAGAGACCTACATTGTTCGGGGATATAGTTTTCCTTTAACACAAAACTTGCCCTAACCACAGTAAATATATTATATTAAAACATCCTTGCTTTTGCTGCAAAGGCTTGAATCCAAACATTGAATAAGTTATTTTTTTTAATATTTAGTTATATACATACAACAATTGGCAAAGGAATTCCGTAGAATAACATATTATTTGGAAAGGTTTTAGCAGTGAACTGATTATCTCATCACATTAAAATGTGGGTCAGAGTAGCAAGTAAGTTCAACAGTTCAGCATATCACAGTTTCTAGAGCCAGTGCCATTTGCACACAATACAGTCACACAGTCAGATAGAACTAACATATTCAGCTGCTGTATGGTAACATCTGTCTGTGGCATAGCACATTTTAACTGTTTTAATGCACGAGGACCCCAGATGTTTCCAGTAGAGGCCACATTTTTTTCAGATTCAGCATATTTTATACAGCAAAATACAATGAGAGTGTTTGTATTGGTACAGAAAAGTTCACTAACAGGTTTCATGGACATGGAGTTTAATTTTATTAAAATCATGTAAAATGCTTTCCATGGTTTCCTGGAAAAATCAAAACATTTAGGCAGTTAATATTTTTTTGCTGACACACAGTTAAAATTGAATATGTATTATAAATTCACTGCACCCCTTAAGCTGCTGAATATCTGAGTAGTAGAGCTAACACCATTTTATTTCCCCGTCCTGGTGAGGTTGTGAGTGTACTGCAATAATCGGTGCAAGGTTTGTTCCAGGTCTAGTAACCCATAACAACCCATGCTGTTTACCTGTAACAGTAGGCCAATATGTGTTAACTGTTGATTGGTAGTGATGGGCAAATTTATTTGGCAGGTGCGAATTCGCGACGAATTCCCGAGATTCGCCGCTGGCGAATAAATTCGCAAAACAGTCGTGACAATTCGCCACCGAAAATTTGCCTGCGTCAAAAAAAAATGGACGCTGGCAACCATTTTTTTGGACGGGGGCGCATTTTCGCCACCGAATTTGCGCATGCGTAAAAAAACAGGCGCCATCGTAAAAAAAACGGACACTGGCATCAAAAACGACACGCCGGGGTCAAATACGAGACGCCGGCGCCAGTTCACAATTTTTCGCCGAAGCGAAATGCCCCAAATTCGCCCATCACTATTGATTGGGTGATAAAGGACAGATTCATTTTTACATTTCGCAATTCGGGTAAAATTTTTCCATGTTTTTTTTTTTGCCCAGGGTCATAGTAAATGTGCCCCAGTGAGTTTATACCTTTTAGATAAATATTTATGCTTACAATAGAACCCCCTGATTTTAAGTTTCCCCTCGTTTTACATTGTTGTTTTGTGGTCCCACCTCTATATTATACATAATACATTTCCCTGATTTTACATTTTCCTGGATTTTACACCATTTTTTCTGGTCCCCTAAAAAACGTAAAATGGGGGTTCTACTGTATTTATATGCTAAATACAGGATTACATTTAGGGGCATATTTATCAAGGGTCAAATTTCAAATTGAAAAAACTTCGAAATTCAAATTCAAAAACACCAACCGAAATTAAGTCAAAGTTTTTTTTGGTCAAATAGGTCCGTTTTCGATCGCATAGGTCCATATTTGGCCAAATTCGAATTGTACAAATTGAAGGAATAGAGAATTCAATCAAATTAGATTTGAAAGTCCACCAATTGACTCCAAATAGGTTGTAGGAGGTCCCCTATCGGCTTAAACAGCAATTTGGCAGGTTTTAGATGGCGAATGGTTGAAGTTGAATTTTTAAAGAGATAGTACATGATAAATTTCAATATTTGAATTTTCAAATTTTTATCAAATTCTAATTGAATTTGGACTATTCCCTTGTCGAAGTACATAAAAAAATAAGTCGAAATTCGATTTTTTTTTCACTCGAAAATTCACCTCAACCTTTGGTAAATCTGCCTCTTAAAGCAAGAAAAAAAAATCCCATTATATGTTCTTTTACACAGCATCTTGGATTGGGCAGAATATTGGAGCATTTTGCATTACTACATTGTTAAGACTGTAGCCTCAATGCAAGATGATAAGATATGAAAGTAAATTGTGTAAAACTCTGTAGCATATGATACATTTACAGAATTACATTTTTCTGTATCTGGAATTGTCCCTGTGGTATTTCAAAAACCACGGAAAACCTTTGTCCTACTTTGTAAACACAGTCTGATTTAGAAATCTAATAACACAAATACAAGGGAAATCATTCCCATAGATAAACTTGCAGTTACGGTAATAGTTTATTTGTAAAACATGATTGCAAATATACCAGGAGTTGTTATAATACACAAAAGCCATGAATATCTTGTAAATTATATCCTTATAAACGGTGAGTTCTGATGTCATCAGTTATAAACGGTGAGTTCTGATGTAATTTCAGTCACATGACTTACTGAAACTTGTGTATTATAATAAATAAAGTACCCCCAGTTGTAAAATATGAGGATATTAAAAGTAACCTCGGAGTTCCATGACCTGTATAAAAACACTCGGATGAAACTCCTTATAATATATATTTTACAAGAGGGGGTACTTTATTCACTATATTATTATCACTATAATAGAATCATAGTAGAATAGTAGGGACGCCTCACTTATGAAGTCCCAGGCAAGGTACAAAGCTTTTTCCTCCATAAGTAATACAAGGCATATGGGTGCAGTAACCCATAGCAACCAATACAATGGTGTGCTACCTGCTGATTGGTTGCAAACTTAGCATTTTTTAATGCATAACCACATAGAAGACGCACAAAGAGCGGTGCCTGACCATAAATACAGTGCTATCAGGCATGATTGTCTAGGGCACAATTGCACCAGTGTTGTGCTCTGTACCTTGCACCAGATTTATGAAAAATGGGTACTCTTATCACATAACCATTTTATGCAGCTTTTTATAGCAATGTAATTTTTAAAATTTTTAAAATTCACAAGTTTGTTTGCTTTGCTTCTAGGTTTTCCTATCTCCTAATGAGCATGTAAAAGGCATCTGAGCCTTTCAGATAAAGAGTAATGGATTCTGCTGTGTGTCTTATGAGACTCTGACACGCTGATGCATTGCAGGAGCACTTAGAGCTGCTTGCTGAGAGTGATGTCTTCTGGTAGATACAGCAGAGAGCTATGTCCTGTGATGTAAGTGAATGGATATTTCTCTCTGAATATGTGCTCCAAACTGAGTGTGCTCTGTGATTGCAGAATGGTTTGTACATTGCACATCTGTGTGTTTGAACACAGGAGAACTACATGGTGCGTGTTCTTCAAATTCAACGTGATGATAGGAATCGCAGTTGGCATATTGGATGTGCCGAATATAATGTAAGTAATACAAATGTGGCATCTACAAACTGCGTGCATCAGACTAGACACGGCTGTCGGATGCGAACTGTCATCCGACAGTCGGTTTGGATGCACACAGTTTGTAGATGCGACATTTGTATTACTTACATTATATTCAGTGCATCTGACGTGCCGCCTGAGCTTCCTCACATCTCGTCTGATCTGAAGAGCATGCACTGTGTAGTTCAGCCCTAAGGCTGATCTGATCCTCCATACAACACCACGCTACACCGCGCAACACTGCACAACACCACGTAACAGAACCAGGGCCGGACCTAGGGGTAGGCAGAGTAGGCACGTGCCTAGGGCGCAAAGCTGGGAGGGCGCCAGGCACGTACCTTCTCTGTCGCCTACCCCAAGTCCGGTTACCTTTTCTTCCTGACTCTGCATTATTTCTCGTTTCCTTACACTTCTGCACATGCGCGCGAGCTTGAATTCGTGCATGCGCACGCAAGCTTGAATTCGTGCATGCGCAGCGAAAGCAAATTTGCGCATGCGCACACGAACGCAAATTTCCGCATCCACGCGTGAATGCAAATTCGTACAGGTGCCGCGACTGCCAGGCCGGCCTAGGGCGCCTACCCAGCGTGGCCCGGCACTGAACAGAACAAGCTTTTGTAGGATGCTACAAAATCTGATGCCCCTAGGCTACAATGTAAAGTGGGATCAGATAAGTCAAATGGAGTCTTTAGTTCATGCGTTTACACCAGACAGTCCATATATTTCAATGAAGAAAAAAAGTCTTTTCGACACCATCCGTTTTTATCTTGTCGGATGAAGATGCAGCATGCATCATTCACATCCGGCAGTCGTGTCATGTCGGTTGGAAAATTTTACATGTAGTTTACGCATCCTACAGACTTGTGGGATGCATTTTGTCAATCCGACACCATCCTACAAAAGTACTTTTGTAGTTCAGACCTAAGGGTATAACGCGATGGTGCGGCTCGAGCCGACACGTCACCATGCGCTGAAACCTTTGATTTCGCCTTCACTTCCTGTATCTTCAGGACATTTGACACATCACATGTGTTTCGTCTCATGGTGACATGTCGGCTTGAGCTGCATCGTTGAGTTCAACCCTTAGACTCTTAGGGCAGGACTCCCCGGACGATTCTGGTGCGATCTGACGCGCTGCATAAAAATGCAGGCGTCAAAAAAAAAAAACATCCTAGAATTCACACCAAAACACCCATACACTGGACCTGATGCAATTTGAGAAGAACATTTAATCTCATGGATTATCACATGAAAATTCCATACCAGTCTTCCAGGCCTTGAGAAAGGTCTGTGTATATGCACTCATAAATACAACGTTTTGCTTTTTTCATTGAAATCCCAGCGTTGCTGTGCTACATGTTATTTTACTGTACACCTGGGTATTAAACAGATAAGTGGTGTGCCACCCCATGGATATATATATATATATATATATGTAGATACTGAAAGAGCAAAAAGTAACAGTTCCCTTAGGTTCCCTTGTATTCGTATCATATCTAATAACCAGTTGGATGTCATTAGCTTTAAAGAATTTCTGTGCATTACTTACTTTTTTTATTCTATTCATTATCCCACCATGAAAAAAAACTTTTTTATTTGGCCAAACAATATTTAAATAGTGCAATGGAGACATCTTTTATAAACACGTCTAACAAATTCTAAAGCAACTAATGTGTGGGCTATAATTAATATAAATGTCAGCGACAGGCTAGTCAGAGAAATGGGAACACCATAAATCTGTCTGCTGCCTCCTCACATATGCTGATGGATGTGTACTTTCAGTTTAAATATCTTGCAATCAATAATTCAAATACCTGCCCTGTTCTATTAAATTTGTCATGTTTATAAATAAGAGCGTGCGCTTGGGCCGGGGGTAAATGGGAGACATTACTGGTTAAATACACAGACCGTTTCTAGAAGTCCTTGCTAAATAGATATGCCAGACTGATACTTTCCTTAGGATGACGACTATGGAGAAAATCTGTTCTAGTTTCAATAGTCTCAGTAGTCTAGTAGAATGCACTCAGTCGACTAAGCAGTGCGCACATGAGGGAAAGACAAGGTTCCTTATCAAGACCAGACAGTTTTGCAGATGAAATCTTACACAGTATTGAATGAAACTGTAAATTATTTACACAGAACCCTTCAAGTCCTTTGTGCCTATAGACGATATCAGCTCTCCTGGTGAAATGCTAGACCTTTTCTTCTGTGCCCCCTTGAGAGAATTGAAGTACTGCACATGGATGAAACTCATTTCTGCAAGTCCTGAAAAAGGACCATTTGGTATTTTGTTTCGTATATGACAAACGTATAATGCTTTTTCTGCTTGGGAGGGTCTGTGCATTCTTCCCTCCGGCAATGAAAGCGTTAATACAGCAAAGATAAAATACACAGGCTGCATCCTAAGCCTAACATTGACATATACTCTTTATCTGGAAAATAATATTAAGGAAATATTGCATGCAGGCTTGCAAAGGATTTTCAGATAAGTGGATCCAGACTAATGCATGTACACAGGCCGCAAGGTGACCTTCTTCTTCTAATGAACACATGAAATAAAGAATTGATCTAAAAATACCAGCCGCTGAACTCTAGATGGCTTATAGGAGTTTAAATGGAGTTAAGGCAACAAAAGCTCCTTGTTTTATTTAATCAAATTACTGGCAAATTATTGCAGACTAAGGTAAAACAAGGCACCATGATAAAATGTTTCAACCTTTGGACAAGTAGTCATTCTGTGTAAGAAATGAGCCCATGAATTATGTCGTACACCATTCCTCATACAAAAGATCCTAGCTGGGAGAAAATAGAGATTGGTGTGTGTAGTAAAAATCTTCTCCAATCAGGGCCCAGGTATTTTACAGGAAATATAGACCCTGTAGCTCTTGTTTTGTGTGTCTGCTGTTTGTACTGTATGTGGCACCCAAAAATCACTGGACCAAGCTGATAGATTGCAGAGAAACTTTGAAAGACTTTTAGGAGTACTCTTAATTGGTGTTCTTGGTGTCTCTAATTTGGAGGGTTACCATAAGGCTAATTATAATGCTTTATACACTGCAATATAATGCAAATTTTAGTTCAGGTAAAGAGTACCTATGATTACACGTGGACACATATGAAATGGGCTAGGTGTTTGTTACTTTATGTGAAATTAAGCATTGGTGATCTTAACCGCCTCAGAGAAGTCCGTGGAGTGCACTTCTAAAGTGAAACAGTAAGGTAAAGAGTATAAATAAATGAAAGACTCAATGAATGTGTGAAACCTTCTCGATACAATATCAAGATGTTCATCATATTCAATAGTGAATTCCAGACAAAAAAGATTGTGAAACACTCAGAATAGGTAATGGAGTATTATTAATGCAACAGAACTTCTAGCCTGGCGTTCTACTCTCTCATGTAGATGTGTCATATCTCAGTATTGTTTGATGGATTTTCTACTTAGTACATTTGTGATGTTATTTGGCCTTTAGTGCCTGCTAGTCCCAGGACTGAAATTGCTTAAATGCTTAAGGTAGGAGCTACTAATTTTCCCCTGACAATTTCTTAAGAGAATCAAATGTATCTTGTTGCACTTTTTCCCAAATATGTTGCAAGCTTAAACCCAAAAGTAGCTTTTTGCTGTGCCTGGGTGTATCATTGCAGGAGGACGTACACAAATCCTTCTTACTTGGAGGAGTCACTTCAATGTGGAATGATTTTAGTGCATTCTAAAGAATGAGGCTACACAATTTATATATATGGGTTCCCTGGTTCCATTCACCTTATTGAATGTGCTAATTGACTCACTAGGCTGTAAATGCAGCATTAACATGCCAGTATATCAGTGCAGCCCTTCACTGAGCCTAAGCAGGATCCTGTCTCTAGCACAGCATGAGTTTGCCTAATGACATACAGTACCCTGCCTGATAGATTACAGCATCATGTGTCAGTCAGCCCCTGCTATCCTTTCAATCCTGCTTTGTCCATTTTGCACATTGACCAAAGTAGCTGGTGTGCATCAGAGTCTTTTGAAAACTTCAGTTGTTGCTTTTTCTTTTAAGATTTTTATGCTCAGCATTGTAATATTTACAAAGAGTTAATTTATTAAACACATTTTATACATAAAATGCCACAATAACAAATATCTTTCACTGTATTATAAAAAGGAATTCTCATTTTAAAATGGGACTTTTATGATTCTAAAAGCAAAACCTATAAATATTGCTCACAGAGGGCCCAAAACAACATAAGAACTATATGAAAAATAGCATCCTAGACCAATGGGAGAGATGCAAGGGACTACATTTACAATGATGCTCCGCATGCGCTGTAGTCAAAACCAACTAATATGATCAAATTTTTCTGTATGCATTTTGAAAATGTCAAGTAAAAAGTGTGTTGGTGGCTTGTCTGCTTGTTTGGGGACTACATGAAACCTGAGGCTGTTACTAAATGTGCCTAAACTAGAGTAATCTCTGCTTGTGTGGACATTTTGGTTAATGTTTTGCCATTTGTCTTATAATTCCTCATTCTGTTCCTGTTTCCTACTTCCTGTCTAAGCTGAGTGCAAGCATGGAGCCGGCCATTCTTACCTGCCATGTTATAATAGATTTACCAGAAGTTACTGAGCTTTTCTGACTGCTTCACCTGAACAACACAAGAGAATCATTTAACCCATTGCTATCCCAGTAGTTTATCACACCCCTAGTCCACCAAAGGGGAGGGTCACACTATTTGCTGTAAGCACCAGTGAATCCATTGATCTTCTCCCATATGTCTGTATATCTGTACATGGTCACACCAGAACAGCATTTGAAAGCCCCTGTAAAAAATAAACAAGATACTGCAGGGTATAGCAGAGGCATTCCAGTATTGAAAAAGCAAGAAAATGTACCAAATGAATTTTGGATAAATGCGCCATAGGAAGGGGCAAACATCAGAAATGCTGAAATGAGAAGTAGGATTTGTTTTATACGAGGATAATGTTTTTGAAGTTGGCACATCAAGCAGAAACATTTCCTACTCACATATAGTTTTAAAAGAGTCCAGATAAACCTTCCCGGCAGTGATTACCAGCGATATTAGGTACATGAGAAAAGATTGTGCAGCAGATCAGCCAATATCCTTCACTTCAATGGCACAGGGTGCTGAGAAAGTTATTCACTACTGGATTTATCTTTATGTTCCTTGGTGCCATCTAATGTTTCACTCATGACAGCACAAGTTATTGCTATAGTGGAGGTGGGGGTGACTGCTCTGACAAGGTAACCTACTGCATAGGCACTAATGAAACCAGGATCTCAGCTGCCTCATTGAGTTTCATAGTGGAAGTCTTGCTTTGAGAAAAGCAAATCTTTATCCCATAGGCATAGGGGTACCAGGGTTTTACTAAAAAAAATACTTTACAAAATTTCTGCTGGTTTCTAAATCCAAAACTTATGGAAATATTTGTATATGAGGTCATACAGTGTTCATAGGTATTTGTGGCAAAGATTGGAGCTTTTAAGGGATTTTATTTATGTAGAAGGGTGGGATTGTAGACCGGCGACCCTGTGTATTTAGGCAGGGCTGTCAGTGGACTAAAAGCAAATATTTCATTGGTGGGACCCCACAGCCACCTGCACTTAGGAAGGTGAACTGGAATATATTAAGGTAGGAAATAAAGAGAGAACTGATGTATGGATGTGTTTTATAGCTCTCCCAGATGAATAAAATGGGGTTCTGTCATTTCTATGGGGATGCATCAGTTAAAGGGATTGTTCACCTTTGAGTTAACTTTAAGTATGATGTCAAGAGTGATGTTCTGAGACAATGTGCATTTGGTTTTCATTTTTTATTGTTTGTGGCTTTTGAGTTATTTTTTTTTTTTATATATAGTTGCTCTAAATTTTGCAGGTTCAGCAATCTGGTTGCTAGGGTCCAAAATACCCTAGCAACCATGCATTCATTTGAATAAAAGTATTCAGAGTAGTAGAAATTGTGTGTGCTTCAATCACCTTGTATTACCTTGTGAGTTGGGTGCAAAGCAGTCCAGAAACCCTTGCCATGGGTTACATAGACATACAAGAAAAAAATACCGCTGCAGCACCTCTTTGTTGCAAAACGTGAAAGATTTAATTGTTAAGGTCGGACAACAGGCAACGTTTAGGGCATACTCTCGCCCTTTCTCAATTGAGAAAAGGTGAGAGTAAGCCTGAAATGTTGTCTGGTTATCTGACCTAAGAATTTCAACCTTTCACTTTTCGCAACAAAAAGAGTCGTGCAGCGGTATTTTTTTCTTAATTTGAACAATATAGTGGAGTATGAATAGGAGAGGCCTAAATAGAAAGATTAGTAATAAAAAGTAGCAATAACAATACATTTGTAGCCTTACAGAGCATTTTTTTTTTATATGGGGTCAGAGACCCCTATTAAAAAGGTGGAAAGAGTTGTAAGATTACTGTCAAATTTGGATGGCCATTGTAGGAGAAGAAGGCAAATAATTCAAAAACTATAAAAAAAATAAAAATGAAAAATTGAAAAGTTGCTTTGAACTGTCCATGCTATAACACTATTCACAAAAGGTTATTCGCTATTGCACAGTTTTGGGCGTTATTTAAGGAAAGGTATTTAAGGAACTATTCATCAAAGTATTTTCGCATGTGCTAATAGACATATCGGAATCGTTATTTCGACATTACCACAAGGCGGTATTCTAATCGCATTGCAATATTTATAGAATAGAATTAATCCTAAAGCATAATTCACAAACATCTTTTATGCGATAAAAGCATAAAATTGTGCGATTATTACTGTGAAATTTAACACCTCCCAGGAGTAGGCATTACTACACAACATCAGATGGATTAATAGAGGAAGATGTAGTGAGGAGCTGTAGGACAACAGGCCTTCATGAGGAGCTGGAGCCTCACCTACAGCCACTAGCTCATCTTCATGGTCACTTGGGCAGGTCCAGAATGCACTACGTTCTGTGTCGTGGAATTATATCAAGTTTCCCAGGAAAAGGAATGACTGGAATACTGTAAAAAGAGACTTCTACTCTTCTATGTCAGTGGCATCCCGAGTGCTATAGATTGCGCTAATAACGTGTGACAGTATCAAATGGCTTAAAATACTGCACAAAATAACGCATGCTATAAAATACTGCACAAAATAACGCATGCTATAAAATTACTGAAAATTAACAGGAAAAAAAACGCTTCTTAAGTCAGACAAGTGAACTTTTAGCAAACTTTTTCTAAATCTAAAAATATAAGAAGTGATGCCATTTTGCTATAAATAGCACTCACTTTTTCGACCTTTTGTGAATCTGCCCCAAAAAGTTAACTTAAAAGTGAACCATCCCTTTTAATGTTATAGCAGATAAAAGATCTGATTGTGGGCCGTGGCCAAAAGCCCCTTTAATTCATTTATTGAACCTGCCCTGTATTTTAGGTCCTACTCATCTGAAGCTGTGTGATAGGCTGTTTACACCAGCATGTATGTGGGGCACAGAGACTGCTGAAACTCTGTAAGCAGCTGAAAGAACTGTGGAGCAGGGTGGGCTGCTATTAACTCCACTAATACAACATGGGGTATATCACGCTCATCATACTAATGACTCAAAACACACAGAAGTTTTAAGGCAGACACATATGATTGTTGATGGTCCCCAGTCTATATAGGTATTGTTTCAATTGCTTTATGACAATGCAAAGTTACAGCAGGAGTCTCTTATCTAAAAACAAATCCTTTGTCTGATCACTAGTCGGCAAAATAATCATCTAAAAGCCAGTTTTTCTTGAGCTTTTCTGCACGCTGAAAAAAGTACAAAAACACTTGAAGGCTGTAAGGTTTAAAGTTTATTCAACATATAAAGAGAAATGGAAGAAGTCGAAATAATGTCAGGCTGGACATAAAATACACTGTTAAGTGCTATTTAATAAAGGTGAAACATCTTAAAATAATCTTGCAGAGTTTTGGATCAGGCCCTTTTCCCAGTGGAGACAATGCTTTTGGCGAGTTACTAATCACCGTGATGTCTGAGCGTGCCTACAGGCCACAGCATGACTTACTATTACATAAATCTCAGTCACAAATTTATTGCCACAATTTATCAGCTCTTGCTGCTGAATGGCCAAGTAGTTAATTTTAAAAGTGAAGTGCTGCTATTTTCATTAATACCTCAGTGCTAACTAGCCATCAAAACTCTCTGCAATTAATACCATGCCATTGTAGGTTTTAACCAATAAATATTCTAGCCCTGGCTTTTCGTTGACAGGTAAAATACATTAGGCTGTCCTATTACCTTAATAATGTTTGCCTGCTTTTATTATTCCCTTATTGTCTGATGCACTTAGAATTTAACAAAACACTCAATAGGGACAGATATTTATGGATGGGATGTTATTTAATGACACTATAGGGTTTTTTGAGTTATTATCAGCCAAACCTTAAATATCTGAAACAGAATTGTGAACACAAAGGCTTTGATTTTCAGTATGAGAATTAAATGGTCTTCACATAATCTCAAACAACATTTTTTAACAATGCCATTAACTTTTAGAATTCTTAGGGGTAAATTTACTAAGCGACTAAAAGTCCCCAGAGACGGCTTCGCAGCCATCGCAACACTTCGCCAGGGGAAAATTCACTCAGACAACGCTAATTTACTAGGATGCAAAGTTGCGTGGTGCAAATAATATATATGTTGTGTGAAATAGTTCACCATTTATTAGGTTTTTATTCTCTGTGTGTACAGAGTTATACATTTTTTTTTCTAAATTACAAAAATTTTTTTGTTTTCATCACTTTGTAATTATGTTTTAGGTTAACTAACTATACAATTCTGCTGGGCCAGAAAGTATAAACATATATAGAGGGCTTCTAGTGCAGGGACATTAAGCTAAAACACTACTGGAAGAGCTACTATGTGGGACTATGTCATTTTGGGTATTTTGGCATGTAAGAAGACATTATGGTCCTTTGTAGGGGATTGCTGAGTAGAGAAGATATGATGCTCCTCTAAAGGGATTGCTGGGGAGAGAATATACAATCCTTCTCTATAGGGGATTGCTGTGGGAGAAGATATGATGCTTCTCTATAGGGCATTACCAGGAGGAGAAGATATGGTGCTCCAATATAGGGGATTGCTGGGAGAGAAGACTTGAGTATCCACTATAGAGGATTTTTTTAACTTTTCACAAAATAACCCAAACCTTTTATCTGGTTAATTATTTGGCTATTGTGACTATTTTATTCGTTTTCTGTTAAAATGAGTGTACTGTTGCCAACCTAAAGTGTAAATGTACTGTAGGTGCAAAGGCCGTCTTTTTTTTTTTAAATTTTTTTAAATTATATTAAAAATTATAAATTCACAGAATTATTTTATGTATTTTTCAAAACACCACCAAATTTTCAAAAGTGTAATTTAAACAGTAAAAAAGTGTCATGTGTGTCTCAAAACTCATTTTCTATAGTGATATAAGGCAAATAATGCTGCAATATTTTTTTTTCCAGCATTTTCATTGTGGCAGCAACATTTTGGCGAAAATCATCCTGTAACCCAACTACACCCACAGTGACAAAATTGCAAAATTGTCAGTTGAGGAGAAAAATCTGTTGAGGGAAAATCTGTGATTTTGTCCGTTAAATTTTTTATGACATTTTTCTTTATGTGAAGTCCATCTAGTATTATTTAAGATTGTAGTTAATGTGGCAGCAATTTTGTATTGAATGTTATGGGTATGTTACATGTGTTACAATATGAGCATTAATGGTTGTGGAAGTGTTATTGAAATAAATGTTATACCCTGTCCCTCTGCTTCCTCTATTAATTGGTCTATCGCATATTGGACTATAATGAACAATGAATTGGCAATTGCAATGGTTTTTAGATTTCCATATTCTAATATTAATTTTGTATGTAATGGAAGCTGCCCTGTAATTCATATATATGGATATGGAAATGTCCCGTGAATGTGTTTCTATCCCTGCAGCAAATCACTGACACCAGGGAACCTTGCACATTCTACTCTGGGGATTCATGTAAAGCTTTCTATACAAGTAGTGTGGCACGTGGAAGGATAGCTTTAGGTTATGATACTATAGAGACAGTCCTCTAATAAATCTGTTTCTGCTAGTATAAATATGCTACTACCTTAAATCAGAACAAAAAAAAATCACTCTTTGCTACAACATGGTCCTTGGCTATGTGTTAGTCTGTTAATAAATGAATAATGGGAAGCTGAAATCTGTCTTTTCAAAATGTATTAAAGTCAGCCAAGGTCTGTCAGCCATACACTAAGCCAATGTCCAGCGGAACATCAAGGTCGTGATTTATGCTCGGTGTCCTGTGGTTGATAAAACTTGATGCAGACGTGCTCTTAATATTGTAGTTGTGTTAGATTAATCATTCACTTGCATCTGCTTATTTTAGGAATGATTATGTCCACCATTTGCCCATGGGTAAATCCTAATGAAGTACACTTAAACATTATAAAAAAAAGGTTCTATAAAGTTTAATCAATCAATCATTATGTGAGAGGCTGGGAGAGTGCCCAGGAAGACAAGAGTGCCTTTACATTAGAAACATCACAACTGCACAAGAGAAGAATTAATCGAGGCTGAAAAGATATGGAGAAAATCCCAAACTAGAGAGAACAATACCTTCTTACAGAAATGTTCTTTATGAGTTTATGGACTGTTGGTGCTGCCAGTAATACAATCTATGATGTCAACAGAAAAGTACTGAAGTAATAGAGTCTACAAATACAGGTTTCTCTTTGATCTATGCTGTGTTTTCTGCCAACATACAATGCAACAAGATCAAAAAGAAGCTGCTATGGAAAAGGTTCATTAAGATTGTGGCATAATGTATATTGATGCCTTCTCCCCAATAAACCAATGTGACCATTAATCCAACTGTTTGTAGTATAGAGACATAGGGGCAAATTCACTAAGCAACGAAAATACGATAGCGACGCCTTCACTGCACTTCACCAGGCGAAGTTTTGCCAGGGCGCCGCTAATTCACTAAAATCCGAAGTTGTGCTCAAGGAGGTGAAAGGTAGCGAAGTTGCGCTAGCGCTAATTCATCAAGGAAAGCGGTTACACTAGCGATGCTACTGAGACTTAAGATGGCCATACAAGGGCGGATTTTGTTTCCACCCTGCGGATGATCTTATTGGCTATTTCAGTGCTGTCCAACTGGTGGCCTCTGGCCCCCTCCCCTTTTGTGGCCCCCATATGAAAGTCTGCTTGCTGTGACTGCTTACTTTGTGTAAATTTAAAAGGTATCAATTCTGAGATTAACTGGCCCTTGCATAGTTTCCACCTCAAATTCAAACTGTAATCCCCTGTATTGTTCAAACTTTAATCCCCCTGCATTGTTCACACCTGTAACACCTCTATTGTTTACACCCCCTGTGTGTGCCATACTCTACCTCTAAACGCTAAACTTGTTTCACATATGAGTGATAAGTGATATCCCTGCAGTGAACACCAACCATTTGGTATTTTGGTATGCTACCACCATTAATGTGGATATGGTCTTGAAAGTTCTTGTGGTAAAATGGGTGTGTTTTAAAGTGGGTGTAGTTTAAAAACAGGTAGTGGTCAACACTGGCTTTCACTGTTGGCCCTTCTCCATTTAGGCTAGAAAAATGCCGGCCCTCGGTACCACAGAAGTTGGACAGCACTGGCCAATTTAATTGAATGATTCATCCATCAATGGTAAACAATATGTGAGGAAACTTTAGTTACATCCTTTTCATGATAACTGTAATATCTAATATACATATTACCCATATATTATATTTTGCATTCAACCCAACCCTGCTATAAGAAGTGAATGTTCATTTAACGTTGATTATCTGATCATCCCATCCACTCACCGATTTCATAATTTCACAACTAAAATGTATAACCTATTTGATCGACGTTGAGACGACTAGGAATAGAAGGATCGTAACATTTTATGAGCCCATCAATGTAAAAATTATAATATATATATGTTTCACTGCAATTACACATTAATTAATGCCATGAAACCAACACACAGAAATGATAGTATACCAGGAACACTACTAGGGACAACAGGCACCGCCATGTATAAATCCAAGAAAATATTCCTATACCTCTTTTGGTGACAGATGAGAACCACTGTCTGATCATTTCTACCTCTTTCCCCCCCTCCTGTTGTAGTTTATGTACCCCATGTGAATTAATTAAAGAGTTGAACCACATCCTCCTGTGGCCCACATTCATATAAAGATGGTATTTATACAAGACTAGCACTTGTCTTGAAAAATGTGCTGCTTAAAATGCTCTTGTTTATTACTGTTTGTTTGTATTGTTGCCATGAACATACATTATAGGTTCATCATTTGTATATGTCACAATGCAATTTGTGTGTATCTGTGTGCATATTCAAGTATGACAAACGACTACATTAGGCCTGAATTGCCAAGACTTGTGGTTTGCGCCATGGTGTTCTTAATAAAGGCATTTTAATAGAAGTAGGGATGCATTGAATCCATTATCATCCCCCAAATCCTTTGTGAAGATTTGGCCAAATATAGAACCAAATCTGAACCCTAATTTGCATATGGGAAATAGAAAGCTGTGCACAGTCACATACTTTTAAGGATTTTGATTCGGTTCGACCAGGCATGAGGATTTGGCTGAATCCAAGTCCTGCTGAAAAAGGCCAAATACCAAACCAAATCCTAGATTCGGTGCATCCCTAAATAGAAGTCATGTGCTTTCCAATACTGCTGGGCATTTCTGTCTGTGGAAGATGACAATGTTGGGACATGCACACATTCAGTAAGAAATTCTATTAATATAAATGGCATCAGTGATAAAATAAAAACTATGGAAGATAAAAAGGCAACTTGAAAAAGCAACTCTACTAGCCTTATAGGAATTATAGAGATTGGGAATCATTTATATAACAATTTTCTCCCATTGGACGCAAATCACTTTTTACAGCAAGCAAGGCAGTCATTATAGGCACACTAAGTAACTGGGACACCAGGAAATGAAGTGACTTGGCCAGGGTCAAGAGGAGTTGCCACAGGGAATCAAATCAGGGTCTTTAGCATGAAATCCCACACCAAAGGCTGATCGATTAACCTCTAGGCCAGCTGAAAACAGTCCAAGGTTGAGTAGTCATATATTCACATCCATGGGAAACTGGAAACTAATGAGAGGTCAGCTCATACAATATGGAATAAGGAACTGGTATATGTTATTTCAAGCTGCACTGTACAATGCAAAACAATCTGATTAGTACGTGTTATTATAGAAGCCACTAATGCAGTGTACTTTCCAGATTTCTTTCAAATTCCTTGTATGGAGTTGGCTTGTTCCCATTGCATGTATTTATAGACCATGTGACAAAGTAAATACTCCAACCCAACCACCTACCTACAGTGTATTCACTATTATAATCCCTTCTGTGTGTGTAAGTGGGGAAATAAACAACAGAAAGCCACATAGCATTAGCAAATTTTTTTTATTTTCCTTTTTTGTTGCATAGGAAATGCAGTACTTGCTTCCAGTAATTGTATTGTAATGTGAGAGGTGGTAGCACTAATGGTTGAATACAAGTTAAACTAATCCACACCAGCTCAAAAACCTGCAGAGATTTAGTTGAATGAGAATGGATGCCCACAGTGATTCTCAACCAATTACAAATTTTCACAGAACACAGTAAAACTAAAATGAAAACCATGAGGTTCAATACAGGGTACTAAAGGCACAAAGAGCCTGGTTCATAAAACAGCGACTGTATTAGCACAGGCACAAGGGATCCTAAATAGAGAAAGAAAAATCATGGAACTGAATTGTTTTAGCACAAAAATAAGAGTTTACATGGCCAAGTGCCAGTTTGGGTGCTGCACTTTGTTTCATGAAGAGCTTAAGCTTGTGGAACATAAAAATGCAATGAAGTTAGGGACGGAGGACCTGCTTTTCCCACCAAAGCTAAGCAACCCACACCTAAAATCCCAGGCAGCTTTTATAGCTGCTCTGAAGTTTATCTGTTGGAAGATCTTTATACATGAAATGGCTCATTTCATCTCTTCTCTGTGCCCACCTTTTTATTAACACACGTTATTTGGAAGATGCTTTATTTAAATAACAAAACAGCCCATTGTTTCTATAGCTCAGGGATGTGCGACCATCAGTCTCTCAGCTTAATGATGGGAGCTGTAGTTCTGCAATAGCATGGGGACTGCAGGTTAAACATCCCAGAAGCGGCTTTATTCTTACTGGAAATAGATTTGCTGGCATAAAGCGCCTTTGATTATTCCATAGAAATTCCCTAAATCCAATGCATGTTGGTGCAATGTGCATTTAACAAAACATCATTTCATTTCATATAAAATGTGTCACATAAATAGATGCAAATAAAAGGGTGCAAATTGCATTTATTTTGTTATTAATTACCCCCCATTTCATCATAAACTCATTTTTCCTTCCTTTTCTTTTTTTCTGTTCTTATACTGTAATGACAATTGACCATAGTTGAGTGGAAGGATGAGAGACACCAAATATTGTCCCGAGTTAACATTTAATGGAATCCCGACCACCAATACTAAAGAATAGGCGAATAATTTGCATTTTGCAACTAAAGTGGTGCTGCTGTTACCTTCTGAGCAGATTCTGTAGGTTTAGTAACATTGTTAGTGCATACAGTATATAGACAAGCCAGTGACAGGCAGGTGTAAGTGACATGACAACAACGCTGATCTGTTATAGTTGAGCCACCTTGTAGATGAACTGCCCAAGGCTGCTGCAGAACAGCTTGAATGGCACGGCTGCAATGCACAATGGTCCCAGCTCTGTTTTCCTGAAATATCTGGAGCCCTCCAGGGCTTCTCCTTTCATGTACAGTCTAGCTACATTTGTTTACATGATTTTTATGCCTTTTAATATGGAGAGTTCAGGTGAAAGACAGCTGATTAGTGGGTCTGCCCAATTGCTAGTGAAAAAAGTTCCAGCTTGTCGTGTTCTTGCTGCTCAAATTTACAATTGAAATACAGTGTTGCTGTTCCATTCTGCGGGACTTTGCAAACTCTTTCCTTTACATACTGTACTTGGATCGTGAACCAGTAAATGTGTTTCTAAACTGGATTTCATGAATCAGGCCCTAGGTTGTGTTTGCTCACACAACAATGTAACTGTATCCCAAATATGTGCATGAAAAGAAATTTTTTTTCAATAAAGCATATCCTTTATTCTTATTGTGTTTCACGTCTACAGGGATTTCTGGTGTGAACGCAGGGAAAGCATTAGCTAGTTGTTTGCTTGATGACTGTGTAGAGCTGACTGGTACCACATAGTCTGGATTTAACCTTTGCACAGACCTCAGGGTCTTTATACCAGGGGTAGACCTTCATTGGAACAACTACACATCACGGTTCTCATAGAGACATAGAATCTAACACATCGCCAGTCCCACGTTTATATGGAAATAACATTTTTACCCTTGTGGAAAAAGATGGTAAATAACAATAAAAAAAACACACACAAGTAATACTGAATTTTATGAAAGTAATGTATATCTCCAAAATACTGAAAACACCACAAAAGAAGAGGAAAAAAAAAGAGAGCGAGAGAGATTTTGTGTTCTTGGTGACATTTTGAAACCTAACCGACAAGAGCAAAGTCAGAAAGCAAAGACTAACATAAGTTTGAATAATATTCATACAACGCACTAAGCATTATGGAATCTCATGCATTATTACTGTGTGGTTATTTTACATCAGCAATATCAGAAGAATTCTGACAGACAGCAAAGGCTATTGGTGTAGAAAAGTCTTACTTCAGAAGAGCAATATAATACAGATTTCACAGGCACTACATTTTATATATCTGGTATTTTGCTGGTTTTCATATATTTCTTTCTGTCCTAAAGCTGGCATTTACAATTACCAAGAAGGCAAGGATTGTAGAGTAAACGGAAATAGATAACAAAGTTGATCATTTCTTTTTTTTTTTAATCTCCTCAGATAGATAGATTAGTGCATAGTTGTCATGCAGATAAACACTGCTATGTATTTACATTGTTGGAAAGCAGAGTGAATTGAGCCCAACTTATCCGATTTCATAAATCATTTAGCCTGACTGTAATAGCACCATGTGCAATAACATTTGAGTGAATCTGGAATTGGTGACATACACATGTGAGTGGTATGGAAAAGCCTCAATGTTACCTACTGGGATTCAAAATCAAGGTTCAATATACTGGTTATTGGGGTAAAAACTGAGATACTTATGGGGGAACTGCACAGCTTAGTAGTTGCTGTGTAACGGTGGTGTAAGCCAGATTGGGGATGAATATTACCGACATGCATCATCTTGAAGACAACTACAAGCATGGAGGAAGCCTCGCCAAGTGATGCAGCGTTCATATGACAAGTCTGATTGGCAGACCTCAGCTACTTTGTTAAGGTGCCATTGAAGCTCTTCTTACATTATCAAGCCAGATGTGTGTTTTGTTCAGTGGAAGCCTTTTATTTATATGAAAAACAATAAACATATGTTTTTTTTTTTAAAGAGACACAATGTTAGATATGGACCATCATGTTAAAAAAGGAGCAAAATGATAATAGTTATAGTTAAAAGAATACACTGTTTCATTGAAAGGTTTCTTTCTCCTTTTTGTAGTATGACATTGCAATATCTGTTTAAACCAGAAAAAAAAGAGTAAAAAAGAAAGAACTGCCTTGGGGACTGAATATTACCGTGGCTATAAGTGAAGGACGTTTTGCGTGTCTTTTAACTCTGGTATTGCAAAATGGAATAACTATAGTCCTCATTTGGGTGTGTGATGTATTGGAACATTTTTATCACACAAAAGTGCATAATAAATTGGAGGCACTGAGTATTCTTTTTACCCCCAACATGGATATTGGCCTAATGGATACAACTTTTATGTTCTGACTGTGGAAGAAGCTTTACATTAGGAATCTGTTACTCCCGGCCACTATGGATGCTGAGCATTATTCTCTTGCTGTAGAGCCACACGCTTGTATCATTAAACTCTACTGTAGTGTTCCAACTATTATATCATAATTTAATGGTAGAAAATCTTAGAATCATCACAATGGCTTAGTCCAGTTAGTTTATAACAGATAATGAGATACACAGGGCCGTAATCCTTAAATAGACAGCAAGGACCAGTAAAATCATTCTATTCATGCTTCAGGGGTGTTGTCCCTATTTAGTATGCAGTATAAGTGAGAAGGAATACAATGCCTCAGAATGACTGTTCTCCTCTCTTTGTTTATATCTAAAAATATACATTTTTCGGTTCCCTGCTCTAAGCTATCACAAGAAGGTGCTGTTTAGGTTGCTAGTTACTGAGGTCCATGACTATTACACTGCTCCATTGTGATCAATGCATTGTAACAATGACATAACAGTTGTGATGATGTTTGTATCTGTAAGTGAACAGAAATGATTCTTATTGATGCTCTAGAAGCCGAATATGTCTCAGCAAGTGCTCAAACATTTATCAGATACAAAACATTTGCTAAATTTAAAAAAATTGCAAGTGCAGATTCATGTTCAGTTGCATCTTCCAAGTTAAAAAATGCTATATCATAAGGAAACTATAGGTATTAAAATGGAAGCCAACACTAATTCGCACAGCTCTTCACATACACCTTAAGACACCCGTGCTTGTACTGCTAGAGCCATCTTGAATTGTGATAGAATGCAGAATTTCACCCATGAAAGCTCCCTGAATCAAATGGTCTGGTTGCATCATTGAGATGCACATTATCCAGTGGGTAATTAAAAACTCTTGTGAACATCATCCTGATTCAGGGAGATTTACAACTGTCAAAATGTTTGCATCTTCCTCTCTCCCACCCAAGAGCCATCTACCCCCTCAACAGGTTTGAAGACAACTACGTGGAACATTTTTACTGTGTCAGCCTGAAGCAGAATATCTGAACTGAAGTGTGTTAAGGGACTGCTGAAAGGTCTTGGGGATGAACAAATAACTGGCTAAGTGTTTCTTGGTACATCATTATCTACTACTATAAACCTACAGAAATGTGACATCACGACCTTCCCTCTAACAACCCTTATTGCTCATCCACTAAAAACAAAAGGAAAGTAAACCATTTCAACTGGCAAATGCTATTGGTGGAATATATGTTCAGTATGGCCTCTATTCATTAGTTGCACTTTAATTGTATTCCCCCAATAAGTTAATAATATAGGAGGTGAGATGTGTAAAAAAGGAGTTGGTGTAAAGGTTGTGCAAAGTTAGTGCACCATATGTATAAACAGGAGAACAGCAACAGTAATTAGTTATAGTTTGCTTTTATAATTATGGTATTTGCATCCTAATTAACCATTTTCTGCCTTTTTCCCACCTCATTCATGGTTTATTACAATCTTCTATATTTACCTGAACTATGGTTACCACTGTTTTCTACTAAAACTATGCTAGGATTTAGGATACCAAAGTTTGCAACTGGTTTACCCTGATATGCAACCTCCCATATCAGTTGTTATCAGAACCTCCTATCCCTGTCTTCAACTCTTGCACCGATAAAAACGTTAAATACGCAAACAGACATCGTCCAGTATAAATACATATCAATGATACTATTCTAAAATTGACTGGCTTATGTCTTCTAGCAACATGAACAAAGGGATATTTCAGGGTGCATCATTTTGCATAGCTTATCCAGTGACTTGAATTTTCTTTCCTTCTTTATATTTTTTACTGCACAGTGCACATATTATATTTATTTAAAGTGTTTAGTGTTCTAATGATGAAGCACTGGCTATGATTTATGAAAACTGAATATGGTCATCACATCAAGTGAATATCAGTACAGGTCTGGAGAGGCCCCTGGCTACAGTACTGCTCTGTAACCAGTCAAAAGGTAGTGTATCTACAGGACCTTCAAAACAGTCATAAAAAAAGCAAATTATAGCTAAAATTTCATACTGCTCCATGTGAAAGTGTATATATGTGTGATATGTAGCAAATGTATACACTCTATAAAGAGTGAGGATGTTGATCTTGGATTCATACAAAAATACAAGATTCCAGTTAAAATGTATAGAATTTAACTTTTACTTAACACTATAACGGACTAGTAAAGTCCTTTAAAGGAATTGTTCAGTATAAAAATAAAAACTGGGTAAATAGATAGACTGTCCAAAATAAAAAATGTTTGTAATATAGTTAGTTAGCCAAAAACGTAATGTATAAAGGCTGGAGTGACTGGAGGTGTAACATTATAGCCAGAACACTACATCCTGCTTTTCAGCTCTCTTGGTTTCCACTGATTGGTTACCAGGCAGTAACCAAACAGTGATTTGAGGGGGGAGGGGGCACATAACTGTTTGCTTCTGAATCTCAGCTGAATGCTGAGGATCAATTGCAAACTCACTGAGCAGTTATGTCCCACGTGGCCCCCCTTAAAGTCGCTGATAGGGATGTAGCGAACGTCGGAAAAAAAGTTCGCGAACATATTCGCGAACTTGCGCAAAAACGCGAGCGGTTCGCGAACGGTTCGCGAACCCCATAGACTTCAATGGGAAGGCGAACTTTAACATCTAGAAAAGACATTTCTGGCCAGAAAAATGATTTTAAAGTTGTTTAAAGGGTGCAACGACCTGGACAGTGGCATGCCAGAGGGGGATCAAGGGCAAAAATGTATCTGAAAAATCTGCCTGTGTGTGCTTGGAAGAGATAGTGTAGGGGGAGAGCTGTTAGTGATTTCAGGGACAGATGATAGTAAGTTTGCTGGCTAGTAATCTGCTTGATACTGCTCTGTATTGGAGGGACAGAAGTCTGCAGGGATTTGAGGGACATTTTAGCTTAGGTAGCTTTGCTGGCTAGTAATCTACTGTTCTCTTTAAACAACTGCCATACGTTGACCTTGTAGGCATTGTTTGCCCAGTTTTTTTGGACGCAGCCACTGAAGCACAGTTGCCAGAAAAAATATGCCATATAAATGCTGAAAATAGTCATTTTTCGCCATTACGTAAAATATATTATGGCTGCTTGAAAAAAGTGACTCCGGTGTTTTTTCTGGAGACGGTAATATTATGGATATTTAGACAGAATGGGAACAAGGTCACACAGCTCGATGGCGGGTTGAAGAAAACAGTGTGCAAATAATGCCTACAAGGCCAACGTATACACTACTACAGCGGTGGATACGGATTACGTAAAATATATTATGGCTGCTTGAAAAAAGTGACTCCGGTGTTTTTTCTGGAGACGGTAATATTATGGATATTTAGACAGAATGTGAACAAGGTCACACAGCTCGATGGCGGGTTGAAGAAAACAGTGTGCAAATAATGCCTACAGGGCAAATAATGCCTAAAAGGTCAACTTATACACTACTACAGCGGTAGTAAAATAAAAAAAAGTAAAATAAAAAAAAATGAATATTAAAAAAAAAAATTAAAGTTGGTGCTGCTGAACTACTAGGAGCAGCAGATTAGCACACCAGTCCCACTCCCCAACACTGCTAGACTAATAGCACTGGGCTCTTATAGTAGTAGTAGTAGTAGTAGTAGTAGTAAAACAACAAAAAAATAAATAAAAGCAGTCCTTACAAGGACTACTGTTATTGCAGCAGTCAGCAGATGAGATCAGAAGCAGGACAGCTGCCCACTGCAGCTACATACAGAGCACTGCAGTAGAAGGTAGATTACTAGCCAGCAAAGCTACCTAAGCTTAAATGTCCCTCAAACCCCTGCAGACTTCTGTCCCTCCAATAACAGAGCAGTATCAAAACGATTACTAGCCAGCAAACTTTCAACTGTCCCTGAAATCACTAACAGGCAGCAGCTCTCTCCCTACACTATCTCTTCAGCACACACAGGCAGAGTGAAAAAACGCTGCAGGGCTTCGGTTTTTATAGGGAAGGGGAGTGGTCCAGGGGAGAGCTTCCTGATTGGCTGCCATGTACCTGCTGGTCTGGGGTGAGAGGGCAAAAAAAAGCGCCAACAATGGCGAACCCAAAATGGCGAACGTCGCGCGACGTTCGCGAACTTCCGGCGAGCGCGAACACCCGATGTTCGCGCGAACAAGTTCGCCGGCGAACAGTTCGCGACATCTCTAGTCGCTGACTAGCTCAGAGTTAGAGAGCTGAAAAGCAGGAAGTTGTGTTCTGTTAAGTTAGACATCCAGTCACTCCAGCCTTTATACATTACATTTTTGGCTAACTAACTATATTAACTATCTTAGAAACATTTTTTATTTTGCACAACCTATCTATTTATACAGTTTTTATTTTTACACTGAACATTTAAGCCTTATTAGGGAACCACATTTACATTTTTCCACCCCTGTGGACAGCACTCCTTATTGGTCAAACAACAAGGTAAAATCAGTGATAGTACATTTACCTCCATATGTAATAAAAGTCACTGAGTTTGCCCAGGAGCAGTAACCCATAACAACCAATAAGTTGTTTGCTTTTAAACAGGTGACCCATAAATGCTACCTGCTGATTGCTGTGGGTTACTGCTCCAGGGCAAACTTAGTGCCTTTTATTATGTAATTTCCTAAATATAGTATATGATACTGCACACCAACATTTAGGGTCCCATTTAAATCTTGCTAACCAATGTTAACACCATAAAGGTCTAAATGAGGGATGAAATATTGATGTATCGAACATACTTAATATACTATTACAAATGTAACTATTCAGTGTTGCTTAATCTCAGGGGGCCCAGATAAAGTATGAATGTCAACTCTATTTTAAAACACTATTATCTATTGCTGGATGAATTTAACTGTATTAATGAGGATCACCTTTGGATTCCTAACTGCAGGTTAAGAATCTCCGTATGAAAGGGATAGTGAAATCTTTTTAAAAGTGGGATGTCATTCCCAGGACACATTTGGTGGGAATCACATTTTTTACCACCTGAACTTTAAGGCCATGAGTAAAACAACCCCACTTCCTAAGTGCTAAGTTCTTTTAAGAGCTTCCAAGCTTGTTTAAGGCATTTACATGAGAAAAATATCCCAGGTACCCCAAATGAAATGTACTAAACATGAGCCTTAGGGTTGCAAAGAAATGAAAACAAATGAAGATGGCACTCATCACACCAGTTATAACACCAGATGGAATCCTTATAACGACTCTTGCAAATAACTAAACATTTCTTAAATGTTTGGGGCATGTTCGTTAAAAGGTAGACAGTTCACCACAGTTGGCCAGAGAACTTCATACTTCTCTAAATCTGATTTTCCAAAAATGGTACAATTTTGGCCATGCCCCCAAACCACCTGCCCCTGCCCAGTTCGGCCCAGATATACGTTGATCCACCTGAAAGTCCACTCACCAGCAAGTCCCACCCAAATGCTGTTCCTCAGATGTTTAAACCACTGGGAGGTATACAAATCAAAAACACCTATTCAAGTGAACAAAGCTGGGGAGTTCTCATCTGTTCCTCTTATAAATATGCTATAAAAATCCCCTTTCACACTGGAGCAATATGTATAGACAGGAGCTATGGTTTCCTGAAAGAGTCTTTTTAGCCCTCTCCATTGAATGTATCTGACCCTACTCTGCACAACCAAAGCAACTGCATGGATCTCACAGAGCAGGACATCCAAACATCATTTCACTGCAGGAAGAATAACAGTTGCTATATTTTATGCATGGGTGTATGATGCCATAAAAAATAAGCTTTGTTTAATATGTCACAAACAGCCTAGCTTAACACGTTTCACCCCCATCTAATGTTTTAAAGCCTTTAAAACATTTTTTTTTCTGTCTGAAGACCTGTTCAGAAATACCTAACCTTTGATTCAGCAAACGTAGAGAGAAAATACACCATCAAATATACAGCATACCTGTAATGTCCATTTTAAATGGTTATTCGGTGGCCCATACTTCTCAAGTATAGGAATATGCTATAGCATTTGAGAGAAGGAAAATAACTGTATTTAAATACATACAAAAAAGGAAACAGGAAAGTTTTCAACTTAAATCCAGTTCCCAAAAGAAAAAAAAAATATATATATATAAAAAAAAGTCTAGGAACGCTGCCATTATAACAAACAATCAGAAATCTGCTAAGCTAAATGACAGAATTTTTTTTCCTCATTTAAACAACATTACAAAAGTCCTGCATTATAAAATAGGGTAGAATAAATCAGTGTAATTAATAAAACTATACAACATACAAATTACATATCTGAGTGGGCAGTTTGATCTTTCTCATTGCAGCCATGACTACAACACTCTCACAAAAAGAAAGACAACAAAACAAAACAAAAAAACAACAACAAAGAAATCTAGATCTGCCCAAACTATTGCTTAGTTTGCTTTGTTTATAAAAGGGTGTATTTTATTGTATGTACAACCAAATTACTGGTAAGCCTTGGCATATTGCAAGGCTCTGACAAAATGTTTGTCTAGGCTTTTATCCCTTCACTGTGAAGCACTGGAAGCTGCAAGTTTAGTGCACATATGTCATTAGGTAATGCCCAGCTAAGTGCTAGAGGAAAGGCAAGGGATGCTGGCTACAGGAAGTGGATACCATTCACTAACAATCACACAACACACCTATGCAACTACGTATCAGACACATATATGAAAAAATCCAAAAACTTTTATTTTTTTTTACCCCTAAAATAGAGAGAACCAGTAAACAAATGTCAGAACTTGGAAGATTAAAAACGTGCATATAAAATGGGCATTGGAACCTCTTTATGTTGAATGTGAACTGATTGCTGTCTGCTAATAAAAATGGGGTGTGGGAGTTGAAGGAAAGGAAGTATTTTTTTTCTTTTAAGGCTTACTTGTGATAGGAACAGTAACAACACAAAAACTGCTCAAAGCAGGGTTCAGCTTAGTGCTTCACAGTCTGACTGCTTCTCTAAGAGGCCCCCCCTGCATGTGCATTCATAATCACAAAGTTACAATGACTAAACACCTAACGATACACTGCTTCAAGTGCTGCACCAACTTTGGTCAAATAAAAAAAAAAAAAAAAGAATAATCTGCTAAGCTTTAACTACACAATATAAGCAGGTATTGCATATTTTCAGTGATCGGGAAAAATAATAATAATAATAGGAAGACTCAAAATAAAATTTCACAATGCAGCAAACATTCCAAAGAATACTGATCTCCTAAACAGAAGAGCACAGATGCTACAAGATTACACACACTACTCCTATTAGTGGGGTACAACTCAATAGCTATGTGGTGAAGCCTGCCACATCTGACCTGACAATTACATTTACAAGAAGAAATAAAAAGTGTCTCCAAAACGAGTGACTGGGGAGGTTTCTCCCCTCTACCTATTTAGGAACATGTGCAACAATTCCACAAATAATCACTATACAGGGCAGGGGTGTCCAAACTGCGGCCAGAGGGCCACATGCGGCCCAGGATGCATATGAATGCGGCCTTGCTTGAAACGCTTGCTTCCCGAGGAAATAGGAGAAGGGGGACTCTGCCCATTGCCCAGTTAGTAATAATAATATAATAATATGTCTATTATTATCCAGGTGTCCCATATTCCAGTGTATAGCTCCATCTGGTTATCCAACTGGCATTGTAGTTTTTTTCTGTGTATTTCCTTTAATTTTACAAATCAAACGTGTTTGTGTATTTCATGTGTGGCCCCAGACAAATTTTCTTTTTCCAATGTGGCCCGGCGAGCCAAAAGTTTGGACACCCCTGATCCAAGGCAAGGCACATTGATATGGAAACTTTTCATCTTCACGCAAATGAACCTCCAAGAGCGCTAGAGGGGCCTGCAAAGCCCTGCAGGTTTGCTCCAACATTGCAGGCCAACACCTAGCCCATACATTTAATAGGAAATTAAAAATATAAAACACTAAAAAGTTCAGGGGTTAAAATAAAAAGATGAGGAGCAAAGTGTCTTCCCATGAATTTTCATTGACTTAATTGTTTGGGACAGTAGTAAAAGCCCTTTAACAGGACTGATCAAATAGAGTTTAACTCAAAACTTCACTACCAAAAAAATAAAATAATAAAATAAAAGTAAGTGGGCCATATTTTGGCTGTACAGGTGATGGGGTAAAAAGGCAAGTGCCTGGTCTAGGGATTAAAATGTTTTGTCTTAATGCACTCTACTTTATCCTACTATAACTATATAAAAATGAGATACTAACACTAGAACATGCAGAGATTTTTTTCCACATTGGCAGCTTTGCCAAATGGAAAGTATAATATATATGTATAGTATAGGAAACCTTCTTAAAGTTGCATGCGAAGCAAAGGGATGCTCCGCTGTCTGGTAGAAAAAAAATCACATGTATTCTGTTTGTTTTGTTTTTTTTAAGCTTTTTTTTGTCTTTTTTTTCTATTTTTAAGTACATAACATACATGAAGTTTATGATCCAATTTCATTTATTCAGCAAGTGCTGTAACCCCAGTTCACTCAGTATTTAGTCCAGAGTTGCAAGTGATCGAAATGACACGGATACGACTGGACCAATTTTTTTTCGACAGATTCAAAGGGGTCTGATAAAATCCTATGTGTAGGGAACGTGTAGCATTTGTCTGAATTGGCATACTCCATTAATAGTGACTTTAGCTTATAAAATTAAGATATTATGATTTCATTTTAGTTATGTGCTTTGATAACAGAAACTGATTACTTAGCATTTAATGTAGTTAACATATTGTGGTAAAAGCACCATTATGTTTTATATATATTTTTTTTACATTTTCTTTTAGTTTTAAAGGGATACAAGTTTAACAATAAAAAACATAAAAAGCAAAAATAGCTCCCCTTTCTTTTGCAAGGCTGTTTTTACCCCAATAATTTAGAGTCCTAGGGTGAGAGGACTTGGAAAACAAAAATAGAATTTTCAACAATCTCTATCTTACAAAGATATTCACCTATCCAATGAAATTGCACTTTACTCAATCCAAACACGATTGTTATGATTAATTCCTGTCAGTTTCTGTCAAAACAGACCATCTTCCCCATTGCTGTGTTTCTGTGTAATTGTTGAAAATTTGATTAAAAAAGCTTATGTGTAAGTGCAGCATTTTGTAAGTTGAATAGTAGGAGTTCTCAGCATACTCATTAACATCGTTCTGCAACTCCAGAGGAACATTGCCTCGAGGGTCATGGATGTGATTACTCCTTGTCAAAAAAGAAGGGCGGCCATTTTGAATTTGATATGTCACGCAACACAACATGTCAGGTGTGATTGGTAAAACAACTTCATAATTTCAATAGGGGTCAAGAATTTTTTTCTCTCCTCTCCCGTTACTTAGCTTAAGTTGCACTCCATCATTTATAAATAAAACATGCAGGGTTTTGACTACTTTCTTGATTTCTGCAGCCCGTACCCCTAGACAGAGTAGAAGCGCATATCATAATATATGGACTGCTCCTTCACAAGACTTAAAGAAGTATCACACTCATGGAAAAAAAGGAAGCATATGCTTCAGAGAAAATGGTTGGCTTCAGTTGACAAGTGTCTTACAGCAAATCAGTAAATAACATCAGACTAAGCCTATTCAGCATAACCTAATGCTCACACTACTAACAAAACACTTTAAATTCAGTGAAGCCCAACCTTTTCTTTAAGAAGAATTTCTCCAGACTCCAATGTAAAAAAAAAATTGAAATTGAAACGTTATGGTCATTGTCATGCGACCACAGATGTTTTTTTTCTTGAAGTTGTTTTCCTGTTGACATATAAGTTTGTCTCCCCTTCCATTGACACAAAGTAACTGTGCTGTGTTGTTACTTGCTTCCAGGTTACAGAGACGGAAAGGGGCAGGTGGTCTGTCAGGTGCGTGATGGAAATCTGTGACCTTTATCCCAGGTACCAGGACTAAAAAGAAAAAAAAAAGCAACATACTTTATTATGGTCTGAAAACTATTTTACAAATTTCTTCATTGATTTATTACTTCAAATGCTGATATAAACATGCATTTTATTTAATGAGAAATTCAATAAATGTAGGCAGAGTTCTGCAGTCAGTGCAGTTTACATAAAATGACACAAGGGGCATTTAAACAGGGATCACTAGGAGAAGCCAACCATTAACCTTTTTAGCTTCACTAACTTTAGAATTAGGCATTTCAGAGGAATACATATTTATTCATCAATAAATGGTATTATTATTATTATTAATAATAATAATAATAATAATAATAATAATAATATTATAATAGAACTGAGTCATCTTGAATGTACAACACATTTTTTAAATAGAATGGAGCATAAAAAATACACTGCAACCCAGTCTATTCTTGCCAAAACATTAAAATTCTATGGTACCCACTATGGATAGTATTGCCACAGAATTGTTACCGAGAGAGATGGGGAAAAAGGAGATATTTGCCTTGCTTTCACCATTGCATTAAAGCAGCCTTACCAGTGTTGAGGATTTAGGCAAAAATGCATGCCTAGGACATCATTTATAATGATTTGATTTAACCACACCAACAGAACAGAATATGTTTGTACCTGGTTGGTGGACCCTGGATATGCTGCTTTTGTTCTTGTTCTGACTCCATATTTTAAAATAATAGACAGGAGTTATAAACCCGTGCATAACATGGCATCTGCCATAGGCAAAACCTAGTAACTATTTTAACAGCACCGCATACATGTAAACAATATCTGTGACCTACACAAGAACAGCCAACATGCATGCAAGCAATACAATACAGATCCAGCAATGAAGTGCTATCATGGAGATATACTCCCCCAAACTGTCTCTTTAAAACTTAGTAAAAATCTGATCTGCACATTAAAGTGAATTCATTATTTTGAAAGTGAGTCAAGAATTCTAACCATAATGCCAAACCTGCAAATTCTTGTGTTGCTTTTTTTCACAGCCCAATGCTAACTATGGCTCACATGGTGTTTTCCTTGAAAATAGTGAGGTTGATTCCCATATTTTAATTTTCAGTCTACTCATACATGAAAATCATACCGTTTTTGACACACAGCAGAGAGAATCTTCCCAAACCACAGATATTCCTACTTTCAGGATTGCTCCTGTGAGTCCTAAGCTTTGCATTTTAGTTTTTTGTCAAGTGCTTGGTCATGTTCTGGGAAAATTATGGAGCTGAAAATTCCAAAGGAAGCAGTGTCTTAACACAGTATTTTTTGATGAATATAAAACATTTAAGCGTTGTACAACACCTGGGGGGTTATTTATCAAAGGTCGAGTTTTAGAGGTTTCTGAGGGTTTTTATACATCGAATGAACTCATAAATTTTCTAATTTATGAAAAAGCAAGAAATGTAAAAAACTGGAATCAGTGTAGTTGGAGTGAAAAACTCAAATCGTTCTAATTGACGGAGTTTTCTACCGAAACCCACTGAAAAAAACATCATGAAGGCTACATACATCTTCAATTTGTTTAAGGGACCTCTGCCTTTGACATCTACATTTGCCTTTGACATCTATTCAACAGGTTTTAGATGGTGTATTTTTGGATCCAAGCTATTTCCAGTTTCGGGGTAGAATACATTTATTTATTTAAAAAAAAAGAAAAATTCTAGATTTTTTTTAAACCCAAAAATTCGCATTTTGACTGAAAAATACACTTGAATACTCAATATTTTCAGGTAAAAATCAACTCAACTTTTGATAAACAACCCCCTAAGACAGAATTTTGTTAAATATTGAATATAAATAAATTAATATTCACTTTTACTCAATCAGTTTTGTTATATTTGACTGGAACGTGGAACTGGATTAAACTAAAACAAAAGAATCCACAGATGTATCCTTATGTCAGATGTCAAATGTTACACCTGTGTTGATGGTGCTACTTTTTGCAGTGGTAAAATGTATCCATGCGTTGCCTATTATCACCAAACCTTACACATGCTGCCCTTTATTTTTATAGGCATTAGTGATGAGTGATTTTATTCACCAGGTGGTAATTCGGGGGTGCCGGCGCTCATTTTGATGCTGGCAAATTGTCGCCAGCGTCAAAATCTGCAAAACGGGACAAATTTGCCCATCACTAAAAGGCATACATTTCTAAATAAATATGTAAATAGTCATTATAGTCAGTTATTAATCACGATGTTATAGAGGCATAGTAATTACCAGCAATTACAGAAGCATTATAACTACTGAAGGATCACTAATCATAATTTGCTTCTTAAAATAAATGCAAACCACCCTAAAATGTGTATTTATTAGCAAGCAGGTGGAGTGTTCGTTGGCAGTGCAGTTAAGTTTGGAAGAATCCTAAATAAAAAGCAGGAGGCTCAGGGCCTGATATTTCTATGAATCAGCTTTTAAATTATTACCAAATAAATTGTCAGCAATTGCTGCACAGAACAGTTTGCCAAAGTAATAATAGAAGATATATAAGAATATGTCACTTTTATGCTTGTATCTAACTCAATTGTTATGAAGCTCAATATAAAAGAATGCTTGGCCAAAGCTTTTAAGAGAAAAGAAACGGTTCCTTCCTAGGTAGTATTATGAGCTTTACTTCTTCAGCTATTAACATAATTATACACACACAGTTGGGCTATTCGTGTATCTATGAAGGAAATGAAATGAAAGAACCTAGTTATGGTTTCTTTAGATGCAACGTTTAAAGGTAACATTGGGATTCACTGAGCTGAGATCTGAAACAAATACCTTAAAAGGATCCAGCTTCAACTCAATATTTACAATATTCTTGGCCTGATTTATTAACATAGGTGCTAAATTGCACCAGTGTAGTTACCAACAGCAAATATGTTTAAAATATTTCAATCTACCACAAGTAAGAATATAAAAGCAAATATCTGTATGTGAGCAGTGGTGTAACTAAAAAACTTTGTTAGTACAGGTATGGGATCCATTATCCGGAGACCCGTTATAGAAAAAGCTCAGAATTATGGAAAGGTCATCTCCCATAGACTCAATTTTATCCAAATAATCCAAATGATTTCCTTTTTCTCTGTAATAATAAAACAATGTCATGTACTTGATCCAAGCTAAGATATAATTAATCCTTATTGGAAGCAAAACCAGTCTATTGGGTTTATTTCATATTTGCATGATTTTCTAGTAGACTTAAAGCATGAAAAACCAAATTATAGAAAGATACTTTATCCGGGAAAACCCCAGGTCCTAAGCATTCTGGATAACAGGTCCCATACCTGTATCTGTATAATCATTTATACACAAGTAAAGGCACAGAGCATCATGGTCCAGTCATCATGGTGAAAGTCAGCCCTGGTTTAGATATCTGGAGCACTGACTAGGATTTGTGCATAATATCAGGGGTATCTTTATTTTAATATTTATTTGTAACAAAAAACATTATAAGTCAGACTTGACTATAAAGGGTCTGAAAAATGAAAAATTAAACAACTAATAAAAACCTACTTTCCATACTTGTTAAAGGGGTTGTTCACCTTTAAGTTAACATTTAGTATGATGTAGAGAGTGTTATTCTGGGACAATTTGCAATTGGTTTTCATTTTTTATTATTTACGGTTTTTGAGTCATTTAGCTTTTCATTCAGCAGCTCTTCAATTTGCATTTTAAGCAATCTGGTAACTAGGGTCCAAATTTCCCTAGCAACCATTCATTGATTTAAATAAGAGACTGGAATACGAAAAGGAGAGGACCTTACTAAAAAGACGAGTACTAAAAAGTAGCAATAACAATACATTTTGTAGCCATACAGATCATTTGCTTTTTAGATGGGGTCAGCGACGCCCATTTGAAAGCTGGAAAAAGTCAGAAGAAAAAGGCAAATAATTATAAAGCTATAAAAAATAAATAATGAAGACCAATTGACAAGTTGCTTAGATCTTGTACCATTTTCCCTTAACTTTGCTACACCATCATTGTTCCATTTGGGGGAAATACTAAATAAAGCAGCAAAAAGTGTATGTGAGTTCTAATTACTGTCAGTAATCATATTGTGTTGCAATTGATGTGTGGGTGCCCTGCCAGCATCCTTCCTCCTGTAGCTGATATTTATCAACGCTTAAGCAAAATTCATCAAATCTGACGCATATAAATATATATGAATTAGTTGGATTTCTATTCCACTAGAGTGCTGCACTATTTCTTCAAACAATGACAGATTGCCTTGTAAGACTCACATCCATTCAGGAGAAATCTGTCAGCAGTGAAATGCATTGCAATGCACTGCTCCCGGCACACAAGCTGAATGAATGGAGTTGCTTCCACTGTACACTGGGTGCCATACAGACCGGCTGCACCAGCTAAGCACCAGGGGATAGAATGCGTCTTGGCACCATTCTCCAGACTGTACACTGCACCATTAAACTCTTACAGAGGTAAAAAAGTTTTTTCACACATCTTACTATTCATTATGTGCCTTGCAGACAAGGTTACCCCAGAGCAGCTCTGTAATCCTTCACTGAAATAAGCTTTATTGATTACTCTGGTCTATTGTTCCCTTTTCAAGTCCCCCAAGTTCAAGTTCATCCTGGAGTTACATCATGTCTGGTTGCTAGGGGCAACCAGACAGACTCCGACGTGACTATCATTAGCAAGGAACAGTCGGCTCTCCTCCCACCAACCTTCCCCTTTGCTCTGACGTAGCTAACCCACTGCAAACACATTGAAGTATTTATTCTGCTTAATTTATGACCTACCCAGCAAGTGGGACCCCACACTCCAAAAACACTGTTGTATATTTAATTAATCTGTCTTTCTCTGGCACTTGAGAAACTTAGACAAAGAACCAATTATTGAGTTTCACTTTGCACACTTTTTTTCCCTCTTCCTGAGGAGGTTGAATATTTGCATGGGAAAAGAAAAGTATAAGACCAAGTCAAGATCTTCCTTGTTTTTTGCCCTATTGACATTTTTTTTAAATACTTCAGCTGCTTAAGGGAATTTAAAAAAAAAACACTGATATGAATGATACACCTTTGGAGTTAGTATTCAGGGACACAAATCAACTTTCATGACATGTTTAAATTTAAATGCTAACCGCACACTGTGAGAGTTACTTTAAAGGTTAGTTTTTAATCAATAGAAGGTGCTGAGTCGGGAGTTTTATTTTAGCTGTGCAGAGCAGCTCTTGTGTCTTTGTCTGGTGTTAAGGCTTTCAGCTTTTTTTTTTTTTTTGCCTCTTCGTTGAGACAGTTCTTGCAATGCAACGGTTCTGCAGATAAGCTCAACTTTGCCCTAGAACAGCATGATGCCATTAAATCTTAAAATACCAATCATTGCAAATCACCCCTCTTTCTAATTAGGCTGGATGATGGATATACATTTTATACATTCAAAGGGTTAAATTTTAGAAACTGAACGCGTTTATTTGCACTATAAATGGGTAAGTATGAGAATAAGCCCAATAAAATTGTTACAAAGATGATCCTTGTTTGAAACATCAGAAAGGCATACTAGATAAAGAAATACTCTACCATACCATGTTAGAAACCTAGGTACGAATCCCACATAACTATAGAACAGATTTTATTTCCTGGTCCACATTGTTTTGGCAGGCCAATAAACTGCTTGATTAAATTTGAATTAAATTAGACTTGGTGGAACCTTTGCAAAATATCTCTGAAACGCTTATTATAGAATAATAATCACCATTAAGGAGACAACTACGATTCCATTTCTCAAAGCTCTCCACTTGACTTTGCTCAGAAGCAATTATACAAACTGATCCCTATAAGGAAAAATACATTTGCTTCATTAAAGGACATTTTCAATGCACACACACACACTAATAATTGTTAATTGTGACCCAATGGACACAAGTTGCAAGTTGAAAACATGGTCTGATTTATGTGCAAATGCTGCCCATCTGCTCAACAGTTTTGTTGGGTTAGCATCTATTTGGCAGATTTCTGTAGGGGCAGATTTACTAAATTTCTAACAATGGAGTCCTGACAGTTCCTGACATCAGTTCAAATTTTAGCACATTTATTAACATTTACTGACAGCCAGTGAGCTTTTTTTTAGACAAGGTGGTACATCTGCAAAGCATTTCATACTTTCACAAATGTGAAAATGTGTACAGGATCGGCTACAGAGGGTGGTTGTTAATGGTACATTTTCTACTTGGAGTAAGGTTCTTAGTAGGGTCCCTCAGGGCTCAGTATTGGGTCCACTTTTATTTAACTTGTTCATTAATGACTTAGGGGAGGGTGTTGTAAGTAATGTATCAGTGTTTGAAGATGGCACAAAACTATCCAGCCCAATTAATTACATCCAGGATGTGGCATCCTTGCAACAGGATCTTGACAAACCTACAGTGGTCATTCTTCCACTGTATAGAGCACTTGTAAGGCCCCATCTAGAATATGCCGTACAGTTTTGGTCTCCATCACTCAAACAGGACATTATTGTATTAGACAGGGTACAGAGAAGGCCAACTAAGCTGGTGAAAGGTATTGAAAATCTTAGCTATGAGGAAAGACTGGCCAAATTGGGAATGTTCACGCTGGAGAAGAGGCACTTAAGGGGTGATATGATAACTATGTATAAATATATAAGGGGATCATATAATAATCTCTCTAATGCTTTATTTACCAGTAGGTCTTTCCAGCTGACACAAGGTGACGTGTGCTTTTTTTCAACCTTACTTACTATGTTACTACTATGAGTAGTGCTGAACTATAACACCCTAAAAACCCTTATACACCCTAAAAAAGTATATCTTTCAATTAAGTAAACATTTTTTAGTGTTACTTTTTTGAAATAGCAAGGAAAATGTGTTAGATTATTAAAAAAATACAAATATCATAAATCTGCCCCATGTTAATGGAATATATTCTATCTAAGATTGCTTGGCAAACATATATGCCAACATATTTCAAATCTCCACACGAGTGGGAAGAAAGGATTATAAAGATCACAATGAACGTGACATAGAACAAGTGCCATTATAAAGAAGTAGGCTGAGAAGTTTCTGTATTGTACCTAAACATAAGTTGCACTTCTCTATCCTCTTTAACAATGCTTCTTAGTCCTTCTCTTTCTAGTGTTCAAGGTGAAACATCAAAAAGAATTCTGCAGCCCACTACAAGATCTTAGCTTTCCTTTCTCCAGTCAAATGAAGAAGTAATCTCATCAGGTTGAAAAGTGCTGACTAAGGATTTAATAAAGTGCCTGCAGATGTGTGTCATCTCTAAGGTATTCAGCTCATGCAAAACAGTTCCACACCAAATGTGCTTATAAAATCCCATTTAACCATTGCTAACTGAAGTCGGTTTTACTGTCCTCTGAGGACATTTTTTCCCCCTTCTTAATTTACTGCACCATGAAAGTTAAAGCTCTGATCTGCTAGTGTCTGAGGACAGTAGTAAGATTTTATGAACCATAAACAATATATACTCCACTGAATCCTAAACAGGAAGTTCACCACATAAATACATCTGTCTGATAGCGACCGCCCAATTTGACAGACGAATACAAAGCTGGTTTTGACACTGCAATCATTCATGCTGAAACTGCAGATACCATAAAAGAAAGCTTATAGACTGCGCAGCATGTAAATTGCTGTGAAACTGCCATGGTGCTTACTGGGCCTTTTCAAGATGAAGGCAGCAGCTTGTAATGACTGGGGAAGTGATAGATACATTGAAATGAGTGAGGGCAATAAAGGGCACACTGCTGGTTCACTGCTGTCCCACCTCCACACATTCTGTCCCAATCTCCCATGTGATTACATTTCTTTAGCGTGCCATCCACAGGGCACAAGGCTTGGTAACAGAACTGTCTGTATACTAGTACTTACAGGGTTTCAATTCATTTTGCAAGGGGTGCAGCTCTGGGCTTGCTCTTTATAAAGAAAGTGCAGTCCAAATGAGATAGGTTCAGGTAAGACCCTATTTCTCACATTTTCTAAGATTAAATATTGCAAATATTTATGAGGTGACTAAAATACAGGTTGAGGTTTGGGGACTTCATATTATCAATGAAAGTATCATGATTCATTGTATATTGTAAAAACCCATGGAAGTGCTGTCCCAAAGAACAGGATGAAGCCAAACATCGGTAATGCTTATTTACTATCAGGTAGAAAGAGAAAAAAATCGGAGGTTCTGTAATTGAGTTAAATAAAAATTATAACATGACTCTAATACCATTTAGCAATTACTAGACTGTCCCTTTCTTTATCTTCCCCTAATTGTTTACTTTTACAGGCAGATGCCATAATCCTAAATTGCCTATAAAGAAGTAAGCAAAACACTTAATGGTTCTTTTATTGGTTAAAACAGTTATCCTCAACCAGTGATATGTTGCTCACCAACCTTTTGGATGTTGTTCCCAGTGTCCCCAAAGCAAGTGGCTATTTTAAAATTCCTGGCTTGGTGGCAAGGATTGGTTGAATAAAAACAAGAGGTACTACCAAATAAAGCCTCTTGCTAGCTGACAGTCTGCCAAATAGCCAATCCCAGACCATATTTGGCACCCTCATGGACTTTTTGTGATGCTTTTGTTGCTCCCCTTTTTACATTAAACAGTGTCTCACGAGTAAGAAATGCTGGGGACCCCTGGGTTAGAGGGTTTGGCTATACAGTACTTGGTAGGATTTTCAGAGAAAAAAATTATTACCATCAAGAAATACTAATTAGAAGAGAAGAAAGGGAGAGAGCTACAAAAACTCTGAAGATGTGTGGTTTCAATAACAGACAATATACACTATATTGGCTATTTTCATATTATGAGAACATTGTTGCATAAAAGAATATTACATTTTTTCATGAAACCTAACCTTTCCCAGCTTTCTCATTTGACAAAACCATTGTGCTTCACAACTTGAGACAGCTCAATGTATTAAGCTGGCATTTCAGTGTGTAGCTGGCAATAACATCTAGAAGTGCACTTTGCATGAACCATATTTATAATTGTTGCACATGAAGGTAAAAATTGTTCAGGGCAGATATATATATATATATATCTAAACTCAAGTCTTAACACAATTTCTAATATGATGGAATCCATGCAATGAAATGCAAAAAAAAAAGCCTTAATTTATGGTGGGATGCGACTCTGAAGAAACTTCTAAGAATGCATTCTAGACACCGTGAAATTTTCAACACAACAGTAACATCTAAGAACTTCGACTAGTTATGCAGGTTTTGTTGTTAGAATACAGCATGTGCTTTTCATAGGGCATTCTTTCCCTGTACATTTCTGCTCAAAAGTATACTTCTAAAACCTTAGAACAGAATGTCAAGCTCTAGGGCCAAACTAGTAGGTGAATGTTCAAATCTTGTTGCTGATGTTGTTATGGGAAACATCACATATACAGTATTTATCTCCACTTTTAGCAAACACACTCCCAAGAATATAAAGGAAGTGTTTTCAATGATTCCCATTACAGACAAGGCTTATTTAAACTCTTGCACTTTAGTTAAGAAACTGAAGGGGGGGGGGGCGATTTCCCCACACAGTTGTACCCCTGGCCTCTGGCATCTAGAGCAAGTGTGCTTAAGTCTTATGTAAAGAGACTGGACACCCTTCACTATTATTCGGAATATAATGAGAACTCCTATTAGGGACACATGTTTGAAATGCAATCCACTGTAAATTGTATGGCTGGTACTCAGCATCCACATATTAATTATGCATGGTAACTTTAGATATAAAATGAGACTGCAGCTTGCCTCTTACTTTCAAGAAAAGCGGTTCTTCTTAACTCTTTCAAGGCTCAAAACGACATCAGAACAAATTATGGATTTATATAGAGCAATACACATGATAGTATCTCTAACATTTGCTTCTGTTGTCCCCTAAAAGCCTTGCTATATTAGTTCTTGCTTACGCCAAGGATGCCTATGCAATCTGGGTAAAATCTCATGTCTGTAATGGATGGTAGCAACCTTTGTATTGCTGAAAAAAAGAGAAAAAATACTAAGACGAAAGATGTAGGGATGTAAAAACCAATCCCATTTAGCTTTTTTGTTAGGAAATGGCATACTACATAGATCAGAGACTTTTCATCCTATAAAACCCCCACTGTACACAAAGCACAGGAAAATGTGGAGGGGGTATAAAAAGAGGGGGAAAAAAAACCAAAAGCAGCTTAGGATGTGTTAACTCTGCTATTCTGTCGGCTTAAAGAGTATTTTATGCTTGATCAACAGCTCCCTTTTATTATGCCTTTCTTTCATTCATTCAAGACTTCAAAGAGCACAGCGCCAGTGTACCTGATCTTCCAGAGGAACTTGTAAGGGTGTTCTAAAGAAAACAGGGTATTGGGAGCCAGAGACCCCTGTGGACAAGGCAGTTCAAAGAGAATTTTTCAACAATGATTACATTTTGTAAATCTTTTTACCGAGGACAGCTTGTTTCCTGCTTTTTATAAAAAATAGATTGCAGCCATTAAACACAGTCCTGTGCAAAAGAGTCTTTTCGGGGCTGTGATTCCACATTAAAAGAGGGTTTAAAAAGAGGTGGTCATACAGTGAGATAACATCTGATGCTAATGTTGATTCTCACTTAGTAATCACGATTGTATATCTCATTAGAATGCACGGACAGCAGACTTTGTAACCTGCTTTTCCAACTGGGTTGCTTTTATTTCTTGTTTTCACTGCACTGAACAGAAGATGACTGTATGATATGTTGTAAATATAAATAGATTTATTGCAAAGAAAGAAATGCCCAGGAAAAGAGCATACATGCTTGAAACAGTTAATTCTAGACCCTTCGACACAACAGAGCCCTCAAACTGTCCTAGACCTAAAGAACTCTAAGGCCAGTGTCATATTTGCTTGGCTCCATTCCATCCTTTCTTGAGTATGCCATGCAGTACATTTTTCATATCTCTTAGGGGCAGATTTATCAAGGGTCGAAGTGAATTCAAGGGAATTTTCAAAGTAAAAAAATTCGAAATTCGTAGTAATTTTTTTGGATACTTCGACCGTCGAATAGGATACTACGACTTCGACTTCGAATTCGATTAGAAGTAGAATCGTTCAAATATTCGACCATTCGATAATCGAATTACTGTCTCTTTAAAAAAACTTCGACTTCATTACTTTGCCAAATTAAACCTTCTAGAGCATTTTTCTAAGTTTTTGGAAGTCGGAGTAAAATCATTCGATCAATCGCTGAAATCCTTCGAACAGTTAGATTCGAAGAATCTAATCGTTCGATCTAACGATTTTAATTTGACCGCAGGATACCCAAATTCGGTGAAAAAAAATTCGACTTCAATATTCGAAGTTGAAGTATTTCAATTCGATGGTCGAATTTCGAAGTATTTTTAACTTCGAAATTCGACCCTTGATAAATCTGCCCCTTATTGATATATAGACAACTGCAGTGCATACTATGATTATGGTGGGTTAATAAAGCTGAATATCTCAGTTTCATCAGCGTTGATATAGGCATGAATAAGAATGCAGGTTCCAACAGTACTTTAGTATGTGGTCTATTTTCTGAAAAGTTGATTCCACTGTGATGATTGCTATCTCAAATACATTTACTTTATATCTTCTTAAAAAGCACATTCACCTCCTAGCTTATGAGTGACATGCTACAACAGCTTGCATTCATTCAAAATGGTTGAATATTGCATTCTATAAATTAAAATACTGCAATAGTATATGCACTAATCAATACTGCAATATGCTCAGTTATAATAAGCGCTACAATCGATTGGGCATATTTACTAAAGGGTGAATGAAAATTTGGAGAAGTTTCACCAAAAAATACGATTCCCCTCAACATCGCCAATTTAGTAAAATGAGAATATACCAAGTTTTGGAGAAATAAATTTGCAGTGGTTAAAATTCTCTTTGCATTGGCGTAAATTCACCTCTCTTCTCCAGGTGAACTTTCTCCAATTCACTAAGAGCACAAGAACATATATTTTCAAAGAGAAATTTCAGGTTGGCAAATGCTATTATAAAGATAATGAAATCTCATTATCAACATCACTCTTTCCATGCTAATTTTCTCCATGGCGAAAATTCTCTAGAGAATTTTCCCTACTGCTGTTTAATAGGGAAAATATATTGGTAGATTTTCACAGATAATTTATGCCAGGAGAAAATTCACCAAATTTCTCTTGAAAAAGTGTATTTCCGATTTTTAGTAAATATGAGATGTGTTATGAAAATACACATGATGAATGAGTTGAACTTTGGTGAAGTTAGATGAAGAGAAAATTCACACTTCAGTGAATGTGCCCCTATCAATCCACCTTAAAGCTACACAATGGTTCGTACAGTCGTTACACATTTATAAAATGCTTTCATTCTATGATTGGTATCTTAACTGTTGACTATTGCCAATACTATTCAGGCATATATTTTGGACAGAAGTGACAGTGAAACAAACTTGGGATATAAAATGCTATGCTGCAGTAAATGTGACCTAGATTTTATAGATATCGAAGAAGCTTTCGAGACTGTACTACACCAGAGGTTTATATTTAAAGTTAAGACCATAAATCTTTGCCTAGTAAATTGTACTGAAAAATATAAGGCGGATAATTCTCTAGCTGGACCAATTGTGTGTATGAAATGTCTCTGAAATGTGTAACTTAATAAATGTGTTCAAAAAGGAACAGAGGTATTTTTGGGTTATGTAATAAAAGTTGCAAGATAAGTTATTTGTCTAGTCACCTATAACAACTAATAAGCAGGTAGAATATACTGGCCATCTGTTTAAAAACAAACACATTATTGGTTGTTATGTGTTACTGCACCTGGGCAATCAGTCTTTTATTAAGTATGGGGGTTTCTACATAAAATGTATCTCTAACTTTCCTGGAAATACACTTACTGTATCGGTATTGTAGAGAAAGATAAACTATATTGAAAAGAGGAATTTAGTATGTTATTATACCTTTAGGAACTTCACACTTGTCTGTTACATATAATGATTTGTGAGGTCCTGACTGCAGTTAGTTCCTGGATATTTTTTCCCAATTATCTTCCTCATATTTACTGTAGTTCCTTATCCTCAAACGATCATCTGCTTCCCTGTTTCCCTTGATCATCCCTTGTCTCTACTGAACGTTCTATTTTTTTCTCTGACCTTATCCAGATTCAAGTAAGTACTGGCAGCAGCTAAGTCTCAGATCCAAGACATATACTTCTCTTCAGGGGTCACTTACAAACAGAAAAGCAGTGGGAAAAAACAAACACAATCCATAATTTTTTGGTGCTTTGCACCCTAGGCTACATAGTTACATAGTAACATAGGAAGTAAGGTTGAAAAAAGACACACGTCATCAAGTTCAACCTTTTAGTTATTTTTTTAATCTGCCTAACTGCCAGTTGATCCAGAGGAAGGCAAAAAAAAAACATCTGAAGCCTCTCCAATTTGCCTCAGAGGGGGAAAAAATTCCTTCCTGACTCCAAAATGGCAATCGGACTAGTCCCTGGATCAACTTGTACTATCTCCCATAACCCTGTATTCTCTCACTTGCTAAAAAGCAATTCAACCTCTTCTTAAAGCTATCTAATGTATCAGCCTGTACAACTGATTCAGGGAGAGAATTCCACATCTTCACAGCTCTCACTTTAAAAAACCCCTTGGGAATATTTAGGCGGAAACTCTTTTCTTCTAATCAGAATGGGTGACCTTGTGTCAGCTGGAAAGACCTACTGGTAAATAAAGCATTAGAGATTTTATTATATGATCCACTTATATATTTATACATAGTTATCATATAAACCCTTAAGCGCCTCTTCTCCAGTGTGAACATCCCCAATTTGATTTTCCATACCTTTCACCAGCTTAGTTGCCCTTCTCTGTACCCTCTCTAATACAATAATGTCCTGTTTGAGCGATGGAGACCAAAACTGTACGGCATATTCTAGATGGGGCCTTACAAGTGCTCTATACAGTGGAAGAATGACCCCCTCCTCCCTTGACTCTATGCCCCTTTTAATACAGCTCAAGACCTTATTTGCCCTTGATGCTGCTGACTGGCATTGCTTGCTACAGCCAAGTTTATCATCTACAAGGACTCCAAGGTCCTTTTCCAGAATGGATTTGCCTAGTGCAGTCCCATTAAGGGTATAAGTGGCTTGGATATTCTTAATGGGACTGCCTCAGATATTCTTAATGGGACTGCCATTAAGGGTATAAGTGGCTTGGATATTCTTAATGGGACTGCCTCAGGTCTTTGAGCACTCTGATTCACAGGGTCCCCTTGATAAGCATAAACGTATCCCTTGTGGGGTTTACAGCTATGCCACGGCATATAAAAGCATTTTATGCTTAACAACTTGATCACATTTTATTAGTTCATGTTCAGTTTTAAACTATATGAAGCAATGTTTGGGGTTTATGGCTAAACCTCATTTACATATGATCTTTCTACCTTCTCGCCACACTCTGTTTCCAGGGCCCAGCAAAGGAATGTCTTATAGCTAAGGCCCACACAGCTTTCTCAGACATTTTAAGGCTTGAGATTGAACACCAAAGTAGCACAATTAAATAGTTTCATAGCATTACTGCAGTGAGAACAGACTGTCACATATCCTCTCTAAATTGTGTAGCAGACTGATACTGCTATATTACATGTATAATGAGCATATTTAATGGCTAAGCTTTTAGCTATAATAAAGAACTACACTTTTAGTCTTACAATATAGTAAGAATAAACATGCTTTTCCAGTATTTACTTCTTACTTCAACAATTTTACTGCATTCTATGGACTCCAATGCGTTTCATGAATTTTTTGCCATTTCCTTTTGGAGAAAGCTAAATGAGACAGATTTGTTCATCACTACTTCCTGGGTCAGAATTACAAGCATTGCTACAAAGTCTTCTATGAACTGTACTCTCTACACCTGATATACCTACCAACAAGACTGGTTTGTGTAGAGTTTGTGTTTAATCACACAACAAATCTAGTGGTAACTGCTACCAATGAATTTCATATACAGGTATAGGATCTGTCATGCAGAAACCCATTATCCAGAAAGCTCTGAATTATGTGAAGGCCATCTCCCATAGACTCCATTTTAATCAAATAATTCAACATTTTTTTTAATAATTTCCTTTTTCTCTGTAATAATAAAACAGTACCTTGTACTTGATCCCAACTAAAATATAATTATCCTTAAAGGGATACTGTCATGGGAAAAAAAATTCAAAAGGAATCAGTTAATAGCCAGCAGAATTCTGCACTGAAATCCATTTCTCAAAAGAGCAAACAGATTTTTTTTATAATCAATTTTGAAATCTGACATGGGGCTAGACATATTGCCAATTTCCCAGCTGCCCCAAGTCATGTGACTTGTGCTCTGATAAACTTCAACCACCCCCTCCCTTTCCCCCCCCAGCAGCCAAACAAAAGAACAATGGGAATGTAACCAGATAGCAGCTCCCTAACACAAGATAACAGCTGCCTGGTAGATCTAAGAACAACACTCAATAGTAAAAACCCATGTCCCACTGAGACACATTCAGTTACATTGAGAAGGAAAAACAGCAGCCTGCCAGAAAGCATTTCTCTCCTAAAGTGCAGGCACAAGTCACATGACCAGGGGCAGCTGTGAAATTGACAAAATGTCTATGCCCATGTCAGAATTCAAAATTGAATATAAAAAAATCAGTTTGCTCTTTTGAGAAATGTATTTCAGTGCAGAATTCTGCTGGAGTAGCATTATTAACTGATGCGTTTTGAAAAAAAACATGTTTTCCCATGATTGTATCCCTTTAATTTGAGGCAAAACAGTCCTATTGGGTTCGTTTAATGATTAATTGACTTTAAGTAGATTTAGGGACTTATGCCAAAAACTCAAAAAAATTTAATTTTGTTTAACTATAAAATCTAAATTTTTAGTGGAAAAAAAAAAAACTCATAAAAGGTCATGTACTCTTTTTGTTTATTTCATTAATAGTAATGATTCAGCAATCGCCACCAGAAATCTACCCCATGCTGCTAAATATAAAATATGTAAATAGAATGTAAAATATGAAAATAGAAATTATCCTGCCAACTGCAAATGTACATTTGTTTTATGAATTCAGCCCTGAGTGGTCACCAAACATGGTCAGTGTGTTCCTCAAAAGAATCCTAAGTTTTGTCAAGACTATAGGGTTTTGAACTGATCCAAACATACATATATATGGTGCACCTTTTATGTCTGGTTTGGAAACCATGTTATACAGTATGTCAATGTGCAATAATCTTGATGTACAAAGTTTTTTATGTCCAAAGTATTGTAAATGATAAAATTCATAATCTTTCACCATTTTATAAGAAGTTATGTAGAAACCTACAAAAGTCCAAATCTTACCAGTAAATGTAAGCTGAAAGTCAAGAATACAAACCTCTATTACAATGAAATATAGAGAGACTGCAGTCTGAACCAGTTATGCCTGGGCAAAAATTTCTACAAACTTTCACACAAGTGATTTATGTTTCCCTGCACATCCCTGCCTACAGAAAGAAAAATCAATTGTATTGACAGGATGAGTTCTATACTGCCAATCAAGCAAATGTGATTTGATAGTACCCTTAAGCATTTCAGGGATAAGGGAAGGAATACAGAGTGTGTTCAAGTCTGTATCAGCTGTCCAAGATCAATGCTTGCAATGAAACTACTGGCTGCATGATGCACCCAACTACCACTATAAATAATGTACACTCTGCTGATTAACTTAGTGTTCTTTGCAGTGTAAACACATAAAGATGCATAAGTTAAAAAAGGAAGGAACTAAGAGTAATAATTTATTTATACATTTTGCATCATTTGGGCACGTTCTCACATTCCATTTTTTTTAATGCAACAATTACTGTACCAACAACCCTGACAGACAGGGTCAATATATTGATTCACAGCCTGATGCAGTAACATAGCAGACTCATTTCATACACTATTTTCTGATGTGTGACTAGGCACTAAATGGAGTTGGAGGAGAATAGCAAACAAACAAACAAACAAACAAACAAAAACAATACAACTTTAACCATTTTTGTTCCATGATATGATTAGGAATCCTTTGCTGAAAGACATTATAACATTCACACTGTTGCACACAGACCAGCAGGGGATTGCCTAGATAGGTGTTATACATACCTCCCAACATTTGAAAACTAGAAAGAGGGACAACATTTCATGTTCGGTGACATATTTGGACCTCTACAATTTTATGGTCACACCCCCTACATACCATGTCCATTTTACAAAAATGTTCAAGTTATGGAAAGTATGAACACATTTCTGAGGGTTTTAGGGCCATGTTTTACGTGTTATTACAGTTCTGCTAATGAATTGCCATTTAAACTGTAAGTTCCAGTTCTCCCAAGAGACTTATCTTAAATAGTTACAATTCAGTATCGTTGTTTATCTTAAATTGTTACAAATGTATCTAAGTGCAAGAGTATTCTGGGCTCTCTGCTATGGGGTATATTTATCAAAATGTGAAGTTAGACATCACCATTCCAGTAGAGTGAAATACTGCCTGTCTCCATTCATTTCTATGGGATTTTTAAAGGTGTGTTTATCAACTTTCATCCTTTGATAAATAAGCCTTTAAAAATCCTATAAAAATGAATGGAGAGAGGTGGTATTTCACTCTAGCAGACTGTGGTTATCTCTAACTTCACTCTTTGATAAATATACCCCTTTGTATCTTTTTCTGGCTGTTCAGTGCAGAGATCAAACAGTAAAAATCCTGGACTGCGGGTTGAGCTCTCAAAATCGGGACTGTCCTGGAAAAAACAGGACAGTTAGGAGGTATGTTTATAGGATAAAACTGACTACAAGCAGTGTAAAATATCTGTGGGGTCTAAACTAGTGTTTATGTATTTAGCTTTAACAATGTTTTAAGGGAAGGCATAGTTAGAAGACAGATAGCTTATCGGCAAGTTACAGCCAAGGTCAACTTGCAACTGAAATATCAAGTTACACAATATGTTTTTATTATATTAAAATTTTCTTCATTTAAATACATTTCATTTTTTAAAAATAAAAATAAGGAAACAAATAATGTGATAATTTTATTTGTCACATTTGCTTGAAAGAGACATACAGTTTCCTCAGACCTCTTTGCAACTAGGATATGTATGCATTTCCATTGCCCTTCCCTCTGGATTCTTAATACTCTATGGGGCCTATGTATTTTTGCTCAAGCCGAAAAGCTTGTATATATAAATAGGCCCCTATATGTCTGTGCAGCTCTGACTGCTGCGGATAGTAAAGCTTAGAAGGTCCCTAGCTGCTCTGCCAGGCCCGGATTTGCGGCAAGGCCGCATAGGCCCGTGCCTAGGGCGGCAAAAAATAGGGGCGGCATGCCGCCCAGCCGCATTATGGGGACGTTCAACTACACCAGCTGCACCGGCTTTTTTTCGACGGCGCGCTGCGAAGGCGGGCGCTAGGACCGCACGGCCGCCTGGTCGGACCGCGCGGCCTAGGGGCGGCCGGAGAAGAAATCCGGTGCTGTGCTCTGCAGGAGCATACTTTCGAATGGCAGGGAAGCATTGGGGTTTATTTGGTTGACCTGACTAGCCTTAGCTAATCTCTACATGAAACAACCTTGTGCCTTCCTTCCCAGCTGTGCAGAACTTGAGCAGCTCTGTTTGTCCCTGTAGTGCAGCCAGCGACTGTGTAGAGATTTGTATCTGCAGCAGTCAGAGCAAGTAAATGAAGGGGGAATTTCACTGCATATAATCAGGTTTTTTTTAATTTTTTTAAATGGTACATATTTTTTAATTGAAGTATATAGGGGACAAGTATCTTTTTAAAGTAAAGAAAGTAAAAATCGGATTTTATTTTTTGCCTTTATTTTTAATGTTCCTAGGCTACTGTACCTACAGCAATGGTTAAAAGTTTTTGTTCGTTGGTTAAGCATGGTTTTATGCGTAATAGATCTTGCCAGATTAACTTAATTTCTTTTTATGAGAAGGTAAGTAGAGACCTCGATTCTGGGATGGCAGTGGATGTGATTTACCCCTCTATTTTACTGGTTAAATTAAGGAATGTTGGCCTGGAACATAGTATTTGTACCTGGATAGAGAACTGGCTAAAAGATAGTACTGTTTCTATTTTTGCAGATGATACTAAATTGTGCAGAACTATAGGTTCCATGCAGGATGCTGCCACTTTTGATTTGTCTAAGTTGGAAAACTGGGCAGCAAACTGGAAAATTAGGTTCAATATTGATAAATGCAAGGTTATTTATTAGAAATAAACAAAAATGTTTAAAGTATTTTATAGCCTATTCATGACAGAAAACTTAAAAACAAATAATGAAACACATTTTAAAAAACAACATAAGAGCTCAAGTATAAGAGCCCCACTTTTAATGCACACACACATTTCTTTTTTTGGGTAAAGTTGTCTGGTTGGTGCAACCGGAGCCAATTTGCAGTGCATTTTGAATCCAATAAAGTAACGATACTGCTTGCAAAAATAGCTCCTTCCTGTCCAGTGATAAACTAGATAAGAATGTAATAAAGGTGCTCCAGTTTCATCAAACACTCATATTGCACTGGATTTGTGTGCTCTAATATAATACATACGTAGAGATTATATATCAAGGGCACTACATATCTAGATTTAAAGTGGGATAAAGAGGGATTTAAGATACTAAACGTCAGGCTGGTTCTTCACTTTATTATGGCTTTGGTCATGTTTAAACAGTAGCACCCCAAGTAAATGTAGTAGAAAGATTATCCATCACACATTCCCAAGGCACCGAATAATGCTGTGCTTACTGCATAATAATTCATATAGCGTTAGTTGTCAACACTGGTGACAATGATGTTAAAGAAACATTTTACATAATAGCTTGCAGAAAACTAATATGCTTTTGTTTTAAGGGGGGATTGCAAAAAAAACAATAAACATTGCTATAATTCTAGCACAAACCTAACAAATATAAAAAAATAATTACAAGCTAATCGAAAAAAAAAAAAAGAAAAAGGAAGAAAATGCAGACTATGCACTGCCCACCTGTTGTTTGGAATGGACAAAATTGGGGAAAGAGACTGACTGGCAAGTTAAAATCCCAAAATAATAACACAATAATGGATACTGGATACTGAATCCAGAAAAGTAGGACTATAGAAAAAAGCAAAACCCCTATTCAGAAAAAATTAATGCTATGGGATAGTCAGTTTGGTCTCAATTGGGGCAGTGTTTTTTCTATAGTCCTACTTTTTTGGATTCAGTATCCATATTAAATAAAAAACACCTGCTTATTAAAAATATGGCAGTTTAATACTGTGTAATCTTTACTGGTAATTCAGCAAACACAGGAAGAGGAGAGCTTAACATTGCAATAATCACTGTACATTAATTAACAGGGATGTTACGCTACCATTATAAGCATTAAAAAAAAAGAGCAATTCAAAGCAAGAGTTCCTCAGTCATGCCACAATGTCACTGCATTCATAAAATAAATCAGATGAAATAGACCCGTTTTGGCCACTATGAGGTAAAATGTCAGGGATCCAAATCACATGATTTACAGGGGGCTTCACCTGCTCTTCACCTGTGGTTTTATGTCAACAAGTCCAATCCATGCCAAGCTCAGCAATTGCTGAGATAGTGTAAATACATTTTTGGTTTTAAATAGCACAACAGAAAGGTTGTGTTTAATTAACTCATACATGTAAAAACATGATTATGTCAAAAATTATTATGCTAAACTTTTTAATAACTGGAAAAAATTGGAAGAAAACAGTATCTCAGGATTATTGATCTCAGACTTAAAAGACTAAAACATGTCCATATAATATCACTGATCCTCTTGGGTTCACAGTAAAAGGCAACAACTACTTCACTTTGTCCATTGTAAAGTTATGTGTTCTGGGACTTGAAGTTTCTTTGCTTTCCAGAGAATCTGCAACACCCACTATGAAGAGTTTCTACAGAATCCAACATGCCACAATGGAATAATAAGGGAAGATTGTATCATACTTACCGTGATCTTCCTTTCCTGGACACTCCATGTCATACTTACCGGGATAGCCCCGCCCCAGTGCTCCCATCAGAAGGACCCTCCCCAAAGCTTTAAAAGCCCAACCCCACCCCCCAGTCCGGTGTCTCGTAATAAGCTTCTAGAAACTACCGAAAAAGGGATGGGAAACCTGACATGGAGTGTCCAGGAAAGGAAGATCACGGTAAGTATGATACAATCTTCCCTTTTCCTGGACACTCCATGTCATACTTACCGGGACTTAGCAAGCTAATATCCCAATGGGAGGGAATTTGTTACACATAAGGAAGTGGCCGAGTATAATCTATACCAGATAAAACTCAGAAGAATGAAACCCCCAAAGGTGGACCAAAATCACCTTGTGGAAATCTGTGAACTCTATTTTCAGAGGAAATGGACTGGAAGAGAATAAAGGAAATAGTACTCCTTAAAGGAACCCACACCAAAGTAAGGATACCGAGTGTGAAACCAGCATGACAATTACATTTAAAAAGAGAGAACTCTCTCTTAATTAAATAGAAGCGGATAGGAACCCAGAGTAACACTTCTACATAGTCTTACTCCTACTACATACCAGCACGTTTATTCCAACCGCATAACATCCACAAGAGGACTCTTGGAAATGGCTCAAAAGCATGGTACCTGCAAAAGAGGATTTAGTAGGGGGAAGGAAAAATACCATCACTAGTATTCTACATGACCCCGCTCTGTATGACACTACCGGTACATGGCATCACCTAGTGTAGTTCCCCGGCTCTTTAATACTAAGGAACCTGTATTTATTCTAGACCATAACCAATACACCTCTCAATGAGAGGTCCATAGAATGACTTATGGAGAAGGAGTGCTGCCAATGTGGGAATACCTTACCTGCCCTGTGAGGTATCTAGAAGCATTCTGCAGTCTGTACAGATTGAAATTGTTTTTTATCTTTAGCTCATGATCCAACACCAAACAAGACTGGATAGTATTAAAGATCAGCGTGCCCTGGAGTAGACCAGGTAAAAGAAATGCCTGCAGATATGCATAACCTTGCTATGATACAGTCCTCGAGCCTTCACAGATGTGACCTGTACATAGCTGGAGTTATTGTACCCCATAGATTGGGCCTATAAACAATCTGTATGGCCTGCTCCCATGAGTTTACCATGTAGGAAGAAATTTGAATGACTCAAGGAAGTATTACAACCAACAATACTGCTAGAGATTGGTTATTCTCAAATCCCTGGACATGGACAGTACCATCCTTAAGTGTTCAAGATTAAAATTAATCTAGGTATGGAGATATAATTATTTACCTATTATTCTGCAATGGAACTCCCCTACTAACCATACTAGCATGTCCAAGCCTGTTGGCAAGAGATGCAATAACCAGGACCTTGCCTAAGGCTGATACTGCAGCCTTGGTCTAAAAGGATAAAGTGTATAAGACCCTTTTTATAGCTTGATGTTAAGCCCTATGATACTTACCTCAACTAGCCAGGCCAGTCTATTGTGGTGTAAAAGGCTAAACCCAGAGTAACATAGACCTTTAGAAAAACCAGCATGCCAAGATTGCATGCTTCCTGTCCACCATATGGATTAACATTACAGAATAGCCTGTTATAACGAACCTGTGGATCAAAACTTTTAGCTATAACTGAATTGATGGAGAATACCTAATTTTACAGCCAGCTTTATATGGTACCCATTAATATAATATGTCCCATGAATATATAGTCCGAGAGCTGACCCCTATTGTATTGGAGACAAACTAAATAGGTCTGTACTATAAAATACCTCATTGCAAAGCTCTAAAACCCTGTGGCAGTAGTGAATACAGTATACAGTATGTGATTTAACCAAACATTTGCACTGACTGATGCACCCACTGTCTTCCAGACTGAGACCAGATAAGTTGCACCCCTGTAACCAAGAAAGAGATCCTGATGAATATCATACTAGTTTTATAAATAGACCTTGATTTATCATTGGAATATACAGAACACTTATCTTGCCTGATATCCAGCTGTGGCGATATTAGAATCCTTGTTAAATGAATATATGACTGTATACATGTCTACGTCCATTTAGCCCCAGGCCAATCCTATCGCAGAAGCAGGATACGTATTTATCTTATTTTCTTAATCAGCAGGAAAAAGTCCAGTCGTAGAACCTAGATTCTAATTAGTGAGATCCTTAAGACTGATAACTATTCCAACAGCCTATAGTTGAATGTAAGCAAATATATGGACCACGTCGACTTCAAAAGTTGTGGTCTACAAGTTCATGTTATAATACAGCCATTGTATAATACCTACCTGCTGTTTGACTATTGCATAACACCCATATGCAATATAGTCGTATACCTTTAAACCAGAATTGGCCACTACTCTCACACCATCTTTGTAACGGTGCATAATCCTATATATTACATAGCATTTATATGAATCAGAATTGGCCTTAGCCAATCCATTTAGACAAGATACATGTCTACATCAGTTACCACCTTTACTGTATCTGTAACCCATATACCGATTGTGGCATACTTACCGGGACACAGTCCCCTAAGCCATTATGGACTGCTGTAAATAAGGGTATAATACTTATCTGCAACACAGCTGACGTACTTAATTAAGTTCATAATACCTATATCTGACTTGGCTAGTGCCTTTAAGTCAGTCTTGGCTGCTGTTATCAGCAAGCATACGTTACCCTATTGGCTTATTTGCAAGAGTAATCCATGCTTATAACCTAAATCAAAGTTACTTGAAACAGACATGACCCAGGGATACTGGAGCCTTAACTTGTGTTACCATGCTTACATACAAACCTGAAGGTTATATAGGCACCCTCCGGAAATGCCTAGAACCTTACCACACCCATTACTCATCAGTTTAACATTTACCTTCAGTTTGGTTGTTCTATTGATTGGTGTCCAAACCAGAGATATGTATAGCATGTTCATTTACTTTAGTTATAACCTTAGTAAGCACCAAAGCCACTGAAATGTTTAAGCATATACATACAGTAAGGTTATAGTAGTGACCAGTGGCTGGCCCAATTAATGTATGACATGTGCATTAGTATGTGGTTATTATAGCCAGCTCCGAACCACTGATGTTACCCCATCTACATTCAGTTTGGTGTAATATTAAAAAGTGCCTATACCAAAAATGTCTAACATGTACATTCATATTTGGTTATTAAAACCAGCTCTGGAACCACTAAAAAGTTTCCACATATGCAGTCAGTTTGGTTACCACATAATGCAGTGACAGGCCCAGAAATGTATAACATATGCATTTATATTTGGTTATTCAAGCTAGCTCTAGAATCACTGAAATGTTTCACATATACAGTCAGATTGGTTACTGCCTTATGCAGTGACCGGCCCATAAATGTATAACATATGCATTTGTATTTGGTTATTAAAGTCAGTTCTAAAATCACTGAAATGTTTCCACATATACAGTCAGTTTGATTACTAGAAAATGCAGTGATAGACCCATAAATGTAGAACATATGCCTTTGTATTTGATTATTCAAGCCAGCTCTAGAATCACTGAAATGTTTCCACATATACAGTCAGTTTGGTTACTGCCTTATGCAGTGATAGGCCCCTAAATGTATAACATACACATTTTGTTTCCACATATACAGACAGTTTGGTTACTGCCTTATGCAGCAACAGGCCCATAAATGTATAACATATGCATTTGTATTTGGTTATTAAAGCCAGCTCTAGAATCACTGAAATGTTTCCACATATACAGTCAGTTTGGTTGCAATATTCAGTAGTGCCAGGACTAGGAATTCCTACATAATGCAGACAGAGCACTCTGCCCAAGAATAAAGAGGCCCCTTTCTCTGGCTGCCCATCCCAGCTAGCCAGTATCCACATGCTCACACATATACACACGCATATACATACATATATAAACACATATATATACTGGCTAAACAGTTTACTTCCTTCCATACAGCAATGTCTAAGCTTCTAAGCTAGCTAAATCAGAAGCAGAGTAGAAGAAGTACATGTTAATTTAGTTCACAAACCTATACTATAAAGGAAGAGTTGTAACACAGAACCTTACCTGATGTTTCAGATAATCAATCTGAGCTGCTAAGGGAGGGGGTGGGAGGGGATCTACCTGTTCATTAACTGAACCTGAATACTGACCTCCAGACTAATTACCCAATTACCTGCAGCTGCTGTAAACCGAACCTGCAGATCAACATAGTATTCTCAGTGCTGAAATAAGAAGGCTAACATTGTATTTGCAACATTCACATAACATATAGACAAGTCTTGCCTTAATGCTGCTTTCAGACCCTGCAGATCATCATTGCATAGAACTGCTCTCAGCACGTAGAAACAGTTTTGCATTATCACTGCATTGCATTATCATTGCTCATTGAACGTATATATCAGCCTTGCAGCTGCACAGTTCTTCCAATGGCCAACATGGCTCATACTTTTTTAAGAGTTAGGAGACTCTGGAACAAGGTGGCATTCTCAGCTTAAATTTAGCTTTAACTGCCAGTAGATTTAAGACCTCAGGGTTTTCTTTTATTTAACCCCGGAAGCTGCCAATTACCTCAACCTTGGGAAAGTCTTTTGAGGGAGGCAGCTGGCTCTGACACCTAAATTCCTCCAGAAGAAAAAAATAATACCCCCATGTGGGGGAAAAAAGAGAAGGAGGCCATAAGGTTCAGGCCGCTAACTAAATATTTGTTATCAGAATAACGTACCTAACTGCCACCTCCCTCTCCCATCCGTAAAAATCATAAAGGGTGTATGAGCCATATAACCCAATGCCGCTGGACGCTTTTTAGACATGCCCAGGTAGGCATACGGATGGGGGGACATAGCACTTGCCACAGACCTGGATGTAATCAGGCTGGAGGGCACATGGATCAAGGAAAGCAATGATATTAGCCACAGTAAAAACTGTGCCTACCTGATCCAGATGTTTAAACACTGAAGATTCCACCTGAGGTAATGTGCTTAGGGGTAAAAGATCACCAGGACCAACCCGAGTCCCTAGGACGCTAACAGCAGCCCTACTGCTTCCCCAAGGTTAAAAAGAAAACTTGCTTCTAACAGGAGCAAAAAAAAAAAAAAAACTGAAGCAGAAGGAAAAAAAGACACCGGACTGGGGGGTGGGGTTGGGCTTTTAAAGCTTTGGGGAGGGTCCTTCTGATGGGAGCACTGGGGCGGGGCTATCCCGGTAAGTATGACATGGAGTGTCCAGGAAAATGGATTACACGGTGAGCCTAAGGGAGTGGTTTCTTTCAATCTGTGCAATCATATATGTCTTTGTAAAACCCCAACTACATGATTTCATGTCAAAGAGGGAGGTACAGTAATATGAATAAGTTTGGGAACCCCTCTCAGCCTGCATAATAATATACTTTCAATAAAAAAGATAACAGTGGTATGTCTTTCATTTCCCAGGAACATCTGAGTACTGGGGTGTTTTCTGAACAAGTTAGTTCAGCATTATTCAGTTGTATGAAATTAAATCAAATGTGAAAGGCTGGCTGTGCCTCTCAGAGGTTTAAACTGTCAATTTCCACTGTAAGGAATGTAATGGGGAAATGAAAGGCCACAGGCACAGTTGCTTTAAAACCCAGGTCTGGCAGGCCAAGAAAAAGTAAGGAGCGGCATATGCGGAGGATTGTTAGAATGGTTACAGACAACCCAAAGGTCACCGCCAAAGACCTGCAAGAACATCTTGCTGCCGATGGTGTATCTGTACATCATTCTACAAGTCGAGGGTTGGATGAATTCAACACAATATCAACAAATTCTTCAAGATAATGTTCAAGCATCAGTCACAAAGTTGAAGTTATGCAGGGGTTGGATATTCCAACAAGACAATGACCCTAAACACACTTGGAAATCTACAAAGGCATTTATGCAGAGGGAGAAGTACAATATTGTGTAATGGCCGTCGCAGTCCTCTGACTTGAATATCATCAAAAATCTATGGGATGATTTGAAGCAGGTTGTTCATGTTTGGCAGCCATCAAATTTAACTGGAGAGATTTAGTATGGAAAAATGGTAAAAAATACTGTCATCAAGAATCCAGACACTCATCAAAGGCTATAGGAGGCGTCTAGAGGCTGTTACATTTGCAAAAGGAGGCTCAACTAAGTATTGATGTAATATCTCTGTTGGGGTGCCGACATTTATGCACCTGTTTTGGTTATGATGCACCTAATTTTGTTATGATGTATATTGCATATTTTCTGTTAATCCAATAAACTTTAAGGAGCAGATGTATGAAGGGTCGAATATCGAGGGTTAATTAACCCTCGATATTCGACTAGGAATTAAAATTGTTCGACTTCGATTTTTTAGGAGGTCGAAGTTTTTCTTAAAGAGACAGTACTTCAACTATCGAATGGTCGAATAGTCGAACGATTTTTAGTTTGAATCGTTCGTTTCGAAGTCGAAGTAGTAGTCGAAGGTCGAAGTAGCCCATTCGATGGTCGAAGTAGCCCAAAAAACACTTCGAAATTCGAAGTTTTTTTAATTCGAATCCTTCACTCGAGCTTCATGAATCGGCCCCTAAGTCACTGCTGAAATACTACTGTTTCCATAAGCCATGTTATATATTAAAAGGAAGTTGCTACTTTGAAAGCTCAGCTAATGATAAACAAAACTCCAAAGAATTAAGAGGGGTTCCCAAACTTTTTCATATGAGTGTATATCTTCCCTGTAAGTAAAGTGTTTGGCAATCACAGAGTTAAAGGGATTCTGACATGATTTTATGGTGCAAGTTTTTATTTCTAAATTACACTGTTTACACTGCAAATAATTCACTCCATCTCAGGTAGTTTTGCCTGGTAATGTGCTTTCAGAAAGAGCCAGTGATGCACTATGGAACTGCTTTCTGGCAGGCTATTGTTGAACTGCTTTCTGGCAGGCAATGTAACTGAAGGTGTCGCAGTGGGACCTGGATTTTACTATTGAGTGCTGTTCTATTAGGGAGCTGTTATCTTGTGTAAGAGATCTGCTCTCTGGTTACCTTCCCATTGTTCTGTTGTTAGGCTGCTGGGGGATGGGGGGAGGCGGTGGTATCACTCAAACTTGCAGTACAGTAGTGACCGAAGTTTATTAGATCACAAGTCACATGACTGGGGGCAATAGGGAAACTGACAATATGTCTAGCCCCATGTAGGGTTGCCACCTTTTCTGCAAAAAAATACCGGCCTTTCTTTATATTTATCTTTTTTTCCTATTAATAACATTGGGATCAGCCATCATTTTTACCCGCCAGGCCGGTAAAATACCGGCCAGGTGGCAACCCTAGCCCCATGTCACATTTTAAAATTAAATATCAACTCAGTTTGCTCTTTTGAAAAATAGATTTCAGTGCAGAAGTCTGCTGGAGCAGCACTAATAACTTATGCGTTTTGAAAAAAACATGTTTTCCCATTACAGTATCAGCGTAAAAGTAGGGATGCACCGAATCCACTATTTTGGATTCGGCAGAACCCCGAATCCATCATGAAAGATTCGGACGAATACCGAACTGAATCCGAATACTAATTTGCATATGCAAATTAGTGTTCGGAAGGGGAGAAAAAAAAGTACTTCCTTGTTTTGTGACAAAAAGTCACGTGATTTCACTCCTCACCCCTAATTTGCATATGCAAATTAGGATTCGGTACGGTCGGACAGAAGGATTCGCCCAAATCCGAATCCAGGCTGAATCCTGGCTGAATCCCGAACCGAATCCTGGATTCGGTGCATTCCTAATTAAAAGGAACCTTCATTTAACTCTTTATTAGATGTTTACACAGAAAAAAATAACTGTACAAAATCAGATTTTTCCCTGTTCTCGCCAACCTCTCTTGCTTCATTACTATTTATAAATTACAAAAATACTTTGGGATTTGTTTTACTCTTCAAAGCAATGTCCTTTTTACTAATTGAGCTTGCCTCATTGCCTTTTTGCATTCTTTATTGGTTTCTTGTTCCTGATAAACATTTCATCTGACCCTGCTTACATGAATTCTTTAAATGCAACTTTTTTCTTCTCAATGTCAATACTAACTTTTCTGTCAAACCATAATAATTTTGATTTGCCATATTATTCCTTGTAAAACAAAGGGAATATACTGACAGGTTAAGTTGGTAAGTTTTGAAGACACCCCATTTGGTTTCTATCATTAACCCTATAAATTATTTACCAGTTAAAGGAACAGTAACGTCAAAAAATAAAAGTGTTTTAAAGTAATAAAAATATAATGCAGTGTTGGCCTGCACTGGTAAAACTGCTGCGTTTTCTTAAGAAACACTACTATTGTTTATATAAATAAGCTTCTGTGTAGCAATGGGGGCAGCCATTCAAAGGAGAAACGGCTCAGGTTACACATCAGATAGCAGATAAGCTCTGTCTGTCTAATGGTGTTATCTGTTATCCATGTTATCCAGTGTTACTGTTCCTTTAATGTGCTGCAGACATGCCCTTTATAATTATAAAGCTAGTGTGTCTAAATTAGACATTAGAATACCCAAAGTTGTCACTTAGCATATTCACAAATCAGTTTGCTTTTCTATTACTATATTTAATAGGGAACACTTACTATGCTCTGGGACACAAGTACTAGATACAAATGTGTACTTAAGAAGCACTTACACCCCAGAGCAAACTATGCTTTGCCTAAATATAAGCCTAGGGGCCCATTTACTTAGCTCGAGTGAAGGAATGGAAGAAAAAATACTTCGAATTTCGAATATGGCTTCTTCTACCTTCGACTACTACTACGACTTCGAATCGAACTATTCGAAGTAAAAATCGTTCGACTATTCGACCATTTGATAGTCGAAGTACTGTCTCTTTAAAAAATTCTTCGACCCCCTAGTTCGCCACCTAAAACCTACCGAGGAAAATGTTAGCCTATGGGGAAGGTCCCCATAGGTTTCCTAACAATTTTCTGATTGAAGGAATAACCTTCAATCAATGGATTAAAATCCTTTGAATCATTCGATTCGAAGGTTTTAATGGTTCGATCAAACGTTTATTCCTTTGATCGTAGGAATAGAGCTAAATCCTTCGACATTCGAAGTCGAAGGATTTCAATTCGGCAGTCGAATATCGGGGGTTTATTAACCCTCGATATTGGGCCCTAGGTAAATTTGCCCCCTAATATCTAGATAAATGAAGTCACCCAGTTGTGAAGCCTCAAAGTAGTACTTATAGGGGATATTAATACAACGTACAAAGAAGGGTGACAAAGCTGATAAAGGTTATTGAAGGTCTCAGGATAAGCTGTACAAATTGGAAGTGTTTACACTGGAGAAAAGGTGCTTACGCTCTTTGATGTTATATTTACCAGTAGAGTCTACAAGCAGCACAAGGACATCCACTAAGAATAGATGAAAAGAGGTTTCATCATAAGATGTGAATAGTTTTTTTTTTCCAATGAGAGTTTTTTTTTTAAAAAGAGAGTTGTGAAGTTGTGGTTTCTCTAAAATAGTTATACTGGCAGATACATTAGATCAAGAAAGTATTGAATGCCATTTTAACAAGTTATAAAATACAGGGATACTGAAATTAACTTTAAGTAGAAGCTGATCCAGGGATTGATCTGATTGCCCTCTTCAAATCAGGAAGGAATATTGCCCTTTATGAAGCAATCTGCAAAGGGCTTCAGAAGAGGGTTTTCAATCTTTGTCTGGTTTAACTAACAGTTGGGTAAGTTCCATTTCGACAAAAAGTTGAACTTGATGAAACGATGTATTTTTTCCAACAAAAATGACTATGTTACTATATTATGCGTAAATGTAATTTTTTAGGTATTTTTCTAGTTAAATCTAGAAACCACAAATGCAGCCACTAGAGGCTGTGAAAGTATGATGGAACTTGGTATTTTGTAAAAAATTAGGGAAAAATCCATTTAGCTCTCTGCTCATATAACTTCATATTTGAGATTCACTGAACAAACATGCATGGTATTAAGTAGAACTTTCAGCTATAGAACGGGGTACATGCATTAACTGTCACAAATTAAGACAAACATATTTTGCAGCATCTCTTAAATTCAAGAAAAAAACCAAAACAGGGGAGCAATAACGTATACTCTAAGTCAGTGGAGAAAAGTGCTGAATATTGAATATATTGTATATAACTAACCTGTGTCTGTTGAGGGATATTTACAAAGCCTGTATCTCGTGGTCCAACACTGACAAATCGGTTTGCGGGGGAGGTGCTAGGTGTTGAGTAGGCTGTGAATGGTAGAGACAGGAGGTTTCAGAAAAGATTTTATATAACAGTGTGCCAATGTAAGTTTAAATTAGTAAAAATGTTTTACATAAATGATTTACCCTTTTGTCAGTTAGTCCTGTTGCAATTGTTCTGGTAACCACAAATCAATGATTATCATTATAATATCAGATAATACTGATGCAGCTGACTGCCAATTATCTACTTTCATGTTATATCACACCTCAGAGAGCTATGTAAATGTCCCAACCTATCAGAGTGGTGTGAAATACATCAGCAGTAAGCATGGAAGGAACGGGGTATAGCTGTTCCTTACTGAATCTAATCACATTGCAAAGCCCAAACCAAAACCTATAACAGTGCTTCTAACTTACTAAATTACTAAAACTAAATTCTTTTGTTGGGTTTCAAAACCTTTATTAAATTTTCGTGAAGGCAAAATTGTTGACATGGGTGCAGATTTATCAAGGGTCAAATTTAGAATCTTTAGGAGATTTATTTTAAACTCCCACGACTTAGAAATTTGACCAACTGCAATCGATTAAAAAAAAAGAAATCACATTTTTGGTACTCGTGTGAATAGGACCGACCCGCCAACTCAAATAGAATTTGAATCAAATTCGATTCGAGTTTTTTTTTCTCAAAAAAGCTTGAATGTCATGAAGGCTGCAAACAACTCCAAATTGATCCCAGGACGTCCTCCTTTGGTTAAAACAACAATTTGGCAGGTTCAAGGTAGTCAAATTCGAGTTCTTAAAGGGCCAGTGTATGAAATCAAATTTGAATTTTAAAAAAAACTCGAATCGAATTTTAACAATTCCCTAGTCGAATTTGACAGTTTTGGCCAAAAAAAAAAAATGCAAAAATTCAAATTTAAAAGTTGACCCTTGATAAATCTGCCCCTAAATGTATTGGGTTTTTTTTTTTTTACATTTTTTGACATGGCACATGTTCATGGTGTATAGATAATGCTCATAAAAAGATGCCTTACAAACCAGTCTCTGGAGCCCTATAGAAGGATTGGCACCAGAGTAGAATACTTAACTTTGTGCATAGTTTGTAACTCAAAATTAAGGATGGGAAATCTGTTTGAGGAGAATAGGTAACATTTAAAAAAGATACACTGAATTAACCATTAACACACACACACACACATATATATATATATATATATATTTTTTTTTTATTATTTTTTTTTTACAGCCTCAGTGCATTGTGTTTTGCCCATATATGGGATATGAAAGCATTACATCATATTAGTCAATAGATTACTAATTATTTATAAAAAATATTTAATTTTGGCAAGAATAAATATGCATGAATTATATAGCAAACACCATGAAATTTGTATACATTATTTTAAATAAACCAGTAGAAGCAAACAATATAACAAGGGGTACAATACAGGCTCAGTATAAGAATGCATTTTCACAAGCAACAAATACTAATCAACAAAACAATTTACTACCACTCACAATTCAATCCATTAGGCACTATAATGTCTAATGTAAATATCCTAAAAGGTTCATGTCTCCAGAGTGCAGAATTGATACCACATTGTATCAGTGGCAATCATCAAGGATGTACAAGTGTACTGGGGCTATTCATTTTAAGAGGTCCTTTCTTTGCAGAAATCAGAAATATACTGCATTACAGGAAATAAAACATTATGGAAGGAATTATTTATTATAACAATGGACAAGGATCAATCCTTTGTATATTTCATGTGAGCCAAGTTCTTTGCAGAAAACATTGCCTGAATTGCCCATGCACCTTGGTGCAACATCAAATACGGTAACATACCACGTGGAAATGGGAATTTCTGTGAATAGCTGCCTGCTGGCAAATGTCTGCATTAAATTCTGGATTAATTAAATGCCATTGCAATGATGGCAAATTATCGTATCTCATACTCTTATTTAATTATGAAATAGAATTTACGCAAGCACATAAATATAATTAAATGAGCTGTCTGCATCATCAAGCACATATGTTCAATATCTTTTTACTGTTATTTTCTTTACCCATCAAAAAAATTTTGCGATTTAGTTCAAGCAGTAAAGATGCTTAATAATTAGCAGAATTTTAATTTTGACTTCTAAGGGAATGGTGATTCACATGGTGGGGCAAGCTGATCTCATTTAATATTCAATTGCCCAAACATAATTTTAAGCCATATGGAGGCAAGAATTTCACATAATGACGTGAAATAGAATAGGATCCACATAGACCAAGAGCTCTTAAATTAAGCTTGAAAGTTAACTGATAATCATATTTTATACTACTAAACCTAAGCCTATATGCAGCTAGCTCCTCCTTGCCAACTAATTTATTATGGCTGGTGATTTTACAGTCATCTATATAAAACATTCAACAACAAAAAAAAACATTAAATTAATCTATTGAGTGTAATTATTAATCAGTGATAAAGTAGACTAATTAGTTTGCTGTGTGAACTTTCACAGTTAACATACTGCAACTGGGGGGGGATAACAGCTCATTTGAAAACTGAAAGTACTTGTACATCGCAAGTAAAAAAGCGATGTACAAAGAGAGAAAACATATCAGTCCTTCTCCAGGTATATACATGTTTAGCCTTTCCAATCCTATTTAAAATGTAGTAATGAAATTAAATGAAAACCCACAGTGTCCTTGTGGCATGAATGGTAAGCGCTCTTACCATTTACTAGGGAGGCATAGGGCACAATACAAAAATCTTCCACACAGTCCCTGAAGGTAAATAATGCACAAGTGGGAATTACTAGCTCCATCAATACAATGGGCAGCTAATGGGCACATTCGTTTTAAATATACCATATGATTTAGAACAGCAATGTACAATTTAGAACTTACCTATAATGGTGGGCCTAAATGTAAAAAGTGAGCTTACGAACTATAATATAATAACATCTTGTTTTTTACTATTTAGTAACATATTTCCAAAGGCTGCATTTTGTGTATTTATTTTCTCTTCACAATAATACAACACTTCTAACATAACATTTATTATTAACATTAAGGCTTTGAATGATGAGGAATGCTAGAAGATGATAAACCGCATCCAAACTAATATTAATATTAAGTGGGACAGATGTCAAATTGGCATTAAACTTTTGGAAAGCCACTTTACTGGGATTTTTCAGTTCAGAATTTCGACCTATGTATCAGTAAATTGAATAAATTAAGTTTTTCACCAGTTGGTTAAGAAACAGTAACAAAAAAGCCTATATACATATATATATATAGAAGTAAAATCTATATGGGACCCTTCCTAGTTAAAATGTGATTATACGCTAAAGCTGCAAAAAGTTTGAATCCGAAAAACCTGCCAAGGTCATGCAGAAGTCAATGGGAGATGTCCCTTTCACAATTTGAAGGTATTGTGATCTGTGCTGGGTTTCATCCGATAATCCGAAAAATTCTGGGTTTTCGGGTGATAACCAGAAAAAAGCAAGCAATTCAGGTGTTGAATCTGGAAAATTAGTACAATTTTTCCAAACTCCACTTTTATAGTTATTTTATTGATAAATAAGATACAATTGTGAATGGGAGTTTGGATGAGCTTATTTCAAGAAGCAAACACTCCTGTGTGTGGATTATCTGCAAGCTTGGATGATTATATAGTGAATAAAGTACCCCCTCTTGTAAAATATAAGCATATTATAAGTTACCGAGGCGTTTCCTGACCATATACAGGTTTTTTATACAGGTCATGGAACTCCAAGGTAACTTCTAATATCCTCATATTTTGCAACTGGGGGTACTTTATTTATTATAATACACACGTTTCAGTGAGTCATGTGACAGAAATGACATCAGAACTCACCGTTTATAAATGACGACATCAGAACTCACCGTTTATAAGGATATAATTTATAGGGTTATAATTTACAAGATTTTCATGGCTTTTGTGTATTATAAGACAGACAGGACCCTAAATTAAAAAAAGAAGGTGCAGGTACTCATATTATACCCTCACAACCTTAGGCAACCTATAGAAACATGAGCTTGTCTACTACCAGCACTGTACCTTAGTGTGATAGCTGAAGGTATAATATGGGTACCTGCACCTTTCTTTTTTGAATTTATGGGGCTGCCTGACTGATGAGAATACCCTCATAATCAGTCAAGCTTCCAGAGAACCCACACTCAGAGTTTGCTTTTTGAATCCAGCTCTAAAGCAATGGGACTTCTGCTATGCCACTAGGAATGATAGCAAAAAGTTGGGGGTGTGCAGAAAAGGTAGAGTTGTGTTGTACACACTAAATTTGTAAATACCACATCCAAACAACAGGGTATGATTTTCCCTGTTGCAATAAAACTGCCACAGTCACAACTATAATTGGACATATAGGCCCAACATGAGCTCTCAGAAATAACAGTAATAAAAATCAATCTAGAAGTAACTGTCCTTATACCATCATTATAATAAATGTGATCACTGATATTTAATTGTATTATTGTATTGTATTAACATTATTATACTTGAGAAAATGTTTGCTGTGTTAGTAAAGATGGTGCCCGTGAACTCCACTGGACAGAATATGCATAGAGGGATAAGTAAAGACTTAGGGGCATTTGCCTGGGGTAGCAGTTTGGCTGGGGGGAGGAGGGAGGGGAGTCTATGTAGGGTAGGGGTTTTTTTTTAGTTGCTGAAAGCCCTTGGGAGGCTGCACAATTGTTGCATTATTAAAAGTGTATATGTAACATTTTTAGATTAAAAAAAAAGATTGAGGGGGTTATTTATTAACGACGTGTGAAATCTCTAAAAATTTTAGTTTTTTTCAACTAGAAAACTTGAATTTTTAGAGGAAAAAAAACTTGATTTTTCGAGATTTACTATACCCTTATGCTGCAATAAGCCAAAAAAGCTGCCCTCTCAGACCTATCGAGGTCATGTATAAGTCAATGGGAGAGGCACCTATCTTAATTTCAAGTTATTGTGGTCTGTGCTGGGTTTAGCCCGAAATTTTGACTTTTTCAGGGTTTTCGGGGGAAAAACAAAAAAAATCGATCGATTTGTGAAAAAGTCCGAAAAATTTGTACGATTCAAGTTTTTGCTCGAAGTTTTTTTATTAACATTATGAGATAAATTCGGATTTTAGTAAATAACCCCTAAATCTTCTGTGATACACAGTGCTAGCATCTTAAGCAGGGCTTTCAACCTACGACACCACCTTTTCCCCTGCAGTGCTGTACACAGCTAGTAGCTTTAGCAGAATTTTGTTCATTCCACACTGCCACCCCCTTCCTCTGTTCCCTGCATGATAGATTAAATGGGCTGTATAAGGGAGCTTTTCATTATCAGAAACCACAAAAGTAAATAAGTGATACTGAAGCCAAAAGAATACTTACTACATTATAACATGCATACTGTTTTTATAATGCAGCTTCAGCAGAACTTCAGACTGATGGTCATAGTAATACTGATATAAAGGAAGATAAGACAATTGTGGCTACAAGGCTCAAAATAAAAAAAGAACTCTAAAATGCATGAATTTTTGGCTTGCAAATACGAGTACATTAAACTATATGCAACAATCACCCTTTGGAAATCAGTTTTTTTTAAATGTTGACAGAAATCACACTTTCCATTAGTGCATTGGTTGTGAGGGTTTGAAAAGCTATTCTAAATTTGTTTGAAGAAAAATTAGTTTGGTCAGATTTTTCCCATTGCCCATGTTATTCCAACTTTTCAGAACTGTACGGTTTGCTCCAATATGCAGTGCAGGTATCTTACTGACAGATACTAGATGTGCATCGAAAAAATACTATCTCTAAGGGGCATATTTATCAAGGGTCGAATTTGAAAAACGTTGAAATTCAAATTCAAAAAGACCAACCGAAATGAAGTCGATGTTTATTTTGCCCGAATAGGTCAGTTTTCGAACGAATAGGTCCGTATTCAGCCGAATTTGAATGGTACAAATCGAATTAAAAGCGCATTTGATTGAATTCAAATCAAAGTTCCCAATTGACTATTCCCTAGTCGAGGTACACAAAAATAGCTAGAAATTTGAATTTTTTTAATTCGAAAATTCACATTGACCTTTGATAAATCTGCCCCATAGTATGCCTTTAAAATGGAATATGCACCATTAAAATAATGTAAAAAGTAAATGTTACTAATATTTAAACTAATGAAGAACAGACCATTGTACATTTTGGTTCTAATTTATGGAAATTTGCTTCTTGATTACAAGTTTTATTACATTTTTCAATTTGTATCTACTTCTGTGGGAACACAACTTTGGGTCTCTTTCGCAAAAAGAATGAAAACTCCAATGTACTTATGAAAAGTGCAGTTCTCTGCATAGCACAATAGAGTTGGAAGCCCTCTTACTGTAGGTGTTTTGCTGTGGTCATGTGGATCCTATATCATCTCCTTACACAAAATCTGTTGTTACATTTGGGTACGTTTTTTGACAACATTGCACTTTAAGGATCACAGCTTTCATGACTTACTTTTACTTATGATGTGCTGTTTTTAAGCCAGAAAGGGAAGGTACTCTTTGTTTATATTAGCAACATACTATTTCCCTGGTTTCCCAGCTAACTTGGAAGGGAGGTCAATGGAGCACAAGATACATTCTGACAGAGACTGTAGAAAGCCACAGATACATGGCTATTGAAGTCACTTGCCATTTTAGTCAGTGGAAATGAACCTGAGGCTATTCACCACTTCTGTAAAGTAGAAAACTTAGGTAAAATGCACAGTTGAACTAATAAATAATAAGTTCAACTACACAAAGTAATCAAACAAAAAGTAAACATTATTATTAAGAAAAACATTATTTCCTTCACAGGCAGAAGCGCCACAGTCTCCAGGAATTATAGAAATTATGTATCTCACAATCTCTAATAAAATGGCCTAATTTCACTATAACCTTTCTTTTTCCTGTTTTCCGATGCTTACACTCTCCAATTGTAGTTTTTTCTAGCTCAACCAATGCATGTGAAGGGTCCTTGTGAAGTGGTGTGTCATGGTTTGTATGCAACTGACTGTTGGCATAGTCCATGCCCTTCATAAGTTTTTGCACATAAATCTTTGTGCCAGCAATATCCGGTGCAAAAATATGGGATTGTTTTAATTATACTGGACTTCTGGAAAACAATACTGAATTACTAGTAATAATATGCCAACCTAAGTTGATTCTTTTACATTTTGCCTTATGTATAAAAACCTTTTCCACAGCTTTTCATACTTTCTTTTCTTTTCTTATACTCTAAGTTCTACTTGGGGAGGTATCATCCTGCAAGTTTAACCTTCCGTCACACTGCTGATAAAATTCAGGCTGCATTATGTGGATGCTGGGAATATGAAAGCTTTTGTTTCTTTGGAGGCTGCTAAATAAATGATGTGAAATGAGCCATATGAAGTTAAGCTTAAACTTGAGTAAGAAGGCTTGTAGCAGAGAAGAACCACAATGGACCTCAGTATTTCTGGAACAATTTCACTGTTTGACTACCAGTTTTCTTTACACAAACTCTGCAAGTTGTTATGGGCAAGATTTCACTTTTCAACTGAGATAAGGTATGTATTTTGAAATGTACAAAGGTTTTATATACTCTAGGCCTGTGCTGTACAGCACAGAAGTTAGGATAGAAAAATATAGTTGTGTTGCTTTATTTAAAAAAGTGAACATCAAAGTTTTAGCTGTATATGTAAATATTGTGTAGCATTAAGAAAAGCCCCAAATACAGACACATAATAATGTGACACAATGCTTTTTACAATATGGGTACAAAATATATTTTGTAAAACGTTTACCAGTCATCAACAGGGTAAAACAGGGCAATTCCCTTTGCTTTCAGTAGAAGTGGGTGTATGTATTGTTTCTGTGCATACTCACTTGGTGATGTGGGAGAGGCAGCTCCTCCTTCTGTAGATGTACTTGGAGGCTTTGTGTCTGGCACAGGCAAAGGCACAGGCCTAGCCATTGGTGGCGGTGGAGGTGGTGGCAACATTGGAGTAGGAAGGAATGGATTGTGCACCTTGCCTTGGCTGCTACCGTTAGGCTATCAACAAAAAAAAAAACAAGAGCTCTAATTAACCTCTCAATGAAACTCAACTACTGTATGAAAGCAGGAGATCATTAACACAATAGACAGTACAAGCAAGTTTCAAGCAGGTAAAATCTGTCAGCAACTCATAGCACTGAGATTGGGGTTAGGAGAAAAACATGTTGGGTTGAGGAACTCACCCATCAACCAATCATTAAATATATAAACTGTAATAAAAAGATTTAGTAAATAGCCACTACAATTTACAGACCTGAAGCAATTGTGCAAGTGTTACAGCTAGAAAAACTATGCTAGAAATAGACAAAACCTAATACAACTGCATCAAAATGTTTCTAAACGTGTTCTGCCCTAGGTTGCATTTGGTGTTTTACACTTATACTGTACATACATGTACAAAGTTTCATTAAAAAGACACGAGTTCTATTTTTTTCAAAATAGTTTTTTGTGCTGGACTTCCAATAAAAAAACAATTTTGAATAAAAATCACGATGTTTCTTGTTCACTGCTTTGTATAACTTGGGTTTTTTGCCACACAGGAACAGTTGTTATTATTTCCCATTTAATTTATGCTGGAAGGCGTTCGATTCCTGCATTCTGAGAGTATCAGTTCTGACAGCAAGCAACAAATTGATCTGTGTTTGACAGTCTAGTACTATGTGGACCAAAAGAGCAAACAGAGCAAACAATACAACGACCCTATTTTTTATTTTCTTTTTGCAACAGGATTTTAAAAATCTCTTTCCTAGAGGCTTTGTAAAAACTATGGAGGCTACAGATTTACCCTTCAACTGCTCAAAATTCATTTACATCTAAAATAATACTGGGTTTCGTTAGGAAACTTTCTGTAGACTTTTAGCGTCTCATTCCTGATTATTATAATCCTGGCTATGATCAATGGCTATGATCAATTGCTATGCTAAACAAAATGCTTTTGTGTCGTATAAGGTGCATAAAGCTTTAACCCCAAAATGTGTTAAGTGTAAATCATATTAGTAGGCAACAATAGCTTTAGTTACATTTGTGTTCTATGCGATATACACAGTGATTTCTTTACTGTTGCGCTAAATTGTACATGTGTATTTGTTCTGAACAGTCTGTTAATTAGAAAATTTCACACCAATTTTAATTTATGAGCAGCATTTTGTCACCAACCTTAAACACAAACCTTTTATTAAAAAAAAAAAGGTTAGCGGTGGTGTAATAGCATTTGGTAGACTGCAGAACATATAAGAGATGGACACAAGGATAAGAACAATTCTAGTCAACAACATGGATCATAGCAGGTAGTTCACCCTATATTGTGTATTGTGTATATGCAACATACATTATTCCCTCAAAAGTACAGTTACCATTTAGGCAGCAACATAATAGTCATTGCCACCTTACACAGCATTTGACTTCTTTGTATATCAATTTGCCCCTCATCACACAAACACACATTATTATTTGAGAGTGACTGTTCAACTATACTGTTTCTAAAGTGGCTAACATTTGTTTTAATAAGGAATTATCTCAATGTAGAGAATTGTACTAAAAGCCAACTAGCTTGTGAAATAGTTTTAACTGTGCATACAGATTAGCAGGCAAGATAAATAAGACAGAGAAGGAATGATATTTGTGGTATATAAAGTTCAAGTTGTGGTCAACTTGAACTTAAGTACCTCATGTTTAAGTATAAATAACATTACAGACCCAGAACATCTGTCTTAAGACAAGCTGTTAGATATCATTTAGCAAAAGCTAACTCATTTGGTGCCTTCACACTGTTTAGTAGTCAGTATGTACATAGGAGCAGTGGGCTTATTCAGAATTATAGGTCAAAAGGTTGCAGACAATCTAAACTGTGATATATGAGCAGATAAATTCTGCTTATGCATCGCATTACTTCTGTATGCATGAAAAAGGAATTTGTATGATATAGCTGGATCTATTCTTCCCAAAATTCATTTGGCCTTAATTTTTATTTTATATGTATTTTGTTTTAATTATTAATATTCCATTTCTAACACAGCCAATTCTACCTGATATAGTCAATGTTGCCAAACTGATTGTGAGGTATCAATGCTATTGCTTATCTTTCTAACCAGGCCATACATGTCTACATGGGGAAAAGAACCACCAAGATGTGTTCCTTTACATAAAACCAATGTGTTTTTTTTAAACTGCAGTAATCAGATAAAATTGTGATGTTAATTCCATTCAGTTAGAACCACTAGGCAACTATTAGCACTATTAACTGTAGGTAGAAGCTTGCTTATAAGCATCATTAATAAAACATACAATATAGCAGGGGTCACCAACCTTTAATACCATTGAGCCACATTCAAATGTTAAAAGTGTGTGCTAACACACATAAAAATAAATTCTTGTTGGTTGCCAAATCAGGGCTTTGATTGTCTATTTTGGTAATTGCATGTGAACAGCCAGCTTCCGGACGCCTTGTTTGCAATGAAAAAATTTATTTTTCACTCCAAGTCAGGAAATAAAAATGAGCACCTATTCTGGGCCTATGGTGAGCAATATCAAAGGAAGTTCTAAGCAACATAATGTTAGCAAGCCACTGTATAAGTGTCACTGCATTCCTTGTTTTGCAATAACATGACCACAGACTGTGCCTTTTGCATTAAAAATATAATCTTTAAATAACTGACTAATTTTGAAAAATATGTTTAGTAGATGGGTGAAGTACAGTTTTAATATGGCTGTTTGTAATACATTGATTAATGAGAGTGAAAAAATGGCCACCAACAATTCAACCTCTCAGTTCCCGCCAGCAATTCAATACTAGAACCATTCGCAATCAATGTTGTTAGCACAGTCTGTGGAATATAACTTTATTCGGTGGTGTTTCATACACTTCTGAACTAGTAAAAACTGTTTCCTTACATTTAGGAATCCCACTTGTCCAGCCTGCTGACTAGCGTCGGGGCAGACAAGTTGGACAAACTCTTTCAGCGTCTCCTGCGGATGATAGCGGATTGCTGGGTGTGAGAAGTATGGCCCAGGCTGCTGGATAATAGGCGATGTTGGAAAATGAAGAGTTGATGGAGTTGCATGTGGACTTGCTAGAAGAGAAAAATACAAAAAGATTCTGTTAGTGGTTGTTATAGAATGTAATAAGTTCATGTATAGGTCTACAGAATCTACTCTAAACAATCTTAAGAAGAAACACATCAATTATTTTAGTGTTTAAACAGAAAAATCTTCTTGAAAGAAATGTATACTTTGTGGCCCAGAGTCCTACTCCTGGTGTTGCATTAGTTTCAGATTGAAATCATTTGAGAATTTCCACATTTCCAACTATCTTCATTTCATTTTTCACAAAGTCTAGGCGCAACAAGAAAGACCAGAAATAAGCCTGTGTACAGTTACTCACAGATAAATTTAATTGTGTGCTCCCCTCCCAGAAAGCTTTGGTTCTCATAAGCCATAATTATATTTAGACAAAATGGTATTTACAAGGTAAATTAATATAAAATACTTTCTATATCCTTGCTACTAGTCTTTATAAATGGTTTGATGTGTGTTTTGACATTGCCTCATCCTAGAATTTAAACTGCTACTTGGCTCTTGGAAATGTGCTGCTCTTAAAGTGTATGAAGGAACAAACTCACTTTACATTGGAAGGCATGAGAAATAAATAGAATTGGGTAGAATTTGTAAAAGAAATTACTAACTAACTATTTAACTACTAATGACTATGGGAAGCTTTGGGTTAGGCTATGCTGATATAAAACACATGTACTGAATCAATATATAAGGAAGGAAGCTTCTGTACTACCTCACCCCAATACTAACCAATAAGTACAAAAAACTAATTTTGATATCATACAGGGTACCAAAAAAGGCAAAGCCATTTTTACATCTGAAGGCAATGCTAATTCAAACAAGCTATTACATGTCTAACTACTATGAAGCAAGATTTTTAGCACTCATTAACAGCCATAGTACTAGTATTGTGCAGTCTGTACAAAGCAGAATTCTTTTGAAAATTGCAATTAAACACAATGCTATTTTTCTTTCTAAGAGATGCAAAGAAACCACTTCCTATACTTTGCATATAAATAATATATACAGTATTTCTATATGGTTAATACCTGAAGGGGAGTTCTTAGCAAACACCTTGGTTCCTAAAGAAGTGCATTTTTGTTATGGATTATACATGCATTTCACATGAAATACTGATTGTTAGATGTTTGCTAGTAATTAAAAGGTCCTAATAAAAAGATTATTTCAGACTTTATGCCCAGATACACAGCTTTGTTGACTATTTAATTTTTTCAACAGGAAAGAGAATATAAATGAACAGAAGAATTGATATCCATAGCATGATACATGTTGGGACTGTCACATCCTATTCCTTTCCTTGCTTCGCACTAGTACTTTACTCAACATGTGTTAGGTCAAATTACACAACACTGATTATCCTGTCTATCTGCTCAATGTATTTGTCATTTCAATTGACCATATTAGCGTACTAATTGGCAGCGCCTCGATTCCCACTGATGTGAAATCCTTTCAAACATCATATAACAGCTGTGTTTATCGGAAATATGAAGAGTGACTCTTTAATAAGGAAGATGGGCAATCTGCCAAGATCTTGAAGCGATTTTGCACCCTAGTGCATAATGTAAGATATAAGCAAAGAAAACTAAACAATTATTTTCTAGCTCATCAGATAGTACAATCAAAGCAGTTACTCAAAAAGTCAGTAGCTTTTTCTCTACCTGCAGGGAATACCTTAATGGCACCCATTAGTTGGGAACACTTGTTAAAAATAAAAAGACTATGCTCTCTCTAAATAAGGAGTATAGCTCACCTATAGTATTTTTAACAAAAAGAATACAAGAACAGCATGTCATAAGGAACCCAAACGATCTATTGGTTCTCCTTAGAATTTGTAGTACAACTATCTTACAGAGTGATAATCAAAAGGAGCAAAATGTATATTTAGGGAGTTATTTACTAAAACTCGAGTTTATCTCCCATACACACATTGAACTAACTTCTCAACAATTCTTCGCAAAAGTCAGAGCGAAAAAACATCGCAAAAAAGTCAAGTCAATTCCAATCGTATGATTGACACTCCGAAAACTGAACTTTATTGAATTGTCACTGCGAAAACTCAACTTTATTGGATTATCGGACAATACCCCGACTTTGGGTCAGATTTAATTCAGTGAGAAAACGTTATCTCGTGGTTTATTACATGAAAACTCATGGACGAGATTCAATTGAAGTAGAAAATTTCTCCTAATTCAGTTCCAATTTTCCCCATAGACTTTAATAGAGTTTTCATGTGATAAATCATGAGATACGATATTCTGAATTGAATTGCATCTCAAATTGAATCTCGTCCATGAGTTGTTTTTTTTTTTCTCAATGAATTGAATCTTGCTCTTTAGTGGATTATACAGCGCAGATCACAATGTCAAGAAACAACTTCAAGAGCATCTGTCATTGACGCCTACATGACCTCAACAGGTTTGAGATGGAGTATTTTTCAGATTTTTAGCAGCTTTAGGGTATAATAAAGCTCTTTAAAAACTCAAACAGATAAATTTGAGGTTTAATAAATGGGCCCCTAAGTAATAATAATAATAAGAAATTATAGGAATTAACCTAGTTAAGTTGTAAACCAGTACAGTAAAAGTTGCCCTTAAGTGAAAGGGTAAAACACAGTAATGCAATGTAAGGTCACTAATAAACACCTCAGACTGTGAATGGCAGAATCTTTATAATGTGCAGAAACATCTGTGGGCATGGATAGCTTTCATAGTACCCAAAGATGCAAATAAATGAATGTTTAGATTGAAGATCCTAGCCTGTTCTGAAACACTTGTATACAGTTTTAACCTTAAGATCTTAACATAACACACTTCCATAGCTGAGATGAAGGGGAAACTGTCTAGCTGTAGTTTTTTTCAGGACATTCTTTTCTCTGTGACATTTGTCAGATGAAAGACATGGCAGCTTATGATAAAACCACCATAGTTCTGATTGTTTTCAATAACAGAAACCCAGGCATCAGTATATTTTATAAACTTCTTCGCAAAAGACCAGTATGAGTTGAGAGAAGGTCAATATTTATGGCAGTGGAAGAAATACCCTAAGAGAATTTTCTGAAAATATGGCAACTAAAGACTGCCAATGTTATATTTTACCACCCACCAAATTTTTGATTCAAAATATGCGAAGATCTCATTTGAATGATTGAATTGTAGGGTCTGGCTAAGTAAAGACTCTAGATAATCTGCCATCACACAAAGGGCTAGATTCAATTCAGTGAGAAAAATGTTTATCACATGAAAACTCATGGACAATATTCAATCTGAGATGCAATTCAATTCAGAAAAATTTATCTCATGGTTTATCACTAGGAATCTCTATTGAAGTTTATGGGAAAAACTGGAACTGAATTTGAAGAAAAGTTTTTCCTCCTCAAATTGAATCTTGTTCATGAGTTTTCATGTGATAAACCATGAGATAACTTTTTCTTACTGAATTGAATCTGGTACACAGTCACAACAAATATATGTTAATCCGGCTACATTTCTGCAATACATATTGTCATATTGTCATTGTGCTTCCCACAATAAACCTATTTAACTCAAAAGTTAAAGTTAGCTATTTTATTTCTGGAGAATGATTGGGCAATAGGGTATGACAATAATACTAATCAAAAAATGAGGAATGATTGATTCAAGTTAAAATACGTTTCCAAAACATATTGTTACCCTTTATTTATACAGCGTTAACATATTGCATATAACTTTACAAAAATCCTGCATCAATCACATCAGCCCTACCCCAATGGAGCTAATGATATAAGGTCCCTAAGGATACCTGTAAGGAAACCTAAGACCCCTGAACTCCAGCAATATTGACCTCTGCACCACTATGTTCATGGTTAAATTAAGTTTAACATTGATTTGGTCCTCATTTTTATTTTGTTTTAATAATTTTTCCAATTTGAATATCTGCTCAGAGGAAGAGATTGTAAAATAAAAAATCAGAACAAAACCTTAATGAATTCAAAACCTACAAAAAATGTAAATGACTGAGGGGGTTATGTCATGAAAGGCACTACATTTGCCCTCGAGCAGTAATCCATAGCAACCAATCAGCAGGTAACCTTTAACGGTCACCTGTTTAAAGGCAAACATCTCATTGATTGATATGGGTTACTGCTCCTGGGCAAACTTAGTGCATTTTATTACATATGGGGGTAAGACTTTTAATACAATGTAGTTCATCAGCATTAACATTATACTCAGGCAATAAATTTAAGAAGTTTAGGGGCCTATTAAATAAAACTCAAATTTTTCTAATTATTTTCTTAAAACAAAGTTGGCAGATTAGTAGTCAGCACAACTTCAACTCCCTTCTTTGGCTGGGTGCACGTCCTCCAATGGCCACTTTCCACTCACAATACTGGCAAAGAAATTAGTCCAGCACCCAAAGTTTAGGATAAAACGGCCTTTATTGGACCAAGGGCATTACAGCAACGTTTCAGACCAAATGGTCTTTTATCAAGCTGCTTGATAAAAGACCATTTGGTCTGAAACGTTGCTGTAATGCCCTTGGTCCAATAAAGGCTGTTTTATCCTAAACTTTGGGTGCTGGACTAATTTCTTTGCTTAAAACAAAGTTGACCAAACTCACTTTCACAACCTGAACTCATTTATCAATATTTTTTCCTGAAAAAGTAGTGAAAAGTCAAGATAATATCCTGCAACAAAATCGAGCATCAATTCATATCATACGATTGGCGCTCTGAAAACTCGATTTTATTGTATTGCCATTGTGAAAACTCAGAAATCAGATGAAAACCCCGACTTTGGGCCAGATTAAATTCAGTGAGAAAAATTTATCTCATGGTCTATCACGTGAAAACTCATGGATGAGATTAATTTTGAGGAGAAAAAACTTTTCTCCAAATACAGTTTTTACCCACAGACTTCAATAACGTTTTCACATGATAAACCATGAAATAAGTTTTCTGAATTGAATTGCATCTCAAACCGAATCTCATCCAATTTTTACGTGATAAAAATTTTTCTTACTGAATTGGATCTGACCCTTTATTGGGTCTAGAAACACGAAAAGTTTGAGTTATCCCCCTAAAAAACTCTACCAGAAAAAAATCAAGGTTTCATAAATTGGCCCCTCAGTGCCTTGCACGTGGTAAATTTAGTACTGAGCTATTACACTTTTAGAGTGATACTGGTTTAGTATATATTTTTTGCATACAAAAGACTAAAAATTTTAGCAGGTTATGCAAATACACTTTGGGGGGAATTCACAAAAGTGGTGATATTGAGATAAAATAAAAGTGGAGATAAAAATGTTTAATAAAAATTGCCACCAAATTCACAAACCTCTATCTCCTCTTTTGTGAATTTGGCTTTTAATCAGACAGTTTTCAGATTTTGTCTTTCACACGATAATTTAACCAATTTTTTCTGAATTTGTCTTTAGCTCCTACTAAACCTGCCAGTCAGCCATCTAATTCAAGTGTCTAATTGCTGCTAAAACTAAAAAAATGGCTGGGAGACTTTACTTTTCCTTTAGATAATACATTCACTCAAATGGCTAATACTGACTCGATCATTAGGCCAAAACAAGTAAAACTGTGCAAGCTTGACTTCAAAACTTTTACATATAAAATACACTTTTTTTGTTTTGTTAATGAGGCCCTATCTATAGGGCCTCATTAACAATGAGGCCCTATCTATATAATGCTATCTATAAAATGCTAATCCCTATTGATATAATAATTCCCCAATGGGGCACCTCCAAAAGGGGTGAAATAAAGATTGGGAGAACCAAAGCAGAGCAGTTTATTTTAGAATTGATATGATACATGGGGAAGAGTTATACTGAGCTTTATCAAATCCAATGACTAAGGAGAGCACTGCAAGCAAAACTGCTGTAATACATTTTATCTGTGGACTACAATTCACACAACATGTTTTGGGCCTTTCGGGTCCTTTCTCAAGTGTCCTATGCTGAGCTTTACTCCATTTTTAAAATGTCATTTAAAATTTAGTTTTTGTGCCATTTTTATGTCGTTTGAAAGACAAATGCACAAAAGTGTCTGTAAACTGTCTTTCTTTCGCTAAAAAATTAAAAGCGGCGGTCGAGTCGAAATTTAGGGGGATTTCTGTTTGTGAATATGGAGAAAGTATTTTTTTATCACCACTTTTACTCCAAAAATGGTCTCTCTCCACTTTTGTGAATTCCCCCATATTATTTTGCAGACTAATCTTTATCATAGAAACACAGTAACACAATTCAGCCGCACAGCCTTTTTAAGTGTTTGTAGCAGTTAAGCCAAATTAACTCAGCATGATGTCTCTCACATCTATATGCCTGCAAATTATTATTGTAATACAACTTTTAGTTAAAGCGTTAGTCTAGTAATTATTGATGTATTCTGCAAAGGGAAGCTGGCTAATCACTGCCCTTTATAAGCCATTCTCAGCATGAACTTATACAGTTAATTTTAAATAGTACTAACCCTCTCTCTCTATCAACAGATAAATGGGAAGAGCAATCTTTCTTTATGTTTTCTAGGTTATAGCAAAACTCTCCTCAATAAAGCAAAGACAATGTTCTAATTACATGGTTTCTGACTTTTGTTTAATTGTAGTTTTAATAGATCGCCTGCTTTTCCAGACAGTTGTGCAATAATAATTAACAGGATAGTACTAAGGCAATTAATTTAGAAAATACTAGGTTATTATTTATCCCAAGTTCTCTGTCAAAAGGTTTACATATACTGGCACGGAGACTTCATTATGTATACTTGCTGTGTATGCCTTTTAGATTTTTAAAATTGCTAGGTATATATAATTTCTGAAGAGACAGAAGCATTCACAGATGATGAGTCATATATATATATATATATATATATATATATATATATATATATATATATATATATATATATTGGACAGTGTTTTTAAAACCACTCCATTGTTATGAGTCATTTATTTGCCATTGGTCACAAAGTCTCATTTATAAATATGGAGCCATGGGGGTTTTGATTAACTTATTTGGTTTGGTGACTACCAATGGCCTGAGTCTCTGTGATTAATTCACTGTGATAAAAACAAATTACAAAGCTAAATAAACATGTGTATATGGTCTACATTTTATACGATGTTTTTATTGTTATAATCTAGAAATTTGCCTCTACGTTTTTACTTTCACTTTATTGGCTTGTTGTGGGGGCTATAATATCAATAAAGGTCTTTTTTTACCACTCCAAAACATTACATTTTATAAGAACTGCTGTTTAACTATTTGCTTAACTGTGAAAGATACAGCTGAAACATTGGTTAATAAAACATGTTTTTTTCACATCTAATGCCAGGAAATGTTCAACTACAAACACTTTATAATCATATAAATGCATAAGGTAGCAGAAAAAAAAATTCTGAATTTTTTGTTAGGTATGTGTTGTGTAAATGTGCACAAGGACTAGGCATAAAGTACTAGACCTATGAGGAGTTGGAGGGTTGCCCATGTCTAAATTCAGAACATGAAAATATTTCAAAGACTGTCCAAATCAATTAAGGTGGCCATACACAAACCAATAAAAGCTGGCAATTTAGTCCCCCTGACCAAGTCAGCAGCCTATTTGCCTGTACATGGGAGAGCTGCCATGCCTGCCTGACCGATATCTGGTCATATTGATCGAAAAAGATTAAAAATTCCGTTGTGTTGTAGACCACATCGGCTCCCTGATGCAGTCCTCACCCTGACGACCTGCATTTACCATTGCTGTGATCAGCCCCCATTGGGGAAAGATCCTCTTGTTTGGTGTGTGGATCTTTAAAGGGAATCTGTCGTCATTTTAAACTTTTTTTTTTTTTTGCATTTTTATAAAAAACACACATCCATAAACACTGTCTGGCAAATAAAATGTTAATCCACAAATCCATGCACAAGTTATTTTAGTTTGTATTTTGTCATGGGGGCTTCCATTTCTGCTCTTTACACATTCATCCTGTGCTGCTCTAACAGCAGGCACAGCATTACCTGTGTGCTTGGAGGCAGCCACTCTGTAATGAAAAGCCAAGTCGCACTACGACATATCTAGCTGTACACTCCCCCTCCCCTCTCTGCCCATGCGTGTGATGTTTGAAGGAGAGCGGTCACATGGTTTGCAGGGAAGCAATTACTTTCACTTTCCTAGTTCTGCTCTACAGCTGCACTAGCAGCCCCTCCTCCCACAGACACTATCAAAGCTCCTGCTGTTCTGTAAGTTTGATCTTTGCATTCCTTTCTCTCCTTGCTGCCTTCCTAGTTAGTTTTACTGGTTACTAGATGAGGTAAAGGAGCTGTGAGATCCCTCTGCTAAACACCTCACACAGACCTTGCTCCTTTCCTGCCTGCAATACTTCTTTTTTCATTAACTACTTACTGCCTCCTTTCCCCTGACCTATTTTAACCCTTCCTAGACTTCCTCCTAAGTTTTCCTGGTTTTCAAGTATGTCCTCCTTATTTTATCCTTTTTTTCTATTCCCTGTCATCAGTCCTGGGAGTGTACTCCTGTGTTTCTGCCATTCATTTTTGTGTAAACAAATATAATAAACCATCTATATAAAATATTTGAATTGTGTGTGTGTGTGTGTGTGTGTATATATATATATATATATATATATATATATATATATATATATATATATATATATATATATATATATATATATATATATATATATTTATATATCCTTTAAAAGCCTGATTGCTGGCTGGGGAGGATTTAGCCCTCAGTGAAAAAAACAGCGTTCAATGGACATTGATTACAGGTAATGCTAGAATGCACATATAAAATAAAATAAGTTAGGGACCGCCATTAGGGGTTTACCTTGACGTGGTATGGTGGCTTATCAATTTTATGATCATAACTTTGTAACAAAATAACCCCTATTTGGGTACATATGCAATAGCATTTATTATACTTATATATATATACTTTAAAGCCTTTAGAGTGCTCCCACAACCCCCCTGTTTTGATATTGTATATATATATATATATATATATATATATATATATATATATATATTTTTGAAACGTAAGTGGGGGCAGTGATCACAGGACTATCTTATTTCAGTCCTTCTGAAGTGGTGGCAGTGGGAGCTTATCTTGATACCTGCCTATTGTTCAATTGACAGGCTCAGCAGACAAGGCTCTATTTACATTACAGCAGCTTGTAGGAGGGAGGGGTAATGACATCACTCCAACTTGCAGTGCAGCAGTAAAGTGTGACTGAAGTATATCAGAGCACAAGTCACATGACCTGAGGGCAGCTGGGAAATGTCAAAATGTCTAGCCCCATAGCATATTTTAAAATTAGATATAAAAAAATCCATTTCCTGTTTTGAAAAACGGATTTCAATGCAGGATTCTGCTGTAGTAGCACTATTAACTGATACATTTTGTAAAAAACATGTTTTTCCACGACAGTATCCCTTTAAGGTGGTTATCTATTAAAGGTCAAGTTGATTTTTACTTGAATAATTCAAGTTTTCAAGGGTATTTTTCAGTCACAACTTGAATTTTCAGGTTACTTAAAACAACCCTAATTTTTCAGGGTTTTTTTTAAAAAGAAAAACTCAAATGTTTCGAGATTTATTATATCCCAAACCTGGAAATAATTTGAATCCGAAAATATTCCAGCTAAAGCCTGTCAAGGTCATGTAGAAGTCAGTGGCAAAGGTCCCTTCAACCATTTGAAGATGTTTGTAGACTTCGTGATGTTTGGGTTTTTTCAAGTGGGTTTCGCTCAAAAACTAAAAATTGGAGCAATTTGAGTTTTCTTGGCCAAAAAGTCGATCAATTCGAGTATGCGAGTTTTTCACCCGGAAATAACCCCCTAAGTGCATGGCCGGCAAAAGTCAAAGAAAGCACAAATATTTGAGTATTTCAAAGAAGCCTGTAGGTGGAATATATGGATTTTAGTTTAGTTCAAGTGGCAGATTCTGTATGTATACTTTAAGGGACATCATATGTGGATCATATGCAGTATATTTGTAATTTGATAACTACATTTGTTCAACCTCATAAACGAAGAGTTGAATCGTCTTTGAGAGAAAATGAACTTATTCATATACAGAATTAGGAAAATATGCTTTTAAAAAGTAGAAAACTAGGGAATAAGCACTGGATATTTACACAGACAGGATTTAATATTTAATCTGTTAGACAATGATGAACTCTGATAGAGATCAGAGTTTTAGAGAACTGACAGGAGATTTGCCTGCAGATCTGCCGTTCAAGTTCTGAATCACAAGCAGAGATTGCTAGGCACTTTCAAAGCACTATGCAGGCATCCAGAGACATAGGAGCCGAGCACTCCATTCACTCTGAGTGAGACTGTGTAGACAAATAGACTCAGAAGTTTAGACATACAGGCTGCACCATGTTCTGTAAAGGGTTAAAACACCAATTGTAGCCAAACACAATCTGGTTTCTCTAAATTATTTGAATAAAATAGATATGTCCTGTTTTGTTTAGGACAAGGACATTTTCTACTGACCCAGGGAAAAATACGCCACCTCTCATTTACAAAGGGGGGGGGGGGGCAAGCTGTAAAGTGAAAAAACAGGTACAGATTTAAGACTTGGGGCATATTTATCAAGGGTCGAATTTCAAATTGAAAAAACGTTGAAATTCAAATTCAGAAAGACCAACCAAAATTAAGTCGAAGGTTTTTTTGGGTCGAATAGGTCAGTTTTCGATCGAATAGATACGTATTCAGCCGAATTCGAATCGTTCGAATCTAAGGAATAGCGCATTCAATTATTTTTCAGAGTCCACCAATTGACTCCAAATAGGTTCTAGGAGGTCCCCCATAGGCTAAAACAGCAATTCAGCAGGTTTTAGATGGCGAATGGTCGAAGTCGAAGTTTTAAAGAGACAGTACATGATAAATTTCGAATTTTTTGCATATTCGAATCGAATTTGGACTATTCCCTAGTCGAAGTACACAAAAAATAGCTTGAAACACGAATTTTTAGAATTCGAAAATTCCCCTCGACCTTTGATAAATCTGCCCCTGAGTGTCATGTCCAGTCAATTGCTCTAGTGTCGGGTTCAGGTAAGATGACAGGCCTGTTTCTGCATAGGGGTCTGAAGCTGTAGCTCAATTTGCCCTACTGTTCTTCCAGACATAACATCATCTAAAAAAGCATCAAGTGAGATAATACCATGTCATTTGCTTGTGCCTCATGCTTAGCAATGCCACCCCAAGTATATAGTATTAACTGACACCATTTGGCCTAATCACTACCTGGTTGCTAGACTTAATTAAACCCTAGCTACCAGACAGTTTCTGAAATTACTAAGTGGAGAGATGCTGAACAAAAAGCTAAATAATTCAAAAAAGGGGGCAATTTAAGATTGATTGTGCCTTTTGGAGTTTTGTGCAGGAAAAAAACTCTTCAAACTTTGTTGTTTTACCCAATCTGGATTTATAAATGAAGAAAAACGTCTTTTTTTTGCTTCTGATCGGGCGCATAGAAAATTCACCCTGTCTTACATGGCATTGGGCCAGAAAATGGCATTTCTGCCCCAGCTTTTGTACATCCCTAACTGTAAAATACACAGAAGTATACCACACTGAACAGATATTATTTGTTGCAATCAATATCTTGAACACGCTCTGTCAAAAAGTGAAAACCTGAAGGCTGTGCTTGTTTTTTTGTTTTTTTTATCAGGTTTGCTAAATATATATACATTTGGAAAATACCATGTGCTTTACTGAGTTGTTATCAAGGTGACATTCTCAAAATTGATGAAAACTAGAAAGCCTAATGATCCCTTTCCTGGCTTAGAATGAAAACTTGTAAGTAAAGTTTAATTATTCTTTTATAAAGACCTCATTTCAGAGTTAGCCAACAAAGGCAAACTTGTGAAAGCAGAAGGGTTGAAATCTTGAAGCGTGGGCCAAGGAAATGATATGAGGAACTGGAGGCATTCTATAACACCTCAAATGCACTGCTTCCAACTAGACACTTGTAGATAGGATATATTAGAGGTGTGTATATAAGCAGCATGGGTTTTATTAGCTCTTATAAGTTTAAATAGCTTTGCAGCTAAAAACATATGTCTTGGAGGGAAAACATCCTCCAGAGGCCTCTGGACAAATGGAAATGCAGCAAAATGCTAGTTTCCGGTTGTATTCTCTGCAAGAACTACATGTACTACAATGGAAAATAGTACCCAATAAAAATGATTGTGTAAATCAGAAAAATGATCATAATACCAGTTGATATAGATAGTGGCAGTGCTGGTAAACCAAAGCCCAACATGAAAAGTGAATATTGCTGAAGAAATTCCTTCATGCTATGCCTCATTGTCTCCATCAGCCTTTTTTTACATTGCAAGCTCTTACATTTCTTTGTCCATACAAGTCAACACTGTTTTAACAGCTCACCATAATGCTTCTAACTCTGCAGCCACTGATACTTTCCTGAACTAGTTCCCCACACATTTTAAGTACAGTACTACCATTTTTGTTTTTAATGTTTGAGTTGTAGTGCATATTTGTTATTCACAGAGAGTAAGATGGATGCACTTATATCATCTTTTATATCATTTGTGTGACAATATGAAATAGTTGCAGTTATTGTGTGACAAGTCAATAAAGTTGCAATTTTCGCAACTTTTCTACGACTTTTTCCGTTTGTGCATTTACCGTTTGGATCTTTTAATATATTTCATAGAGGTGTACCTTCATTCACCTAAGACATTAAAAAAATATTTGACTGTAACGTTGTTTCCATGACCTTGCACGGATGCCAGTTTCTAATCACATATTGTCATTAGGACCTAACACATTTCTAAGCTTGCAAAAGTGAGAAGATGGTTATTCATGACACTTTTTTTTTAATAACCTTGATTTACCTTGAATAATATTATCTGATTATTTGATCACAAAGTATGGGTAAAGCAGGTGGATAGGGCAATTTGTCAAAGGACTGTTCTCTTTTTTTTAAGAATGCTACACCTCGGGGCACATTTACTAAGCTCGAGTGAAGGATTCGAATGAAAAAAACATCGAATTTCAAAGAATTTTTTTGGATACTTCGACCATCGAATAGGCTACTACGACCTTTGACTTCGATTCAAACGAGTCGAACTAAAAATCGTTCGACTATTCGACCATTCGATAGTCGAAGTACTGTCTCTTTAAAAAAAACTTTGTATACATACTGTTTAACCTACCGAGGTACAGTGTTAGCCTATGGGGACCTTCCCCATCACTTTTCTAACCTTTTTTTAATCGAAGAAAAATCGTTCGAACGATCAAACGATTTTTACTTCGATTGATCGATCGAAGGATTTGCGCTAAATCCTTCGAATTCGCTATTCGAATTTGAAGGATTTAAATTCGAGGGCCGAATTCGAGGGTTTATTAACCCTCAATATTCGACCCTTGATAAATGTGCCCCCTCATGATTAATATACTTACTGTATGTCATTATTCAAAAATTTAAATTATTCCCAGGAAACAAGAAACAAAGAAAATTCACTCTCATATACATTTAAATCATTGCAGTTACTACATTTTGGGTTTGAATCTTGTTGCTGAACATTAGAAAAGAGCCATCATTTTATTTAGAGCACAACATTATACAACGTAACATACCATTCTTTTGCACACATTTTACAGGCACAGACTGAAAAAATAAAAGTATCCAGTTACTGTAAGTTATAATAAAGCTAAATTGGTGTTAGGGAAACTGCTACTTTAAACACGAGGGAATTCTCGTACACCCTTTACCAAGAAAAGTGAGCACAATAAGAAGTGTTGTTAAGAACATACACAGCTTTATCTGAGAAGCTGTCAGATAGATCATCCCACTAACCATAGAGATAAAGACAAGAGGCGCCACTGGTCCAGAGAGAGTTGTTAAAGACAAAGAAATGATTATGAGATGCAGGCAGCTTAACCCCTTTAACACACACACAGCAGCAGAAGTTTTCAGTAACAGTAGGAATGTATTTTCAAGTAACTCAAAGAACTGTCATACAATTATTAAGCAAATCAAACAAGAATACAAAATCATATTGAACTAGAAGATAAAGAAGATTTATTGCATTGCATTTATATGCATTGCAGTTTAGTATATTTGATTTTAAAATGTGAATAAAGCATAATCCAAAACTACCTGCAAATTAAAAGGTAAATGTTTAAAGGAAAAAACACACTTTTGAGTTTTTGCCATGCTGTTTTATTTCTGTGGAATCCAGCGAGAAACAAATCCTCAATAGTTAAAGGGATTATGTCATGATTTTCATGGTTTACATTTTATTTCTAAATCACACTGTTTACACTGCAAATAATTCACTCTACAATATAAAATGTAATTCCTGAACCAGCAAGTGTTTTGTGTAAGTTGTAATATTGGTGTGTAGGCAGCCATCTCAGGTCATTTTGCATGGTCATGTGCTTTCAGAAAGAGCCAGCACTTTAGGATGGAACTACTTTCTGGCAGGCAGTTGTTTCTTCTACTCAATGTAACTGAATGTGTCACAGTGGGACCTGGATTTCTACTATTGAGTGTTGTTTTTAGATCTACAAGGCATATGTTATCTTGTGTTAGTGAGCTGCTATCTTGTTACCTTCCCATTGTTCTGTTGTTAGGCTGCTGTGGGGGTAAGGGAGGGAGTGATATCACTCCAACTTGCAGTACAGCAGTAAAGAGTGACTGAAGTTTATCAGAGCACAAGTCACATGACTGGGGACACCTGGGAAACTGACAATATGTCTAGCCCCAGGTCAGATTTCAAAATTAAATATAAAAAAAGCTATTTGATCTTTTGAGAAACAAATTTCTGTGCAGAATTCTGCTGGAGCAAGCACTAATAACTGATGCGTTTTGAAAAAAACATGTTTTCTCATGACAGTATCCCTTTAAGATGTAAGTTAAGGTACTGAATTAAAAGGGTCCAGAACATCATGAAGGCAGAACAACACAAGTCCTAATAATGTAAAGGGGCACACAACCACTGTTTTATGAACATGTTAATATTATAGGACTGATTTATCAATAAATAAATCATGATTTTCTGCAATTCGATAAAAAAGATCTTTAAACATTTTCAACTCCGAAAAAAGAGAAAAGTCAAATGAAAAAATGTATCAAATGAACACTGTCCAGCTTCTATTAGAAGTGTATTAGTCAATGGGAAGTGTATCTGAAGCATTCAAGCAAGTTATTATTATTATTATAATATATTATTATAACATTTGATGTTAGATTTTAAAAATACATTAAGATAGTTAACATATGGACTTCCCATTGGATGCCCCCCCTAGATTGAGGGACATTCAGAAGTCCAAACTAGGCAATGCCAACCAGCATAAGGAGAAATTGAGCCCTTCATTTATCGCCTATCGTCTATGGCAGACATTATGTACTGCATTCCACTTGGACCAAAGCACTAAACTCTTCACTTTGTACACAATGGCTATGCCCTGGGTGCAAGCGCTCAGCAAATGAGCACTAAGGGGTATGATTTTGTATCCTTGAAAAAGAGTATGGCAAAGAGTACCCAGGAAATGCAAGTAACATTAGCTTTCTTTTTATATGAAGAGGAAATAGGATATTTATATGAAACTTTTCTCCCATTGGGCTAAAACCAACCAAAACAATGACACCAACTTGAGCTTCACTAGGAATGATGAAATAGCAGGAGGTGATGCAAAAAAAGTTATCTAATATAAAAATATATAAAAATGTACATTTAGCTCACTTTTTTTCTTCTTATTTAGGTACTGAATAATTTAGGCCCACTGGAATATAAATACATTTTTTCCCAAAATTTTTATTTTAAATTATAAATATAGGTTACAATTTGGTTTTTGGTTTAACACACGGTACAATATTTAATTTAATAATGTTTTTTAATCATATGGCAACACATTTTAACTATAGCCCAAACACAGAAATGTACCTTCATTTCTAAATGAATACATTAGTCTGATATTTCCTCTTATATTAGCCACTTACAAAGTGGTGTCACTACATTTTCTAAATAATGTTTAAAAGATAGTTTGCCCTTTAAACAAACATCAATGCTTTGCAAGCAAGAGGAAAGGTTTGTATGAGGTTTATATTGTAGATTGTTTGAAAAACTGACAACATTTAGACAGCACGGAATATGATCGAAACAATTTTTTTCTTAATATAGATGACAAAGGATATACAGTTTTTAGTTACAGAAACAACCCTAAACTAGTTTCATCATAAATAACTGTGTGATAAGAATAATTGAGTTTTTGGTGGACTACATGTATTTACATGTAATTACTGTACGCTTGAAAAGCCACTTAAAAAATATTTTGAGAATTCAAATAAGTATCTAGGATTAGGAAAATATTTTGAAAAAAGTGACACAGCATGAATCCGAATTACTTGATGTGGGAATAAGGGAGAGGGACTCCTTAGGTAAGGCCTCACCTCTGGGTCCTGTAATGACAGGTCGATGATGCTGTGTGAATGCTGTTCCAAGGGAAGAGGTCTGCGAAGGAGAGGGACTGCTGAAACCAGACTTCTCTGACTTCTTTAATGTAGTAGGCGATGGCATTCCTGGCAAGAATGATTGATAAGTGCAATTTAATAATGCTAAGTCATGGAACCACAGCCTATGCATTGTGAAAGTGGGTGCAGAAGCAGGTTACTCAGTGATACTCAACCTATTGCTAATTATATGTACAGGTTTTGTTTTTTTTGTTAAAGGATTAACAAAACTAGGAAAAGGTCCCAGTTTAAGGTCCCAACACAATCAATGGGAGGGGGGTACCTCTGGCTGTTGGTTTCATTAAACAAAATATAGGTTTTATCATAAATATTTCCATAAAGGAATTGCCATTTGAAATATTAAAATAATGACTATAAACTGCAGAATGGGACCTCTAATTAATAATTAATTTGAGCATTTTGGGCTTTTTTCCTGTTTTATTCTAAAATATTAATATTATGCTGGGGAAAAAGCCAATGTATGCTTCAACGTTGTCTATATCATTGTAAATAAATATATTATTTTTGTGGTCAAAGGTTGAGTATCACAGCACAGAATATAATTTAAGGATAGTATATTGGCAATAAATGCGCTTATTGTCAGTTTTTGATGAAGATAAGATGATTTAGAAACAACAATCTATGTGTTTATTTTTATATCCTAGATATGACAATTTTGGATATGTTTACATATCTATATCTATCTATCTATCTATCTATCTATCTATCTATATATATATATATATATATATATATATATATATATATATATATATATATATATATATATATATATATTTTAAGTTTAAGGGGAAAGGTATTCTTTGCAAGTATAAGTTGACCTAAAAATGCTTGTTTAAGTACAAAGCAGATTTCATATACTAAATTTTAAAGTCAGGGAACATTTACAAGTATGTTGCCCGGCGTAGATCTAATTAATGCAGTCAGAACACAAGGGACATTACACATCTACAATGTGTTTTTAGTTTCAATGCTGGTCTATGACAGCAACAAAGAATGACAAGTTTGATGTTCCTTCAGAATACCACTTTGGGGGTGTCTACGTTGGCATTCAGTCATCTGATTACAGGTCTGGTGCTACTCTAAAATATGTTAAAACGTTTCTTATGGTGTTTAAACTTGCAAGAACCTTACCAGTCTGCCCTACATCTTATATTTTAATTGGAAAGGGCAATACCACTAATGGAATACTGTGAAATGTGAGTGTATGTATACAACCATGTGTCTGTTATAAGTAGTCTAACAGGGACTGAAAAAGGTCTCCACATTATCTGTGTCTATTAATAGAAACCATTCTACTTTTTTGATGGGACTCGTATAGCTGTTTACCATAACTTAGGCAAGGCCTTTCCAAGTTAAATGTTTTTACAGAGTTCAATCCACAGCACTACATTATGCTGTATTTCATTGGTTCTAAATGAAAAAATGCCCTGACCGTTATGCTATTTAATGTAATATTTTGCATCTTATAGTGCTGTTCCAGAGAAATGATTTGTTTGGGCCTACCTAATAAAGCTTAATTTTGAATATAATTAAGAAGTACTTGCTGAATTATTTTTATAACTGTATACATTGTCTGAAATCTGTTGTAGGACTTGGAACCTACTTCAGGACTCCATAGTTTTAACTTCTATACTTAGAAGTGTGCGTGATAAGATCATAAAAACTGACAATAAACAGAAACGCATATTTCTCAGTAGAATTATTTTGGCTATTAAGAACAGAGAGCAGAAAGGACATACAGTGTTAGTCAGCGTAAAGCAATTAGTACCATTCAGAAATCATGATGCATTTGCATGTTTTTGTAACAGTCTGGTGCCACAAGGAACTCTTATAAAGGAGGTTAGTAAGATAAGTTAAACTTTGAACATGCAAAACAAAAAAATCTGAAAACAGGGACATGGTGCATAAAAATACCACTGATGTCACAATTAATGTTTTTCTAATTGAAAATGGCTCCAAGGCTAAATGTTTACTGAACAAATCCTTTGTGAATTGATGAAGAGTTTATACATATATATATAGAAAGTTGGGGAGTAGGAATATATTGATTGTACTTAACTGGACATCAAACTACAACATTTCACCTGGTTTGAATTAATAGGAAGCCAATAAAACATGAAGAACATGTAATTAAAGTACACCCCCAGGGAATGGTGTTCATATACAGTATATATAGTTGAAGAACAGTGCTTTCATCAACTATTATTTAAGATTTAGCTATTCTTAAGCAATTTCTGCACTTGCTTTTTTATCACTCAAAACACTAAGTTGACATCAGAGTATGACATTGCTAATGTGATACATAGCACTCCCAATCATTCCAGAGCATGCACAATTCATGAAAGTAAAAAATGCAAGCGTGATCATGTCAGAGTTGTTTCAAGTTGCAGAAGTCAACATTGTTTTTGGCAGTGGCATCACACTGCCAGACCTGCACTTCGCAAACCTCCAGTGTATATTTATATAAGATATTTCTCTGTACAATTTGCTCTTATATACATGTTATGACAATAATACGATAATAGTCTTAAAATATTAAAAGCATAGCAAATATGTGAGAGAAAAAAAAACTCTTCATAATGTTTTTTAATTGAAATTTTGAATGGTTTGGAAAAATTATGTATAGCCCGGTATTTGGAGCATTTCATACAAAAAACATTTAGCAACATTGTTTCGGAGTCCTTTTTATTTATATAACTCAGCTTATAGTTCTTTTGTGATATGGCAGGATACCTCAATTTGTTAATTAAATAGAATGCGATTAAACAAATATAACAGTTTACTAGTACTATAATTTGCTTCCAAAAAACAGATACAATGACAATGTTAAAGTATTGCAACTCCATGAAAGCAGTAATATCCAAGGTATTTAAAACCGCTTTGGTGAAAAAATGCACAAAACCTTCTTCTAAAAGCTAGAACCTCCTTTGTCTTCTAACTATGCACAAATCCTTTAAACACAAGTCACATCTAGCATTCTGTATCATTTTAGAACAAACTAAAACAGTACCATTCTATCATTTATGGCAAGCAATTACTTTTTTACACCACTTAAATTGTAAGCTCTTTGAGTAAGACATCTTTTTCCTCCTGTCACTTGGGGGGGGGGTTATTTATCAAAGATTGGAGCCTTGTGACGTTTCTTTATACTTTGAATGAACTCGCAACTTGAACATTTTCCAATTTTAGAAAAAAACTTAAATGGAAAAAACTTGAATCAGTGAATTTGGGGTGAACAACCCAAAAACATCGAATCAATCGAGTTTTCAGCAGGAAAAAAACTTAAATCGCTCAAATTGATTGAGCGAACCCCACCAAAAAAACCTTGAACATCATTTAAAAATCTATCTAAGCTATTAAAATCTTTAAATGGTTCATGGGACCTCTGTCATGGACTTCTACATGACCTTGCTAGTTTTAGCTGAAATATTTTTGGAATCGAGCTATTTCCAGCTTTAGTATATAATAAATCTCGAAAAATGCAAGTTTAAAAAAAATAAATAAAAACCACTGAAAAATTTGAGTTGTTTTTTAAACCCAGAAAAAAATATTGTTTTTTTTTAACCTGAAAATTCAAGTTTTTGACTGAAAACTAACCTCGAAAATTCGAATTTCGAAATTATGAAGCAGAAAATGAGGTTGGCCATGCAATAACTTGTGTGTGATAGTCATAGTCACCCCTACTATAATTAGAATAAAATAAACAAACCTTAAACATAGTATTTGGTCCACATCATCCAAGGTAGTGAAATGTCACGGTGGGCCGCAAACGTTAGTCTGCAACCTTCATTAAAACAATTTGTAATCTTTTAAGTCCTGAGAGTGTGGCTCTTTTTTGGATGAATTATTGATTCTGCACCCAGGCAAAAACAACTTTATTTTTCGAGTGTGCCAGCATCTTGGTAGATTATATAGTGAATAAAGTACCCCCTATTGTAAAATATAAGGATATTACAAGTTACCGAAGTTTCATGACCATATAAAAACACAAGACCGAAGGCCGAGTGTTTTTATACAGGTTATGGGACTCCAAGGTAACTTCTAATATCCTTATATTTTACAAGAGGGGGTACTTTATTTATTATAATACACAAATTTCAGTGAGTCATGTGACAGAAATGACATCAGAACTCACTGTTTATAACTGATGACATCAGAACTCACCGTTTATAAGGATATAATTTAATACAAGATATTCATTGCTTTTGTGTATTATATATATATATATATATATATTCACTGTCCCAAGGTGCACACCGTTTCCAATGTTGAAAACCTGGGTGCCTGCCAATATATAATAAAGTCAAATGTAGCAGATAGCGGCACTCACAGGATTTGCGACAAATTCCAGATTGAAAAAATCTTTATTGAAGCTCAACGTTTCGATCCCCCACAGGGATCTTCGTCAGGAGGGAAAAATGTTTGTTTGTTTTTCCCTCCTGACGAAGATCTGGAATTTGTCGCAAATCCTGTGAGTGCCGCTATCTGCTACATTTGACTATATATATATATATATATATATATATATATATATATATATATATATATATATATATATATATATATATATATATGTATATATATATATATATGTATATATATATATATATGTATATATATATATATATATATATATATATATTATATATATATATATATATATATATATATATATATATATAAGTATGTTTCTATTTTGTCTAAGGAGATAATGAACAGAAATTGTCTTTAATCTTTAATATTACTTTTATTCATGATGACTAGATAGAAACTCTAAGTTAACATTTACAGATAATAGGACATAACACTGATCTGACCACACTATGTCCACTTAAACACATCCTAAACGATGCTCACAATAAAGTAAGCCCAACCCTTCCGGGGTCCATGATTCAAAACGGTCCTTCCTACACAAGAATAGAATTGATTGACCTATTGGTACGTGTATCCATCTTTATGCAAAAAAAATACATAATTTGTTTTCATAATAGATGCATTTTAATGAACACATTGTCTCCACATTGCTTTATTTTTATCTTAATGACAAAAGGGTGGGGGTACACCAGTATTCCAATTTTATTTACAATACCAATAAAAGGATACAAAAAATAATGCTAGAGCTTGCCCAAGTTTTTGGCTAACTTTATGTAAGTTCTCCATATCTCCTGAAAATATATTTTGGTTTCCCATGGGGTTCTTAAGTGAGTTTGATATTATTTATGATTTTTGGTAGACAAACATGGCGCATCTAGTGAAAAACTAGGGTTTCCTTGGGGTAATATATAATATGGAGTATTTGGTTGGACATGTCTACACAAAATACCATATTACATCTAAACTGTAAATAGGAATTATTTAATAAGGGAAAATACGTTTTTTGGGGCTTTCCCTATTGACTTATACAGGACCTCGAGAGCTTTTAGATGCCGGGGTTTCGGATTCTGAGTTTTTAGACCATCAGACTTTAATAATTCTCAAAAGATTGTTTTTTTCTCCGAAAACTACGAATTATTTGAGGTTCGGATATTCAGAGCTTGATAAATAAGCTCCTTAATCTCTTGTAATTGAGATGAACCCAACTGTTTCTGCTTTATTCTAACAATAATGCTGATTTTACAAATTTTTAAATTTCCTTTGTTTTACAGTCAAACAAAGTCTTCGTATTAGAAAAAAAGTTCAACGGTGCTTACAAAAGCTTCTATCTTAAAAAAACTCACAATATTATATGGGATGTATTTGATCAGATTAGAGGAAGAAATTTAGCATACTTTTCTCTCCTCCAGCTACAGTGTATGTCAAAGAGCCTTCTGGATTCCGATGTAATGAATGAAGAATCGGGCATGACAGTAAGCAGACAATGTACATAGCTTTAGCAAGTAGCAGACCAATATTGCTATTAGAACATCATTTAGTTAAAAATATATTTGCCTTGAAAATGTCAAGGTATGAAAAGAGATTTAAAGGAATTGTTCAGTGTAAAAATAAAAACTGGGTAAATAGATAGGCTGTGAAAAATAAAAAATGTTTCTAATATAGTTAGTTAGCCAAAAATGCAATGTATAAAGGCTGGAGTGATTTGATGTGTAACAAGTCAGTCAGAACTCTACTTCCTACTTTTCAGCTCTCTTGGTTTACACTGACTGGTTACCCTGGTTACCAGGCAGTAACCAATCAGAGACTTGAGAGGGGCCACATGGGTCATATCTGTTGCTTTTGAATCTGAGCTGAATGCTGAGGATCAATTACAAACTCACTGAACAGAAATGTACCATGTGGCCCCCCTTCAAGTCGCTGACTAGCTCAGAGTTATACAGCTGAAAAGCAGGAAGTTGGATTCTGGCTGTTTTATTAGACATCCAGTCACTCCAGCCTTTATATATTACATTTTTGGCTAACTAACTATATTAGAAACATTTTTTATTTTGCACAGCCTATCTATTTACACAGTTTTTATTTTCACACTGAACTATTCCTTTAAGTTTTCCCTCTGCATTTACAATTTTTTTATTTTATTACCTGTCTACATCATGGTAAAATATAAAAAAAGTTAATTTTTTCCACACACCATAGCTCATGTCTACATGACTAGAAACATCACGATAAATAAATTTAGGCTTGATAAATCATGATCGTTCTTAAAAATGAAACATGATCTGCTTTCAAGTACAAAAATAGTTCACTGGGATCATGAAGATGTAAGGTATCAGAGAAAGGCTGAATCATAACCACTGCAAATGTTTTATTATAGGCCGGTATGGTTCACACTTAAATTTGAGATAAGCTATGTGCAATTTATATTCAATATTTCCTAAATATATGCTAATAAAGACGGAAACACATTAACACATGTATGTGAAAAATCTATGATTAGCTCTACAATAAAACTGATAGCCCTGTGCTGGGTCAAAGCATGACTTTAGTTCTGGGCAAGTGAAAATCATATCTAATATTTTAGAGCTTGCTAATCCATGTGGTCACAAAATTACATTAGTGTCAACTCACAAAATACACATTTTTTATTTAAGAGACATACTGTAAAACCTGTTGTGACTGTTCAATGCTATAGATACGCATAAGTGAGGCTATTTAACTTTAACGTACATGGCAAAAGACTAAAATGAATTTGGAGATGAAAACTAAAGGAAGACGTTATGAACAGAGGCAGAAGAATGTAATACACACATAATAAATGGATACATTTTCAAGACAACTTGAACTGTGAAATGAAGTAATGAACACTAGAAAAGGTCCTGTCAGCTGAAATCACTGATCAGCAAAGTCAGCAATTTCTCCCTAAACCTTATTATGGCAAAGCTTTTGAAACCTCATCTTTGCACTTTCTTCCTCTCAAAAAAATAAACTGATTTGACCTCAGCTTGTTGCTTAATGCATGTTGCCTGTCATTGCCAGACTTAACCACCATTTCTTTCCTTGAAAGTCCTTTTATCCATAGAAAAGAAGAGGGATAATATAGCTGAACATCTGTTAAAGATAACCACATTCACAGTTCACCTTCACTAAGATTTTAGTAAAAGTTTATTTCTAATTACAAAATCTATAGCAGTTCTGCTGCAAGTTGAACAAAGATCTAGGTTTATACCTTAGCTGTATGGTCTTGATATAAAACTAAAATTGTTTCATCTACATCCAGACAAGGACCGAACAACCTATTCTATTTAAATGGGACAGTCATGAACAGGGGTTGAAAGTGGGTTGTATTTAGGTGAAATTTGGATGGGTATGGGTGTAACTGGCCGTGACTCAGGAGGTAGGGGATGTAACTTCAAATGTCCTGAAATTTTTTGTTATTTATCCTCTGGTATGCTTAGAGGTTTTGCAGTATTCATTTGTCACTAGATAGGAAAAGGCTTGAATACACTGCTTTATGTTCACTTTAAATTGGGCACGAGTTGTAGCTTCCTTGGAGTGATAAATTAGGGGGGTGACAAATCTGCCTGTGTGTCATTATCCTTAATGGAAGCCATTTACTGCAAAACAGATCTCTTGCATAATGAAAGAAAATGTAATTTCCAACATATTTTCATTGAAATTCAATGTTTTAAATGCTATTTGTAAATGTAATGGCAGGTGAAAGCAGTGCTTTTTTATTCCTTTCTGTTCTCTGTGTCTGAGTCAAAGTTAACAGAAGTCAGTTCTCCTGTAGGTCTTTTAACAAGCTTTTATTGGCTGACTTGCAATATTGTTTCAGGAGTCAGAGCCATGTTAACAGCCAGGCAGATAGTGCTTTCAATAGCAAACCATTGCAAATTTGTAATTAATGTGTATGGTAAAGCTTCTTAGAATTCCATCTGTGTGTACAATATGTATATGACTATGTTCTATATAGAATAAAAGTTTTTTTTATCACCTTACAGTGTTTCACAAATCCTTATAATTTATTTGGCTGCAATAAGCTTTAGTAAATCATGTTTCCAAAATTGAATAGCAAAATATGGATTTCTATAAAGAATGACATTATACTGCTCAGTCCTGTAAATCATTTGTTTTGCCTACAGAATGCATTTTAATCAATCAGCCCCAAGAGACCTATTGACAGGACCATGGTTGTCTCACAGCACACATTACTAGGTAAAGTGCCTTGACAAAATGTCTCTTACAATAATGATATCATATATCAGAAAATACTTTCTGTGTTAAGTTGTGCTTCATGACTGTTACAACATTCAGAGGGACAGTGTATGTCTTAGTGCATTATAGATTTATCTGGCCCGGATTAGCAAAGAGGTTCTGCTTAATGTCACTCCAGCTGACAGCTCTGTGACAGCACATTCAGGCTTACCAGCTTAATTAGTGAAAACCCTACTGTTTACTTAACTCTCCCCATATCGTGTAAAATATTTTTAATGGGATATCTTATCTTGTGGTATGACTAACGTTCTGCATAATTTCCTAAGACTGGGTTATGCAAACAAAAGTTGAAGGTCTTACTTTTGTTCAGTCTCTCCAACTGTTTCAGAAAACTGAATGGGTTTTTAGAAGAGAGAGCAGCTAGAAAATGAAAAAGCATTGCTACTCGAGTCAGTTAAATAAGTATTCTTTGGGTTCTATTGAAAAACATATTAATGTGATGCTTATAAATAGATTATAAATAGATTATAAGGAGGAGGGAAGATAAAATAATTTGCGCACGGGATAGAAGATTCATCTTAAGAAATAGAAAGAGATAGGGGAGCATTTTATAGCATAAACAGAGGGGCAAATGTAGTGATTATATGACTTAATAGCTATTTGGGTCACTACACTGTATGCATCAGCCACTAAAGCAGCTTTTATGGGATTTTGGTCTACATTTAATTTCCTTAGGAAAAATTTTCTCAAAATTAAAATGAACTGATAGAAACACAGCAGAGTTTTCATGAGAAGAAATAAAATCTGACACTTTGGCCAGATTCAATTTAGTGAGAAAAAGGTTAATCGCATGAAAAGTCATGGATGAGATTCAACTTGAGAGGCAATTCAAATCACTAAAACGTATCTCATTTCACATGAAAACTCAGTTGAAATCTATGGGGAAAACTGGAACTGAATCAGTAGTTTTTTCTCCTTGAATTGAATGTTGTCTATGGGTTTTCACATGATATACGCACTGAATTGAATCTGGCCCTTTGTGTGATATTTTGTGTAATAATAATATCTGCACCTCCGAGTTTAATTTTAAAGAGTATTAGATGTTGGAGTTAGATTAATTGAGTTTTCCTATAGGTCTCAGAATCACATACAATATGCATACATGGTTTACTGTCTCAGCAGTGACTGAATGAGTGCAGCAATAGGTAGAAAAAAACAAGTCACTTCTCTCCTGCTCTTTTCAAATATAATTATTAGTTTGCCTTATGTGTGCTCAGTTTCCAGTGTGATAAGAGCAGATTGTATTGTGTATTGAAACACTTAGCACATAAAGAATAAGTAAAACTTTTATAAAACTGAATGTAAACTTGCACAGGATGCTATTCTATGTATTTTTATCATTTATCATTTATTATTCCTTTTTCAGAGTTATTAAAGTTTTTATTAACTGCCAATATCATTAATTTTGTAGCAATTCGCCACCTGCTGGTCAGTCCTGTAACTCTTCAGTAAAGACTCAAAAAGAGAAACTGTATGCTTTCAAAAGGAAAACAGAGAATATTCTGATGTTGTTCTGCTTAGGAGAGAGATCAGACGCCTCAGGTGCCCTTTCCCATCTCCTTCCTGAGCAAAGCAACATTAGAAGACTTTTCTGTTTCCTTCTGAAGGCATATGTCTTTTGATTGCAGAGCAACAGCACTGACCAGCAGGTGGTGCAGTTGTTACAAAATTCATAACATTGGCAATTATTAAAAACTTGAATAGCTCTGAAACAGAAAAAAAACTAAATAGTAAATTGCAAAAGTGCTTAGAAAGGCATCCTGGGCAATTTTACATTTTACATCTAATAATGATGTCAAATGATGTTAAATTTTATAGTATATAATCTATAGAACTACAGAACAATTTAGTGGCAGTGCATCACACTGTAGAGAAAAATATACATACTGTATAAAGTGACAACATATTGGAAATTCCTATGGAGATGGATGGGTAATATGGGCCAATGTGCCCCTAATAATTAGTCAGGCTGATGCATTTAAAGGGTGGTGGTGCACATCCTAGAGCTCTCTGACCGGAGCAGAATGCCCTCTTTAACCTCTGTCCCGTGTGAGAAAAGGGCATGAGATATTCTCTGATGTATGCTTCTGAGAGTAGAGAAAATGCTCTGGGGGAGCCTTGGCAACAGCTGTCTTAAATTATAACAAATAAAAAAACAAACAAATACAAAAAGTATTGTAGAAGTGATACCTATATTGGCTAACAATAAAAAATACATTGCAATCTTTCGGAGCACCAAGGCCCCTTTGTCAGGCAAAATGCTTGCAATGTATTTTTATTGTTATCCAATACTTTTTGTATTTGTTTTTTTTTTTATTTGTTATTTTTGCTACTGGCTACCACGGTACCACCGTTTTTGTTTTGTGCCTGACTGAAATTAGAAATTCAGTCCTTCTAGTGCAAAGCCAAGGAGTGCAACTGCACTCTGCACCAGCAATACAATCTCACACTGTCATGTCGGATGGAAAATTTTACATGTAGTTTACACATCCGATTTTTGTATCAGTCCCATGGTATTTTAACCCACATGACATCAGACTTGTAGGATGCGTTTTGTCGATCCGACACCATCCTACAAAAGCGCTCGTGTAGTTTAGGCCTTTGATTCGAATGCGATTCGAGTTTTCGGGTCGATATAATTCATCCGAGTTTTAAAAATTTTTTTAAATAAATTTCAATTGGTCGAATTTATGGGAGTTTAGGAGAGTTTTTAAAAACGCACATGAATTAGAAAGTGTAATTTAAAATGTTGGTGTTAGGTAAAGAAAGGGCAATATTATTATCCTTTTATTTATAGCATTGACATATATCAGTGATATTTACATCATTCACATCAATCCCTGCCACAGTGGAGCATACAATCTAAGGTCCCAATCACATTAAATAACATCCTATATGGTTTGGAGTATATGAGGAAACTTGATTACTCAGAGGAAGCCTGTGCAGTCATATGGAAAACATACAAATTCCAACTGGAATATACAGAGAACCCCAAAGTAATGCTTACCACACGCAAAGCTGGCATAAAAGTCCATATTAATATTAAAACATATTAAAAAATATTTTAAAAAAATTCCCAGTGGATATTACATAACAGAAATGTTTCCTTGATTTAAAGAATATAAGGATACCCCTACCCATTATTAGCAACTGTGAAATGTACTGATATAAGAAGGCATGGTTTCATGTTCAGGTGGGACTAGAGTCTTACCCTCAACTTTTATGCTGATAACCAAGGATATTGTTTGCAGACAGGTTGAGACATTTGTTCCCAGGACTTTGAAACAAATGCCTTTTTCATGAACAGTTTCCATCTGGTTTTCTTTTGTACAAGGTGCTTGAAAATAAGTGCTTTGTTTGCTTTCCTGTAGGGCTGCAAGCTGTTGCTGTGGCCATGTATCTGGAGACTTGGTGGTACATGAGAAAGGGCTGTTCAGAAGGTAAACCTCAACAGGTATATTCAAACCTTTTCTTCCTTCATTCTATACACCCTCCTAATTTACACCAACCTTTTCAGAAATCCAGAGCAACTTTGCTTTCTGTTTATTTATCCAGGTGCAGCATGTGTTTTGGTGAGGTCATGTTAATATTCAATTACACAGCTGGCTTTGCTTGAACATTTCAGGACATGGCCCCTCCCTGACATTTTACTTCTGTAAATACTTTTAGCCTTGTATGCCCATTCTTCAGCTTATCCCTTCACTGACACACAGACTCTCGGTTTCATGAAGAGTTATGGATGCATGACAAAGATTAATGTTGAACGCAAAATCTACTTGCTCAACATTACATTTATGCCCTGACTTTAAATCTGACAAGCAAGCACCTTGCATTTAAAACAGACTACATTTTTGTGAGACTTATTTGTTTAACATTTATACACATTTATTGGCTTGCTGTAAGTCCATCAAATACTTGACCAGAAAAAAAATCATTTGCAGACAAGAAAATGTAATAATGCACAGCTTTTCAAATGGAAGGTCTTGACAGTAACAGCTTTTTATAAGAGTAAATATAAACTTTGGTGGCATATTTCAGAAGAAAATGCCATACACTCCTATGAAGCTTTTCATTCATCCAGGTCTTGATACACGGTATTTAGTAGTGGTGAGTCAAAAATAACTTGCTGAATAAACTTGAAAAGGTTGAGAATGAGCTGTGAAATGTTCTAGATTACTCAGCTAGTCCAAACAGTACTACTTAATACTAAAAATACCATAAAGAACCATGGTTCATTTGAAAGTAGCATAAAGAAATTGGAATATGGTAAAAAAAAAAACTCAGGGACACTGATTCAGATTCAATTCAGTGTCAAACTCTCCATTTGAATTAAGAGAGTGGTAATTTACTAAAGACCATAGGAAAAAGTGCAGAACATTAAGGGGTGCAAGACCACTTCTTTGACAGCGATATCGGGCCCAATGATCAGATCATAATGCATCTGATACGGGCAGTCGGATTACGGGACCGCAGATATGCACAGATGCGGCCGCAATCCGACGGGATTTTTTAACCTGCCGATCGAGATCTGGCTGATTTACGGCCAGATATCGATCAGGGAAGCCTGTCAGATGGCCCCACACACGGGCCAATAAGCTGCCAACTCAGTCTGTCGGCAGCTTTTATTGGGCCATGTATGGGGGCCTTAAGCCTCGTGCTGGATAAGGTGCAGAGATAGAGTCCTATTTAGCAAAATTTTTTTTGTGAATTTAAGAGTTCTTTTAATTAGATTATTTTTGAAATTTTATCAAACTTGAATGTCTGGTTATTTATTTAAAACTTAAAATCTTAAAAACGTTATTAAATAAAACCATGAAGAAAAACTATAATGCATTTAATTCATATCCTCATCAATTTATATGGGTATACAAACCCAAAAACCTGAATTGAATTGCTTACATTTTGCCTTGGATATCTCCCATTGGGGGGAATGTAATATTGGTCGCTAATGCAACACTTGTTACCTATTCGTTTGCAGCTCTGTACAGGGCTGTAATGAATAAGTTATTGAGTAGAAAGCCATAACTGTAGGCCAGTGTGATGTTAAAATATTAATTAGAAAGCAATGCTGAATACTGAAATATTAGAAACACAATTAACTTCATGTTGATTGTTTTATACTGTTTGCCTTTATAACTGGATGTAAACCACCCAAAGTCCTCAAATGCAATATAATACATACAATGGTGTCAGTATTAAGAAGCACAAATAATGATACCTACAAACATTAATTTTAGCTTGAATGTTGTATTCTTTGTTCATGACCCTTACACATTAACTCAGAAAGCACACCCACTTGAGGCGAAGTTGTAAATACTATAAAATAAAATGCCTTGCAAAGATGGAGAAATTTAGTCTACCACTTTAAAATCACTAAAGTGCACAATATAAAACAGCTTGCAAACTAATGCTATTTACTGGGACGCTCACTGGTTTCCCTCAAGATCATTTTTGATATGTTTTATCATAAAGCAGTATTTGCATGGTACTGAAAGAAACGTGTCAAAACAGCTTAATGTTGTACGTCAACTTAGAAGAAACCGCAGGAGCAACCAAAAACAAATCTATATGGAAATAATGGTTGAATACTGACTTAAAAAACTCAGCCAAAATAATACATGACAAAAGCTAAATATAAAGAGATTTTCTTTTTGCTTTTTTGAGAAAAGGTTTTGATTAACAACCATTTGTGTTGCTTACCTGACATTTTTCTTATCCTCTTATGTGCCTCTTCCAGGTGCAAAAAGATCAGCATGGGGGGGGGCGCCGAAACAAAATAATTATGAGGCTTATACCAAAGATGGTATTTAAAGTGGAATACAAGAGAATTGGTATTCATGCATTGTGTCATTATTTAGAGGCCCATTTATCAAAGGTCAAATGTCAAATTTTTTAACTCTAATATACTCACTATTCGACCAGAAAATTCGAATTGTATTCGATTCATATTCAATTCATATTTAATTTCTATGAATCTAATTTTTCTCCCCAAAAAAAATTTGAATGTCAGGAAGGCTATTAACATCTCCAAATGGCTCATCTGACCTCTGTCATTGATTTGTAAATGAATTCAGCCAGTTTTAGGTTGGTGAATATAAGATTTTTGACGGTTTCCAGTCAAGGTGTGATAAATTTTACATTCAAATTTACAATTTAAAAGAGGGATTAAAATTCAAATGTGTGAATTTTGACACTCGAATTGAATTCAACCCCTGATAAATCTGCCCCTATTTGTATACAGGCCTAGGTGCTTGGTTTGTAAAGACCAGTTAACTGTAATTAATCATTTATTTTTCACACATGCTATTGCCATTCAGTAGGTGATATATACAGGGGACCCAAAAGTGTCATCCAAAATAAAATAGACCCAACAGACACAATTCATTAAAATTCAACATCTTCTATTTAAAAAAGGTAGAAAAGAGGCAGATAAATTGAAACTCTGGTAAAGAAAATAATGTTATAAACTAGAATCTTAAGTAAAAGGAAACTCTGATGTACTATTTACAAATGCATAAAATAAAATGCCCTTTTTAAAAGACACTTAGTGGAACCTGCCTTTCCCATCTTGGGCGTTAGAGCACATTGGTGGTCTCCCTTTAATATATAGTATTTTTTTAAAAAAAATAATGGAAAACATCAGGAAACTTGGCATCTTATGTCCATAAGTAGTTAAACTTGAACTTGGGTCATCGATAACAAGGTCCCTATTAATTATAACAGTTGAACTTCTTTCCTGCGTTTTCGCTGCAGATGGAGTGGAGCCGATCCACTCTTCCGTGTCTCTGCACTCACTCAAATTGTAAAAATCTGCCTCATATGGAAGCTGTAATGTTATTAATGATATTATAAATTGGCATGTACAGTGAAACCGCAATGTTCCTCATTTTACGTAGTTTTTTTGTGATCATAACAATATATATATTTTTACATTTTACATTTTCCTTGATTTTACACCATTTGCCTGGTCCCCTGAAAAACATAAAATGAGGTTTCTACTGTATATGTAATTATATTTACAGGCTCATAAATGTGCCATGGTCAAACATCTTGGTGGTGACCTAAAATATTATTATATTAAATCCTGTTTATGGTGGAGATTATCTTGGAGATTATTCTGGAATGCTGTGTCTTTGCATAACACTCCAGGAATATGAAGAAAATTCAATATTACGCATTCCATCTACTCTATACTGAGTAAGAAAACATTTCCATAATATAATGCATTTGCAAACCCCATTTGTCTGGTATAAATTAAAATTCATTAAGCCCAAAAGATTTTAAAAACTCTTAAAAGTGCTAGCCAACCATTTTGCTCTAACTCCCAGAACACAAAAACACAGCAACTGCCAAATCAGCACACTGAAAATTAATGTTTTTTTATTTAAAGTTAAAAACTGCAAAAATCTGCATCAAACAAGTAATGTATTTAAAAATGAGGAAAATGAAGTGCAGATCATTACCTGGCTCCACATCATGCCATCCACTTGACTGGCTTCCACTTCCCGGGGAACGTCCTTGGCTTGAATAATATGGCTCTTCACCAGGACTGTCCATCTCGTCCTCTACAGATTTGAGGCGCTTTGTGGAACTTTTCATAAAAAAAGAAAAAAAATGCAAAGAATATCTGAAATGGTCGTTAAAATCAACATTATATTGTACATTGTAACAATGTAACAGTGGACAAGCTCCAATTTATTTATTTATTGTATTGCTCTCTGTACTAGATCCCATTATTTTTTAAATAAATAGTCTCAGCAAATAAATGTATGATATATGAAGTCTACATATTACAGGGAACATAACCAGATATAGATACATTAATTATGCAATGAATATATTTCATTACCTAGTAGAGGACGTGCTGGGCAGTGACCTCCTCATTGCTCCTGGGCTCATGCTGTAGTATGACGAACTATCCAATTCAGAAATGGAGAAATTGGGACCTGTTCCTGCTGCAATAGGTGCTAGACAAGAAAAGTGATCTTGTGAGAACTTCTGGTATACCAATAATTTTATTTATACTTAACGATAACAGATAATGCTTGGAAAAAAAGTTAATTTAATTTCAAAATTAGAGACATTTATATAAATGGTTTTGCATAGCTTACTGTATATAGATATATGAGGTTTAAGTAGTAAACTTGGCATATTGTTGGTAAACAAGTTAATTGTTTTTATTAATTCTCATGACCACATCCTTATCAAGTCAAGTCAAGTTCTGGTGTTAACAACTCCAAAAATTGCTCATGCCACAGGCAGAGGAAAAGAGCACATACTTCCAAGTGAAATCATAACCTGTTCTGACATAGATTATAGGTCACATTAAACGTCACTTGTTTTTAATACCCATTGAGGGTGGAGGCAATACCTCCAAACAGATTAAGAAGTCTTTTGGGAACAAGAAGTATGTTGCAAGTATATAACTTTTTCACAACTGTTTTACAGATACAACATAATGTCATGGGCTGTTTTCTTTTTACTCTGTTAGCTTTGTTAGTTGTACTTTTGTTTCCAGAATAAGGTAGAGATCAAACATTTATGTATTTCTCAGAAAAATATATTTTCACAAAAATCTGTTAAAATCCATCATATTGGTGTATACACACACACTCACTGTTAAATAGAAGCATTATAACAGCTGATTTATATTAGGAAACATGATGGGTTAATCATAAGACTAGTGAGGATATTACAATTTGTGACATGTCTTCCTGTTCTGGAATATGGTTTCACACTGAAAGAATTTTAGAATATCATTTGTGTAGCATTATCTGGCATTTTTATTATATTATTTTATTGTTTTGCCATCAGTTTCCTTACAGTGCATATAGAAGGTTGTAAAACTGACGACTTTCCATGGATAAAGAAAGCAGTGCTCTTATTTGTATAAAATGTAAAAGGCATTGAAATGCCATAACTCAGACACCCTGAAGGTAGAAGGCTGCAGCAGTTAGAGTTTTAGCTTTTTTCCTATTAATAACATAGGAGCAATTATGGATAAGAAAAATCACCACAGTGCAGTGCGAATTGAGTGAAAATCAATAAACTGGTCCTCCACAGCAGAGCCACACTGACCAGTTTCCATATGGACATCCTATATCCAGTACTGAAAATAACATGCGCTATTAACTGTGCCCCATTTATCACTAATTTGCATCTCTACTGGTAAAAATTGTACAAGCTCATGTTTTGCAGGTTGGGTAGATATTGTGTAATAATAGTGATAATCCTAAAACAACAATATATAATATAAATATAACCCAGGGAACAGCTGAAAATCCCTCTATGTACAGTAACAAAAAGCAGAATCAAGTACATTGAAACTAGCATACATAATCAGGGCCGGATTTACATAGTGGGCATCCCTAGGCCCACTGCCATTCGTCACCCTTGTTCCCCCCCTATATTTGTGCAAATTTTCATCATCAATGGGGATTGGCGCATGGGAAATTTAAAAAATGATTGTCCAGCACATCCCCAGTGTTTTTGAACCAATGTGGGTGTGGTTGGGCAACATGCCGCCCCCCTAAAATCCTGCCCCCCTAGGCCCGGGCCTAGGTGGCCTTTCCACAAATCCAGGCCTGTACATAATGAAAACAGAAAGAAAATAGGGGTAAAATAGATGTAGCTGTTCAAGTGATTATTATGACCCTCAGTCTGCTCAAGGACATGAACATGCAGTATGACAAATAATTAGCCACCAACATGTTATCTCTTCAAGAGCAATAAGGCATTAGTATATCCTTGTCATATAAACAAACCATAACTATCTAAAACAGATCAAGTAGAGATCAGAAATTGTGGTGGGCCCTACAGTTAAATGGGGCAGTATACTCTCTTTTCATCATGAGTTCAATAAATAGGGCTTGGACTGAAGCTACATTATGCCCCTGTTTAGCTCTTGACATAACAAAACCATATATTTTCTGTGATTCATTAAACTTATGTTGAAAGGAGACATATAGGATAAATGGTCCTCAATATTGTAGGCAGTAATGTATTATATATGGTGTTGGTTTTACTTTGGACCAAAAATAAATATATATATTTTTTAATTGCCCCTTAATTTGAGCTTCCTATAGATCTTCTACAGGAGCTGTCTGAGTTTAAATGAGGAGTGGACTTCTCCTAGAGGTCCCTGCCCGGAGCACAATTGGAGGTGGCTTCAGTTCTCTATCAAGTCAGCCTAGCTGCTGATTGGTTCCTATCTTACAGTGCAGTGTGCTTATTGTTTTTGTGGACATTTTCAATAATGCACATTCCTTCAATACTTATAAGAGTATAATGCACTGACACATTCTTGGTTTTCACACAATATAGGGCAAATTTACTAAAGCGCGAATTGGCTAACACTAGTGCAAATTCGCCAGCGTGACGTCATTTTGTTACTTTGCCAATTTACTAACGGGTGCTGGTGTAGATTCGCTACTGAAGTGGACCTACTCTAGTGACACCCTTACACCAGGCGAAGTTGCGCCCTGTTGAAGGGACGTAACTACGCTAAATCACTAACTTGCATATTTTACTAAACGTTACCTCTTGCGCCAGACTTTAGTTTGTCCAAAAATAATTTACATTTTTTCCAAGTCCCAAAAAATACTGGCGTCTTTTACTTTTTTAAGGGTGATAGGCTAAAAATAGCGTAAATTTTTTTGGGGGTAACTTTCTCCCCCCCCTGCATTTCCTAACATCTGGCAACTCAACGATACAGTGGGCACATGTGTAGGGCAATAGAACACCTTTATTTTAAAGGTTTCCTGGGCTTGTGAAGTGTAATGTAGTTGCTGCAGCATATACGTCCATTATATTTTAACTTTGCGCCTTATGCAAATTAGGCATTTCTAGCGTAACTTCGCTTTGCCTGACGAAGTAACGGTAGCGCAACTTCGCTACCGTTCGCCTCTCTGAGCGCAACTTCGCATTTTAGTGAATTTGCGTAGCGCTGACTAAACTACCCCTGGCAAAGTTCGGCGAAGCTGTCGCTGGCGCAACTTCAGATCTTAGTGAATTTGCCCGTATGTCTCCTTTAAACAAAGGGGAATACTGCCCCTTTAAATTCTGTGCCAGAAGGTTTTTGTGTTCGCCACTATTAAAGAAAAAGTTTGCTTCTCCTTGAATATGCTGGAGATTCTAGTTACTAGGATGGTACAGAATGTAGAACATTGGTGTCTGCACAGAGGAAAAATCAGATGAATAGAAATAGTCATGGTCAGCTAGCTTCCCTTAAGTTCACTAAATATTTTTGGAAAAATGCTTTGAGGAAAAACAGAGAGGCAGGCACACTTGGAAAGGTTATGAATGCTATTTTATTCTCTGAAGGTTTACTAAAGGATTACAAGCCTGTGTTTATAGTGAAAAATATATTACTGTTAACATAATGCTTTATGAGGTTCAGATCCTGCCAAATTTACTTGACTTCTATGGACAGGTATGTAGGAGTCTAGATCAATGCAATGCAGTAGTCATTTAAGTACAACATTCATTATGGTGCCACTCAAAAGGCTGGTTTTGACTAAACTAGATTTCAAAGCACAAATTTCTCCATGACTTGATTGCAGTAGCTGTTTCTTGAAATCAACTTCTTATAACAGAGATAGATTTCTACTGTAATAATGCTTGTAGTAACCAAAACTCACATTATGGAACCAGAGGCAAACAGTTATTATACTGCCTTCTTATTCTATTAGAGGTCAATGTACCCACTATATCATTACATAAACCTTTTGGTCTAAACATCAATATAACATAATTTCTGTAATCTGAATAACTGTCTGTTTTGGGTAATACATTTTTTCAACAGTGGGGTTTATCTTCAGTGCGCTAACTAGATAAAAACAACTGCTGTCCAATGGGACCATGTAAGATGTAGGTAAAATATACATTTATTAGCCAAACAAGGGGTAGCGTCGCTGTAGATTACCAGAACAGGAGAAAACTTTGTTTATTTTGTTAACTTCATTTTATTTACATTACACAGTAACTTCTCTTCAGCGGTGGGCCAGGTCTAACCCCTGCAACCCCTGCAAAAAGTCCAATCCACCCCATCTGCACATCTTCAGCTGTACCCACTCTTCACCCCTACCACATATTTGTGCTTTTGCCTGCCTGTTTGCAGTGGATGGCAAGGGGTGGAAGATTTACTCATACAGAAGACCATGAAAATGTATGGACCCCCCGATTCACTGGACCTTGTACTGCATTTCAGTTCAGATGACACTTGATGTGCCCCATAGCTGATGATTTCTCATTGTTCAGTCCATTTAATACTTGCTTGAGACTGAAGTTGGTAAATATCTTTATGGTTAACAAAAAAATGAAAATAAACAATCAATCAAATATATCTTAATATTATATATGAGAATATTCACCGTCATTTATTTACAGTCAAATAACGTTTAATTAAAGTAAAAAGGCGTTCAACAAATTCTTATGAATTGACACACTGATCTTATAACAGTTAACAATTTCATAAATGTACAGATTCAATAGACATTCTCCTGATAGTCAGAAAAGTATCTAAACCTGTCTGGTTTTTTTTCTACTGAGCAGTTATCATCATTATTGCTCACTAAAAATTACTAGTGGCTAATAAATCTGCACCAGTGTTTATTCATCTTGAAAGAAATGCGTATTTGGTGGGCTGACCCTTTAAGCAAGCATGGTTCCTACTTTCTGCCTATGTGTGAGAGATGCAATTATTGCCATTAATCTTCATGACAGGTCAACCACGTATAGGCTTAGGGGGCTTCACTAAAATGTTTTGTAGCACTTATTAAAATCAATCTATGCAGGGAAGATATGAAAAGTATGAGGTTACAGCATTTCAGGTATGCTTTTAGCAGACACAAGTAAAATAAATTTTAGAATTACAAAAAGGCAAAGTTGTTATTATCAAAGTATCTGCCATCGGCTCCAGTGGTAATTGCAGTTTGAAGAATAACCCATCAGGGACATGGGCCTATACGCTGAAGGCAATTATTATAGCAGAGCTTCCATGTTTCCATGTGGTAAACAGTTTTCACAGAACCTCTCTGGTATGAGAGCTGTAGTTATGATACCATGTAAAATGTTCATATGATACAGTGTTCTCATAAGTTCACTCATAGATCAAACAGGGGACGTAGGTATTTGAATATGTCTTTCTATAATTAGCTGGTCACCATAATAAGGTGTTGTGCTGCTGAATAATGCAGAAGTCATTTTTGCTCTTTGGGATATCAAAACACCATGGGCTTTTAATAGCACTGCTGAAAGATCACATTAAGTCTGTATTTTCAATCTGTTTACATTTCTCAGCAAAAATATTATATATAATTATTTTTATATAACTATACATTATATATAGTCTACTTCTGCCCCTATGATAAAGTCCACCTTATTTATTTAGGAAGACTTTTCTGATCCACTTATATGTTTACATGAATGTATACAAAGAAGGAATATCATGGGAACAAAGAAGATACCACTTCTACTATCCTCTAAATTACTATCTTACTAATGTCTATGCACACTAAAATATTTGTATGTTAAAAGAGGAGTTTTACATTGTTGTCTAAACTATATTCTTAGTTATGCATAAAGTATACAGGCAATCTTTGGCAGGAGCTTCTTGCACATCTTGAGTGTCACTCACAGTAAAAATGTTTGTGGACCCCTGCTCTACACCATTAACATATCTTAGGTCTTCAGGATTTTTCTAGAGCCACAGCCATAGAAGCTCTTCTCTCAAATGCCTTCAAGTCAATGTCCAACCGTCGTGTTATTAAGGAGATATATGGCGCAAAAAAACGGTTTATTTTTGGAACATTTTTGCCCTTTAAACATAATCTAAATTTTGGACACTGGCCCTCCCACAAATAACTATTCATTTAAAGGTAATGAAAGCAGAAGGCACAAAAACGACTGGAATAAGCTGCCATCTAATTTTCATATATTATTTTGAAAATTTATTGAATTAGAACTCAGTAAATCCAATAAATAAAGAGGGCCAGATGGTGTTTTCTTTCCTTGTTATGTAGCAAAGTTTGATTTACTAACATTTACTAACATTTACTAAAAGGTAAAATAGAGTGGCACTATAAAACGATAAAAATTCATCAGTTACCCTGCATAAATACTGCAATAATAATGCGTGTGCTCAAATATATTAAGCTTTAGGAAGCAACATTATGTTGAACTAATAAACTTTTATGTACCTAATAAGTAGATATAAATATAAATACGGATCTTGTGGAGTTTAAAACGTAGAGATAAAATACGGTTGTATTTCGTGATAAGGATATGCTGCTGCCTCAAACTTGCGTTTCTTTAACAGATGACAAGAAGAGATATGAAATGTGTGGAGTTCTTTTGGAATTACTAGTGCAGGCTTCTATTGACCATCTAATTATGCTGAGTTCCATTTATAAACATGGCTAACCACTAAGTTTATGGAGACTTTTTGTGCTGCTTTAATAGGATATTGATCGCAAGCAAGGTTTGAGTGGACTGCCATTGAATTGTGTAATGGCATACACAAGGCAAGGTCACTGCAACTGTTCATTCTGTGCCTGAAGGCTATTTTTTATTATAATTTTTTTTTCTGTAAAACCGAAACAGAAATAGAGTTCTTTTTAGTAGCACATTTTAGGACAGCATGTGTAGGGACATTATTCATTGGCACTTCCTGAACTAGTGTAACCTGAAGATATTACTACCTCAAGGCAATATGCAAACACATTAGTTTTCTGTCAGTCCTCACTGACTGCTTTCCAAGTATGTGATCTGTAAACTAATGTACATATACTGTACATGTCTAGAGTTAGAACAGTGATGCTAAATAAAACCCTCTAGAACCTGCCCCACTCTCATGTCCCTTGCCAGCCATCTCTGCTTGACAATGAACACTTACAGAAGCCCAGAGGGAATGTATCAGTGTCAGTGAACCCATGGTCAGGTATGTTTAGACATGTATATATCTACTTTCCAAAGCTAAATGATATATGAAAGCAACCAGTTGTAAATACAGGGGGCAAGATGGGTGTCATATAGGTAGCATGTAAACTAAGATGCCAAACAATAATAACACAATAAGCAGTTTGAGTATATATATATATATATATAAAAATGAATACTGTGTAATGTATATGATACCCTTATTACCTATGCTCTGCTATACAAGACTAAGTGATAAGGAAACATGCAAATATTATACAAAAGAACACATTTTAACCAACATTAACGGTAACATCAAAAATTATTTTCATTAAAGCTTCTCCTGTGTGCAGGAAATTCCTGTTTCCCATCTAATCCTATAGGGGACAGTTCTTGGCTCTCCACTGCAAAGTGGATAGGTAGACAAAATGATGCCCTGACGCTCAAGGCCAATTCAGTAATTAGGTAATACATATTTGAGGCCAAATCATAAGTTATTCAACGTGTTCCATACTGTGTCTACAGAGCCATATAAAATATTTTAAAAATAAGGTGGGGAATTAAAAAAATATTTATATTTAGAAGAAAAAGGCAAGTGTGTTACAATTTCATAATGTAAGCCATTGAAATGTACCTACTAAAGATGTATGGTTTAGGAAAAGTAAATTCACTATGCATTTGGAGCATTTATCTAACAGTGAAAGGGAAGTCAAAATGGTGCAGAAAAGAATCAGTGAGAAATGAGAACTAGCTGATTTCTCTGAATGTTAGTAGTTACACCTATAATTTTAATGCTGCCACTTCATTTGAAGACAAGTAGCAGCAACAAAACACCAATATTGCATCAAATCATCTACTGGGAGCTTGTTGTAACAAAACAACAAATGTATCCCTAAAATACAGATACAGCACTTACTAACCACTGGTCGGTTTGGGAGCAGATTGGTGTTTTGTCCACCAGAGTTTTTCCACTAAAGGTGTGGGATGCTGATGCCAAAATACCTGTATGTTTCTTGTCTGCTAAAATGTTGTTTTTACCCACAGAACTCACTTGGAAACAATGTCAGTACGTACAGTTTAATGATACAATTAGAGAACCACTGCAGAAGTAAAATACCCAGCAGAAACCTGATTGAATATGAACAGTTACAGAAAAGTCCTTCTTACATGTAAATAAAGTGACAGTATAGCTAGAAAGGGTACATAATATAAAATAGTGACTGCTGTTCTACACAAAGAAAGTTTGGAATATCAACAGAATTAAAAGTCAGTTGACATTTGAATTGTATATTTATGATATCAGGGTACAATTATAATGATGATAATTTAACAGAAGGCAGTGAGTTTATGAGGTATTTAGGGTCATACTATGTATTTTTTTAGACTGGCTTCAATAGTATTTTGCTGTAGGCAACTTAAAATCCTATTTTGCGGTGTACCATGGATAAAAAAACATTACCCAAACATCACCCAAAATGTCAAAACAGCACTTAAAAGATTAGATTTTGTTATAATTACATAAGCCAGAAAATTATATGTCTGCAAATAAATCCTTGATGATAACAAAATATGCAGAGAGCTACACAATGCACATGTCCATTTCAAAATAATGGCAAAGTGCATAATAAGAACAATAATGACAAGCTCAGCCCTTCACAATACTCCTCTGCCACTGCTGATAAAACTAATCAAGTTTTCTTCCTGCCTTGTGAATGCAGCCTACATGTTTCCATTAGTCAACGGCTTCTCACTGCAATATTTCCTGAGTGTAGGCTAGATCAAACCAACAGTACAAAGAGAGGGCCAAATAGTATTTCTGCTTCCTGTACCACTAACAGAGAACATAAAGTCAGAGAGGGCCACTGTCTTTGTAAAAACAAAGGACCTTACAGTTACAGTTAAAATATAATGGCACTTCTTTATGTAATGTAAAAAAAAAATATTAGTGTCCTATGGATAAGTCCACAGCAAAATCAATCATTCAACATCCACTTGTGTCCAGGGTATATTGGCTCTGAAGGGAGCAAATTGGAGACCATAGCAACCAATCAGATTTTTTTTTTTTATAACTTGTAGGTGACTGCTCAAATCTAATTGCTGGTTGGTTGGGCAACATCACCGGTGATGTTTATCTCCAATGTAAATAAATATGCCTAACTGTAATGACAAATGTCATTTGATTTCAGGTATTTCATATTAACTCCTTTCCATTGTAATTAGACCAGCAGTCAGTTAGAATGTTGAAATCTACCACTGCCAGTTAAAAGGTGGCTAAGGGTGCTGAGAGGCATCCCACAGAGACACAAACCCTGCTATATGAACTCGAGTGATTATTTGAATCTCTGATGTAAGTAATGACGGAATGGCTGATATGTTCCTTTATTTCCAGTCAGGTTAGTGTTGTACTGTGCAAGGCACAAATTCAATTAATATGTATATTTTACTGTTGGCCATTCCCATTGTTTCAGATACAACTTTATGATATGCATCTCCACAGTGAAGATTAGTTCTGCGCAGAAATTATTTATATTAATAAATGTCAAATTACATCCCAATATTCCTCAGTAAACATACATGTTTAGCAAGAGAGAACAAAAGAAATTTGAATGCAAAGAGAAGCAAAGCATTTTGTGAAGCTATACATACAGAATAGGTGAGAAATAAAAACATCTTGCCATTTCAACTTGATACTAACTCATTTTGACCTAATAACAGTGGCTGCTATAGTCTGTGCTTTATACTCCTGAAATGAAAACATAGGACCATAATGAGGTCACTTCCTTTTTTCATTTCTTTGAACACCTGCCCAGCTTCCCCAAAAATGGCCAGGGATTTCCTCTTGAAACATAAAAGACCCACCAGATGTGAGATGATGTCATTTTTTCCAAGTAATCCTTTTAGGAAATTCATTGTTGAATTGGACATCAATACAATATAAATAAAATTATCCTAGTTCATAAATAACGTTTAAGGGAGATGCAGTTGAACCGATATGTTGGAGTTTTAGACTAATATGAAACATAACAGCAAATACTATTATTTTTATGGTATTAACCAGAGTGCAGTTTTTGATAAATAGTGCAAATATGTATTCCAAAATCAAACCAGGTATGACCTCAAGTTCACCAGCATATTAGAAACCTCCAATAAACATTACTATCAATTCATATATTGTTAGATTGGAAGTTTGGGAATTGAATATACATGTTAATAGAAAAAACAGCCTTCCACCTTAATTGATTATATTACTAATGCAGTATCTCTGTGCATAAACAATCAAAATTTAAATACAAAAAAGGAAAAGAAGACTTCTTCCACCAATTCTTATGGAGGGGCCCCTCGTTCTTAAATCAGCTGATACAAATATAATACATTGACAATAAACCACTTCATAAATTACTTTAGAGACCAATTACAGTTCATGTTTCAAATAAGTAATTTAAATCAATGTAGGGATGCTATACAAAAGAATGAGAGACTTTAAATCACAAAATGTGCAAAACTGCAGATTTTATCAATAACATTTTTGATGAGTTGCAATCACCAGCATGTGCAAAAAACTGCCGAACAGCAGCATTTATATAATTTAACTTACTTTGTGATACTCTTACAAGTTCAGTAACACTGAAAACACCTGATGTGACAAAACTGTCCTGGAAGCCCAAATGACCTGAAACGAGAATGCAAACATAGCAATTAATACTTAACTATGTAATGTTATTGTTACATTTTTAAAACGACAGTTAACAGATTATTGATTTTTATAAATGGATAAGAACTATAAATCCAATAGGCAAAAGCTCTCCTCGCTCTGAGTTATTATGTGGTTTGGAGCAAAAATACACTGAAAGGATAACGTATCTACACCTGGAAGATTCCTTAATGCATAAGCAATTTACCAGGAACTCTGAAACAGAAAAGCTTGCTTTAATAAATAGTTACCTTGAATAACCTCTAATGACTGTTAACACATGAAACAAACGCATAGAATCTAGTTTTCCTTCAAGGAGTACTCAGTTCATTGATAGTTTAAAAGCCGTTTCTTAAGTAACATCTGATCAGGATTATCTAGAAAAGTGTTCCAACAAATCAAATTGTAAAGAACTATCCAAAGCTAAGGTTACCCAGGGGAAATCGTACAATAACAGCTGTTAAACACACATTTGAGCTTGCAGGCACATACAGACACGCAAGCACCTTGAATGCTTTGCTTTTACAAGACATACTGAGCCTTCTCTTTATTACATGAAATATCCTTTGTGACAACAATTATTTCTGAGGGTATTCCCTAGTTTATAGCATTGTACTCATAAAATGTAGAACAATGAAGCTCTGAAATACATGTTTCTTTTGGATTCACAAATCTGTTAATCCCCTAATTACTTTTACATTCTTATTATACACAGCTAAATTCCAAAATTATTATAATAAAGAGATAAACACGAAGAGAAAACACAACAATCCTTCTAATTAAAATCCTAGAGGCAGATGGATCTCATCATTTGCTGCACCCTTTGATAAATTGTAAATTATCCTTGACTGAGCTCATCATAACCATTATGCTCCAATTTACTGGTTACATTTCTATGGACAGATCATAATTTTCACTGTGTTCAGATAGGTATATATAATTGTGTCACTCCAAACATTGCTTATATTGTTAAAACTGATGACTAATAAGTATAATGTTTTGAGATCTGCAATATTAGGGCCATTGACCATAGAATCTCACTTTATTTCTCTTTCTCTGGTGCTGAGAATTCAAGAACACAGTCAGTGTTGTGCCAATATTACTATTACATACACTGAGGTGGTCCAGGCATAAGCAACCACCAATCAGATTTCCAAACCCATCCAAGAAATGTTTCGTCAAATATTGAGCAAATGTTGTTAAAATAGACAATAAATAACAATTGGCCTAAGTGGTGCTCTTAAGTGAATTTTAAAAGCTGTATATACATAAAAACCATTAGCAATAAAATGCTTGAGATCACACAAAACAACACAAACATAGAAAATGCATTATTGTACCCAAATGAATGTAATGAAACATTGCTTTAATTGCTATTTTTTAATTACAATTAATATTTACCACCTCAATATAAGGAACTTTTAAATATGATCTGGATACTGAATATATCCAAATAGCTACTGGATGTAGCAGCATGGTTGTTTTGCAAACCTTGCCCCCAGAGCCAATGAAAAATGCCTTCTGCTTGTACTAGAACATTCTTTGCTGTATATAAGGGAATCAATTATCCCATCCAGGCCATGTCGTGTTACTACAATGAGAGAACACTTCTAAGACTTTAAATTCATGTAATACAATTCTAGGCTGGATCTTTCTTGTAAAAAAAAATAGAATGGGAGTGATTGAAAAAGAGAAAAGAGGCAATATTTGACAACAGAAATCAGCATAACCTTTTTACAGCAGCAGTCATGGATGACTGCCCTCTGACCCCAAGAGATTATATGGGATTTCAATGACAACAGCTGGAAGTGAGCATGTGTGAATAGAAAACACAGATCTGAGGCCTCCTACAAAGGCCTTCACAATCCCAGTCCAGATCACCGTGTTGGCAGTAAATATATCCTGGTTTGGGATTAAATAGGCGAAACAGCTAAAGTTTTAGTCAATCCAGAAATTGTTACTGGTAAGAATGCTCAATGTTCAGTGTGTTCAACTAACAGCAGCAGTTTAAAAAATAACCTTACTAACCCCAACAATACATATATATGTAGCCACCATTTGTTACATTAGGTCCTGCCCTGACTCTTCAGGAATCTTGTTTCTCTACTATATGAGAAAGTAGGTATATCATTATAAATGTATGCCTTCACAGAGGGTCTTGGATAGATTAAGCATTCCTCCCAACATCTTTGAATCAACCAAAACTCTATCTTAAAAGTTTTTTTGGAAGGGAGAATGGGACAGTATCTTGCATCTTTCTCTCTCCTTGCAGTCTTTGCTTCCTACAACACAGAATGGGTAGCAAGAGCTTGGGAAAGTTACATATGTATTATCCTCCTCAACTGCTCCCCTTTAAAAAAAATTGTAAAATACTGACTAATCAGTACTAAGGCAAAGAGAGTGCTGAGTATTGATCCTAGGTGTTATTTGATGATTTTGACAGGGGATGTGATCACTAGGCAACATTTAACAAAGCCCCATAGTGGATGGCAGATAATGCAAATAGTGCCCTTAGCAACAAAAAAATTACCTAAGACTTTAGGTGGAATTTAACAGGAATCGAGAATAGCTTTTTAGCAGAAACTATGGGGATGAGAATCCCTGCAGAAACATTTTTTTATACTGAAGAGCTATTATCAGGATTGTGTGGAGACATAGTTATAATAAGCAACATTGGTCCAGACGGCAGAGGATAAGAGCATTATCTGATTAGCTGGAAACTGTGAAAGGCTGGATTTTTGCAATGTCACACAAGAAGAAGCAGGAGATGACTACAGCCAGTGTAAATTTGTTGTTGATGACAGTGAGAGAGAATGAATTTATCAAGAAACATGGAGGTCTGATAAGTAATTTAGGGGCAGATTTACTAAAGGGCGAATTGTTGCTAGTGACCACTTTTCACATGTCGCACCACTTCGCCAGGCACAAATTTGATACCACTATGCTAATTCACTAATATGTGAAGTTGTGCCCTGGGCACAGAACGCGGGTGACTTTTTGCTAGCATTACTTCGGCAGAGCGAGCATTTCATAGTGAAGATGCGCTCGCATTCATTTGTACCTAGTGAAGATTCACTAGTGATCTTGCACTTAGGTCAATTTGCATACGGCGGGTTATATGGAGGTCTTTATTATAAAAGTTGGTGCAAATGCTTGAAGTTACCACTTTTTATTACAAATGTCCAGGGAACCTTAATTAAGGCAAGAGAATGTATATAATGCCCTACACCTGAGCCCACTGTAAAATGAATGTTAAATATGTTAGGAAATATCTGGAGTAACCGGTTCCCCAAAAACAGTTAGGACTTTTGCAGGTAATCTCGCTTTAAAAAAGGAAGTCACCAGTGCTTTTTGAACTTTAATGCATTTTCGGCTCACAGAATATGATGTAAGTGGCAGAAGATTGGGGAAAATCTAACTTCATTTTAGCACTTCGCCTGGTCTGAGGTTGCAAAATCAAATCAGCGGTTTGAAGTTACGCTAGCGATCGGAAATTTGCACACAGCGCCGAATAGAAGTTTAAATGGACGTGTATTCTGCAGCAAATAAATAACACTACACAAGCCCAGGGAAACGTAATTAAAATATATAGAGGTGTTCTAATGCCCTACACATGTGCCCACAGTATAGTTTAGGTGCCATATGTTATCAAATGTAGGGGGGAAGATGGGCACCCTAAAAAAAAAATTCGATCTTTTTCAGCCTATCACCCTTTAAAAAGTAAAAAACGCCAGTGTTTTTGGGGACTTAGAAACATTGTCAACTTTTTTTTTTCAAACTCCTATCTACTCTATTGCACTTCGCCTGGTCTGACCTGGTGAAGTAAAGAGGTAACGTTCAGAAAAAAAAAACGTAGTATATTTGCATGGTTTCGCCCCTTCGCCAGAGTGCAACTTCGCCAGGCGTTAGGGTGCGAAGTTGCGCTAGTCTATCTACTTCGCTAGCGAATTTTCTCCAGGGACACTGTTGGTAAATTGGCGAAGTGGCAAAATGATGTCACACTGGCGAATTTTCGTTAATGTTAGCCACTTCACCCTTTAGTAAATTTGCCCCGCAGAGAACACAAGAAAAACACACAGAGGACACAAAAAAAACAAACAGAAAACACAAGAAAACATGCTCTAACGGAAAAAGCAATACAACAATATCCACCAGCACCCCAACAAAACAAGGTGAGTGGCGCAACAAAGTTTACATAGGAGAAACTGGGGCAAAGAAAATATCTTCAATCTTTAATATATGAAAAATAGCTTAATTTTAACTGCCCCTTTGAGCAAATTGAAGCCTCTCCTAAATGCAAAAAAATAATGTACCAAAGGTCACTACAGATTCTAGATATGAAGATTATTTAGACTGACAAAGATTGCATCTACTGCTTATAATTCCACAATAAGGAATCTCCTACTGACCTTATAATTACAGGCAAAGAACCACATATGTATATCAAGGTTGACATAAGTATATACAAAGGGATGTTGTGGGAGCAGCATAAAAGTACAACGGAATTGCAAATGCATTGAGCAAATTTACTACAACCATACAAACAGGGGACTGGTCAATCCACATTATCTTGCCCCTGTTTTACTAGTAGTTTAGTCTGTGCAATGAAATACATTTTAGTTACAAGTTTTTGATCCTGCCATACTACGTCAATGGAAACCCCATATGGTTGTCTTAGCTGATGTTGGACATCAGTCCTGTATAAAAGCTACAGCAGGGGAGGATTAGTCAGTGAGACCAATGCTTTGCTCAGCAGACACTTCTACCAAGAAACACAACCATTCAACACATAAGAAGCATAGGATAAAAAACAGACCTTACAAAAAAAAAACACAATTCACTGTGCAGAAAGCATCATAGGGAGAAATTATCAATAGGTATGTAAAAAGCCATAGGGAGAAATAATCAATAGGTATTTAAAGCGCCGGAATTATACTGATCCCAATATTGTTTTGTGCCAGTGGAGGGCATAAATATAGAACACAAGGTGAATTGTGGGCGAACAAATTTAAATGGATAAATCACCATTTTCCACTCAAACCAGACAAAGGGGCACAATAATAACTGCATAACAAACATATTTGCTGTAAAATACATGCCCTATATATAAAGCTCTATTGTAGTCCTTAAGTGTCAGATAGCTACATGCTTTGAAAAGCACATATATCTTCAAATAACTAATCAGCATTATTATAAATGTGTGTAATTTTTTACATCAGACTTATTTCCAAAAAACTGCCATCATTTTACATCACTCTAAACATCACTCTGTCAATGGGGCAAAAATGTGTGGTGTTAAAGTGGTGTTTATTGCTGTGTAATATCATTTATTACCACATAAACCACAGTTGCCTCTTCCCCACAAACATAATGGACAAATGTAATCTGTATATAGAACATTCATGAGACAAGAATTGGATTTCATGGAGCTAGTTCTGCACTGAGGCTGTGTCATGGAAGAGACCTGTGTGAAAGTATTAGAGGCACTAAATAAATCAAGTTATGTTCCTTGTAGTTCCTTTATGTGTGGTTATCTAATGTGTGGGTATCTAATGAATGTGCATGCTGATATTGGTCCCGCTATCAACATGAACATTAAAAAAACATAATATTCAGTGCAGTAATAGGGCTGTGGCACACTTTTTTTTTACTGTTTATTTTGCTGTGAACTTTTCCCATACAATGGCATGGGGAACACTCTGCCTACTGCAAACACAGAGCAGTGACAGGTGGGCATTGCTAAAAAAGGATTTCATAACTCAATACAAGAATGAACGGGCAAGGAAAATGTGACTAAATATTATTATTCTGCTTTGCAAAAATAGAAAGGTATGTGGCTTATACAAAAGTGGGCAGGGTTAAAAGCAAATCTGGGAGTCTACCATGTAACTTGGGGTGATAAAGGACATTTTGTTGCATTTGTGTAACTTAAATACATCCAGTTAATCCATAATTATTGGTAGGTATGTAAAAAAACACAATTGGAATAGCAACACCACTTTACTGTATGTATTTTATTTAAAACAATAGGCAGAACATTTAAAAAATGTTGGTAAACTCAAAAAGGGGTATATACTGGTAAGGGTGTAGAGTAGAACCATATACTCTGGATAACTGTGTATTGGCAACACAGCATGCACATTTTATGGCCTGGTATGAAGGGTTGCAAAAGCAATTCCACGTTCTAAATTCTAGAAGCAATTTTTAATTACAATAAAGGAATAATTATGGTTGTCAACAAGTTAGAAATCTAAAGTTAAATTTCAATTTTGCCTCTCTATTTCATCATACAAAAACCCGGTTTTAATGCGCCAGACCCCGTGGATTCTTAAAAACAGTGCCTAGAGGTGATTTGTTTGCTTGGGAACACCAGAGAACTGTATAAATCATCACGAGGCACCACATTTAATAGTAGAGGAAAAGAGAATATTTTTTATGGCAAGTGCTCAAAAGTAATTCCCAGATGTAAAAGGTAAGCTTGTTGTTTAAATGTATGTGGTGAAAACATATTCCAAGGTGCTTGAAATAAAAGTGATAATAAAGGAAGTACCTGAGCAAATAAAAGAATCTTGGAAATAGAGCATGATGGGGGGATACAGATTCAGTTGCTCTAACCTAACAGCCGGGGCAATACTGTGCATATTCGCACCTGGACAGTAATTCATGGCATGATGGCAGTGAATCAAACTTTTGCTTTCATTAATCTACCTGTTGCTTTCTGCAATGCCAATCACTGATTGACTGGTATGGGTTACTGCCAAGGTGCAAGGTTACCCAGTATTGATCAGCTCCTCATCGCCTCTGTTTACGTTCAAGTACATTTTGCCCTGATCTTACATATATAAAGTTTCTTCTGGTATTTCTGCCATCTTCATTCAAGCATGCACTAATTATTTCCATCTAAAAAACAGCCTTGATGCCAGCTTTCTAAAATTTAATTTTCTACTTTATTTTGCTCAAAAATGCAGGAAAGCCTGGGGCAATATGTTACCTTCACTCCCTTCTTGACTTTCTGCAATCTGGCATCCACCCACGATTATCAAGGGAAACTGTCTTCACTAAAGTAGCCATCAACTTTCTGCTAGCAAATCTAATAGGAATGCCCTGAACACAGTATTTATTTGGGTATTAGTGAGATTGTTTGTGGAGAATTTAGCATTTGGTTAAGTCAAGCTTCTAAAGCTCTAAAGTCCTCATTTTATGCTCTTCCACCTTCTGTTGGTGTTCCTCAATGGCTTTAGCTCCGCTGCACTTCTCATTCCATACCATATCCTTGGCAAAAACAGATTCACTTGTTTTGATTCCAATACCATCTCTATACTATGACACCCAGATATACTTGTTTGCCCCTGGACTCTCTCTTTCTATACAGCACCAAGGACACACAAAATAGAATAGGTCTATGAAGATTCTCATTTATCTAGGTCATGATATACCGTATCTAACAGAATTAAATCAAAGGCAACTGGAAATTCATAGTTTTTCTTGAAAATGTTTCACCACTCATCCAAGAGGCTCATTCAGTTTATTTAAACTTTTGAGGGTAGTAAAGTCACAGCCATCCAATCACAATGGTTCCAACACAAGCAGGTTGTGTTCTTACTGTCAAACTGGCAAACATCCTGTAGTAAAGCAAAATGTATGACTATAGAAAAGCATAGGCTTGGTTTCCCTGCCAGTTCACTCTAATAAGAGATTTGTGAATGCATCACAATCCCGGGGTGTGTTCAAACAGGGACTACAGTAGGTATTTAAATAATCAAAAGCACATGTGTTGCAATCTCACCTTCAGCCAACAGATGGAGATGAATCTCAACTAAATTTTTAAACTAAATATTGTCTGTATATATATATATATATATATATATATATATATATATATATATATATATATATATATATATATATATATATATATATATATATCAGGAAGGCATGAATGCACACTGGGATTTACTTAAAACATATGATGTTTATTTTGTTACATTAAAACAGGTCAACATTTCGGTCCACTTCTAGGACCATTATCAAGACTTGATAATGGTCCTAGAGGTGGACCGAAACGTTGACCTGTTTTAATGTAACAAAATAAACATCATATGTTTTAAGTAAATCCCAGTGTGCACTCATGCCTTCTTTATATATGTTATGCTTATATGAGTAGCACCTGGGTGATTTATTGATTCCAGTGGAGTGCGGATTACCAAAGATTTATATATATATTTATATATATTTACAGTATGTCTTATGATGCATGTCCTTAGTAATGCAGAATACAGTTTTCTCTATGAATGAAAAATAGATTAATGTACTATAAGATTAAATATTTGAAAGCACTACAGAGTTCTACAACCTAGTAATAAGTTTCCCCAGTCCTTCTGTTTTCCTAACATACTTGAACTAGGGATCATTATCCCATATGTAATTTGTCATACATCTAGGGCTAAATGATCATATTGTTTAAGATTTGGCCACACAAATGCATAGTCTTATTTGATCATGTGCCCATAAACCAGGTTCTGTCCTATTTACCTGCTGCTAATAACCAGTACTAGGAAAAGCCACATGCTTTTCAGAATTCAGAACAGCTTTACTGAAAAACATAAAAGATACAATACATTATATACATGGCTCATGTTAAAGATAAGGGGGCCCAAACGAATGCTTCAAATCATCACAGGCTTATTCTATCCCTTTATCCTGAATTCATATGATACATTGTTGTTGCCGCAGCAGTTTACTACTACAAGACACATTTGCAGTATATTAGAATTGCTGCATATTAAATTCTACGACTGCACTAAATTCCAATTAAACACATAAAGAAAATGAGCCTAATCAAGCAATACAAACATCTGGATTCAATTAGCAGTGATAAAACTTTTTTTTAACATCTTGCTGTGCTTTATTTACTAGAGACACACTAATTAAATTGCAGGTGAAGACACTGTTGCTATTTCATTTGCAAACATCCTTTAACACACTCCAACACACATATGTTCGGTCATAGTTCATGCAGGAAATAGGCTAAAGTAGCTACTCATATGATCATCGATTAATGAATAAAGCTGCCCACAAAATGTTCTGGTAATACAAACAAAGTGAAAATCAAGTGTGTTTTAGAAGGATTTGCTTTATGTTTCTCCACTTCTTATGGCTCCAAACATAAAGTTTATATAAATATTCAATTCAATTAAAAGTTAAATACCTATAATATGTACAGATGCTTAATGATAAGATTCTTCAAAACAACCATGAAAACATTTTTTTTGCCAAATTGTTGTGATGTCATTCCTGGTTTCTATGTTATTTCCCCTTTACCCATGGTTGATCAAATGCTAAGTAAATATTAGGACCTCATGTTCATGTCATGCTTTACATGTGATGCATGTTTGCATATAAAATCAAATGTAAGTATCCTCAGGTGCTAACATCCATAGACTTGCATATATATCACAGTGTGCAATTGTGTAAGTTGCATTGCAGCTTTGCTTCATCTGTACAAGTCACAGCTCAACCAAATATATAGTTGTGAACATTAAAGTCTTGTTCTAGGGGAGAATCCTTTCTTTAGTCACCAGCTGTACCAAACATAAGTGCAAGGTGCATAAAATGCAGATTATATTATGTATCAGCATCCTATTGACTTCTACACATTCTACATAGATGAGTCCTTTTACCTCTTAAAAATTATACTTCATTAATGTTTTAGATAACTGCCATATTTACCAGGCTTCAGCAAGCTATTTGCTTTTCCATAGTTCTTGTCAAGGTACAGCCATTTCATCGGTGCTACATGACATGGTTCATAGCACCAAACATCTAAATTCCAATATAAATTAAATGACAAATAGTTCCTATTATATAACTCTTATATGCAGATTCACGAGAAGCAATTCGTATTGTTACCTTTTCAATCTTTCAAGGTGTGCAGACCTTTAGATAATTAATGAGCAAATCTATGTTACACTCCTTTAAACTGAAGCCATTTATTTTCTGACTTTAGTCCCTAAATGAGCCTGAACATGCATCAAACCTGCTAGTGTACTTTTCTTGGTGTTCTTTTGCAATGTGTCCTGGGTATAAGCAACTGGTTAAAGTATCTGGATAAATATAAAGTACTCCTGGAAGACAGGAAATCCTTTTATTTTATATTTATATTTTATTTCTATTTTGTAGCCAGAAAAGCTGATTGAGTGGTAAACCATTAGATACATTTAACATCAGCAACAAAATTTTAAGAGTGGCAGGTGGGCATACCATTTCTACATTCGATGAGGCAACTTTGGGCGACTATAGAAAACGCATCGCCACGTGTGCTTTAGCGCAGATGACTTTTCATTGTAGCCTATGGGAAAACATGCTTAGGCAGTTCAGGTAGATTGTCGCTCAGAAGACGAGGCAATTAGTCGCCAGGCGACAAAATCTCCCCGAATCTCCTCGTGTGGACTAACCCTAAAACCCAGCAGTGACTTCAGGGGGTGGGGAAGATGGCCTAAAAGGGTGGGCAGAAACCTGTTATCCAGAAAGTTGTTATCTAGAATGACCAATTCTAAACAACTTTTCAACTGGTCTTCATAATTTTCACTGACCCCATCTAAAAAACCAATGTACTGTATGGCTACACGTTTAGGGTGTTATTACCCCAATGCTGCAAAAAGCCCAAATAAGAAAATCCGCCAGACCTGTCGAGATCCTGTATAAGACAATGGTAGAGGCACCTATCCCAAATTGTTATTGTGATTTGCAATAGGTTTGGCCAAAAAATCTTACTTTTTCAGGGTTTTCCGGCATAAACTTGAAAAAATTAAGCTTTTTGGGAGAAAAGCCCGAAAAAAATCATATGATTTGGGTTTTCGCTCAATTTTTTTCGAGTTTTTTTTACTGATCCGATTAAATCGAGTTAATTTATTAATAAATAAGGCAAAATCGGCATGGGAGTTTGGTCAAGCTTTTATAATTGGGACAATGAGGTAAATTAGTAAATAAGCCCCTTATTGTTAATTCCACTTTTATTTACTCATCTGTCCATTCAAATCAGTGCACGGCTGCTAGTGTCATTTTGACCCTAGCAACCAGTTTGCTAAAACTGCAGACTGGAGAGCTGCTGAATATAAAGTTAAAATAATTCAAAAACCACAATCTACATTATACTACCTCAAAGTTGAACAACCCATTTAAGGCATGGTAATCCAAATCCATATCTGGAAAACCTCAGGTCCCAAGCATGTTGGATAATAAATCCTATACCTGTACTATGTGGCATATACTGTATCAGCAAGCAGTATACAGTATATATATACACACACACACAAAACTTGGAAAGTCGCAAAAATTTGAATCTTACATTTTTTTCTGATTTTCCAAAGAAAACTCAGATTTTTTTGGATTTTTTCCCTACAACCAATATATCTTTGGCTTATTGCACCGAACCCAGCACAGATCAGGATATCTTCTGGACATCTCCCAGCCGATCTTTACTCTAGTCCTGTTGGAATATCTTTTTAGACAAGCTGTTCTCAAGGGTATTGTGGTTTCATGTAGAAAAAACTCCATCAAGCCAGTATATATATAACATGCAGTGCAGCCATACAGCACATGACTGCTAGATTTAGAATTAATTTAGATGCCTGAATTCTTTATAGTCAAATTGTCAATTAAGTTAATTAAATAGAGAAATCAAATCTGTGCCATTCCCTTCTTTAACACATGTGGAGACAAGAACGCTGTTAGCATGTTGTTGCCAAGCAAAGGCAAAGCAGCTACCTTATTAAAAGAAAGGAAGTTCATGACTAAATTGACACCCAGCCACTTCCAACACCCTATGTGGGACTTCAGGCTTGAATTAACCCAAAAGGTAAGCACTGTCTATTGTGATCAGTGTAAAAATAGTTACGAGAGATCTTTAAATACATAGGAACTAGCTAGTATCATAAAGTCTGCAAAATCAAATACAGTGGGGAATGGCTATAACAGCCAACTTACAAACAGTCAATGAACATCAATTAGCCAGCTCTATTAAGATGGATATTTTTTTCACACAGGTAGAAATAAGATGGCAATAAGAAATTATTTTATACAAATGTTTTCTGATAGGAAAAATTGGATTTTTTACCAAGATATGTAAGACTGTAGGAGTGTATAGGAAGACTGCATTAACATAGAAAGTGGGGGCATACTGCATTACTTTATCGTAGCGCTTTAAAATTTGGGGTGAGGGTGTGTTACAAAAAAACCTCCCTGGTAACTTTGTTCACATTAAATTAGAAAAGGGTTTTGGTCGCTCCAAACTCACCCCCCGTGTGTTCAAATTAGTGCAGCTCCATTTTGATGAACCGGATGCTTAACCACCAGTGTTCCCACTGTAGTCAGATATGCAAAAGAATAGAAAGGCAGCCCTCCGGTTAAAAAGAAGGTGGTTTATTGCAACAGGACACAGACCAACATCACCTGACGCGTTTCGGGAACAACTCCCTTAATAATAGGCTTCATGATTAAGGGAGTTGCTCCCGAAACGCGTCAAGTGACTTTGGCCTGTGACCTGTTGCAATAAACCACCTTCTTTTTAACCGGAGTGCCGCCTTTCTATTCTTTTGCATATTTGTTCACATTAGTTACCTTGGCTAATGATAACCACATCCTATCCACTTTAACGATACTGACGGATAATTTCACCTTCACATACATTCCAGAAGCATTGTTTAGCCAGTTTGTACTTGAAGTATCCTATGGCCATCAACTTACTAGTTCAGTCAGTGAAAAGAAGACTGACATTAACAATGTATATAATTAATGCACAACTGGTAAGGTAACAATACAATTGAAAATGAAGTAACTTAGTGAAGAGTAAAGCATTGAAAGCCAGGTCTCTTTGTGGAAATTGCCTGCTTCTCTACGCACCATGTAAAACTATTACTGCAATTCCCCATTATCATTTGTGTTTTTAACTAGTTAACCCAAAGCAATGCTATCTACACCCTGGCACCATGCCATCCCACAATGCACAGACCTAAGAGTTAGCAACTATTTCTTTCAGGCAATGTAAAAATTCAGCCGCGACTTTTTGATCTTATAGGACTGCCAGTTAATGCTTCTGAAATCACAGACCCAGAATAATTCCCGACAAGGCGCTGCTAACTATGTAAAACTATGCTGACGAGTGAGCTGTATATGCAATTGTCCATTAAGAGCTGAACTTTGCATTAACAACTGGACTCAAACCACAAGCGCATTTCACTTTGAACATTAAATTGCACCTAAATTATGTATCCAGCAATGAAAGGCAAGTGTTTTATCCAGTCATCATAAGGTGTCCAAAGCACTTTTATTATTAACATTAGTCTTTTCCTTGGCTGTCCATTACCAGGCTCCAATAACAATGCTTCTATTGACCAGACCTCTAAAGTCTCATTCAAAACTACAAAGTGAAAGCAAATATAAGAATGATAACGCTATTGACTGTTAAAATGCTATAATATGGTAGCCTTGCAGCATCTGGGTCCGGATTTTCAATTTCAATGAGGGCACCAGCTGCAAGGGGCCTGTATGTTGTGCCTGTGTCTTGGAGGGTTTCATTTCGTTTCCTTCCACAATTCCCAAAAGAAAAAAAAAATGATGGGCAGTTTTATAGTCTCCTCTTGACATGTACTCCTTGGGGGTTATTTATTAAAGTCCGAGTGCCAAAAAGACATTCAAGTTTGTTTGACTATAAAATTCGAATTTTTATGTGAAAAAAAAACTTTTAAGATTTTTTTAGGATTTATTATACCCTGAGGATGGAAAAAGTCGAATCCAAAAATCCGGCATATCAGACTTAGGTTGTATATAAGTCAATGGGAGAAGTCCAGAAGTGCTGGGTTTCGTGCAATAAGCCAAAGAGAGAAATAAGAAAAAATTGTAAGATTCTAATTCTTCACAATTTCTGAGTTTTTTCCTGCACAGGAAATTTCGCGATAATATAGTGATACATAAGGGGAAATAACCTACATGTTAATAATAATAATAATAATAATATGTATAAATATATAACGTCACATCTAAGAAATTACTGGGAAAAGAGGTTCATTGGCCGGATATGGGTAAGAAAAGGGAATTTAGAACATAAGTAGGCAAACACTGCCATGGTTTATGGTGGAATAGAGAATATATGAATATCCCTTTAAGAAGTATTTCACGTTTAAGTCAGTGTTTCCTATGTTATAGAATGGGCAATCAACTTTTCAATTAATCTTACCCGTACGGATTTGGTAGGAGTAGATTTTAGAGATTGCAAAGTTAAATAACCCCCCTTGTATAGGTGTGTGTGGATGTGATAGGGGCCCTAGACTTTAAAGATTTTCCCCTGAGGCAATCTTTGTAGAATGCTGTGTAACTTTTTTTGTGTATATAAATAAAGAATAAAATTAATAAAAAGCATTACTTGCAATGGTGGCAGATGAACTATACATTTGTACCCATATTGTTTTTCTTTACATAAAAATGCAAAGAATTTGAGATTAAAAAAACATTTTTTATTTAAGAACAAAACAGTTGTATATCTATATCTCTCTCTATATGACCTGATATACCTGTACCTGTTTTTCCATAAATAGTGTTATTGGGTGTTTCATTCTAAGTTTTAACGAAAGTTCAAGTGTGAAGATATAAATAAAGTGATAAGGGTGATGATACAATAAATCTTTGGCATTGAAAGCAACAGGACTCCACTTTTGCACTGGATCTGAATGTATTGCAGGATCCTTTGGCACTGAAGAGTTTATAAGACGCGAGAGCAGCTGCCGGCACCAGGGTTATTAAACAAGATTGAAGATGTATTTTTCTCTCCATACACCAAAGTATTTAATAATACACTATGCACAGCATCACCACTTAAACTGTTATTTAGGAAATGTGCATTAAAGCAACAGGGAGGGAGATGGCTGACGCACATTTAGAGACCAATTCATCAAGCATAGTCATATATTAGATGAAAATATATGAACAGGTTATTATGAATGCAAAATTCAAAACTCAATAAATAAATAAATAAATACATAAAATTAAATTTGCTTTTCTACGTTAACCCTTGAATTCCTGCCCATCTTAAGCACTTCCAGGGGCAGAAGCAGATCAGTAGTAAGGAATCCTGCCCAAGTAGCCTAGGTAAACATCAGATACATGGAAACCACATGCCTTTTGTTGTCATTGCTTCTGGAGTCCAGCAGCAACACATTTTAAGGGTTGCTTGTTTAAGGTTGCACTCTTACAGCACACACAGGGCAGATAACTATGGGATTTTTAGAAGCATATTTCTCAATTAGTGAACTTTAACCAATGATAAATATGCTTTTAAAAATCCCTTAGGAATGAAAAGAGAGTGAGTGAATTCTTCTGTAATGAGTTCTAATTTCACGCATTGATAAATCTGCCCCATAGACACAGTTATTTGAAAATTTGTATGCACTTTTTTGATTTTAGGGTCTCAACATGCCACATGCTATGGTAATCCTACGAACATTTGGCATCAACCTGTTCTGAAGTCCCAGCCATTCATATTTAGGAATGTTTTACCCCAGCACCTAATATGCTGGAAATTTTCAAGGCAATTAACGGAAATCTCATAAAAACGAATAATTTTAGCAAAGTTTAGTATTTTGGAGTAGAAGGACATTTTCGAGTCAGAAATATCCCAAAAATATATGATGTTCTGGGGGTGAAATAAGTGAAAGAGCACAAAATGTTCCAAAGTCAGCTGCCATTTAATGCAAATGAAGTGCCAAAATCAGCTGGCACTAAAAAGGGTTAAAGTAACCCTCCTCTTCAAAAACCATCACTGTAAAGTTGTTTAGGTTTCTCGTTTTATCCAAAGCACCAGTATAGATGGCAAGTATAAGATTTTTATTTTATGGCATGTCAGGCAGATTTGTCTAGAACATACTATACAGATGACAGCAAGTTGTATTAGATGTTGCTAAGTCTGGTAAATTGAAAATTGGGTTCTTGGCCTATCTGATCTCTATTATGTGGTCTGTAAAAATGCTGCAGCCCCTTTATATTATAGACCTATGCACACGATTTACAGTTAGTAATTTATACTATGTTATCATTTTTTCCTTTTAACTGCATAGTTGACCTTAATATAAACATGGTACATAAATTCTAAAGACTAAATACGAGTCTCATTTTAAATATACTATCCAATTATACCCAAAGTCCATTTACTGGATATGTTATTACCTCTTGTGAAATTTGCAGTGCATGAAAACCTACGTGTATGTAATTGGTGAAAATCCATAATACAGTGTTTCTTGCTGTTAAGTGGAAACCTTCTTCAACCTTTTCTCAGTTTATCATTTCTTACATTCACTTGTGTTGAGAAAGCAAAGGCAATCAATGCCATTTATTTTTGCTTTATTTATTTAATAAAAAAGAGATGTAAATTAGTATCAATACTAACATTTTTAGAGGGAACTTAAAGAAGTAAAGTTGGACACAAGAAAGAATCATAGAAAAGTAAGGATATTAAAAGAAAGAGGGAGAAATAGATGGTCTTATACAAGCAAACAGAGAGTTTTAAATACAAATGAACTTTTACAAGGTTAAGCATCTTAATTGTATACATTTCAACCAAGGGGCCCATTTTCTTTCATGCTTAACCAAACCACAATTAACACTGCCTAAAATTCTTTCACACCTTTCATTTAAAAAAGCAGAGTAGATTATTTGAGTCTTTACGAAGAGTTGTTTGTTTCTATGTTTTGAAATACAACCAAAGAAATATGAGCACATTTCGAAAGGTGCAATAATGAAGCAGTCCCCAGACAATGATAATTAGTACCTTTAGTACCACAGTTCCTCCAAAGGTAAGGAGAAATATATTTGGTCAGTTATGTGATAGCTTTGCAGGTATTAAATATTACTGTTAAAAAGATTCTAAGACCATTTTCTATAAGACCAGCACATTAATTGCAATACACAGACAAGCCTGGAATTTCTCATAACAGTTCAGAACACTTCCCCACCTTATTGTAACATTCGAAAACTAGAGGACTGTCTAACTGTACCTAAACATACTTTATAGTGGCATATATAATGGCTAAAGCACTGAATTGTCACCTGAAATCTATAGAAGCAGTAGCAAGGGGCACAATATTTTGGGGGGTGGGTGTTGGCAGCACTGGGACAGAATGGGAGAGTGACTGGTGACATCTCGGTACTCTGAACACCTGTGACATAAGCATTACCTCTTGTTGTTTCTACCTACCTGTTCCAAGGAATCAGAGAAGTAGATATGTTAAGCAAATCTACAAAGGATGTACTATGTATTTCCTGTGATCATTTGTTGAGACAATCTGAAAGAGACTGTTGTGATGGTCCAGCAATGAAAGCATTAACAATGTTTTTTTGAAGAACCACTGGCTCCCACCCCAAAAATCTGTTATGTGTATGTGAGAAGTTACTGTGGAAGTCCTTCTTTCAAACCTACAATGAGAGCCCACCTGAGAGTGAGAATTGCTCTATTGGGAATTGCAGGGAGCAGCAACTTGTCAGGCCTGAGACACTTAATAAAAGATGTTTTATTTTTTTCCTGTTTACTTACAGCTTTCACTGGTTGTTACACAGCTGATCATAATACTCTGTCATAAAGTCAACTGAAAAGGATAAGCTGATAGTTATGCATCCTGACAAATAGGCCCATAGGTGTTGTCAATAAAATTGTATTTTCAGCGATATATCATCCTTATGATTTCTCCAGGGATAATAAACTTGTGTCACTCCAGATTCTGATGAACTCCCAGCATTCCCTAATGTGCAGGCAGTGGTGAACCTCAACTTCAAATATTCTCATTCTGCTAGTGAGATATATTTATCAAAAGGTTCTCCCACCAGAATTTTGCTTTAGACCTTGTGCCGGAATTTTAATCTGGCACAAGATTCAGGATGGATCCAGAAACTGGACAAAAGTGCTTTCTGAATGAGGAATGAGAGCATGCGTTTGTGCCCCTTAGTGCTCATGCACTTTGCTCCAGGGTCTAAGGAAATTAACCCTATTATTTGTAGCAGTAGCAATGTTGTACAACCGTTTTTGGAACATAAAAACCTGATTGTACAAGAAATTACAATTTCAAGCAATTTTAATGCCATACAGGCATAAGATTTTTAATCAGTGCATGTTAAAAACGATAGCAGCTAACCTAAAAAACTCTATTCACCACAACTGAATTGTTATGTGACTTGCTCTCCAAGTAGGCCAAAGCCTTTCCTGAAACACTGTGCCTCTTAGTTATCCAATGTAGGCATAACTAGATTCAAGATGATCTTCAGTGACAACCACCCCATAATTTCTACATCAGACATCTGAGTATTATTTAACAATAGTCAAATTACTGTGACTTTAAGGATTCTCCAATGAGAATCATTCCCTACAGTGCTTAATCAGTCATACTGCTACTCACTTACAGACATACTACTGTTACCTAACATATCAAAATTACTGTGAAATTTGGTTTTCAGATATTACACTTCAATCAAGCATCATGAGAATGGACACAGTCCCATGTCTGGTGATCGCAAAAAATTTTGAATGCCTCCAGTGATTACTACAGACAGATCACATGTATTCTGCATTCTGCAACTCTATCCCACATTAATGGACATTAATTCATCGCTTGATTTGGGCACAGGGCATGTGTTCCTTTTATCTGTATAAGTTGCTCTCTATCAAATCATAACAATGTATCCAAACAGTGAAGGGATCCTATTAAGAACAACATAGAAGCAAAATCCCTCTAACCATAAACAAACATCTTTCAAAGTGCCCAAGAGTTAAACGGCAAAAAGGAATGTCAAAGATGCATTTGCAAGTTGAGTCTTATTACAGGAAGGCAGTAAAACCAGTTTAGTTAGCTGCCACTAAATGATACTGAGAACAAAAGTGCTCTGTGTTCCTAGCTAGATTTGGGGCACTGAGTCCCTCAATAAAATCCTGGTTGCTTGTTATTTTAATCTCTTTCATTCTTGCTTTAGAAGCAAATGCTGAGATGGTAGCGATAATCCATCCATCCATCAGGTCAAATGGAAATTCAGGATACACATTTGCTTGGAATGAGATTCAATCTGCTAACCTGCTATTGTTATTTTATACACAGATACAGTGCTGGAGACTGCTGATACAGATTTACTATCGGCAAGGACTTTGTATATTCTTCTCATGTTTGGTTTGTTTCCTCTCACACTTAACAGTGCTACAAATGTACAACATCCAGTTAGGCTAATATCAGACTGGCCATATTGACTGCCACTTTTATCTGGTGGAAAACAATATGAATTACTTTCATGCATGGTTTATAGACAATAGAACACAAACCACAAAGTAGCTGATGCAACCCATATAAACGAGCTGTAATAATATTTGTAGACTGGTTGTGGGTGTACTCAAATACATTTAAGAAAGTATTAAGTTAAGGTTTAATTAGATTTATTTCTTTGGTGCTTGCAAATGTATGCTCCATTAATATTGTAAACAGTCCATGAGGCGCATCGGAACACAGAATGGCCACCACCTTGCAAAGGTAATAAGGATGCCAAACTAGTGATTAGCATTTTTTAGCCAGCTTCAGTTGGAATGATAAAAGCAAAACTTTGAAAAAATGCTGTTTCCATGGGTTACTACCCATTGTTCTGTTGATAGGCTGCTGGGAGGGAAGGGAGGGGCAATATCACTCAAATTTGGAGTACAGCAGTAAAGAGTGACTGAAGTCACATGACTGGGAGCTCCTGGGAAATTGAAAATATGACTAGCACCATGACAGATTTCAAAATTAAATATAAAAAAATCAGTTTGCTCTTTTGAAAAATGGATTTCAGTGCAGAAATCTGCTGAAGCAGAACTATTAACGGATGTGTTTTAAAAAAAAAACATGTTTTCCCATGACAGTATCCCTTTAAGAGCCCAATTTCCTGTATTTAACTGGAAAATGTGTTTCACAATTGCGCTCACTGCACTATCCATGCGAGGGGGTGGCCATGTAGAAGCCGCCTCAGGTAGATTCTCACATAGAATCGCCACTGAGACAGTACTTATATAACAATATAACAGACACAACAGAAATACTCACACACTGCTCTGCAGGACACCAATAAACAGTGACGGAACTACCGGGGGAGCAGGGGGTGCGAGCGGGACAGGGCCCGCACCCCCTCAGGGCCCCCCGGCAGCCCGTGCGCCAATGAAATCCGGTGTGTATGGAGGGGGGCGGGGGCCCGGCTGAGCGTCACCCAGGCCCGCCCCCCTCTAGTTACCGCACTGCCAATAAAAATGGCTTATGGTCTCATGGTAATGTTTAAATAACCAGAAGAGTTTTGGTGAAAAGAGAAACACAATGACATACTGTAGGTAAGGCAAAATGGAAATGTCTGGAATTTAAACATCATTTGTAATTCCTGTATTCCTGCTGAATTATATGTTTATTAAAATACTGGTGTTTTAAGCATCTGCAGCCCATAGTGGGCACTGTAATTCTACTTTTCATGGGTGTGGCCATTTAGCTGTAACAGGCAAATTGGGAATTTACCCCTGAAGAGAATCTAAGTATGTAAGATATTTGGAAATAAAAAGCATTCTGTTTTTTTAATCATTGATAGAAATATTAAAAACAAGCATGCAAGCAACCTGGGGGCTTATAGAGCTAAATGCTTCTGAATATGGATTTTAGCTTTTATGAAACAGCGCGACTTTCTGTATGAAAACTGTTTAATACCAATCTAACACCTTTAAGCTATTAGGTTTCTCCTGTTTGACATTGACCAAAATGAGCTGCAAGCTGCACATCACTGTCAGACTTCTTGTATGGTGTAGGCATGCCAAAGCTAAGCGACAATAACACAGTTGCAACAAAAAGCAAGTTTCTGTAACTGACAGGAGCACAAGCCAGTTATCAGAAGAGACAAGTACAGTAATCTTTCCTTTACTGATCCCCATCAGAAATCAGAAATAGTGTGAGGGCACAAATGTCATTTTGCACAGCAAATTATAGAGAGGCAGGCTGGGATCTGCAGTATATTCATGTGCAATGCACTTCAACAGGGCATTACAGTGAGAATACTGACAGTAACCAGTGTGCTTTCCTATCTGTAGCATTGAATACCACTGTCCTATGTGCCTTAGCCTTACCAGTTATTAAATACTTCTGCTTTGATGATAGTGATAAGGAAGGAATTTATTCCAAGTACTAAATTAACTTTTTGAGAACAATGTAACTTTTGTAAAACGTGTATATATTAAAGGATTTATGTAATCTATACTGTGGCAGGATAGCCTAAAATGCACAGGGAAGTTTAAAAAAGCCTAAAAGACAGCCAAGGGGCCTGTGGAGCCTGAGACACAATCAGCAGGAAAGCAGGAGCTGCAAAAGAGTGTGTGAATCACACAGACCTGTAAGTGTAAAATACTTTGGTGGTTTAGTAAGGACTTGGGTCAAAAGCTCTCATGATAAAGAAGAAAAAAACAATTGTGTTAGATAGTTAGAAAGACCAGGAAAGGTCTCGATTTTGTCATTTTGGAGGGAAGAAAGCCTAAATAAAAATTGCTGAGGACGAGCTTTTTGCAATACCATTATCTGCAATCAATACTTTCTCTCTCTTTCTCTATCCATAAACTGGTATGAGACCTTTTATCGAGAATGCTCAGGACTTGGGGTTTTCCGGTCTTTCTGTACTTTGGATCTTCATAACTAAAGTCTCCTAAAAAACCCTTTAAACATTAAATTAACCCAAAAGGCTGGTTTTGCTTCCAATAAGGATTAATTATACAGTATCTTAGTTTGGATCAAGTACAAGGTATGGTTTTATTATTACAGGGAAAAAATAAATAATTTTTGTAAAAATTGGATTATTTGGATAAAAAAGGATCTATGGGAGATGGCATTTTTCTGAGCTGTATGGATAACAGGTTTCCGGATAACGAATAATGGACAAGTGCTGTGCTCAAATTGGATTATGTAGAAATACGATGTATGCACACACTCCGATCACAATTGCTGTTTATTAAGTAGAAAGCAGTATAACAAAAACATCAACATTTCGGATCATGGTCTAGAACCTTTGTCAAGATGCACAGCCAATCCCCGCTGCAGTAAAGGTGGCCATACATGGAGAGATCCGCTCGTTTGGCGATGTCGCCAAACGAGCGGATCTCCCTCCGATATGCCCACCTTGAGGTGGGCAATATCGGGCTGATCCGATCGTGGGCCCTAGGGCCCAACGATCGGATCCTAACGATGCCTAACGGGTGGTCAGATTGCGGGACCGCATCAACGAATAGATGCGGCCGCGATCCGACGGGATTTTTTGTCCCATCCGATCGAGATCTGGCCGACTTTCGGCCAGATCTCGATCAGTGAAGCCCGTCGGGGGGCCCCATACATGGGCCATTAAGCTGCCGACACGGTCTGTCGGCAGCTTTTATCGGCCCGTGTATGGCCACCTTTAGTATCTGCACACTCTAGTTCCCCTGACATCACCACAAGCGTGCACACAAGGTAGCTGGCCAGGTTGCCTAGGGCGTCTGGCTGGCTTGGCCTGCAGTAAACCTTACCTGCACTTTATATATCAAAAACATTGGAAACATAACTACTTTAAAAAAGAGCTTTCCTTTATGTTTCTAAACGGTGGTTCAAAGTCTAAACATCACAATGATAAAGGGGACCCTGCAAACCAAGTTTGCTTTTAGGCAGAATTTGTCTTTTTTGGACTCATGAGACAGAATGAAGCCTTTGGGAGTCAAAATATCTTTGCTTTTAAATGTCTTTGTTGTGTTAGAAGCCTTGCATCTGCAGACAGTTTTGCTTTTTTGGAAAGACTTTGGTTCCTGTGACAGAAAACAGCATCAGCTGCACTGTGGATCTTTCCACAGACCCCTCTTGTTAGTTTACATCACTTTCCATAAAATAAGGGCCATATTCCAACATATATTTGCAATTAAAAAAAAAAAGAAAGTATAGTTGTAAAGAATGGATGGTGCAGAATGGTGTATGGCCATAAAAAAATAAATACGTTCAAGTCCCCTTCCACCACTTGCATACTCTTGGAGATGTGACTGGTGGCAAACCCACCTCCCTTCTCATGCAGATGCTTAAACTATGACTCTGCAGGTGCTTACTACCCCTGGTAGTTGGGGGACAACAAAGACCTAAACAACTATAAAGCTAGCTATCAGTTCCCGGTACAATAAAGAACTATGTTTAGACATATATAGAAGACAGCATATGTGTGTGTATGTGGGTTGGTCCAGTTACCTTTGTGCTTTAAAACGAATAATACCTTTTTTCACTGCACTTACTTAAAGTGATAATTTCAAATAACATCACATGGGGGAATTTTCACCTTGGAAGGCTCCACCACACTTCGCTCAACTTTGGCAGACGTTAATTTGCAGTGCATAAGCTTATTCATCATAAAGTTGCACCAGCGAAAATTTAGCAGCGCAAGCATTTCTAAGCGAACCTTTGCTAGCGTTGCTTTCTTCCTAGTGAAACTTTGTTAACACACTACTGCTTAGGTCAATTTAAATACAGTAGATCGATTGTCTGAATAAAAATTCACCAGTCGAAAGGGTGTTAGGGCTGAGCTCTTATGCTGTACTCTACACCTTTTAGTATATTGCCAATGTCCCTGCGGACTGTCTTTTTTGTGAATTTTCACTAGCGACGGCCACTTTGTCCTTTAGTAAATCTGTCCCATGAAGTTGTTCTCTGTTAAGCTCTAAATAGTCAAACTATGCGTTTTTAAAGCTTGAATACAAATGGCAGTTCAAGGACAAGAAGTCATGTCACTTATTATTAAAGGGATAAAAACACTATATCGCCATATATTCAAGAGAACATGTAGAGAACCTTTAACAAAGGCTGGGATCCTTGCCCCCAATAATATTTGCCCCAGAGAGAATGATATGTGTTCATTCCATACATCATGTAGACAATAATGAATATACTAGTTGTAAAAATATGAAAATGATTTCTGGGGGCAATTTGCTGCTGTATCGGTGCATCATATGACACTTGCACTAGTAGAAGGCATAATGCACTACACCCACCCATGACATATGTTATTTGTTCAACACCAGACTGTATAGAAAGTTTAACAATAAAAACTTGATTATTTTGTGGCATGTATTTTATAGATTTCCACTAACAAAAAAGTGAACTAACAAAATAAATGTACTGAACATGTCACTTACCATTTTCAGGCTGCTCCTTAATGTCAACCTCACTAGGCTGGCTTGGACTCTCTGATTGACTTGAATCTGAAATACCAAATTAAGGGAAAATTACCAGTAGGAATCATGGAATATATGTTGAATAGATCATATTTCACCATATAATCATAAAGTTTCCTATTGTATTATTAAAAGTTAATATTTAGGAAACAAACTTGATTTTAATATAATATATAATATAGTATTATATATAATATTATAATATTAATAATAATAATACAGGTATAGAATCCCTTATCCGGAAACCCGATATCCAGAAAGCTCCGAATGAAGGAATGGCTCCCATAGACTCCTTTTTATCCAAATAATCCAATTTTTTAAAAATTATTTCCTTTTTCTCTGTAATAATAAAACAGTAGCGTGTACTTGATCCCAACTAAGATATAATTAATCCTTATTGGAAGCAAAACCAGCCTATCGGGTTTATATAATGTTTAAATGAATTTCTAGTACACTTAAGGCATGAAGACCCAAGTTATTCGGAAAACCCCAGTTCCCGAGCATTCTGGATAACAGGTCCCATACCTGTAATAATAAACACAGATTTATGGGGTTATTTACTAAAACCCACACACCAACTCTCTCATATTTTGCATGACCAAAAAGTCTTTCCGTGCAGATTAGGGCATGTGTGTTGGAAGAAGTCAGGAAATTGCTCCCATACCCCAGAAGCTGAATTCACCTGAATGAGGGTCAACTAGCTTTACATTGTCATCATCCCTGGGACCCAAACTCACCCTCCACTAATCTTGGATCTGTATATGGGGCTTCCTTTTCTCATGTGCTTAACAGTGTCTGCCTGCAGCAAAGCCTGATACAGACAAACGGATTCCAGTTGGTTCTGTACTGTGCAGACTGGCCATTTAACTTATCACTTAATGTTTTTTGAACTTTGTAATTTTAAACTTAAATACTTTAAGCCACCATGCATAACCAAGGGCTTGTTTCCATACACAATGTATAATTGACAATAATATCAAATCATTACTTTGTGTTGAGACATCAGCTCAAATGTAAGTAGATTGATTGATCTGTGCCAAGCTAAAGTATAAACACAAGTTTCTATTCAGCGATCTTTGCTGAGAGGTAGCACAATGTCAGCAATCAAACTCTATCTTTTATGTTGTTTTAGTTTAACCTCTTTATACACAATGCTGTTAGGTACACTGCCATGTATTTGTGCTTGTCTCACAGAACCAAAACACACTGGCAAGACATCTCTGAATCCTTATCACTGAAGCCTTAGAAGAAGAATAAATGAGCCCTGCTCAGAACATGTCACAATGTGAGTCACTTACACAGTGCAATGTTCATTTATGGGAGTTCTTTATCACTTATCAGTGCACTAATACTCCACAGGCTCATTTATGAATGTAATGCTGCTTTAAAAAAGGGATATTGCCATTTTTCATTATGCAACCTAGTTTTTCCCCCAGCAGGAGATCATTTCATTCTTGGCATGTCATCAGTTGGAAACTGTGCATCACATGGGCTTAGCATAATTTCTGCACAAAATAATGTGCACAAGGCTATTCCTGGGGTGATGCAGGGAACACACAAGTATAGCCCAGAGTATTAACAGTTACTATATCCTTAAAGGCACATTAATGATCCAGAATCAGTGTGCAATTTTCAGATGCAAATTACTATTTTTTTCCAGCATCACTGTAGTACATGCAGAGTTGCGTTCACCATGGTTCCACCATAACTGTAAGCCATACATCATAATGACTTGTGTGCACACCTATCCATGATTCAGGTGCAAATTGTAGTATTATCAGAGTGGGGATTATGTCTAGCATGTGCATTAAAAACTGCAATGGCATCCGATTTGCTGGGCACAAGTTTGAAGTGCCTATTGGCACAATCCCCTATTGAAAACGTTACCACAACATCCATGGTTATAGTAGCTCTAACAATCACCAGTGTCAGTAGGCAATTTATGTCAAATACTTAAAAAAACTACTAACTTAGCAGTACACTATCCCCCCAGTGGGCCCCAATTATTAACCCATTGCTTACCTGGGGCCCTACAAGTAGAAAAAAAGCCTGCCACACAAAACCACACCCGTGGGATCTGCTCTGATTAAACAATCTCTATTTATTGAAATTATCATATTGAACAAGGGGCTAAACAGTAATAAAACTGTTAAGAGAAACACCTGTACTTTCCACAAGTTAAACACAGTGAAAAATGTAAAAGCATCTGTCTATAACCATTAAACGTCACGGCTTGTTTAAATAAAACACTGTTTTCAAAGTCTTTTGATTACTGCAGAGGCTAAAACACTGAACATGCTTCAAAAAAGGGTTCTAACTATGGGTATGTGTACTGTCTATCTACTGTAATGCAATATGCCATGCTAATATATCATCTATTACATATATTCACTATTCAGCCACCAAGGTTCATATCAACAGAATATATGAATCTTAAGTAGAACTAGTCTTTTTTACTAAAGTAGGGCAATAGTTAATCAGGTGAATAAATTAAAATATAGCCATACATAATTAATGCAAACGAAATATCTAGATTGGAAGCATTTCCATTAAATCAATATGATCACTTAGTGTACCAAAATTTGCAAATTCAGTTGATATTGAATTTCAAGCATTAACCTAGTCTTATAGCATGGATGTATACGGTTAAATTGTAAACATATCCTGGTGGTTTATCTTCTTTCTATTGTCCATTAAATTTACAATAAAATCTAAGAGCACATTAATGGGTGCTACCATTTTGCCTTACGTGTGTCATATTCCATAGATGGCCAACACACCGATTTATGCACAGAAGGAATGTTCTATGCACACACTATAAAACAATATCCTGCAGAACTGCAGAAACTGCACTTGGATATGCATTTTAGCAATTACTTTGACTTGCTGTTAAATGGGTTCAAAAAATTATAATAAAAAGCTTGCCCCCTAAAACGTAGCAAGCTTTTCATATTTGTCAAAAATCCATTCATGAAAAAAATGCTTAGGAACTCACTTTGTTTGCCTGATCCTGGATGCTCAAGCCTTAAATCTGTCCCATAGATCCATTTCCCAAAAAAATATATTTCCTTATAAAAAAAATCTAATATTTTTGCAAGATTATATGGCATCGCATAGTAATATATTTAAAATTGGTTGTGTCCATCAAAATGCAAACAATAATCTTAAAACATTCATTAGTTGGTTAGTAAAATATGCCAAGGTAATTCAACAAAAATTACTTTTCATATTCATTTCCTTGTGCAAATATTTAACATAGAAATAACAGTGAGAAAATTCTGAGAGTATTAGATTCCATTAAGGCAGGGGTAAGGCAAGGTTGCCAACCCACTTAATTTGTTCTAAACACCCCATTATTGGATCATGAACTCACAGTTATGTACAGCCAAAGAGACCAGTTAGAATTTAGTGTTCTACAGAATATTAGTGCAGCATTATTGTAAATGATAATCAGGTTACTATTTACTTTCCACAAAATTCTTTCTATTTTAACTGTACATCTCATTATTTTTAGACCTAGTATATTAGATATATATATATAGTCGGGCAAATATGAAGCCAAGAGGACGCCTGGCCATCTTTAATACACAGTGCATGCCCTGGCTCAGTTGTCCACTGATAGAAACCAATGGCTTTTGGTCTGTTGAACTTAGGCACTTCAAAATTAATTATTTACAAATACTTAAAAATGGTTCAGTTTAAAGCTGTCACTGTGCCATGTTATCAAAATAATAAAAATTAGAGAATATGCAAGCTCTTCCTTAACCCTTTCCTTAGTCATTTTAATAACCTTCTTAGGTGTAATATTTATTAATCCTCAAATTTATCTGGTCAATGTTTTTAAGGTGAAAACTCAATTTTTTAGTGGAAAAAAACCCTATTTTTTTTTGTGATTTATTATACCCCAAAGCTAAACATCTTAATCGAAAATACTCCATCTCAAACCTGTCAAGGTCATGTAGAAGTCAATGGCAGATGTCCCTGAAGATGTTTCTAACCAGCGCAGATCATAATGTCAAGAAACATCTTCAGGGACATCTGCCATTTACTTCTACACAACCTCGTTTTTTTTTTTTAGCTGGAGTATTTTCAGATTCGGCTTTTTAGCAGCTTTGGGATCAAATACATCTCTAAAAATTCTAAGTTTTTTTTTTTCCTCTAAAAAGTTTTTCCCTTTAAAAACTTGACCAGAAAAATTTAACGTTTAATAAATAGGTCGCTCATTGTCAACCTCTAGGTACTGACATATATATTTTTTATAAATTATGTTTTATCATATAAGGCTCTGTTTTACCAATATATGATGTTAAACTATTCCTTATAATCAATTTGTTTCTTTTATCAGTCAGTAAAGAGGATATGGAGCACGTAATTTAGCAAACATTTAAGGTTATTTAACAACAATGTAGCTTATTCACTTTTTAATGTACATGGTAAAACTATGATACCATGATGTATCCTTTAGTTAATAACCACATAGAAAGAAATAATGGAATGCCTAAGTCAGGTAGGATTTACATCCCATCTATTCGCCAATATCCACAGAGCTTCTTTTGACCTAAACTTCTGAAACTTCTGAACTTCTGAAGCTGGTTATCCGGGAGAACCGGGTAGGCAAAATTTGGGGGCATGATCAAATGACAACGTTCATGACATCACTGTCCATGCACACATGATGTTTTTTTTGACAGGAAGAGCATATGCGCAGTAAACATCAGAATGTTTACTGCACATATGCTCTTCCTGTCAAAAAAAACAAATTATTGTGCCTGCACACACAAACTTTTTAAAGGAAAATCTGAAAGTTTGGGGGAATTGCTTTCAGTGTCTGGAGATTGGGTGAGGGTCATCTAAATCTGAGGAGGAGTTGACAGCTCTGCATCCACGCTCCCCTGTGTCTGTGCTTATACACAGGCTCAGAAACAGCCCAGGGCTTTTCTTCTCCTTCATTTTCTATGCAGGCAGAGAAAAGCAAATGTGCTACAATCTGCTCCTTCGTACATGTGCACTGGCAGGCATGGTGAAAGCTTGTGAATGCACACATGAAGGAAATTTTAGCACAAAAATGCTGCAGTATGCATTTTTGTGATGAAGTCCACTCTAGTATAGGATGTAAACTAGTTCAATTTGGGGACCAAGGGGAAGCTACATTTATTGAGTAATAATATTTGGAATTGTTGTAAGGTTGGCTGTAAGGAAGAATTCATAAAAATTCATTGGGCTTTATTTTTGCTAATTTTTCGGGCTTACCATAGTGGCATAACAAGGATGTCAACATTATCTTCATACCAGTTACTCTTCTATATTTATATTACAATAAATTATTGAGCCACTACTACTACTACTATATTTTGATTTTTTTTTAACATCACTGCGTAACCCTATCCTTTATTAGATGTTGTTTTCTCTTATAAGCTTACAAAATATAATCTTCCTGCTGCTTCATATCCTGTTTGCTCTGTGCTCTTGGAAACAAAAAGTAAACATATCGGCTATGCAATTAAAAAAGGTGGAGGTTACCCTTTAACTGTGAGAAAAAGATACTTTAAAATACACATTTTTTCCTCAGCTGCCCTCAAATAGCAATTCAGGGGTAAATCCACTAGGTGGTTTCTGTTCACCTACTTCCTGTTGATATACTACTGCACTGGGCCTTGATAGGAAAGAGCAGATTTATCATGTGGGGCCATCCCTCCAGAGCCCAGGGCAGTGCCATGACAGTGGGAGGGACACAGGATAAAGCTTCCTTAGATAACTGCAGAAACTAGAAGACACAAGGTAGATTTTATAGCAGTCATATGTCAATTAGAATTTTGAATTAGTTAGAATTCGTTTTTCTAAGCCTTATGTTCGCCTTTAAGTCCACAGTACACTTATCATTTTGCTTCTGTGTCATAATTATTTAAATTGGTGCTTCACAAACACGATACATAATGCTGGGTATTTTAACTGTCTAAAATTCTCTTTAGAAACAATTATTTATATCTAGAACTACATGTAGAATGTTATTTCTTTTAATAAATGGTGCATCCATTTCAGAAAACAGGTTTTGTTCTTACATTTTACAGTTGAAAGAAAAATACTAACGGGTTGAACTCTTGTTTACGGACTAAAAAAAAAGACTTAAGCTTTCACTTGTTTGTATTCTCCTCAGTGGTGTGCCATGCATCAGCAGCTAAAAACAAAGAAACTTTTAGATGCTCGGACAAAATGCAGAAGCTCCCCAAACAACGAGGAGTGGTGTGGGGGGAGGGGTGTGGGAGCTTTCAAACAACCTGACAGTACATTCAATATGGGAGTGATGACCATAATGCATGCAGAGTCCCCTCACTAATTAAATATGCATCGGCAGAGTTTTTGATCGATGCAAGCAATGGATCCAATGACACACCTGCAAAATCTCGTTCAGCGCTCTAAGGAAAGGGAAAATACAAGCTGCCTTCTTATCTTTGTTTTCAAAGGCTCTCAATTTCTTTGCTTAGATATCTAATTTAATTCTCTCACCCCTCTGCAAACTGGATTAAGAAAGTCAATACTGCCTTTGTACATCATGCAGGAACACACTGCTTTCCTTTTATTCAATTTAGACTTGACCTTTCGACCAAGATAATGACAACTGTCTGGGAGTAAGGTAAGGCCATGAGAAATAAGGCAGTACCCTATAGATCTTCCTGTACAGGTGGGTCAGGCGTCTGTGCTTAGAATAACTTACTTGCTTAGTACAACACATACAACTCAAACACCACACATTACATTGTCTGCCTGAAAATTACTAATGTTTAATACAAAAACATATTCCCACAACAAACTGACTTATAGGAGGACAGAAATTTATTTTAATGCTGTTAACCATAAAACTAACAAGCGTTTAAAATTAATAAATAGGGTTGTTCTCTTGTTATGTTTATTTAACAGGCATATTATGAGCCTAATTTAACTCACATGGGGGAATGTTATATGTTTTGCTAGAGCCAAAAAACGACTTCCTTTTGGACGTAGTTTGCCATTTTCATCTCAAAGTTTTGCAAACATTCGCAGTGTATGTAATAAAATTTCACAATTGAAAAATGTTTTTTGTAAAAAAATATTTAACAAAACTCCAGAGCAGCTGTTAACACTAATCCTTTACTTAGCGATAATGACCAATGTTATATTCGCCAGCAAATGATTTTACATTGCAAGCAGAGCTAAACATTCGAAAAGACGCCATTTTAAATAAAGCAGGTGACTTTTAAAGTGGACCTGTCACAGACAAAAATCTGTATAATAAAAGCTATTTTCAAATTAAACATGAAATCCAATTTCTATTTTTTATTAAAGCATTCATAGCTGTTGTAAGCTCATTTAAAAATCTCAGCTGTCAATCAAATATTGTCTGCCTCTCCTCTATGCCCTGGGCATAGAGGCAGGGCAGACAATTACTTTCACTTTCCATTCAGCACTTCCTTCATGTCACTGCTCTCCCCACACTCCCCCAGTTCTCTTTACCATTTAATTGTGTAGCCAGGGCATGGGGATGGACATCAGGTCCCCCATTCTGGTGCACAAACAAGATTCTGAGATGATACAAGGCTTGCCTTAATAACAGTGTCCACTAAATGGCTCCTGAATGCTTGCTATAATTATGAATTCCCAGACTGATGGAAACAAGATTCATATAATTTATATAGTGTAATTAAAGTGCATTTTGCTTGACTAATGTAATAAAATAGGATTTTGAATATCTTTTTTTGGGTTACGGGTCCCCTTTAATTACACTCCCCCTTAAGATTGTACTTTACTTGATGTTTACATAAAAGTAAAAGTAAAACAAAAGGCACTAACCTGGCTGGCAACAAGATATTCCAAACCATGGGCATAACTACAGAGGAAGCACACCCAGCGGCTGCAGAGGGGTCCATGATGTATAGGGGCCCATGAGGTCCTAATTCATATACAATTTAAATAAATATTGGTAAAACTGGTCAACCTGGGGGCCTGAAAAATAATCTGCTGTGGGACCCAGTAATATATAGTTATGCCACTGTTCCAAACACAAGTTTAAAAGGGCCCAATAATAACTTCTGCACAACAAATACCCTTCTGTGTAGAGCTGAATGAAATACTTGGACGAGATTTATTGTGTAGCTGTTTTTCAGCCAGATAGCTATCGGAGAGACTGTTGGGCAGACCTCATACTTGGGCAGATAGCTGCCAGCTCAGTCTGTATGGCCAGCATTACACAGACAGCTTTATACAGACAGGGTTTATCTATTACCTCTATCCAGGTACAGCACAGTAATCTAGGACAAAAACAGTACCTTATCATCTATCCAAAACCAAACTAGACATGTTGTCAACCCTCTGATTTAGCAATGTTTTGACTGAATGCACTATACATTTGCATACTTAATTTTTTTGGGCAAAGACATGCATTTAGTAAACCTGGAAAGACTCAGTATGGATGGATTTTCAATAAAGGAGAACTTAACCCCCCAATAAGAGAAGCCCCGTCTACTACCCTAGATAGTCCCCCCCTCCCTGCTTCCCCCTGCATAGTTCATTAGTCCTGAAAGCATCCCTAACATCATGCTTACGTATAGCGCAGCGGAGCTGATGGGCACCATCTTCCAGATCGTTGGTCTTCTTCAGATCCCCTTCCCTTTGGCAATTCACTGCACTTTTGGCACATGCGCAGTTGCCAAAACGACGCCCCCTTACAGAAGTAGACTGAAGATCCGGAAGATAGCGTCCATGAGCTACTCTACTCTACTTACAGCATTATCAGGCAGATGTAAATCTGGCTAGACATTTGTGTATTTTGTAAAATTGAAGATTGTTCCAACCAAATGCTACATGGTTTATCTCAGGAAAATTCTACTTACAGCATTATCAGGCAGATGCCATTTGCTCATGTAACTAGGTAGGGACCTATCATCATCATAGGAAATGGTCACTCATCTGATGTTTACGGGCCAATGTATACAGGCCCACAGTAGCGGCAATCACTTTGTTATACAGTATAAAGAGTATGCTGAGGAAAATGGAGTGATAATTAAGGGAAGCAATCAGGACATATCTACCTCAGGATGGCTTATAATATTTACTTTATAATACACAAGAGCCATGAATATCCTGTAAATTATATCCTTATAAATGGTGAGTTCTGATGTCATCAGTTATAAACGGTGAGTTCTGATGTCATTTCTGTCACATGACTCACGGAAACTTGTGTGTATTATAGTAAATATAATATCCCCAGTTGCAAAATATGAGGATATTAGAAGTTACCTTGGAGTTCCACGACCTGTATAAAAACACTCGGCCTTCGGCCTCATACTTTTATATGGTCATGAAACTCCTCAGTAACTTATAATATCCTTATATTTTACAAGAGGGGGTACTTTATTCACAATATATAGTCTGCAGTCAACAATAAAGAAAAGTAATACACATAACCCTTCGGTGTGGTTGCAGTTATATATAAATTTGAATATTGAATAATCCCAGGCATGAGTTTTGGGTAGATTACTTGATTTACACAGAAAACAGTTATAAGATTTTCAAAGCTCTCATAGCCATTTTAAAACACAAGCATTATTCTGCACAGTATGATCATATTCTAACCTCGTCCTTTAACATACTTACAGAAAAAACGATTTAGGCAATGTGCTTCAGCATTTTATATTGCAATTTAAATTCATCTGACTATTTCAGTTAGAAAAAGAGGAATGTGGAATTCTTGAACATATGCAATATTCTGTTAAAATTAACTGAAGAGTACTATAATAATTGTAAATTGCTTCCCACTCTATTACTTAAAATGCTTCAAATGTTTAAATCACTCAATTTATAGGTATCATTAAATTATTCTGTATAATGTTTGAGTTACAAATTTAGAAAAATGTGTCTGAAATATACCACCTACAATCTAGTTGAAAGCCTAGACCAGGAATAAAAACTCGAGAAACATTAAACTCGAGAGAAACATTAAACTCTTTGCTCAGAATAGCTGGCATTTGAGTCAGTAAATGCCCCTTTGTAATGTTTGCGGGGTTGTTGGGCACCCACTTCCACTGCAGCACTGTAACCCTTAAAAAATTGAGAGATTGATAAGGATTTAGCAGTACTAGAGACTAATTACAGATTTTAGAGAAAGTTTAAAGGACTTTTTTTGCCTACAGAACAGGGGTTCCCAAATTTTTGGATGTAAGCAAAATGCCTATGTGCTCTTCTAGATGCTCCTGGAAGCTCAACACAATACTCAGAATGAGATGTTTATTGAACATTTGCTATTCTAGATATTCTTAAAATCATGACTGGTTGGCAGTGTTTTTCTATACTATTTCGGAAGCTTTATCTGTTTGGACAACACCTTAAAATGAAAGAGTCTGAAAACCACTTTCAATTGAAGGCAGTATTGTACAGTGCCTCATAGCAAGTAAAAAAGCTAAGAGCATGTTTCTATGCCTGACAGGTAAGTCGAAATTAAAGTGATGTGAAAACATGAAATTAATTTACACAGACGGCTTAATTCCCTGTCCTTGTGCTGGCCACCTACTACCTACTTTGTATGGCACTGCAGTATTCAGACTTCTATTAAATACCTACTACTAAATAATTACCCATGTACAAGTAGAAGTGATCACTTTTAGCTTTCTAATTAGTGTTGCTGTTCCCCTTTTAATTGGGAGTAAAGTGCACAGGCAAACATAGAACTAACTCAGGGACTAAATTATTCCACTGTTACCTAACCAGTAACATTAGAGGAGAAAGATAAAAAAAATATTGGATGGCTGGAATTCTTTTCAATAACAGGTGGCAACCCTGTCTATTGTATAATCATAATTTACACTATGGTGTTGTTTATGGAAATAAGACAACTCATTTCATATAAAAGGGCACAAGGTGACAAACAGCCAAAACGAGACCAGGTATATAATTAATATTATCTATATTATAACAAAATGCATTATATAAAATCAAGGAAGAAACACAAAGTAAAAATGTGGAAATGTAACAACATACCTAAGTATCTGCAACCTGTATCTCCAGCTATTGCTGATTTAGAACCCATAGTGAACCCCAATCGTTGTCAGCTAAAATACACTGGTACAGTATACAAAAGTGTATTTGCAAGCAGCGAAAGTGTCAAATAATTTCACTGCAATGCTGAGGGTATCATCTCTGGTTTTGCAGAGTCAACTGTTCTATGAAATCATCCCAATGTTTTTTATCTTCAGCACTTTCTAAGGATTTATGTGAATATGAAATGTTTTACTGGCAATAGTAATCACTACAAAAGAACTTAGGGAGCAGGCCTTCATGCCGCTGAGATTTTTCAGACAATATCAGGATGTTTATCAGATGATTTAACATGATGATGTGAAATGAGACAAAGCTTGTAAGCCATTCTTCATATGATTAGTGGCCTTTTTTTATTTTCAGTAAAAAAGCAAAAGCTTGCAATGTGTGTATCTAACACTTTAGTTGGTTTAGGTATGATATTATTGAATTTTAAGCTTATTTTGTCCACTCTCTCACACAAATGTTATCCAACAATGTTTAAAATAGAGGAACTCTAAGTTAGTGTTTTATTTAATAGGCATTCAGCCAACCATCAGTTTAAGTTCTTTCATATGACCTTGAACATTAAGCTTAAAGTTCACCTTCTGACTTAATACAAACCCAAGTAGTCATCTCTAATTGGTCTACACCACTTACATATTCCCCCAAAGCCCTCAAGGACCATTGCCACCTAGAATGATGAGAAGAGACTACAATAGGCCACTGGTGTTGGCACAGAGTGGGCAGAGACAGCTTACTTTTAGCTATTTAGAGTTAATTGCATTCATGAATACAGTATGTTTTTAGCCTATACTTACAGTAATTAATAAACATTAGTATAAATAAAATTTATAAATGATATTGCATTCTCCTATTACATGCTGTAAAAAACTTTATGCTAATGGTAGCCAATGTTTTTCAGTTCAAGCCCCATTGAATGTTTAAGTTTTGGCCAGGGACCACATCAGCTCATAAACTTAATAGAGATATTGTAACATATTGATGTCATGCATAGTTTCTGTAAGGGCTTACACTGTTGGTCTATCGGGACTAGGGCCTGGTGGGGACGACCGCCACAGGGATGCCCGCAGCCCTAGTCATATCTCCTCAAGTGCAGGTCCTCTATGGCGCACGCGGCTGCTCACTTTCGGGGGTTTACGGGCCGGGCATGTGACGTCATCACACCGAGTGGAGCAAAATTTAAATATTTTAAGGGGCTTTGAGCTCAAACTTTGATGCTTTTTCCACTAAAGAATACAATGTTAGTAATTTGATTTAGGAAGATCTATGCACTGCAGTGCACTTCGCTTGGTCTGAGCTGCGGAAGGCTGGCGAAAGGGGTAACGTTCAGTAAAATCCGCATTTTAGTGGAGTAGCATCCATAGAGTGTGAATATGCGCCTATCTTTTTCACTAGTGAATAGGTGCCTGCGTCGTTAGTAAAATGGCGATGTGCCTGCGAGCAGTAACACTGGCAAATTGTCGCCAGCGTTAGCCACTTCGCCCTTTAATAAATCTGCCCCTAAATGTCACCCTAACTAACCTCCAAGCTGGGCTTACTCTAATAGGATTGAAGTGAGAGGAGAAATATGTACCTGAGTTATATCAAAGGAATTACAGGTAGAAATGAGCAGAGGCTTAAACCCAGAACTCCAGTGAAATAGGATTCTTATGGCAATGAAGTTAAAACTTAACTTTTAATACTAAAATAAATTAAAATGTACACTTGTATTAAAAACCAAGGTGTATAGTAAAAGTGAAGCCCTCAAAGGAGTCAACCCTACAATTTGGGAACCACTGATGGGCTAATATTTTTAAGAGAAATATAAGGAAAATATTTGTGTATTAGAATTGACTTACAAAACGTTACATCTGTTAACAACCATTATTGGAATCCAGTCATCTCCTTATTAAGTGAAAAGCTTTCAGACTCTTCTCTATGTTACGCGTCATTCTTAGTCAGTGGCATAATAATGTTGTTAAAATTTTACTAACTCAAGCATTTCTCTAGAAAGTCAAACTGTGCACACTTTCTGTGCACCACAAGTCTGACTAAAAGCATAATAGCACCATTCAAACATCCTTCCTCTAAGACATTTAATTGGATAATTGCACCATAAAATCTTCCCAAGTGCATAACTGATAAAGAAATTAGCTTTGGATGAAAAAGTGGCCTTTCAAAGGAGCTTGAGGTTGGTTCATTAAAATGTTTGCTCAGGCCTATATTTTATTTGCACACATGGTATGTATTATAAAACTTAAAGAATATGGTAGATATCTGTTTGTGGTTTAAACAAGCATTTATACATTCAAGTGGGTGGTGAAAACATAATTTCCTACTGATATACTAAGTATTACTCACTTTCTTATTAGAGAATCTGATTGCAGTTGGATTGCTTATCAATATAGTCAAATGTATGAGACTGCATGGTGGTCTAAGGGTTAGGATTCACATCCGCTGAATTCTAATAAGCGTAATTAGAGCAAATTAGTAGTGCATTAAGGTGTATATGGTCAAACCATTTTTTATGTGGTGGATGTATATATATATATATATATATATATATATATATATATATATATATATATATGTATATATATATATATATATATATATATATATATATATATAACTTATGCACTATGAATGTACAGTATGTATATTATCTGCCAGTTTTCAAGCGGTGCTCTACAAGTGAAAGATATTGATCAGTTGCTTACACTTGACACAGACAAAAATCAACAACACTTGGCTATAATCCTAGAGTGACCATGAACTTTAGTTTGCTATCCACAATAGTCAGACTAACCAGCATTGCAGATTTCAAATAAAATAAACTCCCCTAGAGATTACAGTGGTTGTAAATTGCATTTTGAGAATATATTTCTCAGAACTACCGTGTAGCAGGCATATAGGAGAATATTTACTAAAAACTCAAATTTATCTCATATTTTTATTAAACCAATCTTGACCAAACTCCCATCCACAATTTTATCTTATTTACAGTATCAATAAAATAACTCGAAAAAATTTGTTTGGGAAAAAATTTATAAAAGCGAGCGAAAACTCTAATCGTACAAATTTTTCGGATTTGACGCCACAAATTTTTGGGGTTTTTGCTCGAAAACCCCACATTTTTTGGATTATCAGATGAAACCCAGCACAGACCACAATATGTAAAAGGGTCCTCTCCCATTGGCTTCTACATGATCTCGGCATGTTTGAGATGGCGGATTTTTAGATTCTGACTTTTTACAGCATTTCCAGCAATTCCATCCGATCCCAAACCAACCCAGTGCACCGTCTTTATTTATAATCACTTATATATTACTGGAGGTGACTTGGCATGCACAAGTATATAAATAAGTGACTCAGAGAAGCACTTGGAATCAGGTTACATTAATTTTCTGTTTGGGTTCAGATCCCCTTTAAAACACTGTTAAATTATATAATAATTAATGGGTAGTATTTTATAGACTTTTGCATGAAAACTTCTTTTGACAAAATGATACTCAGTTAATCCAGTACTCAAGTGTTCAATAAGAGATTTTGCAAGTCTTCCAGTCAGCTCAGTTCAACCATCGATCCCAAATTATAAAGACGACACCAAAGGGGACATCTACCAACCATGCAAAATTATTTAACTATTAGGGCCAGCTTTAATTCAGTGAGAAAAAGGTTTATCACATGAAAACTCATGGACTCATTTGAGATGCAATTCAATTCAGAGAAAATGATCTCATGTTTTATCATGAGAAAACGCTTTTGTAGTCTATGGGAAAAACTGGAACTGAATTTGATGAAAAGTTTTTTTTCTCCTCAAATTGAATCTTGTCAATGGGTTTTCACGTGATAAACCATGAGATAACTTTTTCTCACTGCATTGAATCTAGCCCTATATGGGGGCATATTTATCAATTCATTCATTTCTATAGGATATTTTAAAGTGTACAGTATTTATCAATGGGTGAAAGTCCACCCTTTGATAACAATGCCTTTAAAAATTAATGGAGAGTGGTGGAATTTCATACTAGTGGACTATGATGATCTCTAACTTCATTCTTTGATAAATATACCCCTTAACATAAAAGAATGTCCTTAGATTCCCGTTTAAGGCCATTGCAAATGTAGCATGTCAATCACATAAGTGGCAGGAATACAAAATGCGGCATGAGCCATGGTCTAAAAGGAAGTATTTTGGACATTTTTCCAGCAATTACCAACAGCTAATTATTTAATTCACTTATATTATTTCCTTATGTCTGAATTAATTTCCCTACTCAGACTGATTCAGTACTCTTTGGGGGACGGGTGGTCCCTTTACCCTAAACCTGCCCAAGAAGGCATTGTCTTTGCATCTTTTAAATATCACAACTAAAGTCTATGCTTACATGTCTCCTACTGGTATTACAATTGTTGTAATTGTCTTCACAGAGACAATTTTGCAGTGATGTATCCTATGCCAATACATGGTAATCAGCATCATAATGCCTGCACCACTAGGGCCGGATTTACATAGCAGGCACCCCTAGGCCCACTGCCGTTCGTTGCCCCTGTCCCCTCCTCTTTATCCATGCAAATTTTCATCAACGGGACCGGAGCAATGGGGATTGGCACATGGGAAATCTTGAAAAATTATTGTATCTCAAGCGAATCCCCAGTGTTTATGAACCAATTTGGCTGTAGTTGGACAGCATCCCCCCCCCCTTAATAGCCTGCCGCCCTAGGCCGGGGCCTTGGTAGCCTTTCCACAAATCCCTGCCTGTGCACCACTTCATTTTTAAAAAACATTTTTTTGAGGCAGATAGGGACCTTATAGGGGTCATTATACTCCACAAATGCACACCCTAATTAGTCCTAATTTAAAAAGATCTTGTGTCTGGGATCTAGCTGCACACTGCATCTTGCACTGGTTTTACAGCTATGTCCTTACCACATGTCCTATGGGCTCTGTTGTGGCCCCTGTCCACCAGAACTCTCTAATGTTCACATCTAAAGTGCAATTTAGGGGATGGTCAGGGGTGCCTCCCTTGCTTCCCCATGAATACTGAACTCAGGAAGCACTGTATTCATGGGGAAAACACAGGTCTCCACTTCTTTCCTGTAAACGTTTTTGCAGTGTGAGAGATAAGCAATGCAAACACAGGAAGATCATTATGCAGACAGAGCTAAGGATGGAATCAACCTCAGGACCACAATGTGAAAAGGCAGTAGTGCTAATTGCTAAACATTTACTATTCATTTTAGAAATGTATCTATTCCAGACCCATTCAATTACGAAACTAATTTTAAAAAAAGGCAAAAGTACTGAGTATATTACAAAATAGAAAATAAAAAGGGATAATAGGAAAAATAGGAATGTTTTGTCAATATTCGTGTAATATATATTCATACAGGCATGACAGTTTAAATTAAGGATTGTTCTGTAATTTCTGGGCTGGGGTAGTCTACAGTTTATTCTTTGAATACTTTTGCTGAGGTTAATAATGAAAAATGACATACTGAGGTGGGATATTGATTCAGGTGAATGCAACTATTAGTGGTAATGCTAAGCACAATCTTCTTTCAAAACAGACTGCATAGCTTTCATGCTGTGAATTGTAATTAACATGGAGGGGACTCTTATTATGTCAACAACTGGCAAGAGAACCCCTGAACAGCAGGTGACCCCAAACATGTGACGTGTGTGGCAGCCTGGCTTCTTTTCTCACTGGCTTAGCACACTGAAAGAGCAAACCGAGAGGCCCAAAGGCTGTATATTTCACAGGATCCCATGGGAAGAGTGGGATACAGCTTCCTTCTGCTTCCCTGGGATGGAGCCAAAACCTTTCCAGAGGCTCTCTTTCTGTCAGAGGCTTGCTAAAGGAAAGGAGGGGAAAATACACTTTCTACCAATCACCCACAGGACTATAAATCTGACATTTCCCACAGTTTCTTTGAGAGTTAAATGTTGCTGTGTCAGTAATAAGCACCACATCTTGTATTAGTATTATGTGAAAGAGAACAGGCACATTTTCGGGGAAGCCGTGATTTTGTTCACTGACCAGCAGTTTTAAAGACACAAAGGATTAAAGAACAGATATGTTTTCATTCTGTTGACATTAAACAGAGGGAACAATTATTCAGCAAAGTATTTACTCTGAAAGCTGAAACAGTGTATGGGAAAATGGAATTGTTAATCCACAGAATTACCACAGTAGGTGATATGTTGAACAGTGCTACCTTTATCAGCTATAGGCATTTCTGACATGCTTAAGGCATATTAAAAAAAAGTAAGCCATAAGTCTTAAACTAGTATCTTGTAAGCATTAAACAGTTGGGCATAATTTAAACATGGCAAGTGGTATAGGACAACAAAGCAGGCATTTTTATCTGAAGCAGAATACCTCAGCTGAAGATAAAAAATGCATCTGGGAGAATTGCTTGAATGTTTTCATAACTTATCAGCAGAATATGATTTTTGTTATGGCCCATTGTTTGTGTGTGCAGCACTGATCATTAACACATTAAATTAGGTATCAGCAAAAAGAATGTGTCAACTTTTGTAAACTTTTAAAACTAAAATAAGTGATTAGGAATAAAATATGTGTTTGCCCTACTTGCAGATGCCCAAAGAGTGCCTTTATTCCAACATCAAAGAAGTCATTATGTTGGCAGTAGTAACAGCTGAGCCTCTGGACAGGATACAGATGGACAGGAATGCACAAAAAGAACAAAGAACGAAAATAGACACCGGAAAGTACACAATGCATTTGATAACCAAATGTTTGAAATAAATCATATTATTACAAATTCAGTGCATTGATTAAAAAAGCACCACTCACTGTGTCATTGAATTGCATGCTCAAGATGATCATACCACAGATCCTACACACCCTTACAGACTGCTATTTTCTCCATTTTAAACTATTTTAAATAAAAATTGGAGTGAAAAAAGGGCTAGTAACGTTAATTAGTAAAACTGCTGTATATTTGCTACCTCCCATGCAAAGTGAGCCCTACACATGACTAACAGGTAGAGCTACAGAACATAATTTTTCAACTAAACATGGCTGACACATGGTTCTTAACCATTGCCCCACCAACAATGTAGATTCTGCATCATCAGCATAGTAAATTACATCCTGCTGATGGGGCTTTTCTTCCACCTTTCTGGGTTTACATTTTACCCTTTTGCAAAAATATGTGTTGCCTAGAATAGTTCTATCACCAAAGTGCACCTACAGCCAGACAAATGATAGCAGGGAAAGGGTTAAGCTGTACACACTGCGCAATCTGTAAAATAAAAGAATATATTTATACAGTCATACAGTCACTGACTTATCTGTACATTGAGAACGGACTCAGAGTAGAAAGAACCATTGGTCAAAAATACTATGAAGGATAGTGTTCTATGTATATAATTCATGTCATTAAGTTGTATAATCACATTTACTTTACAGTGCTACGCAATATGTTGGCGCTATATAAATACATGTTAATAAAATGTTAATAATAACAACAATTATATACATATATAGACACACATAATTCAGAATAAATAAAGTAGAACATTTTTAAATGACTGGAAATAATGTAAATCAAACAGAATTACTGATTTCATATACTTTATAGTCTGTTTGTATATAGAGAGACAGAAATTCTGTACTGTGAGTAAGAATTCCTACTTGGAAATGTGTAAAATAAAAAGAATACTTATTGTAGAATGCTGTTTCATATTCTATATTTTTTTACTATTATTATTTCTCTGCTGTCAGAGTGATTGATGTCCAAACAAATGTCTGTTCCAAGTCATATTTCAGATATTAATTAACTGAAACAAAATGTCCTGTGCTGCTTCTCCCTGTCTTGGCTCTAGCTTAGCCAAAGCCACCCTTTCTCACCTATCCTGACAAAATGATTTGCCTGGCTGTGAAGAAAACCACAATGAGGTAAGGAAAGCCTCTAGAAGAATGAAAATAGAAAGTGTCTAAAACTTTGGCAGAAGGACACTAAATAAAATAAGAGTGGTGACTCATTCTGGCAGTGAATCCGCTTCAACCCTTTCAAAGGCTTTGGCAAGTGGCCTCAGAGGAGACCCCGTGCTTTTGCCAAGCCACGAAACACCACAGTTATTATCACAGCAGTCATCAACAAAACAGATTTTGTAAACTCACTTGTTGGCCCATGGATTAAAGAAGTCAAGTGAAAAAAAAATCACAGCTGTTTTGAATATCCTTTAAAGGAGAAGGAAAGCTACGGAGGCATTTTATTGCCAATAGATTAGCTGCAATAGTGCAAGCTAGAATGCTATATTTATTCTGTAGAATGTTTTACCATACCTGAGTAAAAAGCTCAAGAAACTCTCTGTTTGTTTAGAATAGGAGCTGCAGTATTAATGTGGTGTGACATCACTTCCTGCCTGAGTCTCTCCCTGCTCTGGGCTCAGATTACAGTAGAGAAGGGAGGGGGTGGGGAAGAGGAGCAAACTGAGCATGCTCTTGCCCAGGGCAATGAGGTTTAAGCTGAAAACAGGAAGTCTGATACAGAAGCCCATGTGTACACAATAGAAGGAAAGAAATGTGGTGTTTCTTTTGACAGAGGACTCAGAGCAGCATTACTTTGGGGGTTTACTGGTATATTTAGATGGACCTTTTTCATAAGGCTTACTTAGTTTTAACCTTTCCTTCTCCTTTAAACTTGAAATTAAGGGAAGGAACCCTAATATACAGTTACACTGATGTAAAATCTTGCTTTTTATCTTATTCTTGATACAGTGTAAATAGATATAAATACTATAACAAAACACTGCACTGGAACAATAAGAACATTTATGACAAATCTTTCTTTTATTTTTAAGATGTGCATTTTTAAGGCGGTACAAACCACAGAGCAATTCCACTTGGTATTTTAATAATCGCTAGGCATTTGTTTGCATAGTAAAAAGAGTGTTTATATTAATATGCCCTTATACAACATGGAGACATATTGCAACATGAACTGGAGAGTTGGTTATGTAACTAATGCACATCTGTTCAAGTGACCTCTAAATGCCCTAGCTGTTATCTATTTGTATGGGATTTTGAGAAGCCAATTGTTTTCTCTAGCATTATTCATTGACATCAACAGGAACGTTTTTAATGACTAAAAATATATATATATATATATATATATATATATATATATATATATATATATATATATATATATATATATATATATTTATACTCTTTTCAAGGCTCTCTTTTTTCAGTAACACTCACTATTGGGTAAAATATTTTAAAAAAAATATGCAAAAACAAAAAAAATCATAGTTCATTTACACGTTGCTCTCTTAATATGTGTCATCCTATTTTTTAAGAACCAGAGCTATTACAGCGAGGGGAGCACTCTTAATAGATCAAAAACAAAAATATTCTTTGAAAATTGATATTCTTCAAAAATGAAAATTAGTTTTTATGGTAATATTTAGTTTATGGGGTATTTTTTGATTTTTACATAACAAAAATGACTTTACTTGGCAGTGGCTGGCAACAATAATATTCCTAAACAATTTTAAATGAATGTACAAATGTATTTTCCATTCATTATAGTTTCCCAGCTATGAACATGTAGTGCTCCAGACATGTGAGTCATGTTCAGACGTTTCGGGACAAACAACTGCCCTTCCTCACTTAAGGAATGGCAGTTGTTTGTCCCGAAACGTCTGAACATGACTCATGTCTCTGGAGCAATACAATAAATTTGGGAACACCCCACATTTGATCAAGGTATTGGCTTTTCAATTTTTTGCTATACGTATAACTGGTGGAGGAGGAGGCCAGTACCAATACCTTTCCCCATTACTTCGTATTTTTGTATAAATTCTGGTATGATTGCCTAGACTGAAAAACATATAACTACGCATAGATTAGCAAACTGTTCCCCAAACGGTCCCCTTTATGTATTTGTTATGTATTTGTTCCAAGAAGCAAACAATAGCCACTTTCCCCTTGGCTGATGCTGATGATTCAGAGGACTTCCAGCTTGTAGGACCACAAGGCAAATTAACATATATGATTGTTATTGTTATGGAATGCATATAGTGGGCATGCTGTATAGTTCCTAAAATATCTTTCTTCCCCTCTACAAAGTTAACTGTCACTCAGACACAGCAATCAAAAACAACTTAGGCACAACAAATACTAACTACAGCTTTATAGTGCAGTTCTCATACTTCTATAAACAAACCAGAACAATTGAAATAAGTATTTAGCTAGGCAACTTTCAGCCAACATTAAAGGTAAAAAGGTATGAAATTTCAGTCAATCATACTGTAATTATTATTTCAGAACCATAACCATTTTTTTTCAGAACACAAATTAAATGCTTCCGTATGCTGGCTATTTGACCTGTCTGTATTTCACTAAACATTCTTTTGCCAAGTATTCTGCAAATCGAACACATTAACTACTTGAATCTTTGGATGACACTGTAAATCTTCGTGCCAAGTCCTGCATCTTCCTTATTTTGAATAACTGACACGAGAACCCGTAGAAGTTGGTCACCATTTTGGACATGATCTTTGTGTGCAGACCTTGGCAACCATCTTACAGCTTGGCATCCATTTAGAGAATGTGCCTGGCAGGCTCAAAAACTAACTGTCTGACTGTTCAAACAGAATGTCAGTTATATATAGACAGAATTTAAAAATATCAATCAGGTAAACCGGTTGCCTAGCAAACTGAAGAAATAAATTATGTATCTCGGTAGCCTAACCTTTAAAAAAAAAAAAAAATAAACAACATAAGTTACATTTCACAATTTATGTAAAAAATAAGCATGCAGAAATGTGGTGTGCAAACATATTTGTCGTGAATATGAACCTATGCATGCAATTTACATTTTACATTTTACTGAACTTTGCTAAAATATTGATAGTAAAAATTATTTTTGTTCTTTAGTTTGTATAGTTCATAGCATTTTAATAAGAATGTTGAGTCATTTATATCTGTCACCTCCCCTAGAGGAGCTTAAAATATTCTTTACCACAGGCACACATCCCAGGACCAATTGCATTTGCAACCAGGTAATCGGAATATATGTTTTTAGAAACCCATCACTTGTTAGAGCATGCAGACAATGTCCAGATGGGAATCCAGAATAACCAAATGTGCCACGATGATGCCCTTTAAAATATGCAAATATAAGCACTGAGAATATATTCTAGGGGAAACAAATACAAGTTCTAATCTAACCTGTTGGGATTCAACAAGAGTAGGTCTATCCCTAGCTATGTTATGAGTCCCTCAATGGAGTACATCTGATTGCATAAACCACGATGGCTACAATTTTAAACCACTCTTTAAGTTGAAACATACTCCTTTAAACACCCAATAATGGGCCAGATTCAGTTCAGTGATGAAAAGTTATCTCATGATTTATCACATGAAAAGTTATGGATGAGATTCAATTTCATCATTCAACAAAAAACTTTTCTCCAAATTCAGTTCCAGTTTTTTTCCCATAGACTTCAATAGAGTTTTCAAGTGATAAACCATAAACAAAGTTATTCTGAACTGAATTACATTTCAAATTAAATCTCGTCCATTACTTTTCACGTGATAAACCCTTTTCTCACTGAATTGAATCTGGCCCAATATATGAGGTGGACGTGTCAGAGACAGCAGGCTTGGTACTCCTCTGCATTATTCAGGTCTTCTGAGAAGGAATCAAGGGAAAACTGTGTGAAAATACTGAATGGCAGCAAAATGGTTAAAAATAAATTTAAAAATGAAACCTGAGAATGTTCCTGGTGCTATTTTTCTCATAAAAATTAATTATGGCATGCTTTCATATATGATAAGAAAGAGCCTTCATTATCATAAACTTTAAACTATTAAGGGATTCTGACCTTGAGGTCTGTAGTAACAGAGACTACAAATTACTAGACTTTTTTCATTTTTTTCTTTCACCAAGTTCATAAGGGTAATTTATGAAAAAAATTAATTGATTGTGGTTCATTTTCATTACAAAATAAATGAATTAAACCATAATTGAAATGACAATATTAGATGAGAAATATTGTGCTGGAATCAGATCAGAATAAAGTCTTGACACAACTAGATATTTTTTTTTATTGAAGGCGGGTATCTGCAGCTATATGACGTAAACTGCGGTAGTATAAAAAGGAATGCATTGATAAATTGCTCTATCGATTCTGTTCTGCTTCACTTACCATAATTATAGTACCGTAATGGATGACATGAGTGATATACTTTTACTTTAGAGAAAAGCCAAGAGTTTTCCTCTTTCTTTATGAGATTAGACCTAATCCTTTCAATTAATATAGTATGATTGATATCTAAAAGCATAGTGGGACAGCACACATGCATCCAAAGACCATACTAAGTATTATCAGCCCAGTATTGACTGTTTGAGATTCCATATTTTGTTGATTTAAAAGAGTCATGACTTACTATAACATAACTATTTTATAACACAACAAGTTTGCATTTGTTATATTTTTTATACATACTCTGTAATAACCACAAATGAGAAATAATAATTATTTCAGTAAATATATAAAGTGCCAACATATCTGGAAATACTGTACATCACACATTAATGGGGTTATTTACTAAACCTCGATTTTTTCTGGTTGAGGTTTTTTGGACATAAATTTTTAGAGAAAAAAAAAACCTTGAATTATTATACCCAAAAGATGCTAAAAGTCCAAATCGAAAAATCCACCATCTCAAACCTGACATGGTCATGTAGAAGTCGATGACCGATGTCCCTTTTACAATTTGAAGATATTGTGATCTGCGCTGGGTTTTGTTTGATAATCCGAAAAGCGTTTCCGGCGATAACCAGAACAAATTTAGCAATTTGGTCGTCAAATCTGAAAAATTCGTATGATTCGAGTTTTTGCTTGATTTTATCAAGTCTTTTCCCGACCCAACTTTTTCAAGTTATTTTATTGATAAATAAGATAAAATCGTGGATGGGAGTTTTGCCAAGCTTGGTTTAATAAAATCATGAGATAAATTCAAGTTTCAGTAAATAACCCCCTTATTGTGACCCCCTTAGATTACATACAAACACTGGGGGGCATATTTATCAAGGGTCGAATTTGACCATCTCACATAGACCCCCTTTTATCCAAATAATACAATTTAAAAAAAAAAAAAAAGTATTTGTAATATAAAACAGTACTTTGTACTTGATCCAAACTAAGATAAAATTAATCCTTATTGGAAGCAAAACCAGCCTGCTGAGTTTATTTATGGGGTTATTTATCAAATTCCGAATTTATCTCAATATTTTCTGCCACAAACTCCAATCAAATCCGCTCGGGTTTTTTACGCTTATTTATTATTACATTTCCCCTGAAAATTTGCTTTGCGGAAAAAAAAAATCAGATTTTCATGATTTTTTTCTGGGTTATTTCATCTGATTTTCACTATTTTTTCAGAATTGTCACCCAAAAAATCCCGGTATTGCATGAAACCCATCGCACATCAAAAAATCATTGGGACTTCTCCCAGTGACTTATATGCAACCTCGACAGGTCTGAGATGCCTTATTTTCAGATTCTTACTTTTCCATCCTAGGGGTTTAATAAATTCAAAAAAATTTGATTTTTCAAAAGTCAGATTTTATTAAAAAAAAATCACGATTTTTTTTTGGGATCTAGTAGACTTAAGGTATGAAGATCCAAATTATAGAAAGATCCATTATTCCGAAAACCCCAGGTCCCAAGCATTCTGGATTACTGGTCCTATACCTGCACTATGCAGTTAAGCAAATTATATGTTTAATTTTACCTAAAACATTTATGTTTAAGAAAGTGTCTTGCCCACAAAAGGTGGGCAAAATTAGATGCTCAGTTCAGTCTTGCAAGAGCAAAAAGACTGAAAATATAAGCAACTTTTAGCCAATCTGCTTATTCATGTCTTTAGTATATTTTCAGTTGTTAAAAACCTCAATATATGAGATTTCAACCTGAATAGGAAGCATTATCATAATGTGGCACCATGCCACAGGCTACTAGAATGCTTAAAGGAGAACTCCACAAAAACATAATTTAAGCTTTTTGAAAATAAACATAATTTTCAAGCAACTTTGCAATATACCAATATATCAGTTAGAAAATATGCAGATTTGTCATGATTTTTAATGCTTTAGAACAGTTCCCTAAGCCTAGTCCCATGCTGAACTGTCTGACTACTTTGCTGAGCTGGCTGACTACTGTTACTTTGTATCAGCAGCCCGCTGTTCTCAGCCTGCATCCTCCAAACCCCACAATTCCCTGCTTAAGTAATTTCAATAAGGAACAGAACATCACAGTGCAATGGATTGTGGGTTATGTAGTTCCTGCATGCTGTCTGTAAGATGTGGAGCAGTTGTTACAATTTGTAACATCAGTGTTTTAGTCCCTCCTTCCCTACCAAGATTTCAAATGATGCAGAAAGAGAAGAACTGTTAACCAGCTGGATTTCAGCATAGAAAATGGCATTTATTTACTTTGAAGAAACATGTAACTGCAATGTGTATATTAGTGGTTTCTGTGTTATGTGGGCCTCTTTATCATATTTTGGTTTGGAAGCCAGAGTTCCCCTTTAAGCATGAGAAATACTAGTATTGTTTTGGTATGGAAAGAAAGTTATGCTGTCTTTGAAAGTATAAGATACAGTCTAATTGTTACAAAATATAAAACAAGTCAATCAAAAATGACTTGTTTAATTATGGAAAATAGTCCAAATGGGACATTATTAGAAATTACATGTCTGTATTTTTAAGCTTTTTCAAGTTAATAGGTTGTATACCTGTACCATTATTTTCCTGTGCTTTACACCTTTTTTGTATTAACTTTTTTGTCTTACTGCATGCTGCTATCAAAATACTTCATAAATGCATCTTGCATCTATTGTAATTTTCCTTGTTCCCGGTTCTTTTTATATCTTTAAACTTAAAAAGGGTGGATAAGACAAAGCTGTCAAAGCATCATATGTCAATTCAACTACTCTGAAGTCACTTGTTAATATTACCTACATTTCTTCTGTTGCTGTGTTAGTGCAGTTCTGCCACAATGCAGTGAATAACTGAAAAACTTGAATCGATCGTCATATTGATTTTAGTTGGTGAAGAAATAGTCCAAGGAGGGGACATAGCAGCAAAAGATAAAATTTCTTCTTTTTTTTTTTCAGCCCTGAATTATTGGCTGCCAAACACTGGTCTTCTCAGGCTAAAACCATCTGAGGCTTGTGTTGCAACTAGCCAGGATGTCTGCCTAAGATAATTCAAGCTGAAGGCAGACAATCTGCTGTGGGAGCTGATTAAGTCATTGACTTCCAACATGACCCGTCTCAGTCCCACAAACAGCTTCTTGACAGTAAGATAGGGAAGGCTGAGAAGTGTGTAAAAAATATGGTTATCCATTCAGATAGTAGTTGGGAACATCTGAATTTCATACCTCAACAACAAGAACATTTTTTCCAGTCTGGCAGTTTACAAGATTCTCTATTTCAGACGTGTTATAGACACAATGGGCCAGAGACACTTTCTTTCTATTTTCACACGAGAATAAGAAAAGTTGGCTCCTGAAATAACATTTTAAGGCTTTTGCTAAAATATTCGATGCAACATAGTAAAGAAAAAAAAACTACAACAAATAAGCAAAAGCAAGGCATTACCATTGTTCTACATGAACTACATAAGGGGGCACATTTACTTAGCTCGAGTGAAGGAATAGAATAAAAAATACTTCGAATTTTAAAGTATTTTTAAAGTATTTTTTGGCTACTTCGACCATCGAATTGGCTACTTCGACCTTCGACTACGACTTCGAATCGAACGATTCAAACTAATTTGTTCGACTATTCGACCATTCGATAGTCGAAGTACTGTCTCTTCAAAAAAAACTTCGACCACCTACTTCGCCACCTAAAACCTACCGAGCATCAATGTTAGCCTATGGGGAAGGTCCTCATAGGCTTTCTAGCCAATTTAGGATCGAAGGAAAATCGTTCAATCGATGGATTAAAATCCTTCGAATCGTTTGAACGATTTTTCCTTCGATCGTTCCATCGCAGGAAATGCGGTAAATCCTTTGACTTCGATATTCAAAGGATTTTACTTCGACGGTTGAATATCGAGGGTTAATTAACCCTCGATATTCGACCCTTAGTAAATGTGCCCCAAGAACTATTGCAGAAAACCTTTATATAGTAATGGCAACTCAACAAAATTAAACATGAACTTATAGTCTTGGGATGCAAAGCTATACTGTATAATATATTCAAAGAGAAAATAAGACTATATAAAAGAAATGATTGTTTCTAGGCATTAAATATAAGGATAAGGCCACATATACAAAAGGGTCCATTCTATCTGCTGTTCAATAGTTATCAAAAAAAAAGAATATATCTGTGTTTGTTACAAAGTTATTAAAAAGCTAATGAAAATCTAGGCTTTATAATGGAAAAAGAAATATGGGTTTATATAGTATGACTTAAGGTTATGTAGGGAAACAAGAATGGAATTATCCTTAAAAATCTCCCTATCAAAATACATGATATAATGGTAATTACATAAGGACTTTATTAGAAAAATGCATATAATCTATATTAAGTTGTCTTGCCTGGATATTAGTTGGGGCTATCTGTCCTTTATCCAGGAGTCAGGACCAATATTAGAACTGTTCCAGACATTCTGAATGGCTTTTTTTTTTTCAAATATACTAAGGTACAATGAGAATGGTGTTTCATATTAACATGGTTTTCTCCAAGGCAGGAGCCCTGCGTAACTACTGTTTCAGAACTTATAGCTGCCACTTCTGCTATAGTACCAATTGCAGTCTAAGCACATAATAAGTACCAATTGCAGTCTAAGCACTTCATTTCTTAATTTTTCTCATCATACTGTGGAGCATTAAGCACAATTTAAAAAACTACAATTTCAAGAAATTAAAAACGGCTACTCGAAGAACTAATAGGGAGCATATTCTACTAGCACAGTCTACAGACTGTATTAAAAACAAAAAATGGCCACTTATATCTATACAGTTTTTTCTCATAAACTCCAAGTCCTATCTGAACAGTCTGCTGAATGCAATCAAGAGTTTAGCCTCCTGCTGTACACATAGCTCTTCCCATGGCTGCTTCATCTCTTCTAAGGATCTCCACAAACAAAAGAGTAGCTCATTCAAAGTGGGTGCTGGGAGATGTCTGGTCTGGGGTAGTTTTGCAGTCTGTCTGGCTGCATATAGAAGCTGGCATGGGAGGAATACAGACCCATTATTAGGTCTTTAGAGCTTTACAGCTCCACAGACAAAAAAAACATTCTGAAGGTTAAGACAGGCTACTGAGAATGGCATACTTGGCTGCATGTTATGCCAGGTGGCCTGGGCATATTGGCAACCAGCTGGCGTAATGCCCACTGCATATGGCTCACAGTACTTTGCTCTTCCCATTTATTCTTCTCAGACTTATAACCCCTTCAGCACTATAAAGAACAATGGTGACAGGCAATAGCCATCAGTTTACTTTGCAGGGGTTAATAAAGAATGTAAAGTCCTAATAAACACAATGGCTAAATGTCGGTCAAATATTCCTGAAGCTGGAACCATTCTGTGAAAATTGATGATCTAACTGTACAGTACTGACTGTGCTTAAAAAATAGATTCTCTCCATACTGTTTATTTATAATTGACATTTTATGAATATAACAATATAAAAGTAAAAATAAGGCACTATGCACTGTTACTGGAAAGTGGAGTTTTCATTAAAAGCCATCAAAAATAATACTAGAGCTTGATTACTGGGAAATGTTTGCATATGCATCTGTAGCACTCATTGAGCCAGATTCAATTCAGTGAGAAAAAGTTATTTCATGGATTATCACATGAAAAATCATGGCGAAATTCAACTTGAGGAGAAAAAACTTTTCTCCAAATTCAGTTCTATTTTTTTTCCCATAGATTTCAATAGAGTTTTTACATGATAAACCATGTGATCAGTTTTTCTGAATTGAATTGCATCTCAAATTGAATCCTGTCCATGTGTTTTCATGTGATAAACCATTTTCTCACTGAATTGAATCTGGCCCATTATGTCTTTAATAACCATCCGATTCAGAGGTATACTCGTACAAATATTTAGTAGATAGTGAGTAGGTTATATTGCCAATTTTAGTACAAGTAATGCAATCACACAGCATTTACCCTTCTCTGTGTCTACAGTAGTAAATACACCCTAGCTCTGGAGATATTTTTTAATTAAATCTGAAGTGGAATGAACACTAAGGGGGTTATTTGATTAAACTCTGAATGCAAAAATCACAAAAAATTTGTGACTTTTTTTCTATAAAATCGAACTTTTAAAAAGTTAGGAATTTTTCAGAATTTATTAAACCCGGAGGATGGAAAAGTCCAAATCAGAAAATCCGGCATCTCAGCCCTGTCGAGGTTGCATATTAATCAATGGGAGAAGTCCCAATGATTTTTTGATGTGCGGGATTTTTCGTGCAATACCCCGATGTTTTCGGGCAAAAAAACATAAGAAACTCTTTTTCAGGTGAAAAATCTAAATAAATCATGAAAATTGGATGAAAAATCCGAGGTTTTCAAGTTTTTTCAGATTTTGTCCCGCAAACAAAATTTTTGGGAAAGTGTATTAATAAATAAGCAAAAAAAACAGTGCGGGTTTGGTCAGAGTTTATTTCAGAAAATATTGAGATAAATTCGGACTTTGATAAATAACCCCCTAAACATTTGTTTGCTTCTGTAATAAAACCATTACTGACCTGACATTTTGGGTTAAATCTCCATGCTTTTTCTTACAAGTAATTTTTGTGCAAAATATTTTTATAGCCTGTTTAGACTGTTTAATTTTATGCCTCGTCCAACAATGTGCGTGAAACGTATATTTATAAAAGAAATACCAAACCAAACGATCTATTTATACCACATGGGAGACTATAATAAAATTAAAAGATAACACAGTCATTTGCACTAGGGCTATCCATCATAGTTAAAAAAAAAAAAAAAAAAGGTCACAGCCTCAAATGTACATTGTGTGCGCTATTATTTAATCCTAGTCTTCTATTTCACCTCAAGACAAACATTTCTCATGGGGTGTGTTCCATGCCTTCTGTATTAACATACTTTCTTCTGTTACTATATCTATAACAATATCATTTCTACTGGCATGCACAACTTCTACATGTCTGATGCATTATTACAGAGGAAGTTGATAGGAAGTAAAATGGATTTATATAAAAAAAAATTCACATGGAAATGGAACAACTCATTTTTAAAATATCCACAAATTCTAGATAATCTTTAATGATAATCTTTAATGAGGAAAGGGAAATACGTTACACAAGGAAAAACCGTTTACACAAAGCATAAAAGTACTTGGTAAAATAACACAACCACCAACTTTCTGTACACACAGTTTAGTAAATTGCTATGGCAATTGTCATGGCAACTTTCATTTTTGGGGAATAAAATGTAAAATGATACATTTAATACTTAAGTAAATATGCCCCATAAACTACAAGAAGTGTGAGGAAAGCTAGCCTACATTCTGCCAGCCAGATTTCTATCAGGAAGGGTTACCAGTCCTGTTGAGTAAGACTGCACTGGGCCATCATCATCGCTGCTCTTTGATAAGTTTAAAGGCAAAACATAACCCCCTTTTTTGTCATAAGCTCATTTAGTTGGGCTCATGTAAAAAAGGAACTGCCAATGATCTCATTTTCATACTTCATCTAAAATCACAACATAATACACAAAATCCATGAATATTTTGTAAATGATATCCTTATTAATGGTGAGTAGTGATGTCATCAGTTATAAACAGTGAGTAGTGATGTCACTTGTGTCACATGATTCACTGAAACGTGTGTATTATAATAAATAGAATACCCCCTGTTGCAAAATATGAGGATATTAGAAGTCACCTTGGAGTTCCATGACCTGTATAAAAACACTTGAACTTCAGCCTTGTGCTTTTTTATGGTCATGGAACTCCTCTGTGACTTATAATATCCTTATATTTTACAATAGGGGGTACTTTATTCACAAAATATGAAAGTGAAACAGATGTTCACTAGAGGGGCAGTGAATGTTGCAGGTGCCATTATCTGACATCTAAACATAGCATAGGCAAAGCAATGTTAATGAAAAATGGAACTGCAGTGCACCTATAAACAATTACTTATTGTTCAACAAATAGAACTACACACCACAGTGTGTAGCTGATACTACCAAAAAGTAGAAAGCACTTTATTTGGCACAAGAACTATTACTGGAATTGAATGAACAATTCAGAAGCTTGCTTTAGATGTATATGCAAATGAGCAAAGATAAATAAATAAAACATAATTTAAAAAATCATTAATGAAAGCAAATCTGGTGATTTGGAAGTTAAAGCTTTCACCACTGGGCCCTTTGGTCTCTAACAGACCAGGAACATTTGGTACACTACAATGTAGGAAGTACTCTACTATTTACGTACATTAGTTAACATTAGTTTACATTAGATTAAAGAAGACATAAAGCAAATCGTGTTACATCATAACAACTAAACGTAGGAAGTGTAATATTTCCAGAATGAAAAATAATTTGTGAGATTTGCGAGATGAGTGGAAGTATTAAAAATGTCAAATGTAAATGCAAACTTGATTATAATAATTATAAAAATAAGAGGAAATAATAGGAAATCACATTATATATCTAACCTTTCATAAACTGGAATTTGCATCCAAATTCCTTTGGTAAAAAGGCAAAATAAGAAGCTGACAAACATGTAGTGGACCCCAAAAGCAAATATGACAGGGAGAAGCTTCACAGAACTGAGAAGGAAATGTCTGTTTCTGAAATAATTCCCAAAACAGATGGGAAAATACAGTTGTGCATAGTTAGTTTTAACAGATGTTTAAAAGATAGGACACTTACACAGCCAAAGTGAACATCTTAAAATACCACAGACTCCGTTTCTTAACCATCTGGGTGCTGCTATCTAGCCACTGCAGAGAAGCACATACATAGTAGTTACATAGATGCCAATGTTGAATAGAGACCAATATAAATGAAGTTTAGCATTTCTACATAACGTTGTGTCAGTCACCACTGCATTTGCCTTAGGCAGGATTTTTCCTATCTATCACTTAGGAGAGCAGTGACAGAGGTGTAATGGCCTTTTAAACGTTGCTGTTTTCTGCCTGATTACAGTGGTACTCAAAACATCTATGTCAGAGAGCAAAAGCCACAAAACTGCAAGCCAAATGCTTTCATACAGGTCACAGATTTCTGAAGTGACTGTAGACATCTTTATATTTTGAAGAACAGCATTTGTTATTTCTTGTAATACACATATTTCAAAGAGCTGCAAGATCTACTGATGACAGCTGATGACTTGTAAAAGAATATCTTCTGGGAAAGGTGCTCTTTACTTCTTGTATCAGTTACTGGCTGCTTAGTATATAAATCTGCTTATATATACACTCATATTTCAACAAGATGACTGTGGATTAAAAGCAGCCAAATGATCCTTAAGGAGTCATAGGCCCAGCACCTGAAATGAAACATACCCACTGGTGTTACAAATGTGAGTAAATGACACGAACCATAAAAAAAGTGTATGTGTGGATCACACTAAGGCCAATTTCACACAGTGCACTTTTACTTTGGTTAAATAGCACCCAAAATTACTCCTGCCGCCTCCCATGATAGGAGTGAGAAATGCCTAAAAGTGTTGACTTTCACTTTTCAAAAAACTACATTGGGAAGCCTTTACTGAAGGTCAAGATTTGTGTTGTAAATGTAAGTTCTGCGGCGCAAGGAGAAAACCTGTGCATGCAGAATACAGGACTGCAATTCTGTAATGAGTTTACGATGTCTCAGAAGCTTGAAGACCAACCAGTCAGCTTAGCAAATCCACAAAGTCTGCCCATTCTTTCACAATCTTTTCAGCTTAAATATTCACAATGAACCATTATTACAGAATCATTATCTGCGTTTAGCTCTAACAACAGCATCATACGGCCCATGAAAGGCTTCATTCTTCTTATGATTGGACTAAAACATTTCGGCATCTAGCAGTGTTTTTCAGCTTCCCAGAATGCAGTGCTAAATTACTGTGCTGAAATTAACTGTATGTTACTCTTATTTATTGATAAAGAATAATTAAGTACTTTTGCCTGCGGCCTAGCTTCACCACAATTCCCATATTAGGTTTCAAGTAATAATATGAAAGAAAAAACTGATTAACCCTTTAAATGTGTTTCATATTACTAGGTACATAAAAATACTCCTAAAAAATCTAGTATATGTTTATAAGTTCTACCTGATGATCTGATCAGCATTCAACAGTAACACTGCAAGTTTTACTAAATCTCCATAGAAAGGCCCTCTCTTATGGATAATGCTATAGTTGAATCTATATCCCTGCTAAATAGAAATTTTATAAAACCTAGGGAGAAACTCCTGTGACACAAGTTTATGAATATCTTCTAAAATATTATATATATATATAGAGAGAGAGAGAGAGAGAGAGAGAGAGAGAGAGAGAGAGAGAGAGAGAGAGAGAGAGAGAGAGAGAGAGAGAGAGAGAGAGAGAGAGAGAGAGAGAGAGAGAGATAAGATCCTTGGTAGTCCGCACTCCACTGGAATCAGCAAGGCACCCAGGTGCCACTCATATATCAAAAAGCATAATTATTCCTGGAAGCATGAGTGCACACTGGGATTCTAATTAAAAATCAAAAATTTATTAAATTACATTAAAACTGGTCAACGTTTCGGTCCACCTCTAGGACCATTATCAAGACCTTTTTTTAATTAAAGAATTTTTTTTAATTAAAATCCCAGTGTGCACTCATGCTTCCAGGAATAATTATATATATATATATATATATCTCACTATTAAATAACTTTTATTAAGCATAGCTACAATAAGGGTGCGACCACAAAATTCATCCAAAGTCAAGAAATCCTCTTCGCTCACCCATATCAATATATTTATGACATTCCGACATTTTGTGCATAAAACTAATTAAAATTTCACTCCCATTTAAACAAACAATGATGGTTTATCCATATAATGCAATATATGTAAGTTGGACAACTGTGTAAAAGTTATCCTTTGCCTGGCCAGGGAGTCTAGAAGGAGAAATATGTCTATACATTTTAGTGCCTGGATGCCAGTAATATAAAATCTTATAAAGTAAAATGGCAGTTCTACATTTATGGGAGGTAGCACCCAAAGTACAAAAAAAAAGGTGCCTGTGCCAATCTATGCACATCCCACTATGCTTTTCTTATAGTAACTGACTCCCTATATATATGTAGTATGTGTTGTATTCACACAATATCAGAGGGCTAATGCCAACGTGCACTATTGGCAAAAGTACATGAGTAGCTTTAGCATGTGCGCTACTTGCAAAACAGACTCAACAACACGGAGTGCAGTCAATGGAAGTCACTTGCTTTTTAGTGGTGTTTTTCAACATTTCCTTAGAAATCTTCAGAAATAAAGTACAAACACTTAGATGTCAGCTTGACACCAAAATCAACTTTCCAGCCATTGGTTACTGGCTTATGTTTTGTTCTTAACTGCTCTCCAGGTTACTTACAAACAATGGATACATTTATTATTTATACCACATGATTACTGTTCACCAACTTAGCAATAACAAATAAAAGGGTGTGGGGGTTAATGTGGGTTTCCACAAACCACAGTCTGTTTAGGCACAGCCAACTATTAAAAGATGCTGTAACTTGCCAAACCAAGATAAACACAAGCCATTACTTTGATTACATAAAAGCCACTGTTCACAGCCATGCAACTCTTATAATGGGTAACTTTATAATGAAATGAATGCACGTTTACTGTTCTTACTTTAACACAAAGACATTCCAGCAGAAATAATGTTTTGATTTGCAGAACTATGCAAAGCAGGTTTCAATTAATCAGCGGTCTTATAACTGTGTTGCCACAGAATTCAAGCACTTAAACACAAATATGTGGAAACATTTGGTTCAGTCATTAATATTTCACTGGTGCCCTAGAGGTATGTGGTCAACTTAAAAAGAAAATCTGAGTGCAACAGTATAAATCATGGGGTAAAAAATATTTTTCAGCAAATCCATAGCAACCAATCAAACATTCAAGACAGAATGCAATAAAGGTCACAAAGTTTGTTGCAGGTCTAATAACCCAAATCAGCAAGCACCTTTAACTGGTAACCTGGTTGAAAGCTAATTGTAGTGGTTGCTATGGATATCAGACCTCGAGCAAACTTTTAAAATTGTTATTATATTATTCCTAGTCTCAGCAATTGATAAAAAAAGCTGTTGCATTCATGACAATATTAACTGCCATAGCCTGCAATCATTCTGTTTGCAATAGTTATTGAAAGGGTGTATTAAGATTCATAGAAACAGCAGTTTATGTGTACGTCATTTATCTACATCGCTAGGAGGCAAGCTAAAACTGGACAACTCAATCAATATTCTTACTCTTACGTCGGTATGACTAATAGGAAATAAAAACAGTGAAATGGGTTTGCATGGCAGGCCACTTATTCACATTAGTCTTTAATAAAATTTATTATGTAACATGGTACCAGTATAAATATTTCCTTCAAGCCTATCCTTTCTGGCATTTTGCAATATTTCAGCTAACTGATTGTTGCTACAGGGGTGCTTGAGTATTACCCTCACTGAAGACTGAGAGCTGGAAAAGAGTGAATGGGAAGGATACACCAGAGGATCATAACAAAATAATGATGGGGATAAACCCATAAAGTAAAAAAGATCCACTGAATTCTCACAGTGATAAATCCATACTAATCAAAGTTCCAGATCCAAAAACATACTGTAAAATTTGAGACTAATCAGAACTAGCAATTAATATCATCTGAATCCAAATTTAACATTCCCTTTTTTTAATGTATTTAACTCATTCCATTACATTTGGGCAATAGTACAAAAAATATATTATAGTTGTTTTAAATCAAGACAAAATAGAAGGAAAAATCCACATAAAAGAGTAGTATTAGGTATAGAGTACTAGTAGATAATAGTCAAAAAAAGGCCTAAGATACCTGATTCACCCTCCACTGGCCCTTTTGAAAGAGGAAGCAAGAATTCCTCTTTCTGAGAAACTAACTAATACTAACATTCTAAAGATGCTGCTGAGAAGCATATCAACTAATGTAGCAAATTGTAACAGTTCAGTGTCTGCTATGGATATCAGACCATGAACTGTTTAAAATTGTTATTATATTATTCCTAGTCTCAGAAATAGATATAAAAAAAAGTGTTGCATTCATTATTCATTATTAACTGTCATAGCCTGAAATAAATCTGTTTGCAATAGTTAATAAAAGGGTGTATTAAACCCCCCTAGAATTTTCACCCCTTGGTTCATAAACAAGTGTGGGTGGGTCAAGCAGGGAGCTAGGGTGCGGGAAAAGCTTTGTACCGTGGCGAAACCTAGTCCCAATGCCCCACCCAAAATCATCTTTAGCAGCGCCTAATGTATACATCTTTCTGTTACACAGCTTTGTAGAGTGTGCTGGCACTTTGTAAATGCTTGTATTAATAATAATAATGATAATACTAAAAACAGTAGAAAACATTGTTACCCTAGGTACCCTTCCCACACAGAAATTTAACTGTGATAGGGTTAAGGAGAAAGAGAGAACTTGAAGACGTTTGGTTTGTGTCCAAAGTTATGGTTTTAACATGAAAACTCTTGGCAGAAATATATGAACTTGCTGAAGTGTATTATAGCACTTGCATGTGGAAAATTACAAAAAAAAGTATCACTCTGATTCATTTTTTTTACCTATAACAGCACCTAGAACTAACCAACGAAGAAACTAAAATTCTTTAGTGTTTCCTGAATGACACTGTTGTGTACCACAGAATATATTTCTTGACATTAATCAAACTTTCATATGTTAAGTGCATAACCATGGTAAATACAACACGCATAATTTCTATGTTTTTAGGCATTCATCCCAATTTCAGGTCTAACTACATTTCCACACAATTTCTTGTGTTCTCAGCCAATCAGGAATAAAGCACAGGATACAGCACCACCCACACTGCTTTCTCTCTCCAACACATGGAAATAATTAGCAGAAGAAAAAAAAGGTACCATGAGAAACTGTAGTGTGTGTAAGTGCTATCAACTATACAATGCATTTCCTGACTCTGGACTGTGTAGAGCTAAATGCACAATGCAACCAGGTGACTGTGGACCATATGAAGATGCAGATATGCAATGTCAGGAGACTGTGACAGCGGGTATAGCAAAAGGTCATTAGGATTGAGGAGGAAAGTTGGTTTTAATTCCCACAATGAAAATGCAAATGTATTCCAAATATGTATGTTATTTGAATTCTTTCTTAAAGAAAATATTTTTGCTGTCTAAGCAAAGTTTCTGCTTCTTTAAAAGTCAGACTCAGTAATCCCTCAGTTATTGCGGTTAGCATTTTAGGCTGTTCACCAGCTATCTTTTGCACAATTACCAACCAGGAATGCCACCAACATGGTTTATGGCCTGCACAAACTCTCAAGCCAGAAGTAAGAATTGCCATTTGGCTCGGATACCTAAAGTGTTCATGTGATTTTTCTTTTATGCAGAACTAAAAATATGGTACACAATAAAATCAAGCAAAGCAGATGAGAGCAACAAAGCAGAACATATGGTAAGAGGGTCCTCTAAAGGTTCCCATGTCATGTGAAAAGTCTATAAAATGCCTAATGGAACTACACCTACTGACCTCCAGGCACTACTATATACTATAGTATACTACTATATAGTAAAGCTTCACTCGGGCCTAACAAATATAAAATGTTCAACTGATAGAACAGTCACATCCTGGGCAGTACATTACTCACAAATCCATAGTCTGTCACAAGTCATCAACAACATTTAAATTATTTTGTCATGGCAGGGCTGCGGTGATTAAACATCCTGTGTGTCAGAAATTCATAGAACTTGCCACAAGATCAATGTTTTGATCCTGATCTTTTATCCAGAAGCTCATCCATGCAGCAAGGTAGGCCTAAAGTTTTCTGCCAGAAAACTCTCATGAACACCAGTAAATACCCTTCCCCATACAAAAAATTATATTAACATTTTAACCTAAAATATGACCTAAAATAAATCCTCTTTGCCAGTTTATATGCAGTCAGACATATAAATATCATGGACACAGAAAAGTCAACAACAAGATGCCAAAATAAAATTGCTAGCTTTCAATATAGGGAGTCAAAACCAGTGTATTGGTAGTAGGGGTGAGTTGAGTTGGGTATGGGCTGTCAGGTATAACTATCATGATTTGGGTTTTATTGTACTTTAACTATCATGGTTACTTATTTTATTGTACTGGCTCACAATAGAAACGTCAACAATGGCACGGTCACTGTACTGTGTAATTTGTATAGTTCAACCTTCACATTCATAAAAATTTAAATAATTCATACAGTCATGCAAATTTACAGCTCCATTGGGTGCATCTTGGCCATGTCTTCTAATGCTCAAGCCACAACCCCAAAGCCATCTCCACTGAGTGCAGATTCAAGAGATCCCTTAATCTGAGCTCTGTGAATAGAAAGCTGGATAATGAACAGTTTGGTGAGATCAATAACACCTGGAATTATCACCTGCCAAACAAACATATATACTTAAGTTCATATTGGATTTTATTTAGCAGATATACTACAGCTATATGCGAGGTTCAATTAATATACAAGTTGTTTTTTAGGTTTTCCAATTGTTTTAGTTTATGTAGATTTTGAGTTTAGAGTTACCAATCGATAATGTTTATATTTTTGAGCTTTGGCATTGATAAAATGTCTTGTATATTGTCTACTTAACGTCTTTCAACATATTATATTGAAGAAACAGTAACACCAAAAAATGAAAGTGTTTTATTTAAAGTAATTAACATGCACTGGTAAAAGCTGTGTGTTTGTTTCAGAAAAACTACTATAGTTTATACAAACAAGCTGCTGTGTAGCCTTGGGGGCAGCCATTTAAGCTTGAAAAAATGGGAAAGGGCACAGGTTATATAGCATATAACAGATAAGCCCTATCCAATACAATGGTGTTTTATCTGTTATCTGCTATGCAACCTGGGCCTTTCCACATTTTTTTCAGCTTAAATGGCTGCCCCCATGGCTACACAACAGCTTGTTAAGATAAACTATAGTGGTCTTTATAAAACAAACACAAATCCTTTACCAGTGCAGAACAACAATACATTATATTTGAACTACTTTGATACACTATCACTTTTTGGTGTTACTGTTCCTTTAAAAACCGAGGAGTCTGAGGTACCATAAAGTAAGGATTTGGAGTCAAAGGATTTATTATTCTGTTGTTTCATTAGACAGAATTCTGATAGAAATGCTCTGAAATAGAACAACAATCCACAACTCAGAAAAAAGATCCAGAAAGGGCCAAAATTGGTCTGTAAGCCCCAAAGTGATGTTTGTGGGCAATGCATATTTGCCTAATTGGCTGTATGTTTTACACCCCTTGTTCAGTTACAGATTTAAAGTGTCGGGTGAAAAGGTGAACATTTTCATTACACTACATTTGGTTCTTTTTATTGCTCTAGCCAAAACGATTTAATGTTCCAAAGAGATTCATTAAAAAAATCTCTGCTGCTGGTTGTAAATCTGAAGAGAGACAACTCACTCTTGTTATAAATGCTCCAAAATGTTTCATCATCTGAATAAAGATTCTCCCCTTTTATACTTTAATTAAAATGGCAAAGCAGTTGCTGAAGGACTATGGTGCAATGCCAGCTGGAAGAGACATGACGTGAAACAGATTAGGGTTCCTGTGGTTAGAGGGAACGTTGCTTGTGGTTTTGTGGAATGCCTTTCTCTGTCAGAGTAGTAACTAGCCATACACAATAACCAGAAACCACAGCATCATTTCTTGCTTTCCCCCAGTCTCCCAGTCAGATTTAGCCACATATTGGTCAAGTGACTTTTACTCATATAACTGCTGCCTTGAAGACGGAGTCACAGGACTGACTGCTACTACGATCTGTGTAAACTGAATGAGACATTAAAAAAATACACACTGATGCCGCTGCCAGTGCTGTGTACATCCGCAGCCAAAGGCATGTACTGGTCAGATATACCAATCCAACCATTAATTAAGCCTTTGCTACTAATATAAAAATATGACTGTAAAAGAGAGACGTTTAAGCACAAGCTATCATTATACAAACCTTCTATTCCAAAAGAATTTAATTCAGCTTTAAAGGAACAGTAACACCAAAATATAAAGGTGTATATATAATGTACTGTTTCCAATCACTTGCAAAACTGCCGTGTTTGCTTCAGAAACACTACTATAGTTCATACAAACAAGCTGCTGTGTAGCTATGGGGGCAGCCATTCAATGCTCAGGTTACATAGCAGATACAGATGCACTTAGTAGAATACCATTGTATTGCATTACAGAGCTAATCTGTTATCTGCTAAGTACCCTGTGCTTTTTTCTTCTTTTCAGCTTAAATGACTACCCCATGACTAGTCAGCAGCCTATTTATATAAACACTAGTAGTCTTTCTAAAGCAAACACATAACTTTTACCAATGTGGAGCAACAGTACATTAGATGTAGTATATATTCCATTTTACAGTGTATCTATAAGACCTGAGTGTGTATATATAAATATATATCATATGTATATATACATATTTATCAACTGTTTATTTGGAATTAAATTGGTGTTCCATATTCTTATTAACCGTACAGTCTATAATATTGCATAACAGATATTTGTATATAAATGAAATTTATCCTCAAAGATAAACTGTCATTGCTATAAATATACCAAATTAAATTGCTTATGGTGATGGTTCTGAAATAGCTTTGAAATATGTAAAGTTTTATTTGTTAGGTTTCCTAATCTTAAATATTTAACTTCTTTTTACACCTTAGTAATAGTGATAGCAGCAAATAAGTTCTGATGTGTGGTTATAACATTACATTGATAAGAGAAAATAATGGTAAGAAGGAAATATACAGTATATTTATGTAGAATAATCTTTAGTCCCTGTTTAGAGAAATGACCCTCTATGTTTATAAAGAGGTCTAGAGTTACATGCATTTGTACTGCCCCTGTAATGGCATATTTGTCTGTGGCCTCCAGCGCTCCATTACTGTGACATGCTTGTCATACAAGATATAATAATGATATACTAAATTGAGAATGTATATTTATTAAAATGCATTCAATTGGAAACAAACACCGATTAACAATAAATATTGCACAAGATAGGGCTCTGTTGTTCCTCCTTTATAGTGCCTGTGTTTCAAGCACACACACATATTGTCAATTTTTTTTTCAGCAGATGAAGATATTTTTTACTAAGCTGCTGACTTTCTAAACACGTCCTGAAGAGTTTATGGGCAGGCTCCTGCAAACTCGAGAGCGCAAACAGAATGCTTCCTCCTGCTGCAAACCCACAGCACATTTCATTACAAACATCTTCCATTTTTCCCATAGTATAGTACTTTCAAATTTCAAAACTGCATTGAGTTATGCATCAACAGCATGCATTTAGGAGTAGTTTACACTGATAAATGAGAGGAATCAGGGTTGTAAGGAGTCAAAATTTGATATCACAGAACCCTAAAATTGCCCATACTGACCACAGGACACCTGTTGGTAGAAATATACAAGCTTAATTAAAAGGAATGCTGAAATAATTGCATACAACTTTCACGCAAAAGTAGCTGTGCCGAAAAGTGTATTTTTTTTTTTAATATCGAGCCGTATGGTGCACTCGGCTTTAAAAGCAGACGGGATACCTTTGTTAAAATCTCTCTTGTGAAAGATAAGTACTTTAATTGCTATGATCTTCCCATTACACAATAATGTGTTATTTTGTTGAATTTTGGCATGAATGTAGCTTGTTTGGTAAAGTGCCAAAATCTACGAGTGTGTTAGTCCACTAGTTTCTCTGCAGAGGAGCTCTCTTCTCGCCTAGCTCCTTACTCCTGGACTAGAGCCAGGCAGGGAAATCCATTTTACATAAAGAATGCGCACAGCTCAAGTGCTCAGAGACATTTTACCTACTAAAATAACTTTATGGACAAATGCCAGTCTGCTAGACAGCTACAGTGTGTAGCATCTGGCAGGGAAAGCAAGGTAAAGCAATCTGCAGAGGTAACAACGTTTTCAGAAACAAGGAAATGGCTGTGAGTGCACTCGTGGCACATCACATGATTTGGCACTGTTTACACGATTGGCCAGAACGGCAGTAAATAAAGCCGCCATGTAAGGAACTAAAAGCTTTGCTTTTTGCTGAATTCTTAAAATGGCGGACATTAAGCGCTTAGAGGAAAAAAAGCAGAGAACATTTTCTCCTTTCTCTCTCTTTTTTTTTTTTACTCCTTTTTCCCCCTCTGCTGGAGTTTTATAAACCTTAACAGATTTGAGTAGAAACAGATTTCTTACAACTTGCTCTGTGTCTCGGTTTCACAGTTCAGCATACACTCAGGCACTGTCAAAAACTTGACAGCGTTCCAGGGAAAATATTAACTGTAAACTTTCCAACCGAAAAGAAAGCTCTAGAGTGTAGAACAGGAAATCCACTTCTTAGAATGTGTGCAGCTCTCAGTTGAAGCGCGCACACCATACACAGTTAACATGAAGATGGCCAGATGCGATCCTGCTTTGCTATGTCATACTAGCGATTGAAAAAGGGCACATCCTCTGTCTATAGAGCAGACAAATCGTTTACTTCCAAGGCCTGGCCAGTAGAGCGCTGCACTCAGATATATAAATAGATGCCTGTAGCCTGGCTAAAGTTCAAACCTTCTGCGGCTGCCAGACACAACAGCAATGCAACATCCAAGAGAAAGTGTTTACTTCAGTTCTGGCCAAGGAAACAAATGCCAGCAAACAATCAAGGCCAATCGGCCAGGTCTAACACTCATTTTATCACAAATGGCTGGCTCTCTGCCATAAGACTGGCCCCACCTAACCAACCAGTTTAATGCCAAAGGCCTGAAATTGTTGCAGAGAGCCACGAGGGCAGCTTTATGGAGGAAAGAAAATTAAATTGCTTAATAATGCTTGCCATGCATTTCTGTGTTAGCAGTTTTAATAGACTCACACACACCATAGTGAACACATTTCATATATTTACATATATATATTATACACAGGTATGGGATACCTTACACGGAAACCCATTATTAGTAAAACTCTGAATTATGGAAAGTATGTGTCCCATATACTCCGTTATATCCAAATAATCCAAATTTTTTTTTCAATGATTTCCTTTTTTCTCTGTAATAACAAAACAGTACCTTGTATTTGATCCAAACTAAGAAAAATTATTGGAAGCAAAATCAGCCTAATGGGTTTAATTAATGTTTACATGATTTTCTAGTGGACTTAAGGTATGAAGATCTAAATTACAGAAAGATCCATTATCCGGAAAGCTCTAGGTCCCAAGCATTGTGGACAACAGGTTCCATACCTGTGTATATATATATATATATATATATATATATATATATATATATATATATATATATATATATATATATATATATATATATATATATGCAGTACCTTATCTGTTTTCACTTCAAATCTAATTTAAAGTATGTTAACAATACACATACATTTCACTTATATCTTTAGGTCTTAATTTACAGGCAGTACTGTAGTTCAGTGGGTCAGTTAATGTAAAGGGAATAGGGGTTGGGCTGGATTAGATGTTGCAGCACATATCTGGGCACTCCAGGGTGAAAGGGGTACTGCATAAAATATACCAAGAGATCTCTTCGGAGGAACCACTCACACAGGACTTATGCAAAAAAAAATCTATACATTGTGGGCAGAACTAAAATATGCCAATATACCATTCAGAAAAAAACACTTTACAATAGCCAGTTGGCTTATGGGTTGATCTACAGGACAAACACAAAAATCAGCCTGTGAGTGCTTAATCTCTACGCATAGCTTATTTTTTTTCAAACTTTATAAGAGCAATATACAGTGCAAAAAAAAAGTTTAAAAAATGAAAACATTTGCTCCAGTTTTCCTCATTATGCCTTTTTGTGCTACTGCCATTTGTTAAATTTTCTTTCAAATGATCTACAGTGGCTGGTAGTAAGAAGAGTGACTTCTCTGGTAAAATGTAAAAGCCACGCACATGATTGCAGCTATACATGCAACTTTAGTGTAATGACACACTGGCACAGTTCTAAGCATTTTGTTACTCCGTGGGAAGGGGAGGAAAAAGGTCACTCCATTCAAACAGGATAGCACAGTTACAGACCCATATAAAGTGTGCAGTGCTGCATTTCAAATGTTACTGTACATGTCCAGACAAGGTACATCCAATTGTACATATTACTGGTGCAGCAGCAATGCATACCTCCCAACATTTTGGGAATAAAAGAGGTACAAAATAGTTGCCACGCGTAGCGTGGCAATTTTTTGATCACACCTCTTTTTGTGGCCACACCCCCTAATTATCATGCTCATTTTACAAAATTTGGCAGGTTATGAAAGTTTGAACATATTTCTTGTTTTTTTTCCAGTTATTACAGTTTTGCTAATGAAGGTGAATTGCCCTTTAAGCTGTGAGTTTAACTTCTCCTAAGAGACCTGTTATCTTATATTGTTACAATTACTTATTTGCTTATCTCAAAATTGTTACACAAGTATCTTATATGCAGCTGTGGCTGTTCTGGGCTCTCTGCCAAAAGTCAATTAAGTTAGAAACTTTGTTTCTTTTTCTGGCTGTTCAGCGCAGAGAAAAACTGGACTTTCCAGTACAAACGAGCTGTCAAAAGAGGGACTATCCCTCTAAAAATGGGACAGTTGGGAGGTATGACCAGTGGGAAATGAGCTGTCACAGGCTGGTACAAGTACAGGGGGCTGAGAGAAGAGGAGGTGTTAGAATTAGCACAGTAATTAGATGGATGAATGGAAGAAGATAGATAATCATCATTATTCTACCCACTATTACACAACTCTGGTCCTTCTGACTGTTCATCTTCTACAATGGCTCTGGTATATGCATTGGTGCTCCTAAACCCCTCCAACCCTAACCTCTACTGTGAACTCTGGGAGAAGTAAGGTGAGTCTACTAATGTAGAAAGCACACAAAGTATGATGGATAAGCTGGGAGAGGCATGTTGTACAAGTACAGAATGGAACTGTGCCATGGCAACAAGTGTTCAGTGAATGATAGCCAAGGGAAGTGATATTTTACATGCATCTAGTGCTCTGTTAAATGAGCCCTAACAGTTTTTTTTCTCTCATTACCTGTTTATCTTCCCCTTCTTTTGACTTTTGGGTATTTATATTCCAACCCCCTTCTTCAATTCATAAATTCCTTTTTTTTCTCCTTGACTTGAATATTCTGCTCTGACTTTATCAGCCAAGTGCTAGGTTTAGAAGGTCTCCAATGTCTCACAAATATTTGGGGAGCCGCACAAAGCTAAACTATAGAGTCTCAAATGGGAGCCACCATTACAGAGAATAAGTCATGTGCATCAAATGGTTGGGTATGAGGCTTAGCAGCATTCCTGAGCAATCACTTGCTGCATGTATGTACCTGAGGCAGTGTATCTGTTTGTCGATTTAAATAGGTGCTTACACCCTGAATGCAACATGTCTAATAATAATCTCATTAATAATCATAAACAGGCCTTGTATGAAGAAAGGCTCCTAGGTTAATGATGACACATTTGATGTTCAAACATATATTTAACCTTCAGTCTGTCATTTATGTGCGCCAAAACATACTGAAAAAGCTATGAATTTCTGATGTGACACATCTGAACTGTGATTGCAGTTTGAGACGTATACCAAACATATTTCTGAAGCTCCCAGTCTTTCCATCTGTATAAACTTTCTGAGAAGTTTAAAAAAGTGAAATATAGCTACCAAAAATTCTACTTAAACAGAATTAAGAATTAAACTTAAAGGGGCTCAATAAATGCGCTGAACAGACATTCTGCCTATTGTTTTTGATAAAAAATATCTATTGTTATTTTTGCACTAAACAGAGAAACAGAAAACACTTTTCATTTTTCATTTGATCCCACCTTCTTCAGAGCTATTGTGGTAGGAGAAGAAGGCAGGTAATAATATTATCTTTACAAATTATTGTAAACTCTCTGTACAATGAACGTATCTTCATTTGTAAACTTAAAGGAACAGTGACACTAAAAATTAAAAAGTGTTTTAAAGGAATGACAATATAATGCACTGTTGTCCTGCACTGGTAAAACTGGTGTATTTGCTTCAGAAACAAAACTATAGTTTATATAAACAAGCTGCTGTGTAGCACAGGAGCAGCCATTCAAGCACAGGATACACAGTAGATAACAGATTAGTTCTGAAGGATCCCATCGTATACTACAGGGTTTATCTGTTATATTCTGTGCCTTTTCTTCTTTTTCAGCTTTGAATGCCCCCATGGCTACACATCAGCTTGTTTATATAAAATATTTCTGAAGCAAACACACCAGTTGTACCAAGGCAGCACGACAGTACATTATATTTTAATTATTTGATGTTACTGTTCCTTTAAGAACAGGTCACAGTAAAGGGGCATGTTTAGAAAGTGTCCTAAATCTCTCCAGCAAGAGGGAGAGGAATGAGATAGAGTTAAAACAGTGTCAGCCTGTGTGCAGATACACAAGATATCTGTGCAAAAACAAGACAAAGCTACTCTTGGAACTTTCACATATATGTGGTAGCCTCTGCTTTGTCTTTCCTGCCTCCTATGTCAAATTGTGTGCAAAAGTAAATACTGATGTTAGGGTACCCTGGAACTAGAAGGCGGCAGTAGATCCAAGGTTCCAACAGCGGCCAGCACCAATAGTTGCAGTGCACTTGCATCGTGCACCAATATGATTTTGATGCGGTACACCAGAAAAGACACAATTCCAAAAATGTTGAAGAGCAAGCTCAATTGCATTTGTTTTGTAGCATTTGACACAATTGTTTAAGGCACATCTCCCCTCCCGTGTCCACGGTTAAACTGGAAAGTTGGTAAAAAAGCAGAATTTTGGGTAAAAATGTCAACTTGTGTCCAAAATTGTACTTTACATACTGCACTTGCACTCGTAAATGAGCCCTAGAGTTTCTTGAACACAAAAAATCGGTGTGGCACTCCTAATTCAGAGCATAGTGGCTGCAACTTCAAACTATGCACATTACAAAGTTTGCAGAGTCTGCATATTTAAGTTTAAAGGGCCCTCTGGATCTCCACATTAATTTTTAGCATAAAAGAATTTTAGAGGGTGACATTTTTTACAACTGCATTTCTTTCAGTGCAGCAGTTTAGCAATCTCTAACACTATTAACCACATCTGAATTACATAAAGAGAATGTGAAGATTAGTATTTAATTATTATTAATTCAGTTTTCATTAGATTTGGCTTATGGAAGTTGAGGGCTTTTAGAGGAAACAAATTAAAAAATCTACTGATTTTGTTATAAAATGTAAAAATGCCATAACTAGTTTTAGGTTTATGACTAAACATGTCATTAACCTAAGGCCACAGAGAAATGGCTCCGCTGCTCTCTATCTATGATTTGTAGGCTGTTGGAAAGAAGCGGATCTGCTCTCTTCTGCAGCTCAGTGTAGCTGCATTGACAGGCACAACTTGACCTGAGTGCAGCTACACAGAGCTGAGAACCGCCCGAAATCGTTTGCATATGTTTTCGGACCTCCATGTACCTGCACTCGCATCCGCTTCTCTGTGACTGCCTAGAACCCTTTTAGAAATAAGCCTCCATTTTTCCCCTCATACTGGCACAGAGGTCCAACCATTGGCAATCATTCTTCCACCGCTATGCTTGGTTTCTTAAGATAAAAAAACAACATTTGTGTGAAAACCCTGCAGCCCAGTTCTTATCCTTGCGTGCCGTATATACAGCTGTACTACAACCCCCAGCACCCTCCAATATATAATCAGGAGTTAAAGCTGGGAGTATCTAAGCATCCCAGGTTTATAAAGCACTGCTTTAACACAATGGGGTCCATTTACTTAGCTCGAGTGAAGGAATAGAAGAAAAAAAACTTCAAATTTCGAATGTTTTTTTGGCTACTTCGACCATCGAATTGGCTACTTCGACCTTCGACTTTGAATCGAACGATTCAAACTAAAAATCGTTTGACTATTCAATAGTCGAAGTACTGTCTCTTTAAAAAAATGTGACCCCCTACTTCGCAAGCTAAAACCTACCGAGGTGCCATGTTAGCCTATGGGGAAGGTCCCCATAGGCTTTCTTACAATTATTAGGTCAAAGAAAAATCGTTCGATCGATGGATTAAAATCCTTCGAATCAAACGATTAGAAGGATTTAATCGATTTTTCGTTCGATCAAACTATTTGCGGTAAATCGATTTTTCGTTTGATCGAACTATTTGTGGTAAATCCTTCGATATTCGAAGTCGAAGCATTTACATTCGGCAGTCGAGGATATTCGACCCTATGTAAATCTGCCACAATGTGTTGTCCTTTTCTTTTGATAAAAAGCTATTTAATCTCAACACCCCCCTTCCCTCTATGAAGTACAAATAAAATGCTGTGTTGGATTAATCACACAGAAAACTATTCACACACGTACAAAAAAAAAAAAGAAGGCCCAAGTCTGAAAATGAAAAATGTAATTACAATAAAGTGAGATGACACCATAACTACAGCTTAGTAACCATGTATTACCCAGATCCTGTGTGCGAACTGAAGTGGCCTAAATTATAGTAATAAAAATATGCCACTTAAAGGCACTGATTCCATCTCTTCATAAGAAAGCCTGGGTAATTCCCTCATTGTACAACAATGCACATTACCGCCAGTAAGCTGTAATTTGCCATGGCGCATCATTAATGACCTGAATAGTGGCTGTTTCACACATACATATTTAATTACAACAGCTGAACAAATTACATATTTATGATGTATAAAGGGGATTGCCAGTCTGATTCATTTGCAATGCGTGCAGGTACAAGACTTCCATCTGCAAACGCATCTGCACAACAAGAGCTAACAATTATCCCTTATATTTGCAGAAACCTGGAAGAAACAGGCTTTGCCTTAATCCCTTCTCCGACCACATCTGAATGGTTGCGCTGTTCTAAAGCGTGTGATGCAATGGCTCAGCAAACAGAAAGTGAATGCAATTGGCACTGGACTGTTATGCATTTTCCATGTTTTGAAAAGAATACAGTGTACAACCCACTTCCGATCTAGAAGAATAAATGAAAATTATAGTTACATTTATTGTGATATTCTAAAGTTTGCACATTTTGTTTAGGGGCCCCACTGCACTGATGAGCACTAGTTCCATGGTTTCTATTCTCAATATAGGACTATAACTACAACAAGGAGGCCTGTGTTCTGGTTGCCAGAAGGCATCGCAATTCAAGACTGTCTTTAAACTACTGAAGGAATAGCAAATCATGACCCCCAGTGGTTGGCTATGGATTTGTCCCAGTTTGGCCCAGTTTTAACTAGTTAACAGAAGTCTTTAAAAAGAGTTACAATACATGTAAATGATGAGATCCATAATATTTATTCTTGAATGGTATGTGTGTAGAATCAGATCTGGTAAAAACCATTCTTCCATTATACAGTATGGGAATACAGAGAGTCAAAGCTGTTAACTAGTCTCCTTCATAACATATATACGCAACATATTCTCCGGCCTCAATAACAACCTATATAATATTCCAAAAACACAAGTACAGGTTTGTGAAATCAGTTTTCTAAGCCCTGTTTTTGAAACCTGTCACCAGGATTAAAAAGCAGCACATATGTTCTGAAACGTAAATGATTGTCTACTTCTGACAGATCCACCTATACTGCTGACTGAGGCATCTTTCATGCTGTGATGATAGCTTAAAACATTCACCAGTGGGGCATACTTTGGTTTAAAAACCTGTTCTACACACTATACCACTAACACTAATAGGCTACTAATATGAAGACTCACTGGGGACGGGTTCATCATTTACAAAGCAAGTAGGCAAGAGAATAACCCACAGCAAGTTACTTCTCCTGCAAAGCAATATATTTAGCGTTTTTACATAATGACTTTCTTTTTAGCCTCAGGCAAAGACCAGTTCTGTATTGAGCTGTGGCTAAAATTTCAAAAGAAAATGTTACTTTGTTATGATAATGTCCCCGTAATTCAAATCATTCAAGGCTACTGGGAATTTCAGTTCAGTCTTTGCAAGGATGCTAGTAACCCTTTCACAGATACACAGATCAATGTCAGACTGAAAAGTAAACCATATATTGAGAGTAAAAGCTTTTTTAAGCTCGAAGTAGGTTCCTAAACTCTTAGCAACATGCAGTTTTGTGCAAAAGAATAAAAACAATTAGGAATCCCAAATCATCTTACATAAAAGCTTACATTCGTTGATTATACTGACTGTGGTACATATGCAATTGGACCACCTGTTGTTAGTGTGAATTGTACCCAGTTCCTCAGACACACACAACAGGGCTCACATCCACTGACTTTTAAGTATTGATATAGTATTCCTGATCCAACAATGTCAGACTTTCCAAAGCTGCACTGTGCTCGCCAAGTCAGGGTATATAACTAGAAAAAGAAGCACACCGTACTTCACCTTCTGCCTTCAAAGTATTTTATTGCAGCAGAGATGTGGAACAAGCTTTCGGAAACAACCCCATCCCGAAAACTTGTGCCATATCTCTGCTGCAATAAAATGCTTTGAAGGCAAAAGCCAAAGTATGGTGTGCTTCTTTTTCCCCTTTTTCAAGAGATCATTGCATTGCGCTTGAAGCAGCCTGGGATTGAATGCACCCTAAGTAAGTGGTGTGCCGAAGACTAACTGTTTTTTCGTATATAACTAGACCTCACAACTGACATCAACAGATAAAATAGTTGTGGATGTATTTTTCAAATTTTGATGTGGTAAGTAGAATTACACCTCACCTATTTAGACCAAACCACCTATACAATTCACATTCACCAGTCTAATGTCAAAGAAGAATTTTGGTGATTTTCCAACCAGAAATAAATTCTCAAACTAACAGTTACTGAAACAGCAATTCAAACGCAGTTCAATCGTAAACCATTTAAAGTGTCACAGTATCATTGGAAATAGTCTTTAAAATTAACAGCTATTATTTTGCGCAATCTGGAAATTGTACAGGAAAAAGTTACCAATTTAGTTTGGGATTTGGCCTTTTTCAGAAGGATTCTGATTCTGGCCTAACTGAATCCGGATCCTAATTTGCATATGTAAATTAAGGGGCTGTACTGAAATCACATGACTTTTAGTCACAATGTATATGCAAATTAGGATTCAGATTTGGTTCGGTCTTCAGCCAAATCTCTCCCTAAAGAATTTGGGGATTTGCACTATTTCCAAACAGTGGATTCCGTGCATCCCTAGTATATACAGATGTATATTAAGCATTTTTAATTGCTGGATGCACAATTTTCTAGCATTTGATGAACTTATTAATATTGTGCCTCCACCAATGCATACCAACCCACCCACAAGTGTATACCTCTCAACTGTCCCGTTTTCAGAGGGACAGTCCCTCTTTTGACAGCTCAACCCGCAGTCCCTCGTTTGTACTGGAAAGTCCTGTTTTTCAATTTCAAGATAAGCAAATAAGTAATCGTAACAATACATGATAACAGGTCCCTTGGAAGAAGTTAGAATCACAGCTTAAAAGGCAATTCACCTTCATAAGCAAAACTGCAATAACTGAAAAAACCCCACAGAAATATGTTCAAACATTCATAACGTGCCAAATTTTGTAAAATTGATATGGTAATTAGGGGGTGTGGCCACAAAAATGGACATGGTCAAAAAACAATTTCCCAACGCCACACGCGCCAACTTTTTTGTCCCTCTTTTTATTTAAAAAATGTTGGGAGGTATGCAAGTGCATTTGTGTTTGCACACACTTATACATGTGTTAGCGTTCATAACGCATGCATGCATGTGTTCCGTGTGTACGCAACCTTAAGGCCCATCTCTGTAAGCTTATATTCAAATCATGGCTTTATTTTTTGTCCTTTGTAAAACTCAAACTGATTATCTTGTTTAAACTGTTTTGTTTAACATAAATCTCTCAATAAAACATCAATAATTTATAAAACAATTATACTGTCCAACATGCATTTCTGATGGATGATTGATTGGCTTCTCAATGAATGATGCCTACTCCATTTGATTGATACTGCCTCTATCTTCCCACTGGATTCACGGAGTCTATCGTTCTTCCTTTCATTCTATTCTTGCTAAATTATTTACAATTTCTTTGTAAGTACTTCTCAATCTCCTTACTTAAATCTCCTTTGCACTTTTCACTTTCTGAGTTGTTCCAGTCATTTCTTGTTTTATCCTATGCCAACATTCTAGGTTTACTTTCAAATATTTTTTACTGTGAAACAGGATTCTGATTGCAGGCCAAATGTAACAAGCAAACACAGATATGAGAACACATACAATCATTTCCTAAAATGCCACAGCCAGTTGCTGTGATGATCCAAGGGAAAGAACACCAGGGAAAATAACTCAAAATCTATAGTTGTGAAATATAAGAGTGACACTTTGCATGTATTTGTTTTTATGAGGCACTTTAATCATGGCATATGTCTTCAAAAGCAACCAAGTTTTATCAGAATCAGGAACTGTATACAAAGCAGTCTGTGGTTGAAAATAAACATATACGAAAAATGCATGATGAAACAATACCTTATCTAAACCCCATGAATGTAAAATCATTTCCAACAAAACTTTGCAATTATTTTTATTTCCCCAATTTTGGAAAGGATACATTTTCAAATCTGGATTGAGAAAATAGGGTGGATGAGCAAATGCTGAAGAAATGTAATAAGTGGTACAAGTATGGGATCCGTTATCAGCAAACTCGTTATCCAGAAAGCTCCAAATTATGGAAGGGTCATCTCCCATAGACTCCATTTTATCCAAATAATCCAAATTTTTAAAAAATTATATACGTTTTCTCTGTAATAATAAAACAGTACCTTGTACTTGGTCCAAATAAAGAAATAATAATACTTATTGGAAGCAAAACCAGCCTATTGGTTCATTGAATGTTTACATGATTTTCTAATAGACTCAAGGTATGACGATCCAAATTATGGAAAGATCCGTTATCCGGATCCAGACCAGGTCCCGAGCATTCTGCATAACAGGTCCCATACCTGTATGAAGAATGTCCCCTTTACATAGCTTTGTATGGATTTTTGAAGATATGGCAACTCTGGCTGATTAATATGGAGCGTTTTTAGATCAAATAGCAGCTGCAAGATTTTCAAAAATACAATTAAAATGTTCTCCTTCATTCAAGTGCAAAAAGACATGACGTGCACAACCCCCAGAAGCAACAGCCCCCTATAAAGCCTAAAAATTAACACTTGGGGCACATTTACTATGGGTCGAATATCGAGGGTTAATTAAGCCTCGATATTCGACCATCGAAGTTAAATCCTTCGACTTCGAATATCGAAGTTGAAGGATTTACCACAATTCGTTCGAAGGAAAAATCGTTCGATCGAATGATTAAATCCTTAGAATCGAAGGATTTTAATCCATCGATCAAACGATTTTCCTTCGATCAGAAATTGCTAGGAAAGCCTATCGGGACCTTCCCCATAGGCTAACATTGGTGCTCGGTAGGTTTTAGGTGGCGAAGTAGGTGGTCAAATTTTTTTTAAAGAGACAGTACTTCGACTATCGAATGGTCGAATAGTCGAACGATTTTTAGTTCGAATCGTTCTATTCGAAGTCGTAGTCAGAAGTCGAAGTTGCCAATTCGATGGTCGAAGTAGCCAAAAAAATACTTCGAAATTCGAAGTATTTTTTATTCTAATCCTTCACTCAAGCTAAGTAAATGTGCCCCATAATAAATGGGACAAAGTACAATATTTTCTATGGAAAGAAAATCCAAACTGAAAATTCTCATACATATATTTTCTCATCAGCATGAATTATTCATACATGCATATAGTTCCATGAATTTCAATTATAATTTTCTGTGATCAATATTTTGAAAAAGAATAGCTTTTAGTCTTTTTCTTCAGAGAAAATTCCACAATTGCATTTCTAAACATATTAATCAAGTTCCTTGCGGATCATTAATTAAAGGTGAACTAAAGTTTGGCAATGAAATACTCAGAGAGTGCAACTGACATTATTATTTTTTTAATTAACTTTTTATCAGAAAAAGATGCTTTAAAAGTCTGCTGGCTCCTTCAGAGATTGGGGTTAAAGTAGACAGTCTGCACCAGGAGCTCTCATATCCTGCAGCCAGTCTACAGAGTTATGGAGGGACATTATAGCATTTGCACAGCTGCACAGTTGCTGCATATCCCCCCCCCCCATGCCAGATCACTGAAAGGAACCTGATATTCGCAGTGAGTTAGATTGTGCAAGGTGCCCCACAGCAGCTGTCAAAACACAGCTTTTGGAAGGATGGCTCCCTCTGAAGCCTTCTAATTAAAGGGGCTGACTGCACATGGAATTAACCTCTGAACATACATAGGCATCTCTGACCCCATGTAACGTGATGTATTTTTTTGAACTTGTATTTCCCAGCATCAGTATATCTTGAGATAACTGCAATGTACTGAAGAAGACATGTAATTGAGCTTTAAAAGTATATTCAACCAGTAGACTACTATATAAATCATAAACACATGCTACTATAGAGAATAGTATCTTCTCCTATCATTGAAACTCTTTGGTGCAATATTTCATGAAGACACAATAAACCTTGTAAAAAGAACACCAGAGTAATGTTTCAAAAGTGAGTTCAACTGATTCAAATAAATGAACCTCTGATGTGTGTAGCAATGTGAAATATACAGAATTTAGAAGCAAACTTTTCTTCCAAGATAAAGCTGTTAAAAAAATGTGATCTAAGCTGCTGGAGATTTGTGAGTAAATCGGGCAGCTAAGTTAGGGGGAAAGGGGGTAGGAGCTCCCCCTGCTTCCATACCGTAACTTCCACCATTGGGTTTGCCCTAGCACCGGACCTAAAGACAGAGATGGAGTTGATCTGGAAACAAAATTGAATATGGCCGCCTGATTACACAGACCTATGCCCACTTAAGGAACAGGAATCATGCAAAGTTGCACAGGAGACTCCATCGGAATACAGAAGTAACTTCTTATGTACCACAGGTCAGGACTGGACTGGTATTCAAAATAGGCCCTGGCATTCCAAGCACACCGAGGCCCAAACAGCCCCCACAGCCCACTTAATAGTCACTGTGTATGGCATCTTACAGCAGCCCCTCTGGCATTTGCCAGAACCCACAGATTGACAGTTCGGGCCTGCCACAGGTTATTCTTCCCACATCTTCCACTATCAAGCAAAAGACATATTAAAAGCATGGAAAGGACCAATATCAAAAGGCCCAATAATTGAAACAGCTGGTAAAAACGTGGGAAGCTGCTAACAGGCCCGAGTAATAAGAGTACATTTTTGCCTGCTGATCTAAGCCTACAATTAGTGAGCAAATAAACAGAAAGAATGCTCGCTGGTGAGTAAGCAGGAACGATTAGAGGTAAACATGAACACAACAGTTCTTGTGTTAAATGCAGCGTCCAGGCTGCCTTAAGTAACCTTGCCTACTCTCTATACATTGCTGTTAGGCTGAAAAACAAACACCTGAAACCAGCTGACTAATCAGTTGTTATTGTTAAAGGAAAAATTCGCCCTGTAGTACACAGCACAGTTGAGGGTTGCACTACTTCTAGAAAATAATAGAATAAATTAGCAGGTGCATTTAGGTGTGCTTAAACGTGCTTCAAACATATAAAAGGGAACCTGTATGTAAGAGCCCTAACTGAGACAGCAGTACCTGAAATACATAATTTAGAATTCAGAAGTATCAATGACCTGTGGATTATTAACGCTTTTCCTTGGAACAACAGTACTAACTCTTATTTACAAATAACTGTTTTTTTTTGGGGGGGGGGGTGGAGACCATTGGTTTCCAATTCTTCTTTTTTTACCCATTCTGTCTCTTTCCCCTCCCATTTCCCACTGTTTGTGCCCCCTTTTACTTATATTGTTTAACAATATTTTTCAGCCAGCCAACAACTTTATGACCCTTGTTAGGATATTGATTGAGGAGTTAATTATTTTGGCTGAAAGCAGGAGTAAATATCTGCACTATATGAGGATCAGTTCTGTATCATATTGGCACTTCCACCTAGTAAATAGAATTAATGGGGAAAAAGTGTAATATGTGTAATATTAAATACTTAATGCTTATCTCTTGTACTTCTCGAATGAGACTAGTAATATTATGATCTATTTAACTAACACAGCACCAAGACAAATGCAGAAGGTAATTATATTCCACCAAAAGACCTCTTCGCTGCCTTTTTTGCAAATGGCTGCAACTATTAGAAGCCCACTTTAAATAGTGAAGATAAGCTGAAAGTTTAAAATGTGAGAACACTACAATAATAGACTCATTTGATAATGACAATAAATTTGTTCTTCGCCAAGCATATTCATTCAGATATTAATTCTGATGTCGCTCTGCAAAAAAAATAATTACATTTTACAACACACTTCTGGTAATTGCACTTGATGTTTTTATCTTCATTATTACCAATGGTATCCACAGAGCTCACGTGATGCAGCCCCGACTTTGATACAGGGGAAACGTATCTCTCAAAGCACACAAAGCCCACAAAGCACAAGAAATACAATGTAATGCATTTAATTGTGCAGGAATTTAAGACTATTGCAAAGCGAATTCTTCCAAAAATCTTCTTCTTTAAAATCATTAAGTCTTTATTAAGAAATAACTTACCGAAACTCTGCTTGCACTCCTCTTCAGAAAAGGCGATCCGGCGATCCAACGCGCATCGCTCGATTTCTCCTCCCTGCTTTCCTTATAGGAGATAGCCAGGGAGGAGAAATCTAGCACCGCATGATGGATCGTCGCCATGTTGCCTTTTCTGATGAGGAGTGCAAGCAGAGTTACGGAAAGTTATTTCTTAATAAAGACTTCTCGATTTTAACGTTTAATATGTCTTTGTGGTTTTTTTTGTTCTACACAAACGAATTTTTAAATAAAAAAAAGTTGATGTTACTGATCCTTTAAATGGTATGAGTTCTATTTGCAATTCAGAATCTATTTTTTTTATTAAAAAATGTGTTATTGCGCATGGGCCTAAACAAAGAAGTTACATATAAAAAGGGAAGGTTGCCTATAAAATGAGTGATTGGCTTTCCTCAGCACTCTTCAGCTATAGCAGTATTAACCATTTCATGCCTTCCCAAGAGGATTACAGGTTGCAAGGCAATCATAACACCAAAGCATTTATTTATAGGTATAGGAAACCCAATATCAGAGAGCTAATCAAATTATTATTATTTTTAAAACAATTTCCTGGTAATTAAGCTGCATAAATCCATCCTGGTGGCAAAACAATCATATTGGGTTATTTATAGTTTAAATGTTTTAATAGCCTTAAGTCATGGTGATTCAAATAAAAAAAACCCCAGATCATAAGCATTCCAAACAATTGATCCTTTACCAGTAGCAAAATAGGAGCAAATTTGCCATATTCCATTGCAAATATGGTTTCTGCCAATTTAGTTAACGTAAACATTTTCAATGAAAACTTATGTTCTACTGGCTTTCTTAAAAAATGTGTTCATAGCATATAACAAGCACAGCAGATTTTACAAATTTACCTCCTGCCCCTTTTTGGAATTTCGGAATGCTCTTAAGTATGCTATGTGAACACTTGAATTGTGTATACACTATACCAGATCCCAAACTAATGCATGTAACCCTCTCAGTGCCAGACGTCAGAAGATATAGCTATCTTGATGTGCTTTTGACATATTTCTGCAAATTTTAATAAGTAATTAGATTTTTTGCTAAATTTAACAGATTGGAAACCATAAATTATAAAATATAGCAGGTGCAAATGTTTGGGCTAGTGTTATCTTTTAAGGTCTATGTACTTAGGCCTTAATCTGAGTTAGGTGAGTATGATTCCAGTTCTTAATCAATTTTTGGACTCTCACAACCCCTCAGGGTATTATATTCTTTGTGATTTTCAAGTTATTGAGGTTTTTATTCAGCAGCTCTCCAGTATGCAATTTCAGCAATCTGGTTGCTGGTGTCCAAATTATTCTACAAAGGGTATAAAAAGATGAGTAATAAAAAGAAGCAATAACAAAACAACTAAAGCCTTAAAGAGCATTAGCTATTTAGCTGGAGTCAGTGACCCCTATTTGAAAGTTGGAAAGAGTTACAAGAAAAAACCAAATAATTAATAAACTTTGAAAAAATGAAGACCACTTAAAAAGTTGCTTATTACTGGCAATACTATAACATACTAAATGTTAATTATTTTTTTTTTTATAAATTCTTTATTTTCGTGTTTTGCAAAATACAGAAGATACAATGGCATGAAACACTTGCAGTGAAGGGTTCAAACATATGATTCGTTTTTGATCACACGGTACTCCAACACAAGAATTGTCATATGTTATCAGTAGATTACATGTCTCGTAGCCGCTTTCTGTGAGTGAGAAACCATAAAACATAAAAACAAACTTTGTTGGGCACATCTTTAACCCTGCAAGCAATGGCAAGATGGTGGATGGAGGAGTAAGCACAGAAAAGACAAGTTGGTAAGTGCTATATAGTAACTGAGTATCTTAAGTGTATATCAATTGAATGCCAAGGGTCTCGTTAAAGCTACGGACAAACAGTGGTCGTCTCATGAGGTAAGGGTCCGGTACTCCTGAGATTCAGTAAACTGGAGCCAGTAGAACCATTTCTGAGTCAAGCTTTCTTGGTGTTGCGGGTTACTCGCCTCTGTCTTGTAGTGTTCAAATTGGTAAATTTACTTTGAGTGCCCAGTCTCTGAGTGTAGGGATTACTTTTGATTTCCAAAATAAAGGTATCAAAGATTTTGCTACTGTAATTAGTGTTGAGATAAGCGCCTTGTGATATCGTGCGGGGGACATTTCATTGCAATGTAATAGGAAAAATGACGCTGAATCCGGTATTGCCATATCTGTGAATCTGGGTAATATCTGTTTTATTTGATTCCAATATGGTTGTAAGTTGGGGCAATGCCACATAATGTGGCTGAGAGTTCCAGTGGAATGACCGCATCTCCAGCAAACTTCTGGGACGTTTGGGAATATTTTAGATAGAACACTTGGTTCTCTGTACCATCGCGAAAGTAATATATAGTTGTTTTCCTGTAATCTGGCACATATAGTAGATCTATAAGAGTTTGTTATAACAGTCTGCCATTCCGAGTCTGTAAAAGTGCGTTGCAGTTCCTTTTCCCATTTTCGTTTGAAATCGTTCGCTGGTGTAGAGGGACGATTTATCAACAATTTGTAAGTTATGGCAATTTCATGCGGGGTGCGTTCAGTTCTGGTGAACAATTGTTCAAACGAGGTATCCTCGGATCCTGTGGCGTCAGTAATCATTTTAGAGTTCAAGAAATGCTGTATTTGGTGCAGGCGTAATCTCTCCAGTGGTGTAATCTTTTCTGGTGGTAATATGTCTGTTAAGGGTTTGATGGATCTACCGTTAAGCAATTGAAAGGCCCATAGAGTTCTGTTTGGGTCCAGTTCTTGAAGTGTATGGGCAGTAATCCCGGAGGGAAATCCTTATTGTGTAATATCGGAGTTAACCTGGAGTCTGTATTAAGAAGGCATTTTTTTATATTTCAATGCGTCCCAAGTGTTAGTGATTTCCTTGATAATTGGGTTTGGAAATGTTGGTGTGCAACGGTAATATTTGGGCAACCATGTATATATCTCCAGCGGGTGTTCATATCCCCATCTTGTGCCACAAGTGGCCATAATTTAAGAGTTGTGGGCATCATTAAGTCTATCATCCGTTAAGTAAGACTGCAGCTTTGTAATACGCCCAGAAGTCAGGTAAACCGACACCCCCTGCGTCTTTAGGTTGAGCGAGGGAATCAAATTTCTGTCTAGCTTTCTGATGCTTCCAAATGAAGTGAGAGATGATAGAGTGAAGTTCTTTAAAAAATGGTCTGGGTATCTGGAAAGGGATCATCTGGAACAGATATAGAAAGCGAGGGAGTATATTCATTTTAATGATACATTTTGTCTAATGTGCTGTAGGAATAGTTCAAGTGTAATGACAAAGAGGAGGGGAGACAGTGGGCATCCCTGTCGTGTTCCATTTTTAATATCAAATGGTTCCGACAGCGTCCCATTAACTCGGATGCGTGCCTGAGGTTGAGCATACTAAATGTTAATTTAAAGGTGAACTACCCCTTTAACAAACCTTCAGATAACTTGCAATATACATGTCAAGCTTACAGGCCTTTAATTACCAAGTTAAGATTGAAATCCCCTTTAAATTTCTTGAATTAAAGTATCCCTACTTTCCTCCAATCAACTACTATGCCAGATGAAATATATAGTCTTAAAAAGTATATATATTTTAAATATATATATATATATATATATATATATATATATATATATATATATATACACACAGTATATGTGTATGTATATAAATTAAGAATTTTTTTATTTTTGGATTTGACCAAATAACAAAACTCAACAAAAGATTTGGCAGAATAAAGAAATCAAACAAAATTTGTCAATAAAAATCATGTTTCCATTCAGTCATTTGAAGTTTAAAGTCACATAATTTATTAACGATTTCAAATGGGAAGTTCATGTTAAATCAACTTTTAGAGGCCAACTGATAACATTTTAAGAAGGTCAAGGGGAAAAAATACCCAGACAAAACCTGTGACTTTTTTCTGCAGCTGTATTCCCCCCCCCTTTTATTTAAGAAGAAAAATGCAAAAGAATATTCACATACAGAATCACATTGTTTCAAAAATCTTCAATGTTTTAATAAACTGCGAAAATAAAGTTTTGAAACTATTCCCAGTGACTTCTATAGAAACGTATAGCCTGTTTTTACTTGCTTATTTTTTTGTGGCGACTTTTCATGTTTTTTTTCTTTAATAAATCAGAGTACTCGAGGTCTCATGAAATACTTGTCCAAGTATTTGCATTCGCGTTTTTTTCTCCAAAAATTGGCCTATTCTAAGCAATTTTTTAACCTATAGGTAATGGCATGACCTATAGGTAACTTTTAATGTAGATTCATATTTTGAAAAGAAAATGTTTAGTGTCAGTATCACTTTAACTTAAATTTCTTTTGTATGCTTCTGAATAATTAGCCTTCCTAGTCCTTCCTATTCCCACACTACAAATGAAAACAAATAACTGTCCGTTTGACATACACAAACACATAGTTTGTGAGGATTTTCATGTCCTCTTTTATTAATTTTCCATTCTGTCTTGTAAACTGCTGCCTGGTTGCTGGGGTCATTAAAGGGGTTGTACACCTCCCATTAATTTTTTCAGTTCAGTTGTTTTCAGATATTTTTTATTTGTGATCGTTTTTCTAATACTGAAGTTTTACCTTCTTCTCTGTCTAAAGCAGCTCTAGGAGGGTCACTGATTAATTGTTCTAAATAACAGATAACTTGATCTAGTCAGGGCTGGAAATAGAGGGGGGGGTGCCAGGCACATACATCCTCCATCACTTACACCTAGTCCTTAACCTTGTCCTCTCACTGCCGGCACCCTTGGTCTAGCCTTGCTCTCATGCACGTGTGTGGTTGCGCATGCATGTGCAGGGGATGTCGAGGTGGCTAGCTGGGTAGCCTAGGGTGCCCGGCTGGCTTAGCTCACCCTGCATTTAGTTGATACATTTTTTATCTTTGTCCCTACCACTTCCGGGCCCCAGACAATCCAGCCGTCTGCGCTGCCCCCTCTGCCCCACCGCACACGGACATGTTGGCGAGTATGCAAAGGAACGCATCTGCGCACTAGCGAACATTTACGGATGGGTGTGTAACAGCTGCGCTTGCTTGGCCCCATTAATCAGGTAACACTGATTAAACACGCCATTCTGTCAATCCCTGCTCTGGCTTCCGCTACCTTTCTGAATCAAATTCAAATTAATAGCCCTGACATTCAAAGCACTTCATAACTCTGCCCCACCCTACATCTCTGAACTCATCTCTATATATTCACCCAACTGCTTACTACGCTCCTCTACTGACCTGTTAATCTCTCATTACCTCCTCACATGCTCGCTTTCAAGACTTTGCAAGGGCTGCACCCCTCCTCTGGAACTCTCTTCCACAGTCTGTCTGACTTTCTCCCAACCTTTCTGCTTTCAAGAAATCTCTTAAAACGCACTTCTTTCGAGAAGCCTACCCTCACTCTGCTTAACTACCAAATGCAACACCACATATAGTACCACATTTCTCACCCACGTAATTCAATCTTCCCCACTCCCACACCTTGTGTATTACTCCCTTCCCTTTAGAGTGTAAGCTCTTTTGCATAGGGCCTTCCTCACCTTTTGTACCGGTATTGATTGTGATGTATGTAACTCCATATGTTCTATGTATATAATTCATGTGATTTAGTTGTATAATCACATTTACTTTACAGTGCTACGCAATATGTTGGCGCTATATAAATACATGTTAATAATAATAATAATAAATAATAACACTGCTGGATTGGGGTAGGCAAAACACGGAAGGTACATGCCTGGCAGCCCCCAAGCTTTACGCCCTAGGCATGTGCCTCTTTAGCCTACCCCTAGTTCCCGCCCTGATCCCTACTCACCAGAATTAATAGCCTTGGTACCCCTACACTTCCTTCCCATAGTGTGTGGCTCACTATAAATATACATCTCTAGACTGCAAGACTTTATCAGAACTTATGATCAGTTATGTCCAGGTACCATTATAGCTGCATATCACAACCCATGACTTTGGATAAAAGAAAACTGTTTTATGAATTACTATTACTACTACTTGACTGTACTGCTGTAATATAACACTGTTATTAATTAGAACAGTGAATAACAAGAAATTAGAGCTTAGTAATTTTTGTTCTCTTATTTGTTCTTTTATTAGTTCTCTTATTTTCCCTTCTGTTGTTATCAAGTAACACAAAAAGCTCTCCAAATTGAAAGCCTGGTAGAGTCTGATGAGAACTCTCCTACAGGTTCTGAGATAGTGGGCATTAATCCTACAGTTTCTTTGCCAGACTTCCTTTTTGTGGTCAGATGAGAGGCTGTGTGGTTGGTCTAAAGCAGCCCAAAGTGTCTCTCTCTGTTAAAACATGGGAAAGTAGGGCGGTCACATGGTGAGCAGAAAAAAAAATTAAAAAAACCACAGCCTGCCCACTCGGCTGCTGTTGCTTCTCTCTGACTGTGACCTGAAGCTATTCTGCTTTTTTTTCTCTAAAGGATAATTTAAACCATACGCTGCCACGTTTCCAGACTCCACATTCCTTTCTAATCTCTGCACTTCAAAACTGACATGCTTCTCTCTGCTTCCAACTGTAACCAAGGCAAACTGGAAGGAATAGGAACCAAACTACTGAGATGTATTAATGCATAGAAACACGTTTTTACTCTGCGGCCAACATGAAAAATCAAGTAATCTGTTGCCAAAAGTGTTTAAAATAAATACGTCAGGTACAAATAGGAGCCCATGTCAATCATAAACCACGCCTGCAACAATTTAAAACCTATCCATTTAAACTACTGGGAAATGTTTTGTGCTTGATTTGACTTCAATTTTAACTCTTTTGTTACTTTTACAGGAATTCGTACATGAAACTGATGGTTATTGCAGTTCTGTCATTGACTGTGAGCTACCAGTAAGACACTCCAGCTTTAGAACTTTTTCCTTACACGTATAACATTTTACAATTTCACAAGAGAAACATTTCAAAGAAATAAGAAGAAGTTGAAATACTTTATTTATTCCTGTCCATCAACTTTATCACCCCTGTGGTTAGGATTTTGAATAATTGACTCTAAAAAATTCTACTTCCCACAAGCATGTGGGTAACCATGTTCTGGACATGTGCCCAGTGTTTTCTATTTCATTTAAACCTGTAACTCGTTTTAATAAGCTGAGCAGACAGGTTAACAATCAACAGCAAACTACAACTCTCAGCATTATCTTTCAAAAGAGCTGGGCAGAGTTTTAAAATATATTGACATGTTTCCTATAAAAATAGACTGTTCTTCTGTCTACTTATCACTTGTACAGAGCTCATTAAAGTTCCATACAAAATAAACAAACTATACTCCACTAGGAGGAGCATTCCTGCCCACACATTTGTTGTAAGGTCAAGGCTTATATAGTAAACTTGCTAGGGAATTAAATGGGATTTTTGAAGTTGTATTTTTAGACGCTGCGTTGGCTAAAAGAACTGACAAATAAAATGTCTTGCTGTCACTGAGATGGAAGGAGGTGTTAGTAAGTGTTTCTTGGCAGCAACGCTGTCTATCTCTGATAAATAAGGGTCTGGTGAATATAAAACTGACATATGAAGCCAGAGGGTGTCCCAATAAATTTGAAAAAGTATGGTCCCCCTGGCTGGAAGCGCACCCAGAGCATGAACCCCATATCCCCCACCTTCAACCCCTCACTGGTGAATCCTCTTGATATGTGCTATGATAGCTTTGTACCATCAAAATTCCAATGTAAATGATATGCAGCTAAGAATCCAAGGCAGACTGTAACGTGTGATTTTTTACTTTTAAAAAGTGTCTCTTGGCAGAGCCCCGAATATTTTGATAATCTTATTTATGAAGCCAATATTAATTTATAAAAATATATAATATATGCAATCTATTGTAGGGGCTATGGCAGCTAAAATGTATAGGTAAGGTTCATCTTTATATTCACACACATTCCCACTGTAATAATATGGATTTATGCTATGGTCAAGTGAAAGGTACTATTTTACCACAACAGAGAAAAAGTTCACGTTAATGGTCTTTCTGTACGTTGGAGCTTTCTGGATAGAGGGGTTTCCAGATGCTGTGATTCCATAAATGTATAAAGGTACCCCATTTTATCCTGATCTTCACTGATGGTTTATTTTTTATTTTATCATTACAAGAGAGAAATAATGCATACATTCTGTCCCTGTTTGTTTTTCACCTACTACTTCTGCATTGTATGCATGTGTAAGATCAATAATAATGGTGGAGATGAATGAATCGAGAACACTAATGGCTGCTGCTAAGGTGGAACTACCCTACTAAATCGGTTAGGAGAAAGTGCTGGCTTTCCAATTCAAGCTCGTATTTTACCCGGTCTTCTTTTGGTTTGTCCCCTTAAATGTATTTTAAAAGTGCATAAATCAGTGTGCCTTAATGTGGACAAAATCCTCTCATTTTCCTGTCTACGTAAAAAAAAGCAATACAAAGTTGCTAAAAAAAGATGAACTGAACTAATGGATAGAAGATACATGCAGCTGGCATCCAGTACTTTTCACTGAGGCGCAAGATCTTGCAAACATCACCAATTCAGTGCAAAGAAAAATGATTTAGTTACTTGCAGGGCCAGATTTACATAGCAGGCACCCCTAGGGGCAAATTCACTAAGCAGCTAAAATGCGCTAGCGGCGCCTTCGCCACACTTCGCCAGGGCGCCGCTAATTCACTAAAACCCAAAGTTGCGCTCAGGGAGGCGAACGGTAGCGAATTTGCGCTAGCGTTAATTCGTTAAGCAAAGTTACGCTAGCGATGCCTAAATTGCATACAGTGCCAAGTTAAAGTTGAATGGACGTATATATGTAGCAGCAAATACATTACACTACACAAGCCTGGGAAACCTTCATAAGATACAGTTGTTATTTTGCCCTACACATGTGCCCACTGTATAATTTAGGTGCAATATGTTAGGAAATGTAGGGGGGAAGGAGGGTACCCCCAGTTTTTCAGACTATCACCCTTAAAAGAGGAAAAGACGCCAGCGTTTTCTGGGACTTAGAAAAAATTTAAACTTTTTTTGAAGCAAGCCCTATCTACTCTATTGCACTTCGTCTGGTCTCAGTTGGCGAAGAGCAATAGAGTAGATAGGGCTTGCTTCAAAAAAAGTTTAAATTTTTTCTAAAAAAAAAATCCGCAAGTTAGTGAATTAGCGTAGTTATGTCCCTTCACCATAGCGCAACTTCGCCTGGCGTAAGGGTGCGAAGTAGCGCTAGAGTAGGTCCACTTCGCTAGCGAATTTACGCCAGTGCCCGTTAGTAAATCGGCTAAGTAACGAAATGATGTCACGCTGATGAATTTGCGCTAGCGTTAGCCACTTCGCGATTTAGTGAATTTGCCCCCTAGGCTCATCGTCGCCCCTGTTCCCTCCCCTTTTTCATTCAAATTGTCATCATTGGAACCGGAGCAATGGGGATTAGTAGACAGGAAATTTAAAAATGATTGTATCTACTGAGCATCCCCATGTTTTTGAACCAATGTGGGTATGGTTGGCCAGCATGCCACCCCCTAAAATCCTGCCGCCCTAGGCCCGGGCCTTGGTGGCCTTTCCACAAATCCGGGCCTGGTTACTTGTGAATCTGAGTATAATGTATTTGATTGGTAGGGACCTCAGACTCTAAGCTCCACTTGGGCAGGGAGTGATGTGAATGATGAGCAATCTCTGCAAAGCCCTGTGTAACAAACATGTTGGTGCTATATAAATAAAATATAATAATAAAGTTGATTTGCCTTCTGAGGGTTTTAGCAGCATACAAACTAGGGGCATCAGACTCATCTAATTTGTATAAAAGGTTAGAGTTCATTTTAGTGCAGTACAGCATTCCGCAGGACCTGCTGCCTCTTTAGGCAGACAATTAATCACATGATCAATAGAGCATATGATTAGCCTCTATTAGCTGATAGGAGGAGAAAATAAACAGCCATAAATTTGCTTTCTACAGAGCAAACCATGTGTGAGGAAGGTCACAGAATGGCCAAATAATGTCATGTTGTCTGCGGAGCCCATATGGGTAAAAAAAAAAAATTACATACATTTTCAAACATCTTACATACTTCTACCTGGACTAGTTTTTGGCAGGCTACTGAATTAGTATGATTCACTTTAAGCATTTACAGATTTCACACATAAAAGCTGTTTCAAATTAGAAACTGAATACAATATCTTTACTGTCACTTTACACATTCAAGCAACCAAATGTCAGAGTATTGTAATGTCCGTGGGTGGTCCTGCTCATCTTTATAAATGTATGCCTTAGCACTTTAGCACGTTCTGGGCAGTGAGAAATTAGCTTTGCATTCTGTACTGTTTGAACAGTTTGAGTTCTTCTTTAAATGCAGATTATGCTTGGGTCCTGGAGATACTCCCTGACTTCTACATCATATTCAGGGCCAATTGAAGGTACCAGTGGGCCCAGGCAAATATCTCATTAGAGGAACCCCATAACTGCCTAAAGAATTAAGTAATGTGACTACCCTCAATCCAGAGAACTTTATTATTATAACACAGGAAATAAAGACATGCAAGGTAATGTAATAAAAAGTCTTAAGTTTGCCCACATTTGGCATTCAATCAGATATTTGTTTTCAAACAACTGACCAGTAAATGCTACCTGCTGAGGTTATTGGTTACTAGGCAAGAGCTAATTTAAGACTATTTATTACAAAATCCTGTCTCTAGGGGGAAAAGTTGAAAAGGTAACAGATAATTTCCTGGTGGACCCTGGGTACTTACCCATTTATTAAATTGGCGCTACCTGTACTTAATTCCATGTGTTAGAAATTACATCCTCTTTTTCTCTCTTATATACACTGTTGCACTGCATTCTTCACACCTTTTCTTTGTACAACCTCAACTATTTAATCTAAGAAAAAATATTTATAATTTTAAAATGGCAACTCTTCTTAAAATATTTTTTGCATATTTATTAAAAATAATAATCATTTACAAGAGCATCTAATCCTACTGACTCATTTACAAGCTTTAGTGCATGGTGCCACCCTGGGTTTGTGTGCTTGACACCTTTAGGCCATTAGTATTATACGGACAACATGTGACCACTTACTGCACACTGCAGAAGAAAGTTGCCACTAAGCACACTAGGTGCAAAGTACTGTACTTTCTGTGTACCAAATGCAGGAATTAAGTGCCCCTTGCACCTTATTCTGCTGTTCTCTGCTCCTTGCACTGGAATTTTAATGCAGCACAATGCAAAAAGCATACAGTACCTGCGACTGCCACTATATGGGTGCTCTTTCTGTGGACCCACACAAAATGCAATATGTTTCAGAAATATATGAATAAAAAGAACTTTGCAAATGTATTACACATATTTCATTTGAATGTGTTAACTGCCACTGACTATGGACAGGTGAAAGGTTACACAGTTATGCCCACTGGTTGGAGACATATAAAAGACACAGTAAAGGCATTCTGTCTCTCTGTTTGCTTTGGAATGCGTGGGAATCCTAGAACAAGAACTGAAATATTTGCCACAAAAAGCCTTAATCACTCGGGCAGAACAAATATATTAGGCACCACCTCCCCCCCTCACGTGATGATTATTACTAACTTCAGGCCCAGTCTGGTGCTCCTCTTAGGTGATTGCCACCATATTTTTCACTCTCCTAGGGAACCCTCATGAGTATTGTGCAAACTTAAAAGCAAAAAGCAGAAGTGCTGCTTAATTTCATTTAGCTCACCTTCAGGATAACTTTTTTTTTTTTTTAATATTTAAATTTTTTTATTAGTTTTCATTGTAACAAAGAATAAGTGCAATAAATTACAATATGTGTTCAGCCATAAGTTTGTCCATGCCTGATTATTACGATGCATTCCATGTGGAACATTCAGGGGCGATCCACCAATGAGGCGAGTTGAGACACTCACCTCAGGTGGCAGCGCCCCCCTGGTTGCCAGGGGCGGCAAAAATGCCGCTCCTGGTAACTAAGAGCCGAATTTCCGTTTTTCAAACCGGAAATTCGGCTCTTCTAGTGCAGAGAGCGCTATTGCGCTCTCTGCACTAAGCGTCGTGGACCACCCCTGCCCTCTCCGGCGCTATAAAGGTTAGTGCCGTGGGGAGGGGTGGGGGCGGCTAAAGAAGGCCGCCTCAGGCGGCATTATAGCCAAAATCGCCCCTGGGAACATTCCCTACATCCGGTCATTTCCACAACCTCTCGGGTTATTCCGTTTCATTACTAATCTTGCAGCTGACATTTAGATAGGGTAGGAAGGATAGTTGGGGGGGAAGGGGGAAGAGAGAAGAAGAAAAACATACATAGAGAGAAATAGTTATTTTGACTTCAGCATATCATTACCAGATGACTTCTCATCTGTTACTTCGATCAAACAGTTCCAGACTCATTGGGGTCAGACCCTGATTGGGTTCTTTCCAGGTCCACTCAGGTCCAGTTCAATTTGGTTATCAGCGGTTGCCAACCAGGTAGTTTTGGCTTTTTCCAATTTGCTGCTAGGAGAGATCTTGCTGCTGTCAGGATGTGTGTAGATAGTTTATGGGATTGTTTGGAGTGTATGGCCCCAATGTTCATGCCTAGTAGAAATGTATGTGGGGTTGCCTGAATTGTGCTGCATAGAACCTCGGAGAGCAGAGATGCTACCATCTCCCAGAATTCTTGGGCCACTGTGCAGGACCACCATGTGTGTAAAAAGGACCCTAGTTCTCCGCATCCCCGAAAGCAGGTGGCATGTTCTGGATTTCCACTCAGTTTGCTAATGCGTGCTTCAGGATAACTTTTAACATGTTATTATAGTATTGTATATATTGTAATATATAATGTAATATGTTATAGAATGGACTATTTTAGCAACTTTTTAATTGGTCATAAACATGTTAATGTTATATTTTGTTATTCCTTGTAGTAAACAGAGCAAAATTGAAGAATGAAATTAAATCAAAACAAATCAGTAGTCTACTGAGAAGCTCTTTGTATAAACAAACCCCTCCCTTCTCCCAATTGCAACCTGTTAGGCTGTGAGAAAAGGAGCAGCTTATTATACAAAGGCTTTTTAGTGGATTGCTGATTTGGCTTGATTGTGCTCATAGAAGTCAGGAAATAGAATGTGACTGGTTTCAGTTTTATATTTTGCCCTGTTCATGATATGACAAAGAGCATACATATTTTCTAATTAAAACAATGGGCAAAATAGTATTTTCATTGCAAGTACATTAGATGGCATTATAGACAGATAACAGGGGGGGGGATCTTTTTTCCCATAAAAAAGATCAACAAACCAGAGGAACAAGCTTCCATTTGAAGTAGTGTAGGTGGTTCTTCACAGTGAGGGTGTGGAATGTCCTGCTGTTGTTATGATGGCAAATTCTATTAATTTCTATAAGAGTGATTTGGGTGATTTCTGGAACAAGCATAATATCCAAGTCTATTGTTATCTAAAGATCTACAGTTTTGTATAGACAGTGTTAAAAAATGGCCTTTAATATAAAACTGTCAACACTAATTTTAACTGAGAACAGACATTCCAGCAGATGATTTTAGATAACTCAATGTTAAATCTATGTTTGGAAGACATATAAAATCATGTTCAAAATACAAATAAACAACAGAAAATCACATCAGTTCTGATGTGACATCACACATCTTAATGAAAAAGACTACTTATTTACAGTTGTAGAGTTTATTGCCCTGGCCTGGTGAAATGTGACCTAATAAAAATGTTAAATGTGTCTAATGGTGAACTTTATTATCATTAAAGGGGTGGTATATCTTGAAGTTAACCTTAAGCATGATGTAGTGAGTAATATTTTGTAATTGGTCATCATTGTGTTCTATTATACGTGGTATTTGAGTTATTAAGCTTTTTTTATTGAACTGCTCTCCAGTTTGCAATTTCAGCAATGTGGTTGGTAGGGTCCTAATTACCCTAGCAACTATGCATTGATTTGAATAATAGACTAGAATAGGGCCTGAATAGAAAGTAATAGTAAGAAAGTAATAAAAAGTAGCAATAACAATACATTTGTACAGAGCATTAGTTTTTAGATGGTGTCACTGACCCCCATTTGATGGAAAGAGTCAAAAGAAGAAGGCTAATTATTAAAAACTATAAAAAGAAAGAAAAATGAAGGCCAGTGCTTAGAATTAGCCATTCTATAACATACTAAAAGCTAACTTAGAGGTGAACTCACTAGTCAGCATGACAAGTAAGTAGCACTATTGTAACCATGCACTAGTTACTCTACTACATAAAAAAGGTAAAAGGGTTAATTCAGTACTTGAGTATCTTCCAGAAAGAAAGCCCTTCAGATCTATGTGAGCCCTTGAGTGTGGAAGTGATTGAGGGTTGTGGGTTTGTAATTCAGAATTACTGGAGTGCTGCACATTTTTATGAGTACTTGAGCATGTGCAGAGATGACTCTTGCCATTTACAAATAAGCAGATTTTTTGGAGTGTCTGGTAGGAGAAGAATGGAGCCCTCATTTTCCAACCAGGTCTGTAAGTTGCTGTGAACTCAGATCACATCTGAAAATTTCCAGCATTTCTTAATTTCCCGACAGCAAGAGGAGAGACACGTACACTTGAACTCTGTTGACATTTCCTGTATGCCACAAACCTCTGCATGACTTATAGATCCCTGTGCATTTGTCTGGCACAGCAATCGCCGTTTATCAGATCCTATAGCCAGTGTTATCAGACAGTGGCAGAGGGGGAAGGGCTGATCCTGAAGTAACACTGGTTTGTCGTTTTACTGAAGCTGCAAAATCAGCACTTTCAATATAGCATAAACAAATTGACATCTGTGAAGCAGACACAGTAGAAGGTCAGCGCTAGCTTCAAAATAAGCAAACAACATTTTGAAATATCTTTAAAGCAATACTTCTGGATGGAGGGGAATAGCTACAAGCCATGTTAGGTTATAACCTTCCCACAGCATGCATATGCATAGTGGGTACATATTATTATTATTATTATTATTAACATGTATTTCTAAAATTCCAACATATTCTGCAGTGTTGTACAATAAATGGGTGTATACATTTAACATACAGGAAAACACACAAAAGCAATACAAGATGTAAAGAGGGCCGTGCCCAAAAGAGTTTACATAGAAAACATTCTTAAAGAAGCTTTTCACCTAACACTGTTTTCAGTTCAGTTGTTTTCAGATAATTCACCAGAAATAACTTTTTTCAATTACTTTCTATTTGTGATCATTTTTCTAAAATGATGTGTAAAGTTTCATTTTTAACTTCTTATGTCTTTCTGAAAAAACTCCGGGTGGAGGGGTCCCCGAAAACTGTTCTAAATGATACATTAGTGATTAGCTGATACATTTCAGTCCCTGCTGAGCTGAATTCCTGAGTATCATTACAGGCAGCTGTTAGAATTGATACAGTTGTTGCAAATATTCCAGAGCTGCTGCTGAGAAATGTATCAAGTAATGTAGCAAATTGTAACTGTTCAGAATCTGTACCTGGATTACTGCGTAGGGATGGGCGAATTTTTTTCGGCTTGTTTCAGGGGGAAAAAATTTTGGACGCCCATACGAAACAGGTCAAATTTGCCCAACCCTGTTACTGAGCTATCAGACTGAAACAACCGAGACAGGAACAAAAAAAATTGAAAGCAATTGTAAAAAGTCTTTATTTCTGGTGAACAATCTGAAAACAACCGGAAAAAGTGTTTGGAAGGTAAAAAAAAATCTTTCAAGAAACAATCATGTGGTGTGTAGGCATTGAGTGCAGATTTATCAGAAAGCAAATAATTACATTTATTAGTTAAATTACTCAGGGGGGCCCAAACACCAGCAGTATATCCTGACTGACCACCAGTTTTTTCAAGGAATTGTTCAGTATAAAAATAAAAACTGGGTAAATGTATAATATAATATGTATAAATGATATAGTTAGTTAGCCAAAAATGTAATGTATAAAGTCTGGAGTGACTGGATGTCTATAACCAGAACACTACTTCCTGCTTTTCAGAGACCTGGGGGGGGCACATGGGTCATTTCTGTTGCTTTTGAATCTGAGCTGAATGCTGAGGATCAATTACAAACTCACTGAACAGAAATGTACCATGTGGCCCCCCTTCAAGTCGCTGACTAACTCAGAGTTAGAGAACTGAAAAGCAAGCAGTTGGGTTCTGGCTATTATGTTAGACATATGCTCACTTCAGCCTTTATACATTACATTTTTGCCTAACTAACCAGGGCCGGATTTACCCTTCTTGCCCCCCTAGGCCCAGCTACTGTGCCGCCCCCCCCCCCCCCGCATTTTCTGGAAGCGAATCTTTATCCCAATCATTTATGCAAAATAAAATAACACAGACAATAAAATGGAAATAATTATGTATTAAACCATAAATAACTTTTAAATATATCCAATATGTATATTATACTTTTTAACCTACCACCAACTGTTGCAATAATTAGAAAATATAGGGCAATAACTTCTGCAACACCCACTGCTGAATGATTTCAGTTGCAGGCTTGCAGCAAGGGGCGGGCAGCCAGCCAAATTCACATTACACAAGACCGTCCTCTTGTTGTGTCCTGACTCCTGTGCTGTGCTGTTGCACTAGTCTGTGCACATGCAGATGAGGTGACGCGCTCCGCCTCTGCTCACGTCATGAGCTCAGTCACAGGCGCAGCACCCCCTCCCGCTCCCTCCCTACTTGTCAGGCTGAGGCTGGCTGGCGCAGAGTGACGCATGCGCAGCGCAGTCACGTCACGTGACGTGATGACGTCACTGCGCACAGCGTGCGCACACTGCCCGGAAGCATCAGCGATCATCTGCACCGCGGCGCGGCCACCACAGGCAGCTCAAAGACAGAGTAGAGCAGGAGCCAGGAGTGGCAGCAGCGGCCGCGGGGTACAAGTCATTCACAATACGCAAGCTGCTGAAGAGATGTTAAGGGCACCTGCTTGCCGCCCCTAACATCTTGCCGCCCTAGGCCCGGGCCTAGGGGGCCTTCCCCTAAATCCGGGCCTGTAACTAACTATATTAGAAACATGTATTATTTTGCACAGCCTATTTATTTACCTAGTTTTTATTTTTACACTGAACTGTTCCTTTAATCCAACTCTTTCCTTCTTCTTTTAAGACTGTAAATTGATTCCTTTAAATGGCAACCTCACTGAGCATTATATATATATATATATATATATATATATATATATATATATATATATATATATATATATATATATATATATATATATAGTGTGCAGGGGGGCCAGACCATGGGGTCTGCTTCCTCAGTAGTTGTAAAGAAATTCTTCCTTCTCAGTAGCTCTCCTACCTGCGGGAGGGGAGCAAGGGATGCAGGCGGGCTGGCAAATCTGGGCGGGTTGGAGAGTGGGCAAGTGAATTGCTGTGTGCCAGGCCACTCCGAAAATTGCTTTGCAGGGTGGGTCAGTGCCAACTAATTACACCAATGCTCTTAGTGCTGTACTACACTACACGTTTAGTGGGTTATTTGTTAAAGTCTGAATGCCAAAAACTAGAAAAATTTGATTCAATTTTACTAGAAAATCCGAATTTTTTGTGAAAAAATCCTCAAATTTTTCTGGATCGCGAAATCGTAAATCCAGCATATCAGACCTGCCGAGGTTGTATATAAGTCAATGGGAGAAGTCCCGAAGATATCCTGATCAGCGCTGGGTTTCATGCAGAAAGTTTTCGTGGTTTTCAGGCAAAAATCCGAAAAAAACTGATTTTTCTGGTGGTTAATCAAAAAAATTATTAGGATTTTCAGGACTTTTTTGAGTTTTTTCATGAACTGGAATTTTTCAGGGAAAATGTATTGATAAATAACGGGAAATAACCAGTGCGGATTTGGTCAAAGTATATTTTGGAAAATAATGAGATAAATTCGGATTTTGATAAATCACCCCCTTACTATCAGCAATTGTGCAGCACATGCAACAGAACAGCATATTATATACATACAGCATATTATACACATCCATGCAGCACATTGCACAGTCCCACACTGCCACTCTATTTTTTACTGTGATACAATCCATAGAAGCTAGTAGCTACTGGCAGCCTGCATATTTCATCAGCAGAACAACAGTTTAAAGGGGACCACTACCTTAGAATTCATGATTACTTTAAAGATAAAGTTTATGCAGCATGTCAGTTTTTTTTAAATGTGTTTTATTACTAGTGATTTTAAAATTATTTGTAAATATAACTGCAATTAATATTTATTATTCTATATGTTAATAGAACCAGCATATTCCTTAATGTCAGTGCTTTCAATTTTATCAGGAGCCAATTTACCTGGAGGAAAGATACACAGACACAGGGAGAACACAACCTAGGACCCCAGCAGTGTGGGGCCATACACTATTAGTTCAGCTCGTTTGGCTACCCACTAACGGCTGGGCGATATCGCGTGAATCAGAATGCTCGGCCCTGGGTCTGAACGATCAGATTACAATTCTGCGAATGGGCACCGACGGGTTGCAGGACCACATCAACTAGCCGATGCTGTTCTCAGAAGAAAAAAAATCAAACTTGCCGATTTTTGGCCTGTTATCAATCTGGAGGACCCATGGGGAGCCCCCACACATGGGCAGGTAAGCTGCCGAATCGATCTAAAGCACCGATATTGGCAGCTTTATTCTGCCCGTGTATGGCCACCTTAGGGCAGCAAGAAAACAGATCTGTCTGTTCCTTATTACACTATGCACTGCTCTTCCTGACTACATGTACTACTAAACTAGCATTACTACTGTATATACTCGAGTATAAGCCGACCCGAGTATAAGCCGAGGTACCTAATTTTACCTACGAAAACTGGGAAAACGTATTGACTCTAGTATAAGCCTAGACACAACTACAGCCCTGTCTCCCAGCAGCGCACATTCTGCCAAAGCGACCCCCCATGCGATCAACCGGACTTCTTTGCAAAGTTGATGGTGACAGAGAATTGCCAAATGGATTACTGTGTGCATTGTCCCACTGTCCCACTACCATGTGCAGAGGGTGCTGTTTGATATTGCCATCACTGTTAATCTTTCGTATAACCAACAGAGGGTGCTGTGTGATATTGCAGTCACTGTTAATCTTTCGTATAACCAACAGAGGGCGCTGTGTGATATTGCAGTCACTGTTATTCTTTCATATAACCAACAGAGGGCACTGTGTGATATTGCAGTCACTGCTATTCTTTCATATAACCAACAGAGGGCGCTGTGTGATATTGCAGTGACTGTTATTCTTCCATATAACCAACAGATGGCGCTGTGTGATATTGCAGTCACTGTTATTCTTTCATATAACCAACAGAGGGCGCACTGTTATTCTTTCATATAACCAACAGAGGGCATTGTGGGATATTGCAGTCTCTCCCCAAGTGAACTGTTGGTATAGGAATGATTAAAAGTGACTGCAATCTCAGCTACTTGGGTCGGGTACCGCTGACCCGAGTATAAGCCGAGGTAGACTTTTTCAGCACATTTTGGATGCTGAAAAACTCGGCTTATACTCGGGTATATACGGTACCTTTTCTGAAAAAAAAAATATTTCTTTCCTAATAATAACATTGTCATCAAGCATCATTTTTACCAGCCAGGGTTAGTGTCGGACTGGGCCGGTGGGAAACCGGGAAAAAACCTGGTGGGCGTGGCCCTCTTGGGTCCTCGCCAGCCCAGACCCGGTCCTAGATTGGCCCCTCAAACGGAAAAAAAGTTATGCGTCGCAGTATGGTCGCAGTTAACGCATGCGTACGGTGGGCCTGATGTTCGCGCATGCTCTCAGTGGGCCTGTCACGTGTGCTGCCATTCGCACACAGGCTTTTGAGCATGCGCATGGGGCCCAGAGGTTCAGAATCCGGTGGGCCCCAATTGCACCAGTCCGACCCTGGCCAGGGTAGTATACTAACAGCCTTATATTAAAAACAAAAAAACATTTTTTTATAATAACCTGCCCATTTAATTTGAAAATGTGCAACAGAATGATCATTTAAGGCAAGACTAGACCATCATTTGTAGTGCAGTCTCTAGAACTATAATTCCAAGCAACCCTCTAGTAGCTCTGAGGTGCCACTTTTTGTATAATAGTGCCCTGCCTTAAAGGAGAAGGAAAGCTGCTATGCTAAACAAATAGAAAGAGTTTCTAGAGCTGTTCACTCAGGTATGGTAAAGCATTCTGCAGAATAAATATAGATTTCTAGCTTGCACTATTGTGGCTAATCTATTGGCAATAAACTGCTTTGGTAGCTCTCCTTCTCTACTCTGAACCAGTGCAGGCAATTTGCAGTATGGGGTAAGCAACTAAAGTTACTGGACGGTCCCAAGCAAAAAAAGAGATTTTTTTATCAAGATTTTCAATCACAGCAACTTTCTTGTGTCAGTGTTAAATGACCGCAGGGTAGGTTTCACCTGAAAGTATTTGTTACTGAATTAGTACAGTTTGATCTATTGTGGTGGTTTTCATGGGGGTTCTCTATTTAGGGAAATAGCAACTGGTGGAATGTGTTATACAAATAATTTTCTGTCTACTCTTACTAGTCACAGCCTAGTGTAGGAATTTTGTACAATTTATCTTATAGTCAAGAGGAAACGAGACAATATGGTGAGTATATATTCCGATTTATAAAGCATAATTCCACAGTGATGTTCTACTGTGGGAAAATGAACATCTGTTAAAGGGGAAGCAAAAGTCCTGCTCTAAGAAAAATTATAATTGCAGATTATCTTACAATGAATCAGACTTGTTATTATAAGGAGATTTTCTGTAGGGGCCCTGGCTATGTGAGCGTGATCTTTATACTTATTCATGACCCCAGATCTGAAATCCTTAAATATTTTAATTTAGCAGACCAATTATATTTAATATCTGCAAGAGAGCAACTGCTCTTAATGAAATTATCATTATTACTACATATTACATATATACATATAAATATTATATATATATATATACATATTATATAGTAGGTCCTGAAAGCTAGGGACTTGGAGACAAGTTTTCAAGTTAAAATCTAGGCCCAATTTTGACAACCCCAGGAATTTTTTTCATCAACAAGGTTTGGTTCCCCAAACACATTTTACATGTGGCCAATATATATACAAAGGGTAGAGACTTTACACCTTAATGCATCTTTCTTAGAGGTCTAGTGTCCTATGTACAGCACTGGGGTCCAAGTATAATGAATTCAATGAAACTATATTTTAACTACTTTATAGCTGCATTGATGTCATTGCTGGGAATAAAAAGTGATGGCAGCCCCTACAATTTGCTTGTGGGTAGTTCTCCGTGTTTGGGCCGTCAATTGATCATTTTGCAAGACTGTTGTAGAATACAAAGGAATGCAGTTAGTTTCCCTGAATAAAAGACTTGTTGAGCAAGGAACCCTTTGAGGTTTTACTAGAGGCCCCTAGCCAACAAGAAACAGCGGTTGCTGCCCGCACATGAGATCACAAAAAACAAAAGTCAGGTAAGTAGGTTGAACAATGTGATTGCATGTTTTTGGGTTTTCCTTGCAAACTGGCCTGGTGTTAAAGCCTGATACATGAACTGGGTACTTCCTGTTAAAAACACATTCTTTACTGCAAAACCTTAGATCTAGAAATAATTACAGAATAGCATTTTTCAGCCTTGTGCAATGAGAGTGTGGGAAATAACAACATTGTCATGATATACATATAACATTTAAATTTGCCAGTGCAAATATAAATATTTGTTTCACTTAAAGAAAACAATCTGATTCAAGCTGTGGATTATTTCTGCTCAGAAATTCCCCTTAGTGGTACTAGAATGCACAGTGATTAAAAACTATGACAAGTTGTTATGTTTACTTTCCTTAATAAGATTTCTTTTTGAAATCTACATGAACTATATGGCTATTTATTCCAATGCCTGTTCTTTTGAACTATAGTGGTGCAAACAGTAGTAAATTGGTAATTCACTTGGAAAGTGAGAGGAGCAGAAAGGGTTATTAAGTGAATTTTATAAGTATTTGCTAAGTGAAGGCTTCATTCCTAATACACATTTTCTGTACAGATTATTAAAGCTATTACTTTAGGTCTAGGATGTTTACCTTCATACAGTGTCAGCAGAATGAGTATCTTCCTTGTAAAAGACAGTTAGTTGCATATGCAATAAGCAAATAGCCCTTGACATGATAGTTAATTACACAAACCGCTCAGTTCCACACATGAATGCTGTGCTAATGAAACCACTTTGTAAAATGGAAAAGTTCAAGAAGGCGTGTTTCAATAACATTAATTTATCAGCACCAATGATTTTATATTTCAAAATTACTCCTATTTATATTTTTACTTGCTGGTTTAAATTGAAACCAATGAATATGGTATAGAAGTTTTTTTTTAGTACAGGAACTTAGAACCTGTTATCCAGAATATTTGGGATTCCAATACCTTAAGCCTACTAAAAAATAATTTAAATGTTAAATAAGTATATATATATATATAAATATTTTTGCTCCAATAAAGATTACCTATATCTTCTGTTTTATTATTACGGGGAAAAAGGAAATTGTATTTAAAAATGTGAATTTTTTGATTAAAATGGAGCCTAAGGGAGACGGTCCTCCTGCAATTGGGACCTTTCTGGATAATGGGTTTCTGGATAACGAATCCCATACCTGTACTACAACTCACATGCAGTTTTGTTACTTTACTTAAACTCCTCTTTACTAATGATCTCCATTATGGAACAGAATTTCGGTATAAACTGCCACAGATGTTAATCCCAAAACTGACAAATCAATCATGAATTGTATATAACCACAAAAAAACATATTTTTCCAACCAAGGGACTATGCAAATTGTTCCATGAAACCACATTCATGTTTTATTGCAAAAATTCTTCAGACGTGTTGCTGCTCATAAATACAGACCAATGTGTTGTTCAAATTAACATATCAATCATGTCGAATGTTATTATATTATTTAGTTCTTGTAAAAAATATATAAAATATTAAAAATGAAACAAACACCTATAATTTTATTTTGCTTCTTTGAGAAAAATAATTTACACTTATGACAATGAATTTTATATTAAGTGGAAACAAAATCAGATTTCTGTTCCAGCTCTGAAACCAGTAATGGCATCCCACAAAAAAAAATCTAAATCAGTTTGAATTTCCATAAGTAAAAATAAAAACTACCTGAAGCAGAACTCAATTAACATTCTAAGGGTAACTGACTTATATTGAACATAGAATACATAGAAAACTCTAAGGGGCAAATTCACCAAGGGTCAAATATCGAGGGTTAATTAACACTCGATATTCGACTGGGAATTAAAATCCTTCGACTTCGAATATCGAAGTCGAAGGATTTTAGCGCAAATAGTGCGATCGAACGATCGAAGGAATAATCCTTCGATCAAACGATTAAATCCTTCGAATTGAACGATTCGAAGTATTTTCATCCAACGATCGAAGGATTATCCTTCGACCAAAAATTTAGGCAAGCCTATGGGGACCTTCCCCATAGGCTAACATTGGGTTCGGTAGGTTTTAGATGGCGAACTAGGGGGTTGAAGTTTTTTCTTAAAGAGACAGTACTTCGACTATCGAATGGTCGAATAGTCGAACGATTTTTAGTTTTAATCCTTCGACTCAAAGTCGTAGTCGAAGGTCGAAGTAGCCCATTCGATGGTCGAAGTAGCCCAAAAAACACTTCGAAATTCGACGTTTTTTCACTTCCTTCACTCGAGCTTGGCGAATTGGCCCCCAAATGTAAAAGCTGATCAAAATAGAATAATACAATGAAGAGATGTAAATTAAGGAGGTGATTTACCACAGCTCAGTAAAAACTATTTATTGCTACACTAGAAAGTTGAGTTAGGAAAATAATTGTCTGAATCCTTTCTCCAGCTTTGGAGAGCGAGAATTCAGACACGTGTTAATATAGATGAGTCTAAGAACCCATACAACCAACTTTCGGTCTACTGTTGTTGGTTATTTGACTTGAAGTAAAGGTTGCTCCGACTGCTGGTTTTCCCCTAAAACCTTGTAAAGACAAAAATCTAACTTCAAAAATTCCTGAAAAATTCACTCACTTTCAGTTCATTCCTAGGGAATTTTTAGAAGTGTATTTATCGATGGGTGAAAGTTCACCATCTGATAAAAACAAATATGTGGATGAGCTTTCCTGTGGTAAACTCTATTCTCACATTTTGTTAAATCTGCCCCAAAATTGAAGGTAGGTATGTTTAGAGGGTGAAGCCTAAAAGTCAGTGTGGTCTGTGAGAATAGGGTGTGGGTTATTGTGTGCACCACAACAGAAACAGACTGAGCCGGACTGGGGGGGCCCAGGGCCCACCGGGCCTGCAGCCTCAGTGGCCCCCACACCATCTCCCGGGTCCCACAGCCGCAGAGCCCCCTCTCATCCCAAGCCACCATATCTCAGCTGCAACTCACTTGCTCCCCCCTGAGTACCTTTTCTTGCATGTAGCGGCTGGGGTCAGGGAGGGAGGTAAGCAGCAGCAGTGCAGGGAGCGAGTCTGGGCTGCCAGGGCCCAAAAGTCTGACCCTGAACAGAAATGTATATAAACAAAGTAGAAAACTTATTTTTTTCCTTTCCTCTTTGAAGCTGTGTTCCCAATGTCAGCATTCATGAACAAATTGTGTGGGTTTTTACACTGTGGGGGTAATTTATAAACATTGGGCAAATTTGCACCTGGGTAACCCATAGCAACCAATGAATGATTAGCTTTTATTATTCAGCTGCAGGTTGAACACTGAAAACAATCATCTGATTGGTTGCCATGGGTTACTTCCCTGGAGCAAATTTGCCCAGTGTTAATGAGCCCCTCTGTGTGATTTTTTTTTGTCACACCTGTTTCAAAAACAATTAAAAGTTAACTATTGTGCACAAATGCAATAAATTATGGAGACCTCAACTTTAATCAGCAAATGTATCTTGGAATCTGGTTGACCAATTAAACACCATAATAAACTGCGGTTGCACGCTGAGGAAAAAAAAGAGAAAATCTGGAGGGCAACATATGCATAATCCAGATACATGGCATTTTGAACTATACTTTAAGGACAATTTTCTACAAAAGCACAGGAACCTGAAAATTATACAGGGATATCCTGCCTGGGAGAGATTTTTTTTTTTAAACTTTTAAAGCAAACATAGATAGAAAAAAATGCTAGTGCTCCCCAGCTCTAGCTGTGCAGCTGAATGAAAAGGTCTACAGGAAATTAAGAGCAGTGGTTGTGCTTTTTCTTGCCAAGATAGAATGCAAAAACAAAAGGACCTCTATTGTCTAAGACACTCTGACATTTGAACTCTGAACTACAAATTATTAAAATGCAGCGCACCTCATAACCGAAGCACTGCTGAGGTGGAAAAATGGGTATATATATATATCTATCAATGAATGTACAAAACTGTATCTGTTATCAACATTACTATACTGAATGGACATAGTAATCTTTAGCTGACATGCAACTGTTTTTTGCTGTTTCCGAACAAGAAATATCTGAGAGAGGTCTGAATGATTTGAGGTGCACAGCTTTGGTGATTTACTGACTACCAATATCAGTACCAAACACAAACAAAATGGCACACAAAAGGGGTTATTTATCAAAGGTCAGATTTTAGAGTTTTTTAGACCTTGAATGGTTTCTAATTTAAGAAAAAAATTTAATCAGTGAGTGCGGGATTAACAACCTGAAAACTGGAATGGATTGAGTTGATTCGCTCAAATTGATTGAGGTTTCGAGCAAAGCCCTCCAAAAAAATTCGAACATCATGAAAGCTAACATCTTCAAATGGTTCAAGGAACCACTGCTGTTGACTTCTACATAACCTCAACAGGTTTTAGATGGTGTATTGTTCCGTTTGAGCTATTTCCTGGTTTGGGGTACAGTAAATCTTGAAAAATGTGAGGTTTTTTTAAAAATGCAAAAAAAAATTTTTTATTTTAAACCCCAAAAAATAATTTTTTGAGTCAAAAATAACTTGAAAACTCGTATTTTTCATGGAAAACACAACTCGACCTTAATAAATCTGCCCCTAAAATGTGACAGCACATATTTCTGCCATATGCCCTGCAAGCTGCAACTTGAATAGCATCTGGAAGCACAAGAAACATCCCAGTTTCTGAATCTGTATACAGGCCCAAATGTGATTGCTTTCTGTACACAAACCAACTGAAACTTGTTTGAGCTATGCTTTCTTTCATATAAATGTAGGGGGTAAAGGTTTTGCTCATCTTTACATTAAGTAGTCTCCAGAAGGGTTACTCCAACCAAGGGACTTGATATAACGAGGAGAGCAAAAGTGTTAGTACCCCAGTTTACCACCAACCAGCGTTAAGCCCTCAAGTGGTCAGGTTCAAGGATACAGAGATCTGATGAAGAACACTGCTGTGACTCTAAGCTGAAGACTGGTTCAACTGTGAGTGCTACAGCTGGTGGTAACTAATGCTCTGCCAAATACTGTTAAAGGAAGCAATTATTTGAAGCATCTGTGTAGTGATTGTATTATGAAACATGTATGCACTCACAGGCTGATGCCGTGCCTGTAAGTGCACTTCTGGGAAGCAGCAGATGTGAGCACCTAGGCTTTCATCTTCCTGCATTTCTATACAGGTGGAGTAACAGGACTTTGTGCCACTAGCCTTCTTATGAACTCTTAAAACAATGGACATAGGACAGCCAGATCCTCTCAACTTCTCTTTCACCATATTCAATTTAGTGAGTAAAGGTTATCTCATGGTTTATCTCCATTCTCCATGACTTTTCACGTGATAAACATTTTTCTCACTGACTTGAATCCTAATGTGTCCTAATTGTCAGTGCAAAATGCAAAATTTCATCCATCCAAATACTATTCACAAAGTTGCATGCTTTTATAAACTTGGGTACTGCACTAAAACACTGTCTCTACATGAAAGCACAGAGTGCAAAAAAATAAGTTTCATTGACACAAATAAGTGTTTTTAGTAAGCACTACTTTAAGGAGGTATTACTTTATGTACCCTTTGCATGAAGTGCAAGAAATGCTAGAAATGCTAGAAATGAGCAATTCAATTACGGTTACCACCTGTCCGGTTTTCACCTGGACAGCCTGGTTTTTCTGAAGTTTTTCATTCCCACAATGATGCAGGAATTCTGGGAAATAATGCTGCATACTGGGTAATAACATTGCAATTTGCATTAATTTTTGCACTTTGAACATTGGACTTGCTTTAGTAAATGAGCTTTGATGTAAGTTATCTATATTATGCATATGTATCTTAACATACCATAAAGTCTTCTGGTTCTCTCAAACTACCTTTATTAAAATGGAGTTATGATTTTGGTTTGTGAAGTACATTACTCTGCTCAGAACATAAGACTTGAGGAAAAGGTTCTATCAGAAAAGTATCAGCCATACACGTTAGCTGGGAGCATTCCAAGACTCTACATCTGCTTGGAAAGTAGCCAAGCAAGAGATACAGTTACTCCATGAAGAGTACAAGAGCTTTCCCAGGACTCAGTCTCCTGAAAAATAACTTACTTTATTTCAGCATTAGCCTGAGCAGCCCTGTTAGTACATAAAGGGTGTCATTTAACCCCTTAAAATACTACAATGCATTATACACTCATTCTGCACAGAATATTAAGCAGCACTACTATTTTATTTAAATATAGTAGAAAAAGGAGTCACAACTTTGAAGTTTTGAGACAATTTGCAACTGGTCATTGGTGTCTTTTATTTGTTTTTGTTAAATATTTGCCTTTAAGTTCTGTTTTTGTTAAGGGTCAGGGCACACGGGTGTCACCCGGTGACAAATCTCCCCAAACTTTCCTCAACTTCGGGCAACTTCAGAAAACAAATCGCTCCAAGTGCCATACCGCCGCTGATTTACATTTTAGCCGGTGGGATTAGTCACCCCGAAGAAGAGGAGATTTGTCGCCGGGCAACTAATATCCCCGAATTTGCCTGTGTGCCCTGACCCTAAACCTAAAATGTAAAATTCTCCTCTGTTGTTGTGGTCACTGCCCAGACAACCAGAGACTAATTCTGCAACTATATTTATGTTTTTACTGTTATTGCTGCTCATAACTTAACTTTTCACTTCAGATTTTTTCCTATCCACCTCTTCCCCCGGAGGACGCCTTGGAGTACCAGGAAGTTGGGAAACTAAAGACTGGATAACTTGGGGTGTAACCATATACAGCAGTACTGAGGTCCAATGCCATGAGAAACAGAGAAAGAAGTTCAATAACTAAGAGAAATGATACAAGTAACTGTGCTTACAATGAAAATACAAACTAAAAGTAGAAATTGGCAGGCAGAGACACAATCCAGGATCATGCCAAAGAGTCGAGGTTGGTGGCAAAAATGGCAAGTTGAGGGACAGGCCAGGAGTCAGAACTGGGGGAATCCAAGAACAGGGCTAGGAGGGACACAGGGGTAAAGAACAAGGCAGGAAACTGGGACAGGACTATGAATCAGGAACAAGGAACCAGAAGGGGTCAATAGAACCCCCGGTACTGGAACATACAAACTAAAGATAACAAGATAACAAGAACCAGTAGCAAGATCACAGCAACAGCTTAAAGACCTGAGCAAGGTCAGGGGCAGGCTTATAAAGGGTCAGGATTGAATAATGAACTACAGATGGGGATAACGAGATGGGGGAGAGATGAAGCAGAAGGTAGGAGTATAATAGGTACAACAAGAATTCATAGCAAAACAACACCAAGGACCTTCAGTGGCACAACAGGTAAATAAGTATGAGTAGTTCTGCACAGAGTCCAGAGTTTGAAACCCAGTAAGTCCTGACACCACCTTACGGTCTGCCATCCAAACTGCTTGGTAGTTAGTACCATAGTTGTACCATAGAGAGCTGATCTACATGGAGTTAACATCTGTGTGTTTCTTTCAAAACATAAGGGTAGGTTAACAGGTACCTTGTGAAATTGATCCTAGTGTATGTGTCTACCTTAGAATATCAACACCAGTAGAGCAGCCACTGATTTTAATGATGAAAAAGCTCTGTGCTCTGTGTAAATGTTGGCTGAGTGTAAAAAAAAGGATAATAATAAACTTGAATATCACTGTCTACATAATACAGAAGTTAATTCCAAGCTGCCCCTCTACAAGGAAATGTGAAACAAGTGTTCCTGAAAACATAAAGATGCTTCTTACAGTACTTATTCCGCAAAAGAGTCTGATAGAAAGAGTCAACTGTTCATTTGTCAGCTCAGCAAAAACAATGTTCCTTACACCTTGTTACAACCTTGAAAAACACTAAAATTGATTAAGATATGAAAGGGGAGTATAGTGAAGTCCTCATTTCTCACACATAGGTTTACAGAAAATGAATTGATCACTGATGGTACTGACTTCCTTTAGGAGTAAAGTGTAAATAGTTACTTCAGTGTGTGTCTGAATAGTTTTATTAGCTATCTATTTAGTAAATGCACATTCCATGGCACTATATGCTGAGTATTAAGCAGTATTTTACTCATACAAACAATTTGAAAAGACCACAAATGCAGGGCTGCTTTATAATACTAGTGGATCCAATGTAAATGTCTCATTGGTGGCCCCCACGAACCTAAGAAATTGTATGCAACCCCTTGAAGTTGCATATGCATACTGTAAGTATATACAAGAGGTAGGTATCCCATATAGCACCCTAAATGAGTTATTTTTACACCCATTAATGAAATTAATTAGTAAATCAGATGTGTATATGAGTATGCAATGTGAGATACCACAAGTCATGATTACCGTCACGAAAAACAAACAAAAAATACACAAAAAACGTGAAAATTATATTTAGGTAAAAATAAAATGCCCTTATAAATAATTTTGCATTACTCAGATAATTACTTTTTTTTTTAAACCTACATATTGTAATAAAGTATATGTTATCTATTATCCAGAAAACTATTTTCCAGAAAAGTCTGGAATAAAACAATTCCTTTCCTTATAGTGTCTATTTAATCAGACTATATGACTCGTTTGCTTTTCCACTTCAATAATATCACAGTGTTCTGTATTTGATGAAGTAAGGAATAAATTAATGTTGATGACAAAACAATGCAGCGTTTCAGATAACTGAAAGACCCCTTATTCAGGATATTTCTTAAGCATTCCAGATAACAGATCTGTACACAAATTTAGACTGATGATCACTACTGCTTTTAAATTCAAATATGGTATACGACAAAAAGTTCTTCATGGTTTACCGTGGTACAATCCTGTTAGTGACTGTTTATTCTGATTATATGCGTGCATGCACATAAACAATAACACATTCAATTCAGCATGTGAAATTAAAGATAGGAATAAAATCACAGTAAAACATCTGACAAAGATCCAAAAGATACTATTTGCTCATTGTGTTTCTGAATATATGCTAACTGGCATGATCCAGGAAGCAGTTCTTTTAAATTGTACCACTACATTTAATGCCTCTCTTTCCCATGTACTTATCTTCATTCCAGGAATCCTTTTTGTTTTAAATTGGCTGCATTCATGTCTTAGCAACTCTACTTTAAATTCAATTGATAGGGTGTTTTAAAGATGGATGCTCTCTGGCTGAAGAGGCTTTGTGGGATGTTACCATGGCAATGTTACTAGGTACAGCTTAGAACAATTGATTTATACTTAGATTTTAAATACTTTGAAACCATAGCAGATTAAAGAGACTGCTCAAAATGAGTCTAGTGGGTAATTTAACTTCATATTTTGGTTTACATTATGTTCTAAGTTCATAAAGTATTCTTACTAGATAAACAGCCACATGTTCCATCTCATCTAAAGTAAGCTGTAAAGGTTAATTTGAGGGACAACCACTGGACTTACAAAGAAACTGTACAGAAAAAAAAGGGTTTGCAAAACGCACGAATCATATAGCCATCTACCACCTTTGTAGCCATCTACCATTTACCACGTTCTGTAGATGCACTCCAACAAAAGTTAGTCATAAATGTCTCCAGGAGAAACTGGTCACCACCTTATTGCTGAACTGCATGCCAACCATGATCCACATTACAGGCACTGAAGTGAAATCCACTATATGGATAATCATCCACTATAAAACTGGAAATACCAATTCTCTCTGTTGCAAGGAGCTTTATTGAAGATTAGAACAATGCTTAGCAGATACAATGACCTCTCTATAATGACATTCAAAGTTAAGAGAGGTAAAAATTGAATTTGGTTTTACCTGAAACACCCGTTCCACAATTTAGTACTATGTCGGTTGTTCTTTTAACAATTAAATTTCCTGCCAAAGGGACCCCTCAGATGTTGTAGCGTTTGGGCAAATTCATGGAACCTTTTCATAGGTTACAGTATTGCATCTCCTAAATAAGTAAACATTCATGTAATGCAACAAAGCCAATACTTGTGTTTTACCTTACATACTGTATGTACATTGTATATGAAACAGGCTTATGCAATAGGTTGGTGGGTAGGAACTGTAGTGTAAATGCAGCTGAAGGAACAGCAGCCCTCTGTAATAGGCAATAGATTTCTGAACAAACTGTTTGCTCCAACTCCCATCCCTAAAAATTATTTGAATTACCCTATTTGTAACCGGCCTTGGTTCGGGTTGAGGCATTTCTGTCACAATCTCTTCCAGCGCCTAGGCGCCCAGCGAATACCCGCTCTGCGCATCTAGTTCGGCACATTCTACAAACCTGCGTCCAATTGGATGCAGATTGTTCAAATGCCCTCTGCTATTGGTTCCCATCTTTGTCTATCTGGAGTTCTCTCTTCCATTGGTCATTTTGCCTTTAAATAGATTCTTCCCTTTCCCCTCCATGCCCAAGCTGGCTTCTGTTTATTCAGTTCCTGCCTAAGCATTGTACTTATTGTTATTCCGGTTTACGACTCCCGCTTACCTTCTGATTCCAATTCTGCCTAAAGCCCAATCCATGTTTGTTACTCTGGTTTTTGACTCCTGCCTGCTTATTGACTCTGATCCATGCTGCCTGTCCTGAACCTTGCCTGGCCTTACTTTGTTTCTGCTTTCCCCTTGTCAGTACTGCAAGTATTCTCAACGTGTCCATGTTCCCTGTTGGTTCTGCAGCAGAAAGTCAGTGGGCCCCATAAGGGCATAGGTGAAGACCAGGACCAACAGGGGTGACCTTGTGCAACAAAAGGTACTTACTAGCGGTCTCCCTGGGTTCCTTGTTAACTAGCATTACAGAAGGCTTGGGCCTAGATGGATCATACTGGGCCGACTATGTCTCTGGAGCACTTGGAGTCTCAGGAGGCACAGCAGATGCACCTCTCCCAGACTCTCCAGCATCTTTCTGCTCGACTTGATATTCTACAATTATCTCAGCAGATGCCATAACCCATGCATGTTCCCTCGTCCTTGCTTCCTCCTATTAATCCACAGTCTTTGGGAGAGGCTTCTGCCAAGTTACCCAAGATTTCAGCACCTCTTCATTATTGTGGTAATCCAGAGACTTGTCGGGGGGTTTTGAACCAGTGCAAGATCCATTTCGAACTTTCTCAATTTCCTAATGAAAAAGCTAAAGAAGCTTATGTCATCAGATTGTTGTATGATAAGGCCCTGGAATGGGCCTCTCCGCTTTGGGAGGAGGATTCCATGGTACATAACTCCGCTGCCTTTTTGTCTGCTTCGGAAGTGTCCCAACCCAAACCCGCAGGTCAGCGATTCTGAAGGTAAGCGTGATCGGGCGACCGGCGGGGCGGGTTACACTATTATTTTCCCAATTTTAATTTATAGATTGTTACCGGAAAAAAAAAATCTTTTATAAATTCTTACCTGTGTTAAAGGGGATACCAAGTAATGTACTAATAAGTATTACAGAATTCTAATTCCTTAGAATGTAGTGTCCTACATTCTAAGGAATTAGCAATTCTATTATAGCACATTTCTAAGTGAAGGCTGCTTGGCCTTCCATGCCTGCAATGTCACATACATTTCACTACACAGTAGAAAGACTGACCAGATCCTGTATAAAACTTTATAGTGTTAAATGAAAAAAGCAACAGTCTAACAAATTAAAATAATTAAGACAAACAACCCCATTCAAAACGCCAATATCTGTCTAGACATATGTATTATGTCCATTAAGAGTGGCCTGCATTTCTCTTAAGGACAAACATTTTCTCTCAGTTTCAGACAAATGGGGTTAAGCGTCTCAAGCTATTCTTTGTTGTTTTGACTTTGACGATTTATGCAAATCAAATGTTAATTAGAGTAATTGTAACTTAAATCATGCTTGTGTAAACCTCTCTTTTGGTGAAAACTGTGGGAATCGAGACAACTGGTACTTAAGGCAGCTGTACTAACTCAATCCTGAAAGCACAAAATTCCAAGATCACTTTCATGTCTTCACAATTGTTTTTTATGAGGTGATAAAATTTTTACAAATACCATCATTTTTGTGTTTTTATATATAAGTGACAGTCTGACATTTTACAACTGGCTTTTGGAAAACAAGAAATGAGCAATCTGGCTGTAACGGACATTTAATCCTGAATAGAAATTCAGATGCTAATGAGGTGAGAGAAGCTCAGAAAGTTTTGATAAATGCTGTACACATCTAACTAGCTGAAAATGTGGGCCAATAATCATACTGACTGCGTTTTGAGTAACACAGCATTTCTACCAGCTGGGAAAAAATATACAGAAGAGGGGAAAATATCTTGATGCCATCAAATCCCCACTGTTGTTATAAGAAAACATCACATCTCTTTGCCCCCCTGAAAAAAAGGCTGCTATAAATGTCTGGGAAGTGTGACCTACTATAATACAGCTGAATCTTTTAGATATCCACATATAAAACCAGTGTACAAGCACCCATGCATGCCTCCCAACATTATGGAAATAAAAAGAGGGACAAAATGTTTTTAAATTCTTTTAACAACGCCCATTTTCATGTCCACACCCCCTAATTACCATGTTCATTTTATAAAATTTAGTATGTTATGAAAGTCTGAACACATTTCTGTGATTTTTATGTTATTACAGTTTTGCTAATGAAGGTGAATTGCCCTTTAAACTGCAAGTTGCAGTTTCTCAGAGAGACTTGCTCATCTTAAATTGTTACAATTGCTTCTTCGCTTATCTTAAATTGTTACATAGGTATTGAAGTGCACCTGCTGAATGTTCTGGGCTCTCTGCCAAAAGCCAATTAAGTTTTAAAAGTGTTGTATCTTTTTCTGGCTGCAGGAGATCAAAGAGAAAGTCGGGACATTTCAGTAACAATCCAGGACTGAGCTGTCTAAATCGGGACAGTTGGGAAATATGCCCATGTTGCTACTAAAGGTGGCCATAGACGCAAAGATCCGCTCCGATCTTTCCCCGATATGCCACTAACGGGCATGGCTATATCGGGAGTAATCTAAACGTTCGGCACTATGGCCAAACGATCGGATTACGATGAGGGCGCAATGGGCTCCAGCGGGACGGTCGGGACAAAATCAAACTTGTCCGATCGACCAACGACTGATCTCCGCCGGACGAAAAATGACGGGTCTCTCCACCTTTATTGGCCTCCCATCTCCTCTCACTCTATACTAATACTACTGAATTCCTTCAGAGAGAATACTTCTTCAGTCTCTTTAGAAAACTCAAAGACTACCTTTTGGAGCACTTAGTATCCTCTAATTTGTGTCTCCTTCCTCTTGTCTCTTTGACGCCTAGAGCTTCTGCTACTGTACTTTTATATATTTGTATTTATTATTGTAATGACCCCTGTTTGGTCCATTAATTTATTGTTCTGCTGTACAGTGCTGTGTACATAAATCTTAATAAAAATATACATCTATACATAATATGATATGCCCATGTGGCCATACCTACATTTCTTCTATATAAAGATAACTTGAAGATGGAACATTGTTCCCCCTCTTTTGGCAGTGACTGGTCAAAATTGTTGCTGCAGGAAGAAACCTTTTAGATTAATTTCTCCAGTGAGTACTGTTAATTTGTGTCATTTCTTAGTTGTTAAATCTTGACTATGTATAAATGTAACGGTGGTGGGTGTATTTATGTGAAATTTAGAAGTATTTTTGAGGGGGGAGAAGTTTTGTAAGATTGTCAAACACTAGAACTGCTCTTCCTTCAGGGATATAGTAGATATTTGTTGGCTAATTAAAGCATAGCTTCTAAATACCTACCATCCAGAAGAGGAAAAGTTTACTGGAATGAACCAAAGTCATACTTTAAAAATGCTCTGCACTTCATCCTAATTATAGGATACTAAGAAAAATAACTAATGTTTAAAAAGAAGATTTAATACAGTCAGTTCCACTGATTGTTGTAACAAGGATGATTCAAAATACCCTAAAATAGGCTTCATATGATAGCATTTAATATTAGACTGTTTGTCTTAATGGGCAAATTTTCCAACAAAATTTAACACAGCATTTTAGCCAATTCACTCTTGAAAGATCCAAAGAGACGTCTCTTTGGATCTTGCAGCATTATAACTCTCAGCACTTGGGAACAGAACAGTCTGGTTGGCTGTCAAGTCAAAAGAATATTTCAACCACAGAGCTAGTCTTGCAACTTCCCAAACATTTCAGTTTTATTAAACATCATCATAAGCCCTCAACTCTTACAAAAGTATGAATGCATTTGCCAAAATAGTCCCTAATGCTGGACAAGTGTTCGCACTCCTGAGCTAAGGTAACATTTTAAAGGGCAAATTCAGTGGTTCACGATGTCTTTTTCTACAATTACTGATGTTTTCAGGTTGCCATACTTTACGCTCCCTTTAATCTAAATATGAATACACAGTATGCGATGCTTAAAAAAAACTGCTAGCAAACACTTTAGCGCTATTAGCATTTATTAATATGCTAGATCCTCAAAGAAACATAAGCTACATATTTAATGTTAGGAGTATCTTCCCCTTGTTTATATTTATTCTCAATCAGTGATCATCTCACGCAACATAAAATGGCAAAGCACTGAACAAGGTTGTCTTAAATGAGATAAAGTTTAACATTTTAAAATGAAGTCCAGAATAAAAAGACACTGGAAGCCTCAGTGGTACAATTAAAAGAAAAAGAATGAAGCCTTTATTCAAGACAGATAATACCCAACATATGGAAAACACAGGATTATTTGGAGGATAATGCCAGTCTTAATAAACTACTCCAAAAGAATACTCCACCATCTGCAATTGTAATATCGAATGGTATGGACAGCTCAAAAGCAGTAGCAGATCTATACATCCACAAGCTCGGGGGGCAAAAATTGCTGGGCCCCATGAAGGAAAGCAGGCTCAGGTCTATCCCAGTAGTTACACCTGTGTGAAAGAATAATTTCAGGAGCAGAATTTTCATTTGTAATCAACAACCAGTGATAGTCGCCACTTACAATCCTTTATTGAATTAGACAATTTTCCATTTCTGTGAAAAGTCTTGAAAAGTTTTTATGAACGTGAAAAGATACTTCTTTTAATGGAAAAAAATGAGCCTTGAAACATCTGCTCCATCCTAGGAATACCAAAAAGTGCAATGCAAGGTTTTGGCTGTAGGGTTCCCACAGCACTCTGCATCAATGTCGCAGATGTAGCAAAGGAATCAGGCACACAAGTCACTTTCTCGCCGAGCACAAGAAATGACATCTACAGGGCTTATAGAATTTTCAATGCAATTGTTTCAGGCACACCTCCTCCTGGTGACCACAATGACACTGGGAAAAAACACAAAATTGTGGGTAAAAAATATGGTGACTGAGTTTGGAAGTGCACTTTGCCCACTGTCTGTGGTAAGTAAATAAATAAACTCTTAAGGCTATAAATTCAGTATTTTCAGTAGCATGACTACAATACAGCACACCTACAGGGGAAGGGGGGGGGGGACAAAGTGGCCTGACAGCAGCACAATGAATGTGTAGTGAATTGGTAAAGCTGCATGGGGATTGGATAAGCTGGAGTTAACCAATACCTGAGCAGCTCAACCGGGACTTAAACCAATAAGGGAAGAGAATGCGGATACTGTACAGAAGAAGCAGCCATCTGAGCTCCCACCCTCCCTTCTGAAGTCGGCAGCTCAACGAAAACAGGGAGCCCGGCTAATCAAGTAATCGAGACCCACTTTAAGACCAAAAACCCTCCGGGCCCCAGACAAAACTCCACCCTGTCCCCCCCCCATGGTGGTCCTGGGTACAGAACCCCAAAACATGGTGTGCAGTATTTCTACTCTACTTATTTGTAGAGAATTTCCTTAAAATACATGTATGTTCCTTTTATGCGACACATGAAAACTAGTGTTGCCAATTATTGCTCCCTGTTGAGTCTATCAGGCAAGAAATCAATTATAATTCATGAAGAAATGCCCCACATAAAATGAAATGAAGGTGTGAATGTGAAACATTCTGCATTATTATCTAAAGAAAAATTGGCAAATGCATAGTTATATATATAGTAGTACAATCACTTGGAATTTTAAAATATATCAATATTATAAAAAGGTTTGCCATATATATGCCCTCATTTTTTCATTCTCTTTCTCACCATGTAAATGTTCATAGTGATTCACAATTATTATTTAGTCCTTTATAGACTGAATTTCCCAGACATTTTTACCCTTCAGTTGGCAGTATTTATTATTCAACATTTTATGTGAAGAAATTCCAACTCTGTAAAATGAGCAAGAGGAGAAATGTGTGATGTGGCTCTGAAATGGCCATTTAGCCAAATTGCATACCTGTGCTGTGTCAGCTATATAGCAGATTCATCTCATTCCATTGGTCTAATGGATAGCAATTGAATTTAATTAGCAAAACTACTTTGACTTAGCCTCATGCCGTGCTAAATGTAATGAAATATTTCTTCTTCTCTTTACCCAATAACTGTGGAAGGACCTTTAGCGCATTCCATCGTTGGAATATTAAACATTATTGAACGCAGTTTATATAGCAGCGTAGTTACCTCTGTATTTACTATTATTTCAGAATTGTTACAATATCCTATAACCCAAAAGAGAATTAAAATGATGATTTCAATGTTAAACACTGTATAGATTCAATTACCAGAATGTCTCCATTAAAAGCACTTTTATAGTATGAATAAAATGCAAATCCTCTTTGTGGATCAATACTAAAACATAATTCCATACTTCACTGTGGAAAAAAAGAAGTCAGCAGCTATAAATTATTTTCCTCTTAGAGTGAAAGAATCAAGTTTCTTTAAAAGTCATTCATATAGCCTCCTCTCTTTACATTGTATATTTTTAAAGGACCCTAAACTTTCGTTGACCTAGGTTATTAAATTTCTAGAAAAGTAATATTGCTGTAAGGGAGGCCAAGTTACTGCGCCAATTAATAAGCATAAACATTACACTGTTATATACTGCTCTCCTTGACTATTACTATAAATCAGTCTCAGAGAGACTGCAGTGATTGGGGGTATATACTGTATATCTTAAATAAATAGTAAAAATTAGAAGGTGCAAATTACTCTTAAAGGGCACCTGACACCCTAAGAAATTATTCCAAATGCCTTTCTATTGAGTTTATTAGACAAAATTGACATATGAGATTTATAAATACAGGTTCACCAGGTATGAATGTGTTCATTAAAAAAAACCAATTTGGGTTTCATGTCCTTTTTGCAAAGGACTGTTATTTCATTTTATTATTTATATACAGCTTTGACCTGTAACATCCCTTCTGTGCATATTTATAAGTATGCATACAACAATGCATACAACAATTTTATACTTGCCAACATTTGAAAAGCAGAAGAGGGACAAAAAGTTCTGGCATGCTTAGCGAGGTGAAACATTTTTCACCATGCTCATTTTGTGGCCACACCCCCATTCTGTGGCCACACCCCCTAAATACCACATCTATTTTACAAAATTTGGCAGGTTATGGAAAGTTTGAGCACATTTCTGGAGTTTTAGGTACAAGGGGGGTTTATGTGTTATTACATATTATTATCACATTTACATTACATTTATGTGTTATTACATATTAGGACTGTCCCGTGAAAAACAAGAGAGTTGGGAGGTATGCAATTTATTTTTAAGGTTACAGATCCTGGGAATAGTGTGATTACTGGTTCAGGAACAAATCAGATTACTATGTTAGGATCATTATTATTATTTTTCATATTTTATTCACATGTTGTTGGCCCATTGGGTTTTTATTTGTCTTCCCCAGGCTAAATAACATCTATATAAGGATTAAATTAATGGGCTTTTCTCTATTAACCTCAGTTACTATGTTGCTATATAACATGAGTGGACAATGACATGCTGTCCGATTGAACAGAATTGCTCTCCATCGATCACAATAAAACTGACCCATCTTGTGAAGGATGAACAATCTTTGTAAATGTAAATGTACTGGCACTACATAAATAATAAAGGCTAATAATTACAATAATGTTTAGGTAAAAAAAACTTGTACTATTCTATTGAGTTTGTACTGTTTAAATTCTATAAGAGATGCTGTAAAGGAGAACTAAACCCTAAAAATGAATATGGCTAAAAATGCCATATTCGATATACAGTACTAAACTTATTGCACCAGCTAAAAGTTTCAGCAATGATCCAGGACTTCAAACTTGTCACAGGGGGTCACCATCTTGAAAAAGTGGCTGCAACACTCAGTGGGCTCTGAGCAGCTGTTGAGAAGCTAAGCTTAGAGGTCGCTCAAAATATCAAGCAGAAAATAAGGTTGGCCTGTAATATCAGTTGAAGCTACAAGGTTGATTATTAAATTCTGATGCTAGTTGTACTGGTTTCTGTGCTGTAATGTAGTAATTATCTGTATTAATTACTCAGTAAGTGACAGCAGTACAGTGCATGTGCAATCAATCAGCAGAAAAGAAGATGGGGAGTTACTGGGGCACATTTAGAGGCATTTACTGATAAAGGTCTGTGGTTGCCTTACAGAAGCCCAGAACATAACGTACAACATTTATAGCTACTTCTTTAGCTAAGCTTTTGTTCTGCCGATTCAGACTCACCTGACTGATATCTTGCAGAAAATCGGTCAGATGTCTATATGATGTATGACCACTTTAGCTCAGAAAACTTTCAGGCATTTGTTCTTGAAGGGTGCAGATACAGTGGTGCAGGTTAATCAAATGCCTTATTAGTTAATTTAACGTACAGAAAAGAAATCTGCATCTTTAAAGTGGTAGTTCACCTTTAGTTTTTTTAGTCTGATGTAGAGAAGATTATTCTGAGACAATTTGCTTGGTTTCCATTTTTTATTATTTGGGGTTTTTGAGTTATTAAACTTTTCATTCAGCAGCTCTCCAGTCTGCAGTTTCAGCAAGCTGGTTGCTAGGGTCCTAATTAACCTCGCAATCATGCATTGATTTGTATAAGAAACTAGAATATGAATAGGAGAGGCCTGAATAGAAGGATGAGTAATAAAAAGTAGCAATAACAATAAATGTGTAGCCTTACAGGCCATTTGTTTTTAGATGGGGTCAGTGATCCCCTTATATGTAAGTTGGAAAAGAGTCAGAAGAACAAAGCAAATAAATAAAAATTAATGAAAAAATAATGAAAACCAATTGAAAAAGTTGATTGGAATTGGCAATTCTATATCATGCTAAAAGTTAACTTAAAGATGAACCACCCCTTTCTAAGAATTGAACCATTGTGGACTGCATAATTTTGTCTAGATTCACACTTCTCTATTCTATGTTCTCAAATTAATCTCTAACAATGCACAGAAATGGTGGCTAAGAATTTATTCTTCTCCAAAAAGACATTTGTTAAGGTTTCTGTCACCTTGCACTACATTAGTTTGTGTATCTGTAATTCCCATTAGACGGCATTAGGTGAAAATATCAAACCTTACTATGCTTGGGCTTATGGTATTAAATAGAGAGACCAAAGGAATGAAACTAACTGGTGCACCCTAGAGGTTTAGAATATGGCTTAAAACAACCATTAAAATAGGATGCTGTTCATTATCTACTCTACATTATATTTACAGTTAAAAATGAATACATTAACTAATGCACACGGCAGTTATCTGCTGTTACGGTGGAATGTCCTTATCACACAACAGAACACTAGCAGTACTCAGGGGAATAGAGGGTCTTTTGTTGCAGGTCATTCTCAAGGTCAGAGTCAGACAAGGACTGCTGTGATTGAAGCACGCTTCCTTGTAAGATCAATGTCTTTTCAATATTTTAGCTTCAAGTCTATACTCACCACAGTTTTGGACAAATAATATATCTAAGTTCACAGCAGTAAGCTGACTAACAACAATACAATATTATATTATTCTTAACCCATGCAGTGCTAGATCATTCCTTCAATGCACTCTTAATAAATGGAATGGCATCTTTCTTTGCAGTGAAGTTGTTATATCTATCAAACAACACTGTCGGTATTTGTAACTGTTATGGAATAAATGTCTGATGTTCTGATGTTTCGATTCTACTAATGCTCTCTCCGAAGACAAAATAAGGATGTCCTAACAGATCAAACATTGCAATTCTCCTCAAGGCTTATCGTGGCTATAGGAAAGGCACAGTAGAAACAAAAGCTAAACACAACCAAAATTCCATTTGAAATAGCAGAGATCAGGTAAAAAAATGATGTAACAAAAAAGTTGCATGTTATTTAAAAGATGAAGCCAAGAAAAGTTTTTAATGACTATGAACAGATATAATATGTAAAAAAAAATGTTCATAATATCAGATAATTAAGATTTCCATTCTATTCTTTAAAATAAACAGTTTACATCCTATTCAACTTAAATTAATACATTATTATATTGGTATCGTAAACTCTCCAATAGCATAACCACATACAATGAACAGAGCAACAATACCTATGAACATATGAAAAGAAGGTCCATAGCCAAAGTGGTTATTTAAATCTAGTTTTCCTATAATCAACCATCAGTCAAGGAAGACATCCTTGTGTAGAACTGCTCATTCTGACTGCCCAACCAAAGTTTCAGAATAGTCCTACTGTCCTAGTCAGATTGCCTAGCCAGATCTCAATATTATGCCTCCCAACTGTCCTGTTTTTTGTGGGACAGTTCCGATTTTGACAGCTTGCAGTCCCGGATTGTTCCTGAAATGTCCGGAGTTTCTGTTTGATCTCCTACACTCCAGAAAAAGATAAAAGTTTCTACAACTAAATTAAACAAGAGGCTTTTTGGCAGAGAGCCAGAAAACTCAGCACCTGCAATTAGATTTGTAACAATTAAGTAAAGATACAATTGTAACTTTTAAGATAAGCAGGTCTCTTGAGATAACTGAGTCCATTACAGTTTAAAGTGCAATTCACCTTTATTAGCAAAACTGTAACAACACATAAAACATGGCCCTAAAACCCATAGACTTTCCATAACCTGCCAAATTTTGTAAAATGGACATGGTATTTAGGGGAGGGGGGGTGGCCACAAAATGGACACAATCAAAAATGTCTCCCCGTGCTATGCTCTCCAGAACTTTTTCTCCCTATTTCTGACTTTAAATGTTGGGAGATATGCAATGCTTACTTAAATTAATGTATGTAAGATCTGCAACATCAGATTTAACTGGCCTCATACTTATTTTGTATACTTATTTAAGGCAATAGGAACAGTATAGAGAGGTGTTCCCAGTAAGATGAACACCCCCCCCCCCTTAAGGGGCATTAGATGTTTTAGATTTATAGAATTATAAAATAGTATCTATTTTTGCAGAGTTAAACAAAGACAACCAGTTCTGAGACAAAGCAGATTGAAGCTCATTTCCAAAAAAAACATTTAGACATTTTCTATGTTACTTCGGTCAGGGAAAGCCTTCATGACTTTCTCATCAACTTTCCCTCAAAAACAAAAATAAAACCAAATCAAGCAATTGTAGCCACTTGGTTGGTATTTTATCAGCCTGGCCAGAGAAAAATATAATACTGATAGTAAAAATCTTTTGTTTCCAGAAACAAATTGCTAACCTACCAGTAAAGTACAACCCCACACCCTGTGAACAGTATACATAATAGGGACCTAAGATCATAAGCTTCACTATGGCGGTGACTGATGTCAATTATCTATAAACCCTGTAAAGCTCTGTAGAATATGTTGGTCCGATATAAATAGAAGAAGAATGTAAGAACATCAGCACTTTAGTCTTAGCACAACTAAATCCCCCGATACTGTCAGAGCTGTAGTTAAAAACTACAGATTGGGTGTCATTCAATGCATAATATACCAGTTTACAAAACAAAGAAATTTAAAAACCACAAACATCTAAACTGCTCACCCTGCATACCCTATTCACCATAGCATAAATGTATCAATCTTAGTAAACATTACAATGACCATCAGAATAAAAACGTACAGACACATATTTATTCATGTTATTTGTAACACTCACCATGAGCAAAAGCTTCAAGATCTACAAAACAATAATGATTACTTTTTGTAAAAGTAGAGGAATATGACAAAAGCAATAAAGAAAGCTTCCCACTGAATTTGATTTGCTATGGGAAATAGTAGTGTAAATTGAACTGATTACTGCAGCTCAAATACAAGATCCTCGTTGGGCATTTTATTCCATAAAAGGAAAAATTAGCAGATCTATTTTCAGAATAAAGGGCATACTAGCCTTCCTGTTAAGGAGCAAAAGTATACTGCAAAAAAAAAAAAAAAAGAACAATTTGAGTAATCTCGTGTCTGATAATTGCCCCCCAATTTCTTGTAAAGAGAATCAATAACTAATCTAATTTATTAAAGGAGAAGGAAAGTCGTTTACCACTTGGGGGTGCCAAATGTTAGGTTGGTGCTTTTATCAGCAGAAAACTGCACCGGCCCAGGATTTTTCCAGCGAGCATGAGGTTTAGGCATAAATTACATAAAGGTTGATAGCAGAACACTGGATAACAGATCATATGAAGGAACACAAGGCCTGCAATTCTTCATCAATACTTTTTAAGAGGTGTGATAAAATCACCTGATGAGATCTGTTACATGTAACTCTTATCACCCACATAAGAGTACCTACACCAGCTAGCACATTCGCCTGCCTGCTGTAGACACTACAGCTACTAGGTGAAGACAGAAGGTAAAACAAATACAATATAGAGATGTTGAATCAGCAAATAAGTAGGTATAGTGGGAGACGGAGAGGACAGAATGCTTGCTGCACATGGGATAAACTGAAGAGATGGGTGGGAGCAATAGAAAAAATTGCTGCAACTGACTAAAGCCATACACACAGGGTCGTTTTTATATTAAGGCCCCCTCGGGGTGCCTAGGGCGGCAAGGTTTTGGGGGCGGTCCTCGGGGTGCCTGTTTTTTACGGTTTTTTTTGTAATTTTTTTTTTGGCCCCTGGGCCAACAATCGAGTCATAACAGGCCAGAGAGGAGAGGACTGCATCAACATGCTGACGTAGCCCTCATCCATGGCATTTTCAAACCTGCCTGATAGATATTTTTGTTATTTTTGTTAGGTATCTGTAGATGGGATGGTGGGAGAAGGTGACACCAGAATAGGGTTGCTGGAAAGGAAAAAGCAACCCATCAATGATCTGTACTTAAATTCTTAACTATCCAGTGGAAGCATGGGAGAGTAGATCAGTGGCAGAAGGGATGCAAGAATGTACAAGAAGAACAGTTGCTTGTGAGAATGGTAGAAGAGTTAATGAAAGGGATAACATACGGGATAGTGAGGAAACAGAACAGCACAAAGTACTAAAAAATACTATCTTTTTAATGAATGCATTTGGTGGAAACAATTGAGAAAGTATAGCTGCTGGTATGTCAGATAAACATTTGTGTATCTCTGCTCCCATGTTTTACAGATAAATGTACAGAGTGGGGACTACAGATGGCCTCAGAGCTTGGTTTAATGAGTAAGAGTCCCTTGCCACAAGCCAAAAAGCTGCCAGGCAGACACCATTCAAGTATTATCTCACTACAGAGAACAGACACTAATGTTGCTTTAAGAGACAGTCATTTTTTAGCCCTTTTACATGGCTCAGCCATGCATTTCTTTCTTCCAACCTCTATTCCCACCATCTGCATACACTTTCACAACAAACCATCACAGCTGTCTTGTTTCACTCTCAAATACACACTCCCTCTTTTATATGTTCAAACAGTCTCAAATATCAAAAATATGCACTTCCTTTTATGCACTCTACAAAAGTAAATATTCCATGCAAATTACTAGGCCTTTGTACTTTTCGACTGTAAGCTCTTTTGAGCAGGCCCTTCTTGTATTGGTTATTGGTCATATTTTGGCATGTATGTTTATGTATACACCAATCTATTGTACACAGCTGTGTTATTATATAATAATAATAATAATAATAATAATAATAATGATAGTCCTCCTTAACACAGAATACCTTCTTCAAGACAGCACATGTAAGAAAAAAATCATATTTCAATGGTCTGGAATACAAAAAATGGATTCAGTGTACATTCACTGCAGAACAACACTTCCCTGCTCTATGTTTCTGATTAATTTGTCATTTTAATGTCTGATCTAATATCTTGCAAAAGATCTACACATGATGTTGCCAAAATAGTCAGTGGATTCTTGTTGTAATTGCACAGACAACATGCGCATCTACATTTTTTTTTCTGCTCTGACCAAGCCAGTCGGTCAAAATAGTTTGTTTGATCAGTCTTTCTCAGTGCCATGCTATGTGAACTGTTTATGTTGTAAGGCTGTAAAACATACTGCAATCTTATGTCAACTGTTCCAAAATCCCGGCAATTAAAAGTATCTGATTTAAAGGGGTGGTTCCCCTTTTACACAAATTTTTAGCATGTTATTGCCAATTCTAAGCAACTTTTATTTTGGTTTTTATTATTTATTTTTTTAAAGTTTTTCATTATTTGCCTTTTTCTTCTGTCCAGCTTTTAACTGGGGGTCACTGACCCCATCTAAAAAACAAATGCTCTGTAAGGCTACAGATTTATTGTTATTGGCACTTTTAGTATTCATCTTTCTATTCAAGCCTCTCCTATTCATATTCCACTCTCTTATTCAAATTAATGCATGGTTGCTAGGGTAATTTGTACCTTAGCAACAAGATTGCAAAAATTGCAAACTGGAGAGCTGCAGGATAAAAACCTAAATAACTTAAAATGTAAAACTAATAAAACATTTAAACCAATTACAAATTGTTTCAGAATATCACTCCCTATGTCATACTAAAAGTTAACTCAATGGTGCAGAACCCCTTCCATACTAGAAAACTTTATCAACTTTAAAAAAAAGGATCCAACTAATTGTAAGCCAATGTAAATGTAATTCTGTTATAGAAACATATATTGCATAGAATGAAAGATGAACCACTTTGTTTTAAAACATTAACACAGTTTTACATTCATTATTAAACTCTTTTTAATATCCATCCACTCACACACTTTATACGATTTGCTATTTCTGACACTTTCGAAGATAAAACTGGACAACTATAAAATCTATTAAAAGTGATAGGTATGGATGATGATTTTTTGTTTTTATTTCCATGTCAATGGGCCTTCCTAAGGTGGAACCCTAAGATAACTGTTATCTTATTTTGACATCAAATAATGAGTATTGTGTATTTTTCCTAACATTTCAAAATATAAGGCATGCTAACCAGGTTTAAGATTAAAAGTGATAAGTAGTATTACTTTCCTACTTTCTAAACAGATTATCCATCATAATAATGCACTTTTGCATGCCTGAGTTCTGCCTCTTATTATAACTGCCCAACTTCAAACCCTCATGCAGCTCATTTTTGCTGCCAGCGACAGAAGCATCATGTGATTCCATATAATCTTCATGAAACACAGTTTGATCCAATTGGTAAAGGTAAAGATACTTTCCAATGTAAAACCTGGTAAGATTGGTAAAATGGAAATGGTATTGCATGAAGATGAATGGAGATGATATTGTATAAGTGATCCGATTTGGCCATTATTAGAAAATGTTTGGATACTTGCCGCCACAATACATGGTATCTATTAAGGGGTGCAATTGCCATAATAAAACAATACACAGCACAACTATCCAGATGGATACTTGCCGCCACAATACATGGTATTCATTAAGGGGTGCAATTGCCATAATAAAACAATACACAGCACAACTATCCAGATGGATACTTGACGCCACAATACATGGTATCTATTAAGGGTTGCAATTGCCATAGTAAAACAATACACAGCACAACTAGCCAGATGAATCACTTTGAATACATGGATATGTATGAGGTCTATGTGCACGTATCTTCAGTAAGTTGCACCCATCGTCTTTATATCATGCTCCACCAACTATGCTCAGCACATTACACAATGAGTTTACAATTAAGCTGTATGGTAACCTGTAATACCCCGAGCATCATGCCCGGGGAAAACGACAACCCTTAAAAAAAGTTTGTACTCCTATAGGCATTTTTAGAACTTGAAATGTGAAAAAAAGCACAATACTAGCATTGCCGTGACGATATTTCCCCGGCAGGCTCCTAACAATAGCGATGTTGTTGGGCAGCAATCAACTACAAAGAGCTCTTTCTCAAAAGTTACTTGAAACTGGCTCTCTCTAACAGAAAAACTGCAACGCTGCTGCCTAAAACAAAATGAGAGCTTCATCCTATTTCAACATTAGCTGCGTTCAGGGAATGTCCAGTGGTCTGGTATTTGCAGACGTAACCCGCATGCTTTGTAGATTTTATATTTTTAAAATGTGACTTTTATGGTTGCAGGTCTAGAGTTTAATGTGAATTTTGGGGAGATTTCTATAGACATGTTTGTAAAGAAGTAACCACAATTTTACTGTGACATTTGTAGGATTATTTACATGTAAAAATAACATATTTAGAAGTATGCTTTAACTTCAATGTATCTTTTCCTAACAGAGTGTAAAGTACGTTTGTATAGCTATTAAAATAACAAATATACTGCAAATTACCTGGGAAAGGACTTCCTTGCATAACTGTATTTATATTAACATTCTTTTTTATAAGGAACATGTCATGTCAGAGTAAATTTGTCACAACAAGAGAATTCTATTGCATTGGTGAAAATGTAACACCTGCTGTAAACTGGTTTAGACGCAAGAGTTTTGGGACTTTACAGTGACCAATCGCATGCCATTGACTTTAGCAATAAACTCCATGAAGTAAGATTTGAAAATAGCCAAATGAATATGAGCGAGCAACCTGCAAAGAACAGCTTTCAGTTCCACGCAGAGACTTTACGGGGCACCCAAAACATGAGCAATAAAATCAATAGTTTGTTCCTATGGGTGTAAATTGATTTTAACATTATAATGTTCCTATAAGAACACTCACACACAGGCATCTTTGCCTGTTGATGTCATGTACAGTTATTCAAGCTTAATCTGCTACAGGTCATTGCGCTGGCCCCTGCAACAACAGATAGTATGGCTGGGTCAGTATAAAGTAATCAATGCCATTTGAAAAAGTCTATAAAACTTGTTTTTTCGCAGCAAGGTGAATTGCGAATACAAATATAAAAACGTTTAACACTAGGCATGCAACCATAAAGGGGGGACATTCACCTTCATACAAATATTTTTAAATCACCTGCCCTTTTGAAATAATTTTTTTTTCAATATGGATACATCGAAAAATGTTTATATTTCCATGCTATATACCAGAGAAGTATGTGGTTTGTAGTCAGTACATACTAGCTGACACTTTGCACATAACCTGAGCAGAAGTACAGCTCTGGAGAAAGACTGTTCCTGGTTCTGGAAAAGTAATTGTAAATCCATACAAAGCAACTAGAATAACTTTGCTAACTACCCTCTCGACAAAACAAGTCAAACAATTCAGGATAGAACTGAAGTGAACATCCCCTTTAAACAATTACTTATGATAAATTTGACTTGATTTCATTATAATTCTTACCAGCAATACATAATCATTGTAAGAGTAAAAGTAGTGTAAACAGCTTCCTCAAATGCTTGATTTTACTTTACTCGCAAAAAAGATCCAGACAAATGCGTCTAAAAGAATGATGACAGGAATTACAAGTAGAACTAATGTATTTGTGACCAATTCTTTTTAAACAGTACTCATTTATTGTTATTTTTAGTACTCATTTATTGTTATTTGAAACTGAATATAATAAACATTAAATCCCAGTGAAATCTGCATTAACTTAAAAAACTACTAAACAAACAAAGGCGACCTGCCCACTAATATTTCACACCTGTCTGCTATCTTTTCATATATAAAGGGTATAATGTACCCTTTAGTGTCTGTAGCTCAGAGGCTTCCATAAAATTGCATAAACAAACCTTCCTGTCACCCTTTTTTTTTGGCATATTGTTTTAGCACACAGGTAAGCAGAAGCCCATTATACAGGGGGATTTTCTGTGCAGTAAAATGTTGAATGGAGCCTGAAACCCAAGGGTCAGGTGGGATTGGGCCAGTGCAACACTTTTTTAGTGGATTGTGCCTAAAATGTCAGCAGTCATTTAATCTGTTGTTTTTCATTTTTTTAGCCACGTCTGGCTCCTCCAGGGACCTCAGCGATGGGAATGTCGATGTGGATTTATAATCAATGAGAAAATGGTACATTAGTTTAGACCGGGTTTTGGTTTGAGGGCAGCTTAGGGTTGGATGTGGGTTGACTTTTTGACAACCCATGCATCACTGGTAATCTAATTATCTACCTCACAAGAACCAACAAAATAATGAGAAACAAGAGTAAAAAATATTGACTGAACCCATGTTAAAAAAGGAACAATTCCTGGTGCCTGTAGGCCACCTCTGAGAGAGAATTCCACCCTCACTGTTCAAGTGTAGCACCCTAAGCATCCCGACAAAATTTTGGCGCTGCGTTTTCATCCAACAGTCGGATCAATATAGTTTTTTCCTGCGATTCTCCTTCACTTCTGTTTTCTGTAAAACATCTGACACGTCACATGCGTTTAGTCGCATTGCGACGTGTCAGGTCCAAGCGCTTCATCTAGTCCTGCCCTTAGTGATGTAGTCCCATTATGATCTACATCCATAAAAGTATTGTTAGTATTCTGTTCCATGGAAACTATTACTTAATAATTATATTAATTTATGAAAGAATTTATATTGCTATATATAAGAAATAACTATTTCTTATGTACCTTAACAGAATAAAAATCTGAATGAAAAGCATGAAACAGAAGGGTAATTTAGTTAAGCTATTTGTTACAGTATCTTGAGAGCTACTGATTAGTGATTGGAGAATCTGTGGCATTTCAGCAAAAATTTTGCGTATTTACTGAAAAACTTGCAAAACAGCGAAAAATTTGTGAAATGCATTGAAGTCAATAGGCCTCAAAATTATTTTGACACGCGACAATTTTGACGAGAGTGACAATTTTTATACGTGTGACTATTTTGAATCTATTAAATCTATTGAATCCTGTGTACTATAATATATATTGAACCCCTGTTGTAACAAATTAGGATATCGGAATTCACTTCATAACCCGTATAAAAGCATGAAACGTCTACAGTTTGATGTATGACAACATTTACTACTTTTTTTAATATTTAGATTGTATATTTATTTTTTTTATAAACCAACTTTGTCTAATGTTTATATCAATTATTTATCCACTGTAATAAGCACCAAAGTATGGATGATATTCACAGCCTTGTGCCACGAATGGTGATCCAGTCTGATTATACTGAAAACTCATGTCCATTTTTCTGATAAAAAATACTCTTCATAGAGACCTTTTAAATAATAAATTTTTTCATCAACACAAGACTGCACCAATATATACTGGCACTGCAAAGTCCACAAAGCACACACCTCAAAGGAAGCTATGCTTCAATAATTGTGCATAGGAAGTTTACACACTCACCTATTGTGATTTATATTATTTATATGGTATTCATACGGAATATTTTAAACAACATGAGAAACACCTAAACCTTTTAGTAACAGAGGAAACTGACATTTAAGACCAAAAATATTTTTTTTTAAATATAATTATTTCTCAAAAGGATTCACAAAACTGACTTTCTTGCTACACATTATTAATAATATTAATAACAACTGCAACTTCAATACAACATTAGAATGTGTCATAATGATCCCCCTAGCCATATGCATAATTTCTATCAATCTCTGCCAACATGACCATCTGGGCAATCTGCACATCATGGGCTTCAATATCATTACGTGATGGAACTGCAAGAGTGGTGCCAAAATAAAGGTAAAATTTGGCACACCATGACCAATAAGGTATTAGTTTGCCTTCAGCTGAAATAAGGACAAAAGCATTATTTCACCCAAGGCTTTAAGAAAGGAAAATATTGGAATAGACTGTCTGTGTTATGTTATATTGTGTGTTATGTACTGCAGACTTATAAACACTTACAGGTGTGTAATCTGGATACCTTTACCTGTTGATTAACTTTCATTTCCAGGCTTTGGTGTTTGGGGTGGTTTAGTTCTATAGATAGTTACTGAATTTTAATAAAATTTATTTATATTTCCTGGAAAAATAAAAATACTAGATGCAGTGGGGTAATCACCAGGATTACTAAAATTAAATGTCTGATTTTAATATGGTTTCATTACCTGGATTTAACGGATTAGCTCAGCCCCACAAATCTTCACAAATAAGTACAATTTAAGACTATCAGGCTGTTTAAACTGGTGAAATTGATTTTTGGCTACAGAACTATGAACTTTCACACCTTATAAAAACTGGGCCATATATCCCACTTAAATTGTAAGCTGTATGGCGCAGGTACCTCCTTACTACTGTGGCTCTTACCACATGGCACTTAATTAAGTATAAAACATTTATTTAATTTATTATAATGCTTCTCTCCCCGTGCATACTTTTGTACACCCCAAGATTGTACAGCTCTTAATATCCTTGTAGAGCTTTATAAATTACATACATACATGCATCTCAATAGCAGCACAAGAAAAATTCTGTAAAACTATGTCCTGATTATGTTTAATTGATATTACACATCATGTCCCACTTCCTCAAAAAAAGAATTCTATTGCCTTCCCATCAAATTCATACGTATGTTTTTTGACAATTGTCCAAATTGAATTCTATATGTTAAATATGACCACCAAAACCCATTTGTGAATGAGGCCTACATGTCTTCCTTTCTGATCTGGAATAAATATATATGTTAACACTACATTACACTGTTCTGTCAGCACCAAGTCTCTTTTTCTGACATGTTTATTTCTGCACAATAAAACTAGTAAAATAAAGACATCAAACATATTGTGTCTTTATGCTCCTCTGCTAATTTCAGAAAATAAATAAGCAGAATTATTCAATTTTGTGACGGTATCTTGACTACTTACAGAACTTGTGCATTCTTTAAATAATCTCTCAATATTTGGACCTATTTATTTATTGGGATTAAAAACTGCTTTTGAATTAGCGCTGAGCCCCTCTTTGATCAAAGAAAGTATGAGATATTTAGTATAATCTTTTACTTGCCACAATATAAAGCCATCTAATACTTGTCTACGGTTAAATCCCAAAGTCACTACAAATCTCAATTTACAATTTTTTTTTAAAAAAAATGCTTCCTTATTACATTAATCATCTAACCTGTCCACATTTGCAAAAGTTGTACCACAGATGTAAAACTCCATGGCTTTACGGTTGACTGGCTACTAATGATCAAAGGTTAAACTTTATCTACAAGGTCAACTGCTTTGTAGCAAAGGTTATGACCTTAACAACTTAAATATGACCTTGCCACGTGCCTGTTTTAACTCCTCATTCTGATACAGATCATTCATTTATGGAAAAGCCATAAATTTGCCTTTTCTGTAGTACTCCCACAAGCAAAAACAGTCCCCTACAATAAACTAAGGTTTCCAAGTGTCATTTGATACATGTGTGTAGAAACTGAAAATGTAAAAACCCAATAAATTTAAAAGCATGAAAATTCTACATCTGTTGTTGTTTAAACAGATAGAATTCTCCAATTAGTCAGTCTCAAAACTTTTTGCTTGCACCTTTAAGTCCATCCAAGCATGAAAGTTTTCAGTGTTTCTTAACAAGGAAAATATGTTAGGTTATTAATTCTGAAATCCTACTTCTCAAACTACTCAAATAAACATTAAGTACATGCATAAATGATTATATATATATATATATATATATATATATATATATATATATATATATATATATATACACATGAAATCAAATTAAAAAATCAATAAGTGTGCAGACTGGCAGATCAAGAGACAAAGAAAAATAAATACAGAGATATAAAGATATATACTCTAGATAAATAGACAGGAATACACAGATAACATTGAAAAACAACATACTACACAACTCTACAATAAGTACAGAAGCCAGTGGCTTAAGTTCTTAAACTAAGAAAAAGACCATTACATACAATGAATAAATGAATAGTGTCAAAATAGTGCAGTCAGTGAATATAAGTATACTGCAAGCATGCATTCGTTCCATCTGTATTCTTTTTCAAGACTCTTTTTAACTTTGTCTGTTACATGGCTCTTGATACAACTTTTACATACTTTTAATGCTTCAAGTACCTGCAAACATAGACTCTATGGAGGCAAAATATAAAATAATACCGTCATGCTGGCGCTGTTCATTGAACATTTTTAGGTTCCCTATTTGATCTATGCCACACTGTGGGTATAATGGCAGCATGCAATGCAGCATGATCAAAGTCCCCTCAAAAGGTTAAATAAAGACAAAGCAATCACATTAAGAATAAACTGTTTCACAAGATACGGTGCAACAAACTTCCCAGATAGGTCTCGCTAAACAGTTGCTGCTAGGTATCTGCTATGGTAGCCAGCATACAACAATAAATGTATAATAAAATATTTGCCGATGACAATCCACTAATGTGGCATCACTACAACAGATTACACCAACATTTTGGATGAAGAGGTGTAACAGTCAAGAGAACATTTGAAACTCCTTTTACATACACAAGTCTCTCCTGCAATTTCTATGGTACTCTTGGACTTTTCAAATATGGCTATAAAGACATACTGGTCATATGTATTAAGCAGTTCATCTGAACAAAACACCCAAACCTTATGTAAATTCTATAGGCGTACATGGGTTTTCTTAGTAATTGGTTTACAACTACCCTGGCGTTTAAACTGATAAACAGTCTGTTTACTAGGTGGCCTTTAACATTGCTTGTATGCCCTGACAGAGAAGAAGGATGTTGATGCTCTAGCAATTTATTAAAGTACATGCAGATATTAAATGGCAGCTACTTCCTTTATATTGATTGCAGTTTTTCATTTATTAAACATCTAAATAATAAATCTTACAAGGAGTGCATCAGGCTCCACTTACTGATGTCCTTGTTTCCAGGACTTTTATATGTAAGTAAATGTGTATCTACAGATAGATACACACAAATTTACAAATATAGAGAGGAGATAAACTTACCATTGCTAATGTCAGAAAATATGACACCAGTTTTACTATGCATTAAATCAGAGCTCTTAAGGTGTTGCTCATGGATATGTCCAAATTGCATAATGCATTCCTTTGTAGAAATAATACTGTGTGAGACAGTTACACCATGTATTATGTACAGCAATGGAGAAAAAAAATATTCAATTTAATATCATTGGCCATGCAATTCTGAACCAGAGGAAGAAACAAAAAAATTTAACCTAATAAAAAAAAGGCACTTACCTGCTGAGTGTACAAAGTATGCCAAGTATAAATCGAGTTCCTTGACTGAAACTCCTATGTGGTGGGGCTGTACGCACAAACCAGGATTAGAGCACTGTGGAGACTTTACAAGTCGTTCACCATCAGTACTTTCGAGTGGAATACCTTTAAATAAAATCACCATTACAAGGTCTAGCCTCCAGACCTTGTCCGCTTGACGAAGACAGTCAATTCTTCGCATTTTGCCCTTTTGGTCGGGGTTGGACAGAACACAACATGCAGGTTTTTTCCCAGTAACTGTGAGCACAAAATCCTCTCTGTACTCTGGCCTAATATCTTTCCTCAATTTTGCCAGGAGTCTGGATGCCCATTTCTGTTTGACCTCTGGTTTTTCGCTTAACAATTCGTCTTTCACTGCTCTTTCCTCCTCTTTTGACATGCGCTTTTCATGTTTTTTGAAGTATTTTCTTTTTCGGGCTTGCAGGTTGAACCACGTGTAAGCAAATGCACGTACGTGAGGAAGTAGTGCTTCAATGAAGGGATGGAACTCATCCTAATGGATCAAAGAAAGGCAAAATGATTTAAGCGACAAAGCACACACACACGATAATGCATGTTGACATGAAAGAAAAAATAGTTAAATGCACATAGTGTTTTTTTATTGTTATGAAAACAATGTATTTAGATGAAGGTGATGTGAGGACATAGTGTTCATTTATAAAGTTAATAAAAGTGGTGTCTTATTTTGCATTTGCCCTGTCCTCTTGTTAGTTGGACACAAAGGCCTTTTTTCCGCAAATGCACAACAATCAATATTTCAGAGTGGAAATCAGAGGCACAGTAAATGCAATGTAAGATGAGTTTACACCCACAAATCAATAGAGCAGTAAAACTTTCATGGTTGCTGTAAAAACTACAGCTAACCTTTATTATGAGGAATCCTGGGAACCATTATCTATACCTTTCCCATATCTTTCTATTGCTCACACAGAAATTATTTCTTACCTACACGTGGCATACAATTAAATCAACATCTATTTAACACTTGGGCAGAGCCTTATCTAAGTTTAGTCCCATCATGATTGCAGCAGCCAAGATAGCATAAGAAAAATAGGCAGTATGAGAATTGAAAGGAATAAAATTGGGGGGGGGGGTGAATAGGACATACAAGCTATTCAGTTTAGCAAAGTAGTAGCTGCAATACAGTCTCACAAACTTACGACATAAACCACTTTATTTCTTTACTCATAAATAGAAGTGTGTTTTAAGACTGAACATACAAAAAATATAATGCATTTTTAAGATGGTATAGGCAAAGCACTCCGTGCAGCAGCATGAAGAATGTTTTCAAGTTTCAACAGAAACACTTTGCATAGGATAGAATCTCCATACTGTACAGCACTGGTAGTAAAAGTGCAGAAAATACTAGGAAAATGTTCTGGGTAACACTACGAGTTATGTTTTTATGTTATTTAAGCATTTTGCATGTTTCTAGTCTAGCAGTAAGAGTAACTGCTTGTTGGTATGCAGTTTACTTTAAAGTGCTTAAAAAACTTTTGCAATATTCCAGACCTGCAGACTTGGTTGGTCTAACGAAAAAATTGTGGTAGGCTTACAAAAACTAGAATGGAAGAGAAAAATATTTAAAAAAGAAAATTACACACACAAATGAATTCAAGTAAGGCCTAGCATCCATGTTCCTGAGAAAAACTTTGGCACAGATATACTTAGAAAAGTTAGACCAATGTTAAAATGTAATCATAGAGAGGATTCGTTAACATTCTAATATGAAATATAATTACTCTATTTGTAAATAGTATACAAAACAACAACTATTCCATATACTTCATTTGCAGATTCTAATAAAGCTAGACTGATTATTTAGGCTTTTCATTAAAAATAAGGATAGAGGAATAATTGTAAACATTTTGTGTACTCAGATGAACCCTCTACAAAACAGTAGCATATTTTAGTCAAATCAGCTTAAATTGTTACACAGTATTTTTAGGCCTATTTTTTTTTTTTTGCCAAATCCATGATAAAAAGAAAACAGATTGGTGCCATTTTCAGCTTTTAAAAAGGCATTTCATTAGAATTTTACATTTTGTTTGTGTACAGTACATGTCACTTTCTATTTCGAGAGGCAGTTAGAGTGCAAGAGAAACATGTTTAATATTTATATCTACAAGTGAAATAAAAAACTATAAGTTCTAACCTATGCATTAATTATTCAGTACCAGAGACGAGACTACCATGCTCAGTTTCAGACAGCCTTAATAAATACCTGCTTTATCAAACAATTTATGAACATCAGATGAGAATGTAAAAATCATAATGATATGTCTTCCATTAGTACTTTATAATTACTTTTTTTCTACTAATTTATTTTTTGCACTAAAGAACAAATATATAAAAAAAATTGAAAAAATCACTATTTAATAAATAAAGTTATTTTTACAAATCCAGAATCTGCACGGTCCTTGGACAAAATGGCCATTTTAGTTCATTATATTTATAATCTAACAACAGTCCTATAATGTATTCATGGTATTTTATTTTAAAGTCTGTATTCGTGGAAAGAACAAACTGTTAACTGTCAGGTTTTATGTGATCAACTTCATATTTCCTGAGCGTAATTAAGTCTTCTATACAAGTTAAAGTTGCTTCAGGACTTAATATGGTAGCATGCTCGACTCTGCACTCGTTTGTACAGTAAATCTCGGTTTAAACACTCCAGGGAGAGTGAGCAGACCTTGTCGCTACTGCAGCCATCAAAGATGTAATCCAAACAATTATAAAATAAAGGAAAGGGTAAATTAATAATTGTAACTATAGAAGGTTTAATCATGTTGCATTTTTCAAACAGTTCCCATAAAATATATTGGGGTTTCAGCTGTAGCTCTCTGTTCCCTTTATATTTACTGAAAATCCCCTTGTTACGAGCTGAACATTCATAGAGTTAAGAAAATTATATTTAAAACTTTTTTTGTATGTGTCCTTATATAAAACAGAAAGAGGCCAGTACCCAGATTTTATCAGGTTGCTTTGTAGTTTAAGGTTCCCAAAAGGAATACTACATGGTTACATTTGTACAAGATTATTTTACATAAATACCTTTTTGGCATAAATTCTTGCTCAGTGCAATAAGAGAAAGGCTCGCATTATAAATGACTTGCGGTGTAAAAAAAACAATGTGGTCTATTTATCATGCAAATCTGGGGAAATAAAAATGCACAATTTAAGCCATTGCCAACAGGCCAAATATTCTCCTCACCAGCCTCTTATGAGTTAAAGTTTAACTTTCCAAAGAGATTTTTGCACATGCCCAAAATTAGGATTTAAACTACACCAGCGATTCTGGAATATTTTCAGGCCTACACTAGTGTCCCACTCCCAAAGCTTATTATTAGCTTTATACACAATCACTTTGAAAATTCCAAAAAGCAGCAAAGGGAAATATTTAGTAATGCTTTTCATAGCCCCCCCCCCCCAAAAAAAGCCCAAAAAGTTAAATCGTGACACGGCAGAATTATACTTTGCTTTTCTATATGAAATATACTGGTATATTGCTTTAGAATATTTTATGATTTGAGTGGCGTAGAAAAATACTAAAATGTGCTATCATTTCATTTTCAATTATATGTTAGCAGAACAAAGTAATTTGTCCCACACCCCTAACCTAAAGGCTTAAACTGCTGGAGTTCAGTTCTACTGCTCCCTCCGACATTTTTGCAAGGCTTTCAAATATCAAAAGAACAAGAAGCAATATGGACAAGATAATCTCTCGAGATTTTAAGATGTCTAGTAAAAGAAGGATAACTAGCTCGAGATTGTAAAATATATAGAAAAAGAAGGATAACTAGCTCCAAATAAAACATTTAGGGCTCCACGGGTAAAGCCTACATAGGCATGAGACGAACCAACTCCCCCACACAAGCCCCATGTCACTGGTTATAACACCACAGAGCACATCTAAAGAAGAAAGAATACTACCACAGATCTTGAGCCGCACAGGGTAATATCTGCTGCTTGGTAAAAAAAGTTGCACGAAGAAGTCATCCCCCTATGTGTGAGGCAGCGACCAGAGGGGGAGAGAGACGGCTATGCACTGCCCAGAGAACAGAGAGACAGCAGCATAGCCAGGACCAGCCCCCCACCATACTCACACACACTCAAATACTGACACACACACACTGACACAGGGATCAAAACTCACTTGGGGACAACCAGCACACAATATACGGCACCTCAAAACAACCACATAAAGTAGAGCATGTAGGACATATTGTTTTGGAACTCACAATTACAGCATATACACAATGCACTGGCACGAACAACCTCCAAATACACACATTCTTATGTAACAACTCACTAGTACCACAAGCAGGGTGACAATTCATAAATGTCACATGCTGTGCTAAAACTCACAACTGCCCCATTTGTTGTACAATGTTGCAAGTCATAAATGTCACACACAGTCACACTCATAAGTGCTACATTTTTATCTATAAGTCACCAAGCACATAGTGTACTGCTGACAAGTGCGCATGGGTGTATAGTCTGCAGCAATCAATAACTTTGTTGTAAGACCCTCAAACCATGGCAGTAGCAAAAACTGTACACAAAACTCTGGAAGTTGCGCCCAATTAGCACACTGGCCCCTTATGTGGCAAGCACTCAAAACTCACACAGTGTCATTGAACTAGAAGCCTAATGGCACTTATCTGTCAGTCCTATGACAAGGTGTGTGTGTGTGTGTGTGTGTGTGTGTGTGTTGTGCCTGCCTCTAAGGAAGTGTACAAGCAGCACCCACGTGTGTGCTGGTAAGTGAAAGCTAGGTACAGCATGACTTACTACAATTCCATTACACTGTACGGCAAAAAAGAAACTTCAGGGTAAAATATTAGCAACAATGTCAGTGTTCATAACAATGTTTCACTAAAGAATTGTCTCTTCCCTCCAGTGTAGCTTTCCCAGACTTATACACCCGCATCCGCCCCAGGGCCGCACACACAGCCCTGCCAAACCCGACAAGCCCCCAGACACGTGCCCACACCCACAGAGGGACCGCATAGCACCCATAGGAGACACAACGCTGCACAAAAGTACTGCTAATGAGGCGCCATGTGTCTAGTCCACTAACAGTAGCCATAGAAGTCCTGTCTAGCTTTTAAATGACCACAACTAGCAGCATCCCCCGACAGCCAAAGGATTCAGGGCAGCAGCACCCGAATACCAGCTAGAGGGGCGCAGGTTGGAAATCCGTGCGCAAGGAAAAATGCGAGCAACAGCAAAGTTACTTTTGTCCCAGCTCCGCACCCCCAGTCCCACACAGACAGCTGCTTACCTGGGTCAGACAGAGCGGAGAGTACATTCCTGCTGGAGGTGCCCAGAGAATCGGGGGGATTTGTTGGTGCTACAGAGGTGTGTATGGGGGGAAAGGAAGGGGAAGAAAGAGAGAGAGAGGGAAAAAAAACCAAGCCTGCTTCTTGCTTTCACATTTCCAACTCTGCGAAGTGCAGCCAGCTGAGCCGCTCCATGAGCTGAACTTTAACCCCGCCTAGAGTTCCCTCATACATGTGCAGTACTGTACGAAGGCGTTAAAGGTGCAGCGTCCCTGGCCGGTTTAGCTCCCGCAGCCCTCTGTCTCCCTGCCCCCCACCTCCTAATATTCCCCCTTGCTCTGTCTCTTCCTGTGCTGCACTGGCTCTGCCTTGGTGCTACACAGTTATAGGCTGGGAGCTTGCTGCAAGCAGGAATAACTTTCCGGATCCTGCAGCTCTCTCACACACCCAACCCCCACCCCTTGCCCCCCCCTCTCCGATAGCAAAGTCTAATCCTGTGAAAGGGCTGATCGATAGATGAAATAGCCCATATGATATAGTGGTAAAGGAGGTCTTTAACTAGCTCTGTCCCGTCTTGCCGGTGGCTGACACACTTGCAGGGGAGGAGGGGTAGGGGTTAAATGCAAAACTATGCGAGCTCTTTCCGGCACTTGCACCACCATTCCCCTCCCAAACTCAGTCCCTCGGCTTCTTCCCAAATGTTATTTTCACTTAGCATAGTACGGTGTAGCTACTTGTTATTTGCTAATGTTTGCTACTGTCACATTTTCTGGGTCACTGCACATGGCACTTGGAAAGAGCTGCCACTCTGAGAGAGCAGCCCAGAAGTGGCCCTTTAGCTAACAGGGTGCTGCTTATATAGGTGAAGTTTAAGGACAAGGTGTGTGTGTGTGGGGGGGGTACGTGGGAATAAGCTTTTACTAGAATTCTTTTTATTCGTATGTGACCTCGTAGGGATGGGCGAATTTTTTTGCCTCATTTCGCCGCAAAATTTGCGCCCATAGACTTTTATGGCGGCGTGCGTAAAAAAAACAACAACAATTTTTTTTGAAGACCGTAGACTTTAATGGGCGTCTGCGACATTTCGCCAGCGGCAAATTTTTGCCGAAACGAAGCGGGACAAATTCGCCCATCCCGGCCTGTTTAAGATGTCCAGACCAGATTCTCTCTTATAGCATTGTATAAATATTGTATGCAAGGCTTCCCTGCTACAAGAATAGCTGCAGCATAGGCCCTGCAAATGTTTCATTCAACTAATCTCCTCAACTAAAATAATCCTGCCAAACATAAATATGAATGTATAAATCACTCTGTCTATACATATCATCTATCTACCTATCTGTCATCTATATATCCATATAAATCCATCCACTTTGTGGGCCATATATTCTGCAGAACTGCAGGGCTCAGCAGCTGTCTTTAAAAGGCAAATTAATGAGGTACATGCTATTTCGTTTTTGTTAACATACTACAGTTTAAGAATATGGTTGCTGCCTGTACGTAATTGACAAAATTACTGATTGCTGCATTTGTACTCTAAAGTCACTGTTTCTCAATGGATAAGGATTTGAAGTTGTACTGGATGCATTGCAATCAGCATCTACTTTGTGGTTTACTATTTGCTTCCATTTATGTGTGCTAGACTATCATAGGCCTAATTTAATATGTGTGTGTGTGTAGGTGCATATAACATATTTATATGTTTATATTTTATATATTGTATATATATTTTATACTATGACCAGAGGTAAACAAGTTAGGGACCACCGTGTGGGGTTTACCTTGACGTGGTATGGTGGCTTATCAACTTTATGATCATAACATTGTAACTAAAAACCCCTGTTTTGTACACACATGCACTTGCATATATACTGAATTACTTATGAGACAGGGGACCAGGGAATGTGTATTAAAAAGTAGCACTTCCATTATACTTAAATATACTTTAACTTAGCCTTTTGAGTGCTCCCACAACCCCCCTTTTTGTATATCATATAACATATTTATGCAAGAAAGACTTGCACAAAATTATTAGTATAAAATTAGTAGGCAGATAAATAGGGGCCTAGTTACATCAGTTCTATGTGTCTATTTGGATAACTCATACAATTGCAACCATGTATTCTTTTAACTACTACCTACTACCACATTTGCACTATTCTGTTAATGAAACAGTTAAATAATATTGCATTTACAAAGTACAGTTTTCTCAGTGTAACATAGGGCTGAACATTTTATGATATTCTGGGGGAATCGCGCAGGTTAGTGAATCCCATAAAATAGTAATACTGGTTTTTTTTTTAATAAAAGATACACAGTTGCTTTAGTGTTTTTAACATTTAATATGGAAGCTCAAGGCACAACATTTGGGCATTTTTAGGTACAGTATGTGGTTGATTTAGCATCCCAGGCCACTTAAAATTGTTTGAATATGTATTAGTTTCTTCTGTGTTTTGTGCTTATTAAACTACATCTGTTTTTTCAGGAAATCCAAGCTAGGTGCTGGAAGGCCACAAAATTATGTCTACTTTTGGCTAACACCCTCATCCTTTTAAGTTTCCTAGATACTAGCCTGCTTATATTCTGATGCTTATCCAAACCACAGAGAGAAAAAAATTATCACACAAATTGCTGCCTAGCCCTACAGTAAAAATGAAAGTTTAAATACATCAGTGGCTAACAATTAACCCATTTGGTTTATGAAGCAAGCAATGCATTGATACCAAACCGCAGAGCTGATACCCATACTGTTAAATATTTGGGGGCTGTATTAGGAAGAGCATGTGTGTCTGTATTTACATGTGCAAAACAGCTAATCAAAAATCATTTGTGCACAATATTTTCTTTGTGTGTATTAAATGTCCTATATATAGACGTCTGTGACCATGATAGCCTGCAAGCTATAAAAAATCACTTGGATATCTATCTCCATGCACCCACAAGGCCTCTCGATGAATAGCCCTGGTCTATGGGAAAAAATGCCAAGCATTTGGGCATCATACACTTTATAAGGAGTGCAAGGTTTTAATGGGGTTGTTGTACAGAATTATCAGTTGGCATCTTATTGTATTATCCTTGTTGGATCATTAATAGCATAGGATATATCTATATACAATATTATATTTATATGTATATATTGTACTTCCTGTTGTAATATATGAGAATGGCATGGAGCCATGAAGCTGAAGGCAGAGTGATTTTATACTGGTCTCTGAACTCTACATGATTTCTATTATCATTATATTTTATTTCTCTTAATATGCAAGTTTCAATGACCCACTAAGCACCATTTAGAATGAGTTTAATAAGTTTGTTTTGAAGGCTATATTTTACAATGATAGATATCCAAGTGATTTTTTATAGCTTGCAGGCTATCATGGTCACAATGAAAATATTGTGCACAAATGATTTTGATTAGCTATTTTGCACATTTTGTAAATACAGATACACTGTTTGTTCTGTATGTATATATATATATATATATATATATATATATATATATATATATATATATATATATATATATATATAGATTATAGCTAGATAGATGATACTATATTTTCTATTATTGTAGTAAACGCTGACACAGCACACAAAGCAGCAAATAAAATAATGTTATAATGTTAAAAGGGTCACTGGAGTAATACAGTTAATGAGAAAAAAAACTTTCACTTTTCACAACAGTTAACTTAGTGATTTGCAGTTGCTTGTGGCTGGAAACATTCTGGGAAGGAAGCTTTGGCGCCCTTTGTACGGCTTGGATGTGGGAGGACAGTGTGCGCCCTCTAGGCTAAGAATTTCACGTCCAAGTTCAACTCACAAGGCTGGATGGGCTCGCAGCCGCTCGCTAGTTTTTTTTTTTTTTTTTAAGAGGAAGCATATACCAATTCAAAACACCGGATAGGAGGGGGAAATCGCTGGAGTTACAGCGATACAACGGAAGGGATTACTAGGCAGATACATGAATCCCCCCACTGTAAAAGCAAACAGTGTCCGGCTCCACGTATAGGTCTGTGACTGCAATACGCAGCGCAGCTGATTGTTTTCGCTCGGGGTTAAGTAAAGAGACGCTTTGGGGTGGAGGAACTGGTGCAAGAGCAAAAAAAGAGCGAATCAATCCGTCGCTGCACAGAAAAATGTAATTTATTGAGCTGTGAAAGTGGAAATATGAAGTTGGATCAGCGAGGAGTCCTGCGTAGGCTTTGCCTTGAATGGCCGCTGGAAAAGTCTGTTCGGGAGGCTCCTTCCCGGGCTGCGCTATACATACTCCTCCTGGCACCGTGCCCGGCACTGCATTTACACTCTTTTATATGCACAAACTTTACTGTGCTCAAACCTTCGCCTATAAATTATACAAGTAGCTCTGAACCTAACTTGGCATCGCGAGTATAGATTATTAGGCAGCAGGAACTTTGCAAGTGAAAAAAACACAACTTCGTGCGCTCTGCTAAACTGTCAGTTGTGCGCAAAGAGCAGCTCGGGCGCAACCAGTGACGAGTGTTACAGGTCAATCAGGTCTGGACTGGGATTGCAAATAGGCCCAATAGGCATTTCAAGTACACAGAGACCAAATCAACCCCCCCCCCAATAAATAGTGACTGTCTATGGCAATTTACAGCAGTCCTGGCATTTGCCACCACAGAACCCACAGATTGGCCTAAAAGCAAATTATAGAACATAAGTGCTTGTAGTGCCTGAGTCATTCCAGTTGGGCCCTGTATCTTGCTCATTAGCCTTAATGGTTTTTGCACATGTTTTGTTACTTTTTAACAGTAGATATATTTGATAGTTACATTTAAACATGCTGCCTGTCAGCAACTTAGTTTATTCACACAGGAGGAAGATCCAGAGCAATCAAACCAGTCCCAGACAGGCCCGGATTTGTGGAAAGGTCACCAAGGCTGGGCCCTAGGGCGGCATGCTGCCCAACCACATCCAAATTGGTTCAGAAGTACTAGGAGATAAGATCATTTTTTAAATTTCCTGTGTGCCAATCCCCATTGCTCCAGTCCTGATGATGAAAATTTGAGCGAATAAAAGGGAAGGGACATTGCGACAAACGACAGAGGGCCTAGACTGGGAATTTGGAACCTGGCAAATGTCAGAGGGGCTGCTAATAAATGACACAGACCCATGCTTTATATTGGGTCACTGTGGCCTTTATGCACTTAAAATGCTAGTAACTAATAAGAGTCAGCTCAAGTTAACCCTCAATTCTCAATAGCCAGGTGCATGTACCATCAGTGGTCCATCATCCACCAGGAACAGCCAGACAAAAATTCTTCGTACAGCACCTTGTCGTTTAAAAATGCCTTTATTCACAATTTCATGGCAAACCTGGTCAGCCAGGTTTGCCATGAAATTGTGAATAAAGGCATTTTTAAACGACACTGTGCTGTACGAAGAATTTTTGTCTTAAAATGCTAGTGCCAATTGTGAATCTCAGTCTAGAAACCAACCCAACTCTCTCAATCCGCTGTATGGTGTATATCCTAACAACAGCCAGACAAATCAAATAATCCATAATTCTGCAGGTTGGATTCAATTGTAACTACCCCCATAGCATATTTTGTATAATCTAAGACCCAATATACCTTCACCTACTACAGGTTCAATGCAGTTGTATATAGCCAGGCAGGCCCAGACTGGCAATCTGTGGGTTGTGGCAAATGCCAGAAGGCTGCTGTAAGGTGCCATAAAAAAGTCAGTATTTAGGGGGCTGTTTGGGCCTCTGTGTGGGCTGATTGGGCTTCTGTGTACCTGAAATGCCAGGGCCCATTTCTTTTCTCAGTCCAGACCTGTAGCCTGGGCCATATGCTACTGTGGGACAGGTAGGGACATCAGCTTTACAATATGTAATGTTCTTGAAAGATGCAGCTTATAGTTTTACAAAAGGCACCGGGGGGGTGCCTATTGCAGGGGTGCAAGTTCTCTGCCTTAGGTACTCTGTTCAGCTTAGTTTCTGCTATATGTGTGGATGCATTTCTGTGAAAAATATTTTACAAAAAAGCTTAAAAAAACAACTGAAAATGTGCAATCAGCAATAGAATAGATAGACAGAGCACAATAGAACATCATGTTCAGATCAGGGGCAGGGGTGAAAATGGAAAATGTTCTAATAGCTCACTATAATACTGAGTCGTTAAAAATAATGAGTGCAGGAGCAGAACACTGTATGTCATACACACTGCAAGCAATGTTTACTTTAATCCAAAACAGAAAGCCGCCTATGCTGCCAATTACAATGTCATTTTGGCTTCACATTTCACCACTCGCACACCAAACTTTGCAGTCTGCAGCCCCATGCAGAGTATACAGCCACAGACTCCTTCCCACTCCAGGGGACCTTGAACCACACTCGGGACCTTCCCCGAAATACAATCTTAACAACGGATTGGATGGAGGTATCATCAATCTCTAAAGGCTGCAAAATCGATTGGCTAATAGAAATGCCACTCATGTAGTCTAGACACTTCCGTCCTGTGAGGAGAGCAAGAAGCTGCTGGCTCACATTAAGCTGACGATGATGCAGTTCCAGTGCTGTACTGAGACCGCTTATTATTTTGTCTCTCTCTCCCGCCCCTCCCCACTGCTTCTCTCACAGCCAGATCTGCACCGCTCAGCACTTTCCCCCAGATGCTGCAAGAAAAGGAAACCCACCCATATCTTGGTGCAGAAAAGCTGAACTCACAGCAGCTAGTATTGTTAAACAAAGAACTCACATCCAAATCTTACAAAGGTTTCTACATACCTGAATTATTATATCCAGTCAACTTTCCCAATGCATAAAATGCAACGTTGCATGTTTGCCTGTTTAAAGAAGGCCATCTCTGCTCTCATACTCAGCCAAGGCACATTCAAGGGCTCATTGACTCAGGGACTGTAAGCCTCTCTGGCACCTCTCATTGGAAATATGTTTTCTCATTTCCAGGATTCCTTTGCTAAAATGTAACCAATAAATGCAAAACTTCTGCACACAGTATTTCCCCTACATCTATTGCCTGCCCTGCAGCAAGTAAATAAAGGACTCCTCTTCTCTACCCAACACCTCTTTTTGCATAATAAAATTACATGCTTTTAAAATTATGCTTATGTGTATTAGCTATTACAATGAGTATCTCTCTGTTTATAGTGTCTGCTCTGCTGTCTCAAAACAAAACAATCTAAAACAATGTAGCAGAAGGCAGCTGACCTCTGTTATACTGCTGCTGGAGTCAGAGAACTGGAAGGCATAAACAGATACTGCTTTCAGCTGCAATTACATTTCCAAATGTAACCATGAAATCTTGTACTTGATATTGGGCAGTTTCTTTAAATAACATTTTCTTTCATGATGCCATAAAGATAAAAACTACTTCAGTATTTTTTTTTAACTGGAGCTGTCAGGTCTAGACTGAGAGTCAAAATAGGCCCTGGCATTTCAGGTACACAGAGGCCCAATCAGCCCCCCCCCCCCCACCAGCCCACTAAATACTGACTTTCTATGGCACCTTATAGCAACCCCTCTGGCATTTGCCAGAACCCACAGATTTCCAGCCCGGCCTGGCTCTAGCAGTACCACCTATACTATTTTGCCTTTGGAAAGTGGGTGCTGTGACTTGGAGATATGCTATAAAATGTACACTTTGTTCTAGCAGACCCTTCTGAAAGCACAGATGCAGCATAGAGTGGGAAAAGGCCAATTGTGGTGGAGGGGGGGAAATCCACATTGGCTTGTTAAATCACTTTGCCGTGACCACTTAATTAACGAGCCAGTGAAAGTGCATTACAGGCAAGGTGGAAAATATCTGAAAATCTCCTCTTTGGGAGCACTGCTGTCACTGCCATACCTTCCATCTGGTTATATGCCAGCTCTGGCTCCCAAGAAGTTCTGCAGCAGCTATCTTAGTAACTGACAAACGAAAGTCCAGGTTTGATAAAGCAATACAAAATTAGACATTTATACAACAATATTTCTATGTATAATTACATAATCAAGTTCCCATGCCTCTAGCTAGAGACGCACCACAATACATATTGCATCACACCCCCAGGTTAACAACCACTGTATATATATATATATATTTATACATACAACAACGTACCATTGTCATGGGAAAGGTACAGTACTTGAGAAACGTTACATAGTTCTGTCGGGTTGATGCATGTGCTGAGCCCCTCAATATAAAAACCAATGTAAGAAAGTTGGAAGCGCCCGGCACCCGGAAGAAAGAAGCTAAAGCCCCTTGAAGCTTCTTTTCCTTATTATTATTATGGGCTATATGCATGTATTAGTTCCATACTCTAAGGCAGTGGTCCCCAACCAGAAGCTCGTGAGCTACATGTTGCTCTCCAACCCCTTGGATGTTGCTCCCAGTGGCCTCAAAGCAGGAGCTTATTTATGAATTCTAGGCTTGGAGGCAAGTTTTGGTATCTAAGTATGGAAATCCAGGGTGGGACTGGGGGGCCCGGGGCCCACCGGGACTCCAGTCCAGGGCCCCCCTACAGACCCCCGTCCCCCTGCTGCAACGCGTCGTCCTTCAGTGTGCATGCGCACACGATGGCCCCCTCTGTGTGCGCACCGCGCTCAGTCTGCACGCATGCGCGCACGGCGCTGCGTCTGCAAGCATGCGCACACTGCGCATCCACGAAGATCCTTTTTTTTTTTTTTTCAAAAAACAAGCATCGGGGGAGGGGGCCTGGCCCGGCGGGGGCCCACGAGGGTCGGGGCCCACCGGGTTTTTTCCCGGTGTCCCGTCGGGCCAGTCCGACACTGTGGAAATCTGAGTATACTGCCAAACAGAGCCTCAATGTAGGTTGACAATCCACATAGAGGCTACTAAATGTCCAATCACAGCACTTATTTGGCACCCCAAGAACATTTTCATGGTAGTGTTGCTCCCCAACTCCTTTTACTTCTGAATGTTGCTCATGGGTTCAAAACGTTGGGGATCCCTGCTCTAAGGGCTCTCTGTGCACTCAGCTTTATTAGTGGGAGAGTGATCCAGACTCTGTTGGCTGCTTCTCAACTGCGCCTCTGCCCGGGTTCTCGCAGACTTTGCAGAAGTTGCAGTGTATCCGTAGGCAGCTCCCTGTGTTTATTTCCGCATTGGCTCGCTATTTGCATAGTTAGCACGCAGCGCGGCTTGGCCAATCGGATGCCGAGGATGGCAAGGCTTCGGTCGGGACAGCGTCGCACAGCTCTGTGCTAGGCCATAACTGAAGTGGGATGGGGGAGGGAGACACGGGTTCAGTGTAGAGGCGCAGCAGAACGCCGTGTCGCTGGGCAGTGTGGTGACTATGCGCTAAACCCTACAATTGACAGCGCTCGCTAAGAACAGATCCAGCGCATGTACCAGCAACTTATATCAGTTTCCAGACTGAGCTATGCATTTACACAATGGACGATGCTACCGAGACAAGGCATGTGTGTTGGAACGGACCGGCAAATGAATGGACGTGCAGAAGTAGGACAGGCAGCACCAAGTGACTGCTAGCAAAGGAGAATGTGACAATTTGAATGAGCTCGATCGTGTACAGAGAGCTGCTTGTGTGCCTGAGTCCTGACAGCTAAAGCATCTGCTTTTCAAACAAACGCACTTATTGTCCCATAGTAGTAACGTGCAGGGGTTAAATCCAAAGCAGCATGTGGTGCCAAGAACCAGCGCTACAGCAGGAGCTGCGATTTTATGATGCGGCCAGAACAGATGCAGATTTAGCCTTGCACTTTATTGTCATATCTTATTAAATTGTTCCAAATTCAACGTACTATTTCATCTTCACATTATTTAATGTACTGGTCTGTGGGTCATTTGTATTTATTTCCTGAATGCTTACAATCACACTCGTGTCACCAGAACACCCAGGGCCAGTTTGAACAGACACCTTACATTTAATATATCTGTACACATGGACATAGTCAGTCGCGTTCCTAGCCTTAGCTTTTCTCATTGGCTTAGTAAATGTTTCCCTGAGGACACTTATTACCATACAAGTTTGGTTAGACACTGATGAACTATACTCTAAAACGATATAAGGAAATCTACCACTAAAATCATAGGATGTAAAAGATTGCACGTTTAGGGGAAAGCTTTAAATTCTGGCTTGCTCCATCGCCACATGCAGCTTGTTTATATGAACTATAGTAGTGCTTCTAAAGCAAACACATCAGTGTTACCAGTGCATGACTACATGATATTTTCATTACTTTAAAACACTTTCATTTTTCCTACAGTAGTTAATTTTACATACACACACTTTAATAAAAATCTAAACACCCCCCCAAACTGAGACAGGACCGATTCTATTGTTGTTCTCCTCTCTCTTTCTTCACTCCACTTCTCTACACAAATAGTTGATGTTATAACATAAATGTTATAACTACTTATTATTTCTCTTAATATGTCAAAACTCAAATAAAAACTATTGAAAGAAAAAAAATCTAGACCCCCCCCCCACGACACACACCCTAGATTGCCTGGGTGCCCAACAATGTCGAAAAGTAAGTCCCATTTGAATTCCAATGTTTCTGTCACTTTTAGTGATATTATATCGATTGTAAAAATAATTACAACGTTTCGGTCATGTTGGAATTACTTTCTCAGTAAATGTAGTAAAAGTATATTCTTCCACGACCTGTTGTTATATATACATATACGTTTACAGGCCTATTATAGTATTGCTTGTAGTTTGGGGCTAATGATGAAGCACCAGACAGAAAAGGAAACTGTTTGTGAACTTTATTGCACGAATTTCAAACTCCTTGAAGTTAAAAACATGAAACAAAAATAAAAGTAATAATTATTCATTTACACCCTTATTCCTTCAGGGCCACTCCTCATTTCTACGTCTATAAATGACCAGTAAATAATATATTCAGTCGTTATTTGACTTCTGTTTTATGGAGACAGATGATAGACACAGATGGATAAATCTAGATACATACATAGAGAGGTGCGTTTAATAAGCTCATTTAAATCATTATATATGGCAATTACAGTCTTTTGCAAAACTGGTAGAATATGTGACTGCATAGCTAGCTACACAAATATGAAGATGCACACTGAGGGGGTTTGCAAGAGTATGACAGAATAATAATGTCCGACCGACTGTAGCCCTCGCATGAGCTGGATTAGCGCTGCACTGATTATATAGAGGAAAGAAGGAATGTATCGCTTCCCATCTATTTGCACGCTGTACTAATCGATACAAATGAGCGCATGCTAGACTTGTATACAAACAGAGCAGGGAGGGAGACAAAGTTACCACTACCTGTGTGAATTACCCTTGTCTGGTTGCTAATTAGGATGAATGTGTTTGTTTTGTTATCAGATCTAAAGTAATAGTGTACTGCTGGATGTGTGATTGCTGTAGGTAAATATATATTAGATGTATATATATATATATTTTGTTTTTTCTAGTCTCCAAGATGAAAAATATCTTAATGGGTTCTTAATTCGTTGAAATTGCTGATTGATCTCCTGCAACTGTCTACCTGGCTGGTTATATGTGAATCAATACGTATGTAAGACTCGAATGACTACTTAATGATTAATGAGCCACTGCACTAATTCTGGCTATTAAAACGACACCCTTATCCAATATAACCCAGTGGCCTAGAGATACCTGTAACGGTCTGAATATAGCGATCTAGCCATTTTCTTTGCCGTGCCCAACTCACAGACTGAGGCAGGCTATTGCCCAATCCAGACTAATACCATCCACACACACACATACACACACACATACACACACTGAGAGACGCGTTGCTTTGCCCCTCTGGTGAAGACGCAGGGAATATTACTGTAGGCAGTAGGCAGCAGCGATTAGAGGTTCGATGTGGGGCACTGCGAGCAAATCCCTCGATCCTCCACAGGTTGCGCGTCTTCGTACATTCCATTTTCTGCCCAGAACCTGGGAATCTTTCACTGCTCAGATCCCGCACTACCCGCAGCAGAGAGAGCGACCGGCCACGAATCCTGCTCCAGACGATGTGCGAGCGCAGTGAGAGCGGAGACAGGGAGGCAGTGGCAGCCAGACAGGGCGAGGAGGGGGCAGCAAGCACACAGGCGGCTCAGCACGTACAGACTTTAGCGCAGCCTCTCTCTGGGAAGCAAAAGAACTAACAGGCAATGGGAAAGAGAAAATACACATATTTCAGTCATCCAGTGTCGGACTGGGACACCAGGGGCCCACCAAAAACCCTTAGACCAGGGGCCCACCCAACACCTTTAGACTAGGGGCCCACTCTAAGTATTATTTTCTTCCTTTCCTTAGTCAACCTCTATTCTCCTATTCTCTTTTCTTTCGATACTATAACATATTATTCCATCTATTTAGCCTCTTTATTCTCATAGAAATACTGAAAGGCCATGAAATAAGACAAATGTTTAGAAGCAGGAGGGCCCACGGACACCTTGGCCCACCTGGAGTTTTCCTGGTATCCCGGTGGGTCAGTCCGACACTGCAGTCATCTGTCCCGAGAATGACTGCAGGCCCCCCCTCCCATTACAATACTTCACCCGAAGCTTCTTTGGACTAAGACCCATTGTATCTAAGACTGTTCGTTTTAATATGGGGCTGCAGGGGTGCACCCTGTGTTAGCTTGCAGAGGTTCATGGCCGGACACCAGGGGCCCACCAAAAAACCCTTACACCAGGGGCCCACTCTAAGTATTATTTTCTTCCTTTCCTCACTCAACCTCTATTCTCTTTTCTTTACATTCTATAACCTATTATTCCATCTCTTTAGCCTCTTTATTCTCATAGAAATAGGCAATGACCATGAAATAGGCCAACTGTTTAGAAGCAGGAGGGCCCACTGACACCTGGGCCCACTGGTAGTTTTCCTGGTATCCCGGTGGGCCAGTCCGACACTGTTCATGGGGTATTAGATGTGTGTAGGAATGTAGAAATGAAGTTGCCAAAGAGGTGCAGATGGGGAACACTATGCAGTGTGTGCACTGATACTAATAGGTTGTCCATTTGGTTTGTATGAATGAACAGCAAAAGTACTTGTAAAATATTGATTGAGCAGATTCTACATCAGTACCATAGGGCTGCAATGTGCAACTGCACAGTGCGATCAGTGGTATAACTAGAGGCTCATGTGCCTCACACAGAGTCATGTTAGGGCCCACACTTAAAGGAAAAGTATACACCCAAAATGAATACAAGCAACAGATAGTTTATATCAAATTAAGTGACATATTAAATAATCTTACCAAACTGATATATATACTGTATGTATATATATGTAAGTAAATATCACCCTTTTACATCTCTTGCCTTGAACCACCATTTCATAATGGTCTGTGTGCTGCCTCAGAGATCTCCTGACCAGAAATACTACAACTCTAACTGTAACAGGAAGAAGTGTGGAAGCAAAAGACACAACTCTGTCTGTTAATTGGCTCATGTGACCTAAAGTGGGGTTTGTTTGTGTGCACTCTGAATCCTATGATCCCAGGGGGCGGGAAAAAATAAGCCCAAAAACCCCCAAAGATGCCCCAAGTACTCCAAAGACTTGTAGTTAATGCATATTTCTTAGGTAGCTGAAGATCTCTATGCTGCCCCTCACATTTACCTGGAACAAACAAACTTGGGGAGTGGGGGGGGGAGGAATCACAAGTGTAAGCATCCATAGGGTTAATAGCCCCTATGGCTTTAAATCCCTACTAGGCCATCTCCTAGTTACTGGGCAGAAGCCCATGTATCATATTTCTCTCATCATCTTCTGTATCATTCTTATTGGTTGTTAAAGGAACAGTTTAGTGTAAAAATAAAAACTGGGTAAATGGATAGGTTGTGCAAAATAAAAAATGTTTCTAATACAATTAGTTAGCCAAAAATGTATTGTATAAAGGCTGGAGTTTTAAATGCAAAAGAATGAGTCCCGGGATTGAGGCTATGTTACACATCCAGTCACTCCAGCCTTTATACATTACATTTTTGCCTAACTAACTCTATTGAAAATATTTTTTATTTTGCACAGCCCATCTGTTTACCTAGTTTTTTATACTGAACAATTGTATTTATGACCACTTCCTTTCCCATGTTAATATAGTGTTTAGAAAGGGTTGGTTTTTCCTCCTTGTTAAACCTCCTACATCTGTTAAACCAGGTGGTTGTGTCTGGGGAGCCTGGGATCAATACAGCCTGGTAAAGCTGTTCTACCCTAGAGGGACAACCCTTCTAGTGAAAGACGGGGAGCAGGTACCCCTTAAACAAGGTAAAGTCGGTTGCAGGACTAGCTTTTGTCATGGTATGTTCTAGGAACACGAGAATAGCTAGAAGGTGCAGCCTGTGCTCTAACAAGGATTGATAGCTGGAGATAGCTTTCTCCTAGGCCCTGTCTCCACAGGGTGTCACATTGCTTCCTCTCCCTTTGATTGCTACCTCATTTGGATCTGTAAATATAACCCTGTGTCACTTTAACTATAAAGCCTGTTTTGCACTTCACTCTTCCAGTGAAGGCCCATCCTGGGCGAGAGAGTTCATGTTACCTGTGTTATACCTTAGCTAGTCAGACTAGGCAAGGCCTGGGAAATGTTTGTGCCATAGGAAAAAGCTCTTATAGAATTGTCTATATTGGAAAGTGTCAGCCATATCTATATGTTTCAAAGTGAAATGTGAAACATTAAAGAAAACTAAAAATAGACATACTGTAATTATTGAGACCAAAGAAGAGAATTGCTGAAAATTTCACCCAAACTAAAAATTTCTGCCCAAAAAAATAGTATTATTGGCAAATGTTTACATTTACATACAGTACTGTTAGCAATCACCAGAATATACAAGCTTAGAATAACACAAAACTAGAAAGAACTGAACATAAGGGAAAAAAAATGCAGAAAATCGTTAAATATGATTAAATTTGCATCCACAGGATTGCAAATTCTACAGAAATGATAGATAGTGTCACCTTTTTTAGAACCTTAATTTTTCAATTGATCATTTCACTTTACCTTACAACAGTCTACCTTTAACATTGCAATTACACAATCTATATTCCAGTAAGCACTTATGTAGATTTGCCAGGAAAAATTAATGAGAAGACCAGAACAATGTCTTCTATAGAAAGCCTTCCTTTGATAAATACACACCATAGTTTAGTAGTGCAATTTTATAGTAATGGATTCTGGGACCTCATAATTACTCCTGTTTTAAATAATGCGTAATCATATTTTATTCAAATTAAATAGTGGTACATTATTTCCTGTCACATACAAGGTCTAAATTTCATATATTACAATGAAAAATTATGTGGCCTGAATTTTATTCAAAAATGATTAGGCTTATGGCCCATGCAGGTCTTTCAATACATGGTTACACAGTGAGCATCTAAATGCTGAAGTGTTAAATGCTTAAGAAACATGTTATTGGGTCCCAGAGCAAAATTGTTTTAGGTGCTAATAAACAACATTAGGATTCATTATTTTATTCTGCCACATATGTAAAGACCCCTATAGGGACCCAATAACACTGTGTTTACACTTCAGGGGGCACATTTACTAAGGGTTGAATTTCGAAGTTGAAAAACTTCGAACTTCGACAATTTGATATTTTGAATTTGATAATTTGATAGTCAAAGTATTTTTTCAATCTAAAACGGCCGATTCAAACGATTATACAAAAAAATACTATGACTACTCAAAACTTCAAAAGCCTCAGATAAGTTCTAGGAGGTCCCCCATAGGCTAAACAGCAATATGGCAGGTTTAAGGTGGCAAATGGTCGAAGTCAAAGTTTTTTCAATTCAAATCTAATTTTGGCCTATTCGATGGTCGAAGTTTTTGAATTCGAAAATTCACTTAGACTCTTAGTAAATGGCCCCTACATTTTTGTTCCCCAAACATCTATTGCTTAAAGGGATACTGTCATGAATCAGTAAATAACAATTTAAAAGGATACTGTCATCGGAAAACATCTTTTTTTCAAAACGCATCAGTTAATAGTGCTGCTCCAGCAGAATTCTGCACTGAAATCCATTTCTCTTCTCAAAAGAGCAAACAGACACATGACTGGGGGCAGCTTGGAAATTGACAAAATGTCTAGCCCTATGTCAGATTTCAAAATTGAATATAAAAAAATCTATTTGCTCTTTTGAGAAATGGATTTCAGTGCAGAATTCTGCCGGAGTAGCACTATTAACTGATGCGTTTTGAAAAAAAGATGTTTTCCGATGACAGTATCCTTTTAATTTGTTATTTGCACCATTTTATTTTTGCAACACGTAAAGGGTTGCTCTTGGAACTCCCTGTTGCTGCTAATCGAAGGTGACATGCAGCAGCCTACATTGTTGGTAAATAAGCCATAAGGACTCATTTAGAAATGGTGGGGTAGGTGCAAGTTTTCAACTCTGCCCAGGTGTGAGCACCCACAACCAAGAACATGAATGTTCACAAACAAACACAGTGCTATCTATGTTCTGCAGCAATGTATTTATGAGTGGCAGGCTGGGGGAGGCACGTAGACATGAGGTGTAGAGTTCAGCTATGCCCCAAAAGCAAGTGCACAGTGATGGATCACTAAAAGATGCAACTTTGAGGGCTTGGGGCATTTATTAATGACACCTCATAGTCAAAATAATTCTACTTCCAAAATATAAAGTTGAGGATCTTTTATTCACATTGTGAATATGTAGCATATGAACCTTTACTTGAACCGCTTAACATTCCTGTGGTTTGATTCAAGATCTGACCAATATTTTGAATACATTACAAGATTTAAAGCAGGGAGTTCTGGTTGAGGACTAATAAAATGTTCAAAAATGTTCAAAAATGCTTATAGCAATAGACTTGTTCTTCAGAGAAATATAAAATTTGACATTAGCTAATAATCTCATCCATTTATCCAATTTTCCATTTAATTTGCGCTTGATAACGTCGGCATCTCTGCAACACTGACTGTATGTTACATGTAAAATCATGTGATATAACTATGACAAGTAGTTGATGAAGATGAAATGTGGTACAACTGGTCTTTTACACAAAGGTGGCTGAATAGAACAACAAGGAAATAGGTAATGACTGTGCAATAGAAATATGCTTCTCAAGTGCTAAATATAACAGTAATGAAGTTGTTTTATTTGTATTTTTTTATTTTCAGTTGCTTACTTTTTAACATTTTTAAAGATTTAATGTGTAACGGAATTTGCAATATTGTCTTCCTGTCAGTTTCAGGAAAATGTGATAAACATGTATTACCTACTGTATGGATTAGGGCATGACCTGACATCACTGGAGACATATCTCACCTCAGTGGCTACAGACATCACACTTCTTTGGTTCAACGGGCCATGGCTTAATCAGTCAAATCTCATGAGGGAAGTATAGGGAAAAGAGACCCCTCTATTTCGCCCTTCGTTATTTCTGCTCAAAATTCAAATACAATATGAATTACCTGAAAATCCTACACAATCTGTACAGTCAAAGCAAACAAACTATAGTTTTATTTCTTCTCTTCTGCTCTAAAGGTGGCCATACACGTGCCGATAAAAGCTGCCGACAGACCGAGTCGGCAGCTTTTTGGCCCGTGTATGGGGCCCCCCTACGGGCTTCCCCGATCGAGATCTGGCCGAAAGTCAGCCAGATCTCGATTGGATGGGACTAAAAATCCCGTCGGATCGCGGCCGCATCTGTTCGTTGATGTGGCCCCGCGATCCCACCGCCCGTTACCATTTGTTAGGATCCAATCATTGGGCCCTAGGGCGCACGATCGAATCAGCCCGATTTTGCCTACCCCAATCGAGGTTTGATTGGAGAAAAAACTCAAATAGAATTCGAATAGATTTGAGTTTTTTCTCCAATCAAACCTCGATTTTCAGGAAGGCTGCAAACAACTCCAAATTGATCCAGTAATGGAAAAAACAGAGATTCGGCTGGTTTCATTCGGCGAATAGTCGAATTCGAATTCTTAAAGGGCCAGTACATACATTTCAAAAATCTAATTTGAATTTTTTAAAACACTCAAATCAAATTTTAACTATTCCCTAGTAGGGATGTAGCGAACCGCCGATAATGTGTTCGCGAACGCCGTTCGCGAACACCGGCAAAAAATGCGAACAGTTTGCGAACTTCGAACATCCGAAAATCGTTCGATTCGAACGATCGAAGGATTTTAATCGTTCGATCGAACGATTTTCGTTTGATTTTAGCGACCGAATGGTCGAATGGTCGAACGATTTTGACGCGAACGCCTATTGGCGAACGTCGCGCGACGTTCGCGAACTTGCGGCGGACATGAACAGCCGATGTTCGCGCGAACAAGTTCGCCGCAGAACAGTCCGCGACATCCCTATTCCCTAGTCGAATTCCACTAAAAAAAACTCAATTATTCAAATTCGAAATTCGAAAATTCTAATTTTCACTTCGACCCATGATAAATCTGCCCCTAATTGTAATAACCACAGAAATCACTAATACAAAACTTTGCTAGGTAAAAGTTGTCAAGGTCCTATAAAATTCAATGGGATTTAAATTAAATCAATTTGGAGGTTTTCGTATTTTTTTTTCTAGGAATTGTCCAAAAAACTGTCATTTCTGGAGGTATTCAAGGTATTCTTCGAGGTTCAGTGTAATTTTCCATTTGGACTTTTTTTATTTGGATCTTTTAATAAATGTCATGACATTCGTAGGTTTAAAGGAAAGTGAGTTTAGTCATGGTTTTAAAAACCTCTAAAACCACTTAAATCCAACCTTCGATAAACAGGCCTCCACGTGTTAGTTCTCTCAGACAGATGTTGGGATTGACCTGCCGATGCAGATTGGTGGCAACACTGGCTTTTAATGCAAGCTCACACACTGACTAAAGTGGTAATGAAAATATTTGATTTGAACTAGCATATCAATTCATCACCTTTAGCTGACCACAGCTGAGAATTTGTTTAAATCTGATATACTCTATCCCCATGTTTGAGAGAGCACATCTGATTTTAGCTAGATATTCAATACGATTATGAGACTACACGTCGCTTTTATTTTTCCAGGGAATATTTATGTTATATGGTTTGGAGTTTATCCAGGTTACACATTATCCCTGTGTTTTATTGATTGTCTCATTACATGGGATGGCAATTAAAAAGTGGCTAGTTATGTGGTCGGCATCTCCCCAGCAATATGCATTTATGAACTTTGTGGAATTATTTTCAAACAGCAGTACCATTCACACATATTTAGGAAACTAGTTCAAGTTCTTCCCAACTAGGTCATCACTATTGTGACAACCACATTAAAGAAACCAAACCTGAAAATATCTGACTTTTCTTCATGGGTAAAACAAGGGAAATTTCATATTTTAGGTGGGGAAGGGGGAGGGCAGTTGCTTGGTTGGCAGAATATATACATCTCAGAATGTTGTGGACATAGAAGTTTCTGTTTACTCGGAGTCTGGATCCCACTCACAAATAATTATGCAGATATAAAAGGCTATTCCATATTTTTGAAAATTTCCTAAGAAAATACATTTAATAATACAATAATAAAGAAAATTAAAGAATAAAATAAAGAATAACCAATTTTCGTTTGTTTCAATCACATCCAAGAATGTAGCCTAATCTCTGTTAACTGTTTCTTAAGCTTAAAACAGTGATCTGTTACCTGTAGGTACCTTTACTGGATACCCAGGAAAATGTGTAAATGTGTACATGCTACTCTGTGATCTCCTGTGCCCTGTGTGTGTGTAAAAATCCTTTGGCATTATATTAGTTAAGCTGACAGTACTAAGGCACAAGTCATGCATGTCTAGAGAAGATGCTTGAATCAGTTGTTCTTGTATCCAAAGGAAAATTTCAATTTCAAATGGGCTTGTTTACCTAGAAATGGGTGTTGATTGCTCTGCTTAACTAACTACACAGCCATCTGCATGATATACAGTACTGTAATAGTTTAGAACTCAGGTAAAAGATGGATAGGAATTATTAAAAATCAACAGGTGGTTAATTAAGTAATGTCTGCGGGAAATGCAAGAGATCCAATAAATAGTTGTGAAATAAAGTGTATCCCCCACCTCGCCAGCTTGGATTTCTAAATACTGTACATGGTAAGCAGACCAGTAGCTCAGTAACAGGTAACTGCAAATACCTAGATCATGAGAAGGTGTCCTATAGTAATCCTGAATTTGAAGAATACTGTTGTCAGACTGCGGTATATTAAGACACTTATGGGGTTGCTTTTATTATGGTAGTTAACAACTTTCTTTTTCAAGTGTCAATATAGCAGAGCCTCAGAACTTAAAGGAAAATTATACACCCAGAATGAATACTTAAGCAACAGATTTATTTATATCATATTTAATGGCCTATAAAAGAATCTTAACAAACGGAAATACAGATACACATTTTGTGATGGTCTGTGTGCTGCCTCAGAGATCACCTGACCAGAAAGACTGCAGCTCTAACTGTAACAGGAAGAAGTGTGGGAGCAAAAGACAATTAATTGGCTTATGTGACCTAACATGTATGTGTGCCCTTGCTTGTTTGCGTGCACTGTGAACCATAAGATCCCAGGGGCAGCCCTAAATTCTTAAAATGACAATTTACTATTTAGGATTACCCAATGGCACATGCTACTAAAAAAAGTATATTTTCCTGAAAATGGTTTATTTACATAATCCAGGGTTTTACATATGATCTGTTTTATGCAATATATTTATATAGAGACCTACATTGTTGGGGGTATAGTTTTCCTTTAAGTAAAGCTGAAGTATAAATCATATTGTTCTCCTTGTTAGGGAATTTGTACTGTCATCATTGGGCAAAAGTAACATCAATATTAATGTGAAATCCATTTTCTAAAACACTTAACAAAAAATGTAAACTCAACATAAAATTAAATGATATATAACTCAAACTATATTATTTGTATTTTGTATACAATACTGTCCCACATATTTTTAAAAATACCCACTAGAATGGAAAAAGACATACCACCCTAATATTGCCTAATAAAAGACAATAAGTTTGCTCAGGTGCAGTAACCCATAACAACCAAAAATATACTACTTGATGATTGGTTACTGGAGCAAATATTTGACTTTTTATTATATAATCCCTTTAATAAGGACCATATTTATATATAGACACCAAGGGGCAGATTTATCAAGGGTCAAATTTCGAGGTAAAAAATACTCGTCGAATGACCATCGAATTGAAATACTTCAACTTTGAATATCGAAGTCGAAGTATTTTTCACCGAATTTGGCCATCGAACGATCGAAGTAAAATCGTACGATCGAACGATTAAATCGTTTGAATCAAATGATTTTAGCGTACGATCGAACAATTTTATTTCGATGTGTGAAGATTTAGAAAATGGTTGTAGAAGGTCTCCATAGGCTAACATAGCACTTCGGCAGGTTTAATTTGGCAAAGTATTGAAGTCAAAGTATTTTTTAAAGAGACAGTACTGCGATTATCGAATGGTCGAATATTCAAACGATTTTTACTTTGAATCGAAGTCGAAGTAAATTCGAAGTCGTAGTATCCTATTCGATGGTCGAAGTATCCAAAAAATTACTTCGAATTTCGAATTTTTTTACTTTGAAAATTCCCTCTAATTCACTTCTGCCCCCAAGGGTCTGTGCCTAGGGTAGAAGCTTGTTTTGGGGGGGGGGTAGCCTTTGGGTGCCTATATAATTAAAACATTTTTCAAAACAAAATAACCCCTCCAGATGTCACTGGAGACTTACCGCTTAAGTACCCCTTTGAATACTCCCATCTTACATGCCATTCAGACATTCAGACTAGAGAATGTGGTTGCAAGGCCCAGAAGAGCCATGTAATTACCACCTGCTTTTGGCAAGGTACAGGGCTTCCCTAAGCTTAGGGGTCATTACAAATTATCAAGCAGAAAATGACATTGGCATGTAATATAAGGTAATGCTACAGGGCTGATTATTAAATGCTCATGCTAGTTGTACTGGTTTCTGTGCTGCCATGTAGTAATTATCTGTATTAATTACTAATCAGCCTTATATTGTGGCATTTATATACTATGTGTACTGTATATGTTTCGGTCCCTAAGCTCAGTAAGTGACAGCAGCACAGAGCATGTGCAGTGAATCAACAGAGAAGAAGATGGGGAGCTACTGTGGGCATCTTCAGAGACACATATCTTCCCTAATAAAAGGCTGTGGTTTGTTTGGGCTGGTACAAAAGCCAAAAACTTAATGTACAACATGTCTAGCCTACGTCTTTAGTTAAGCTTTAGTGCTCCTTTAACTAAAAAACAGAGAGGTGAAGTCCCATAGGTTTCCATATTGAGAGCCTACTTCATCCCCCAAACACCTGCTGTGGACATGTGCAGTGTTCCCTGTTGATTCTGTGCAAGCAGGCATGTTTTGTTTGTATCTTTTGGGAAACAATGTACAACATGTGCTGAGCTTGGCAGATGGGTTAGATAATGTACTGAATTATGCATTGCATATCCTTGGAAACACTCCCTGTACACTGTTCTGCCTTTTAATCTTATGGGATTCATAGCAATTATTTTATGTGTGTGTAAAATGTGTAGTATGCATAACACTTTGTGTGTGTGTGTGTGTGTGTGTGTGCAGGTGTCAACTTTTGTGGATGGGCATACAGGAGGACGTATTGGTCATGCAATCAAGGCTGGGCTCGGAGCAATGCCACACTGTTTAGGCTCAAATGAACTCAATATAGTTATTTTAACTGCAGATGGCCAAGAGAAAATAATGCAAACTACCTTGAGCCTGCAACATTAGCTTGCTGTGACAACTTACCAAGAGTGAATAATGGGTTGTTATCTAAAATTATGAAAATTCTTTATCTAGAGCATTGCTGTCCAACTGGTGACACGCGGGCCACATCTGGCCCATGAACCCCCCCTTGTGTGGCCCCCCACAAATCTGTTATCAGTACTGAAATTAACTTGCCCCTGCGTTGTTTACACCTGAAATTCAGACTCTAATCCTCCTGCATTGTGCACACCTGCAATCCCCCTCCTCAAACCTGTAACACCTCTATAGTTCACACCCCTTAAGCACTATACTATTCACATCTCAGACCCAGACTGAAACTGTCCACATTGTTTACCTGTTTAAACCTCACAAAAACTGCTGGAGAAGCACCAGCATTGTGTCACACTATGTAGAACAGTATGAAATGATCATCTTAGAGTGGTCCTGATAGGTTTCTCGTCTCCTGCTGTATTCTGCCTGCTCCCTGTGTGTGCCATACCCTGCTTGCTGAAGGCTACCTGTGTGTGCCATACTCTGCCTGCCCTATGCTCCCTGTGTGTGTCATACTCTGCTTGCCTTAGGCTACCTGTGTGACTCTTGGTGTGTGCCATACTTTGCCTGCCCTATGCTCCCTGTGTGCCATACTCTGACTAACCAATGTTCCCTTTGTGTGCCATACTCTGCCTGTCCTATGCTACCTGCATGTGAAATACTCTGCCAGTCCCATACTGCCTGTGTGTGCCATACTCTGCCTGCCCTATGCTCCATGTGTGTGCCATACTCTGCCAGTCCTATAATGCCTGTGTGTGCCATACTCTGCCTGCCCTATGCTTTGTGTGTGTGCCATACTCTGCCTGCCCTATGGTCTGTGTGTATGTGATTCTATGCTACCTGCGTGCCATACTCTGTCTGGCCTATGCTGCCCATGGGACGTGAGCATGGTAGGGATTATTAGCATTTGGAAATTGTTGTTGGGGTATTTGACTATGTGCTTGGGGGGGGGGGGTGCTGTGTTATCCACAGGGGAGGAGGAGGCATATTGATATAAGTGGAATGTTTTAATATGATTTAAATTTTTCACATATGAGTGATATTCCTGCAGTGAACACCAACCTTTTGGTTTTTTGGTGTGCTACCACCATTAACATGGGTGGTGTGGTAACATGGGTGTGGTTTAAAACAGGGTGTGGTCAACACTAGCTCCTATTATCAGCCCTCCACCCTGTAGGACAGAAAAATTCCAGCCCTCCGTACCACAGAAGTTGGACAGCACTGATCTAGATGATTGCTTAAAGAGAATCTTGCCACTCACTTCATATGAAGGACATGGCAGACATTTTTGAAAAGAGAAACCTGGGAACAGAGGATTCTTTCAGACTGCAGTAAAACATCAGAGTTATCTGATGCTATAACACATTCCCATTAATGTAAAATACAAGTACTGCTGTATTGTACAGAGCACTATTTGGCTCAACCAAAGAACATTTTTATAGGCTTCCCTAATTAAAGGAAAGCTCTAATCCTGCTAGTTCAGTCAAACTGCTATAATAAGTACAGGAAACATTAAAGTTTACCAAGCATAAAAGTGGGAAAAAACGTAATTAACATTTGGTTTGCTAAAGTTGGTCCTTGACATCGAACTGATGAATTGTTTTTGCCATTTTCTGCCTAATGGTAAAGCCATTTGCTAACACATACAGCCTTTTCCTGCACATTTCTGGGATGGATGAAGTGATTTTTTCAAACTTTTTGCCAGTTTCTCCAAACATCAACAAACATGAGTATTTGCTTGATCTATCCAGAGAAAATAAATTACACATTTCACACTACCGGTAACTCAACTTTTCCATGAAAATCAGCACAGACCTGCACATTCACAAGTATCAAATTTCAATACCTGCTCTGTTCCAGAAGAATTGCAGAGGACAGCCTTCACACATGTAAAAACTGTCCATTTCATTTTATTCATTTACAAAAATATACTAAGGATTTGTCTGTATACAATTTCTTTTTGAAATAACTATAGCTTCATGACAGATCACAATTGCATTAACTGTGATTAACATATAGAATGTATGAGGGCCAGATTACACTGCAACAAAACGGTACCCTGGCACATTGCAGGTCTCTAAAAATATATTACAAAAACTAGCCCATTTGTAAAATATTATTTCATGATAAATATATTTTTCTGTTAGTGTGTGCTGTAGCGGTGAAAGATATATGATACACCTAGTGCTTATTATTATTATGAAGCATCAGGAGAACAATTGTGCAGAGAGCACCACTTTTGAGAGGAGAGGAGATATCATGATCTTTTATTTTATCTCATATAGCTACTGATTATGGTGTCCTTCAGTATCTTTTGTATTAAAAATGTGATTTTTTTTTAAAGAAACCTAAACATTGTTGATGGTAAAGTCCACATAAATTACATTGAGGCGATATCACTACATTTGTGCTCCTGTTTTGTTTTTATATGCCCTGCCTCCACCCAAGTATGATTAAGCAGGTCTTTCCAGCTGACACGAGGTCACCCATTCCGATTAGAAGAAAAGAGGTTCCGCCTAAATATTCGGAAGGGGTTTTTTACAGTGAGAGCTGTGAAGATGTGGAATTCTCTCCCTGAATCAGTTATACAGGCTGATACATTAGATAGCTTTAAGAAGGCGTTGGATAGCTTTTTAGCAAGTAAGGGAATATAGGGTTATGGGAAATAGCTCATAGTCCAAGTTGATCCAGGGACTAGTCCGATTGCCATTTTGGAGTCAGGAAGGAATTTTTCCCCCTCTAAGGCAAATTGGAGAGGCTTCAGATGGGTTTTTTGCCTTCCTCTGGATCAACTGGCAGATAGGTAGTTAATAAAAAAAAAAAAAAGGTTGAACTCGATGGACATGTGTCTTTTTTCAACCTTACTTACTATGTATGTAGAAAGGTAAATAATTTTTCCGTGTGGAAAGATGGCTTCCACTTTCAGGCAATTGCTATGGTGGATGTGAATGGGGGTGAGTGATTTCTGACAACTTGTTGCTATACACAAGGTATTCAACATCAAGGGTGCCAAAGTGCACCACGATTATCCTATAGGCCACTGCTCTTAAAAAAATGCCCTAAGGAATTTTCAGTGAAGATTTGAAAAACTGATCAGAAGTGAGCTGATGGAGCTAAAGTCCAGAGATTGTTTTTCATTGTTGGTATAATATTATTATTGCATAAGACAACACTTTTCCTATATTACAAGAATCATCAAAGACAAATATTTGCTGATTTACTCACATCAGCACTGAAAAAGCACAAAGCGATGCATGTCTTATCCCATTCAATGCCATTTAAAAGCTATTAGATATACTTGGCTTTTCCACTTAATATATTTTGATTTGCAAACAATACAGATTGATGGCTCCTGTGTAAATATGCTGTATACTAGTATATGGTGAGATCATTTGTCTTTAGGAGACATTTATTTCAGAGTGTTCAGTGGGACCTTTCAAACTTGTTCTTGACATGCTATCATAGATAAGGTAAAAAAAAAAAAACATGATTGAATTGTGTGTAACTGCATAAATGAAGCACAGAAAAGTATATACTATTGTTTTCCCCCAATGGTGTGAATGCTTTTGTAGATTTTTTTTTTCTAAACGTTAGCCAATAGTAGGGAAGATGAGGATTATTAGAGTTATATAAGTTGTTGTATAAATTGTATATAACCAATATAATGGATGGCCACGACTTTTGTAATGTTACACGCTCATGGAATGATACTCAATATTCAGTAGGCTAGATATTCAAAAGCCTGGAAAAAAAAATTATTTAGTGTTTGTTATATTATAAAAAAATCACTTTAGACATATTTTTCCACCAAAAAGGCCCCCGTGAAAATAAATACATTTTGTTATACATGTATAGATGTACTGTTATGTTTAATGTTTAAAATCTGGGGAAAACATTAAAAAACATTTCTTGAAGATGTCCAGCAATTTCTGTGGCTGACAAACAATGAGTAGGACAGTATCTAGTTATGCCTAATAACTAGATAGAAGTCTAAAAATTAGTATCGAACAGGAGTGCATTTTGCAGATAGATTACATATAGAAATGTTGTTTTTTAATAAGTTTTGTTAAAAACGCCATTTCTGTTCAGGTATTTATGCTTTTAAGAATTCTACCAAATTTATAGATTTATGGTATAATTAGTCTTTTGTGCTGACAAAGCCAGGCCTCAGTCCAGTTAGTTTTTATAGAGAGTGCATACACAAATTTGCTTTCTCAAAGGAGAATTGTGGTATTATGTGTCTCTAGTCAGCCATAACCACATTACGTAATGTGATTTATTCATTCAGAAGGCTTAATGAACACTGTACCAGGAATACATTCCTGGTACAGGTTTATCATATCCACTACCATGTGATGTTGTCACAGTACCATTCCTCATTACAAACAGGGAGTAAAAATGATCAGGAACAAGACCAGTGTCCTACAATATTGCACTGGTTAAGGTAAGTCAGAGAAATACTTTGTGGAAGATGTGGGTTTGTGGCAAAAGTGAAAATAATTTCTTGTTAGTAACTATACTGAACCAGTTTTTCTTTTTGGCAGTGACTCAAATGCAAGTGAACCCGAACTCTCTGAAATAATTAAAACATTCTACCAGCCCCGTAGAGGCTGAGCTATAAATATTGTCTTACAGTTTCATTAAGCCTTCCAAAGGCAATAATGTAGTATACAGTGCTGTCATGAGAAGGAAATATACTTTCATGATTGTATGGTTTTTCAAAAGCAGAAAGAATCTATCCTTTTAGTTTCACAACTTTTAAATTCAGGGTATTTAAGGGGTATCAATTTGTTCGACAGGTACAATTTGGTGGGTAACTGAGAGAAATGATCAATGGCCATTTCCTGGTTTATTTGTAATTTAGCATTAATGCAAGTATATATTGCATATAAAGGGAGTTTTAGATCATAGATTCCCAAGAAATGACACCATGCAGGGAGGTGCCAGTGAATAAATGTAAAATGTTACAGACACCATGTGGGTTTTATCTTAATGTGGTATGGTGGCTTTTTTTGTTACCTTGTAACTAAAAAAACACTGTTTTTAAAAAAATATATATGCACTTGCACAGATACTAAATGACAAATAAAACAGGTGACAAGGGACTGTGGATTGGAATGTGCATTGATCAATCTGCTCGCTTTAGTATGCTTGTCCAGATAGTTGCACTTCCAATGTACTTGCACTTTAATTAGCCTTGGAGAGCTCCAATAACCCCTTTTTATGTTGTTTTCATAGACTTTGTATGTGATCTGTATGGGAAACAGAAAATGGAACCATTTTATGGTAGAGATTCATAGGGTAATATGCAAAGCCCTAAAGTGCACTTGTCACCCTCTGGAGGTCTATGCCCTGGTAGGGGGAAACAATAGATTTCTTTTTTAAAAGAATGCACCCTTGCCTTCACAAGCCCGCCTGCACCCAGAGGGAGCCATCCTGTGGCACAAAGAATAATGCCACAGCTTTTGATAGTTATGCCCATGTGTGTGACGTCACACGCATACACATAATGAGTGGGCCAAGGGAACCGCTCATTATATATATGTATATATAATGAGAGAGACCTATGTATACACTCATATTTATAAACTACTGTATATATACCAATATCTATACTAATAGTAGATTTTAGTATCACAATAGCCATGGATATTATATTATACAATCATCCAAGTCTCCCTTAAAGTCATTAATAGAATCTGCCATCACAACATCACCCGCCAGGATGTTGCACAACCTCTGTGAAGAACCATATTCTGTTCCAGTTGGAAGTTCAGTTCATCAAGTTTCCTTCTTTTTTATTTTGTATGTGAAAATGCTCCTCCACTACCAATCTATAAAGTTCTTGCAACAGATAGTTAAACTTTATATGCTGAATCTTACATAAGCTCTTTAGTGGTACTACACAAATGATACAATTTCATCCACAATATTTAAGTTACTCAGGCATAGTTTTATCAACAACCCAGAGGCAGTACTTCTTGATAAACTAGTACCCAGCTCTAGTGGAATCTTACAGTGTGGATTTATTCTAGGAATCTCTTATTCCTGAGCCTAACTGCTTGGGTAACCGGGTGACTTTGCAGGGTGCTAACCCTTCTTGTCACCTTGTTGGAGCCTTTCCTTTTTTTCTTGCTCTCATCAACTTGCCTTTCATCAACCAACCAATTTACCCATTTCTGATACTAAGGGTCCCAACCCTTCTTGCTTCATTTTTAACTATTTCCATATCTAAAAAATAATAAATAATTGAAAAATAGTTTTGGATTAATTTTACTTCTAGCTGCAATAGATTTTGTCTCTATTTTAGTCTGTCTTATTGCATTTTTTGCATGCTTTATTGGTCTCTTTGTATCTAATAAAACTATACTTGAATGATTTAAATGCACATTTTTTCTTACCAACCGCAACTGAACTACCAAAAATAAAAAGTTGTAATTTAGGATATTGTCAAACCTGTTAGCTCTCTCTGACTTGGCTGCCCCATTACTCCAGTCAATGTTTGGATAAGGTTATATGACTAATCATCTGTTCAGAGAAGCTTACCTCCTGCCTATTCTCATCTCAGTCTTCTGTATATTTCACGCAGCCCACTCCTCCCATCTATTCTCCTGTGTAGATTAAAAGGTCACACAGGCAAGGTCATTTGCATTGTTTCATCTGTATTGTTTTGTAATTTATGAGTCTACTGAGTTTACTAACCATACAGCACTTTATAAATATGGGATAAATAATCACAGCTTATGCCCAAGGCAAATACACCTAATAAAAATGGAGAGAACTTAGCTTTGCTCCATCAAGAGACAATATAACCAGCTGGAAATATTTAGACAGGGACTACCAAGAGTAACCTATGCAAGTGCAAGAAGAACATATAAGTTCCATGCAAGTAGTGTTGTGGTTCAATTCAAACCAAGCACCTCAGTGTAGGATAATGGTCTTGGTCTCTAAATTTAGTTCCATGGCATGTAGTTGTAGCACTTTGCCCATCCCTTGTGTCTTACCCACTCTACCTGTCTTATGGCCTTGCCCAGTGAGCGCTGCTTGTTGCAACATTACTAACCCCAGACACAAATTTATCAATATTTGCAGATAATATTTTACTCCTGTTTCTTTTAGGCTTAATACTAAGGGAAATATTTGTGACAAACTGTTTTCACCCTTTGAAACTAGATGCTTTTGTGTCAGATATGCCACAATGTATAGCAACCAACTTTAGCTTCTTTGGTGCTATATCCTTACCACCCTACTCCATACCCTTACCATCTTACACACTGCTATAGATATGCATAAATGGAACAAGACACCACAGCTGCCCTTCTTAGCAAGCTTTTATATTTTGGAAAACAGTGGTTAAAATAAAATGTCAGTTTTGCAATGTAACTGTTGGCTGACTATGGAAGCTAGTGGGCTAGATGTTTAGCATCACTGCAGTGAAACCCCACTGCAAAGCTCTAGCAAAGGCTTCTAATATACAGCAAATGTCAGATCTGCAGAGAATTTGCACTAAACTGCTCTCAGATCAAAGCAATGATTAAAGCAATTTGTAGATCTGTGCAAATGTCTCCCCTCTGTTGTGTACATTATGAGCCCACAAGGAAAGCAAAATAAACTGTTATTATACTAGGCTCCTAGTTTGTTTTCCACACCTCATTTGTTTTGAATGGCTAAATGTTCAGATTCTTAAGTGACAAATTTTAACATAAAATGCATTCAATTAGCTAAGATTTTTCTGTAAAAAAACATTCGTTTTTACACCTGCAAGCTGCACATAGAGAAATCCATCCTTCAGAGTTAACAAGCACAGCTGCATCCAGTCTTACATTCAGCACTTAGAAATTGAACAATTTTAAGTGCCATTATCACAATATTGATGGAGCTATTTATAGGACTGCAAACTTCTCAGTCTTAACAAGGTCCTTATTATGCCTCACTAAAACTGGTACTTTTCCATCCCCTGGCAAGAAGCCAGACTTTGTGTCAAGGCACCAGGTGGGCAGTCCTATACAAAGAAGGGGGAAAGCCTCTACAGGTCAGAATGTCAAGCACCATTCACTCACAATCAGTGGTCAATTTTTTTTCACTCATTTGTTATCCTCTAGCTGTAGGCTCTATAAGCTCACCTACTTAAGGAAAAGAACTTCCAAAAAGAGTTGACTTTATTGTAATATAAAAATTATTCAAGCATAGTTCTTTGGCATAGCTCATTTATCAATGTGGTGGTACACAAAGTTTTTGCTACTAATAACAATATTTTTGTTCCCTAGATTGCTGCACTTAAGCATCTGGAGCAATACAGTTACTGATACAGTCGTGCCTCTGAAAAAAGTAAAATGAACTAAAAATCTAGCTGCCAATTAATTGTCACAGACTACTGATCAGGTGCAATTTAACACCTACGTAGGTGAGCCTAGTGTTACTTAATGAAAGGGGCATCAACATGGAGATGTCTTGGGTTCATCTGGGAAAATCAATGTGTGTAGCAATGACACATGCATAATATCCTGTTATATAGACTTTCCAGGGCTATACTGAAATCTGGGTGTACACCCTGAGAGTCTCTCTTTAAATAGGAATATGCATGAATAACATAGTGTCTGGTTTACAGTAGGATAAAGTATTTTACCCCCTAATATCCCTGTAGCAAGAGACAATGCTGCTGTAATTGCCAGAACATGGCATATGACAAACATTGTAGTGACTTTGCTGTAGCAGTTGTTTAATGCCATTGCTAGTCATGTGCGGTCGACAAAAAAAAATCGACCTTTACCCAACCCTAACCCACCTTGTTGCTACCCAATCTGAAATAAACTTATTTATGCACCGACCCTCACATCTCTGACATTATGAAGGGGACAAGGCAGGCACACACCTATAATTCGGGCTGCCTTAGGTGGAATTAGGGCATAGTAAGGTTGCAGGCGGGATGGGCAGAAGGAACAAATTTGGCTCAAACCACCCGAGAAAGTATATGTGGATGTTGGCCTGAACGAACCTGACCCATGTGTAAACCCACAAATGCCAAGAGTAATTTTTCCAGGTTCAGGATGGCTGACAAACCCCTTGGATGTATCTCCCAGTGGCCTCAAAACAGGTGCTTATTTTTGAATTTCTGGCTTGGAGACAGGTTTTGGTTGCATAAAAACCAGGTGTGCTGCCAAACAGAGCCTTCTGTAGACTTCCAGTCCACATAGGGGCTACCAAATGGCCAATCACAGTACTTATTTTTCATGCTTGCGTTGCTACTCAACTCTTTTAGCATCTGAATGTGGATCACAGGTAAAAACAGGGTGAAGGACTCCCAATCTATCTGTCATGGTCCTGGTGATAACATCATATACGTAATTTCTTTATTTTCCCAACTACAATTGAATGGGAAAATATGCTGCAGAATAAACACAGAGAATTTAGCTAGCAAAATTTCAGCACATTACAGTCGCCATGGCGGAAGTATGTTTTTAAATAAATATATGATGTCACAAATATAATGGACATTGTGTTCCAAACACCACAAAATGGACATTAACATGGGACTTAATTGGACAGGGTTCCAAGCCTCACTTTGGATTTCCATTGGACTTGGGAAATCATGGGAGCTTTTTTTGGGGTGTGTCTACTAAGGCTTTAAAACTGTCAGCCAACACTGTGTGATTATCCTGATGAAGGGAGGGTGAAATCCCCTCCGAAACGTTGATGCACGAGTGATTAAAATAAAAGGGACAAGTTCCCCGCTTGCAAAACAATATGGTGTATGTGCGGCTCTCTTTCCATGATTCTTACAAAAAAATGAGCCATACATATTGATGTGTTTGGTTTTCAGCAAGGAGAAAATTTACCCTTTAGTAAACATGCCTTCGGTATCTGTTTTTAAATGTTTTTCTGGTGGGACAAATTAATGAAAACTTAATGTGATCCTCTCAGTACTTTAGCAATATACATTGATTTTCAGTTTTTAGTGGTTTCTGAGGTATTAGCCATTTTTAGAACGCTAACATCTGGCTTTTGACTTAAGTTCTTTCTGAAAGAATCAGCAACCCTGGGCTTAACTGACTATACAGGAAGTACACAGACACCTTCAAACCAGTGATGCACTGCATTTGCCATGATGCCAACCAAATGAAAACAATAATAATGGAATAGTGTGTTGCTTTGTTTGGTGAGCATTGAATGCAGCCATCATAACTGTTCTTTCTGATAAATAATTTTATGTTTTATAAATTGCTTACAATTCTGAATGTGTAACCAAACCCATGAATAGTATGGACTTTACAGTTTACTTGTAAGCCATCTATGGAATATGGAACTAGACTTCTTTACAATATGGAGCTATTTTTTTATTCTTAATAAACCCACATAATTCTAACAATAAATCCTTATGTTGCAAGGATTACATCTGTTTGAGAACTAAATCCAGTTTGATTCCTCAAATAATGGCCAAGAGATTACAGACACGTTATAATATGGCTAAAGGAAGATCTATATGCAACCACATGCAGTCCCAAGATATTTACGGCAGGCAGGAGGATATTTTTGACAACTTTAACCATGTGGAATATATTAGATGGCCATTTATATTAATTAAAATCAGATTATATTAGTCACATAAGCATTAGTGAGTGAAAAAAAATGTAAAAACAAAGTTACTGAAGCTCTAACTTAGCATTTTAAAACCACATTTGGCCTAGATTGTGATATAACTCTGGCAATGGTGTGTGATACATTTTGTGTGTCATCTTTAAACTGTAAATAGATGTACCACAGAAACCGTCTCTCATGGTCTAGGCTATTTTAACAAACTAGATGTATTATTACATGTGTTACATATTCACAGGACAAAGTGAAAATGGAAATGTCTCCAGATAAATACTGTTATTGCTATCTTTGTGCTTACAGGCATTATAACGACATAGAGTTATTCAGAAACATTGCATACCTGGCTAATCTGGTGTTATTGGAGAATAAGTGGATCTTTTCCTGATTTGGCCACCCAGGCCTTGGTCCAAATCAGGTTGATTAGGTAATAATTGGCCTCATGCACTCCTATTGCTAGAGTACTATATACACAATTTGCCATCCTTGACGGAAAACTCCCTGCTTTTTTGCAACTATGTTGTCCTACTTTTTGCACCTAGCTCTGGGTGCTGCTGTAATAGAGGGTTTGTTAGGTAGCTGTCATGTAGGTGTCATCCTAAATGCCCCCTACTTACAGATCATTCAGATGTTCAAGCTAAGGAGTGCCAGGGAGCAAGGAGCTGGGGAGTAATCTACATGCTGCACTCGACAGCACTCTTTGCATCTTGTACCAAATGTATAATGTTATGCACAAAGTATTGCAATGCAACACCAGTTCTGTGGGGTTGCTTGATGTCTGTTTTTAAAAAGATAGATAATCAGTAAACGCTAACTGCAGAATTGTTGGTAGACATAGGAACCTATGTTTTTTACACTTTTCACATTGCCCCAGGTTTCATAACTGTATCCACAAATATATCTGTAGAAATAAGTCAAATCAACTGGACTTGCTGTGTTTTTTCTTCGAAGACGTTACACCAGTCATCCAACTGGCTTTCTCAATTCAGAATAACTTGTAAATAAGATTATTTTTCAGGAAAATATACAGATATACCATGACCTGGATAAATGAGAATCTTCACAAACATGAGGCCACAAATAATTGTATTAGTGCTGTCTGTATTTAGTGTCTAAATGGGTCTAAAGTGCTAGCAGCATCTACATGCAGATGGAATTTATATTGTAAAGTGTGCTTTAGATTTGAAATTAGGTCTAATCACAAAGCATGAAAATGCAACCATATCCTGCAAGTGACAATTGCATTACAATTAAGTTGTATACAATATTTTGTCAGTTGCAGTCAGGACCCAAATCCAAATGTTCTGTGCAAATACTGTAGATAAGTTGCAAGTCAGTTCCATTGTTCATTTCAGATCTTTTTGTATTGATTGAATACCTAGGAACATATATTTTTAATTGTGAGTTTGAAATAGTGTGATTCTTGTAAAAATACACACATACATGCACACACACGTGTCTCCCAAACATTATTCTGCAATGTTACTCACTAACTATGATGTTGTTGAGATGAAGCACCATAAGTAACTTAACAGGGGACAAAACTCTTAAAGGGAATATTCGCATGAAACAGAAATACAAAGAAAAATTACACAAAAAAGAAACCTCCTTATTCCCAGCCCAACAAATATGTATAGTGCTTTGCTTTGAGACAATGCCCCAGGTATAAGTGTGATGAATGCCTGGAGTGATAGAAAGTCAATTTCCATTTATATGCTGATGATAAATTTTTTAATTATTATTGTTATTGTAGCAAATGATTAGGCAGAACTCACACAGAACTTTGAATGGAAGAGGCTTGGCTCAGCTGGTAGTGGCATATGAATATCTGAAGTGCATTCAACCAATTTTTACGGTTTGTCTAGTTAAGTATGTTTGCCGTATTGCAAACAGATGCCAGTTTAAGGCAGCTAAGGTACAAAGCCCGGTGCTTGGGCTCAGTCTTTCATCCCGGAACAAACATTATCTAAAACACTGAATTAGATTCAACGCTGGTTACTGAAGTTTTGGATGCAGAACAAAACAATATGGCGTTGGCACTTACTGCAGTTTGTGCGCAACTTTTAAACTCAAGAGAACGCTCGCTGGAGCTCTGTTAGATTGTGTTTCTTTGTTCTGCAGCTGCAGCAATCACTTATTTCCAGAACACTGGCCAATTTGGGTTAAAATGATGGTCCATTAATATGATGAAAAGGTTTGTTTTTTGTTCTGTTACTAAAATTGCATAGCTAAAAAACGGTATTAGCAAATTCAAGAAAGGTGTAAACACATTAAGATAATGAAAGATATCTATGGTTAAACAAAGCTGGGTATACATTTTGGGGGTTCTTTAATGCAGTAATGTAAGTATAAAGGAAGCAGACCCCACAGTCTCGGGGGTGGAGACCGGACCACAGGGTCTACTTCCCCTAAAGTTATCTCCCCTCTGCAGCCTCTCTCCTAATTTAGGGTTGGTGGGCAGCGACGAAAGCTGGCTGGTGGGCACGCGAGCAGGTAGCAGGGGTGGGTGGTGAGCACCAGGCCCCTCTTAATTTTTTTTAATTTTGCTAATTTTTACGCCACTGCTTAAATGCCTCTTGTATTGGACATATCAGGTCTAAAACTTGACTCAAACTGCCATGAAACCCCAAAGAAAATGGGTTAGAAAAGTACATATACCTTGTAATATGAATCTAGAAATGATCTAATAGTTAAAAGCCATTGCAGATGTACTGTATTCATTAATGATTGTGTCATATTGGATTAAGAAAAAGTAAAACTGTACTGCTCCTTTAAGAATCAATCTGCCCGTCTTGAGGAGACATGGCATTATTTTTATTAGCTATTTTTAAATGTAATAGACTTTGAATTATTAATTATCTGGTGTCTCTTAATACAGAAGCAGGGAAACTGGCAATAAGATCAGACAGTTTTTTTTCCTAATTAGTCTTTTCATTTTGCTAATGTAGTGCTAGAGTTTTATTTGGCAGCTACTTTGTCTTTAAATTGTCCTTTATATCAAATATTATTTCAAGAAATGGTAACAGCAATGTATTGCTAGACAATAATTACAGTACAAGTCAGGTTAAATTTACAAGTGCATACACAGTTTGTATTATACACGGTTCATTAATATATACAGTATATAGGTCTATAACTGTGGTCAAATTAGTTTTTTTCACTGGCAGAAAGGACATAAAATACATCTCTTAATTGTCTTCAGTACCACTAGATGGCAGACCTAATCCCATTTGTATTCAAAAGAGAGTCAAGTCTCAATATTGATGGAACATAAGAGAGTGATTTACTGCACAGACTACAATTTAATTTTAAACCCCAGTAAATACTTTGCTTGACATGTGGTGAGAGTTAGGGTAAAGAGATGTTCCATAAAAACACTTTTATTTTTTCCGACTAATTAATTTTAAATTTGGTTATTTTTGCATCTGGGACAAAATTATACAACATAATAACTGTTAAACCAACCTTTTCCAGTTCTTTACTGACCCATAATATCAAATACTAGTACAGGTATGGGATATGTTATCTAGAAACCCATTATCCAGAAGGCCATTTCACATAGACATTTAATCCTAATAATCCACATTTTTAAAAACTATTTCCTTTCCTGTGCAGTAATAAAACAGTACCTTGTACTTGATCAAATCTAATATATAATTACTGGAAGCAAAAGCAGCCTATTGGGTTTATTTAATGTTTAAATGGGTTTCTAGTAGAAGATCCAAATCCAATATACCAGAAAATCCCAGGTCCTGAGCATTCTAGATAGCAGGTCCCATACCTGTAGGTGGTTTCAGATATACAGTAGTGGAATTTATTATGTCATTAGGATTTTTTAATCTTCACAAAAAAAAACCCCTATAGTCACATAAAAAATTCATGACACAATTTTACCTACGGTTTTTATGCAGATAAAAAGTCACAAATGAAAATGAGGAAGTTGTAAACGAAAATCCTATAGTTTCATTTAATTTCAATCTTGACATTTTTAAAAATCCCTGGAAAAAACCCTCAAACTTCACTTTAGTTGACTGCTATAGAGAAATTACCAATTCACCTCTATGTCATCTCGGCAGGTGTTAGGTGGTGTAACTTTTTTACAAAATTTTCACAAGTGCAGTAAAAAAAAATCCCAATTGTAAAAATTGTTTTTTTGCTGGGATTTCTGTGATTTTCCCTTTCAAAGCAACCCATCTTATTGATAAGTCCTCAGTAACTATATTTTCATAAACAATGTCAGAATGCTGGACTGGCTTTACTGAGTGATTTGTTTTGAACACAGTGTCTATAAAACATGAGCGTGCTCTTGTTATACTTAAGAAGAAAAAGCTATATCAAATTAATATTTAAAGAATTGACAACTCATACTGTGCTCACTTGACCCTGCACATAAGATCTATGTATTCCCTATTATGTTTTAGAGGACGAGGAATGATAGATACTGTCATTAGGCATGTGTTTTCTCTTGCCTAAAAACAATGTGTAATATTGGTAATGTAGTGCCGTTTTTATTTATTGTGTTTGCATGAAGATATCCATGTCCTAATACTCATTACTATTTCTGTTTTGCTAGAGGTAAACAATTGAGGTCATGTCTTGTTTAGAAATGTTATTAGAACTAGTGTCCCACAAGAACTGTGAAGATGTTTATTAACTAGGGAACCTAAACATTTGCCCAGATGGGGATACCCTTTAACTCCATGATTATAATAAACACACAGAAACACAATTGTGGGTGAAGGTCGGCCACAGCTTTATTTATATAACCAGATCCTTGCCATTTCAAAACACATCTAGTTAAATGTCAAGTATATGTCACCTTATTTATCTTACCCCGAATGCCGGCCACTGCGTGCAGTGGGCATGTGGTGTCCCCTTTTATAACAAAGCCGAATACAGGCAAAGGATCAATAACCGCAACACTGTGACAATTATACTTAAAGATAACCTCACATTCAGTCAAATGTACACAAGTGCAGACTTTTTTGTCTTTTTTTTTTTTAAATTGTAAAACATAAAATACACAATAAACACAAAATTCTTTTATAACTGGGTGGGCGGGAAGGAGGTTGTGCCTGTAGCTGCCATGGGAGCTAAGAGGAAGACTGAAGGGGGAGGCGCAGTTATATAAGGCAGTCCGTGTGCGCATGCGCACTGCGCTATGACGTCACGCGTATTCGCTTGTGCAAAAATGCCCTGCGCGTCCACGCTGGGCAAATGGGCTGCGTGTGCTTAAAGGGAAACTCCCCTTCCCAGTCAGTAGCGCTTTCGCTACTCACTTTAGCGCTGCCCAACAAAGTAAATCCGGTAACCCTTGGTTAGTAATGTTTACTATAGTGCTGCTTAGAGAGCTGTCACTGATTTAGGGTAATTATAAAAAGCACAGAAACACCTGTACATACCATAGAACTAGTAATATTGTATCTTTGTCACTAGAATCACAATATTGTGTGAAAATGAAAGGAGCATTTTGGCTCATTAATGCTAATCCACTGACAAGGCTATTCTAACATGCATGCACAGTTGCATCACATTGAAATCATTCTTATCTCTTTAACTCTCAATGTTAAAGTGTCAGGGAGCCGGGAGCTCCCTCCAGGGAGGTTGTCAGGATCAAGGAGGAAGCCCTCTTGAGGGAACAAGGTCGCGGTGTCCAAAGGGTTAAACGAAGAATAGTCAGGATCAGGCAAGAGTTCACAGGCAGGCAGAATACAAACAAAGTCCAAAGTCCAGGCAAAGGGTCAAGAAACAGATCAGGAACAAGATTTGGCAATAAGGCACACAGGAAACCCAGGATACACTTTAGGGAAAGTATTCCTATTCTTGGGCGCCATTCTGGCGTCTAGTTGGCGCTTTTATTTTCAAATTTGGCGCCATTCTGACGTCATTGACGCTCTTGCGCCGACGTCGACGCGCTGACGTCATCGCGCCGGCGCCGCTACCCACGTGGCGGCCATGGGCGCCGCCATTTTGGGAGCGACGCCGGCAAGGAGGGACGCGCCGCCCGGAGCTCCGGGCGGCGATCGTGACAGTACCCCCCCCCTCACGGGGGGCCTCCGGTCCACCAGGACTTGGCTTCTGGGGAAATTTGGAGTGGAACTCCCTCACCAGACGAGGAGCGTGAACATCACGGTGTCCTTCCCAGGAGCATTCTTCAGGGCCAAAGCCCCTCCACTGAATGAGGTACTGAAGGGACCCTCTGGAGATCCTGGAGTCTATGATTTTCTCCACCTCGTACTCGAGTTGACCCTCCACAGAGATGGCAGGAGGAGGAGATTGACCGCCAGAGAACCGGTTGGTGATGGCGGGTTTCACCAGAGACACGTGGAACACGTTGGGGATTCTCATCTCTGGTGGAAGCTGGAGTCTGACAGCCACAGGGTTGATTATCTCCAAGATGGGAAATGGACCCACGAATTTTGGACCCAACTTGGGAGATGGTATCTTCAACCGGATATTTCTGGAAGAGAGCCAGACATTATCACCCACCTTGTAGGGAGGAGAGGCTCTTCGACGACGATCCGCGAAAGTCTTATGAACAAGAGCGCTCTTCTCTAGGTTCAACTTGGTAGCAGCCCAATAGCAGACATATGGGCTGCGGAATCGTCAGCAGCCGGGACGTCAGATAGCACAAAGTCTTGGGGAAAAGCTTGAGGATGCTGACCATACACCGACATGAATGGAGACCTCCCTGTAGAGGAATGACAAGCATTATTATGAGCGAATTCCGCCCATGGGAGGAGATCAGACCAGTCATCCTGGCAGAGGGCTACGTGGTTCCTCAGGAACTGTTCCAGGGCTTGGTTCACACGTTCAGCTGCCCCATTCGTCTGCGGGTGGTAGGCAGACGAAAATTGAAGTGTTATTCCCAAGTCTTTACATAGGGAACGCCAGAACTTGGCGGTAAACTGGGTGCCTCTGTCGGAGACGATCTCCACCGGGAAACCATGCAGGCGGAAGATGTACTTAATAAAGAGTTGGGATAATTCCACCGCAGAGGGTAACTTCTTCAAAGGGATGAAATGGGCCATTTTGCTGAAGCGGTCTATGACAACCCAGATCACAGTATTCCCACCGGAGGGAGGAAGTTCGACAATAAAGTCCATAGAGAGGTGCGTCCACGGACGAGAGGGAACCGGCAAAGGCTGTAACAACCCGCTGGGGCGGGAATGGCTAGGCTTAGAAGTGGCACAGACATTACAAGCAGCCACAAAGTCCTTTACATCCTTGCGGATATCAGGCCACCAGACTAGGCGCCTCAAGAGTTCAAGGGTCTTGGCTGGACCAGGATGTCCAGCTTGCCTGGAGCAGTGGGTCTGTTGCAGGATGGCCAGGCGAAGTTCTGGAGGGACGAAGGCCATGCCAATCGGAGTATCTTGAGGAGCCGAGGACTGCCCAGCCAAGATCTGGTCGGCAAATTGGGGATACAGAGAGGCAATGATCTTGACTGGTGGAATGATTGGTTCCTGCCTCTCAGGGTCACGGTCCACCGGAGTGAAGCTACGAGACAAGGCGTCGGCCTTCAGATTCTTGGAACCTGGGCGATAAGTCAAAACAAAGTTAAATCGAGAAAAGAAAAGGGCCCACCTGGCTTGTCTGGGATTTAGCCTCTTGAGGGACTGTATAAACTCCAGATTCTTGTGATCTGTGTAAATCTGAACAGGAATTTCAGAGCCCTCCAGGAGGTGACGCCATTCTTCAAGGGCAAGCTTGACTGGCAAGAGTTCTCAATTTCCGACATCATAGTTCTGCTCTGCGGATGAGAACTTCTTGGAGAAATACGCACAGGGGTGCAATTTTCCATCAGTGGAGTGTCTCTGAGAAAGGATAGCTCTGGCTCCGACTTCTGAAGCATCAACCTCGATGCAGAAGGGTAGTGCGGGATTGGGATGTCGGAGAACAGGAGCGGACGTGAAGGCCTCTTTCAATGACTGAAAGGCTTCTAAGGCAGATGGAGGCCACAGGCTTGGTTTACCCCCTTTCCGGATGAGGGCCAGGATAGGTGCAATGCAGGAAGAGAATCCCCAGATGAACTGTCGATAATAATTAGCAAATCCGATGAATCTCTGGATTGCCTTGGTACTCAGTGGGAGAGGCCACTCCTGGATGGCCGACACTTTCACGGGGTCCATCTCAAATCCCTCTGGAGAGATAATGTACCCTAGGAAGGGGATCTTGGATACCTCGAAGACACACTTCTCCAACTTGGCGAAGAGAGAGTTCTTCCTCAGACGAGAGAGTACCTCCTTCACCTGGGAGCGATGACTTTCAAGGTCCTTGGAGAAGATCAGGATGTCGTCCAAGTATACGACTACGAACCTTCCTAGGAGATCTCGGAACACATCATTAACAAACTCCTGGAAGACGGCAGGAGCATTGCATAGGCCGAAGGGCATGACAAGATATTCATAGTGCCCATCCCGAGTGTTGAATGCCGTCTTCCATTCGTCACCCTCCCGGATGCGAATGAGGTTGTAGGCCCCCCGGAGATCCAACTTGGAGAAAATCTTTGCTCCTTTCAGCTGGTCAAAGAGCTCGGCAATCAGGGGCAGGGGGTACCTGTTTTTCACGGTGATCTTATTCAGGCCCCGATAGTCTATACAAGGCCGAAGGCCTCCGTCCTTCTTCTCCACGAAGAAGAACCCAGCCCCTGCAGGAGAGGTAGAAGGGCGGATAAACCCTCGCTGGAGATTTTCTTGGATGTACTCCTTCATAGCGGTAGTCTCAGCAGGAGAGAGAGGGTAAGTGCGCCCTCTGGGGGGCATGGCTCCTGGCAGGAGTTCAACCGGACAGTCATAGGAGCGATGTGGGGGAAGGAACTCTGCAGACTTTTTACAAAACACATCGGAAAATCCCTTGTAAGTGGAGGGCAAAGTCTTTAGTTCCGCAGTGGAGACATTCACCTTCTCGAGGGGTTTTGGCGGAAGGCAATGTTGCAGGCAAAATAAACTCCAACGAGAGATCTGCCCAGTGGACCAGTCTATGGTGGGGTTATGCAGACGTAACCATGGAAGACCCAATATTACTGGAGTAGAAGGACAGGGAATGATGAAGAATGAAAGTTTTTCTTGATGCAGCGCCCCAACTTGTACAGATAGTTCTGCCGTGAACATTGTGACGAATTCAAACTCCAGGGGTTTGTCATCTATGGCGGTAATTCGCAGGGGTGAAGACAATGGAAGCAGGGGAATCTTCATGCGTTCGGCAAAGAAGTCGTCCATGAAATTGCCATCCGCACCGGAGTCGAGGAAGGCCCTTTCGAAGATAGACTTACTTGCCAGATGAATCTGCAAAGGAAGGAGAAGTCTGCGTGAATTTTCTTGATACTTCTCCTGAGGACCTCGAGTGATGCCCCCTACATGAGAAACCTGAGACATACCTCGGGGTACAAAACTCTTGGCTTTGGCAGGACAGGCGTTGGCAAAATGGGAATGCCCACCACAGTACAAACAGAGCCCTGCCATACGTCTTCGGAGTCTTTCCTGCTCGGAGAGGCGAGCTTTTCCTACTTGCATAGGTTCCTCCAGGGGAGACGTGGACACATGAGTCACAGGGACAGCGGGTGCTTGCAGAATCGGCCTTTGAAAGCGAGGGGCCAACATGGGAGAAAATCGTCTGCTGCGCTCTCTCTCCACCTGGTGTTCTCTGAGGCGGGTGTCCACCTTAATAGATAGAGCGATCAGTCCTTCCAGGGTGTCAGGAGTCTCTCTGGAGACGAGATCATCTTTGATGCGGATGGATAGGCCTTGGTAGTATACGGCCTTGTAAGCGTCATCACACCAGGAAGTCTCCGCCATCAGTGTTCGGAAGTCTATAGCGTACTCATTGACACTGCGGCTTCCCTGCCGGAGCTGCAAGAGACGGGCAGGGGCGTTCGTGACCCGACCTGGAGCATCAAAGACTATGCGAAAAGCTTGGAGAAAGTCTTTAACATCATAAGTCACCGGGGAATTCTTCTCCCAAAGAGACGTTGCCAACTCCAGTGGCTTGCCTTCCAATCGAGACATCACATACCCCACCTTGGAACGTTCACTTGGAAACTGTGTGGGTTGGAACTCAAATTGAATTTGGCACTGTGTGGCAAATCCCCTGCAGGCTTGTGGATCCCCACTAAAGCGAAGGGGAGGTGGAATGCGAGGCTCACCTGTCGGGTAGCTTGCGTTCATAGAGGCTGCCGCCATGGGGGGATCTCCAGTAGGTGGAGCAGCGGAGGGCGCAGAAGGCACTCGAGCAAGCAGGACATCGAGTGCTTGCCCAATGCGAACCTGCTGGTTTTCGTAGTCCTCCATGCGGGATGCCAGTCCGCGGAGTGCTCGTCCGACATCAGGTGTGGCTTCCTCAGAAGGATCCATGGCCCAAGAATAATGTCAGGGAGCCGGGAGCTCCCTCCAGGGAGGTTGTCAGGATCAAGGAGGAAGCCCTCTTGAGGGAACAAGGTCGCGGTGTCCAAAGGGTTAAACGAAGAATAGTCAGGATCAGGCAAGAGTTCACAGGCAGGCAGAATACAAACAAAGTCCAAAGTCCAGGCAAAGGGTCAAGAAACAGATCAGGAACAAGATTTGGCAATAAGGCACACAGGAAACCCAGGATACACTTTAGGGAAAGTATTCCTATTCTTGGGCGCCATTCTGGCGTCTAGTTGGCGCTTTTATTTTCAAATTTGGCGCCATTCTGACGTCATTGACGCTCTTGCGCCGACGTCGACGCGCTGACGTCATCGCGCCGGCGCCGCTACCCACGTGGCGGCCATGGGCGCCGCCATTTTGGGAGCGACGCCGGCAAGGAGGGACGCGCCGCCCGGAGCTCCGGGCGGCGATCGTGACATAAAGATAAGGTTAATGGGGTGTTTTCTCTCCCACACGCAATCACCTGGCGATTTTGTGCGGGTGCCAAAACACCCCATGAGCCATTATCTTTAAGCAATGAGAGTTAAAGAGATAAGAACATGTAGCTGAAGCATAGGGATGTGTAGGGGTAGTACTTAATAACTATGTCGGGCGCAGGCACACAAGGCTGATTTCGGGGAATAAAATGCAAGAGTTTGCATTCTTGTGCCGAAATCTGGTGTAAAATAAGACAGCCCCTTTTCAGCTATGAAAACTTTTATAGATGCATCTTATAATGTAATTTGCAGTTCACATATACTGTATGAGGATCTTCTCACAGCCGAACATGTCATGAGCAGAATAACATAAACAATTCTGAAAATCTAAAAAACCCACCTCAACACAAACAAATGTAAACGCAACAGGAAATCCTAATTCCTGATGCATTTTATGCCACTGAAGGCAAGAGCATCACTTGCAATGTTACTCCTTAAAAATAATGATAAGCTAAAATGGATGCAAATATTCTACAACACCCACATTTGGTTAAGTATGTAATGAGAGAGGACCAGCCAGGTAGTTTTACACAATATGCAAAGTGATGGAAATTATATTGGAATGTTGTAATTTCATCTGACATTAACATTGTCATTTGGAAAAACAATGTAGTAAGAAAGCATAGACTTCAATAAAGCCTAACTGAGGTACTCATTCTTTATCTGGGCTTGACTTCCATTACAGCTCTATGAACCATTGTTGTGTTGTTTTAATAAAAGGAGACAGGATGTGTGTTCACTATAAAGACTCTATTTGTGCTGATTTCTCTACACCTAAAAAATGTTACGTTTGACAGTTTGTTAAAAAAAGGAAATTAGTAGCATAATATCCTTGGCTTTGAGGAATGCAGCTTTGATTAAATTCTTATACTTATTCATTGTCATCACATCCTTCATAGCAGAAATATGCATGAGTTATCTATTATATAGGAAGTTTGACTTTGCATTCTCTTTGGTTAATGTCGCTAATACCTCTGAAGAAAATGATAGTAAGTGTTAGATTTTTATGTTCTGGTTCTTTTGGCAACTTGAATGGACATATTTGTACCCATGCTGGATAAAGCAGACTGTACATTATCCAAGCCTAAAAGTTATACTGCCAAAAATAAATCTGCTGCAACACCATCAAGTTACATTAAGGTTCCTCGGGGGTTGGGGTTGAAAATATCTCCACCCTTGCAGAGAAAAGTCTTAAATATCAACAAATATCAGCTATATATGTATACTATATATATATTTGTTCATTTGGGTGTTTTTAATCTTTATGCATCAGGACACAGTATGACTGAAACCTCTCAAGGACCAGCCTCTAATGCACAAAACAGGTACTTTTGGTTCATAAAATATGGCATCCTCACATGCAATAGACCTTCATATCTTGGGGCCACGCCACATTCTGTTGTATTTGGACACAGAATGCAACAGAACTCATCAGTGCATTGTTGCAAAGAAGAAACCATATACATAGAGGTTTTCAAGAGTACTGAGCTTGGCTATGTAATCTGTTCACTTGCAAACCTCATTGGTTTACCAGCCAAAGCAGGGTACAGGCCCACCTACCCATCTGACCAATGACATTGCAATATTCAATAGCATTGGAAAACTTTTCCACAATGCAATATTTCCAAACATTTTTTTTAATATGTATTATATCCAAGGTGTAACATCACATTTTCCATACAGCACTGCATACATCAGATAATATAGATATATTTATATATAGATAAATAAATAAATGTTCTACCATACCAATTCTGAAGCATTATTAATTTGTCAGGTTGGTATGAGCAGAATTTTTTTGTCTTGTGGTGTTAGAAATAACACAAAATAAAGCTTCTTATTCTCTTGTCTAATTTCTAATGCATGGCTTCAACAAAACTTTTAAAACTTTTTGTTCAACTAATTCTTGGTGGATTTCCTATTACTTAAACACTGGCTATGTGGTGGTTTTTGGATTTATTGCCATGTAAGTAGCTAGATGTTCGTTTGGCACATGTTCTGGAAATTCCCAGTTGTAAGCCTCACCTCTGGAATATAATGATTTCACTACTCACCATTCAGGTCAGTTCAAGTCAACTTAATACCAGTGGCACGCCTGACTTAACCACCTCAATTTAAGTGCAATATATGGCAGATTCAGAGCAAAAACAGTACTTTTGTCATATATTTCACAAATTTGATTCTGATTACATGTAGCCTGAGACAGAGAAACAAATTGTCTATAAAGGGCTCCATACTAAAAAATGCTGGGGTTCTAATTGACTTGCTAATCAGAGCCAGACAGACATCATCGTGCAGCTCTGATTTACTGCATAGCCGCATGCCTAAAGACTTTAAAACATAATCATTTTCATTCTTTCAAGGAATGGAAAAGTGAAAATAATGACCCATGCAATGCAGTGATGTCAAAAGGCCACTATGTGGGTACTGTTTAATTTTTTTCCATCAGCTAATTTTTTTTTAATCTTCATAAAAAGCCAGTTATACTAGGTATGAATTCAGGGGTTCAATTATATATACAGTAGTATCAAGGTAATTTAAAAAACAAAAATGTAACTGGTTGCTACAATGGAAACTTCAAGTACTGGATCTATTATGTGGAATGCTTGGGACCTGGAATTTCCAAATAAGGGATCTTTACATAATAAAATCTTTGAATCATTTGGTCTACTAAAATTCATTAACACATTAATTAAACCCAACAGGATTGTTTTCCACCAATATGGCTGTTTAGTTAGGATCAAGTACAAGCTACTGTTTTATTATTACAGAGAAATCAGCTTTAAAAATAAAAATGATTTTCTAAAAAATGCACTCTCTCTCCTATAATATGGAGATCAAAACACAATCTCACAGAGAAGACCAATTGTGGTCTATGCTTTCACAGCCAGTCAGAAAAATATTGTAAAAAAAACATGACAATGATATGTCTATGATGTTTTTATTTTTACTATTCTAATGTATAATACGGGGTGTCAGAGTTAGTGTTCCTTTAAATAAATAAAGTTCTGCTTGTTTTTCCCCTGGGAGTATTGCTCCATCTTTAATTCATGTAAAATGCATCATCAATGCAAATGCCAAACTACTAAATGTGTTTTGTGCACCACTGAGTTACTGATGGGCTCATAGATTCGATTACCTAGGGAATCTCTACTAACTACAGGAAACAGAGACTTCTGTAATAAAGGATTGTTTAGCTGAGCTTGCCTCTGCTCCATCCAAATCAGAAAAGCTTCTAATTTATAAATCTTAGACTGGTGGTGCAGAGGACACATTTGCTTCTTTTAGTGTCACTTTCTATTTTATAAATTGTTTACCTTCTCTCATCTAAATAAATGTTGCATTTAGAATTTATATGCTTTAAGTATCCATTGCAAAGTGGCTCTCATATTTATGTTTACATACAATCAGCTGTAGGTAGTGATGGGCGAATTTATTCACCAGGCGCGAATTTGCTGGCGAATAAATTTGCGTAATTGCTGCGACAATTCCGACAACACGACAATTAAAGGCGCCCATTGACTTTAATGCGCATCGAATTGTCGCTGCCATCGAATTGTCGAACCTGCCTTTTGCGTTTTGCGATTTTTCTCCCATTTCGCAATTCCGAAACGGGAGAAATTTGCCCATCACTAGCTGTAGGCTAAAAATGGGTCAGATGTGCTAACTTTACTCTCCAACTGAATGAGCAGATTATTGGCAAATGTGGCTGCCCAGACTAATACTCAAGTTTCCCTGATCCAATCGATTGACAGGAGAACCAGTTAAAGCCTTGGCCAGTTATTTTACAGTACATATGAGTACACATCTGACCAGATTGACTGGCTTTATGTGCCCATGTGTTCCCAGCCTAACTGAAGGCAGCTGTACGATAGGTGATTTTTTTGTCCAATGTTTTAAACATGATAAATAGGCTCTGTAATGTTGACTTTAATAACATCTGAATGGCATTATGTAAAATGTCAAATATAAGTACATATAACACAATAAAATACCTTGATGGTGTTTTCATAAAACAGAGAAAAAAGGGGTTAATGCAGCTACGGAATTGCAAGAAAAGGATGGCAGAAAAGATGACTTTGAAATATCGATTCATACGCTAGTAAGGTTCAAGTGATGTTCTGCATACCCAGCTTGTTGAAAAAAGATGGAGTTTTCCATGAAAAATGAATTATCTAGCATAAGAGGACAGTGTGTACTTGACCTTTACTGCCACGTGTGTTTTCTAACAGCACTTGATAATATTATATTATTCCTAGGCATCAAACCTATACTTGGAGTAACACACTATGGATTTTTATACTTCTGGCAGAAGTCATCGTAATAACGAAAGAAAAAATATATGTATTGGACAGGAATGTAAAATAAAAGGTTCAAAGTTTTACTGATCATTTGGTTTATGAAGTATTGCATATTTATGGTAAGACACTGACAAAAAAAAAAGGCCCTCATCAGAGTGCTGAGAAATCATTTTTCCTATTTCCACTGCTTTGTGACAAAGATTTATCATTTGATAATTGTCTGAATAAAATATTGCAAAGTACAGCTTGAATAAATTTCACCTCATAACTGACAAGAGCTGCAACCAGAATTACAAAATGGAGGACATTTTGCCCAGTGCTGGTTGTATTTTAGAAAAGAGTTCAGCCATAAAACTGTTAAGACACCTTAAAGGAACAGTTCAGTGTGAAAATAAAAACTGGGTAAATAGATAGGCTGTTCAAAATAAAAATGTTTCTAATATAGTTAGTTAGCCAAAAATGTAATGTATTAAGACTGGAGTGACTGGATGTCTAACATAATAGCCAGAACACTACTTCCTGCTTTGCAGTTCTCTAAGTCTGAGTTAGCCAGTGACTTGAAGGGGGAACCACATGGTACATTTCTGTTTAGTGAGTTTGTAATTGATCCTCAGCATTCAGCTCAGATTCAAAAGCAACAGTCATGGCCCATGTGCTCCCCCTCAGGTTACTGCTTGGTCACCAGGGTAACTAGTCAGTGGAAACCAAGAGAGCTGAAGAGCAGGAAGTTGTGTTCTATTCTGTTATGTTAGACATCCAGTCACTCCAGCCTTTATACATTACATTTTTGGTCAACTAACTATATTAGAAACATTTTTTATTTTGCACAGCCTATCCATTTACCCAGTTTTTATTTTTATACTGAACAATTCCTTTAAGAGAGCTTAGATGACAATATGCCCTTATGTATTCCCTCCTGCCAAGTAATAGAGCTAAAATGTTTCCTAGGTATCGTTGTATAAAGTTTAGCTTGTGCCCTTTACTGAGATATTTTACCACCTCTTTACCAGTGAAACAGACTATGAGGTTATATACAAACATTAAGGGGCAGATTTATTAAGGTTCGAGTTGTGTTTTCCATGAAAAATGTTAGTTTTCAAAGTTATTTTTGAGTCAAAAATAGATTTTTCGGGTTAAAAATAAAAAACTGAATTTTTCGAGATTTAGTATACCCCTACCCTGGAAATAGTTTAAATCCGGAAATACACCAACTCAAACCTGTCGAGGTCATATAGAAGTAATTGGCAGTGATGCTTTGAAACATTTGAAGATGTTAATAGCCTTCATGATGTTTGAATTTTTTTTGGTGAATTTTGCTCAAAAACTTGATCAATTCGAGTTTTCGGGTTGTTAATGCTGATGTCATGCCAGAGCAGTATTGCGCTGGCATTATGGGGGTTAACACTGGAAACATTTGGTCTCACAAAGAGACCCTTGATTGGATATCGCACCAGGGGCTGTGGAAAGGTGACATCCATATCTGCCTTCTGAGACGATTTGAAGTCATAGAATTTGGGCATGGAAGCTGGGCCAGTCAGTTCTTTGATCAGTTGGTCTAAGAACAGAGCTGTGGACCTAGAGCAGCAGGGAGGGGGGGATAGTTAGTAGATAAATATGGATTATAGGAAAGGATCCATATCTCCTCTGTCATAGGATTCACATCCTAATTACTTACATATTGGTTATGAGGAGGTCACATGCTTCCTAATGATACCAAACAGGGCCAGCCTATACCTATCAGTTAGGAGGGATGGTTCCTGGGGGACTGGAACATGAGACAATCCTTCATGTTTGATATCATTCTGTTCGCCCACATATGGATTACAGCATGCCCATATTTTCACTACAATATTGGGTGCTGGCAAGTACCAATATTTTATTTGGGAATCTGGTCTGAAAATAACAACCCCCTACAGGGGTCGTAAATGACAAGTTCCTGAGCACTCCTACCTCATGCATAAGGTAATGAGAAGAATGTCCCAGCTGGCAATAAAAAGGTGACAGACCCAGTACCCCATGTCATGCAAGGAGGCTCCATATCCGTGGATTGTATGCCCAGTGTTTCCCAACTCTTGTCTCAGAGGACACAACAGGAAATTCCTAGGCTTGACTAAGTACCTAGGGTTTTCTTAGTGTTTTTATTCCCTTTTATTTTATTTACTGTTTTTGCAATTCTTTGTTTAATGTATGTCTTCTTTGTAATATATTTTTTATATACATGCACTGTTACTGTGGTAATATTAAATATAAAGTTTTAATAACTTTTGTCCTTGTGCCCTAACAAGCTCATCGCCCATATGAATGCTTTTGCCTAAGTGTATTAACTCTTTGTATGTGTGGAAAGGGAAAGTTGCCTATTTATATGTTGAATAACTAGTAAGGCTAGCAGGAATGTGTGTTTGACTGTAAATTAACACTTTGGCTGCTGGAGTGCTTGTTGAACTAGTAGGTTCTAACCGTGACTATCTACCATAGGAGAGAGTGTTTGATGCATTGTTGTAGTGTGAGTTATTACCTGTGATAGAGGGCAGGGGAATAGGCGCATTCGATTTCTATCGCCTGTTAATCATAGATGGTGGAAGCGAATTAATTTTCTGTGTGTTGGTATGTTTTGGAGTGCCTGATGTTAGTCTAACCTGTGTGTAAGGTGATTGAGAGATTGAGTGTAATGCCTTATAGCCAAACCCAAGAGTTATGTGTGGTTGAGAGTCCCGTTTTCTTGACAGCGGACTTCACTGATTCGAGTTTTATACATTTGAGTTTTTTCTTAAATTTTTCTTAAATTATAAACCATTTGAGTTCATTTGAGGTCTAAAAAAGCTCACATACCTCTAAAATTCAACCTTTGATGAATAACCCCCTAAGTTATGTATATATGTATAAAAATTATTTATTTATCTGGAATCATATACCAATGCCTGAAGGTAATGTTCATGTGAAGATTCGAAATTTTTAATCCTATAGCGATTACTTCTAACAGAGCTTAAATTGTCCTTATGAGTTGATTTTGACCTCAAAATACTAAGGAAATACTCAGGAAACCCATTTATTAAGGTCATGCAATATGCAAAAGCATTTAATGACTGTTCTCCCTGCATTTATTTAGACCCAGAAGACATTTATTTAGACCCAGAACACAATTGAATGGTTAGTAAATCTACAGCAAGCCTCTCTCTCTGTGGCACAGAAGCAGATCTGCAGAGCAGAGCTTAATTCTTGGGATTTTGGAGGGTTGATTTAGCTAGGCTTTGTTCATGAATTAGCTGGTCTAATATATATATAATTCACTGGATATTGGAGAATTAACATTAGGGTAGTGTAGCCATGACCATTAATTTCAACCTACCAAAATCCTACTCCTAGTATTCAAATTGTTGACAATAATGTTGTAGCGCTCTTGGTATTGCTTAATCTGGTTTCACACAGTGAAAGAGTGTGGGTCATTTTGCTCTACTGTTTGTTTCTATAAAACTTATGGACAGAAATAAAAATGGCCAATCTTACCATCCAGAGAGCTTTTTATGCCATCAACCAACTTGCCATTAAACCGTCAAAAGTTTTCAAGGGCCTCGTTGTGTAATAAACCTCTAATATTTTGCCAGAATTTAGTGCTCCTTTATGCCCCTGTAACCAGTAATATCTGTAATTCTGATCCACCTTAAAATTCCAAGTAGAGGTATCCCAAGCAGGAAGGAACCTGGTAGATCAGATGTTTTAGAACCTTGCAGGGTCACTGCTGTCACAGAGAAATAATAAATTATGGTAGAAAAAAAGGCCATTTATTTAAGCTGACTTTTAAAAAAAACATAAAAAATTATATAAATTATTGTATTTGTAGGTCATTCCTTTGCACTGCCTACAAACACTGGTGCAGATGGCACTAGAAGAAATGTATCTTTTAACATCTTAAAATACTCTAGACATAAGTTTTACCAGATGATGTTTGTGGGCCTAGACTAATAAGGGGGGGGGGCAGATTGCTATGGCTGTAACAGACAAGCTGCCCTTGTATGAGAACTCATCTTTTAAGATATATTTTAAGGTTTTCTATAGACCATAAGGTGACATATTCATGTGATGACCATTTCTCTTTTTAAACAGATGGAGAAAGCAGCTTTATTTATACTGATGTCATGCCATTTCTTTGCCCTCTAGATTCTCAGGTCAAAAGATGTTACTCATCTATATACTTAGTTGTGCTAATTAAAACTCTTTCCCCTTTTTTTTTTTTTAATAAACTTTATTTTACTATTCCAAATTATGCAGAGTAGACAATATACCTAAACCCCGGAATATTATATGTCAATTCTGCTAAGTGCAATATTAGCACTTTATACCGTATACTACCCCTTAAATTTGGAGCCTTATTTAAAGCATTAAAGGAAAACTTTACCCCCAAAATTAATATTTAAGCAATAAATAATTTATATCAAATTAAGTGGCATATTAAAGAATCTTACCTAACTCAAATATATATATATATATATATATATATATATATATATATATATATATGTAAATATTGCCCTTTTACATCTTTTCCCTTGAGCCACCATTTTATTATATTGTTTGTGCTGCCTCAGAGATCATCTGACCAGAAATAATGAAGCTCTAACTGTAACAGGAAAAAGTATGGAGCAAAAGACAAAACTTTGCTCTTTAATTGGCTTGTGTGACTTTACATGTGTGCACAGTAATACCAGTGCGTGACCCTTCTTCTTAAAATGGCAATTTTCTATATAGGATTACGCAATAGCACATACTACTAAAAAGGTATATTATTATGAAAATGGTTTATTTAGATGAAGCAGGGTTTAACATATGAGCTGTTTTTTGCAATATATTTTTATAGAGACCTAAATTGGTTGGGAGTATAGTTTTCCTTTAACATTGCAAAGCTGTCAACACATAGGAGATTATGTATTAAAGTCCAAATGCCAAAAACCAAAACAATTCGAGTTTTGTTACTATAAAATACGAATTTTTAGTGAAAATAAAACCCTCAAATTTTCCAAGATTTATTATACCCCCAAGGATGGAAAAAGTCAGAATCCAAAAATCTGACATCTGAGACCTGCGTGGTTGTATATAAGTGAATAGGAGAGGACCCTATCCTATTTGGAAGTTTCTGTGGTCTGAAAATCTGACTATTTAAGATTTTTTCAGCAAAAGCTGAAAAAAACGAGTGATTCGGGAAAAAATCGTACAGTTCTAATTTTTTGCTCGATTTTATCCCCGATCTGATTAAATTGTGCTTTTTATTTATAAATAAGGTCACATTTTGGATTCTAGTTTGATTGGATATTTTTTATTTAAACATTTGGAATTGATAAATAAGGCCCATAGTGATGCATTTGGCTTAGGGCCAAAGTGCTGTGGTTATAAGGGTGTGGGATCCAGACATGGCAAGAAGGCAGGGCATCATTGTGGTTGTTACAAGATAACACTAGATGGAGCATAATCAGACCTAGATTAAACTGCATGGGATGTGGAATTTGCATGCACTTTGTAAACAAGGCTAATCACATATTGGATGCCAGTTAATATAATTGATAATAATGTCACTAAAACTCAGGACCATAACTTTAATATGCAAAATTTGGGCTGAGGATGTGATTTTATTGGCTGGCAAGTCTTCTGCCTAATTGATGTATTCAAGCAAAGCTCATGACTCAGCTGGAAACTCTGCAGCATGTTAAACTGTCAGTTTTATCATCATTTCACTGCATGTTTGTTCCTAACAATACAGCTTGCTTACAGTAATAGAGCTGGGAGACACACTATCACAAGCCAGTGATTCCTCTTAAGAATTGCAACTGCTTGTCTATTGTCAAATATAACCTTCAAGGTTTGACATAAGGCTTAGATTTTGGCATTCAATATGATCTTGCTGCTTTACTCCAGAGTACATAAATTCTTAACTAATGCAATTCATAGGAGCAGATTTGTATAGGTCATGGCAAGTCTGCAAGGATTGACAAGTTACGGCACATGACAACCACAAAGAGAGGCTGTAGGTAGCATGAGTGCAGCCATCAAGCATTAGAGTTTTGTCCTAAGTGTAGCACAGCACTGCACTCTCCTGGTTCTGAAAAATTCCTGCCAGGAGGCACCCCACCTTCTAGCTGATATATTGGGAATTTAATATATTAATAAAACTGACATAGGCAATTTAAGGCAATATAGCAATATGTCATGATGAATACTCTGAAGAGGATTTAACTTCCATGTATCTGCAGATGGTCATGCACCAGAGCATCTGGATGGGAAAGAGGCCCTTGGTACTTTATGCATGTGCTAGTCTATATTAGGACATGTTTCTGTACCAGAAGGTTAGATTAAATTGATAGTGAAGCTGTTCAGGAGGTCTACTGTATCTCCAGTACTTGGGCTTTCCACACTTTAGGGTGAAAACTTTATATATATTAAACAGCAGAAAGTCTTAAATGTTGTCATTTCATGAAGAAGTTGCATCAAGCTCTTACTGATTTGTCTGCTCTCTACCGTAGTTTGCCACTTCCCAGTGTTGGGGAATCCAGTCATTTTAAGCTTCTGAAAATAATATTTCTCAGGTCATAGACATATAATGTAGAATGCAAGGGTGCAAAAATTGGACTTACTTTGAGAAAATCAAAGTTCCGGTCAAAAGGTCCACCTCTGCCAAGGACTAGGGTGAGCTCCTTAATCCTTGACCTCCCTGGCTAAAATGCTCACAGGAGGAAAGGATCTTCAGACCCCCTTCAGTGCAAGGCTAGGTGTGCTCCTTTGTCCAATCCCCTCTAGCCTCAAGGCATATAAGTGGGAAAGTATAATAAAATTACCTCCGAAGAGGATCAAGCGAGCACTGGGAAAACTCATACTGATAAGAACAGATACTAAACTTGCAGTGCAGTGCGCATTGCACCCTGTACTGCTTTTGATAATTTACCCCTTATATGTTGTAGCAATGTGATATATATGTTGTGCGGAAATAGTAACTGAGCAGCCCATACCCATAACTCCCTGGGGTTATGTAAAACAGTGCTGTCCAACTTCTGTTCTACCGAGGACCGGCATTTTTCTGGCTTACGTGACGGAGGGCTGATATGGAAGCCAGTGTTTACCACTAATCATTTTTAAACCACACCCACATTAATAGTGGTAGCACACCAAAAACCAAATTACACATAGTAAACTTAGGTATTAGGATCCCTCTAACCCTAAGGGACACATTTACTAAAGTGTGAATTTTCAGTGGCCCAGAGTAATTTGGAAATGAACATGCTGGTGTTACTGGTGTGAGGGTACAATACCACAAAGTGGAAGATGAAATCTGGGTGTTTCCTTTTGTTTGTTATGGGGCTGCTGCTTATTCAGCTCTGTTGCTTATTCAGCTCTGCATAGCAGTTGTTAGAACTCAAGGGAAAATGATGTCCAGGCTATAAATGTAGATTTTATTTCTCCTTAATGATAGGAAAAATGTGTTCTGCTATGCAGTAGATTGCTATGGGATTGCTATATTAAAGAGGAACTCTACCTAACACCGCAACAGTATTTTGCATAGTTAAAGAAATTGTAATTCTACATAACTTTCCAATATACATTAATAAAATGTTTGAAGTGATTGAAAGTTATCTTTAAATGATCTTGTAACTAAAAGCAGTAATTTTTTTTATCCCTTTCTATTCTCTGGTTCTAATGCTTTAGTCAGCTCTGTTGATAACCTAGCTTCTGCTATATTCTTTCAAGAGTCAGAACCAGCGAATAGAAAGGGACAGACGAACAGAGATTTACATTTTTCATACAGCAAAGCTTTGAGGAAGATCTGTTACATTAGATCTAACAAAACCACAGCTTTATACATTTTCCCTCAAATTTATCTACCCATATTATTTTAGTGCACTAATATTCTATATTTTATAGAGGAGAACAAATTCAATAAATCTCAAATGTGCCATAATACATCAACATAAACTGTAGAGCTTCAAATATTTGTTTAGACTACTAGATTTTCCCTGGTTCATTTCTAGACTGAATTTCCTTTGATGCACATATTATTTATTTACCTAATATATTTGGGGGTGAGTTTTTGTGGCAAATATGATGTAGCATTTTATGACTGGGTGGTGTCTTTTAGTAGTGCATGAAACCAAAGCAATAACCAAAAACTAGATAGGAAGGTTATTAGGGTAGATCATCATAAAAACTAAACACTTCTTTTAACATTTAAACGATGTGTAGAAAACATTCCCCTCGCTTTAGAATTTATTACCTCCTGACCAACAAAAACTCACCCTATTTCCTTCTTTCAGAATCCTTTTTTCGTGTCATTGCAACATATTTCTTATTTTTTATGAACTAATTTTTATGCATACTTAGGTAATTCCAGTGCTTAAAATATTATTTTATGGCGATTGTTGTGGAACATTAAATTTTAAAATGTTTTAAGTGAGCAAAATAATGCCGTGGTTCTGGAATTGCTAATTAGCATTGCTTGCATGAAAATGAAACAAGGACACCACCTGCTGTAAAAGGGACCGTTCTACACTGCGTAGCAGACAGGAATCATGGAAAGAAGCAACAATAAGTAATCCCCAGCTTGTGAGTGAGAAAAGAACAGCAATCAGTACGGTATTATGTTGTTGTGTGCAGTGCAGGGCACACTGATAGACTGGGATAAAAGGGCTTTTTGTTCTGCAATCTATACAATAACACACAGACATTATTTTAGAGCAGCTTTCCTATTATTACAGTAAGTGCAAGGTACCATTAATAGAATAATAGCAAAATGTTAAAGAACTATACAAATAAGAGAACAGATATGAAAGGACAATTGTGCCAGAGTGGCTGAAAAAATAAACATTAAGGGGCCGATTCACAAAGGGTCGAATACCGAGGGTTAATTAACCCTCGATATTTGACTGGGAATTAAAATCCTTCGACTTCGAATATCGAAGTCAAAGGATTTTACCGCAAATAAAGGATTATTCCTTCGATCGAACGATAAAATCCTTCGAATGGAACGATTCAAAGGATTTTAATCAAACGATCGAAGGAATATCCTTCGATCAAAAAAAGTTAGCCAAGCCTATGGGGACCTTCCCCATAGGCTAACATTGAGTTCGGTAGCTTTTAGATGGTGAACTAGGGGGTCGAAGTTTTTTCTTAAAGAGAGAGTACTTTGACTATCGAATGGTCGAACGATTTTTAGTTCGAATAGTTCGATTCAAAGTCGTAGTCGTAGTCGAAGGTCGTAGTAGCCCATTCGATGGTCGAAGTAGCCCAAAAACACTTCGAAATTCGAAGTTTTTTCACTTCGAATCCTTCACTCGAAGTTAGTGAATCGGCCCCTAATTGTGTACTGTTTGCCCAAATTTACTTTATCAATAAAGTCAATTGATTGTATGCATTTACATTTGATATCCCTCATTAGATTGTAGGTCTAGTAACTGAAGCCAGCTAATTATTAATATTTGTACCCTTCTTCATCACTGCACAGAGGCTTTATTAAGCTATGAGTATCTCTTTAACATTCCAAAGCCCCTTGCTGCTTTCTGTTGTTTAAGAGTATCTAAGCTGCCAAAAACCTCTGAATTCTGTAGCAAAGGAAACTTGGCCTGATTCCCACGTCATTGTGCCATAATTTGAAGTCACAGTACCTCACTGTACATCAGGCACTTGAGGTAACACAGAATGCTTTGTGAAACCCCCACTTCAGTGGGAAAGAAGGACACAATTCTACCATTAAACTATTATTAGCAATGTTCTATTTATTCTATAGACTGGATGAGATCTTGTACTTGGCTTGATACCATTGTGAATCTCTGTGCCAGACACAACAGATTTATGGCCTTTCTTTGTCTGATCCTTGTTGACTTTCTTCACATTAGTTGCAGTGGGTTGATCCCATGAAGGAGCCATTCCACCTGGTCCTTTATATCACCACCAACCTGAGGAGCATACTAATGTTATACTAAAATAGAATAAATACAGTGTGCAATATCATACTAACCATCTTCTGACCGAATGAGAGATCACGTGATTTCTCGCCTCCGGCTCAAAAATGGTAAACTTTCAACAATAATAGATGTTTTTTTTACTTTTATCATTTTTATAAATGTTTTTACAGCATACAAGCAAGCTGCTGACCATGCTATACTTGTTATGAAACCAATTCTGTTATAGACTTAATCCTGTGTAGCAAAAACCTCATGAATTCATTAATTCCTGTGCACGGGGGCAAGGCATATTTCAGCCTCAGTGATGGAATGGGCAGCTCTCTGTCAGATCAATTATGTACAAAACTCATCTTCCTTGTGATTCCCTTGATTTTTTTCTCTTGACAGTTCACCTTGTGCCCAACCTTCTGTTCTAACAGAACTTGCACACAAAAGCAAAGCCGTGGTTGTTTTTCTCTATCAGAACATGACAGACAGTAGCTCCTTGATGTCAGTTGGCCCTTGGCCCTGAGCTCCATCTATTCCTTTCATATTATAGTTTTCATTTTTTGTCAATGTCATACATTTCAGGGAAGGATTAATGCATAGTGTTATAATGCAAAGTTTTACTTTCTATAGTTGTGACTACAGTTCTAACAGACAGTGGGATTCATTTGCAACAGAGAAACAGAGTCATTAGCTGGGGAGCTGCTGCTTCATCCATTTCTACGTGTTGCAACAACTCTTTGTGAACTTTTTGAATGAAGGTAGAAGGTATGGCAGTGCATCAAGGTGTTGTACAGTAACAAAATTATTCAAAATAACAGTGATCCCTCCTCCAGGAGGTTTACAAAGAATCTTGTTTGCATTGCAAGTTATTAACTCAGATTTTTATCCTCATTTTTAAATTGTGATAAGCTGCTTTTTATGTACAAAAATTGTACAAAATACACATTTTTGTTAATAGTTAATTTAGTGTTTTATTTACTTAAAGGGGTTGTTTACTTCAGTTCAGTTGTTTTCAGATTGTTCACCATAAACAAAGACTTTTTTCAATTGCTTTCCATCTTTCATTTTTTACCATTCTCCCAAAATTGAAGTTTAATGTTCCTCCCTCCAGTGTTTCAGCCTGGCAACTCAGTGATCCAGGATCATTTCTGAACTGTTACAATTTGCTACATTTAGTTGACACATTTCTCACTAGTGATGGGCGAATTTATTTGCTGTGAATTTGCGCCATTTGCAGCCGGCAAATAAATTTGCTGGCGAATTTGTGCAGTTTTGCTTCGCCGTCAAATTTGCGAAATGGCGCCGGCGTCTAGTTTTTGACGCCGGTGCTGTTTCACTGATTTTTCGGCGAATCGAAACTACGCAAATTCGCCCATCACTATTTCTCACCAGTATCTGTGGAATGTTAGCAACTATTGTATCAATTCTAACAGCTGCCTGTAATGAAACTCAGGGATTCTGCTCAGCAGGGCTAAAGATAACAAATGTATCAATTAAATGTATCCATTTAAACCAGATAAAGAGTCGGCGACCCCCCCTTCCCAGAGCTTCATTAGAAGGTGAAAAATGAAACTTTACACTTCAATATTAGAAAAACGGTCACAAATAGAAAGTAATTGGAAAAAGTCTTTATTTCCGGTGAACAATATGAAACCATCTGAGGGGGAAAAAGTGTTTGAAGGTGAACAACCCCTTTAAATGCACGTATTGTTATTTAAGGGTTAGTGAAACTGGGCAAAAAGCACAGATATGGCCCTCTGGTCATAATAAACCCCATTTTATTATTATTTATGATACTAATGCACATTTTTTTAAAAAAAATGTTGTGATATTAACTCACAAAATAACACATTTTACTTGAGAGACACAAGGGCATCATTTAGGAGACCATACCTAAAAAAGAATAAAGTGCATTTGGTCATTTATATCAGACTCGAGCCACCTTTAGTGAATACTGTATAGCTCTATTGTGTGAAACCTGTGCAAGTTAGCATTAACCATCCTTTATCCTGCTCTGTACCAAAGCAACAGCTGAGCCACTCCAGATCTTTCATCCATATGTGTCTGGCAGCAAATTTAACTTCATCACATGGTTATTTCAGAAAAGAAAATCTTATCTATATAAAAGTATATGTGTGCTTAATTCTTGTACATGGCCAGTGATGTAACTAGAGGCAGCCAGATCCAGGCACCATGTGCAAAAAACTGAGCACCCCTCAACAATTAAATCAAGTGTCATAATTTCCCTTTTATAGCATACATACAGGCTGATAAAATGTACTGTATTTTTGTGTTTGTAGTGTATATAAACAAGTAAGTCTGGCTTTCAACTTTCATGTGACATACCATGTGACTGCATAGGTAGAACAAGCCTAGATGTAAGCAGAAGGTACCTTTTATATGGTAAGTTTGGAAGGATAACGTGGAACCTCCAGCCGACTTAAAATTACTGAAAAAGCTGGTTCCCATCAGCTCAAATATATAGGATAAGCAACAATCTCTCTTCTGCTTGGTGAATATTTTCTCATAGTCACCTTCCCAGGCTTGCCGCAGCCTGTAAATGCAGTGCTGCATGACTGGATGGGTCAGCGTTTTTTATTTCCTCCAGCTCTCGCTAATGAAAAGCATATGTGTCCAGTAAATCTTGACTTTTCCTTATTAAGCTGGAAGATGTTCCTTATTAAAGTCTAACATTGGCAGGGTGGGAATCAATAAGATGATTTGCTTTCTTAATCAACAGGCTTTCTCTTATTTTACACTAAATGAAGTATCAGGGAAATGATTGAAGACTTATTTGATTTAATTAATACTGGTTAGCAGATACATTTTACTTTCTGGATTCGTGTATGGAATAAAATTTAGTCTGTTAACAGCCGCTTGAGTATTTAAATGAAGACGGCTGGACAGATCACTTTCTTGTTGAGATCAATCACAGCATACCTCCACCTTTGTTGATTCTGCTCCATTTTAAGCACCTGCAAGCCAGACAGCAATGCTTAGATAGTATATAAAAAATAAGAACACAGCCACTGGGTATAAGGCAAGCTGCAAAGCCCAACAACACCTCAGGTCACTATCTGCATAAAGTAGGAAACTGCTATTTCCATCTAGGGTTGACACCCTTTTAATACTGGCCACATGTTGAATCCACACCCAGCATGGCTAGTTAGCAATTCATTTAGAAGCATGCTGCATGGCTACACACAAATCAGTTCAGTCTGCAGCAATCATCTAAACTAATAGCTAATTATGAGGATGTTGATTCAACATGTGGCTGGTATTTAAAGGCTAGTGACAACCCTAATTCTATCACCAATACCTTCCACCATTGCCTTTAACATTGGTGTATTTTACAGTATAAGTGCTGCAGTGTATAGTGTGCCCATATCTCTGCCACACTGCTAAGGGCAATTGTACATGGTGCTATTTCAGGTGCTTTAGCATCAGCAGTTTTTAGTACTATATATATGTGTAGCATCAAAGTGCCTTGATTTTCAACTGATTGTCTACTATGGCAATAGCTTGTGCAGTCACTTATCAAGTGATGCAAATGAAGCTGGCATTGCAATATTTCAGAGCTTTCTAAATACAGGTTTATGAATAATAGACATATTGCTTGTTTGTTTTGTGAAGTGTTTAGTGTTCTTCCACATGGTAATTACAGATGTGGGACCTGTTATCCAGAATGGTCTGGGGTTTTCTGTATAAAGGGTCTTTCCATAATTTGGATCTCCATGCTTTGTTTACTAGAAAGCATTAATTAAACCCAATAAGATTGTTTTACCTTCTATAAGGATCAATTACGGATATCTAGCTGGCATCAAATGCATGGTGCAATTTTATTATTACAGAGAAAATGGAAATAATTTCTGAAAATTGAAATTATTTGATTAAAATGGAGTCTGTGGGAAATTGCCTTACTGTAATTCAGAGCTTTCTGGATAATGGGTTTTCGGATAATGGATCCCATACCTGTATTGCATATTGTCAATTCAATCATATTCTATATAAATTTGTCTATATATATTGTTCATATATAGCAATTTTTACAATGTTTTTTTTGCATATCTTAGGCTAATAATGACATTTATCAAGCATTCACTTTTAACATTATGATATCATATGAATAATATGTGGAGCCCTGGAATATGCCTATGGCCCTCCAGTATAAAATATAACTTTGCAAAATGTATTGTGACCTTTATAAATATATAAATTAGTGAATTTTAATAATGTTATACCTGTATTACAACAGGGAATAGTTTATTCCCTGTATAATCTATACATGCTGTGCATGCTAGTACTGTACTTCTGCTTTCCTTAAAAAGAGACAGCTAAAATGAGAAAGGTACAACATAAAAAAATGATTTTTAACGTAACCTAATATAGTAAAGGCATATCCCATCTTTTTAATGAGATCTGCTCAGAGTCACATTAGGAAAAAAGTTGTTGGGTGACAAAACATGTTGTTTTAGAGATATAGTGGCAAGAATCCAAGAAAATGCTAGTCTTGGATAGAAAAACATAGTATTATATTTAGACAACAACAGATTTTAGTACAACTAAAATTTAGATATGTTTTGATGCTTCCTTTATAATAAAGAACGAGAACTTTTTATAGTGGCTGCCATTATATATGGCATTGTACATTTTTATAATAGTTGCTATGCTATTTTATATCAAAATGATAATATTGTTTGTGGCAAGCTAGCCTGAGAAACCATAGCAGCCCAGGCAAGGATAAAACTCCATTAGACAAAGCTGAAAAAGGAAAATCCCAAAACCCTATCCCCCTTATGTAATAAAAGGCACTAAGTTTGCTCTGGAGCAGTAAACCATAGCAACCAAGAAGATGTTTGCTTTTAAGCAGGTGACCAATAAATGCTACCTGCTGATTGGCTGCTCTGGGTTACTGCTCCTGGGCAAACTTAGTGCCTTTTATTACATAACGTCTTCACAAACACACATTCCCAGTTACTTGTACAGGTTGCATTGATAATATCCAAAAGATGATAAATGTATGATAGAACAGACTTTAATAAAGTAGAACATTTATCAATACTGACACAACTCACATTATATAACGTGACTTCTTATAAAGAAAACAAAACACAATTTTATGAAGATATTTCATTACCCAAACCTGACTTCATCCAAACTTGGGACCATGCCAAGATGCATAGATAATGTGTTTACTTTTATAATAACAGAAATGCAAAACCTGATGTAAATGGAACTGCATATTTAGAAAGCGGTGTTGTTTAATGTATCATTGAGATCCCCTGTGTGTAGGCATTCCATAGGTTAAAGCTCTAGTATACCTTTGTATTAAATTATGCTGGAGTTTACACTCCTATTTGAACAATAATGTGTCCTAATGAAAGTTGCGTAGAAACTGGGGAACTGAATAAAATATCAAAGTCTCTTACTAATTCTATATATATATATATAATTGCCTTCACTTCTTATAAAGGTACTTGTTGCCCATTAAGAGAAAATGTGGTGGTAAGCGTGTTGCTATCACATTTCTGCCAAATTCTTACAATCAATATCTGTTGGAGAGCATCAGAGATATATTTGCTATATTCCTGCCCTCTACTATATCAGTATATGGCCTGGAGGTAGGTGCAAGGTTCACTTTCTGATCTCATTACAGCTATAACAATAGCTGGCAGTAAATTTATGGGTCTAAGCAATGATAGTCCTTTTATAAGGGGATGACAAAATCAACAAAACAGGTTAACTACAGGTAGCAGGTTAATCTATAAGAGTTGTTCAATATAATAAACCCTTCACATTTGGATCATCAGAGCAAGAGCAGATTGTTTCATCCAGTATACATTCTGATATTGTGTGTAGTATCACAAATTGTAAATAACACAATAACTCACTTTGGAAATAATGTCAGTACAGATGTTAAGAAACAACAAATACAAAGAAATTCAGTGGTAGATAGCAGAGTTGCTGTCACGATAAGGCCCAGTGATAGATATTAACAATTACCAGCAACATGCAGCATCACATATTAACACTGATATTGTACCACCAGTCCATAAAGCCCCTAAAAATCCAGCAAAGTCAGAAAACAGGGTGAGCATCAATTTTATCATTTATTGCTTTCAGTTTTTTAAACCACAAACATGAGAAAGCAGACAAATTCTTAATCCCACACCGAAATGATGCCCTATTGTAATAAATGCCAACATCTTTAGACAAAACGTTAAGATTAATCTATACATACATATACTGTATCGATGATATCAATGAAAGCAGTTCAGTAGTGATGGGCGAATTTGTGCGAAATTTGCGAAACGGCGAAAATTTTGCGGCGAATTTTCGCAGGCGTTTGGCGAATTTGTTCGCTGGCGCCGAATCGCGCAAATTCGCCGCAAATTCGCGCCTGGCGAATAAATCTGCCCATCACACAGTTCAGTGATGGATTTCATTTATTACACAGCTTTATAAAATACACTATTTTCAGCAAGCTGCCTAGCACCAATAAACAGAGCTATAAAATAATATCTGCAACAAGCAAAACATGGCTCACAATATACTATATAAAGGATCCAATAAACCAAAAAACATGATTCCAATAACAGTCTCTAGCACAATGACATTGGATAGCAATGTGTAGCAGACTTCCTGCCTGGTGGATTAAGATTAAAAAATAAAGAAAAGATAGATATCCAATAAACAGATTTCACAATTTAAAAGTTTCTAGATCATAATGTTCATCAACTTGAAATGGTTTCAACTACACAAGAAGTCAAAAGCTGTTATTATTCAATACCAAGAGCAACACATAAATTTTTGGAATCATTCAGAACTCAACAGGATTCTTACATTTTGGTTATAGCAGATCTGTAACTGGTTTTATCTGGGGCACTAAAGGAAATCAAGTTTAATGGATACTATTTTCCATCATAAATTTAACACAGATTATGACTGAAAAATACTTTTATTATAAATCTTTACAACGCCAAGTTTCTGCAGACAGATTAATCTGATCAATCACGTGTTCATCCATTTGTAGGACAATGCAGTCATATATAAGCATATTATGACTGAACAATGTCATGTATTAGACTGCCTGCGTGATTACTTTTAAAGCTCAAATTAAGGTTTCTAAAAGTCGGTTCAGCCAATTGCCCCCATGAGCCAGTAAGTGTTGTTTATTTAGATACAAATGGGCTTACACTCTTCAAGAAATCCATAGACAGTTAGAAAATGTCTAGTTTTTGTTTGCAAATATCCAAAGTGAATTAACACTACCAGGATGGGAAATGGGCTGGAAATTGAAGGAGAACAGTAATTCTATATTCCCCGAGGAGATACAGCAACCATGTTAAGTTAAGGCCCATTATTGTAGAGATTGTTGTCATGCATTTGCCTATGTCATGCCAACCATATGCCACATAATTGCCTAATATAATTGATCCTTTCATTTATTTTATTCTTATTATGTTGAACAAGATCCTATTAAATCATTAACTTTGGAAATGTTTAAATCATAATATTATTATGGCGGATATGAAATTTAAGTGTAGTAAGCCTGATACATTTTTTGAGGCTTATAGCTTTGTGTCTCTCTGTGTGACAGGGAAAAATGTTTGGTTTAGAAACTAACACCGGTTTAAATCCATCTGAAACAAAGGTTTTCTTCATAAAGTAGATTTCTGGCTCTTCTCAAATTCTCTACTTTTAAAAGAAAAAAGAAATCATTCATATCAAACAAAGGCAGTGCAGAATTCTTCAGATATTTTAGCTAGAAGCTCTTAGCTTGGTTGTCAAGAGTAGATCAGGTGACTTGAAAACCCTCTTTTTCCATGTAATAAAATGGATTTTAGCATTTCACAATTAGCAAGGAACTTCCTTTGTTTCTTTTGAACACATGTTGGGCTGTAACACCTGCATTGAATTTGATTTCTTTTCTGCAGTAAACTGACCTCCAAGATACTCGTAAGGAGTGGTCACAATAGGGGTCATTTACATAGACCCAGAGCAGAAGTGCAGGAGCTCTAAGGAGCGCAAGAGCTGTTATTTTGGGGTAACAGTAGGGAGCCCTGAAAGTAACATCTCCTCAAGCCAAGGCTCCCTTTTGTCCTGTACTTTACACCTTTTGCCATATTCAGAAAAGCAAACTGCATAATATCATAAGGTACAACTATCTTAATGAATAATGTTTAAATGTGTGCCAATTTTGCATTTTGCACTTGCATTCCTAAATTAACCCTCACATGTACTTTGCTGTCAATGTCAGTCCGTGAAAATAACAGTTCCCTGATTTAACTGAACTTATGTTAATGTGATTGTATATTGACTTTGGTGATTTAATAGCAAGGTATATTTGCAATATCCTTAATTGTATGACTTGGAAATGTGCCTAAAATAGATAATGTGATTCAGATTAATTTCCCTCTAGAATTGCAGATTATTCTTTAGCTATAGATAAAAACATTAGGAAGAGTAGCCTTTTGAGTTACTAAGAACATTGCTACTTGTAACCATGCATAACTGATGACTCCCTTTTCTGTATTTAGTTTAAAGTGAATCAGAAAAAATAAGAATATTAACAGGTTTATGTACCATATGCTATTGTATGTTTTTCACGTTATAGGCATTAGCATTCATGTTGCATTTCACTTCTATTTTCCTGTTGTTTCCTCAAATCCCATGACTATGGAGCAAAACATGTGTATAAATGGCAACAGGTCGCATAGCACTTCACCAGAAAAAATCATGATGGTTACTAAAGGGCTGCCCTTAGCATATAGAAATCATCAGCCATGTTGTTCTAGTACCAATGCTATACAGAACAGCACATATATGTGCATCTCCAAATGCAACCTCCATGCTCAGCTTTCAGGAGTATCTAGAAGAGCAAACTGCCATTGTTTTTCAAATCTTGTCATTATTGATATTCAGTCTGAGCACCCTAACTACTGCTCCATTCACCCCAGAGAAGCCAGCCTACCCCTGATCCAAAAGAAGAGCATTTTTTCTTGGAAAAAGTATCCTTTCAAATTAGTTATTTTAGTTAATTTGCTCATTTTAGTTTGGAGCAATAGTGGGTTGCTGAGTCTGGTCTCAGGGAAAATCACATATACCAGTCTCCAAAACACAGAGCAATGACTGTCATGGATTTGAAAGGCAAAGGTTGCTGCAGGAAAACCTGCTACTAGCCTGGATTAAAAACCCAGTTGCTAGCAATTATGCACAAAAAGTCATCTGACAAAAAAAATGTAATGCATGTACCTTGACATTTCTGTTAAACTCTATCTCCATTGATTTTTTTATATTATACTTTTAATTACACATTTTTATGGCACGAGTAATATCAAGAGACAGATAAAAGTAACCTGTTACCCTATAAAGTTCATTTTGGCCCTTGTTTTGTTTATTAGGCCAGAGTTCCCTAACAAATGTTTTTAGGTGATTCTCATATGGAACAAGGGTGGGTGATTTAGGGTGTTTTGGCCCAATGTGTTTGAACTAAAATGGCAAAATGCCCCAAAACTGACCCATTGGCTATTGTTCTAATGCTTCAGTAGGGGTGTTTGCCTTCTTCTAGATTACATTTTTTTTAACAATGTCTAATGTGTCATAATGACACATTGATTTTATTGGTGCCTGAAAATATTAAAAAACTGTGTAAAATAGTTTTTTTGCATGATACAACATTTACTGTAGTTTGATCTCACTTTAATTTATGGTATAAAGTTATTTTCTGGTGGCACAGATCAGTAATGATATATAATCATGGGGCATATCCTTCCTGTTGAAATCCTCAGTAATTCAATGTTTTATGACTGAGATTTCAGACTTATGCAGAATAAGTAACAAAAAGGCATACAGCAAGGTCAGTTATGCGCCTTCTCAAGTACACTGTGAGTCTGCTGTTTACACAACTGGCACATGGGGATTTATACATAGGAATGTATTGCTAAAGGCATAAACCACCTATTGTGATCACTTATTCCAAATGTCTGTCCATATGTTTAAAAAAAGTAGGTCTCTGCATACTTTATCTGAACATTGGCTATAGCAACATTCTTATATAGGAAACACATCTTGCTAACTTGTTTTTTCATTTAACAACTACAAAAATAAGACCTTAATAATTAGAAAAAAGAAACAAACATGGTCCAAGTTACTATAAAAGCTTGCATATGCATAATTATTCTAAAGCTGGTCATACAGCATGAAGGAGATAAAGGTGCTCAGAGTGAGGACCCCATCAATAAGCCAATAGGAATGTGATTCTTAAACCTGTCCAATAGGCACAAAATCTATGATTTATTTTTGAATATCTATGGCTCTTCTAGAAGCCCTGCACTGATTGTATTTAATGTAAATGCAGTCAGTTTATGATCACTCAGACGGGCAAACTGCATTTATTAAAAGTGTCCCGGATTATTTAGATGATCTGGTAACCCTATCTTATGCAGCAGAGTGATACACTAGTATTTAGATTTGTTTAAACAAAGCTAATTAATATGGTTTACCAAATTATTCTGAAACTCAAAACTCAAATATTTCAGAACATCACAAAATAATGAACATAGAATTAGCAGTGTTAAAATGTTCACCTGAGAACCAATGGAGTCCTCCCTTACTACGGTGTTGGGATTTCCTTTTGCCTATTGCATAAATGTTCTTATTATCTACAGACAAGCTGATAATGTGCCTCATCTCCCTCATTATGAATAATTCCACCATAATGATTGGTTTTGAGATTTAGCCTAAGTGAAGTTGGAAAAATTTTACTATATTTATATATATCATTTTGAAGAAGCGTAACCTTTAAAACCATTTGAAGGCCAGGTTTTCATAATAGTTCAGTGCTCCTAAAATGAGTAGACTGTTTAAGCATAATAAATGCACTTCTCCAAAAACCACTTGGCATAAATGTTTTATGCCTGCCCTCTGTGATGCACAAGCCCCAAATATTCAGCTGTGAGGGTGTTTATATTTGTGGAACTCTCTTGAACATTTGCTATGGTTCTTAACAGCTGCTGCTCTGATGCTTTGGGAATACTGAGATCATGAATATTCAGGTGTAGCCACTGGAATGAACAGCCGCTAATAGAATAAATGCCTAAACAGTTGTGTCAGGCTTATTAAGACCTATTGGGGCTGTGATAATAAATTCCCACTATGACATGTTGCAACTTCTGTAGTTGGACCACCCTTTCAGAACGGAGAGAAAATGATGTTAGTTCTGTAGGATAGCACAATGAAACACCTGGAAGGCTTGGCACTTGAATTAGCCTTGGCAAGGTTGCTTCATATGTTAACTCATCCTCACTAAAATTATGGCAGAGTGTTTTGTGTTAGTTGTCAAGGTTATCTAAATTGCTTACAATCTGGAACAAGCACAGAAGTTCCATTATGAGATCCACTGGTATATTTTAGCTGCTGTACAAATATCAGGTCTGGTGAATGGAGAGAGACCTCAGCCAGCATAGTAAATATCAGAGCATGGAATGATAAGCCTTCAACTTCAAATTCATGAATAGAAATGCATGTTTGTGAGATCCCTTTTTAGTGCACCATTTTTAAGAATAGAATTCCTTCATTGTTCTGTTTATAAGGTAATTTACCAAGCTTTGCAGGGCTATTTGTAAAAATGGACATTTTTTGTTGCAGGAAATAATTCCCACCTCTTTGTAGGCCCAGATGACCAATCTACTTTTAAATGAAACTGGTTTTTAGCTATTAGCTATTTAGATACTAATTTCAAATTTTTTGGGCAGAACAGAAACCAGTACAATTTGCCTCTGAACTGATTATTAATCAACAATATGTGACAATATGTGACAACAATGTGTTGACCAGTCTTGAGCTTTTCTTCTTAATAACAGCCTAGAACACTGAGTGTGTGCAGTGCTCATCCTATATTATTATTGTTACTTTAATTTAAAAAGTTTAGACATGCCAAGATTAAACAGGTCCACCATTAGAAACCAATTTCTTAGTTCATATATATTGGATATTTTAGGACTACTGTTACTTTTTGAACAGTTTTAAATATTGCTTTTTCCAGGTCCCAGGAACTGAAGGGCATAGGACAATTGTTACCACCTTTACTGCCATCAGTAACTGATCAGAAAGTGTAGCTGAAATAAATGTTGACATGTAGTTTTGTAAATGTGGACATGATACATTTTAATCCCTGATTTTTGCTCCCATCTCAATTTTGATACCATTGTACACAAGTACTTTTGCAATCATTCTACCTAACTTATTCTAGGTACATGAAAACCAGATGGACCTGAAATCTGAAAATCTGAAAACAGGTACTAAATATAGACAGTCTGTAATCCAACACTAATTCCAAAATTATGCTTTGACCTGGTTATCAGAAGGGGAAAAAATCTGTTTCGGAAACATTTATACCATGGTTGTTTTGTACATAAAGGAACAGATGGAATACATTCATTAGTTACCTTGGTTTAAGCGGAAAGGCATTTCTATGTTTGAGTGGCTGAAGGGTAGGAAGAAAACACAATGAACAAGGTAGCCGTCGTGCTTTAATGATGTTCAGGCAGCTACTGTTCTTCATCATGGAATCTTTTTAATAACTTGGCACTTTCCAGTTTATTAGTATAAATTTATAAAGGTGTCGGAATCCTAGTCTACAGGCAAAATGGCTGCTATTAAGCCATAATCACAAGATTAAAGGCGTAATTGTTCATAGACACAGTTTAGAGTAACTGCAAACAGACAGCGCTTTGTACATTTACACAAGCACTTAAGACACTTGCCAAAGACCGAAGTTATTAATGATTTAAATAGGAAGTAAGGTTCCTTATAGCACATTAGAAAGAAGCAGGGGGCACGTGGGTTTCTCCCAAATGTGAAACATCTCCAAGCAAACAAGACAGCCACCCCAACACCTAAATAATCGCTCTTAGTAGTTAGGAATTTATTACAGAGTAGGTCTCCTTAAACATTTAATGTTTAATAGCTGGATGTAGTCTGGACATTGAAAAGGCTAGTATATTCATTTATTCAGCATTAGTTCAGCTTAGTAGTCATTTACAAGATCCAGAGCATAAGTGCAAGAGCACAAAGACAAAGGTGCTGGAGTAAACCCCTCAGTGGTAATGCAGAGAACACTTCTGCCCTGGTCTGGCTCTGCACCTAGTGGCATATAAAAGATCCTGCACTAGGTGCAGAGCGCATCATCTTTGGGTAAAGACTAGAACAGTCATTAATGCCTGACATAGGGTAGGTGGAAAGTAAGGGGCCCCAATTCCAATGCGGTCTTAATACATAGCCACGCCCTCAGATGCACATTCAAACAGCAGGAATCTTTTTTTATTTAATTTTTTTTATAAAAAACAGCATGGATTTCTGTGTATTTCAGGGGAGAGAAGAAAGGTTCCTCCCTGCTTCAGTGAACATGCTGGGAAAAACCTCAGAGCAGCTTTGAGTTGCACAATGGATCCAATGTTTTGTTATTCATGTAAGTTATGATTAGCTGGACTGGGAAATTTGACTCCAGTTTCTGCACTGGAGTTTCTGTTCAAACAAAATGGTTAACCAAAACTATTTTTATTGTTTTTTCTGCATTTTTTTTTACAAATTCTTGAAGCTGCAATAATAAATCAATAGCAAAGTTATGGCCGTATTGTTGGAATTTGCAGTAATATATTAATGACATTAGTTTTGTGCATTATTTACAAAACATACAGCATTAAAACACACAGTATTCAAGTAGATTCAAACAATAGGGCAATTTACAAACAGAAGTGCACAATAGACATTACCGGTATGTTATGTTTTATATCTACAATGCAGCATTTTTGCAAGAATTCCTGCAAAATAGTGGATGCCTCTGCATAATCGGTGTATGCTTTGGTTAATATTAATATGCTGGAGAGAGGTCAGAGGTGTGCAACTACACTGGTAAAATTAAAGGAAGAAATAGTGATCCCCAACCAGTAGCTTGTGAGCAACATGTTGCTCTCCAACCCCTTGGATGTTGCTCTCAGTGGCCTCAAAGCAGGTGCAAGTATTGGCTGCATAAAAACAGGTGCACTGCCAAACAGAGCTTCAATGTAGGTTGACAATCCACATAGGGGCTACTAAATGGCCAATAAGAACCCTTATTTGGCACCCTAGGAACATTTTCCATACTAGTGTTGCTCTCCAACTTCTTTTATTTCTGAATGTTGCTCACAGGTTCTAAAGGTTGGGGATCCATGAATTACACTATGAGGAAAGACTATCAAAGTTGGGGTTGTTTTTTCTGGAGAAAAGGCGTTTGCGAGGAGACATGATTACTCTTTACATGTACATCATAGACAGATATTGGATGATATTTTATTCCCATAAAAGATTCAACAGCTCAGAGGCCACCCAAGGAACAAAACTTTTCATGATGAGGGCAGTGAGGTTGTGAAATTCCTTGTTGGCCCATATTTCGACAGCAGATTCTATTAATTCCTTAAAGAGTGGTTTGGATGAATTATAGAGCAAGCATAATATCCAAGGCTTGACTGAGTAGGTGCACAAATGAATGGGACCCTGGAAGTAGCACAATCTCTAGGGTTCCCTTGTATTTGTGTGCCCTGTAGCTAGCACCTTTGCACCTTGCGATTCAGAACTAGTTAAAATGGTGCATTAACATCACATGAAGAGTGTACCAATATCTTTCTACATAGTGCATGTTCATAATTAAGCTTTCATGTGCTTTCTAGAATAGCAACAGAGCCTTTTACTAAGGTCTTGGTGCAGCTGCTCCTAGCACTAAGGGGATGTACTAACCCCTTTAGGGCTGTTACTGCTCTCTGCTCCAGGCTAAAAATCCAGCATAGAACATAGCACTTCAAATTGCAAACAAGCTTCAACACATTATGCCCTCTTGCACCCCACAGCTTGTGTCACAGCAATGAGCAAGGTATGGGTTTCTCAGGGGACACCCAGGTGCCTTCAACTTCTGATCTATATGGGAGCCCAAAGAGTTGCTCTTCAGTGCACAAACAGCAAATGTAAATGGCACAATGTGCAGTTCTTTTCTTCTGCTTTTGGAGTTTGCAATGTCATTGTAAATGAGAGTCTATTATAAATCTAAAGGGCCCATCCTATATATTGCAGTTCAATTCAACCAATTAGCAGTTAGGGTCCGTACAAAATAGCAATATCACTGGTGTTAGTAAACTAGCTCTTGTACTGATTCTACGTGCAAGCCAGCATTTGCAGTTAAAACATTATAGTTTTGGCAGTGATACTTGAAATAGAGAATTATATTTTATTGTAATGACAAGGCACACTTGACTATTTTAGAGAGAAAATTAAATGCCTAAAGTGCTTTAACAGCATTATTAATATCCTGCCCCACTGGTAAGAACTGCACTTTTACAACCAGGATAAGATGAGTACAATCCAAATAGTTTGTTATAGCAGCCAGTTTTTCCATAAACAACACACACACCTGCAGTAATAAATACAATATTTTTTTTTTTTTTAAATCTGGTATTAAATTGCATATATTATATGAGTGCATGTGACATGAACATGTTTTAAAAAGTTTGCCTTCTAAAAACAGACACTAGCTGGAGGAGGTAATGATAATTGGTACAAAGGAAAATTTTTTACTAAAACCTTTTGAGATTTCATTGATGCTTGATCATTTGGCATTATTATCACACCCCTTTAGATAAACTATAGTTCAATACCTTGTCAAAATCGGACCTGAAGAATTATATGGTAGGTAGAAGGTTGAAAAGACAACAAGGATATTGTTTTGGATACAGTTTTTGCATAACAGAATTGAGTGATATATGCAGAATTAAAAGGGGTTTAAAATAAAGTTATATACAACAATATTTTATATAAAATAAAAAAAAAAATAGTCAGTGAAATGAAAAGTTACAGTGTCTCCTTTTAGTTTCAATGCTTTCTTTTAACTGCTGAAGGATGTCCTAACTCCCACACTCCACTTTTGTCGACCTCTGTGATATATATATCTATATACTGTATATTTCATTCCATTGCTATGATTAGATTCCGTTTCCATTGCTATAAATCAAAGTAAAAGTTAATAGCTGGACAATACATAGAGACAAAAAATGTTTTTATCTGTCAAGAGGGAAAAATGTCACTGTTGCTCTGTAAGGTGCAGAAATGATGGCCAGCTGCTGTATATGAATGAGCAAGTGAACAACCATTTGTCTTCTACACAACAGGCCAAGCCAGTAGTCAAAGCAGAAGGATATATCAGCATATTCTAGCACAACAAACAGCAAATACTGCTGAAGATTCCTTTTTCAGACCAATAAATCACAAGAGTGAATAACTCATCATGTTTTACAGAATCAAGCCCACTGTGACTGTACATTAATTTATTATTGTTTTCAAATGTTAAAGTATAATACTATCCACGAATACCATTATTATTTGTTTATACTAACTGCCACCAATAATATGATGGCATAATAATATTTAAGGCAAAATATTAACCAGTAAGTATTGTTAGCTTGCTAGCTTGACCACAAAACTGATCAAAACATTAAATAAAAGTCAAAAGACAACGTGCCAGCCATTGGACATTTCCAGTAAAATCTATATCAGTGAAAAATAGGGATCATAATTATTTTCATCACTTATTCTGAACATATACAAAAACACATACTTATTTGGTAAAGTTATGAGGCCATTTTTCTGGAAAACTCTTATCCAGTAAGCTCCAACATGCAGCAATGCCATATACTATTTAAATGCAAACTAAAGTTTAACAAGGAATTAGGCTATAAATCATACAGCATATGCTTTCGGTTTGGTTACCAGCCCTTTAGCAGGGAAGATCTGTGCTCTGAGAATACCCCCAGTAGCCCTCTATCTTCTTTTTTGCTGATTTACTTCATATTCTTAGGGCTGCTGACAATTACAGGAGCTTAGGGTCTGATTCTCAAAATACAGAATTTATACAATAAAAAAAGTCTGATTAATAATTAATTCAGCTTCATAATGTACAAGAACATAAAAAAACAGTATATTTTATTGATTTCAAATCAGCCCTGTACTATTAGCTTCTATGGCCCATGTAACTAAACTTTCTGGTAATGCTTTGATAATTTCTCACGACCCCTAAATTTAGCTTCTCAAAAGCAGCCCAGAGCACACTGAGCATGTGCAGTGTCATTGAAACTCAAGAGGTGGACTAACACGATAAAAAGACGCTTTGGACAAATTTGAAGGCATGATTCATTACTGTGGTAGGGCTGCTGGACCTCCAGTCTGGAGCAGCATATAAAATACAGCACTTCTAGCCATCTTTTTTTAAAGTGTATTTCTCCTTTAAACAAACAATTCTTCATTTTTGAGTGAAATGCTTTTTTCGTTGCAGCAGTATACTTTATTATTGATCGAACTGGAGAACCAGAATGATTCTAGATTCTAGCTTGATTTATTTTGCAATAAAAACTGATACCTGTGTCAATTCATTAAAATATGCTTGATTACTTTGAGCAGTCAAACACCATTCAGTTTCGTGGGGGTGTAGTGCACAGTGCTGCCACTATCACCCATTATGCAAGTTGCATGCAGGAAAAAACTATTTGTTGTATTATTTGCTGCACTGCAACAAGTCACCCAAGCATGGAAAAAAAGTCTAGACCTAAAGATCTGTAATGTTTTACAATGCAATGAGAAATTGACAATGACCTGCTCAGCTATTAAATCCTCAGAAATTGCTATGGAATTTCATCATTTGCCAGCAATTTAATTGTATGATACCATTTGTCTATTTAATGTTAGATTGCAATGCATTTAAAAACTAAGGGACTTAGTTGCATTCATAAATGATTAGTAAGCTGAAAGTTATTCATGTTTCTGATCCCACAAAACCATGTTTTAAACCTTCAGAATAATTTCTTACAGCTAAGAAAATGCTGCAGGAAAGTCGCCTGTGCAGCCAAGCCCTTAGAATTTCTTTAAAATATAATAGGTGTTAACACTGTTGACAGACATGTATTGAACTTCTTTAAAATGTCTGCAGTGCACAGTGCACAGTCAGCAACTGCCTTAATATTTCTTTCAAAAAAAGAGCAGACTCTTAAAGAGGCTGAAAAATGACTTTTTCGTCTGGTTTCAAACAACTGCAAGGCAATCTAGTACTTGTACAAATTCAACAAGCTTTGAACATATTTAATAGGTTTGTGCTTCAGCAACACTTCTGATGAGGGAGACAAGCATCTGTAATTTGAAATCATTTCAACATTCCTGATAGATGGGGGGTTCTTCTACTTACAACTTTACAAGACGGTTTGTCTGAGGGGATTTGCCAACTCTGAGTTGGCAAAAATGAAGATGAATACATTTACAGTACATTTAAGATATAAGCTTCTTAAACTAATAAAACAAGAATAAGTGCACCTCTTTGCATTGTTTCAGCTGATGAGACAGCCAAAATGGCTTAGATTAAACATCAAAAGTCTGCTAGGAGTAAATAAATGGTTAATTAGAAACAATAGCTACATTAGTTAGAATAGGAATAGTAACTTAAAAGTGAAACCCAGGACAGTGCATGCTGGCAAAGGGTGCATGACGGGGCGGGACAAAGCTGCCGGGCAGGGGATTAGTAATGGCTTAGTGATGTAGTTGGGAGGTGGAGTTTTAAAAGGATGTATAGCACTAAATGCTAAGGAGGGCATCCATTTTGGAAGAAGAAAAGGGTCCCACCCTCCCTCCCTTGTATTAACCCTTTGTGCTAGTTGTCACAATTGTGGCCTGGGTTAGTGGGGCACAGGATAAGATGAGTATTGGGCTGACTAACCAAGGGGTGATGAGAGGGAATAGCCTGTTGTCACAGCCGGGCGGCGGGTCCCTGGAAATGGGGAGAGTTAATTAAGTGGAGTTTTTTACCAAGTCCCAAGTTGGTTAATGGAACTTGGTTGGTGGTGTTCCTCTCTAAGAGAGGTGGTCTCTGGGAGGGTATGTTGTATTGGTGGTAGCATGCAGTTCTGCGTACCCGTCATGCTAGAAGGCACAAGCGGCTGGTGGCTTATATGATTGCATGCACCTAATTGGGTCCATTGCCAGGGGCCTTGCAGAGGATTAAAAAGTTAATGGTATATCTCTGTTCATATTTGTATGTTTATAATGTTGTTAATATAATTGTTATTGATATATGTGTTATCTATTGTTGAATAATCTTTTGTGCAATAAAGCTGTGGACAAAAAGACTCCAACAAATAATATGGTGAGCAGTTGGTTATTCCTAGGCCAGTTTGGGGGAAAGCGGCAGGTATTTGTCCCTGCCCATGTCATGTACATTAATAACTGAGAAACCAAAATGATATAGATTTGTAAAGAATCGAACACTAGGGCTCAACCTGGCATTTGCTGCAGAGGAAAAAAAGAACACAGTCTAATGTATTTTGTGTTGTGTGAAAAAGTTGCCACAAAAAACACCCACTGACTTCAATACATTCTGCAAATTTTTGCCGTTTTGCCGTTTTGCACGTTTTCTTGGGTATTTCTGGGTATTGAAAAGGGACAGATACGCTCATCACTTTAAGATGTTGTAAAGCACATGGCAATGTGAAGGCAATAACACATTGCACATTTGGTGCCTCTGGCTTGCCAAAAATACAAATCCCCTGAAAATACCTTGACCGGGGGGTACTAAGAATTGCCACTGCCACCCAAATTGCGTAAATGCCTAAATAAGCATACAAAGGCATTTTCAAGCTATTAGGTGATTTGAGTGGTTGGCTTGTTTTGAAATCACATCAAGACGCAGGTGACAAAACAACCTGATTATATCCCAGCTACAGACCAGTTTTGTACATCAGGGTAGGGCTTCTTGTTGAGCTCTCAGGGGCATGCATTTGGACCCCTTAGTGCTCCAGCATAGCAAACCATGAAATCCTTTGGCTTTGGTCTAAGACTTTTTGTCCTGTGTAGAACTACTGTATGCAGCACCATTTGATGGATTTAAGATTAATTGGGACAAAACTGCCCTTTGCATAAATTAAAGGGTTCCAACCCATTGCTCAGCATACCACTTTTTGATCTCTGCAGGGGACAGACTGATTAATTTTAAAATCTGTCACCATTACTACTATGGACAAACAATTTTAACAGATTATTACCAGATACATCCTGTTTATGCTCCCAGCTATCACCAGCTTGTAGCCAATACCCTGCATATTATATAGTCTTGTGTTTGGATAGGGACATTTTTGTAGAACGTGAAAAATTATATGAGTGATCACCTTGCACTACTGCAAGTACTGCACTCCCCTGAAGTGTGCTTGTTGGGTTTCATAGATGAACTCACTCTGCAAAACCACACTAAAGTGCTTAATTAAACCCTATTAGTCTACACTAAAAAAGCCAAAGTGCCATACTTTGCTGTATTCTTGGCTAAATATAGTTAATACAATGTCCCATAAATCAGCTTAAAAAATACATAAAGGGGAGATGTCTACTCTGTGACGATAGATAACGCAAGTGTTTCAAGTCATTTTTGCACCTCTACAGCCCCAGTTTGATGAATGTACAACCTCACAAATACCTTTTATGTCTGTAATGTATATTTTACTGTATAATTTTATGTTGTCAACAACTTGAATAAAAAAATTAAACAAATAAAACAATGGCATTAGTGTTCAGTTTATTGGACACAAGTCATTTAAAGTATAAAGTTGCAACCCTTAGCTGGTATTTATTTTCCCTTGTATCAATGTACACAATTGTATGTTATCATTAGATACGGCTAAACAGGTGCTTGGCATTTCCCACAAGATGCTAGTGAGTGTGTAAATACCTTGTAAATAGCGTCAAACACACTCAATTTTGCATCCAAATTAAAGCTTTGTTGTTGCACTTATGTTTGTAAATCAGCCCTACATTCTAATATTATGTTGTATAGTTTTAATGCTGAAAGGCAAAGGGGAATAATGTTTTCAAGGATAGGAGATTGACATCATATTTAACAAGACACAAGGGAGCATGATTATATGTACACAATAGGTTTACACCATAATCCATCATGTCTAAAAGTACATTAGTGATATTGCCCAGGGCTGAATGCATTTTATTGTGCCTGCTATGCCCCACCAAACAAGTTGAAAACAGTGTGCCAAAACCACAATGGATTTCTATTGCAGCATAAATAGATCTGCCAGTGAGGATTATAAATACACTGTTACTGTGTAAATGCCCCATCAATGCTAAATAGTCGCTTTCATTTCTCATAAAAAGCAACATTTTATAAAGCTCTTGAACCCTGTTTCCCATTTAAAAATCAAGCCTTTTTACTGTTTAATTACATTGCAATCATCTTCAATAGTCTCTAATAATTGGCAGTAATGCATCATCAAATGCCAGATGAGCGATAATATTTTGAAGCATCAAGATGTGCTACAGGCTAAGACCAGTTTTTCCAAGGAAAGTATGTCTGGTAAATAAAAATACTCAAGTGATTGCAGCTCAAATCTGCATATAATTTCCTATTGGAATAGCCTGCTGTTTCCATGTAAAAATATGGCACTTATTAAGGGTTTATTTTTATGTGTTTAAACTTTAGGTATGAGATTTATTATCTAGAATGCTTGGGACCTGGGGTTTTCCAGATAAGGGATTTTTGCATAATTTGGGCCACTATACTATATAAATCTGTTCTATCAATTGCTAAAAAAACATTTAACGAGAAGGAAAGCTCCAATCCAAGGGGGTGCCAAATGTTAGGACATCCCCCAAGGATTGTAATGACTTACATGATACCCGGGACCGGTACCCAGGCAAGCATTCCTTCCTTAGACCAAGCATGCACAGTAGAGTCGGCTGCTGGATTTTGAGTAAAGAAGAAGGGATTAAGAGGATCGCTCGCTCACAAGTTTTCTGGGACAGTGCAGTTTTCTGCTAACAGGAGCACTTGCCCCAGGTATGAGGTAAATCATTCCTGAGGGGGGGTGCCCTAACATTTGGCACTCCCCCCCTTGGATCGGAAATTTCCTTCTCCTTTGAAAATTAACTAAATAAAATAGGATTGTTTTGCCAGCAAAATGGATTCATGCACCTTAGCAAGCTACTTTTTTTTATAATTAAAGAGAAAAATACATTTTAGGATTATAATTATCTGATGAAAATGGGCTGAATGGGTGATTACCTACCCCTAATTTGAAGCCTTCTGGATCATGGGTTTCAGGATAAAGGATGCCATGCCATACCTGTATATGAGAAAGACTGTAGCCAAACATACCCATAATATTGGTTTATTTTAGTATGGTTGCCGTTTTCAACTGATATCAGTGTTTGTTTTATGAATTCATATATATTTGTTCGAATGTATAAAGGGCTGGCTACTAACAAAAGGCCAATTGTCATAGTTTAGCAACTCAATACATGTTCAGCTCAATACAACCTGCAGATACAGAAATAAATGGAAAATATAGGATTTGAGTTTTCTACAGCATTTTCTACAGCATTTATATTTATATTAAAGATAGTTACCTGTGTTGCTCTGATGAATCTCAGTCAAAAGCCCTAATGAAAAAGAGCCACATTTTCTTGAATAATGATCTAATGCCTTCTTGGTTGTATAAAGAGTTAACCGTTATACAGTCAAATAATTTTACCAAGTTGACACGTTATTTTACTTAGCAAAAAGAAAAAACCTTGAAAATCATACATTGTTTTTAGAGTCAAGAACTGAAGGGTATAATGTTCCTTTATGTAAAGATTCTCCTGCATATTACATCTTTGGGAGATTAGGATGAGGAGTCAAAAAACAAGCAATGTTGGTAATTGTGGCAGGATCTGCAGTTGATATCTGTTATTTTTATAACATTTACATATAGAGAAAAACTGCTGATTATGAGTTTCTTTTCGACAAATTTGAACAAAACGCAGTCCCCAGATGTAATAGAAGATACCCATTAAAATGCAGTAAGGAAAATGAAACTATTGAGGATTAAAGTGACTTACTCAAAGCTGAAGAGTAAATCCAGTAAATCACGGAGCAATGTGTAACTCATTAATAAGAGATCAACCAGTCATGGTCTGCAGAAATAAAGTAAATGCTATAAAATGCTTGCTCAGAAACAAGGATTTAACATTTAAAAAGTCAGAAGATATACATGAGGGTTCAGAGGAGTCAGCCTAACAATGATAACATAAACTTGCCAACACAAAGGTGTAACCTCAGTAATGCCTGCAACAAAGTCAAAAAGCAAAGAAGACCAAACAAAAGTAAAGCAATATGGAACTGTGAAAAATTACTGATATTTTTACTTCATAAATAATATATGCAGCGATGTGTAAACATTACTGACCAAATACTGTAGATATGTATTTGAAAATAATGTTCATTCCTTTTTCTGAAAATTCACTTGCGACTTAAGGTGTCTCTAGTGCTCCAGGGCTTAGAGTATAATGAGGCACTGGAATATGGGCATCATACACATTGAGGTTACCATTTTAGCAGTGGAAATAAAAGGCAAGCTCTCTAGGGTCTATAAAAGTTGTAATTACTTTAAAACGAACATGCCATAGAAGCAACACACAACTGAAATCATTTACTAGTAAACTGTGTATTTTAAGGGATAGGATGTCTTTGAACTCTGTTTAAAATTAATCTCAAATAGTCATAAAGATTCTGTATCTCCTCTTATCAAAAAGCAGAATTTGTCTCTGAAAACCAATATGTTATGACATCTTTTTTAGATGATTAAAACGAGGGGTCTCCTGTTTCTGGGAGATGTTTTGCTTACAAATTGATGTAGTTAAAAATGCAGGTATGGGATCTGTTATTCAGAATCTTTTTAGAGAAAAACCTCTGGAATATGGCTATACTATTTCCCACAGTCTCCCATTTAAACAAATTATTATTCAATATTTTCTGATTTGTCTTTTTTCCTGTAATACAAAGAAAACATATTGCACTCACTTTTAAATAACATCTCTGGAAATAGGCAACTATCAGTCAGTTAAAATCCCTTACTATTTGCGAAAATAAAGGATAATAATAAAGTTACACATCCTATCCCCTTTTCAGCAAATTGTCTCTTCTCCTGCAGTAGTTTTTTTTGAAAGGACAGTTATTAATACATTATCCAGGGCACACAGACCAATTATGTATTAGATATAACTGGTTAGCATTGCTATTTATGTATTTAAGTTCTATCTGCAAGGTGTTTGTATGTTCTCTGTATTCTGCATGGTTCCTAAAAAAAATTGACCATAGTGTGAGTAATCTCTGTAATGGTTTGCTGAAAAAGTTGGTGCTATATAAATAAAAGATAATTGTTAAGAGGTGTTGTATGGTCCCAGATATCACATAAACACTTTTTGTAACATTACACTAAGGGGCAGATTTACTTAGGGTCGAATATCGAGGGTTAATTAACCCTCGATATTCGACTGTCGAAGTTAAATCTTTCGACTTCGAATATCGAAGTCGAAGGATTTACAGCAATGGATTTTAATCGATCGATTTTTTTTTTTGATCGAACGATTTTTCTTCTACCAATAAAAGCTTAGAAAGCCTATGGGGACCTTCCCCATAGGCTAACATTGAGGTTTGGTAGGTTTTAGGTGGCGAAGTAGGGGGTCGAAGTTTTTTTTAAAGAGACAGTACTTCGACTATCGAATGGTCGAATAGTCGAACGATTTTTAGTTCAAATCGTTTGATTCGAAGTCGAAGTCGTAGTCGAAGGTCGAAGTAGCCAATTCGATGGTCGAAGTAGCCAAAAAAACATTCGAAATTCAACGTTTCTTTTATTCTATTCCTTCACTCGAGCTAAGTAAATGTGCCCCCAGTTTTTGATGAAAAGCAAATATTATTAAACTCAAAAGATCTAGTCTCCACAACTTAGAATGAATGGCTCCGTAAGCCTACTTCACAGAACTTCATCTGGGAGGTGGCAACAAACTTCCATTAACCATAACCTATCATCTAGTAGGCTGGATTCACTGTTCTTGTTATGTGTTTCACCACTGGGTTGGTGGGGTTTTACAAAAGAGCTGCCTGTGATGATCAAAATTAGAGCAAGCTGTTTTAGATTAAGCTGAATAATCAGTAGCCCTATTATTTAGTAGTTTAAAGTGGACCTGTCATCCAGACACAAAAATCTGTATAATAAAAGTCCTTTTCAAATTAAACATGAAATCCAATTTCTATTTTTTATTAAAGCATTCATAGCTGTTGTAAGCTCATTTAAAAATCTCAGCTGTCAATCAAATATTGTCTGCCCCTCCTCTATGCCAGTGGCATAGAGGCGGGGCAGACAATTGGTTTCACTTTCCATTCAGCACTTCTTAGATGTCACTGCTCTCCACACATTCCCCCGTTCTGTTTACCGTTTAATTGTGTAGCCAGGTAATAGAAATGGACATTGGGTCCCCCATTCTGGTGCACAAACAAGATTCTGAGATGATGCAAGACTTGCCTTAATAACACTGTCCACAAAATGGCTGCTTCCTGCTTGCTATAATTATGAATCCCCAGACTGAAGGAAACACGATTCAAATAATTTATATAGTGTAATTAAGGTTCATTTTGTCTTGACTAATGTGATAAAATAGGATTTGGAATTTTTTTTTTTGGGTGACGGGTCCCCTTTAAGTAGAAGGTTTCCTTCTTAACAGTACCAATTCTAGTAATACAACTAATGATGCATGGTTCACACATGAAGAAATTCAAAAGAGACTAGAACATGTTAAGATTAACAAAGGTCCGGGGCCAGATGGTATTCATCCCAGGGTAATTAGCGAGCTTAGCTCTGTGATTGCCAAACCTCTTTACTTAATTTTTCAGGATTCATTGAGATCTGGCAAAGTGCCGAGAGACTGGCGAATTGCTAATGTGGTGCCTCTATTCAAAAAAGGATCCTGTTCTCTTTTCGAAGGGTTAATAAAGGATAAGATACTGGACTTCATAGCAAATCATAGTACTATGAGTTTGTGCCAGCATGGTTTTATGCGTAATAGATCTTGCCAGACTAACTTAATTTCTTTTTATGAGAAGGTAAGTAGAGACCTCGATTCTGGGATGGCAGTGGATGTGATTTACTTAGACTTTGCTAAAGCATTTGATACAGTGCCACACAAAAGGTTACAGGTTAAATTAAGGAATGTTGGCCTGGAACATAGTATTTGTACCTGGATAGAGAACTGGCTAAAAGATAGACTACAAAGAGTGGTGGTAAATGGAACATTTTCTAATTGAACCAGTGTTGTTAGTGGAGTACCGCAGGGCTCTGTACTAGGTCCCTTGCTTTTCAACTTGTTTATTAATGACCTGGAGGTGGGCATTGAAAGTACTGTTTCTATTTTTGCAGATGATACTAAATTGTGCAGAACTATAGGTTCCATGCAGGATGCTGCCACTTTGCAGAGTGATTTGTCTAAATTGGAAAAGTGGGCAGCAAACTGGAAAATGAGGTTCAATGTTGATAAATGCAAGGTTATGCAAAAATAATATAAATGCAAGTTATACACTAAATGGCAGTGTGTTGGGAGTTTCCTTAAATGAGAAGGATCTAGGGGTCTTTGTAGATTGTCTAATTCTGGGCAGTGTCATTCTGTGGCTACTAAAGCAAATAAAGTTCTGTCTTGCATAAAAAAGGGCATTAACTCAAGGGAAGAAAACATAATTATGCCTCTTTATAGGTCCCTGGTAAGGCCTCATCTGGAGTATGCAGTGCAGTTTTGGACTCCAGTCCTTAAGAGGGATATAAATGAGCTGGAGAGAGTGCAGAGACGTGCAACTAAACTGGTTAGATTATGAGGGTAGACTGTCAAGGTTGGGGTTGTTTTCTCTGGAAAAAAGGCGCTTGCGAGGGTACATGATTACACTTTACAAGTACATTAGAGGACATTATAGACAAATAGCAGGACACCCTTTTACCCATAAAGAGGATCACCGTACAAGAGGCCACCCCTTCAGACTAGAAGAAAAGAACTTTCATTTGAAGCAACGTAGGGGGTTCTTCACAGTCAGGACAGTGAGGTTGTGGAACGCACTGCTGGGTGATGTTGTGATGGCTGATTCAGTTAATGCCTTTAAGAATGGCTTGGATGATTTTTTGGACAAACATAATATCAAAGGCTATTGTGATACTAAACTCTATAGTTAGTATAGGTATGGGTATATATATAATTTAATTAAAAGTAGGGAGGGGTGTGTGTATGGATGCTGGGTTTTCATTTGGAGGGGTTGAACTTGATGGACTTTGTCTTTTTTCAACTCAATTTAATTTAACTATGTAAGTCTATAGGCATACATTATGTGAATGGAATAGACTGGAAAATTCTTCAAAAGTGAGAAAAACAAATATGTATACCTGTATATATATATATATATATATATATATATATATATATATATATATATATATATATATATATATATATATATATATATATATACAGTATATACACACATATATATACACACATATATATATACTGTAAATACAGATATGGGATCCTTTATCCGGAAATCCATTATCCAGAAAGTTACGAATTATAGGAAGGCCTTCTCCCATAGACTCCATTTGTTTGAAATAATCCAAATTTTTAACAATGATTTCCTTTTTCTCTGTAATAATAAAACAGTACCTACTAGCAGACTTAAATGAAAATCTAAATTACTGAAAGATCCGTTAAAAAACCCAGTTCCTGAGCATTCTGGATAGCAGGCCCCATACCTATATATATATATATATATATATATATATATATATATATATATATATATATATATATATATATATATTTATATATATATATATATATATATATATACAGTATATATATATATATATATATATATATGCATGTATTGTAAAGTTGTGGAGAGTTGTGCTGTGAGACATTTATACCTACTACTATGAGGTGCTGAATTCTCTTAAGGCAGAAGACATACATGCTGATCTTGTGGTTTGTTTTCATACATTTCCTTATTATTTATTGGATAATCTCCGTGCACCTTGTCCTTCCTGGCCTACAGAGGCATGATTCTGGAAAAGGCAATGCTATGTTATTCATTGAGATGCAATCATTTTTTTGCCTGCCATAGCATATCTCCCTGTGTGTCTATGTGCCCAATTATATTTTTATGGCTTTTTAGTACTTACAAGGGAATTTGTAGGGTAATTGGTGACTATTTGTTCCTCATTTTGACTTTTATTATTCTTTTAGGGTGTACTATTGGAACTACATCTTATAGTTCAGCAATGACTGGTCATTTTGTTACTGTATCTGCTCATTAACATTCTAGTCTCTGAGCCATGTTGATAAAAAGCAAAATGATTGTGTCTTTGGAAGCCCATATCAGTAACGCTTAATGGCCTGGTGTAAAATCAGTGTGCATTCCATGTAGTGATTTAGGAAGCTGGAAGGAATTGTTTGGAATGAAGCCCGCGTCTAATGATTTCAGCGTCAAGGAAATGTAGGAAAGAGCTGAACCAAACCAAAGACTTTTCAGGTATGTTATGTTTGTAATCTCTTTTAATCAGACAGCAGCATTTTAGTTTGTTCCTCTATACAGTTTTTTTTACTAGGATAATTAGGTTTCAATAATCTGTTTTCTCTTAAAAAAGTATCTAAGCATAAGCAACACAAGGGAATGCAATCATAAACCTAAACTCAATTTTTAAAGTTTTAATTCATACCATTACAAAGGGAGACTGACGGTGTTGTTGATTGCTGTATTGTGTTGTCCTAGCTTGTGGTTACATGCAATAAATTTTATTGGGGAATCACATAGTCAAAATGATTCCAACCTTTAAAAGGATGCAACATCTTTGTTTACTTGCTGCTTCCTATATTGATTAAAGCATTGTCCAAACATGTATTGGACGCTTTGGAAATCCATGCTCATCTTGGAACAGGGGCAAAACACCTAAAGGGTGCAGGGAGGAATGGAACTGACTCATGCTGAGCCATATCAGCTTCAAATGCTCTCTTGGCCACACATGTAGCTTAATTCAAAGCAGATTTAATCACAGTAGGTAGAATGTATTTCTGTTTAGAGAAGAAATACTACTAGAAGCTACATGCCAAATATATATTTATATACTATTACTTGAAGCAATATTATTTATGGCCTGTTCTTACTTATTTCAGGCAACTGCTCATGTGTTCTATAACTGTACCAATATGGAACTATGCAAAACTAGAGACTGATGTGATGTCATAGGCAAAAGACATTGTACGCTGTCTGAAATTAAACAAATAGGATTAGCTATTTGCAATGCTGTTGCTAACAATGGTACTTCTAGGTACCAAGGTACAGATCTACCTGGCATCTCCTTTTGTTCATGAAGAAGATATTTCAGAATTCTATCATATCATGTCAACCCAAAGGGCACCATGATAAACTGAATTTCACATTATTATAATTCTGCTCATATTTGGTTTTGTCTTGCAATTAATAACTCTGCATCTACAATTGCTGTATTATAGTTGAATAGAGCAAGTTATTGTTTCTTTTACATTTGTATTTCTTTTTTTTTCAGCTAGCCTCTATATATATTTTATACCCTATAGACTTTATGTATATTTTTTATCATTTTGGCTGCCTTTTAAAAAAATAAAAGCAAAGTGGCAATACCATTGACTTAATAATCTAAACAAATAAAAGATTAGTTTAGATTTGTTTTCTGCCAGAGCTTACTAAAATGTTTGTGCAGCCATTGCTCTACAACTGACACATTCCTACAGTCAGTAGAAATACTAAGCTTTAGAAATAAATTCTATTCAGTCTATAATGGAATAAAATTTAGATTTTTTTGGAACTTTTTAAAGGAGAAGGAAAGTCATTTACATTTGGGGTGCCAAAATTTAGGTACCCCCAAGTGATTGTATTTACATACCTGACACTCCAGGCCGGAGCTCCTATCAGCAGAAACCTCACTGGCCCGAGGTACTTCCACCCATTGTCTTCTGACTTATTCTTTCTTCTCGTGGCTGTGCATGCGCAGTAGACGAAAAGCCATACTTTAATGAAAAAGTCAGCTGTTTCGTTCTACTGCGCATGGGTCTGCCCCGGGAAATTTGAAGAAAGTAGAAGCAGGAAAGTAATCGCTCCATGCTGCTCGCTGGAAGAACACTGGGTACCCCGGTTAAGTATACAATCACTTGGGACTGCCTAACTTTTGGCATCCCCAATTAAAAACACCTTTCCTTCTCCTTTAAGGGTTTCCATTCCTGAACAGTTTTGATATCAACTTAGTATTGAAATTCTGAGAATTTAAAGAAACAACAAATCATTTTTTTTCTATCGTTTATATAAAAGTATCTGTTGGCTCCTGATCAAACTGACCATTCTATAAAATTGACCTTAGATTGTAAGCACGACTGGGGTAGGGATATGTTAATGTTGAATTCTTTCTGTAAAGAGTTGCATTGATTTATCAGAGCTGTATCAATGAATCAGTAATAATACTTAGGTTATGTTCTGTATTAGACAACATGAAGCTTATATATTATTTGCACCTGTTGTTAGCAAGTGCAGGCATACGTGTTCAAGAAAGCTGTTATTAGCCGCCATCTTTGGTGGCATCACTTTCAGCCACCTGTGGTTTTTGCCTTTATTTCGGGGCTCACTAGGGTGAATGTGAGATAGGTTGGCTTCCAGTATGTATGCTTGGGCTGCTTATGGGGATCAGATGTGCAATGTTGGGATGTTGGCCAAGATGTACAAATGTCTGTATTTTTACCCATGATTTCACAATAAGTTTTCAAATTTTTAAAGATGTGGTTCAAGAATAAAACTTGGAATGCAATGCAACATGGTTAAACATGAGCCAAAAATGAGCCAAAGTCATATTTATCCTTCAACTAAAAACATCCAACAATGGAAATAAGTAGAATCCATTTTAGGGTCTGTTTATGCCGGTAGCACTAAAAAACTCATTTGCAATTCAATGTCAGTGTTAAAAAAATATTTGAGATGGGTATGGTTTTAATATGTTATATGCCCAAGGCAGGACAGGTGTCTTCCTTAAACATGTTAATTAAAGCAAACAGCAAAATAAAGATGTTGAAAGTGTTACTAAGCAAGGGAGTGGAAAAGACACACTGAAGGATAAGCACTATTCCGAATTTTCTGTAGGGCTCACTGTTGTTCTGAAAACCAGAACTCCAAGTGCTGATTATAAAACATGATATGGCTTCTCACAACCATGATAACCAATGATAAAATAGAGACTAAGCTACCAGCAGAAAAGAAATTGTTCTGTTTACGTTACTGAAACTAAAATAACATGAAGGGGTTGGTAGGTCCACACACTGGACTGTCCACATGCCAGACAACAATGTAGTAACTAACTAATGAAAAAGTACTTTAAAGGGTTCTTTTACAGGAAAACATGTTCAAAAACACATCAGTTAACAGTGCTGCTCCAGCAGACTTCGGCACTTAAATCTGTTTTTCAACAGAGCAAACACATTTTTTTATATTTATTTTAAAATCTGACATGGGGCTAGACATATTGACAGTTTCCAAGGAGCCCTCAGTTATGTGATATGTGCTCTGATAAACGTCAGTCTTCAGTCACTCTTTACTGCTGCACTGCAAGTTAGTGTGATATCACCCTCTCCCCCCCAGCAGCCCATCAGCAGAACAATGGGTAGGTAACCAGAAAACAGCTCCCTGACACAAGACAACAGCTCACTGGTAGACATGAGAATAGCCCTCAAAAGTTAAAATCCAAGTCCCACTGCAACTCCTTCAGTTTCATTGAAACAATAGCTTATCTGAAAGCAGTTCCATAGTGAAATAACCTGAGATGGCTGCAAACACATCAATATTACAACTAAAAAATTACACTTGTTGGTTCAGGAATATTTGGGAGAGTGAATGATTTGCAGTGTAACAGTGTAATTTAGAAATAAAAACTACACTATAAAACTCATGACAGAATACCTTTAAATATTGCAAAGGTGTATTTCCAAATTTATTGGAATGCTTTTGACACATAGCTATAGACCAAAAGCATATATATATATAACTTTGAAATCTTATTAACAAAATCTAATGTAATGAAAACTATATTAAATAGTAGTCATGCAGAACATCAGGTAGTCAACACTGAGCATTTCTCAACTACAATGATTAATACTGAAGGAGCACTATGTCAAATATGGTTATATTGAATAAAAGCTCCTTCAGAGGGAAACATTTTGGATAATGGAGGTTGAACATATTGGGGCTTATTTACAAAGAATGGGGCAGGGTGTAAAGTGAGGCAAACTTTGTTCTTTGCACTTTGCACCCTGCTCTTGCCTAGCTGCATAGAGGCCATGACACTATGGTGGGTTAAGAGCCAGTCACAGTCTACAAATATAGCAACCCACACACTTGTTATGAAGACTCCAAGAACTGATGTTATTGTTGTCTAGGGGAAATGTCTAAAGGACTTCCTATAAAGTTAGAGATTTGGTAACATTCAGGGATATCTAGACATGCAAATATATGCAAAGTGCTTGCCCCATGCCCACAATTGTTCCTGATCTTGACTCTATACCTAGGAAACGTAAGTCCTACAAATGTGGAATAATTTCCCTTTCACCAGCTGTTGATTCCACATGGCAGCAATCCAAATAAACAGAATTAAAATGACCCGGTGGAACATTGCTTGCAAGAACAGTACATATAGAAAATGCAAAAATCTATTATTTTGAAACTCATTAATATGAGTAAATCTTCTTTGTATATCTGTGTTCTGGGGTCAGAAATTCTTCAATTTTCATCTTGTAGAGATTCAATGCGCTACTTTGTCAAAATAATATATGATTTGTCAAGAATAATTTGCTAAATAAGTCAGCATTAGAAGTTCTTATTATATAAAGCTTAACTAAGCATGCTGTGTTTTAATTAGGTTTGTTTTAGCCACAAGTGATCCCAGCAGCTCCAATGCTGGAGGTTCCTGCTTTTACTTCATGCTGCGTGTCCACCTGCTTCTGTCAGCCTCACTGCCCTGATGGTCTTAAAAGCTTTACATTAGCCTAGGTGCTTTCAGCAGAACCTCAGCACACACAGCTGCCTTGCCAACTTCCCTGCCTTCTGTATTGCTTTGATAGTTTTCTGCCTGGGCTTTGGGAGAAAAAAATTAACTCAATTAGCTTGAGGTCAGAGTGAAACTAGTCTCGATTAAAGAGGACCGCAGCACATCACTTTTATATACTTGACATTTTGCCCACTGTATATTGATATGCTATACATACATAGATGTATTGCTATGTGTTATTCTGAAACCTTCTTTCTGTCTTTAATATTTTCCAATTACTCAAAAACCTTTAACGTATCTGTAGAGGGCACTATCCATTTCTCATCAATATTATCAAATTACACAAAGCCTAAAAGCACAAGCAAAAAAAAAGTCGTTGAACGTTGACATGACTTCATTTATATTAAAATTAAAATGGTTGTACTTGGAAAAAAACTGGCAGAACTCTGCAGCTAAAGTTGATATTAACGGTTTTGGCTACTGGCCCAAAAACATTGCTGTGACGCATTGATATCACATTATTGCATAGCTATTTATTAAAGGAAAACTATACCCTGTTTTTAAGTAGGATTTACATTTCATTTTATATACTAGAATTTTTATTTACTAGAATGGTCCCAGAAGCATGTTGGCATAGGTTATTCTGCACAGGCAGCCTGATGTATTTACATATTGCATATATACATTGCTTAGCCTTGCTAACCATACTAAATTTGATACATTCAGTACCCAAAAAGAGTCCCCCAGTCTATAGGAAGGGTATAACGATAATCAGTTGTGCTGTCTAATAAATATAGTACAAGGTTCAAAAATGTATTTCCATTTCCATGATTTATACCCATAATTCAGGGTATAGTGCAGTGGAATTTGCCAATGTCCCTACTCAAGGCAGTTATGAATTCCAGGGTCTCTGCAGCCTGTACTTTGCGTCTTGCACCTTATTCGACAATCTAGATGTAACCAGCAATTTGGTGCAGGGAGCAAGTATAGAGGACTGTAAATTGATATGAGAACCTTTGTGAATAGCATATGTATAGTGCACTTTGCACTGCATCTTAAGTTAGTAAATAAGCCATATTGTTTTAATGGGGTAGCAATTTAGGCCATGTTTTTAAATGTATGTAAAAATGTAAAATACATTCTTCTAAAACATGAAGTAGCATTTTTAAGCATTTTCAAACACTGAGAAGGCAGTTCCTGCATTCAGTGCTATTCAACATTAGACTTTGACCCATTCAAAAATAGAAATATTAAGCTATCTGGCAGAGCTAAGATGAACACTTCTATTCACCTTTTTTACACTGAGATTCTAGAGAAGTCATCAAACGTAGAATTGGCAATGTAAAAACCATAAGACTGCCAAAAATGCAGAGGAAATGTTGGATACAGCTGGAACAAATCATTAAAAAATTATTTGAATTGTTAATCCTCAATTGAAATTTGCATATCTTCCTATAGACTATAGAGATCCTAAGCTTGCCTGTTTTTTGGGATATAGTTGCAAATTTGTAGCCAGGAAGTATCATACATCTCTCTCCAAGCATGATCTTATTGAATCAGACAATATGTTAACTGTAACACAAGAAATAAATTACATGTACAAAATGTAATATGCAGTATGAAGGGCAGACTTCTCAGAGATCAACTTCTGATATTAAGATGCAAACTAACTTATTCAAACACTTTCTAACATGTACCTGGATTTCTGCAGGGTTCAATCTATTTAGAAGGATTATTTAGGCTGTAGATAGGGTGACTTGCCCCAAATATTTAAAAAACGTGGATATTCACCGTAAAAATTCAGCTACTAAGGGGCATGAATTGCGAATTGATGTGTGCACCTGGACCTGTGGTTTTGTGGATAAGGGGTATTTTTGTAATTTGGATCCCCATAACTTAAATCTACTAAAACATTTAAACATTAAATAAACCTAATAGGTGTGTTTTGCCTTAAATAAGGATCCATTATTTCTTAGTTGGGATCAAGTACAAGATACTGTTTTATTACTAAAGAGAAAAAGGAAATTAATCTTATGGAGTCTATCATTCAGGTGTTGATTGATATAACAATATTTTATACATAAAAACATCATGAGCATTCACTTCTGTTACTTCTGGCTCTTAGAATTATAGGTTATCTAGACTCCTCTTAGCCATCAAATTATACTTCCCTGTATGCAGCCCATTATTTACACTTACGTAGCTAAAAATATATGTATATTCCTGTGCCCTAGCTATTTCGGTAGGGGCTTAATTGCAGGGAATGATGCAAATTTGTAAGTAAATAGGCACTGTAATTATAATAATCTCAGGAAATTCAGAAGTAGAGTGGTCATAATTAATAAGCTTATATGGGTCAACATTTACGTTTGCATCTCTATACCAGCGATTAAACTCAGAACTAGGTTAAATCGGTAAGAGGACGTATAATCAGGCTTTGCTATTATCAGTTTATAGCATATTATTACCATGATATAATTATGTTATATACATATTACCATTCTGGATGATCACACACCTGTATTATTGTAGACATCAGAAAACAGAATTAATAGCATAAAATGTACCAATTATAAGTTAGATTTTATTTAAACAGCTCAACAGTTATTGTATAGTTAATGAAATGTAAATATGTCAATGACTCAATGAGTATTTTCAAGTGTTAATTTCCGACTGGTAAATTGCAGATCCTTTCAAATAAATTGTTTTAACAAGAATTAAGTAACACATATGGAAATCGCTTTGCAATTTAGGGCAAGTTAAGAAAGCCCCTAATGAGAAGTTACAAATGAGTTCTTGGATAAAGCTTGAGATGCACTAATCATTATAAATCCTCTTCTTAACAGAATCGCTCTTTCGAGTTTAAAGCCAGAGTATCCTGATTAATTTTCACCCAATAAGCCCGTTTGAATTCACTTTCTTGCAGAGGTCATATAAAATACCCCAGGTTGATTACTATAATTTGTTCTTTTATTTCAGGGCTAAAATCAACATCTCTAATGTTGCTTCTCCCTGTTGTTAAAGGACCTATGTACAGTACTGAAAACAAGCTATGGAAAAACCCCCAGCAAGCAGAAGGCTCTCACCTTTTCTTGGCAATCAGACTGCTAATGGTGAAGTCCCTAGCAAAGTGGTACAGAATATCTCTTCTCACGTTCCCTACTCTGTGTGTTCCCAAATGCCAGATGGTGCTTTTGGACTCTATTTCACGATGTGTGATATGACAATACTTTTGTATATTGGTAAATAATGCATATCCATTCTAACAGACCGAGACAAGAGCTAGCCATGGAAATAAACCTCCATATATCCAACCAATAAAATAGCAGATATTACAAGCATATTTGTTTCTTGAAACCATTGTGCTTTTGCAAAACTACAATGAAACATATGTCTGCATTTAAGGGAAGGTTTTATTGGCCCTTAAAAGAAGCTCTACAATTCTGAATTTGCTATAATACCTGTTGTAAACTAATATGGCAAGATTATAATTATAACATTGCAGCAGGGGTAAACAGAAAATGTTAAATTAAATTCAAGTCAATGGGGCTCAGTTATTGTAGGTTTGGTATGCAAAGTATTTGCAATACTGCTGCTCCTTAAAAATCTGACAGAATGTTATAAAAACTTAGGGGCACATTTACTAAGCGCGAGTGAAGGATTCGAAGTACAAAAAACTTCGAATTTCGAAGGTTTTTTTTGGGTACTTCGACCATCGAATAGGCTACTTTGACCTTCAAATCAAACGATTCGAACTAAAAATCGTTTGACATTTGATAGTCAAAGTACTGTCTCTTTAAAAAAACTTCGACTACCTACTTCGGCACTTTAAACCTACCGAGCACCAATGTTAGCCTATGGGGACCTTCCCCGTAAACTCTCTAAGCTTTTTTTGATCGAAGGAAAATCCTTAGATCGATGGATTAAGATCCTTTGAATCGTTCAATTCAAAGGATTTTTCCGAAGTATTTGCGGTAAATCCTTGGACTTCGATATTCGATGGTTGAATATCGAGGGTTAATTAACCCTCGATATTTGCCCCTTAGTAAATGTGCCCCTTACTGTTAGCACAGCTTGGAACCACAGGCAAGAGCAGAGATCCTCTTTGTACCTTGTGGCATCTCAGAACTGGCTTTCTGTCTAAAGCATACGGTGCAAAGCCTGAGAGGACAGCCTTCCAATGATGGGATGCTATGCCTCTGACATTACAATACAGTTATGGCAAGCTTGTGCTTCAGGCAGGACCAGAACTAGTGCTAGGCTGAAGAGGCGCAAAGAATGCTGGGAAGGTACCTATTGAAGAGTCTTCTGCCTACTTTCTGATGGTATCTCTTGCTCCCACTGCAGCGCCCCCTACTTGTGACTATGTACTCCCCCACACACAATGTCACAGCACATGTACACGCACGGGGGAAGGGCAAGGTGGCTGACCATGTTGCTTAGGGCGCCTGGTTGACTTGGTTCACCTCTGGTTTCTAAGAAAACAACTGCAATAGCACATCTTCAACAATTAAGGGGTAATTTATTATTATTATTATTAATACTACTACTACTAATTTTGTATTCATTAAAGTATTGAGATGAGCTACCCTCATGACTACAATGCTGCCGTGTTTGGCACTGCTGTATTCAGGAGGGCCTGGCAGGTGAAGGGATGCAGGAATCCCTCCTCCCATTGCCTTTCCTTCTCCTTACTTCTACATCATTTAGACAACAAGTTAGGGAGCAGCAGTGGACTCACGCCTCTTAGTGCCCTTGCATTTCTTCACATGTTCCTCCTTCTTCCCCTATGAAGCGATGTATCGGTGTTGGACTAAAATATGAACCAAGCACCACTTTGAACTCTGTAAAAGTTGTGTTATAGATTACTGATAATATATTACTATTATAATTAATAATATAGTATAATATAGTTTATTATTAATGATAATAAACAATCCAAAATGGGATAGTGCGGAGGTATGCAGAAGGCAAATGGTACTGAACTCATTGGTAGGGAAAGCCATGGCTGGAACTATAGTATACTGTAGGTGGTATGCCCTATCTGTAGTGATGGGCAAATACATTTGCCTATCACGAATTCGCTGTGAATTTCTGCATTTCGCCACCGGCAAGTAAATTTGCGAATCTTCTGTGAAAATGTGCTTTTGGACGCGCATCCAAAAAGGCACTCGCATCAAAATAATCTCGCGTCAACACTATTCGGACGCCCAATGACTTTAACGCCAGTGTCAAAATTGACGCAAGCGACTTTTCAGCCGCGTGTCCAAAATTGGACACGGGTGTCAATTTCAATGTTCAAAATGCTAATTTTGCGGAAAATTCGCAAAATTTACAGCAAAGCAAAACGGGAGAAAATCGCCCATCACTGCCTATCTGCTCTAGGTATCATGAATTACCCATGTATCAAATTGTATCTATGTCCTAATGCTACCAATTCTGTTGAGAAATTGCTCGGTGGTCTAGCAGTATTATACAAATTTGAACAAGTGCTGGTATGAATATTTTACTATTTAATGGCATATTAATACTATAGCCAACTCTTTGACTGTATTCACATTACTGAAGAAACTGAAGTGCTGTCCAAGTGCTGTATCTATTGGCAGAAAAAAAACTGCTAAAAATTATAAGCAACTACAGTAGGTATAATGGTTACAAATCACTGAAAACTGATACCTGTTATCCAAAATGCTCGGGACCTGGGGTTTTCTGGATAACAGATCTTTCCATAATTTGGATCTTCATACCTTAAGTCTGCCAGAAAGTAATGTAAACATGAAATAAATCAAATAGGCTGGTTTTGCTTCCAATAAGAATTTATTCTATCTTACTTGGGATCAAGTACAAGCTACTGTTTTATTATTACAGAGAAAAAGGAAATCATTTTAAAAAAAATTAATTATTTGGATAAAATGGAGTCTATGGGAGATGGTCTTTCCATAATTTGGAGCTTTCTAGACAACGGGTTTCCGGATAACGGATCCCATACCTGTATTAGACGAAAGTGACTAATAAATGGCAACTTATGTTATTTAAATGACTTTAAAGTGTCTCAGTATATAGTTTACAGCCCGTCTTTTTGTGACCATTTGTAGAAGTCCCATGCTTGCACCATTTGATTAAATAGGTATGGGAATAATGTGAGTAGAAAAGATCTAAGAGGAATAACTCTGTCATTTAAATGAATGTATTCAATACAGGACTATAAGAAAGCAATTGAAAGGTACTGTCTAGTTGGGAAACCTGTAGCGTTTTTCGTGCATCATGATGGCTGAATTTTATGAACACATTTTTATAAAGTGCAAACATATTTTGCTGTGCTGAGCAACAGTACAACGGACATACAAATACTGACCAATTCATGTACTAAAGACTCATTAGATCTTACAATCTAGAAGAAGTGGGAATGAGACACAAAGTGTGGAAATGGACAAGGTCTGTATTCATGAGGGGTGGGCTGGGGGTGGTACATGGGAATCCCCTTGGATGCCCCCTAGATAGTGTGTCATTGAGTCTATGGGAAATGTTAAGTGCAGGGCTCCCTTGCTCCCACAGTGGGGTGCACCACACCTTGCTACACAGAAATGCCTGGGATGCTGTGTAGCTGAGCACCTATTGGTGCACTTTGCACCCCTTTTAGCTCTAGCGCTTACAACCAGGACATTAATTAATGAGCCTTTTATACTCTACACGGTGATTAATGCAGATTAAACTTTATTAATGAATGGAGAAATTAAAAAAAAATACTAAGACTGAATTGTTGGATTCTCTTTTCTCACACAGCTTGGCTCACAACATGGTTATTAGTAGGTAGCTTTTATTATCTGTTGCATTCTTCTAAATTAGTTTTGGTACAATTTATTGGTGGAACCCCGTGAATGTAAATACTTATATATTTTAATGCCATCCAAGTTAATTTTAAGCTTTTTGTAAAAGGAAAACCTGTATTATGCCCATCATTATCTTAAGCACGTATCAAAGACATCTGACTGATCAAATAACTGATACATTATTAACATGAACATGTAGCAATGCAACTGTAGAGCCCTAAATGGGCAGAGATGGCAGAATGTATAGGCCATCTTTCTTTGTCATTTCAGAAAAGGGCCCCATGCAGAGACGCTGGTTGCTGAGTGATGCTTTGTAGTCTATACCAGACAGATCCACAGTACCAGCTGCTCTGGCAGGTAGCCGAAGAGCAGAGAGATAGCTGCCAAACTATGCTATACAAAGGATGCCGTGCCAGAGAGAAATGAAGCTTTGCAAGGATAGACCTCTGAACCCCAAGCCAGCATGGATCCTATATTCATCACTAGCAGACAATCACATCTTTCATTCCAGCACAATGATTGGAAAGGGGACATTTGTGGAAGCATTTGTTAGTTTACATTTCTCATGGAACCGATCACTTCATCTTTTGTATCAATGGTGACAATATTTTATTCACATTTAACCTCCTGGCATACAGTGATGTATTTTTTTTCTTGTTCAATAGGACATTCATTAGTGTATTTGTCCCAAGCAGCTTGTCCCACAGCACAGCAGCAATGAATCTTAATGATCAACATAAAAAAATGATATGCACAATATAAAATTATATACACAAAAATATGGTCTTTGTTGCACTTGGATTTCCTGTGAATGCCTCTCTCATTCATATATTAAATTGTATTATAAATTGTTATAAAATAATGCATGGCTTTTCATGCAAGTTCCCAAGCAAGTAAATGTATGGTGCTGCATATGCAAGTAGCACTGTATAAATACAAACATACTGTACATACAATACAGTTCAGTTTCTGTGATGCCATAGAATGCAACATATCTAGTAACCAAAAGCAACAAATGACCGGTGGCTGAAAAATCCTGCTTGCTAATTAGTTGCTATGGGTTACTAGACCCACTGCAAACCTTGTATTATATGACTGACTATATGTAGAATGGTACTAAATGACAATATAGGCCACTGTTGAGTGCTCCCTTGATCAGTCCCTCTCTGCACACTTGAAGTCCTTCTGTACACCTGACTTCTGGTTCACTTGTGAGACGTCTGTTCTTTATTTTCACTTTGCATGAAGCTAATGGAATTTGCAGTTGATTAAACTCAGAACTAAGTAATGATCCAACCAGGGACTACAGCTGCCAGCATGCTGGATACTTGTATTTCTTAAATGAATAAGACAGCAACAAGTTTCTTAGAACAAAGGCAAAAATAAACAGATATAAAGCAACTGGACTAATGCATAAAAAAGATAGAGCACCCTTTACCCTCATTATCAAGATACAATGGCCATAAGTGCCTTGCTATGTGAAACCCAACTTTTATATCTACAAGGAGCCTAATAAGGATTACACAGAGCCTAACAAGACATGTGAATGGCATTTAGGATTATCTAATATATATTTTTAACAACGTTTTTCCGGATTGGGAAATGAACCATGTCAAATATAATTCACAATTTTACATAAAATAAGTGTGCATTATATGTTTAAGTGATCATATGAGTCATTAAAGAACACAGTATAGAATGCAAAGTGCACTTTTCAGATGCATATTGACATGTTTTTTACCCACAATGCAGCTTTATTTTTCACATCATAATTGCAGCTACATGGAGAGTTGCAATCAGAGCATCAAAATGAATGCAAATTGTGAATATGAATGCTCTCTTATCCAGTACAAGCTTTCATGACTTTGAGCACACCTGCATTAGTGTGTGTAAATGTTTGCCTCAAGTCTTTTTTGCCTATTAATGCAACCAAATATAAGAAATCTGAAATTACCCCTATGTACAGGGTGAAAGTAACCCCATAGTGGGTGCACTTGCATATAATTCAGTAGAAGAGGCAAGTAGAATGCATTGACACTTAGCAGAACTATATGAAAGTGCACAAAGTGTGTTCGGATGCAAGTACCTTCAATGAATGGCATCCATTGTAGCTTGACTGCACTTGAAGCATTTAAATTACACTTATCATTTGGTAAGAGCTTTGGCAGCAGTTACAGCAGCAAGGTATCTATAAGCAGATGAACATCTTTACTGCAGCATCAGAATAAAAACAAGATGGTTCTGAGAAGATCCAGCTTCATAAAGAAATAAAGGCACAAGAAAGAATATTAAAGAATATCACTACATTTAACATTTGCAACAGCCGATATGAATGTTTCCTTTCTGCAGTTTGTCAGAAAACAAAAGAAAATCGAGAAGAAATGGAGTTCTCTCCCAAATGAAAACAATGACAGCATTATAAAAAGAAACATCTAAAAGACAGGAAATGCTGTTGAGCCTAATATTTCAATACTGTATGCTGGGAAACAAGGAGAGAGGAATTAATGTGTTGGTCACATACTATAACTGATCACACACTAGAACATATGTCACGTGCAGACACTTTTTTTTTAAGAAACAAAAGATGCTGGGTCTGTTTTCCTTGTCACTTTTAATGCCGCATTCATTGCTAAAAGCATTTTATGAATTAGATCCTTCACATATGGTATGTTTAGACCATGAAATCTGGCACCACATTCTTACCTCTTTTGAATCATAATATATTATTAACGCATAACTAAAAACATACTTCCCCACAATGAATATATTTATGTTTGTATTTGGGTTGTGCAGTATGTCCTGGATTCTCTAGAGTCCATACACAGTATCATAAGCAAATCTATTTACAAACACTCACATAAAGTAGAATGGTAGAAAATATGTTTCACTCTGGTTACATTTGTATTGAATACAGAAGACTATAGGTTCAGGCATTTGTACATGTATATATGGATATGGATGAATTTACAGATCTTGAAATTGATACAACAATTTATTGCAGTTTTCTTTTAGACACATGAGCATGGTATTTGCCTGTTACACTTTACTGAATACATTATTCTAATTAGACTGTCCCAGACATGATATACACGTAGTACCTGTTTTATTGCTATTGTACCTATTCAAACATTGGGTATTCAAACATTGCTGAAGTAGATCCAAGTAGATCCAAGAGACCAATCAAATTAGTCAGCCAATAAATATTGATCAAAATGAATATTTACCATAGCGAGAGCATTCAAGATTCATTATCTCAGATCAGTCACAAGAACAACTGGTCTGGGATGGCGAGTCCAATGGAAGGCAATGTGCAATGATAAAAAAGTGGATTCTGTCAATATGTATACAGACTGAATCCACTTTCCTGGAGGTTTGGAATAGCTCCACAAACATCATATCTTTGTTTAATCAAAGCCTTAACTCATCTATTTAATCTCTCACTCACAACTGGAATCTTTTCTTCTCAACTAAAACATGCTTTTGTCACCCCCATTCTGAAAAAAACCCTCTCTTGATCCCTCCAATCTTGATAACCTCTGACCTATCTGTCTGCTACCTTTCATCTCTAAACTACCTGAGCGCCTAGTCTACAACCGACTAATGTCATTCCTCTCTGACAATAACCTGCTGGACCCCCTAGAATCTGGTTTTAAGCAGCTACTGAAGTCAGTGATCTCACTAGACTGAGATGAGCAGGTCTCGGGATACTATATGGAAGTACTGGCATTGCACAGAAATGTATGAGCTTCTGATGCTGGACTGTGAGTACAAGGAAGCCCTGTACCTAATACCTGATTTTTATAGGTGTTGAGTACAGGGCTCTAGCGTTAATTCGCCAAGCAAAGCAAAGTTACGCTAGCGATTTTTGCATACGGTGCCAAATTCAAGTTACAATGGAGGTATATGTAGCAGCACTACACAAGCCTGGTAAACCTTCAAAACAGCAAATAAAATTTTTATTTTGCCCTACACATGTGCCCACTGTAGGTGCCATGAGTTAGGAAATGTAGGGGGGAAGGAGGGTAGCCCGAAATTTTTTTTCGATCTTTTTAAGCCTATCAACCATAAAAAATGCCAGCGTTTTTTGGGACTTAGAAAATTTTTTAACTTTTTTTGAAGCAATCCCTATCTACTCTATTGCACTTCGCCTGGTCTGAGGCGGCGTAGGAAGTCTGGCGTAAAAGGTAGCGTTCAGAATAATTCGCGCGTCAGTGAATTTGCGTAGTTACGTCCGTTACGCAAATTCCCCAGGCGTAAGGGTGCGAAGTAACACTAGCGAATTTACGCCAGCATCCGTTAGTGAATTGGCAAATTAACGAAAATGCGCTACGCTGGCGCATTCACGCTAGCATTATGCGCTTCGTGGTTTAGTGAATTTGCCCCAATATGTGGGTACAAAGATGTACTTCTATAAGCACAAGCAGGGAATATCATAAGGCCAATGTGCAAAGTGCAAGAAAAAAATGGTTGGTTTGGGTCCTGTTCTTGCACTTTGCACCTTGCCCCGCCATCCTAAATAAGGAAACTAATGTTGCAATATATGTGATAATGAAATTTAAGTAATAAAAATAATTATCTCTATTGGCTTATGATCATTTATTATGCCAAACTGGCAATCATTACTTCTATCAATTATCTGCTACATCTGTTCCTGTCATCGGGCAGCTTTATTGTCAGGAGATACAATTCCAAACTCTTTTTTTTATTCTAATCACAGTGGACACATTACCTCTGTCTTTGGCATATATTACTTTTCTTTGTCTTTTATTTCACTTGCCTCACTCAGTCTTCAATATTTAAAAAATTGTTGTGGAGTCAAAGCACTCATAGCAGATATTACTCCTAAATAAGTGTCTGAAACGTATCAGTTTAAAGGAGAAGGAAAGTTGTTTTACACTGCCAAATGTTAGACACCTCCAAGTGAATGCATTTACTTACCTGAAACCCTGGGCCGGTGCTCCAATCAGCAAAAAACTGCACCAGTCCGGGGTTATTCCAGTGAGCAAAATAAATCGATCCTCTTCCTGCTTCTTCTTGTTCCTCGCCGCTGCGCATGCGCATTAAAGTGAAAAGCCGAACTTTAACTAAAAAGCGGCTATTTCATTCTACTGCGCATGCGTCTGCCCTGGAAAATTTGAAGAAAGAAGAAGCTGGAAGAAGATCTCTCTGTGGTGCTTGCTGGAATAACCCCGGTCCGGTGCAGGTTTCAGGTAAGTTAATACATTCACTTTGGGTTGGGGTGTCTAACATTCGGCACCTCCAAGTGTGAAAGAACTTTCCTCCTCCTAAGAAGTGCTGGTTGTACAAATATATGTACATAGAATAACAAAAGACAGAGAATGTTTGGTTTGTCACCACAGAAGAGTAAACTTATTTCCAGATGGAACAATTTGCTACTCTAATTTTACATTTAGGATTTAATGTGCACATTATTATTAAAGTTAACAGATGTCACAGTGGTTTGGTGATGTAGGACACCTAGGATGTATTTGCAAATCTATTACTAGTTGCACAGAGGCTTCCAAACAGTTTTCAGATGGTGAAAAGGGTTCACAGGCCCAAAACCAAATCATGATGGATGTCCTGCAAAAAAACGCCAATGTAAACTTTAGATTTGGTAAGAAGAGAACTAATATGTAGCTCAGTGATAAACGGAGAGCTGATGTAACCAAATCAACTGGCCAATGTGGTGAACCTCAGTGTTGTTGTTTTCCAGGTGTCTGGATAGATAAAACAGGCAACACTGAGCCAACTTCTGTAGTCATCTTTATCTACATATACAACATTGACTGGCTTAGCTGTTGTGTGGGGATCAGGGAATAAATAATTGGACGCATATTCTCTTTTGCTTGTTTTTCACCTTATTGCCAGAAGTTGTATCCATAAAACAAATATTTCCCTATGATTGCTAGTTTTTTTATCTGCAGACTCCTTGGTAACGGCTGTATGTGTTGTGTTGGCATTGCGTGCTTTGATTCTTTGACATAAACTCCACTGAAACATGCAAAACCATATTATTGAAGTAGCATTTTTGGATTGCACATAAGAAGCACATATTTTAACATATTTTATATTATATCCTAATAGACAATTGCCTGTATACCTTTCCTTCAAATGCTACTTTTCTGAAAGATCTTTACTCAGAATGCGTTATAATCTTTGGTAATTTACAAATAAAACGAATGGATTTCATAATGACATTTTAGTAATCTCAAGATGGTATTTTAGTACACAGTTGGAATGAGGATTCTGCCCTAAAAGCTCACAATCTATAACGGGAGTCCCCAACCTTTTTTATCCGTGAGCAACATTCAGATGTAAAAGAGTTGGAGAGCAACACAAGCATGAAAAATGTTCCTGGGGGTGCAAAATAGGAGATATAACTGGCCATTTGGTAGCCCTTATGTGGACTGTCAGCTAGTGTGCTGCCCCCCGCCACCGCCTGCCTACTCTCCTTTCCACCCCACCCCCCATTGACCCATTCTCTTGCCTCCCTGGGTTCTTCCTGGAGTCCCTGCTCAAAGTTTGGCGAGCAGTTGGGGAGGGAGAGATTTTTAGAACTACAATGAAAGTGGACCCTGCAGTCTGGGTCCCCCCCCCACGACCATGGGGTTTGTTTCCTCTATAGTTACACCACTGCTGTCAGTCTACAGGAGGCACTGATTGGCAGTGCACCTGGTTTGACTATGCAACCAAAACTTTCCTGCATGCTAGGAATTCGAAAATAAGCACCTGCTTTGAGGCCACTGGGGTCAACATCCCTCCCCTCTCCCTCTCCACACTGTGCATTAGTCAAAAAACAACCCATTAAAAAATATCTCACCCTAAAATGCAGAGCAGAACAGCGGAGCACCAGGACACCATCTTCCCACTTCCCCACACACTGGTTTGAGCATGTGCAGTTGAAGCCGATTCCTGACTTGTCCCAACTGAGCATGCTCCTGCAGGCTTTGTGTCGGTGTTGAAGCGGCGGAAGATGGTGCCCTGGAGTAATGCACAGTGCAGGGAGGGAGAGGGGGGCAATGCTAGGCAGTTAAGGGGGGCTTTTGGTAAAGGGGGTTTAGTTCTCCTTTTATGTACATAAAGTTGCTTTTAGACATGCAACTCATTTTAGAGAAGGTAAGGGAGGCAATTTCCTAATAATTTAGAGCATCTTGAAGGGGGCTTGAATAATGCTATCATAAAGACTTTCTGGAAACTTTACAGAAAACTCATATTGAAACAGTTATAAATATATGAAGTTGGGTAATGTACAGAAACATTGAAATAACAAAACATACAAGATGTTCTGTGTCCAATTTAAATATATACAGTAAAATTGTGACCAGCAGGTGTACTGAATACTCAATGTAGGCTGCTCAGTTATAATTAAAACCTTGCATGGTGCTGCTTAAATCCAAATAACCATGGTTAGACATTCAAGGGGTAATTTATTGAAGTCCAAATGCCAAAATCTTAAAATAAATTAGTTTTTTTACTATAAAAATACGAATTTTTTGTAGAAAAAAAACCTCGAATTTTTCGAGATTTATTATTCTCCGAGGATGGAAAAATTCAGACTCTGAAAATCCAGCATATCAGACCTACTGAGGTTGTACAAAAGTCAATGGGAGAGGTCCCTATTCTATTTGGAAGTTTCTGTGGTCTGCACAGGAATTAGCCAGAAAATATGACTATTTTGGACTTTTCAGGCAAAAATTTCCGAAAAATGTTGAAAAATGTGGGCTTTTCTAGAAAAAGGCCAAACAAATCGAGCGATTTGGGAAAAGACTCAGAAAAATCCTACAATCTGGATTTTCACTTGAATTCTTCATGTTTGTCCCCGATCTGATTAAATCATGATTTTATATTAAAAATAAGGTCCAATCATGGATTCTAGTTTGGTCTGACTTTTTGGATTCAGACTGTTAAATAAAGCCCCCCTGTCTCATTGTGCTGGCTTGGGCTAAGCTGTAAAGTGCAAGAAACGGGCAGCCTGCAGGTTGAACCCCGTTGCACCTCACACTGCCTGCTTTCTTCGGAACTGTATAAGGATGTTTGATACAAGCCCCCTAGCTTAAATCCATTCAGATGCATGCAGCTTCTAAAGAGTATGATTTTGATCCCCCTCATACTCTATTTATTGCTCAGATTGCATAGCTAAACATGTGCCATCATTACTCTCAAATAGTAATTGAGGCCCAAATATTACTGAGAAATCCAGGGTTGGACAGGGGTGTGCGAGGTCGACCAGGGCTCCTACCCCAGGGGCCCCCACACTCCCTCTGGGGCCCCCACCGCCCGCCTGCTCACTTAACACCAGCTTTCCCCCTCCCTACAGGCAGCTTAACTTACTTTTGGTGCAATCAGGGAAGGGAGGGAAGTTGGGAAGCGATGTCGGAGGGCAGGTAGGGAAGCGAATTAACTAAACATCCCATTGTCTAAGTACTGTTGAAACTAGCCATGGACTTATAATAATATGTTTTCCCTGTTTTCTGAAATAAAAACAAAAAATTATGATATGAGACTCATTTACAAGTTACAAGTTGAACAACCTTTCATCCTGTGTGGCTATGGGGCCTCCTCTTTGAAAGACACAGCTTATTAAAAGCTCAGGTTTCAGTGATTCCACTGTTATGCAGAAAATGTGTTTTAATACATATTCCTTTTAAAAGAGAGGTCAGCTCTAGTAAGGAGTTATTTTGCCAATACTGTAATACAATGCAGTTATTAGCAAGCTTGGTGTTACCTCATTGATCTGTTATCTGTGTATTACTATTGTATCTGTGTATCTCGAAATAAGCACTTTCCCTTTGAAATGAACCAGGGAAAAAAAAGAATGATGATTCTGTAAAATTGTTGAGTTTATAATCCAGTATAGGTTACATAGTGCTGATAAGCAGAGGAAGTTTAACCAGACAGTTTAATCCTCTAATTTCCTGTCCTCTAATCAGGCCTTGACTGATGCCTTTAAATTAAAAACACACGCTTTACCATGTTCAGTACAGGTGGAGCGAAAGAACGGAATGGAAAAGGAAAACATATGTTACATTCAGAACAAGATAGTACAGATCATTAGGCAACCAGCTAACAAAAGAATTTATTAACAGAGGGTCCTCTGTGTGTGCTTTCTTATATTCTACAAGGTGATAATGCCCAAATGAGTGCCCAGTCATAGAGGAAAGATGGTTCTCAAAACATATTCTTCCTAATTACCTTGGTATGGAGAGTTAATAATACAAGTTAATATCTTAAAGAGTAATTTACATATACAACTGTAATTTAGCTGTGACAACAAGGACATTTTTTTAACCATTTTTATGACCAAAAGTCCAAAAGTGACTTTATGTTCTGTAGAACCTCAGTGTACTGGAGTGAAACTGCAGGGGGTGTAAGAGCAGAGCTTTATGCTAGACATAGAAGTAGCTAAAAGATCTTTAGTTCAGTTGCTTGTATAAGAGAATACGATTCTTTGTTCCCCACTGATGCCACTGCTGATTTTTTTTTCTGACTTTGGTACATAACATTCTGGATCAAAGATAATTCACACAAAACAAGAAACACTACTCCTAAGCACTGCAATAGATAATTAGGGCAATGGCCAGGGGTGGTGCTTCCATGAGGCGAGTTGAGAAATTTGCCTTGGGCGGCAGCAACCCCTGATTTATCAGGGTGGCAAAAAGCTGCTCCTGGTAACTTTAAGAGCAGAATTTCTGGTTATCTAACTGGAAATTCGGCTCTTCTAGTGTAGAGAGCAAAATCTGCACTAGCGATGTGGCCCCCCGGACCTGCACCTGCTCAAGAATGGTAAGTGCTGGGGAGTGGGGGCGGCATTGCAGTGGGCAAGGTTGCAAGGGTCAGAGAATCGCCCCTGGCAATGGCGAACGGGACTTTTGTCACCCACGATAAATCTTGGCTACCACAGGCAACAGCACGTCCCTTGTTTCCTTTTCACCAGCTAAATCTTCAATGAGAAAACAAAGGTGCCCAAAATCTACTCGCGGGGAAGCTATGCGCTACTTCAGAAAGTAGCACCGCTACCTATATTTCTCTATTGCCATATGCCATTGCCATTAAACATCACCACACTAAACCTGTCTGGGAATACATTAATAAGGTAACAAAATAACAGGCTCAAACTTTGCTCCATGTAGTAATCCACATCAATCATATTTGCTATCAAATTGTAGACAAGTACATTTTATTGCCCCTACTTACTGAGCTGAGTTATAGTAGGTCTATTCTGCTTAAAAGGAACAGTAAACTAGTTATAAACTTACTTAAGTAACCAGTCTGAATAGGGTGAAAAAAAGAAGAGAAAGGGGAATCACTCTATATAGATCAGAAATACCCAACTTGCCGTTTTTCAGATGTCATTGCACTACAAGTCCCAGCATTCTCCTCCAGAAAAGAAACTGAAATTTTACTTATACCAAAGACTTTTTTAGCTACCCGTTACAAAATATAGCTGTGAACTGCAGATAAACACTCTCCTTATTAATCAAAGGCAGAAAGGCAGTAAACAGAGTCCCCTCTGTTTTCACCATTTGGTAAATATGCTCATTTGTGTTTGTTTGCTGCTTTACATTGTTTAGTGGATATTGTAACATCTTGAAAATTAAATAAGATTTAACTGACTATCCTCTGCAACCTGTGCACAGAAACGCAAGTTACCCAAGCACATGGGCTTAGGTCTTATTGAATGACTTCCCAGCAGCAATTAAAAGCAGAAGGAAGTTACCTAAACTGTGACCAATCCTATTTAATGGAACGAGGCACAGAAATGAGTGTCATCTGTGAGTCTAGCGTTCAGTTATGAAGGAAGTGCTCCCTCTGTAAAACTGATGCTGTCCCTCAATTTACAAGGAGTGTGTGGAAATGATTCTTAAGTGGAGCATGTCTTAGTCTGCGGATATCACTCTCTAAACTGCTCAGGGGTACTTGGGGGCATGCTGCATGTGTTTCCTGGGTCGGTTTTTCTGAACTTTGCCTTATTTCTGTGTACATAGAGTCCTTATATTTGTGTACATTCAGTACTAGACAGGTGGTAGCTATGAGACCCAATGTGCCCTAAGTATCTACACCTTTGCACAAGTAATTGCACTGACAAGATCCACCAAGCCAAATGTGCCCTGCAAGATACAGTACTTGTTATGCAGATACATGGATGATGTGGATGATTATGGATAATTTGATGCTTGAGAAATCATTCCCAATAAGTTCCTACAATACAAAGGTGCTTGTGGAAGCAATGCAAGGCTCATTATATTAAATTATTATTGAAGTGGGACTGACCTGGACAAATCTTTGGGTTGCAGAAAGAGAAATCCTAGCTGGACCACCCCTAAAGCCCTGAATGTAATGCACCTGCAAACACTCATAAAGTATGATTCGCTTTCTAAATTCCCAGTTGTTAATTGCACCATATATATATATATATATATATATATACTGTAAAAAGCGTGTAACTAGACATGAGAAGGCACCAATGTGCATAAATGTAAGACAAAGGCACACACTATCTATCGATCTATCTATCTATCTATCTATCTATCATCTATCTATCTATTATCTATCTATCTATCTATCTATCTATCTATCTATCTCTCTCTCTCTCTCTCTCTCTCTCTCTCTCTCTCTCTCTCTCCCCCCCCTCTCTCTCTATCTATCTTATATCTATCTATCTATCTATCTATCTACCTATCTATCTTCTATCTATCTATCTATCTATCTATCTATCTATCTATCTATCTACCTATCTATCAGTATTGGGGTGCATTTGTAACTACTGTCATACATAAGTTATTCAAAATATGGGAAATGCTTTCTTAATTGACAGGGGCCTATTATCACATATTTGCTTTCTACTGAAAAGCCTATAGCTCAGACTGTGGCAGTATACAATAAGTTAACTAAGCTAGGTTTTTTTGGAAAGCTGTATATTTAATAACCATAAACCTCAAACAGATGCTCTGAATGAAATAAAATCCCAATGCACCTTCAACTGGTTAGTTCACATAAATAAATATAAAGGGAACTACCACTTTCTTATGACATGGATTCTCATCATTGTTCTTCACTGGGTTAGGGTGGAAAAAAGATTATTTTAATATGAACCAGATAACAGAATGTTGAGAAGAATAACACAGCTGCGCTTATCTTGGTTTTTAACAGAAGACCGGAGACCAGTGAGTCTCTGACTTGATTTAGATTACCCTGCCTTTGGGAAGGGATTCTGTTTCACAAAAAGAGTTCCACTGATAAAAATGCATTTGAGAAGATGTTTATATGATATTTTCAGCACTTGCTTTATTTAACATAATACTTGAAGGAGAAGGAAATATAACCCAGACTTTAGGAGCCTCTTGCAGGAAGGTATCAATGGAAGATGTCACAACATATTTGATTTCTGAATAATTTTGGCAACTGTGTGATTAAAGTGCCGCACAAGAGGTTTTTACATCACACAGCGTTGTTGCTTCATCTGCTCAATTTGAAAGTGTCATAATAGGCAAACGAATTCTTTAAACCTATAACATATATTTCCTGCATAAAAGAAACAAGTTAAACACGGTGTTCTATAATATTGGGCAGAAAAGTTACACATTTTCAAAGGATGGATTTAGGATTAGGGGTATAGAAATTTAACTGTGCCTATACACAAACACACATATGTGACTATGGGTGTATGTTGACAAATAGCAACATACATATATTTTATCATTTTTTTCCTCCCTTGATTTTAAAGCAAATTGTTTATGGGGCTAATTGTTTAAACTAGATACATTGGATAAAAGTGGCTAAAATGACAGTATGGATCAAAGAGTTATATGAATGTCAGTGCAGTGTAGTAAAATGAGGATTGTGTAGAAAGGGCCAGGGCAGACAGAATTTTGGAACTCTCAGTTCACCTTATGGCATTCAGTTATCTCTTTTCTTATGTTCAGGCCACTTGTGCTTTATTAACCCCTGAGCTGCTGTAGAACTTCCAGTGTGAGACATAGAACTTATGAGAACAGCATGAATGACTGCTATTATTGTACATCACTAGGCAGAACACTAGCAGAACGTTTGTATAAAATATGAATTTACCGATTTTATAATTTTTAATAGACAACTGAACCATAAGGATAACGACAGCCCTTTCAACCATTTCTGTTAGGCAGTCTTTTGGAAAGCAAAATAATATAAGGAAAAACTCCACAATCCTGACATATTTATTCGCTGTGTTGATATCAGAAGTTAGTTAAAGCTGAGCTGAATTAAATTAACGTCAGTAAAGTATAATGCAGTTTTCACATATTGACAGAAAGATCACCCTATTAATTACATGTACTGTTTATTTTCACTTGCATTTTTAATAACATTTATAACAATAATATAAGAAGTTTACTTTACTTAAGGTGTACATGGATAAACTTTATAACATCACCTGTTTCACGCGGACACTTCTATAGAATGTGATTGTTTTCAGCATAGAAAGACGTTTACATTTTCACTACAATTATGCAACGTAAACATTTATAAAGAGCTGTTTTTATTCTGCACATCAAACAACAGCCTAAGTCGTTAAAAGATGTTCATTTGTGGATTGCTGAAGATTACCGATATTTTCAAACTTATATGTATAGCTCACATGTATTCAAATACATTTAGACCTAAACTGACAAAGCATTTGCATAAAAGTGGCCACTTCATTTAGTTTACTGATGACATAAAGTTTGGCTGTTAAACTTTATAAACAATGTTTTCTTAGTATTTAAGTAGGGCAATTAACCGCTCATTATGCATGAAAGTCCCAAGCATGGCATGAGTTATAGACTGGACAAATTATACTGTAAAATATACATTGGATATAGCCTAACTTCACTCACTCCACTCTTTAGCTTTTTACAGCAACAAAAAGGCACGTAGAGTGTAGTAAATGTATAGAAGCAACAGTAAACAGCAAACACATTTCACAGAAACTAGCAGACACCTTGTAAAATCTAAATTGACAGACCTTCAGTGTTTATGCAAAGAAGACCATACAGTGAAAAGCAAACCATCCAGCAGTAATCTTTAAAGCTGCGGACACGAGATGCACACAAAAGACTTGCTTTAGATTGACACAGAAAGAATCATCAGTATCTGCCTTAGAGATGTCTTCATCGTCAGAAGTCCAAAGTACTTTGAACAACAGAAAACCGGGTCCAGAAGAAGAAAGGGTGAAAAATGAGAGTTCCATGGTATAACACAACGAGACTGATCAAGCCTTGTTTTGTAATTCCACCACCAGCTCTATTTTAACTGATATCTATGTGAAATGAGTTGAGTTCACGGTCTAGTTAGGAATGAATAATACGTTCATTGTCCTGGCAGCAAACTTTCTCTCTCACTGGAAGAATTCACGCTTGCCACAAGAATAATAATTACGGCATCCTCAAAATGCAACTGCTAACAAATTAATCCCCTAACGGACAACAACCTAACGACTAGAAGAGCCAGTAATAATTTGCATTCTGTCTTCCTCACAACAAGACTTGTATCCTCGGGCACAATGGGCTATTGTGCATCCCTCTTATTCTCTTATACCTTGTATAGATTCACAGTGTCAAAGGTTGCCTGGCCTGACTGACCACAACATGTGAGTTAACTGAGTACAGAGTGCCAGCGCTTTAGTTAAACTTTTGCTTCAGCCAATCACTCCGACATTATGAAAAATCTTTAACTCACAGATCTGCTTCATTATAGAACTGTAACCTGCTCTTATGAAAACAGTTTGTAAAGTTCAGAAGGATTTGTGATGGAAGGTAGCAAGCTCAGAAGAAGAATTCCATATTAAATATTACAATTTACTTGTATCCCTTAATTCTCCTAATTGTTTTACTGATGCTAATGATTAAACTGTGCATGGTTCATTTTATCAGCAAGAGACAAATTTAAGAATGAAATTAAAATATTCATTTGGGTTTAAAACTGTAAAAGTATGAATCACTTTTTTTTAGTACCAGCAGAAATCTTTACTTTTTTTTATAGAGAAACGGCAAAGTAGGAGATAAACTACAAAACAGCAGTTGTCCCTTGTTAATAAGTGGCACAGAGGAAATCAAGTGGGACAAGTGTGAGGCGGATTCATTGAAGAGTGAGAAAAAAATCAAATGTTAATTTGATAAATGTGAGGTCTGGGACTTTTTTTTGTCAAAGAGGGAGGGAAAGTAGAAAAAAGAAAAAAAAATGCAGTCTTGCTGCCAACTCACCATCCACCAAGTTCTGGCCGAGATGTCGTAGCAGAGCTGCCATTTGATGGAGCCGTCAGAAGTTTTTCCTGCCATTATGCTGTCAGCAAGCTTCATCTGATGCTAACTCACGGGAGATAAGACACCTAATTGAGAAAACATTTGCACTGGCATGTTGGGCAACATGTAGCCTGGTCCATACCATATGGAATCATGGGTAAAAAAAAATCTCCTTGACAATGAACCAATCTCTCAGAGACCCAGTGGCAAGGTGAAGTGGAGATGAAAAGTCATCTGCTTTCAGCTATGTCTTCCTCTCTCTCTCTCTCTCTCTCTCTCTCTCTCCCCCCGTTCCTTTTTTTTTTTCCTAAATAAGAGCCCACTGCTCAACATCAAAGTGAGGCGGTTAAAATTAGGGCTTCATCTCTCAGTTGATTTTAGTCTGTATGTTTTCCCTTTTCTTTCTTTTTTTTTTTTTTAACTAGAATAAGGAGATTTTATGGGACAAAGGCAGGTAGTGGACTGCAGAGACTGAGAGAGAGAGCGATCGCCACAGGCTATTAGCCTAAAATTTCGACTTGACAGATGGAACTGCTTAGAGACTATCATGCAACATTTTTTTTTTTAAATTTTTTTTCTCTGACTTTCAATCTGATGCAGTATCTGCTTTTCGCAGCCACTTTTCAAGCATGCAATTAGAAATGAAAGCACCATGCCAAAATACATCATTATTTATTTTTATAAATGCATTTGGGATATCAGCTTAGGAAAGATGCAGGATCTGCTTATATGTGCCCATAAGCACTGTTGGATCATTTCATGTAGATTTCATCTTGATTAAGCATTTCGTTTCAGCAAGTGGTCATTTTCAGTTTTTCAGTATCTGAAAGCAAATTTTTGGAGCAAGTAAAAATAGATATACGTTTTACATTTATGCATATATTATTATATTATCTATCTATTATCTTTTTATATCTATCTATCTATCTATCTATTCTGTTTGCCAGAATGTTGTCTGTAAAAAGTTAATACTGTGCTTGAGCTTGCCCCATATTTATTATGAAAGTTTGTTAATGAAATAAATCAAATTAAAAGCATATTTTTATTATTTTAAACAAGCCTCCTGATTTTCCATACCGTATATTTAATTGCTACATGATATATAAGACTGTGCACTTGGTACAAATAACTTGCTGTTTCTTGCTGTAAAATAAGAAAAAGAAATTACTGCAGAAAACAATACAAATTACAGAACAGCTTCTAAAAAGCCACAGTTTTGTTTTGTGTTTTTCCTATGAATAGTTATGCCAACAAAACTCTGCCTGGCATTGCAAGTGTTACATTTTCACAAGAGTTCAGAAATGAGAGCCACTCTGCATGACACACACAACTCTGTTGGTCAGTGTTTAGTCGCCTTACATTATTCATGCTTTGTTAAGAATTCCACCCATTTTCTTGTTAAGTAAAAGCTAATAAACCCATAGAGCTGATGTGATAAATGTAAGCAGACATTTTCTTATCTGTTAGCATCACGCCCCCCCCTACATATTTTTCATTGAGTTAATCTCCTTTTTTAAATTCTTTCTCATCCTCTACAGCCAGAGTCTCATTTCAGTGTGACTGCAGCACAGAACACACAGTAACAAAATCCAATAACAAGAGACTTTTCTGGATATGTAGATTTGTGTCTTTAGGCTGTTTTGACGTTTGGCTCTTTGCATTCTATTTCCTTGGTCTGCTGTTAATTTCTGAATGCATAATGTACTTTTACAGCAACAGATTAATAATCATTTTCCTTTTTTTTGGCATAATTCAATGATATTAACATGCCGTTGAATGGTTACAAATAGGATTTAAATTGTGCTTACTGATATTACTACAGAGACCGACTGCAAAGCAAAATAAACCCTGACTTTTAGACAGTGTCTATCAAGGACCACATGGTTATTAGCAAACTGATGTCCATGTTGAAGCTGCATTGATCACATAAATATATACTTTTTCCCTTTGCAGTTCTTTCCAACCTCTGGCTGGGATTAAAGTATTTATAGCAAGAGGTCTACCATAATCAAAGTTGATTAAACATATAAAGAACGTATGTGGGAAACTTTTACAGGAAAGAAAATTGTTGTAATTATGTTGTTTATTGTTGAATTTCATAGTGCAATTTTGGTGGTGGTGCTATTGGAAAACTGTGTTAAACCCCAGCCTTTGCTGAACGCATGAATAACATCAACTATGAAACTATTATTGTCAACTTTAATGTTGGGTTGTACTGTTAATATTTACATACAAACCTTAAATCATTGATAAAAACTTTTCTTTTAATGTGGGCAGTTAGCGATGTTTAAGCAGACCACTTTCTAAAAAAATAAATATATATATATTTATATATGTATATAATTGCTTTTGATTTTTCATAATAGTGTTGGCTGTCTTGTAATGTACTGGAAATATTACAGCTAAGTTTATTTTATACATTCTTCCTCTTGATTGCTGACAGATGCTTTATCGAGAAGAACAATCCAAATAAGATTCATCCTGTAGGAAGGAAAGACAGGAAAAATGACTCTTTGCAAGTATTGCCAGTATTCTAATGCCTTTTTGTACTGCAGTAGCAAAATGGTAGCACTGATGATCTGAAAATGACTAGCATTACTGTACTTGTTACTGTTACAAAATCATTGCTCCGTGACCCTTGTGTAAGAAGGAAGATGCCAGTTGTTAAAACATGAAGTGTTGGCTGTTTCTTTGTGCATGGTGATAGTAGGAAAGCTTTCAGCTTTATTCGACAAAAAAATGTTTGGCAGTAACGTTTTCTTAAGAGCGCCAACTATCCTAATATATATTTTTTTTCTTAAATGTGAGAGTGTCAAGATCCCAAACTGCAAATAAAATTAATATACCTTTATATTATATATTATATAATCCTGTAATGCTTTAATGACTCTAGGGTATAGATTTACAATATACTGCTTGGCAATGGTACATATGGCTGCTATATGGCTTTTTATAACTCCCAAAAAGGCAAACAGCTTATGAGCTTGTATGATAAATTCTGTTAAACATTCAGTAAATGATCTCCCCTTTCCCTTAATTACAAATGCATGCACAAAATAACATATTTCACACTTGCCCCTCGCAAAAAAAATAAAGGTGACTAAATAGCTGAGGATTCTGTATATCAAATGCTATCTACATCTGTTCTCTGTGCTCTGACTGGGGCTGGGCACAGAGACTGAAATGCACTGATTCTTGCATCCGATACTGTTTCATCTGCTATAAATTTGTATGAAATTTGAAAGCATGTTTCTTTTTCTTGACTGATCTGTCATGTATGTTTTGCAATTCATTTTACATTTCAGGCCTGAGATACATACAGATTTGTATTTGGCCATAATCATAATAGTATAAATAAATTGAATAAATTAAAACAAAAAGACACTCAGCATTCTGTACAGTTTTCCTGTATGGGATTTGTTATCCATAAAGCTTCGAATTACTGGAAAGCCATATCCCATAGACTCCATTTTAATCAAATAATTCAAGTTTTTAAGAATGATTTATTTTTCTCCGTAATAATAAAACAGTACCTTGTACTTAATCCCAACTAAGATATAGGTATCCTTATTGGAGGCAAAACAATCCTATTAGGTTTAATTAATGTTTACATCATTTTTAGGATACTTAAGGTATGGAGATCTAAATTACTTCTAATCCTGAAAACTCTAGGTCCCAATCATTCTGGATAACAGGTCCCATACCTGTACCTACTAACATATTTCTTCCTTTAACTGTGTTGTATCATATATTCCATAGAGGCTATAAGATATTTGAAATAATTAACCTGTACTGTTCCGACAAGTCTTCCTTGAGTAACTAATATGGTTATGTGATCTGTTATTTGAAAACCCATTATCCAGAAAGGTGTGAACTATGCCAAAGCCATTTCCCAAAATGATATTCTTGGATATTTCATATCACTTCAGCATGCAGGTTCCTATACAGAGCAATAAATACAAATGTGCAGATTAATTGGACCTATTCAGATAAAACTGCTCTTGATTATGATTTCTAGAAAGATAACGCGCAAGTAAATGTTTGATTTAAATAGATTATTACTGAATTCTTACCTAGCATTGGGACGTTCAGGGGGAAATTGCTACCCCTATTTTGCTAAAAAAACATGATAATCTGTTCATGCCAAATAAGCTTTTAACTATCAGAGCAATGTAAAATGATGGGCCCTATTTATAATAAAGTTCCTAAACTGTGTTTGTATATTTTGCCAGTTTTTCTGATTTCTCCTATTTGCAACGCTTCACTCTGTCTGATACCATTTCAACACAACTTCTACCGTTGGCTGGCCATGTTTCTGACATATTTCAACTCATTAACACAGCCAGGTTAGTTTCTTTTGTAATTTCACATAATGTGGCTTTAATCATTTTTGGCTGCCCCTTTTAAGGCACCAGCAAAGGCCTCTGTGTACTGTGACGAGAGAAGGCATGTAGAATTGTATGAGTTATAGCAGTGATGGCTGCAGGTGCCAGATAAACTGTATCCACTCTGGAAGCACCTGTCATATAGGAGAACTGCACGGCATAACCAACAGAGCAAGACAAAAGCTGTTCTAGAGCCCTCGGTCTCAGCAGTGATGTGCTTTTCTGTGAGTGACCAATCTGGGTTCCTTTTCTCTCAATAAGCCTGTCTTAATCCCTCTCATATGTACTTGTCTTTCTTTCCAAGCTGAGTAAATTACAGCAATTTGCCTCACTATTAAACTCAGGTTTGCTATTCCATGTAGCAATGTGATCAGAAGCAATGAAAGAATTTACAAAATTACATTTTATTAAGCACCCGGAAATTATATGTTGGTGGTAAGATTTATTACAGGTATTGGACCTAACATCCAGAATCCTCAGGACCCAGGGCTTTCCCGATAACTGGTCTTTCTGTAATTTGGATCCTCAAAACCTTAAGTCTCCTAGAAAATCATGTAAACATTAAATAAACACAATTGGCCGGTTTTGCTTCCAATAAGGATTAATTATATCTTAGTTTGGATCAAGCACAAGGTACTGTTTTATTATTACAGAGAAAAAGGAAATACTTTTTTAAACTTTAGATTATTTGATTATAATGGAGTCTATGGGAGGTGGCCTTCCCATAATTTCGGAGCTTCCAGAAAACAGATCCCATACCTGTATTAGTTGTGCATGTGTTTGTAAGTTGTAATATATAAACTATAGATAGTACTTTTTGCTTAAACAGCAACATAGTTACTAAGTTTAGTAGTAGATATCATAAGCAGTCGACCAGAGGTAATGAAACAAGGCTGATGTGCTAATCACTAGCCATATGTTCTACAGTACAGTAACCAATCAAAGAGATCCCTTCCTCCATTGATCCATCTTTGCTGAGAGAGAGAGAGAGAGAGAGAGAGAGAGAGAGAGAGAGAGAGGGGGAGAGAGAGAGAGAGAGAGAGAGAGAGAGAGAGAGAGAGAGAGATCATTTGGTATGATCTTGTTTTGGCAAACACCATACAGAATCAGGCTGAGTTGTGTAACCTGAAGTCTTCTAGTTGTTGTTGATCTACAATCCCCACTTGTAATTTTAGTGGCTATAAAGGGGTGTTGAGTGCTCCAATACCATAAGAGGCGATGGAATAATATGACTTATTTGAAAGTCATGAATGAAGATTCCAACAAATTACTTAACACAGAAATATTGGGGTGCTATGTGGTGTATAGTGTGGGCTTAGTCCTCAAGTCCTGCTCTACTGCACAGAACTTTTCACAAAAGTACCAATACCTAGAAAAACTCCTAAAACTAGAATTTTTCAGACAATTTCACAACTCAGACAATGAAATAAAATCCAAAAACCTCTAAAAGTTCAAATTCATTTAAAGTGGTCCAAAAGGCTCAGCACAGCTCCCATTGACTTCTATAGGACCTCAACAACTTTTACCTGGCAAAGTTTTGTATTGTTGGTTTTTGTGGTCTCTACAGTTAGGAGCAGATTTATCAAGTCTAGAATTTCATGGGAGTTTGTAAAAACGACCAATCAAAATTTTTCAAAAATGTTTAATTTCTTAAACTCGGGTGAATGGGATCGACCCACAAACTCAAATCTAATTTGAATCAAATTCGAATTGAAATTGATTTTGAGTTTTTTTCTCCGAAAAAAACTTGATTTTCAGAAAGGCTGCAAACAACTCCAAATTGATCCCAGGACCTCCCCCATAGGCTAAAACAGCAATTCAGCAGGTTTAAGGTGGCGAATAATCAAATTTGAATTCTTAAAGGTACAGTACATGATACATTTCAAAATATGAATTAAATTTTTTTAAAAACTCGAATTGAACTCTATGGGGGACCTCCTACAATCAATTTGGAGTCATTTGGTGGACTTTTGAAAAATAAAATTCGAATAGCCTCAAATCTAATTCACCTGTTTTTATAAAAATTCTATTTTTTAATTAAATATCGATTTTTTTTTGAATTTCAAATTTATGGGAGTTGATGGGAGTTTTTAGAAACTCCCATAAACTCGAAATTCGACCCTTGATAAATCTGCCCCTAACTATTCCCTAGTCAAATTTCACTTAAATAAACTTGAAAATTCAAATTTCAAAATTTAAAATTTGAATTTTCACTTCAAACCTTGATTAATCTGTCCCTTAATAAATCCCGAATTTTTAGAGCTTTTTTAAAAAAAAGAGAAAATCCAGAATCCAAAACAAGTCTGCTTGGAAGAACTGGCTGAAAACTACACCCAAATCTGGTGGATACTTACCCCAACCCCCTTAAAGCTGCTATTACTCTAAATTATGGATCTACAAACTAGGAAACAGTAGTTTAACTGAAATTTTTTTAAAAAAGTAAGTAAAATAAATCAATTGTTTAAAACACTGTGGGGCAGATTTAATTTTTTAATTCCAATTTCAAGCTTATTTTAGTGTACTTTACTAAGGAATAGTCCAAATTTGATTCGAATTTGAAAAAAATTCGAAAATTCGAATATCGAAATTTATCATGAACTGTCTCTTCAAAAATTCGACGTTGACTATTCGCCATCTAAAAGCTGCCGGATTGCTGTTTTAGCCATAATGGAGTCATTATGGTGGACTTTGAGAAATCAAAGTTTCCTTTAAAATACTTTGAATCAAATTCAATTGAATATGATCAAAATTTGATTTGAACTATCGAATACAGCCTATTCACTCGAAGTTAAAAAGTTTGATTTTTTTAAAATAAATTTCTGTTGGTCTTTTTTTATTCGAATTTCAAGTTGATGGGAGTTTAAATAAAACTCCCATCACCTCGAAATTCGACCCTTGATAAATCTGCCCCTGTGTGTGTATTTATCTATCGTCTATCAATCATCTATCTATCATCTATCTATCTATCTATCTATCATCTATCTTTCTATCTATCTATCATCTATCTCTGTCTGACTGTCTGTCTATCATCTATATATCTAAGGCAGAAGGAAGAGAAATACATACATATATGTTTTCATGCAGGTTTACATATTGAATTTTATGCTTATAATGCCAAAATACATTCCCCTTGCATATGGAAATACGGTATTATGCAAAATAGAGCATCATTTATTCTAAGTAGTTGCTAGGTATAGAATGTCAGATCTGTCAAATTATGTTACAGCTTGGTGCTCAGTGAAAGAGATTTGATTTCTTTTGCCACTGTCCTAGCATGTTCAAGTCACACAGTGCCAGCAGCAACCAGCCGACCACCACAGGCTGGCATTGAATGTACCCGAGTGGGAAGCCAGCCGCAAGGACCATCTGTTTCCGATTTCTAGCTGAGCCAAGATGTGCAGTGAAGTGCATGCCATTCAGTGCGCCAGCCATCTCCTGCACAAGTTATTAGTGTTACAAGTGAAATTATCTTTTCCAAACAGTGGGGGAGCCATAATCCTTATGGAGCAAGGCTTTAAGAAACAGAACCAGACATCTTTTGTTAAAGTTGGAAAAAAGGCTGTTTGTAAATTTAATTACGGTCTTCAAGGGGGACGTAACGTATGTTATATTAAGCTTGATAATCTTAAAAGTATTGGTTTATTTGTGTGTGTGTGTTTCACCAGATACCAACCTAATCTGGTGCATATACAGTCCAGATAGATATCTTTAATAGGAAAATACATTTTATTGTCACTTGGTGTATGTTTTAGATTTGTTTTATTTATATATTATCCTTTATTTATATAGTGCTAATGCAATTACAAAACGTGTAAATAGACTGATCATCATTCATAGATCATAGTACCTGTCCCCAGCCGTAGTGGATCTTATGGTCTAAGGTCCCTTTCAAATAATAAAAGCATTTGTTCAGATTAATTCAGAATCAACCAGCTTGTTTAAATGAAACATTGTTTTGCGTAAACTGCTTACAAATTTAATTTGGTGTTTGAAACAAGGTTGGCTTACTTGAAATCCTAAGTAATGAACTCGACAAAAGTACACGTGGGCCCTGCGCAGTTAATGACATTCAATTCCAATCACAGTGTTTTGTGCAAATGTTTAAGCACTACAAAAAGAATAGCATGTAGAACAATCCTGATATAGTGAAACTTGCAATTAAAGAGCATGATCGAATGAATTCCCTTCAGGTACAGGCAGGTGTAGGAACAAAGGTCTTGGAAAAGGATTTTTTTTTTTAAACACAATTTTAATCTTTCCTGTGATGTCAAATGGTACGTTCTCCTTTTGAACAGGTACAATGAAAGCTATCCCCAGAAGAGATGTTACCTGTGTTGTTCTGGTATACACATTACACCACCAGAGTCACCCGCTAACCTTCGAGAAGGGTAACCATTGTGTGTTGTTCTCTGCAAAAAAGACTTACTGTGTTATTACTTTGCATTCAAGCTATAGTATGTGAGATTTCTTGCTCTGATGGCTACTGCTTTGTGTGATTTGCAGTTAGATTTATAGGATATGACATTACATTTAGCATGGCTTACTTAGCACAGAAAAAGTTAAGATAACTGCTGTTCGTGGTCACCCACACAAACTCTTATATAGACATATGAAGAGTGTGGCAGGTGTAGTATGTGACTGAACCTTAATGCTGTGTGCTGTACTGTGCAGCAGCTTGGGCCCAGGACTGCTCAGTCTTTAGTGCCGTGGGGCTTGCAGCTGGACACATACTCTTCCCTAATGCAAATGGAATGGACGCACGATTTGCCTTATGTTGTCTCACTCCAGCACTTTCCTGGAGCATGCTTGGTAGAAATATTCTCATTAGAATAAAATTGTCAATATTTTCAGTATATTTTATCTTTAAATATATCTGTAAGGCTTGCTGTATTGTCTTTACACGCAATATGGGACAACAATGGGAATATGCTTGTATTAAAATGATCCACACAAATAGACACACTAAATTAGCTGGATTCCCAAGTATGCAAGTTAACTTGGTACACTATGTGTGTGTGTGTATATATATATATATATATATATATATATATATATATATATATATATATATATATATATATATATATTATCAGAAAAACCGCACTCACAGGTCTGTCTTGCAAAAGCCACGAAGGCTGTGGTTTATTTACTTGACGTTTCGGCTACCAAACTTTAGCCGTCCACGTTGAGGAAATAAACCATAGCTTTTGTGGCTTTTGCGAGACAGACCTGTGAGTGAGGTTTTTCTGATATAATATATGATAATTGTTTACCAGCACCCAGGCATTTGCAGTTTTAAGTGGAGTGCACCATTTTGGACTTGATATATATATACACATATATATATTTGGCATTATCTTTAGAAAATGGATTATACTTAGAAACTCTGATTTACTGGAGGGTGCCACAATGTTAGACCCCCTAGTTAATCCAGTACTCCAAGTTTTTTCCCTGGGAAGGCGCTTCTTTTAGTAATAAAACGTACTCATTGCCACGTTGCTTACCTCCCCCAGATGTCCCTCTTGAGACTAAAGCTGGTCATAGACGCAAAGATCTGATCGTACGAATCGAGGATTTTCGGACCATGTGTGGAGAGTCACGATATTTTTCGTCTGGCAGAGATCAGTCGTTTGGTCGATCGGACAGGTTAAAAGATTTCTGTCGGCTGCCAATAATATCTCTGCGTGTATTGCCGATGGTACAATTTTAAGTGGGAGTCACTAGTTTTGTCAGACATAACTTTCGTACGATTGCTGTAAGGGGCAGAACATCGGCTTTACATCTACTTTATTTGATCTGAATGGTTAGTGGCAGGTCCGGAGATGGGGAAGTCCGATCGTTCGATGATTCGTACGATCGAATCTTTGCGTCTATGGCCAGCTTTAGACAACACATTCTCAGTAGAATAACATTTTTGGATTTTACTCAGTAGAATAACATTTTTGGTTTTTACTCTACTGCGTATGCACAACTCTATGCGCCAACCTGAGGTGGAAAAATACTGGGGTTTGCTTCTCTTTTAATTGATAAATGTGGGAACCTCTGAGGTAGTATTGTAAGATACTAGTTCATGCCTGCAGAGTGCTTTAAACCAATGGTGTCCAAGGAATAACCCTAAAGGTCCTCCCACTGAGAAATATACGAAAACATAGTAAAACAATGTTTAACTGTTAATTGTATAATTAAGAAAATAATAATAAAGGGCTACTAATACAATGTCATCTGTATCCAACTAACACAGTCTGGAATGGATTAGTAGTCCCAGCTTCTGACAGGGATTTTAGAATACAGTTTAGCTGTTTGCAACGCCACCCTTAAAGGAGAACTAAAACTTAAGTAAAGAAGTAGCTAGAAATGTTGTACATTTTGTTCTGGGCTTCTGTACCAGCCCAAGGCAACCACAGCCCTTTAGCAGTAAAGATCTGTGTCTCCAAAGTTGCCCCAGTAGCTCCCCATCTTCTTTTCTGCTGATTCACTGCACATGCTCTGTATTGATGCCAGTTACTGAGCTTAGGGACCCACTCACAATATACACTACACATAGAATATAACTATCACAATATAAGGCTGATTAGTAATTAATACAGATAATTAATACATGGCAGCACAGAAACCAGTGCAACTAGCATCAGAATTTAATAATCGTTATATTACAGGCTAACCTAATTTTCTGCTTGATAATTTGTGACGACCCCTAAGCTCAGCTTCTTAAAAGCTGATCAGAGCCCACTGAGCATGATATTGTCGCAGGCACTTTCCAAGATGGTGACCCCCTGTGATAATTTTGAAGTCCTGGATCATTGCTGCTATTGAGGCGCTGAAACTTTAGGCTGGTGCAATAAGTTAAGCATATAGAATATGGCATTTTAGCCATTTTAATTTTTAGAGTTTTTCGTTCTCCTTTAAGCCTATGGCATACAGAGAATTCTGACTGCCCTTTGCTTAGGCAGATAACAACAGCAGCCAAAACACCTGCTCTCACTCCTTGTTTTGATCCTTGTAGCAGAGGCCAGTTCTCCTCCAGTTGGCAATGCTGTTTCAGGAGTCAGAACCAACAGAGCAGATGATTGAAAGGGGTAGACAAATTATAGCAAGTACATTTACAAATAAAGTTCAAATAGCTGCGTGTGCAGAGAGCAGTGGCACAATATTAGTAGGCTGTGTAAATAAAGTGTGCCTCAGTATAACAATACATAGGGAAATAATGAACCCAAAGCTTGTACATACTACTTATGTGCAGTGATGAGCGAATTTATTTGGCAGTCAAAGAATTCAAGTCATCCTGTAGTAAAGCAGTAGCCAAAAAAAGTTTTATGAAAGTAAAAAAATCTTTATTAGGACATGTGTAAGCCTGACGCGTTTCGTGCCTGAGGTGGGCACTCATAGACTAGTGACTAGTCCTAATAGAGATTTTTTTACTTTCATAAAACTTTTTTGGCTACTGCTTTACTACAGTATGACCTCTTACTACATTTGAATTCCCTTGGACTGGGGGTTACCCTGTTAAGAGATCATCTTTTACATAGTAACATAGTAACATAGTAAGTAAGGTTGAAAAAAGACACACGTCATCAAGTTCAACCATTTAGTTATTTTTTTAATCTGCCTAACCGCTAGTTGATCCAGAGGAAGGCGGAAAAAAAAAACCATCTGAAGCCTTTTAATAACATTTTGCTTTTTTTTTATTTTGTATATTTCATTATTTATTTGCTTACTTTCTATTCTTGACTTTATGCCCAAAAAAATGGAGCTGCACACCAGTACTTATATGGCTTCATGAAAGTTCTCCAGCGACAAGGTAATTTATTCGAGAAGTGTGTTGGTTGTCTTTTTTTAAATAGGTAATGTCGTTGCGAATTGTATTTTTAGCGAAAATTTGTTAGAAAAACAAAATTCACTCTTTTGTAAATGTGCCCCATGGGTTCTGTCATCTCCCAGTGCTCCCATATGGCTCTCTACCATCAGGTTGCGCTTTAAGTGATAATAGATCTTACTGATGTGGTTTGGGTTGATGGTGATTGCTGAACAAATAAATATTTCAAGATAGTGTGGAACTACAAGCCAAGTGGCTTACTGCAGTCAAGGGGAAAAAGAGGGAACCAATGCTGGAGCAGGAACAAAACAAGCATGGGGGCAAGATCACCAACTAATATCAATGATCCAACAAAAAGGGAAGCAGAAAGGAACTGTATATATAGGCCCATAATTACCAAATTGTAGACATCTGGCCTTAATGAGCATGAGGGTGGAGACTGAGGAAACAGAGAGAGCAATGGTCTCTATGGACAGCCTCGAAGTGTGAACTCTGAATGCCTCCAGTGGCTCAGCAGGAGAGTGGTTCATCCGATTATCACACAGACCAGGGATCGAATCTCCAAGAGTCTTGACAAATATATATTACATCCTTACTTTAAGTGTATCTAATACCATGACTGAAACAAATGTGTATAAATACAGATATTATATATATATACATATATATATATATATATATATATATATAGTCAATGGTGGAGTCGGCACTCACGTCACAAAGTTCACGGATGCCTGGGTGCAGTGTCCAAAATCAAATTAAATATTATACAAAAAAGGTCCGCACTCTCAGGACTTAGGAAAAATAAAAAACTTTTATTCACATAGGAAACTGACGTTTCGACCTCTTCAGAGGCCTTTTTTGTATAATATATATATATATATATATATATATATATATATATATATATATATATATATATATATATATATACATACATACAGTATTTGGTTCAGTACAGTTGAGCACTGAGTGTTCTTGACTTTTAAGAGAGTATACTTGGTACAATGGTAAATTCAAATTTGAAATTTTGACCGAGTTTTTTGGGCAAAACTCACCCTTTCCAGTTTTAAACCACCAATTCAATTTTGAGATTTATCATCCCCCTACCCTGGAAGTAACTCAAATTCGATAGGTCACACCTAAAACCTGAGTTCATGTAGAAGTCAATGGCAGATGTCCGTTGACCTATTTGAAGCAGTTAATAGCCTTCGTGACATTCGAGTTTTTTTCAGAGGAAAACTCAATTTGAATCTGATTCAATTCGAATTCGATTTGAGTTTTCGGGTCGATAACATTCGTTCAAGTTTTTTCATGAACAAGCTACTATTCAAGTTGTGAGCACATTCGAGTTTATTAGATTAAAAAAAACTCACATATACTCTAGAATTCGACCTTTGATAAATAACCCCCTTAGTGTTTGGGTTATGCAAGTGCAATAGATTTCCTGACCTGCCCATACAATGTTCATTTTGCACAACTAGAATTTGAGTTGCTTTCTATAATTACATATGTGCCTATACATACAGTAAAATCTAATATACATAATTGCATGCTTCAGTTTTGTCAAAGCAGGACAAGCACAGTTGCATTACAGAATATATGTGTGTATATATAGAGTATTTGCTGCAAACAGAGCAACTCAGTCTTAATTTCCCAACCTTATACAAAAGCTGTTGGTTATGAAGAAATTGTAGCCCACAGCAGGATACAAAGTTAGTTTTTCTGAGCCTATACCAGGTGTTTTTTGTTTTTACCTTTAATGCAAAACAACAGAAGTCTAAATGCCAAATACACAGAAGGCAATCCAGGCTCATGTAATAAAGTCACCAAGGCAGTAGATCCATTAACCAGTGCTAGTTACAGCTGCCTTCCATTGCTTCACACTGCATACTCCAGCCAGGCTCTCTTTAGAATCTACCTGCGGGTTAACTAATAAATCAGCGGCCTCTTGTTTTATGACATGCCTCATGCCAACAATTAGCAGAAGATAAAAGAAATCCCACTAGATGGAGGTGGGTCACGAGCAGCTAAACTGAATAATGACGGCGTTGCAGCTGCACTTTTTAATTGCACAGTTAAAAACAGTGCACAAAATAAGCCATTCAGGGCAACCAGTATCATTACATCAAAGGGAACAGAACCAAAAAGTGACAGCAGGGTATCTATCAGACAACAGACCCACTTATGCCTCTTTGTAGACTGCAGGAAGGTGTGAAATCCATTGATAGTAAAACTTGCTATGTTGAACACTGGCGGCATTGTTAGACTTTTAACAGATTTTTTACAAAAAAAAAAAAAAACTTATTTAAATGAAAGAAGAAAAGTTGAATTCATGTCATAATTAAAGCATCACTGAAATGTAGGATTGTGGGTAGCCAAAGCTTTTTCCCACTAATTTACTGGGACATGCATATGTGATTACGCTCCTCCAGCCAGAACTGCTTTGAACACAATCATTGTTAAATGATTATTTTTTTATAACTTAAAAGGTACATGGTTATTGCACTTGTCTTAATAACCAATTATTTACATGCATATATCTTGTACAAATATGTATATATACGACTTTAAAAATAAAATCAGACATCAAAAGAAAATCAGACCAAATAGAAGCCATCAATTGATGAATAGGTGTTAAAATGTTAATATACAATACGTAGTTTAGCAGAGAATGCAAATAATGATTTTATATTTATATTATAAAAATGTTGAGCATAAGCAACAAACAGAAACAACTGATATCTGTAAGTGTTGTGAGTCTTAGCGTGGTGTAACTAACTGTGATGATGCCTAGAGAGCTATCTGAGCACCCACAGTTATTCAAACGAATTAAGGGCTCTGAGACTGCGTGGCCTACACCGGGTAGCAAACCATATCATACGATATTGCAGGATACATTTAGGCAAGCAGTTTTCAGACTTAACTAGTAAACCAAATTATCACTGTGAGAAGGATCTGATACTTTTCTCTGAGAACTGAGAGCATCCATTGATCATCACTGACCATCTTTAGTGACTTCTACTGAGATGCAAGTGCCAGTTCATATTGCGGATCCACCTGTTGGTATGAAATTTTGAAGACGGTCATAAAGACTTTCACATTCAAATATGAACTTTCAAATGTGTCTATGGCAGGCTTCTATGGCTCCATTCATTGTGGCCAACAACCCAAGCAGTCTCTTCAGAAAGAGAAAAGGAGCTGTTGCTCTTCATTGTCTCATATGCCAATGCCCTTACCAACATGGTGCATCAAAAGAGGACATTTTCAAACATGTTCAGTGATGATGATTTGTCAAATCTGCCATCTAACCTGACGTTCATGTCCAAATGATTGGGCAGTATGGTCAAAATAGGTGAAATTTAGCTATATATGGCCAACATAATTCCAGCCATTTTGCTTGCCTCCACAAAGCACTAAAAATCTTTTTCCCTGAATCTCAGCACTACATGTCTACAATCTGTACATCTTCTTAGCTCCCACCATAGAAACATATTTTCACTGGTAAGAACATCCAGTACTAAGGGGCAGATTTATCAAAGGTCAAATTTTCAAACTTTTTTTAAGGCCAAAACTGTCAAAGTCAATTCAGGAATTATTCAACTTCGATTTGAGTTTTTTTAAAAACTTCAAATTGGATTTTAAAAATGTATCAGACTGTAGACGTTTAAGGACTTAATTTTGACTATTTGCCACCTAAGACCTTCTGAATATGTTTTATAAGTCAATGGGAGAGGTCCAGGGATCAATTTGGTGATGTTTGCAGCCTTCCTGAGATTTGAGTTTTTTTCAGAAAAAAAACTTGAATAGAGTTTTTAAAACTCGAATCGAATTTGATTCAAATTCAATTCAAGTTTTTGGGTTGATCCTATTCATCCGAGTTAAGAAAATTTAATTTTTTTAATAAACTTTGATTGGTCGAATTTTGAGTTCAAAATTCGACCCTTGATAAATCTGCCCCCATAGCAATATACTATTAATATTACTGGCATCATGTTGCACTGGAGATATGTGTGTTCCGTGCTGTGCCTATTCAGCTGTTAATTTAGCAATATGTATTTTTCTGCAATTGCATATAATTTGTGCCTCCCCAGGACTATGCCCATTTCACGCGTTGCACTCGTATGCCACCTTCATTTTTTAATTTGAAGCCATGATATTTCCAACAAACAAATAGGGATATTTTAGATGGTGTACCTGTGAGTAAATATATTTCCTTGAAGAAACAATATAATCTTTTGCGGAATGGAAATCTAAGGGGTTGGTACATGAGAGTATTCTTCATGTACCCCTTTCTGAGTCTTGCGGACCCCTGCTGTTTGGTGGCATGATAAGGAAATCGTAGAAGCTTTTGAACCTTAAGGAAAATACCAGAGAATGTCTGGGACTGACCAAACCAAGAGGAGGAGCTGATGATAGTAGGCAAGAGAGGGCCACAATGCAGGAGATCTATGGACTACAGCTGGCTGGTCATGGACACAAAGATATAGTCACCTTTTTGTATGATTTTCGGACCGTGTGTGGAGTCAGAAAAATCTTCCTAAGATTTTTTTTACCATGGCGATCAGTAGTTTAGTCAATCAGACGGATTAGAAGATTTCTGTTGGATAACGATAATATCTTTGGATGTATTGCCTATCTGACAATATCAATGGGTGACTGTCGCTACTATTTTTCGGACAGAACTTTCATATGATTGCTGTCTGTCAATTAATGACCCGAGCATGGTGAGATTTAATACTTTTTCTACTCTATTTAATCTGAATGGTGAGTTGTAGATTGTTACAAGGAAACGAACAATCTTTCATCGTACAAAGAATAAATAAAGTATAAACTTTTTAGAGACTAGTGTATATCAGTATTCCGTGTGTTTGGTTATGTGCTGTGCACATCTGCAGCCAACAGATAGCAACCAGTGATAATGTCTATGGTATTATAAAACCTAGAGTGTGCATGTTCCATGACTGTGCTGTAATAGGATTCTGCCAAGAAATTGCTTCTGTTGAAAAAGTGACTGCATCTTTTAGGTACAGTATGTAATCATGGCTCATACTTTGGGATAATATCACACAGGGAAACAACTAGTTGCCACTTGTATAGGCTAGTAACAGGTGTTGTTGTTGTTATTACCTAGAGAGAATTAGAGACTTACGGGGGCTATTTACTAAACTTCGAATTCAGGCTTGTTGAGGCAAAAACTAAAAATTTTCATGGAAAAATAAACTCAAATTTTTCGATATTTAATATACCCCGATGCTGCAAAAAGCCTGAATCAGAAAATCTGCTATCTTAGACCTGTTGAAGTTCTGTATAAAAAGTATCCTAGAAAATAAGTCCCAAGGTCCATTTGTGTCCACAATTCCCATCCGGCTCCTACTTGCATCCCTTCAAGTCTGAAAAACAATCACTAAAATGAAAGCTAGCGCCAAAGGCATAGGAGACAGACAAAACAGAATATAGGGTGATATTGTTTTACGATGCTGTCACCTCTTGTGTACAATAAAAACAATTATCTCCACCTTATAAGTGTTACCCTCATTCGGTATTAAACCACCACCAAAGAGTTAAAAAAACTTTCCTTAAAAATGCTTGTTTAGGTGGGTACTCACAAACGCAAAAAAGATCATGAAGTACTTCTCCTGGTATATGATGGCAATGGTTATTTAAAAAGCATATCTATGCACTGTCCTCCTGCAAGCTCCCCCTGTATGGAACATCCGCACAAAAAGTCCCAAGGGTCAAAGTTTCTTGGGAAGGTATTAGGTCGGCTTGCAGCGTCCTTTCCTCGTGTGCGATGCGGGGCACTTTCCAGAGACGTCACCTGCCTTACGCTTTCGTCTTGCGACTTCCTCAGAGGCTTGTGTCAATTTGAAGTTTTTGTTGTTTAGCTCGAAAATCTGACTTTTTCTGGTTTTTCGGCAAAATCTCAAAAAAATTGAGCGATTCTGCAAAAAATCCAGAAATATAGATCGATTTAGGTTTTTGCTCAATTTTATAGAGTTCTCCATGATTCGATATAATAAAATAAGGTAAAATCGAGCATAGGCGTTTGGTCATGTTTTTTTTAATAAAATATGAGAAAAATTCGGATTTTATTAAATAACCCCCTACATTTCCCAAAGGAAAAAATTTAAATCCTCTTGTCCAACTAGTTACTCCCTGCGCAACACAGGACTACAGATTGTGATTTTTTAGGTTTTGATATACAACTGCCAGTAATAAGAGAATTTACTGTGGGCAAAATGCAAAGAATAGTTAGGGACATGGTATGCACATGCTAATTCCGTTTTGGCCTTTACTCTTTAAATAATGTAAAATGCTGTTTATTTCAAACCTGTACATGATAGTCATTATTTTTCTACTTGTGTTTATCTATTGGTTTGTTATTTGTGGAAGCTGACTTTGTGGAAGCAACATGCCGTAGTGTGCCATTTGCCCTATGGGGCAGATTTACTAAACTCGAGTGAAGGATTCGAATGAAAAAAAATTCGAATTTCGAAGTATTTTTTTGGGTACTTCGACCATCGAATGGGTCAAATTTGATCAAATTCGATCGAATCCAATGATTCGAACGATTTGAAGTAAAAATAGTTTGACTATTCAAACATTCGATAGTCGAAGTACTGTCTCTTTAAAAAATACTTAGACTACATACTTTGCCACTTTAAACCTACCGAGTTGTAATGTTAGCCTATGGGGACCTTCCCCAGCACTTTTCTAACATTTTTTTGATCGAATTAAAGTCCATCGATCGCTTAAAATCGTTCGATATTCGAATTCAAAGGATTTAACTTCGAGAGTCGAATTTGAGGGTTTATTAACCCTCGAAATTCGACCCTTGATAAATGTGCCCCTATGTGTATATATCACGTGCTTATTCTTACTTTATTGTAAAGCCCACTGTAGCTAGACACAGCATGACAATAGGACCTTCTGAGTGTGGTTTTAATTGTTGGTTCTCTGTGTCCTCAGTGCCTGGACTGAATTTAAATTTTTTTTTACTATTGTAGCCTATTACCACTGATATTTTGTACACCTTACTCACTAGAGTGTTATGCTTTTTGGGTAAAATACACATATAGCTTTGTATTCATATTTAACAAGCCTTTAACAGTTATAGCAATTATAATTACAGTATTATAGCAAAATTATACGATTGCTGAATGTGATATTTTATGGGGTCGCTTTTACACAAAATAGAATAGAATAGTGTAAATACATGGCCGTAACATTATTATTGTATATGGTTTAATGCTATTTCCCACAAACATACACATAAACAGAAATTAATAAATATTTTTTAGGAGACACTTGATTTTTGTAAAATACTTTTTGTAGGGACTGTATTTCAGTTGCTTAAAAGGAACAGTTCAGTGTAAAAATAAGAACTGGGTAAATAAATAGACTGTGCAAAATAAAAAATGTTTTCAATATAGTCATTACATATTTAGCCAAAAATGTAATGTATAAAGGCTGGAGTGACTGGATGTCTAATATAACATAGCAGAACACAACTTCCTGCTTTTCAGCTCTCTAACTCTGAGTTAATCATCAACTTAAAGGGGGCCACCTGGGACATAACTGTTCAGTGAGTTTGCAATTGATCTTTAGCATTCAGCTCAGATTCAAACGCAACAGTTATGCCCCCCTCAAGTCACTGATTGGTTACTGCCTGGTAACCAATCAGTGGAAACCAAGAAAGCTGAAAAGTAGGAAGTAGCGTTCTGGCTATTATGTTAGACATCCAGTCACTCCAGCCTTTATACTTTACATTTTTAGCTAACTAACTGTATTAGAATTTATTTTTTATTTTGCAGAGCCTATCTATTTACCAGTTTTTATTTTTATACTGAACTGTTCCTTTAAGTGCTTTGTTATTTTTTCTGGCATAGGAAAAGTTAAAAATGAGAAAGAAAGTGTAGTTTCCAGTGCAGTACAATGTATCTATTCTTGTTCTTGTTGAAGCACTAGAGAAGGACCAAGGAGATTGCTAACAAACTTTTCTGCAAGGCTGGACATTACAGGAAGTAATATAAGGAATGCAGATATACTGTATATTTCATTCACGAACAATGAGTGCCTTTGTTTTACTCCGGAGGAACGGTGATACTGAACCTGGCGTAAAAGTTCATAAGAAGTAAAAAGTTTTAAATCTCCTGCTGTGTCAGATTTCACTCAGTCTTATCATTTCACTGGATGAATACCCATAACATGCCTTTAGGAGCAGTAAATATTTAGACTGTGTAAACTTGCTGCCAATGTAAAATTGTCTCAATAATAATGGAGTTAGGACAGCTGAAATGATCTTCCATGCCAAGTGTATGCTTGTGTCTTTCATAAAGGAGGAGGGATTCTAGGTTGTACCTGTAAGATTCCATTGTAGGTGGTTTAGTACTGAAATAGGTTCCATGGTTACCCAGTAATCTTGTTAATTTTATTTTACAGAAATCTGGTTTGTATATTTTATATAAATGGGTTGATATGGAACAACCATGTATTTATTTAATTAAAAAGTGTTATTAATAACGTTGCAGTTGGTTTTTCTGTGTAGATTGGGAAGTTGATATAAATGCTCAAATTGGAAAGTATCATATACTTGCACATTCCGTTTCATATATTTGTCAGACAAGCTTCATTTCATGTAAGGGTTTTGTGTGTTTATATATGTGAGCATGTACGTACATATGTGTTTGTGATGTGACACTGGGATCATTTGACTAATTCTCATCAGGACAAGGGCTATGTAAGTATTTACTACCCCACGTATCTGCTTACTATATTGGTTTCCTCAATAAAAGCCCAGGTCAAGAATGAAACACTGTCAGCATGGACTAGGTAGAGTGAAATAATGATCTATTTAGAGAGCAAAATAAGAAGTATAATAGGAGTTTGTAACCTGGGTGAGAAAGCCACCATATTAAAGACTCAAATGCACTGGCTGTTGTTGACTGAGTCTACACAGAGTTCTAGGTGTTTGGCTGAATAAAATGAATTATTTAATAGTTAGTTATCACTAGGCCCTGGGTTTCTGGGCAGGACAGGTAAGGTTTTAATTAAGATGTCTGTATCCTTTTAAGTGCTCTGCCCAGTATACCCTGTAACCACATTGCTAACTAAAATACTCTGATATGATACAGCGTTGTCCAATTCCCCTTACCTCATAATGCACTAACTATGCACTGTTTCATTTGCAAGTTTTTATACTAATATTAACATGTATCATGTATTATATTGTGAATATTATACCCCTATCGTAAAATATATGGAAATTATAAGTCACTGAGGAGTTCCCTGACGGCCAAGTGCTTTTTTTTTTACAGGTCATGGAACTCCGAGGTAACGTCTAATATCCACATATTTTTGGGGGATATATTATTCTTTATAATACACACGTTTTGTAAATGACATCACTTAGCATGGATTGTAACTGATGATATCACTAAGTAACATTTATAAGGATATAAAACACGAGGGCCATGAATATCCTGTAAATGAAATTTTTATAAAGGGTGCTTAGTGATGTCATCAGTTATTATTGGAGCTTAGTGATTTCATTTCTGTCACATGACTCACTGAAACTTGTGTATTATAATAAATAACATACCCCGTGTTGCCTTCGGCCTTGTGTTTTTATATCGTCATGGAACTTCTTGGTAACTAATAATATCCTTATATTTTACAAGAGGGGGTACTTTTTTCACTATATAATTTACAGTATTTTCATGGCTCTTGTTTATTATAATATTCCTTGTTGACTTGTAACATGCCAGCATTTCTTATTATTGTGCTTTACACGTACCACAATAATATTATTGCACTATTATTCCATGGAGTATAATTAATGTTCTGATGTTGCCCATTTGCATATTTACTCCATACTTCACAATCATGGAAATCATCCAAAGCTAATTGTAGTATATATAAAAGTGTGACAGTTAGTTTACACCAGACTTACTGCTTAATTTATTTGGTTTTCAAAAGTGAACGATTATATCACTTTATAGCAATTTTTTATATTGCACCAGTGCAGTTGTCATTAGCAACCAATCAAATCTTTGCTTTCATTTTTATTTCTTGCAGTAGACTTTTGAAAAATGAATTTCTTATTGTTGGCAACTGCAATGGCAAACAATCTATTTTATACTTCCCCATTTGAAATGTGGCCCAAGAGTTTTTAAAAGTTATAGAGTAACAATAAATTTTACCCCTATGCAGGGTACTTTGTCTTATGACACCTTTATATATCTCCCATAGAGCCTCTCTCCTCCAGTTAAAATTGACACCTTTTCAGGGAAAGATTACAGCCTTCCTATGTTTTTAACTTTTATCATACTACTAACATTGGCATCAAGCCTTTGGTTTATCTGCCAGGCTAGGCAATTACTGGCCAAAGATGGCAACCCTAGCTGCAACTGGACATCATTTTTTTCAGTTGCAGACAACAATGAACCAACTTCACCGTTAAGGAGAGAAACATTTCTGTATTAATGGTAGAGAGCCCCAAAATATGTATGGAGCTTGTGCTTTGCAATTTGCAGTACAGCAGCCAAAATGTACAATTGAGTAAAGAGTTTGCAGTGTGCATCTAGAAGTGGAAGAACCATAGGTCATGCTATTAGTAGGGAGGATTGCGTAGATTTCCATAGATAATGGTGGGTTTCTTATTTATATTTATGGGTATCCTGCTGAGGTTGAGTGCCAGAAAAAAAGTGACTGAGGCTATTTCATTGTTTTTGTCATTGTCTGAGAAAAAGCACTAGCTTTGCATAGTTCTTGTCTTAATTCAGGACAAATAATTAAAAGTCAGTGCTTAATAGGAACAGTGTTTCCCAAGTACTGGCAACATTGGCTTTAGAATGTTTGACACAGTTACTGAACTGCCTCTATGTGGATTACTGAGCTGTGATTAAAAATATCTTCATCAGGTAACAACCTAGTATAGCAGTGCATGGCCTGGTGCAGGGAATTTGCCAGACATTTAGCATTTCAGTCTTTCTCTGCATTAACTTTGTGAGGATACCATAGCAGTACATTCTTCTGTTTTGTGTATGTTCTGCATATGTTTGTGCTGGTTTCCTCCATATGCACCTGTTTTCTCCCATTCTCCAAAAACCATACTGACGGCATATGTATCAGAGCTATCCAGTGCGTTTGAACTACATAAATATAAAATAGTAAATCAATCATTTCAAACACTGCGATCACTATTAATGAGCAACTGCTTAAGAGACTGCAGTTAATGTAAAGTCTGAACAAATACTATAATACTACATATTTCTTAAAAAAGGCTTCAATAAGGAGGTGAAATGTTGGCGAAATTGATTGAATTAAGCACCTTAGAAACATGGATATTGGAGTGTGACTGCCTTTAACATATACAGGTATCCTTTTCTGTATTGCCATACCTTAAGTCTACTAAAAATAAATTATACATTAATTTAAACTAATAGTATTGTTTTGCTTCCAATAAGGATTGGTTATATTTTAGTTGGGATCAAGTACAAGCTACTGTTTCATTACTACAGGGGAAAAAGGAAATCATTCTAAAAAAATCCATTATTTGATTACAATGGAGTCTATTGGAACCAGCCTTCCTGTACTTCGAAGCTTTTGGGATAACAGGTTTCCGATTAAAGGATCCTATATATGTATATTATACACTTTTCTTTCTTGGCACCCAGGTTAATTGACTCCTGATTAGCAGTTCCCAGGGCTGTTGAAAAGCTACCCCTGGTAGCTGAAAAGACCAAATTTTTACTCTAAATTCTATCTGCTATCCTGGTGCATTTGGGATAGCTGAATTTACAGTGAAATATATGGACTTGTGTGTATGTGTGTATATGTACAGGTATACATGTGTGTATGTTTGTATATATGTCTGATGTACATGTAAAATAGCATTAGAATGTAGAATGTTTAATGCCACATGTATAATTTCTAGTCCACTGTCTTAGCTATTTTTGCTATTTTGCACAAAATAAAATCTTAAAACACCAGACTATTCTAAAAGCATTTTTTGAAAAAGAAATCAAATAGAATTGGCAAAAGAACAAAACAAATTGGCCACCATATGTATCATACAATTATGGTAATAAGAAGAGTAAGAATGATAGGATCAAACCAATCAGGGTGATTTTCCCACCACACCCCCTGACTCTAACAGAAAGAAAACAGGTGCTGGATATATATGCAAATATCTAGCACTGCATATCACAAACATATGGTTAGGCATATTGTTTTTCCCTCTTATGAATGCTTGCTTCATATATATCAAGGAGAATAATAAGCCTTACAGTTGGCATAGACAAGAAACTGGATTTTTTTTTCTCGTGTACAAAAGGCACTTCTGATCTTACCCTTTTTAAGAATTTAAAAAGAGTTCACCGTTCTCCTCTTTTGTAAAGGATTCTTTTCAGGAGGACTTTGATAAAAAAAAATCAAAGAAATGTCTGGCTTGCTAAATGACCCTCTAATGACCAGAGCTAATAAGGAAAATGCTTCTAAAATTTCTTTTAGGCTTGCATAATAGTGCCATTGTTTTCCTCTGAGAGCCGAGAGTGAAACCTGTATTTTCGGAGATTGCTTCTCTGTCTAAATACCTGAATCATTGCATTATGTATTTGAAAACCCACCTTATAATTCCGTTCCCAGCACAGGTTGATGTGGCATTTTTTAGCTACTTAACTCATTTAAGCAGACATGACAGATTGGCTTATTTTTCATTTGTTTTGCTGGAGAAACATAAACAAACACAAACAAACCTATAGACAGCATTATTTCTTGGATTGCTGTATTTGGATATGCAAACAAATGCTTCATATTATCGCTATTACTGGTATGGGATCCATTATCCAGAAACCTGTTATCCTGAAAGCTCCCATACTTGAAGGCTTCTATAGACTTCATTATAATGAAATAACACAAATTTCCTTTTTCTCTGTAATAATAAAACAGTACCTTGTACTCAATACTAATTAAGATATAATTAATCCTTAATGGAGACAAAACAATCATATTAGGTTTATTTAATATTTAAATGATTTTTAAGTATGGAGATCCAAACTACAGAAAGATCCCTTATCCAGAAAACCCCAGGCCCCAAGCATTCTGGATAACAGGTCCCATACCTATAAAGAATTTCAAGCAAGCAAAAGGAAAGTAAATCAAATAATAATACAAAACTGTATACACTCATACCTGGGAGGTTTGTGCTTTGAGAGTCGATTATATAATCTATATTTTTAATTCAGAAACATAGTTCTGATTCATTTCCCATACTTCAGAGCCCCATCTAAAAAGATTTAAAATATGTTAATAGCATTTACCAAAGGGATATTTCCATCTATAGAGAGCATATTAATCAAAGATTTAAAATAAAGCAAATCCTATAGAAAAAATAGAGACTGGTGACATTTTCCTCTGGTGAACTGTGGTGAACTCTATTGTCACACTTTGACAAATATGTCCCTTAGATGCAATAGCCACAATCAACGCTGGCAGAAACAGCAATTCCTGCTAATTGGTTCTCACAATCATATTGATGGTAGTTTCCTACATAACATTTGGAGGCTCTACTAAATGCTGACACAAAATTGAACAACTTTGTTTATCCTTTTGCTTAACCTTATCCCCTACTGTGACTGGATTCCAAACTCAGGGCTACATGCCTTTTGACACAATGCAGCTCACACAAAGGGCATATTTATGAAGAAGCGATTTATCCTGGCTAATCCACAGGGAATCATTTGCTGGCTTTTGATATTTAGTCACCAGCAAATTCTCCAAAAGAAAATGTGATGTGAGGTAGACTTATAACCTCCCAGTCAGGTTTCATAGGTCACTGGAGTGAAAATCAGTTCTGTATTGCAGCAGATCAAATTGTTTAAATTGATTCAGTTTTAACATAATAAAAAATTGGGGTTCATCAGCTCCCTGCTATGTCCTATGCAAGACATGGAGATTAATATCGGCTAATGGTAGCGAGCTTAACATGGGTATTTTTGTTTTCTGTGGGGAAAGCAGTGCAATGATACAATTGGATTCACTGAAAAAATACAAACAGAAACAGTGTGACATTAAACTAAAGGGGTCTATGATGATGGGGGTAGGTAACTGGTCTATACCTTCCTTGTTCCAGAGGGGTTGTTTTTAAGAGTTATTTCACGTCGTCAGTGTCCCTCCTGTATTTTTTTGTAAGTTATGAGTGGTTGGACCCAAACTCTTGCTCTGTGGGCCCTGACTGCTGCATGGTCAGCTACATCTATTATTAGCCCACTGTACAAGGACCCCAACAACTATTAATATTAATTACCTTCTCAACTCAAAGCTCAGGAAGGAGTGGTCCAAATGAAACACTACTTATATAGGTCCTGAGCAATTCTGTCTTTATTTCCCATATTCTTTGACTGGCACTAGCAGGGAACTATGAGGGGTAGTGTGCTGCTTAAAATGAGTGGTGGGACCCAAACTGTTGCTTTGCAGGAACTCATTGCTACATGGTCTGCTCCACCTATTGTTGGTCCACTCTACAGGGTCCCCCGGCAACTATTGCCTAAAAACCCCAAACAGGTCCGGACTAAGAATTAAAATAGGCCCTGGCATTTCAGGTACACAGAGGCCCAATCAGCCCTAAAAGAGGCCCAAACAGCCCCCCACCAGCCCACTAAATACTGACTTTCTATGGCACCTTATATTAGCCCTTCTGGCATTTGCCAGAACCCACAGATTGTCAGTCCGGGCCTGACCCCAAATATTAAAGATTATTGGGTGACACCCAGTGCAGATCACAATATCTTCAAATTGTAAAAGGGACATCTGCCATTGACTTCTACATGACTTCGGCAGGTTTGAGAAGGTCGATTTTTCGGATTTGGATTGCTAGCAGCTTCGGGGTATAAAAAAATCTACAAAATTCTAGTTTTTTTTTCACCAAACAATCTACTTTTTCCCCATATAACCTTGACCAGAAAAAAAATCTAAAAGTTAACTCAAAGGTAAACAACCCCTTTAAAAACCCCACTAGAGCAATGAACGAACATGTACCTGAACATCTAACTAAATTGGTTAGAGGTGTGGAAGACTTAAATTATGAGTGTAGACTGTCAAGGTTGGGGTTGTTTTCTCTGGAAAAAGGCGCTTGCGAGGGGACATGATTACACTTTACAAGTACATTAGAGGACATTATAGACAAATGGCAGGGGACCTTTTTACCCATAAAGTGGATCACTGTACCAGAGGCCACCCCTTTAGACTAGAAGAAAAGAACTTTCATTTGAAGCAACGTAGGGGGTTCTTCACAGTCAGGACAGTGAGGTTGTGGAATGCACTGGCGGGTGATGTTGTGATGGCTGATTCAGTTAATGCCTTTAAGAATGGCTTGGATGATTCTTTGGACAGACATAATATCAAAGGATATTGTGATACTAAGCTCTATAGTTAGTATAGGTATGGGTATATAGAATTTATGTGAAAGTAGAGAGGGGTGTGTGTATGGATGCTGGGTTTTCATTTGTAAGGGTTGAACTTGATGGACTTTGTCTTTTTCAAGCCAATTTAACTATGTAACTATGTAACTATGTAACTATGACAATGTAGGATTTTGAGTAGAAATCAGTGGAGCTTTGCCTGCTTGCAGGTGATAAATTCAAATCCTCAAACCTTCTGGCAAATGTTAAATGCATTTTTTATATTGCTTCAGTTTGCCAGAAACTTTTGATTGGATTAAAGGGACGTTATTCATGTTTCACATGATATTTTTGTTGACAATGAATGATTTTTCTGATTCTCTAATAGATGTTTTGTTCCAAAGTTTATGGCAGACTCAAGTTAAGCAATATTTTCTTCAGTTTTGACACAAACTTGGGCAATTAGTTCAGGAGATAAAGATAGCAGATACATAATCTGCAGTAGAGACCTGCTTATACATTGAGCCACCATTTTGTGATGGTCTGTGTGCTGCCTCAGAAATCAGCAGCTCCAAGTGTAACAGGAAAAAGTGTGGAAATAAAAGACAGAATTTTGTTCATTAATTGGCTCATGTGACCTAACATGTATGCGTTCCCTTGGTTTTTTGTGTACACCGTGAATCGTAGGATCCCAGCAGCTCCATAGTATTTAAAATGTCAATTTTCTATATAGGCTTACCCAGCGGCACATACTACTAGAAACTTATATTTTTGTTAAAATGGTTTATTTAGATGAAGCAGGGTTTACATATGAGCTGTTTTATGCAATATATTTTTATAAAGACCTACATTTTGGGGGGGTTTCCTTTAAGGGGTATCATGGTGGGAGGGCCCTGGTCAGAAGAACTAACAAGATGAAAAAGAAGGCAAATAAGTCACAAGGAAGGTATTTAGTACAGATAGTGTGATATATCAGGGTACTTGAGCCCACTACCACTACATGTAAAATCCACAGGGATTTTTAAAATAGGGGGTGTTTCAGGGAATAAATGCATTTTTCTGTAGGGAACTGTAATTCTGATAGACTTTTGTTTTTTTTCCTTTGGTTCTCCCTCATAGACTGGTGGAGGATGATTGGCGTTGTAGTGATTTTTTTTACTTATAAATTGATTTTTAATTGTTTATGCATTCTTTACTAACACCGCATACTGCTGTAAATCTTATGGGGGAAGGTAAGGCATTCAGTTGCTGTAAATTTGCTGTGGATTTCCATAGCTCGTTTTTCGTGAAATAATAAAAGCTTCTTTATTTATTGTTATATTAATTGCATGTCAGCTTTGACACAGTGCACATTGTCATTACTACTGACCGGTTTCGTACCTCATGGTACTTCCTCAGAGTTGATGGAAATCCATTTTTAAAATTTGTGAGGACGCTCTGTTGCCAGGGAGCTGGATCTTGGACACGTGATGGTCAGGAGCCAATTGGGGAGCTTCACACTGGTGAGAGAAGTATTCAGTTGCTGTACCATTTCAAAAAATTAGGTTTGCTCTCTCCTCCCAAATAATAAAGACATCATCGATAAATCTCTTGTATCCTTTGAGTTGTTCCGTGTACTAATCCAAAATATTTTGAGTCTCATATTGATACATGTATAGGTTGGCGAATGCAGGGGCCATCGGGCCCCAATCGCTGTCCTTTGTTGGTAGAACTGCAACTCAAATTGAAAGTAATTCAACTTAAGACATAACTCCAAAAGAGAAATAACAAATTGAACTGGTGGACCTGGATACAGTTCACTATTCATTAATCAATCTCCAAGAACTTGTATTCCCTCTATATGAGGAATGCTTGGTAGTTGAATATTTTTAATAAACTACAAAAAATTAGGAGTATCCCTTAAAAATGTTGCTGTACCACTGGTTGTAATAACCGGCCTAAACATAGACCCAATGGATGTAACAAACTATTAGCCAAAACAATTTGCTTCCCCGGTGGAGGATTAAGGCCCTTATGTACTTTTGCCAGTGTATATAAAATGGAACTGTAAAAACGGCTGTAAGGGCCACTCAAACTGGTGGTCCAGTGGGCCGGCGGGGACGCCTGCCGAGTGGTGTTGCTCCCTCGGCGTTCCGCAATGCACTGCCTTAGGGCGGGCACACTTCCGTAGTTTCTTGCGCAATAATGCTGGCGTGATTGCGTCCTTGCGCAATGGCACTAAATTCAAATGTTAAAAGGCGCATTAGAAGCTGCAGTACCTTGCCTGTTATAGGATCTTGTTCCTGATTTTCCTGGTACCTCTGTGCTGTTTAGCTTCTGTAAATCTGATTCTCTGTTGTGACCCCTGCTGCTACTGACGATCCTGACTTCTGAATCCTGACCCTTGCCTGATTATTGACTTCCTTGTTTCTGAACCCCTTTCTGATTGATCTCCTGGTTTGACCCTTGACTGTCTGACTCCGCTTGTACTCTGCCTGCCTCGACCCGGGCTGATCTGACTACGTCTCCTGTCTACACCTTGTACTGTGACTGTCTGCCCAAAAGACTTTGCTTTACAGTCGTGCCCCTTTGCTCGTTCAGAACCTCTCGATTGGCACCTCTCTTATTAAGACCTGGCGGCATCCGATTAGCCAAGGGCTCTTCCCGAGGTGAAAGGCGGCTGTTAAAGGCTGAAGCAAGAGCCGAGAACAGGGTGGTTAGCATTGGTTCTGAATTTAGGGTGCCGACCATGACAAAGGCATTCTCTTCAGCTGTGATCCATTTATTGTCATGTGCCCCTGGCAATGCTAAATCTACCTGTGATTTAAATTCCTTTACAAACACACTGATGTATCCTGTAACTGAGACATAAATAGGGAGCAGATATGGAGCTAGCAAAATTATGCCCAAAACTACCTTTAATACAGGGGCCTCAAATTACGTAATCTGCTGGTTTCTACAGATCCGGTAAAGTTTTATCAGAAACAGTGGTCAACTTGGTTGTTTTCTGAGAAACCAGGCTGTTATAGGTGTCAGAATACTATTTCACACTTTTATATGACACTGGGTGAGTTCTTCAGTCACCCTCAAACAGGACAGAAAATGAGAATTAGACATTAGACATTGTCTATTGGTCTATTGTACGTAGGCAAAACAGATTTAACCCTTCACTTACATATGGATGAACATTGATCGGCCATAAGTACATCTTTTAGAGCTCAAAAATCAATTAAACCAGTAGCCAAACATTATTTGGAAATGGGGCAGAGGTTGCCAACTTTTAAATATATTGCAATTGATCCTATAGCGGCAGGGCAGCCATCAGGGGGGGACAGGGGGGAGAGTTGTAGGGGGCCCCAAGGGTAAGGGGGGCCTGGCCACACCACACTTACTTGATTAGCCGATCCCCCCATCTTTCTGAGAGCTGCTGACTTCGGGAAGGCATGGACGTTTAAAGGGCCCTGGCCACCAATTTTCTTATAATGTGTGTGGGGGGGGCCTGACCAATATCTTTTTTTTTTATTAATACGTGGGAACCCTAGCCACCAATATTTCTATGTTTTTTTACTGTGTGGTGGGGGGTGGACCTGTGGGGTGGGGAGGGCGGACCTGTAGGTGGGCTTGCAGTGGGCGCAGCCCAGGGAATTTTGTCGTATGGGGCCCTGCGATTTCTGATGGTGGTCCTGTATAGCGGTACCAAAAAGAGGGGGTGACAGATCACAGATTCTACTGCAACATGAAACTTATTGGATAAAAAAACTAGGGACCCTCGCCCTGGAGGGGTTAACTGAACAGTGGTGTTTTAAATGTTTTTTGGATATCAGGAAATGGCATTACTGAGCTATAACCAGGAGTTAGTTACCATTATTTTTGTATTTTTGCATGCTTTTATATAATCATATAATCATATTTATGTGGCATATGCTTAGATTGTAAAATTATATGAGAATGTGTTCTGAAAGTTGAATAAGAATTTAAGGTGATACTGTGGACAACAGGGGATGCTGGGAGATGTAGAGATTTTTTATGATTGGTGAACTGAATATTGGCATGCCTACTCTTATGATTTTAGAAGGGAAGTTGTAACAGGGGCCAGTAGTATCCTGAGAAAGGCTCTAGACAAGAGCCGAAATGTTGACACTGGCATGAATAAATATGTAAATGTTCATATCAATTATATTGTATTATAATTTATCTATACATTATATTCTATAATATAATAAACATAATGTTCCATCTTCTATACCACATAAGGAAGTAAATAAACCCCCTGGAGTATTTAGACTTTTTTAAAAGCACGTGGCCTTGTGCCTTTATGTGGTCAAAGAACTCTGACATCCTTTCCATATACTATATATATATATATAGAGAGAGAGAGAGAGAGAGAGAGAGAGAGAGAGAGAGAGAGAGAGAGAGAGAGAGAGAGAGAGAGAGAGAAGGAGGGAGAGAGATTACAGCAACTTGCTTTGAAAGTTCCCACATATATGAAGTGTTTATTTTTTTTCAAGTAATTTTTTCAAGGATTTGTCTCCAAACAGTGCAGTTAGATTTAAAAGTCTTGGAATGGGAAAATGTGTTCCCAATTATAGGATATGTGCAGACAATTTCCTGCCCAAAGCAGGTGCGCAGACAATTTAATTTACATGCCTGACACAGCCATAACTATGTTTATGTATTAGAAGGTCAGTGAATCCTGACTTTAATTCAATTTTTTGTTGTGGAAAAGAAATGAACAAGGTGTCAGTTTTATCGGCACTTATCTGCTTGAAACTGCCCATTTCCCTAAGACACAAATAGCACTACACTAATGCAAGTTAAATGTGAATGCATTTGTTGGTTTCTTTGTTTTTAATTGAACTAAACCCTAAAAATGAATATGGCTAAACATGCCATATGTTGTATAATGACCTTTTTGCACCAGGCTAAAGTCTCAGCTTCTCAATTTCAGGATTTCAAACTTGTCACAGGGGGTCACCATCTTGGAAAGTGTCTCACATGCTCAGTGGGCTCTGAGCAGCTCTGAGCAGCTGTTGAGAAGCTAAACTTAGGGGTCGTCGCAAATTATCAAGCAGAAAATTAGGTTTGCCTGTAATATAAACTGATGCTACAGGGCTGATTATTCAATTCTGATGCTAGTTGCATTGGTTGGTGTGCTGCCATGTAGTAATCATCTGTATTAATTACAAATCAGACTTACATTGCGACATTTGTGCTCTATGTGTACTCTATATTGTGAGTTGGACAGCAGCACAGAGCTTGTGCAGTGAATCAGTAGAAAAGAAGAAGGGGAGCTACTGGGGCATTTTTGGAGGTACTGATAAAGGGATGTGGCTCGGACTGGTACAGAAACCCAAAATATAATGTACAACATTTATAGCTACTTCTTTGGTTAAGCTTTAGTTCTCCTTTTTTTTTTCCTCTCACATCTAACCCTCTGGGAAAGTATAGTCAAATAAACAAATGCATCATCAAACAGTATATTAACCTGTAGTGTTATTTCCATAATCAAGCAATTTGACATTATGTTATTTAAATGCCTCTAAATGAGCTATGAAATTAAATCATTTCCATGACAACTGTTTAGTGGCTGAAAATCTGTATAATTCTAAAATGATATTAGGTTACACTACTGTTTAATATAACTGTTTTAGTGAACGTTTCTCTAGGTCATCATACAATCTACAAAATATTTACAGAGCCATTTACTGAACTGTGATGGGTGCATCCATCTGCTTAGTAGTCGTGTAGGTTTTTTTATCATTCACATCCTTATACTCAGTTCCTCCCCTTAAAATCATATAGAGTCAGAGTACAGGGGCACAAATTATCTGGCTATTCATTCTACATTTAGCATATAACAAACCTGTTTTGTGTACCAATTGTAATAGTACAGTTGTATTGGTATGGGACCTGTTATCCAGAAAGCTCAGGACCTGGGTTTTTCTGGATAACGGATCTATCCATAATTTGGATCTTCATACTATGTCTACTGGAACATCATGTAAACAGTAAATAAACCCAATAGGCTGCTTTTGCTTCCAATAAAGGTTCATTATATCTTAGCTTGGATCAAGTACAAGGTACTGTTTTTTATTACAGAGAAGAAGGAAATAATTTTTAAGAACTTGAATTATTTGGATAAAATGTCTATGGGAGGTGACCTTTACATAATTTGGCTTTCTGGGTAACGGGTTTCCAGATAACGAATCCCCCACCTGTAGTGTCCAAGTGACCAATGTTAAAGATTCCCATGAGCTAGGAGCCCAATATTTATTTAACCAAGAATCAGTGACATAAAAAATGAAAACAGTCTGTTTTCCATTGTCATTTGGTGAATACTAGTGGAATCATTGACTACAATATACATAGATATCTACTTTGGAAATAGGCACAAACCTTTTCACAAAACGATTTTGGATTTTCCCTGTGAAACTTGTCTCAGGTATTTTTTTATCTGCAGCACCAACAATCAGGATGATGCTCTGCTAAGAAAAGAATGTAAATGGTTATATAGGCGAAGAAGTCATCTATTGGGTTATATATATACATAAGAGTGACCATATCTGACCAGCTTTTTCTCCAGGCCAGAATTTGCCAGCTGGGGCGCCCCAAGGCCAAGTCCCCCTCAACTATGCTTCTGCCCCTCACTGCTTCACTTCGGCTTCCTACCTACACTCTTTACGCTCTCCATTTTTGCAGCTTTAATCTTCTACATGCAACTCTAATACCTTCCTAAAAATGTAGAAGGGGCTGGTTGCTATGTGTTACTATACCTGGGCAAACTTTCATTTCATATGGGTATACACTATTAGTTTAGTATCACATGTTTGGTATCTTTGCACTTAAAGGGCCACTTTCCACAATTTTGCAGATGGAGACTAAATGTAAAACTTTAGAAAAATGTGAAATTGTTCTATGGCACCTTTATGTATAAACGTCCTATTTTAAATGTTAAGGAAAGTTGCGGTGAGACAGCCAGTAACCAATGGCACCACACAGACAGCCATAAGAGTCGGTAACACTTTCAGACAAGCTAGTGAAAACAAAACATGAAGAACATTAATTATACTATCACCTCTTAATGTTTCCATTATGAAAACAGAAAGGAAAATAACAAACAAAGGCATAGTAACACTTTAAAAGCAAGTGAAAATAACATTAGGTAAGCATATTTATATGGTAATGTGAGCAAGGCTTGTAACAAATTTGTGTACATAATACAACAACAAAGGACCATGTTATTTTTATGGTATTAAAAGTTAATGGTGTTCCTGGCAAACTACCTTAGATTTGTGTTACACAATGGTAGCTTTTTAATGATACTATAAATACTGCAGCTTTGCATTCAGAGGAAATATATTCTATAGGACGTAATGTTTGCTTTTACTCCATTTATTAAAGATGCAATGCAAAGAGTTCGGCTTGAGGTCTCAGGATGTATAGTTTGTACTGAGGAATTCTACATTATTCCCATTGCACAGAGTGGTCAGAAAACAGTTGATCATTAGGACTTGTTGTTTTCTCTAAGGTTGCTGCTTTTAAATGTGGCCCTTGGGCATCTGAAAGAAAACTTTCTGCAGAATTTAATTAAAAGAAATCATTTGACGTAATGCTATAGCTCCACCGGCTGAAGCCAGATATAAACACTGTATTCCAGTGTTACACTGAGCTGTTTCGTTTTCACAGCAATTAAAGGAATTTCTCAACAATTGTCAGTCCACGGACATGTTATGATTTAAGTCTTAGAATTTTTCATGGGAATTTTCTTTCTTTTTTTAAAAGCAAAATATGTGTAATACATCCAGGCAGAAAGCACGTGTAAAATAGTAAATAAAAATTCAAATTAGACTTCATTCTCTGTGCTCCACAAAAAAATTATGTAATTGACTTTTTCCTTGGTTCACAGACAGCAGTTCCAATTTAAACGAATCAATCTGCAAATCTAATGAGGCTGATAAACCCAGTTCTGTAAATTATTCCTTGACTCAACCAACAAAGTAGCAGGAGGTACTTGTGATACTTCTGGTTGTTAAACTCTTTGTATTAATGTTTCACCTCCAGCCATCCAGCCTGGAGGACGAGAACAAAAGGGTTATTCACTGGGAGCGCTTCATGAAAGGTACTTGCATCCAAACACCCTCTTTGTACTTCCATATAGTTGCACCATTGCGTCTCCCCTGCCTCTTCTGCAGAATCAGGTGCAAATGCACCTATAGGGATCATATGAGCTGCCACCACAAGAATAAGATTGCTACCCAGAAGTCTTCGTTTTTATTTAGCTGTAAGTTGCTTATATCATCTATAATTTAATTGATTACGAACACTGGTAAGAGTCCATATGCAGTGCAGTTTTAGTCTCCAGTGTGTAAAATGAATATTAAAGAAGTCAAAAGAAGTGAGATTAAACTGGTTAGAGGAGAAGGAATATCATTTTGCCCTTGGGGCATGGGTGTCCACTGAAAAATATCCAGGGTAGGGCAAGCAAGATAGGGTAGCATCCTACTGAAGATGAACCTATTTAAGGCTTGCCGTGGGGTGGGAAAAAAACACTTACAAATAATTTCTTGGAACTAGCTGGAGAAAGCTGCCCCCCTTGCCCCCTTCTGCGGACACCCATGCTTGGGGGTGCCAAAAGTTAGCCACCCCCAAGTGACTACTTTTACTTACCTGACACTCTGGGCTGGTGCTCCTCTCAGCAGAAAACTGCCCCAGCCTGGGGTTCTTCTAGCGAGCACCACGTAGAGATCCTCTTCCTGCTTCTTCGGGTCTTCTTGCGGCTCTACTGCTCATGCACAGTTGACAAAGACAAACTTTAACGAAAAAGCCAGCTATTTCACTCAACTGCGCATGCTTCCGGGAAAATCCAGGGAACTGTAATAAACTCTTAGAACAATATTAATCCAGTAAATGTTCCAATCGCCCTCTTGGAGGGTAAGAAGAATTTTTGGAAAGGCTTAAGATGAGTTTTTAATCTTTGCCCTTTTCTGGATCACCTAGCTGTTACTTTGTTGCTATGTATGTATGTATGATATTTCACAATGTTATGTTATCTTGTTTCCCCCTATTAAAAATGCAGCTGAAAAATGAATTTTTGAAGCATTCTTTTGGAAACCCAGTTTAAATAGCCTGTTTTAAACCTGTTCTACACCAGACTATAGTTCAGTTAGCAATAATATAAATATAATATTTATATAAAGTGGAACTAGTACCAGTAACTGATTATGTATTGTCATACATGTACAATATATGTGTATAGTTAGATGAATGTGACTTTTTATCCATGAATGGCATTCCCTGTCATCCAATTCGTGAATACTAGGACTTTACTTACAGTTGTATAAGGAATGCAGCTGCAATGATCCTCAGATACCTGTTCCAGATGCAGACAGCCACATCATAATCATAAAATGTACCCACAGCTGTTCATGACAGCATTTTCATTGTAATTATAAGAGCTCCCAAGCTGGTTTATGTGCCATGTGTAGATGCCTCAACTTTTCTGCTCCATAATTAGTTTAACCCCCTTCCTGCCAGAGGCCATTGCATGAAACCTTGCAATGTATTGTTGTTCTCACTATAAAACAGACTATTTCATGGGAATCCCCAGAGTCATAAATATGACTTCCTGTAATTAGTAACCTCATAAATGGCTTCCTCTGACAAGACCGTCCTGCTTCACTTATTTGTGTCATCAATGAACAGCTTTCAAGTCTTTATACTTCCTAACTGATACCTCCTCACTGCTGGCCTCCTTTGTATGAAGATCCCATAGTATACTACTTCAGGTTCTAGCTAACTCTTCCACCGGCATTTGAAAGTGGATGTTACACTGCATCACATACTATACCAGCAATGAAACACTTATACTTGCAGCACTATATTCTGATTGATGTTATGACAGCAGATGAAAATCCCATTGGTATATGTAGGAGGTTTAAAGAGCATCATGTTTACACATATGGGTGAGCTAACCATTTATTTCATTTTTATTCTTCTAAAGTAATGGCAGGTATTCCAAAGGTTAATGAACCTCATCTGAGAATCTGCTTGACATTATATTAGGAGACTTCTACTTTCATCTTAATATATTACAGTAAGGGTTACTTTACCCATTATACCAATATATTAATGTACGTTCTAAAGCTGTACAGCTGACTGGGAAACATTTAGAGAATATTTATGAGAGCTACCATGTTAACTTTACAAATATTGGTGTTCTCTCTCTCTGTATGCATAACACCAAGCATGTCATCTTCAAAAGCAAATGAAACCATATGGGTGGAAGCCTCTTTGCAGAGAGCCCTAGGGTGCCTTTAGCCAGTTCACTTGAAATCTAGAGTCTGTCCTGTCCTATCACCCAGCAGCAGTAGAACGTTTGTTCCCTAAAGGCCAGGCATACTGCCAGCAGCAGGTGTTGGTCTGTCCTCTGGGATAGAGGCAGCAGGCAGGAGCATTGATGTGTGCCTAAGACAAGATGTTGCAAATCTGCTCTCATAGCGACAGTGATAGCATCTGGGACAAGGCTGCAAGTCACCATTCTGTAACCACTAAAACCAGTTGCCTTCTTTTTTATGATAATAAATTAAAATATCACTCTGAATTAAGCTGGTTCCACGAATAAAAAAAATAAGTGACTGCCATATGTTAACAGTAGGGTTGTCTGTAAAATTAATAGAATTGTTCTAATTACAGAAATGTTTGGTGCTTGTTTCTCAAACTAAAATCTTTATTTTAAATTCAAAGCAAATGAATAAACCCCACAGATAAACTATAATCTATCTATGTATTTATCTATCTATTTATCAATATATAAACATGCATATACACACCCGTACACACACTCCCATTTTTGTGTTTAGTGTATGAAACATGCTTTTAAATGTACCTCAATGAAATTAGATTGCAATGGATTCAGCAGTATGGAATGTTCATGATGACACATACGCCACTTGACGTCATACAAAATGCTTTGCTTGGACGGTTGCAACATGTAGATTGGTTGTAAGAAGTACTGGGCTTACCCTTACAATTTGGCTTCTATGACTGGCTTATGATCTCTTTAGCATGTGATGCTTCAAGTGAAGGTAAAGTCAAGAGATGGCCTTTTGTGATAAAAGATCCCCTGCTATCTAGCTATAATGTCCTATGTAATATTTGTACCATACAATACAGGCGTGAGGGCAATTTGCAAAAATGTCATCAAAACCAGTTTGGTAAGTAGAAATACATATTTTGTGTGTATTTTCCAAAAATGGGCCGGATTTAATTCAGTAAGAAAAAGTTATCTCATGCTTTATCATGTGAAAACTCATAGACGAGATTCAATTTAAGGAGGACAAACTTTTCTCCAAATTCAGTTACAGTTTTTTCCCATAGAGGTCAATAGAGTTTTCACATGATAAACAGTGAGATACGTTTTTCTGAATTGAATTGCATCTCAAATCGAATCTCATCCGTGACTTTTCACGTGATAAACCTTTTTCTCTCTGAATTGAATCAGGCCCAATGTATGGTTTGCTGGCCTACATACTGATTTTTCACCTACTGGATTGTTTTGCCTTGCAATCAAAAGTATGGCAATTGCTGGAGTGTGTGCAGTTGGGAACTTTTGATCTAGACATAAAATCTCAGCAAAGCTATATATATATACTATATGTGTATATATATATATATATATATATATATATATATATATATATATATATATATATTGGTATTGGCTTATTTGGGAGGTTTCCAAATTAGTTTTCATGCATAAATAAAGGCCCTAGCAGACACAATTGCACTTAAAATTGTTGGAGTGAGGATTGCTTTATCTCTGGCACTCGGCACTTCATCTCTGGCACTTGGCATTACTTTTTAGTCATAAGTCTGCTGTGTCTCTTTAACCCTGCCACTACTATCAAAAGTCGATGGTAGCAATAGAGTTCCCCTACATCAATAGAGGCTGGGGAATGAATAGGCCCCAGTGAATATGTGTGGCCAAAAGCAGGAGGCCTAAGTATGATGGACGAGGGGCGAATTAGGAGGATTAACCCAAGACGAATTGGATCTTGTGCGAATTCCCTCTAGGAGCCTGAGATATAGAGTAACGTTATATGATATTTGAGGTCTCATTTTTAAAGAAATAGTTCAGTGTAGACATAAAAACTGGCGCAAAAAAAAAAAATGTTTCTAATATAGTTAGTTAACCAAAAATGTAATCTTTAAAGTCTGGAGTGACCAGATTTATAAAATAATAGCCAGAACACAACTTCTTACTTGTTACCAATCAGTAACCAATCAGAAAGTTGCAAAGCAGGAAGTTGGGTTCTGTCTATTATGTTAGACATCCAGTCACTCCAGCCTTTATTGATGACATCTTTGGCTAACTAACTATTGAAAACATTTGTTATTTTGCACAGCCTATTTACCCAGTTTTTATTTTTATACTGAACAATTCTTTAAGTGTAAGGGAACAAGAATATAACCTATGTTCAGCCTATTGATTTTATGGAGCTGCTATTTCTCTGACCCTTTATATCAGTGATAGATTAAACAGTAACTGTATGTGTACATCACACAGATGTAGGATTTGTGCTAGGATGTCCAGTTTGGCAGCTACTATCAAAGGCACAGTACTTTACTTCTAACCTGGTCCTTCTCTCACAATAAGGGGCTGATTCACTAAATTCGAGTGAAGGATTCGAAGTAAAAAAACTTCGAATTTCGAAGGTTTTTTTGGGCTACTTCGACCATCGAATGTGCTACTTCGACTTCGACTACGACTACGACTTTGAATCGAAGGATTCGAACTAAAAATCATTAGACTATTCGACCATTCGATAGTCGAAGTACTGTCTCTTCGACCCCCTAGTTCGGCAGATAAAAGCTACCGAAGTCAATGTTAGCCTATGGGGAAGGTCCCCATAGGCTTGCCTAAGTTTTTTTGATCGAAGGATATTCCTTCGATCGTTGGATTAAAATCCTTTGAATCGTTCGATTCGAAGGATTTAATCGTTCGATCGAATGAACAATCTTTCTATCGTTCGATCGAATTTTCTGCGCTAAATCCTTCGACTTTGATATTCGAAGTCGAAGGATTTCAATTCCTAGTCGAATATCGAGGGTTAATTAACCCTCGATATTCGATCCATAGTGAATCAGCCCCTAAGAGTCATTTACCATTTAATAATTTTATTTACAATTTGAATTGCTTCAGTTGCTAAATTGCTAATAGTCTAATCAGCTCTTGGATGTGGATACCGAACCAGCCATTATAGCATCCCTTGGTGAGAAGCTGAAACCTGTCTTCTCCTACCCATTTTTAAAATGAATATTTTAACTTGCATAGGGAACAATTATGCATCACAGAATTCACTAACAGGGAGGATGAGCTTAGTATTTGTAATGATTTCACCCTTATTTATAACATACTAGTTTAGAAAGAAGAATGAGCAATTTGGTCATGGCTGAATAGATAACTCTCGTTTCATGCTTCATTGAAGAAACAGCAAATGCAGGCTTCTCTTGTCTTGATGAGTTTTGCACAATTTATAAGCAAAATCTGCAAAGACACCATGTACCATAAATGTAGTTTAACCTTTTATCAGATATCATCCTTCATGTTGACTAGTGGCTTCAAGCTAGATTCAAACATCCGCATTGCATGTCTTTTTACTTTTTTATGCATTACATCTTGTGTCTTTGTTTAAAGTTCTCTGTTTTTAAATAGTTTTCAAGATCATTGTCATTTATTTATATGGTTGCCAATGATTCCACATACTTCAAGTAAACTAAGCTTAGAAACAGAAGGAAATGTTTTAACTTAAGTAAGTAGCTTGCAGGCTTTTTCTTGAGACCGTAGATTACATTTTGAAGAACTGTTGGAAGTTCTATAAATTCTATCAGTGTAAATCCGGTGTAATATATGCACCTTGCCGTTCTCCTTTTGTTAGTTTACATGGAAAACAAAAATAAAATATAGAGATACAAACAGGCACAGTGATTCGATCGGGTGTTTTCCAATATGTATCTTTGCAATGGCAGACTCTGTCTTGCAGACTAATGTGCTGACCAGATCAAAATGTTCTGGGGCTGATTAAAATTAAATCATGATGAAATGTAAAGTATTCCACAAAGTCCTGGCAGTCTGATGATCACTGACATCCATTGTAGGGCTGCATCTGGCCTGTAGGCCTCCAAGTAGATAGCCCTGGTCTAAAGCAAAGGAACTTGCATTTGACCCCTGTGATAGTTTTTATTACCTTCTTTGCATGTTGCTTTGTCTCACACAGTTTAAGCTCTGAATTAAAGGCACCTATTGGACCATATGTCTTTATGTTATCATGTTACTTAATTTGACACCATAATCAACTGGACCATACAGCACATAAGGAATAATTCAGAGAAGAGAAGGAATGTTATTTCAGGTATGGGATCTGTTATCAGGAAACAAATAATCCTATAATTTAAAAAAAAAATGTTTCCTTTTTCTCTGTAATAATAAAATGGTAGCTTGTACTTGATCCAAACTAAGATATAATTAATACTTATTGGAAGCATAACCAGCCTTTTGTTTACATGATTTTCTAGTAGACTTAAGGAATTGAGATCCAAATTACGGAAAGATCCGTTATCTGGAAAATTCCAGGTCTTGCGAATTTTGGATAACAGGTCCCATACCTGTATAAGCAAATTTAGCATTTTATGTAAGACCCAACTAAAGCAACTTTGCAAATGATATGGGTTTTTACTAAACCAAAAGCAACAAAAAATAAGAAATGTCCTGTAGCACTTTATTTATAAATAATGATTAGTGTCTGTGCTATGTGGTTTTTATATTTTGCATATATCAGTACTTTCACTTTGTAAGGCTTTGTAATCCAAGTGATGAATAAGTATTACCTAAAATTCTGTTGAAAGCAGCAGACGTTATGTCAAAACAAATTAAGGAACATGCCACAGTTATATAGTAAATAATGTACTACCTACTGCAAAATACAGGTATGGGACCTGATATCCAGAATGGGCCTTGTGGTTTTCCATATAACAGATCTTTCATATATAATGGGGGTTATTTACTGAACTCCGAATGCAAAAATCTGAGATTCCAGATTTTCTGATTCTGACTTTTCCATCCTCTGGGTTTAATAAATTCGTGATTTTTTTTTTAATGAAATCGGACTCTTAAAAAAATCACACATTTTTCGGAATTTATTAAACCCAGAGGATGGAAAAGTCTGAATCAGAAAATCCGGCATCTTAGACCTGTCGAGGTTGCATATATGTCAATGGGAGAAGTGCCAATGTTTTTTTGATGTGCGCTGGGTTGCAATACCCTGAAATTTTCCAGCAAAAAACGTAAGAATTCAGAGTTTTCGATGAAAAATCAGAAAAAAACTGAATTTTCAGGTGAAAAATCAGAAAAAATCCCAGGAAATCAGTTTTTTTTCCCCGCAAACCAAATTTTCAGGAAAATTTTGTAATAAATAAGCATAAAAAGCCAGAGCGGATTTGATGGGCGTTTGCAGCAGAAAATCGGAGTTTGATAAATAACACCCTTAGGGGCATATTCACTAACCAGCAGAAATTCACCAGCGTCGGCTTCGCTCATATCGCCACACTTCGCCAGGCGAAAATTCGCCAGGACAACGCTAATTCACTTAAATGCTAAGTTGCGTCCAGGGCGCCGAACGATGGCGAAGTTTCGCTAGCATTAATTCGCAAAGCAATTGAAGTTGCGCTAGCATTGGCTAATTTGCATACGGCGGGACATATATGTTGCAGCAAATACATTACACTACACAAGCCCAGGGAACCTTAATAAAATAAAATAAAGTTGTTATAATGCCTTACAGATGTGCCCAGTGTATAGTTTATGTTCCATATGTAAGAAAATGTAGGGGGGAAGCCGGGTACCCTAAAAAAAATTTACGATCTTTTTCAGCCTATCATCCTGTAAAAAGTAAAAGACACTAGCATTTTTTGGAACTGAAGTATTCAAACTTTTTTTTTAGGAACTGGTCTGAGGTGGCGAAGGCTGGTGCAAGAGGTAACGTTCAGTAAAATGCGCAAGTTAGTGAATTAGCGTAGTTACGTCCATTTCACCAGAGCGAAAATTTGCCTAGCGTTAGAGTGCGAAGTAGTGCTAGAGTCTATTTCCTTCGCTAGCGAATTTACGCCAGAGCCCGTTAGTAAATCTTCGAAGTTCCGAAATGGCGTCACACTGGTGAATTTTCACCAGTGTTAGTCACTTCGCCCTTTAGTAAATTTGCCCCTTAGTCTACTAGAAAATCATGTAAACTTTAAATAAACCCAATTGACTGGTTTTGCTTCCAATAAGGATTAATTATATCTTAGTTTGGATGAAATACAAGGTACTGTTTTATCATTACAGAGAAAAAGGAAATCATTTAAACATTTTGGATTAATTTGGATAAAATGGAGTCTATGGGAGACACGTTTCCAGATAGTTTCTGGAATTTTACATCCCCTAATTTTCAGTTTTCCCTAATTTTATACAGTATTTTTGTGGTCCCACTAATATAGAATGTATAATCCATTTCCCTGATTTTAGAATTTTCTGGTTTTTACACCATTGTTTTCCTGTCCCCTGAAAAATGTAAAATGTGGAGGTTCTACTGTATTTGGGATCAAATGTGGAAGCCTTTTTCTGCACAGCGTTGACCAAATGATAAAAATAGGTTATCACAAAGGACATGTGAAATCCACTTTAATTCAAAGGCTGCAATTGAGTTTTGAGATAAATTTAATAAGAATTTGCCCCATTGTGTATTTTTTAAATAACTAAAAAGTAAACTGGATCAGTTTATCCAACAATCTGCTGCTAGTTTGTAACTTCTTTTCCATTTTTTGTTTACTTATGGATATGAAACATTGCCTTGTGCAAAACATTTTATGGGCATGGGGGAAGCCATAATGCAGAAGAATTCTTTACAGGCAGCTGTTGTTGAAGCAACATGGCAGCTTTGCTCATTTCTGTAATTTATACAAGTAGGCAGGGAAGGATAGTATGTGCAGGAATAAATGTAGGATAAAGCCTGGTTATAAATAATGTGCACTTTCCTGTTAAGGGGATAATTAAAAAGTATAAGCATATGAATGTAATTGCTTTTGGCATTTCTACACATATTGATGTCAGGGTCAGTGCCAGACCTCTACTGGAGCACTAGTACGAGCTGCAGCAGACTTGTAATCTGCGTCACTAGCAATAAAATTGCATACGCTGTCCTTGTGGTGATATGTGCCATGTTAGCACTGATTTAAGCGCTGAGATTTTATAGCATATTTGCCTCACAAGTAATTATGGAAACAAAATGCAAAAGCTATTTCAATACAAAAATGAACCCATGCTTATTTTTCTTTTTTTTGTGTGTTCGGGTTCCTGTTTGTCACAATCATACTAAAATCTTTATTAAAAGAAAAAATGATCTGGCTCAGGTTCAGTATCTGGCTGCAGTACATTTGTTATTTGATATTTGAGATATGTACAACATGTTCACAGTGAATTCTCCAACAGAAAACAGTGGAGTTCAAACCAAGTCAATTAATTCACAGATTGAATGGATCCAAGCCCAGAATCTCATGCCTTGTGGAGGCCTCTTTGATTCTCCTGCCAAGAGATATCTGTTTATACATTCCGCAGACATAACGATTGGGTACTTATGACTCTTGTAACCTTATGTGATCTTTTTATTGTTGTGGCTAATCATAGATAATTGAGTTCGTTTTCTACAAATCTATTTTTGTGATTTCAGCCTTTTACGCTACACCCAAGTCACTGTGTCTTTATTACTTGTTGTTAAATATGTTTCAAACATTTGCATTAATAAGAGAACAATCATTATTCTTTATAAAGTATTAAGGTCGGACTGGGCTATCTGCATGAAACCTTTGCCACTGCTTCTGACCTCCCTACCCTGCCCCTCCCGGTGTGGCCGCAAGAAGAAAAAGGTACACATGGGGGGGGTCGCCGTTGGGGGGGGTTACATCTCTGCAGGAGGGCCAGAGAGGGCTTTGCAGCTGATGCTGTCCGATGTATTGCCAACATATTGCACAGCATTAGACAGACACTAGACTCTGAAGATGGGTATTTAATTTATTTTGATCTTTTAATAAATATGCAAACCTTTTAAAATTTTGATAAATAGACCTTGTTTGCTGTTTGCTCAGGAGCAGTAACCCATAGCAACCAATAAGATGTTTGCTTTTAGACAGGTGACCATTAAATGCTACCTGCTGATTGGTTGCTATGGGTTACTGTTCTTGAGCACACTTAGGGGGTTATTTATCAAAGTCCGAATTGATCTCAATATTTTCTGCTACAAACTCCGAAAAAATCCGCTCATGTTTTTTATGCATATTTATTATTACACTTTCCCGATAATTTGGTTTGCGGGAAAGAATTTGACTTTCACGAATTTTCAAGACTTTTTCATCTGATTTTCACAAATTTTTCAGACTTTTTCATCTGATTTTCGGGGTATTGCCCAAAACCCAGCACACATCAAAAAAATCATTGGGACTCCTCCCATTGACTTATATGCAACCTTGACAGGTCTGAGATGCCGGCTTTTCAGATAAAGACTTTTCCATCCTCAGGGTTTAATAAATTCGGAAAAATTCATGATTTTTTAAAAGTCTGATTTCATATTAAAAAAATCACGAATTTTTCGGGATTTTTGCATTCGGAGTTTAGTAAATAACCCCCTCAGAGAGTTATTTACTAAAATCCGATTTTATCTAATTTTTTATGATTAAAAATCATAAAAGTGGTCTATTTAATCGGTTTGGGTAAAAACTCCTGTGACTTTTTCGGGCTTCTTCCTGAAAAGCCTGAATTTATTTGGATTTTTGTCAGAAAAGTTCAAAATGGTTGAATTTTCGGGCTAATTTCAGAGCAGACCATAGAAGGATTGGGATCTCTGCCACTGACTTATTCACAACATCGGGCTTTAATAAATCTCGGCTGGAGTTTAGTAAATAACCCCCTTAGTGCTTTTTATTACATATGGGGGACATGTGCCAGTACATACAGTGCATAACTAACAGCAAGAACAGATTTTGCAGGGCAGAGTGAGATTCTTGCATTCCGGTATAAAATAAGAATGTATTGTGGACGAATGAACGCAGACCTGCAAACTCACTGTTACTAAATGGAGCCATTTATAGTGTGGTTACTGTGGTCTTCATCCTACATTCTTGCTTATTACTTCAACATTAAGATCTTGGCATTTTATTCTCATGCCAAACATGTGCAATAACCATATTTATACATGCAAATAACATGTTTATACTCATGCTCAGTATTGCTTATAAATGATCTCTACCATATTATATATTATTGTGCATAATATTATTACTTTGCAAAGTGAGTCACTCATGGCTGTGGTAACAGGGTGGTTAATAATATACTAATACATATTTTACTCATTAACTTTGCTCTAGGCGGTTTTTGAAATGCCTCTTTCCCCCACAAGCCTGTGCACTGATCCATAGTGGCTAGTTTCTGCCTCTTCCTATCTATATAAAAAATTACATGAATAACGTAATTACAGTTGCCCCAAAACACTTATTAGGCATTATTTTTTCACAAATTGAGGCAAGTGTTACATTGCGCTAGGAGTCAGAATAAGTCGTACACAGGATATGAACAACCAGACAGATCCTGCTTTCAGTAGCACTAATATTTACAAGTGACTTTAAAACCTTTAAAAATATTCAAATAAGATACATAGAAGAATATATTTGGATTCAATTTACTTTCTTTTAACAAAATAAACAATTTATTTTGTAGAGATCCTTTGTTGTATTCTACTAGGCTTCTGTTTTTATGTACTATATTGAAGTATGAATAACTCTGGATTAGCAATTCAAATTTGATATATAGATATATAGAGTGATATTTACATAGTAAGTTAGGTTGAAAAAAAACACACAACTATCAAGTTCAACATTTCAACTCTATTTTAAAATGGCTTACTGCTAGTTGATCCAGAGGAAGGCAAAACCCCCATCTGAAGCCTCTCCAATTTGCCTCAGAGGGGAAAAAATCCTTCCTGACAATCAGACTAGTCCCTGGATCCTTTTCCATAATGGATTTGCCTAGTGCAGTCCCATTAAGGGTATAAATGGCTTGGGTATTTTTACATCCCAGGTGCATGACTTTACATTTACCAACATTGAATCATATTTGCCACTTAGCTGCCCAGATTGCCAGTTTGTCAAGATCGTTTTGCAAGGATGCCACATCCTGGATGGAATTAATTGGGCTGGATAGTCTTGTGTCGTCTGCAAACACTGATACATTACTTACAATATCCTCCCCTAAGTCATTAATAAACAAGTTAAATAAAAGTGGACCAACTACTGAGCTCTGAGGGACCCCACTAAGAACCTTACTCCAAGTGAATGTACCATTAACAACCACCACCCAATCCTGTAGCCAGTTTCCTATTCATGTGCAAATGACTTCATTAAGCCCAACAGACCTTAGTTTAGAAAGCAGTCGTTTGTAGGGCACGGTATCAAACACTTTGGCAAAATCCAAATAGATCACATCTACTGCCCCCCCCACTGTCCAGCATCTTACGCACCTAATAATAAAAAGCAATCAAATTTATCTGACATGACCTATCCTTCATAAAGCCATGCTGATTGCTGCTCATAATGCCATTCACTAGGACACAATTTTGAATGTGACCCATTAACAAGCCCTCAAATAATTTGCCCACCACAGATGTCAAGTTTACTGGCCTATAATTGCCAGGCTGAAATCGTAATCCCTTTTTAAATATTGGAATAACATCAGCTTTTCTCCAATCCATAGATACCATACCAGATGAAAGTGAATCTGAGAAAATAAAAAATAGGGGCTGGTCTAAAACTGAACTAGGGGGTGTATGCCATTAGGCCCTGTCCTTGTTTTTTATTAAAGCTTTATGAATAATATCCTGAACTCAGACTCCTCTATTGTATACAATGATGAAAAGAACTGATTTAGCACATTTGCCTTTTCTGTATCTGTTACAACCATACTGGTACCATTATTTAAAGGAGCAACACTCTCAACCCGCATCATTTTACTATTAATTTACTTTTTTTGGGGGGGTTAGCCTCCGCCGCTATGCACTATTCATTTCTTTTCTTTGCCTTCCGCATTGCTGTTTTACAACATTTATTATAGTGTTTATATTCATTAAATGCAGCTTCTATCCCCAGAGACTTGTAGTTTTTAAATGCCTTTCTCTTCTTTCCTTTCCTATTAAATTCTTTAACTCTATATTAAGCCACATAGAGTGATTCTTAGAGCTTCTAAATTTACTCCTTAAGGGAATAAATTGAGAACAGTAACGATTTAATATCATTTTAAATGACAACCAATTCTGTTCTGAGTTTTTAGCTGAAAACATAATGCCCGAATCAATGCTCTGAAGGGCAGCCATGAAGGCACTAAAATTAGCTTTTCTGAAATTCATAGTTTTTGTTGCCCCAGTGTATATTTGTTTTTTGCACCAGACAGTAAATGATAAAACATTCTGGTCACTATTACCCAGGGGTTCAGTGACTTGCACATTTGTTATAAGTTCTGGGTCATTTGAGATCACTAGATTCAGAATAGCAATTTTTTTCTGGTTGGCTCCTCAACAACCTGTGCTATAAAATTGTCATGCAACAAGTTTATAACATTTTTCCCATTAACTGATCTGGCAGTACTATCTGGGTAATTAAAATCCCCCATTGTCATTACTTTACATAAAACTAGCAGCCTTTTCTATTTGCATCAGGAGCTTAGCCTCCTCCTCCTCACTTACATTAGGGGGTCTATAGCATACTCCTACATGATATTCAGTATTTGCATTTTTTTATTATCTAAAAAAAAATCTGAAAATGTACCAATTAAGTTTAGGATACAAATGTATATTTTGTTGAAATTAAGTTTATATATATTGCTTGTTTAAGGTAATTAAAAACAAACCTTGACATTTACAGTGGATACGTGGAGTGATGCCAGCATTTTGAAACCAATATTTTAAAGTATCAAGGAAATGTTGCTGATACTTGTGTGGCTGTGGTGTGGTTGGGTTGTACGGAGGCAAGGCCAGATGTCAGGCATAATGGGTTGTGGCTGGTGCAAAACGCTGGGAGGTTCAAGTCTCTGGATACAGTTTCTTGCCATATGACTATCTGACTATAAATTAAAATAGCCAGTTTATCTACCTTTCTGTAGTTGTTTATTGTTGCCACTACAGGTACTAGTGAAATACTGGAATGTGGAAGGGAATTTGGGGGAAGAGGGCCAGTTCTGGCATAGTCAGGAATGCCACTTTCGAAAGATTCATGGAAAGTTGAGAAGTAGATGGCTGGAAGAGTTTAATGATGGAAGTGAGTTAATAGATAAATGATGGGATAGAGTTATAAACTTTTTTGAACATTAGGCTCAGTAGTTCGAATTTGTAGAGTAAGTCTGTTTAAGCCAATGTTTCCTCTAAACTGAATGCTTGTGCACAAGGACACATATTCTAAGGCCAGCATAGAACAACAAATTATAGCATGCACAAAAATCTGTGTGAATACATATAAGAGGTGTTCACCAAGACCAACACCATGGACATGCGAGTGACCCCCTTAGTTATCATGTACAGAGCACTTATGCCCCTGCATTCTGCACATCTTTTATTCAGTGTGACATGTAGTTGCTGCAGATTGTCCACACCTTAAAGGAAAACTAAACACTAAAAATCAATATGGCTAGAAATGCCTAAAGGCTCATTATCTATAGTAGTAATGATCCAGGTCTTCAAAGTTACCACAGGAGTTTCCCATCTTGGAATTTGTTAGGAGTCTGCAACACTCACATGCTCAGTTTGCTTTAAGTAACAGTTGAGAAGCTAACTTAGGGGTTGTCACAAATCACAAAGAAGAAAATGAGGTCCGTCTGCCACAGGATCTGATGCTACAGGGCTGATTATTAGATTTTGATGCTAATTGTGTTACTTTATAATATGCCATGTGCCCAAAATGATTTACTAATCAGCCTTCTATTGTGACATTTATATTCTATATATTCAGTATATTGTGCGTCTACCCCTAAGTTCAGTAACTGACAACAGTACAGATCATGTGCTATGGATCAGCAGAAAATAAAATGGGGAGCTACTGGGGCATATTTGGAGATACAGATCTTTACTGCTAAAGAGTTGTGGTTGCCTTGGGCTAGTATAGAAGCTCAAAATATAATGTGCAACATTTCTATCCTACTTCTTTAGTTAAGCTTTAGTTCTCCTTTAACTTCATGTTGATGTTGTTAACTTAACATTCAAAGCAATTTGAATGTACAAGTTAGGGGATGGAGTACCTTTGGCAATTCAAAGAGCGTGGAAGGCAGGGTGCAGAGTGCAAAACTGGTACAGATGTGCACAGCAGAAGAGCAGATGGTGAGGTGTGCAGTGCAACTGGAGTGGTAACAGTATGTGGACCGCTAGATCAATTAAGAAAGTGTTGTAGTAGTGAATATTTGACAGTAAGGGTACAACATCTATGACACCTATGGCTCGTTTCATTGTAATTTTTAGGTGTTAAATTCTTGGGTTTGTTCTTGGCTATTTTGTTTGTTGCCTTCCTTACCTTTGCCTACATCTTGACTACAATTCTTTTTAAACCTTTTCATACTATGGCATAAAACAACTGACTGGTATGGCCATGACACAATCAGGCAAGCACTTTACTGAGGGAGAAGGATCTGCAGGTGCTGGTTACATGCAGAGAGGCCTACAATTGCTATACAACTGCCCTTATACTATTTCCTATTCCAAAACCTAAACCAGAGGCTGCTGCTCAGCTCCTACCATTATTCTGCCTGTAGAACCTCAGATTCTACCTAATACATAGTGGGGGTCATTTATCAACACTGGGCAAATTTGCCCATGGGCTGTTACCCATGGCAACCAATCAGATTGCTGCATTCATTGTTCTACTTGCAGCTGGCTTTAAAAAGCTAATCACTGATTGGTTGCTATAGGTAACAGCCCATGGGCAAATTTGCCCAGTGTTGATAAATAGGGATGTAGCGAACTGTTCGCCCGCGAACTAGTTCGCGCGAACTTCGACCGTTCGCGTCCACCGAATGTTCGCGAACGTTTGGGAACGTTCGCATTTTGAGTTCGCGTTCGACCATTCGACCATTCGAATTCCTTCGACCGCTAAAAATCGAACGATTTCCATTCGTTCGAACGATTGTAAGCATTCGATCGAATGAAAATCATTCGATCGAATGGCTTCGATCGTTCGATTCGAATGAAAATCCTTCGATCGAACGATTAAAATCCTTCGATCGTTCGAATCGAACGATTTTAGCGGGTGTTCGAAGTTCGCGAACTGTTCGCGAACGTTCGCATTTTTTGCCGGTGTTCGCGAACACCAAATCGGCAGTTCGCTACATCCCTATTGATAAATGAGCCCCATTGTTCTTTGCTGTTCAAAGTTCAAGTTCAAAGCAGGTTCCTCTCGCCTCATACAAGTCCTCCAGTGAAATCGCTTCAATATGCAATTAAGTTCAGAACTGTAGCTGCAGTAATAACACGGCTTTGGTGGGAACTTTGTAGACACACAGATCAATGAAAGGATGATCTCAGCCTCCTTAAAGGGTTTTATCTCTCTCTATATCAAGGTGGATACTTGCTTCCTGAGTGCAATGATGTGGTTTAGTCATTCATAAGATAAGGCCTAAGGATGGGAGAGAACGTTATAGTGGAATTTGCTCTATCCCTGGATCAACACTGCAAAGTGAAATAACTTGAGAGAGGCAAGCTTTGTATCCTGCAATATTCCTACTACTCATACAAGTTCCTTGTATCTCTGTGAGATCTTTGCCGCTGTCTGAACTGGCCATAGTTGAATTTAGATTCACTATGAGGTAAAAAAAGCTAGAAGGGAACATGTAGTTTTAATTTTAACATTAAAGTTACTGCTGAAGTCATATTTTACTGGAGGCGTTTGTGTTATTTAGATTAACTCAGCCAGCACAAACCAGTCCTTTGACATTCCAGATCCTTCAGCCCTCAGCTGCTGCTGGCAAATCGCCGATCCCTTCTGCATTTGGCCAGAACTAAGCCAGATTCAGTACATCCTACTCCTCTGTTAGCAAAGTGCGAGCGGAATAGGAAATGCACAACAGATTGGAACATTGAGACTCCAAAATATTCGGTATTTATACACACAGCACTTAACAGGAAAATCACTGTAATGAAATCCGCCTCTGCTTCTTCATGATCATATTACCAGCTAAAAAAAGGTGTTACTCGTCAGTGCTACAAAAGGCAGCTCCTTTTTATTTGGCTTTAGTCAATCTTTGCCAGCAAAACATCACAGTTTGACCTACTGAATTACTAAAGTGTTTATGCTTCTTTCAATTCCCTTTAATGTCTTTCAGAGAATGCACAACCTTCATTAACCGCTCTATAGACAAATAATTATACTGTACATTTCAAATTGTGTGCTAGTTGATTAACCACATATCTGAACATAAGTACTGCACTGTAACACGCAATCACTATCATACATGGTGGATCCTCTCATACCAGTAGAGAAAGCCTTGACAAAACAATGCATATGGCAGCTTGCAGAAAGCCAGGCTGTTATGACATGAAAGGAAATTGGCTGTTACATCTGCAAACCATAGCGATTTCTATAAACCATGAAAATGCTTACAAACATATTTGACAGTTTGACTTAATGACAGTTTTATTATCTGTGATGTCCTTTTCTTTTCAAGTGGAGGATTTTAACACAGCTGAAGCTGCCACCATGCTTAGTGGGACAAATCTATTAGTAGCAAAGTTTCAGGCGTTACAAAGAATAGTCCTGTGTGTGGTCTCCCATGCAAGCTTTCCTCCTCTTTCTATTAAACAATAACTCAGAGAGTCGACTAGAAGCCAGAGATGAACATCCAGGCAGAGCTATGCTTTATCTTTTATTCATTGGCAGAAACATAGCTGCAGGAGGTATTTAAATAACACTTTTATTTAAACAAACACAGCTGGATCTTAGCTTCTGAGCATGGTGGTTCACATATGAGAAACAACAGTAACATTTCCGTTGTAGCTTCATTTTCTAAAATTAGACTTATGCAGTTGCATTTTACTGATAAAGCTGTCCAGCATTGCAACATGGAGTAGGGTAAAACACATTACTTACTATAATGGATGTTTTGAAAGAAATGTCCATATTTGCATAGTTGATGAAGTTATTTTAAAAACATTGCAGCACTGCTTGTGATATCTATTATCAGTGAATATCATTAACAAAATATCCGTAGGAAGTGAATTGCTAACCAAGCTTTCTTAGTTGAAAAGTGAAAAGTTATCTAGGCCTCCTGAGAAAGGGATAGCTTAAATATGACTTTCTACTAATCCAAGCTGGTGTACAGGAACACACTTTTATGCAACACTGGGCAATAAAACAGAAATGTAACACATTCACATGTTGTATTGTTTGACAACAGTGTGCATATTAATGTGCAGCATCAGTTATTGTTAATATAATGTGTGTAATGCATATAACTAAATGTAAAATTCCAACACTTACTATTTTATATCATTGAGTTATAATAGAATGTTAAATGCATGTTGAGGCTCTAGTTTACCATAAGGTATCTCTAATCAATGCTTTAAATAACGTAATGAGATTCACAACATAGACCGGAATAAATAATTGCCATTTTAGTGTTAAAGGGATTCTGTTGTGATTTTTTATGGTGTACTTTTTATTTCTAAATGACACTGTTTAAATTGTGAATAGTTCACTCTACTATTTACAATTTATCCTAGAACCAACATATTTATTTTTTTAGCTGTAATATTGGTGTGGATGCAGCTTTGAGGAGGAGCCATCACTTCAGGATGGAACTGCTTTAAAGGAGAACTAAAGCTTAACTAAAGAAGTAGGTTACAAATGCTGTACATTATGTTTTGGGCTTCTGTACCAGCAAAAGGCAACCACAGCCCTTTAGCAAGGAAGATCTGTGCCTCCAAAGATTCCCATGTAACTCCCCATTTTCTTTTTCTGCTTATTTATCACACATGTTCTGTGCTGCTATCACTTACTGTACTTAGGGACCAATGAACAATATACTGAATATGTATTTATATATATATATATATGTGTCACAATGCAAGGCTGATAAGTACTTAATATAGATAATTACTACATGTCAGCTCAATTAGTGCAATTAGCACCAAAATGTAATAATCAGTCCTGTAGCATCAGCTTATATTATAGGACAACCTCATTTTCTCATTGATATTTTACGATGAACCCTAAGTTTAGCATCTCAACAGCTGCTCAGAGCCTACTGAGCATGTGAGTGTCGCAGACACTATACAAGATGGTGACCCCCTGAGATAAGTTTGAAGTCCTAGATCATTGCTGCTATTGAGAAGCTGAAACGTTAGGCTGGTACAAGAAGGTCATTATATAAAATATATTTTAACCAAATTCATTTTTAGGGTTTAGTTCTCCTTTAATACAAATATTGTTTCTCCCCTCTCTCATTGTACTTCAATACGACCCAAGTCATGTAATAGCAAAGCAGAGTTTCCCCTGCTTTGTTGCTATTCTCATATCTACCACTATGCACTGGAGCACTCTTTGCAATCCAAATGATTTCTGACTTCATTTGATCTCTTTGATGATCAAATCTTCTCCAGCTTACAGGAAACCTGCTTTTTGAAAGGGTAAGTGGATCTGGTGTATAAGAAACCATTGCCACTCATTGTATTTAATGTATTTGAGGCTGAAGTTCCCAGTGCTTCTCACTGTATTAATTTTATATAGGGCTAATGTTCTCATTAGTATTTCATTGTATTTAATGTATTTTGGGTGCCACTACTTCTCCCCCTCACTGTATAATCAGTGTCAGACTGGGACACCAAGGGCCCACACAAAAACCTTTGACCAGGGGCCCACACAAAAACCTTACTCAACCTCTCCTCACTCAATCTCTATTCTCATAGTCACTTTTTTACATACTATAATCTATTATTCCATCTATCTGTTCTCATATAAATAGGGAATGGTCATGAAATACAGTAGGGCAAATTTTCAGCAGCATGAGGGCCCACTGACACCTGGGCCCACCGGGAGTTTTCCTGGTATCCCTGTGGACCAGTCCGACACTGTGTATAATGTATTTATGATCTAGAGTTATTGTTCATAGAAGCCAGAGCATACTAGAAGTACATATTGTGTGTATATATCTATATCTCCTTTACTGAACAAGTAAATCGCAAATGGTTTACTGGAGGTCCATCATATTTCCATCATACCAAAAGTGCTCCAATTTGTAACTCTTTTATTCACTAAAAATGCTTCATACACAATAATTTTAACAACAACAAGACAAATCCAGCAGCAGTGAATAAGCTAATGCTAATTTGTAAAATGAACATATAATTATCTTTTCAACCTTTTGCCTCTAGTTTAACCCATGTTGTTTCATTGGGAAGATTACAGCCCTTGAAGAGTGTGCTTGCCTACTTTAATCAGTGCAGCTGGTAAGCATATTATTAGTAGAGAGATTAAGGGGCCTGGATGAGTGGCTCTGCTTTAAGGAGTGCAGCAGACGTGTTGAGTGGAAGAGATATGGAGTGAAGTCAAAGGGTGGAACTGAGAAGGCTTAAAAAGCATGGTGAATAAAACAATTGTATTGGAAGAGGAATGATAAAAGGCTTAAAGAAAATCTTGTGACAGAACCCACTGAACTGATAGAAGGAATAAATGATTTGGAGAGGATCGACATGAGTTCAGAGGTCCTTAGTGGAATGGCAACTCAGCCAAACACTCATGGTCAGGTTTCTGGCTGCAACCATTCTGAATCTGGAGGGAGAATGCATGGAAAGGTTTCTGTCTATTGTGGAAACTTTCAGATAAAACAAATACTAAAAATGTCATTGCTAAAAAGATTGAATAAAGCATCTGCTGTGGATCTTAGTTCTGTAATATTTCTTCCCTAAGGAGCTTTAATGCATTGAAAAGCAATGCAATGGGTTGCAGATATTTAACTAAAAGAATGGCTTAGTACAAGTAAATTATATTTGTATCATCAATACATATTTTTGTGTCTATATTGTGTATATAATATATATATATATAAACATAGTCCACGTGAGTTCAGCAAACCATATAGTAGGAAATGACCCAGGTGCTACTCTCAATAGCAATATAAAATTACAAAAAAGTGAGGTGCACACCAGGAACCTTTTGTAGAAAGTTAAAAAATCTCTATCTTTATTTAATACATCTTTAAAACAGGTCAACGTTTCGGTCTTTGCCTAAGACCTTTCTCATGTATGGTCTTCAGAAAGGTCTTGACCTGTTTTAAAGATTTATTAAACAAAGTTAGAGATTTTTTAACTTTCTACAAAAGGCTCCTGGTGTGCACCTCACTTTTTTGTTATTGATATATAATATATATATAAATTTTAAGCTATTTCATCACATACATTTTTAACATTTTTATCATTACATTTTTGTTTGTACAGTTACATATTTCAGAATGAATGAAATGTTACCATGATGAAGTGATGTTAAGAATTGCACTGACTTTATCAAGCCCTGCCCTGAGCAGAACAAGAGCACATGGACTATATGTGGCACTAATATAGGCATTTACTTAGCTCTAACTTACTGTGAAAACATTTTTTCATTTTTTCCCTTACTTGCACAGGGGGTGTCATGAAAATGACCCAACAGAACTAAGCACTGGAGAGTAACTATGTGGCATTTTTTCAATTAATGAAGTTCAGTGGTAATTCAGCAGCAAAAAATGCTTCTATGAATAACAAAAAAGGCAGTTCCAAAGTCCCACAAAAGACTATCCACAGTCCCAAGAAAAGTCTAAGTAAACAATGGCCCAAGAGTAGTGAAGCAGTAGAACCAATGTGCAGGTGTCCTTTTCTCTCTCTCTCTTTCAAGACTCCAAGCGGTATATTTATCAAAGAGTGAAGTTAGAGATTGCCACAGTCCTCTAGTCAAAGGGAGTCAAATTTGAAACATTAGTATACTTTGGGTTTTCAATCGATTTTATAGAGTTTTTTCCCGACCCAACTTTTTTGAGTTATTTTATTGATAAATATGATAAAATCGTGGATGGAAGTTTGGTCGAGCTTGGTTTAAGAAAAATATATGATACATTTTGAGTTTTAGTAAATCCTTGCTTCTCGCTATAATGGTTCAAAGAATTGGCCCCCACACATTTTCACCTCACCAAATCTGGCCTTGGTTGCAAAAAGTTTGGACACCCCTAGTCTAGATTATATCAGAATATAAAAGTTTTCTATAAATCATTTAACTTAAAAGTTGTCTCTCTCTTGGACATTTGAGACGCTACTCGTATATGTGTATAATTGTTTTGTTGATTTAATGGGAAACTTTGCTAGATAGGCAGATTGTGTAAATAAATGAAAACTACAAAAAAACGTTTCTAATTTTTTACCTTAACTCTAGCTAAAGTTTCAGAAATATAAAATTTGGTAGACTTTTGGGGGGAAAAAAATCTTTGAACTGCTTCTGTGAAATTATAATCCAATACTTTTCTTATATTGATTAAAAGAATATCTTCAAGTGAAGTACAATATTCCAAAGTAAGATTTCTGGCAAAATTGCAAGTTATGATATACATTTTTTATCAAAGGCAAAGACGATTCAGGCAAAAGTTCCAGAAAAATTACAAATGTTCTTTACACACTATGAAGCCTATAAGAAACAGGTGATGTTTTAAGCATAAGTTAACTGATGCACATATTTCCAAAGGGACGAACCAGCATTCCTACCCTAGTGGTTATCACCCTACTACTGTATTCATGGGCTATGAAGTATTAATTGGCCATGTGCTGTGAATAAGAAATGCAAGGACTGTGTTAGGGTATAACAGCCAAACCTGTCAGGCATCATACATCCAAGCAAAGCATTTTAACATTATTATTTTTAACATTAAAGGGCTAAGCACTGTTCATCTATTCCTAAAATATTCCAGAGGTGCAGAAAAGTGGAAATATCACAGCTTTGCATTAATAATATGTAAGTTTTGTGCATATATTTTATATATATACATATTGCATGTATAGCAAACCCTTAAGCATACTGTATATTACACAGTTTAGGCCAAGTTTATAAGATAGTAAAAAAAAATGCGATGTAGCAGAGGGCATGCACACTACTAGTAGACACTCAGATTTCATCTACATTCTAGTAACTATCCCATCCTAGCAAAGCTGATTAGTCAACAGCATTTTACAGAGAATGGCTGACCAAAAATTTTAATTTTTTTTAAGTAGATTTAAGTTATGAAGATCCAAATTACAGAAATATCCTGTTACAGTACCTGATGGTCTAGTAGGGCAGCATAGATGCCCACTGTCTCGGTTACAGGGATGCCTGAGGCTTGGCGTGTGCATTGTTTTACTGCATCTGGCGCAGTGCAAAATTAAAATATTTAAAGGGCCACAACATATTTTCGCTGCCCAACGTAGGTTCTGTCTTCCTGGGTGCGATTCTAAATTGATTCCTATGTATTGACCTGTGCCTCATTCTGGCCTTGACAATTGCTGCCTGTCCTGACTATATTGCCTGTACTTTGACTACGCTCTTGGATCCTTATTTAGTACCTCGCTACATTCACAGTTTTGACCTCGGCCTGTTCCCTGACTACATTCTGCTTCATCCCCATTCCTCCTGTTTATGTTCTGGTTCCCTTGCCTGCCCAGAACTTGTGCCCTGGTTCTCTCACTTTAAGACGTGGCGGCATCCGAGTAGCAGAGGGCTCCTCCCGAATCGAAAGGCGGCTGTTATAGAAAGAAGTGTGAGCCGTGACTGGAAACTTGGTCCTTGTTCTGGGTTTTGGGAGGCTGTGTAGGACAGAACCCTTAACTGGAAAACCTCAGGTCCCAAGCATTTTGGATAACAGGTCCCATACCTTTATATATATATATATATATATATATATATATATATATATATATATATATATATATATATATGTTTAACAAACAGGGGAAAGTTGTGCTCACCACTAGTTTTTAAAATCATTAGGCGGGGGTGCAATGAGGGTGTGACCACAAAAAACATATAGACAAATACAAGATTCCTCTGCACTCAACCCATTATCAATATATTTAAGACAGCGACATTTTGTGCATACTGCTACTGAAAAATGCCTTACCCTTTAAACAAAACAGGGATTGTTTGTCCATATATTGCAATATATTTAAGCTGGCCAACTACGTCAAAGTCATCCCATATCTGGCCAGTCCTATGCTCAATTTTATCTGATTCATTAAGAATTCTATGGTTTAATTATACATTTTATAAAAGGGACGAAAACATTTTACCTGCAACTTACTAGCTGCTTTCAAAGTAAAACTCCCAAACTTGGCTGCCCTTTTATTAGACACCAGTGGGATCACCTGACTATAGTTGGAGGGGGTGGGAGCTACAACATGGAGCTGGTCACTGCTCCTGTATAACTATAACAGCTTAAATATATTGCAATATATGGACAAACAATCCCTGTTTTGTTTAAAGGGTAAGGCATTTTTCAGTAGCAGTATGCACAAAATGTCGCTGTCTTAAATATATTGATAATGGGTTGAGTGCAGAGGAATCTTGTATTTGTCTATATGTTTTTTGTGGTCACACCCTCATTGCACCCCCGCCTAATGATTTTAAAAACTAGTGGTGAGCACAACTTTCCCCTGTTTGTTATAGTTATACAGGAGCAGTGGCCAGCTCCATGTTGTAGCTCCCACCCCCTCCAACTATAGTCAGGTGATCCCACTGGTGTCTAATAAAAGGGCAGCCAAGTTTGGGAGTTTTACTTTGAAAGCAGCTAGTAAGTTGCAGGTAAAACGTTTTCGTCCCTTTTATAAAATGTATAATTAAACCATAGAATTCTTAATGAATCAGATGAAAATTGAGCATAGGACTGGCCAGATATGGAATGACTTTGAGGTAGTTGGCCAGCTTAAATATATTGCAATATATGGACAAACAATCCCTGTTTTGTTTAAAGGGTAAGGCATTTTTCAGTAGCAGTATGCACAAAATGTCTCTGTCTTAAATATATTGATAATGGGTTGAGTGCAGAGGAATCTTGTATTTGTCTATATATATATGTTTAAATATGACAGGCGCGATTTCGCTGCAAATTTCTGCGTTTCACCGCCGGCGTATAAATTTGGCATGAAAATTCACCAGCATCAAAGGTTTTTTTATGCCTGTGGCGTCGTCAAAATGGGCGTTTCGAAAATGTTTTGCCCGTTTCACGAATCTTGCGAGAATTGCACAAAATTCGTGGCAAATCGAAACGGACAAATTCACTAAAGTTGAGCATTTGAGTGCTAGAACGCCAAATACAACAAATTTTCCCCTCAGTGCTCACTCAAAAAGCACTTGCATCCTGGGTCTTGCTCTCCACATTGCTCTGGATAAAAGCTGCTGGTGCTCCATAACTTGCATTGCTGAATGATAAGAACACCACTTATATATCCCCAGCTTGAATGTAGACGTCTGGGACATAACCCATGTTCTCAATGAGTAAAGCCATCTTAACAAAAGCATAACATCTATAAATGTAAAAAATGATTTTTCTGCAAAGACTATACTTAATTATTATACACAGGACTAAGCAGCTCCCTCTTACCATTTGCTCTGCTGGGTACTTTGCTTAACACTGACAGGTAGAGGGCAAATTTGCATAATGAACTATTTAAATATTCATTTTTTTATATTAGGGCTTCAGGGCATTATTTGTCTTCACCAACTTCAATAGCTAGTGACCCTATAAAAACAAACTCCAATTGTCACATCATATTAGACTTGTTGTTCGATTCTGACAGTGATGTTCATCTTTTTGATTCTTTCAAACAACTCTGAGATAAACCACTGTGACATGAGGCTGCTCAGATATGCGAAATGAGTCACTTATCCAATCCTGCAATTGTCATAGAAATATGAAACTTTGCTCCGAGGTAAATATTGTTGGGTCACTTGAAATGAATGCAAATTTGACATTTCTGAACTGTTTAGCATATCTACACATCAACGTTTTTCTTGTAATGCTTCTGATAATTTTAGTAGAAGAAGCTCGAGGTCAGATGTAAATTCTTTATGTAAGACAGCAAAAGATTCTAAGCGTGTATCCTTTTTTCAAAACTTCCAAAGAGCGTATGATGTTTCAACCTTGCAAGACTTGTAAGGTGGTAAAAAGCTGGAAATGCCTAATAAAATCTTACCTGTAGCACAAAATAGCATTCTAAAATTTAACATATGAAGAATTTATGCAGAATCTTGAAGGTTAATGATTAGAATACCCTAAGCTATAGCCTAGGGGCACAGAGTGATTAGGGGCCCATTTAGCTTTTTCTCTTATTATTTTTATTTTCTTTTAAAAATGTAGTTTTATCTGTGCTGCTGGGCCTTGGTCTGGTCAGGGCAGGTGCATGGTACCTACAGGGAGAAGATCAGGCAGTCAGACAAGGCAAAAATGTACAGTATGTCACAATTTACACAATTGGCCAAAATAATACTAGTTTGCATTCATATTGTGTGCAAGTTGTGGTGAACACAAACTAGCGTGCATCAGCAATTATGCTGGAATTCTAGGGGAGAAAAGTGAAAAAGGCAGCACTCACCTGACGCGTTGCATGTTCCAATCCTTGATGATTAAGGGTTGACCCCCGAAACGTCAGGCTCTTGAACCATTTTTGCACCCAATTCTCCTGGTCCCTTCCCTGTTTATACACAAGTGCAACAAGAGGGTGAGTCCAAGTGCTATTTTTTCTTATTTTGTTTTCAATGGAATTTTAGGGGAGAAACACTGGATTTTGGGTCAGAAACGTGGCAATATGTGTCTGAATTTCGCACTTTGTACATTGTCCTGCTTTAATAAGGTACTTTTTAGATATAGATTTCACAAATGACAAGACTGTGTATATGTGTATGTGAAGCATTTGTCCCTTTTGCAAGATTGGTCCAAATCATTTGAGCTTGAGTGCTTGCCCTTCCTTGCTGCTGAATGAAATTTAGAAACAAAAACACCCCCCCCCCCAGAGCAGAAATAATAAATAAATAAAAAAGCTTGTCAGGTTTAGGTGGTAAGCTTTTTATTTTTGTCAAAAACCCGCTTACTGGAATAATGATTTGTGCAAGCTGCTCAGGTTCTTACCATGTTGTTTGACAAATATAGAAAGTCACTAATATTTTGACACTTCCTCTGCCCAACTCTGATACCAGCTGGCTGTGAATTCCCATCTGCATTTTCCTTCTATATTTTAAAGACTGGGCTAGAGCCAATACACTGGACCAAATCCATTCTCTCCTGTTTAAACATAAGCTTCAGCCAGCTCCAATGGCCATGTTTTACTTGGATCCAAAAACGAATTACATTCATTGCATAAAATGACTTTTTATATTAGGTTACCACCAATATATAATATTATAAATATATATATATTTCTAACCATGGCGTTTTCTTCATGGTTACTAGTTTCATACTAGTTTTCTACTCAGCTGTTTATGAGTTATTACAGTTTTTATATAGGCCTTTAAAAATGTGGCACAGGAAAATCTAACTGTGCCCTACATATTACACACCTTTATGAATATACCCAATGTGCTGTTACATTAATGTGACATGGGTTATTATAAATAGGGCTTGTTTTACTAACAATGGTGCCAAATTGCATCAGTTCAAGTGCCCATAGCGACCAATCCATTTTGAATAGTCTACTACAAGTTAGAAGATGAAAGCAGATATTGGTTGCTATGTGCAACTGCACAAATGCAATGTATTACCTGTCAGTCCCATAGTCATCTAGACAGTTTGATTCTTTTACTAGTTATATAATATGTACTATGTAATTTAAACCTTACTACTTACTACTAAATTTAAACTACGACAGCATTGAATATAATTCAGGCCTCTCACCAAATCCACCTTACATTGAAGAGATGGAACGCACGAACATTCCAAATGATCCCTCTGGCTGCAAAGTGACTGATTAAAAGCAGACAGACAGCAGTCCTGTGCTTCTGTCAAGCTGTCTGCATTATTTCTCCAGTTTAATTTACTTGATTGTTCCATGCACTATTCATGAGTTCTATAATATTCCAAACTTTAATTTCAGCAGATTAATTCTTACTAATTATTCAACATATGAACCTACGCATGAGAATTCCACTGCATGCACCATCCTGAGGCACAAATGCAATGTCGAATCTTTTTCTGATTTCAAGTGGAAAACAAACTAATTATGTGGAAATATGTTAATATATTGTGCTGCAGGGATCAGCCCTTTGTCTGTTAAGAAATGTTTGCTCACAATCAGCTTGCCCTGTTATTTCTTCAAGGAGGAGTTGCCCTTTCTTAATGCATGAACATTACTGACTGGCCCATGATTCTTTACTTAATAAAATATATTTGCATAATTTAGCTTTATTTCATCAAGCATAGGCACCCCAGGTATCAACTATATGGTCAACTTTATAATGATCACATGCAGGGCATTTCTTTGAGTAAAAGGGAGTATTTATTTACATCTGATGTTGAATTACATTTCCATTTGCACATGCTATCGGCCTATTTCTAAATATGTGCATATCATTAGATTAGCTTTGAAACCAACTATTCAGATCATTGGCAAAGTCACTTCTAAAAAATGAATATGACCTGTGCATTAATGAAAGATCCACACAATAGAATGAGCTACACTGCAAGCATATCTACCCCCATTCCATTTTCTTCATAAAAAGACAGTTTTCATGCTCTTGCGATCTTTTTCTTCACTCTTTAATAAAAAGTTTCCATATTGTACTTCTCAATACCTTAAAAACCTTACAAAAGGATACAAATATTTGGACAGCTCTTAACCAGGACACAAGGGCAAGGGATTTACATTTGATAGTAGCTGTTGACACAATAGGGATATCTCCAAGGTTCAGAACATACACTGTAGTATGCCAAATAAATGAACCAACAAATTATTTAAAAATTAAACTTAAATGTTCACAACCAATGCCCTGCTTTCAGCAATAAAGTTATATACAGAGCAGAATTCAAGACTTATACTTGGTGCCAAATGCTATGTAATCTTTAAAGGGATCCTGTCATCAGAAAACCTGTTTTTTTCAAAACGCATCAGTTAATAGTACTACTCCAGCAGAATTCTGCACTGAAATCCATTTCTCAAAAGAGCAAACAGATTTTTTTATATTCAATTTTGAAATCTGACATGGGGCTAGACATTTTGTCAATTTCCCAGCTGCCCCATGTCATGTGACTTGTGCCTGCACGTTAGGAGAGAAATACTTTCTGGCAGGCTGCTGTTTTTCCTTCTCAATGTAACTGAATGTGTCTCAGTGGGACATGGGTTTTTACTATTGAGTGTTGTTCTTAGATCTACCAGGCAGCAGTTATCTTGTGTTAGGGAGCTGCTATCTGGTTACGTTCCCATTGTTCTTTTGTTTGGCTGCTGGGGGGGAAAAGGGAGGGGGGTCATATCACTCCAATTTGCAGTACAGCAGTAAAGAGTGATTGAAGTTTATCAGAGCACAAGTCACATGACTTGGGGCAGCTGGGAAATTGACAAAATGTCTAGCCCCATGTCAGATTTCAAAATTGAATATAAAAAAAAATCTGTTTGCTCTTTTGAGAAATGGATTTCAGTGCAGAATTCTGCTGGAGCAGCACTATTAACTGATTCATTTCGAGAAATGTTTTTTTCCCATGACAGTATCCCTTTAACCACAGCCTTTCTTCTTGTTCAGAAACCTGATACGATTGTTTGATCACTGAACACAACACTGTACATCTGACCTTTTTCTGTCTATAATTCAAATCACTGTCAGATTAGAGAACAACGCACTGTTTTGTGTTGTGTGCCACACTTGGGCATCAATGGTTTATTAAAATAAAACTAATCATTTCTGTTTCACAAATCACACCTTCAAATACTGCAACTGAAATCAGAGAATTTTCAAGTAAATTGGCACCTCATTGTGCATAAGGATTGGACTTCAGTCTTATTAAAGAACATTCCCTTTCTCTGCATTTTGGCAGCAAATTGCTTTCTGTCTAATTTTTGTGCAGTTTAATGGCCAAAGGATTGTGGGAATTAAATAAACAGCATAACGTCTACTACATGTCTAATAACCCATAGCAACAAATCAGAAAGTAGCTGTGGGTAAACTTTAGACTTTATATTACCTCCAAAATTGTCTACAACAGACCATATAAGTCCATTCATACTAATGGCTGGTACCAACAAACCCTACTTACCCTGGGTTAAAATGTTCTTCCAAATTATACCAGGAGCCCAAGCATCTATTCTACATTCTTAAAAATCTGCAAATTTCCCTGGGAAAAGGGGGTAAAAAAAAGTCCAAATCTTATGCATCTCATGCTTGAGACCCAAACAGACAAGTGTCTACTGGTATCAAGTTGCATTGTCTAAATGAATGAATGAATGAATGAAGAGAAGAGAAAGATGAACTTTGCCATAAAGTTTTATCAGTATAAGTAATGGGTGACACACAGAACTATAATAAAGTAGAAGCAGTATGGGTGGGCAGTGCTAATTGATTTATATGGACAGATGTACAGAAGTTTTCAGGGCCTAACAATACACGGTAGCTTAGGAACCTAATGCCTTATTAAATTTGCATTATCATATGCATCAATAATTTCTTATTATTGCTGTTATCTGCACTGAGCCAACAATATTTTGATATAACCTTTAATAAGGATATTTTTATACACACATATGTGAATATATGAATATGGTAACACATAATGGGGCACATTTACTAAACTCGAGTGAAGGATTCTAAGTAAAAAAACTTTGAATTTCAAAGGTTTTTTTGGTATTTCGATCATCGAATACGCTACTTCGACCTTCGACTACGACTTCAAATCAACGATTCGAACTAAAAATCGTTTGATTATTCGACCATTCGATAGTCGAAGTAAAAAAAACTTCTCCTATCTACTTCGGCAGTTTAAACCAACCGAGATTCGAAGGATTTAATCGTTCGATCGAACGATTTTTCCTTTGATCGTTCGATCGAAGTATTTGCGGTAAATCCTTCGACTTCGATATATTCGAAGTCGAAGGATTTTGCTTCGATGGTCGAATATCGAGGGTTAATTAACCCTTGATGTTGGACCCTTAGTAAAAGTAAATGTGCCCCAAAATTTAATATTATAATATAAAGACGAGGGTTGGGGACATTCTAGAATATTTCTTATCAAAAGGAAACATTTCTCAGCAGTGATTGTAATATCGACTTACTAAGGTTATATTTTCTTTACCTAGTTGAGCATATGTTCACTTGAACTTGAATCCCAGCAGTGCAATTCTGCCCTCGTTTTCCTTTTAACAACAGATCTGTTGTTTAACCACTAATGTTTTACCATTCTATTTTCCACTAGATTAATTTAGCTTTAACTCTATTGTACGGAATAATCACTGTTCTAATAACATGTTTCAAAGTAAATAGCAAGTAAAAAGTAAGAAAACTGATGTTATGTAAAATGCTCATGTATGTTCCATGATTTATCTATAGCGATGCAGCACCCTCTAGCACAAAATCTTATCTTGCCTCATCTCTAAAGAAAAAGAAGACCACATTTAAGAGTTTTAAAAACACAGCCTTATATTCAGAACTTATTGTAATAGTCTCCAGTAAAATCACATATCCAACTGGAAGTATTGCATAGCAGACTGAGAACCTGGGGGTAGAGTCCATGGAAACCATGGGACTCAGGACAGCTGTGTGGACCAAACATGATAAACTAACTTGTATATTCTTATATACAATATATATATATATATATATATATATATATATATATATATATATATATATATATATATATATTTAAAGATATAGTTAATTAAAGGGTTTCTGTAATGGGAAATGTGTGTACAAAATGAATGCATCAGTAGAATACTGCTTTGAAATCCATTTTTCAAAAAAGCAAACAGATTTTCTATTTTTTTTATATATTTTTAATCTGACATGGGACTTGACACATTGTTAGTTTCTAAGGTGCCCTCAGCCATGTGACTTGTGCTCTGATAAACTTCAGTCACTCTTTACTTGCTGCTACACTGCCTGCACACCAATATTACAACTTAAAAAATATACATTGGTTTATAAATAACATTTTAAATTGAATTAATTACTTCCAATATACACAGTGTAATTTAGTAATAAAAACTATACCATATCAATCATGACAGAATACCTTGCTGGAAATGGCCAGAATATAAGATCACTGGAGTGAATGTGGGAATCAGAACAAAGAGATGTTAGAAAAAAGAGATTAGTAAATAAAGAGACATTAGGATTATAAACAGGGATATTGTAGACAGCAAAACTGATGGATGTGGTAAATATGAAAGCAGCAATGTTTTCAAAAAAAATGAGGTTGGTCTAGATCAGTGGTCTCCAACCAGTGGCTTGTGAGCAGCATGTTGCTCACCAACCCCTTGGATTTTGCTCCCAGTGGCCTCAAAGCAGGTGCTTATTTATGAATTTCTGGCTTGGAGGCAAGTTTTGGCTTCATAAAAAGCCTTGTAGGTTGACACATAGGGGATAACAAATGACCACAGCACTTATTTTCCACCACTCAGGAACATTTTTCATGCTTGCATTGCTCCCCATTTTGGAATATTTTCAGTATTCTTTCCATTAGAGACTCATACATTCCCCCAGACATCTGCAGGTTTTTTTTTAAACATCATCAATATAGACTTCTGAAGGACTAAGCTGTCCTACACCTCATTGTACAGATGCAGGATCATGCTCTTTAATAACTTTTATTTTTAACATTTATTTTTATTGATTTTGTGTACTTAAACAGAAAAAAAGAAAAAAATTGCAGTAATTACAGATAGGTATCTTACTTTCGGTTTAGTCTTATGCAGTTAATAATAAAACAGTATTCTTTAATACAGACATATAGATCCAAGTTATTGCTATCTGTTACACAGTATGAATTGTTAAAGGTTAAAGCCCTTATTAAACTATCATACATTTAAACAATAAACTGTTGTCACTCTTTAATGAAAATATAAATGGTACTGTAAACTTATAAATGGTAATGTAAACTTTTATTGACATAGACATTCACTATTCCTTAATCTTGCATTATCGAAAGATGTTCATCCGCCCAGACAGACCAAATCTTGTCAAATTTTTCCAGACAGCCTCTTTTGTAATATGTGATCTTATATAAAGGAAGATATTGGTTGACTAGATCTAGCCATTGATGGACTGTAGGTGCTAGACTTGATTTCCATCTCATTGCTATTAATCTTTTTGGCCTGTATGAACAAAAAGGTCAGTATATGCTTTTCAGCTGTAGAGGGTGCAATGTCTCCAATTTGGTTAAGGAGAAGGGCTATTGGGTCCACAGGTATGTAAAGGCTCTGCTAATTTTTTCCAGAATTTATGTATTACTGGACATTGCCAAACCATATGGAAGAAGTTAGCAGGAGTGAAGCCACGTTTTGGACATACGTCTGGGATGTCTGAGTTGATTAGGTGTAATCTATGCGGAGTGAGGTACGTTCGGTGTAAAAATCAGAACTGTATAATTTTGTCTCTAACACTAATTAGTGGGACATAGACCAGTTCAAGGGTTTCTAGCCAGTTTTCAGCATCAATTGTAGGGACATCTAGTATCCATTTATCCCTTAATTTCGGTAAGGGGTTGGTATCAATTTTAAGTAATGCCTTATAGAAGAGTGAGAGTTGCTTGTGTGAGCTATTCCGGTAAAGCATTTGCTCTATCGGATTAGGTGATATATCAACTACTGCCTCCCCAAATTGAGCCTGTACGGCATGTTTCAGTTGCAGATACCGGAAAAGCATACTATAAGGAAGGTTACATTTTCCCCGAAGATCAGTGAAAGGTTCTTTAATAACTTTTAAGTCCATGTAAGGATCCAACATTATTTCATATCAACAGTCATAACACACACTATTTTATATAAACTTGGCAGTGTAGCTGTAATTCTCATTGTCCCCATATATTTCAAAACCTTGCACCTGTATCAGTATTCTTGGCAACATCCCTTTGTAGGTCATAATAAAATCTTTCATCTGTCTCTCTCTTACTTTTCTTATTTGACCTTGTGATGACTACTGCTTTGCAATGGAAACAGTGCGAAAGATGAAATCTGTGCCATATTGCTCACTAGTGACATGCCATGAAGAACCACCTGGTGTTTCATAAGACGTGAAAACAAAAAACAGATTATATTTTTGTGGGTTGCTCACAAAAATATAATCTGTTTTTTAATAAGGATAACTACACATTAGGTAAATGCTTATTTTTAAATTTAAAACCACTGCAACTAATATTATGATGTATGTGAAATTATGGAGCAACATCATTTTAGATAATTCTTAGGTTATACTACTGTGATCATTGTGGTAACATAGCTGGTAACTACCAATGAGACACCGGAGAGTGATCACATGGGGGGTGCAGATTGGTCTTTTGTGTCTCTTAAACTTGAGGGTATTGGAACTTATATTTGGCTTTTATCTTTATTAGTATATAGTAATGTAAAAGGCATTGCATCAAATGTCTGAATTATCTATAGTGAAAATAAGTCCAGTTGTATTTCTAACACACTATATTTACAGGATTGTAATACTGCATTTTCTGTTTTTATGATTTGAATAAAGGATCAGGATGTTTTTAGTTTAGCTAAAATCCACAATGATGTGATGAAACAGTTCATCTCCCATTATTTTAAAGCAGGTAGTTAATCCATTGTACATTGCTTACATCACAATGTTGTGCCATTGAACACCATTTAAGGGTAATTTATTGAAATCCAAATTTTTCTGATACTTTAAATAAAAAAAGTCTGGGCAAACTAGAATCCATGATTTACCCTTATTTATCAATTGAAAACCATGAAAAAATCGGATAGAAAAAAAATGAAATTTTTTCGTGTTGTCTCATGAAAACCTCAACTTTTTCGGAATGTCGCGCAAAAAATAAGTGTTTTTTCAGATTTTACACCCGAAAAGCCCACATTTTTCATGAAATCAGTGGAAAAGCCTGAAATATTTGGATTATCGTATGAAACCCAGCACAAATTGCAAATAGGACCTCTGCTATTGACTTCTACAGGACCTTAACAGGTTGAAGATAGAGTATTTTTGGATTCAGACATTTTGCAGCTAATAAATTTTTTTTCATTAAAAAGTCGGATTTTATTGAAAAAACTTTAATTTTCTAATTTATAGAATTTTAGGACTTTAATAAATAACCCTCTTAGGCATTATATCATATGGGGTGGAAAGTTGTGCTTCTACTAGCACATCCTTCTTACCCATAAGTTATCTACTTGGAAATTGGTGGTGTAATGTATGTTCTGTTATAGATAGATGTTATAGAAATAGGATGTATAGCAGCTAACTTCAGAACAATCAGTGCAGAATTAAGGAGTATGTGTATATTTATGTATGTATATTTTTATTTGTATTGCACTCCTTGAGGGCAAAGCACTGTACAGCAAAACAATAAATTAGCAGTAACAAAAAACGGGTCACTGCATTAATAAGTAACAATAAGTGCATTGTTAGAAATACAATTCACATACAGTAAATGTAGAATTAATTACAATACAGATTAAGTGCTCAGTGTCAAGGAGACAAAAATATGGAGTATCCTACCCCTTGGGGCTTACAGTCTAAATGGGAGGGTAACTTACGGACACAATTTGGAGTGGTATTAAAGCGCTGTAGGTTACAGTGTGTAACACTGTCATAAGTGCCAGTTCCCAGTTCAGGTGTTATCCAGGTGTCCCCAAGGGTAGTTTTTGAGTTTAGTTCTAAAGACATTAAAGGAGGATTCTATCCGTAGAGATTCAGGAATGGCATTCCAAATATAAGGAACAGCAAGACAGAAGGGTGTAATGTGGGAAACAGCAGTAGTAATGGGGGTGCTCTGAGAGGAGCGGAGGTTTCGGCCAGGAACAAATAGAGAAACAAGAGATAAGATGTAGTTAGGTGCAGAGGAATGAAGGGCTTTGAAGGTTATGAGGAGGAGTTTATAAGTTATTCTTTGTTTTATGGGAAGCCATAATAAGGACTTCAGCAGCGGAGGGGCCTGTACCCTTTTGGATGAGAGGAGGATAATTCTGGCAGCAGTGTTTAATACAGACTATAGGGGCGAGAAATGGGAGTTAGGGAGGCCAGTTAGTAAAAGGTTACAGTAACCAAGTGGGGATAGGATGAGAGCATGCATGAGCATCTTGGCCGTAGTAGGTGAAAGAAAGGGACATATTTTTGAAATATTGTGTAAGAAAAAGTGACAGGATTTGACGGTGGTGTTAATATGATCAGAGAAGGAGAGACAGGAGTCACAGATTACTCCCAGACAGCTGAGTTGACAGGGTTAATGAGCATGCCGTACAGAAAGTAAATAGCAGAGTAGGACCAGGCTTAGGTGGAAAGATGATTAGTTCAGTTTGATTAGTTCAGTTTTTGTTAGGTTGAATTTGAGGTGGCACTGGTTCATCCAATTCGAGATAGCTAGGAGGCAGTTAGAGATTTAAGCCTCTGTTTCAGCTGTAAGGGCTAAACTTCATAGGAGATTTTGTTGGATGGTGTTGGATCGACGGAACACATCCTACAAACCAGATGTAGTGGCATGGGTCAATATATAATGGGACTGATTTATCTGTCTTCCTTGGCAAGATCAGATAAAATCGGAGCCACAAAATCTGATCAAATTATCCCTTGTAGTTTGGCCCTTAAGAGAGGCAAATTTGTTATAGTAGGGCAAAGACTCTGTTACAGCATATTCAATCATACATGCACCTTTATAAATATATAACACTGGGGGAAATCGGGAAGGCCTATTTATCATAAAGCATTTTTATTTTAAATCAAATAAACTTAACAATTTAACAAAGTCCAATGTTGTTTATTTATCAAAAAATGGAAAACTCAAAAACTCGATTTAATAAAACCATGAAATAAAATATTGAATTGATATTCTACTCATCATTTTCATTGGCTATCTCAAAAAAATTCAAAAACTGGAAAAAAATAGCTTCAGTGCTGCCTAGACTCCCATTGATTTTTTACATTAACTCACAAGCTTTTAGATGCTGCTTTACAGTCAAATATTAAACATTCGAGTTTTGGAAACTTCTAAATTGACCGTTTAGGCCCAAAAAAACATCGAACCATGGTAGAAATTTGTACAAATGTGAGATTAGAGCTCACCATAGAAAAATTCACCCTCTTTCTATTCATTCCTATCCGATTTTTAGAAGTGTCTTTAAAAAAGGTGAACTTTAACTTATTGATTAAAAATTCACAGGAATGAATAAAAAGTGGGTGCATTTTTCTCTAATCTCACATTTTGATAAATCTGCCCCAAAGTTTCTAGACAAGAACTATTTGTCAAGAGCATAGGTTTTTATGAATGACCTGCCAAGTATCACCATGACATGACAATCACATGCACTGACTGCAGTTGTGTAAAGTCACCGTCAATAGAGTAGTGGAAACATATTCTCTAAAAGTATCAATTGTGTTCACCATATGGCAGTCAGATGTACTAGTCTGGGTTTGGCAGATGCCATGATAAATATACCTGCCCTAAAGGCCTAATCCCTACAGATCAATGATATATGTGATCTGGAGCTGTTTTTCACAGTTTCCATAGAGCCCCTAGTTCTAGTGAAAGCAAACATTAAAGCTACAGTGTACAATGAGATTGCTAGCAATTCTGTGCTAGCTACTTTGTGGCAACAGAAAGGGTAAACCTTTATCCTGAATCGACTTTTCTGCCAGATCCCTCACCTCAATCCTACTGAACACCTGTGGGATGAATGGGAAGCAAATCCCATGAGTTGTTCCCAATGTACAAGTGTATGTTTGTTTCATCCCTCTATTTTGTAAATGCATGGGGTGGGCCGGTGGGGGTCATCCTAGAGAAATTCAGGAGAACTCTGTAAAACCAGTTTCTTCAGCACTATGAGAGAAACATTTTAATAAGTAAACATTAACCATAAAATTCTAAATCTGCATTAACATTAAGAGATATGGATCAAACAACTGTACCTACAGTACATTTTTAATTTACTAATAATATTTACTAATTGGTTAAAAGTAATATAGTAATATTCTCCCACTTGGAGCCCTTAAACTGAAAATGACTGCACAGGATCCAAGCAGTTTTCCCCACAAAATGTCTTGCAAGGTAGTCAGCACTGTAGGTCACACACACATCTGTTTTGCATTAGGATTGTTTTTTGTTATTCCAACAAGAATGTTGTGTGTGTGATAAGGCTCATTACACTATGAGGCAGTGGAAGGTTACATCTCCACCCCAAACATGCACTTCATGCTGCGGAACAAAACAAAGCATGTGAAATCAAAGCATTCGTTATAGTTAGCTTAGGAGTTTTGTCTTTCATAAAAGCACATATTTAATTCTTAAATGATTCTTTTCCTTTTTCAAATGTTTTTATTGAGTTTTTCCATAAAACATGTACAACTTTTAACAGATATCTTAAAGCAGATTGAACAAAGCAGAAGAAGAAGAAGCAATCATAGAGCTACAACTGTTTACTATTCAAATCATTAATAGCATTATAAGGATACAATAAAGATAACTAAAGTAAATAAAACTATTATTTTTCTAACTGCTTCCAAAGCACAAAGCACACTGGACCCAATACTTAAATGACAAAAATTGTTTTATATTTCTCTAAAATTCAACAAATGTGAGATTTATTAAATGTAAAAAACAGGAAAAAAACTCTAATACAAAACTTCTCTAAGTAAAAGTAGTAGAAGTCCCATAGATGTCAGTGGGAGCTACACTGATCCTATTGGAATTTTTTGTTTAACCATTCAGACTTTTAGAGGTTTTTGGTATTTTTATCGCTAGTGATTGTCAGAAAAACTAAAAATTTTAGAGGTTTAGTATTTTTTAGTGCACGTTCACATTTTTTTGGTTTATACTTTTTATATTCAGATATTTTAATAACTTTCATGGCATTTGCGGTTTTATAGAAATAAGTAGATAGGAGGACCATTTACTAAAGGTTGAATTTTAGTGGTATTAGAGCTTTTTGAAACCACGATTAAACTCTATTTCTCTAAATTCACAAATGCCATGAAAGTTATTAAAAGATCCAAATTAAAAATATTTAAAAACCCCAAATTTAGTGTGAACGAACAAAAAATTCATACAACAATAAATGTTTTGATGTCCAAAATCCTCTAAAACCAGGAAAAAAAAAAACGCTGATCTTTGTAAGAAAAGAAAAGGAACTTCCATTGACTTCTTTTACTTGCTGTACTTTTGTATTCGTAGATTTAATGCTTTTTTTCAATTGATAAATTACAAAAAAATTGTGGATTAAGTAACTATACAAAAAATGTGTCAGTTTGCACTGAAAAGTAAAATTTTGAGAAACGGATGCTTTACGAATTTTCATAAACTGGCCCCTTATTGTTTACAATCAATGTAAACAGAAATTGTAACAAAAATAAAGCACAGGATGTCCCTCAATAAACATTCTTTTGTCACATCAAAGGGGTTATTCATCTTTCTGTTTAAATTTCTCTCTGTTAAATTTTACTATGATGTAGAGAGCTATACGACAAATAGTTGTGGTTTTTGAGTTATTTAGCTTTTTATTCAGCAACTCTCTAGTTTGCAGTTTCATCAGACTGATTTCTAGGGTCAAAATTACCCTATAAAACCAAAAAATCAAAATTACCCTAGCAACCATGCAGTATGTTTTGAATAAGAGACTGGGATATACTAGGAAGATGAGTAGTAAAAAGTAGCAATAGCAATACATTCGAAGCTTTAGGGTAAGACTACACTGACGTTTTCGGCGTGATCCAACGTCTGACTGTCAGATGCAGACGCAGCGTGCAGCGTGTGCATCTGACAGTTGTGTCGCGTTGGCTCAACGCTGCAACTTCATCCAACTTTTCTATCTCTTATCTTATTTATGTCGCATGCAATTTGTCGCTGGCGTTTTGTCACAGCGTGTCGGATCGCGCCAAAAACGTCCGTGTAGTCCTACCCTGAAAGATCTAAAAGAAAAAGGTAAATAATTTAAGAAAACTATTAAAAATAAATAATGAAGACCAATTGAAAAGTTGCCCCCTTCAACTAAGTTATACAAACTTTTTTCATAAACTGCTATAATTGTCTTGAAATATTTAATTCTGCTAATTAGCAAGCAGTTGTACACATTGTTGGCATCCTTTCTTCATGACTTTTTAAGTGTTTAGGCTTACACTATTTAGAGGAGTGTCTAAATGGAATATGATAAATCCAAGCAAGCAGGTGGAGAGTAGGGTGAAGACAGGCACAAGGTCAGTACAGGCAGCAAAGGTTCAGGATCCGAGAATCAAGGCCAAAGTCAAACACAGAAACAGTCTATTTTCAAGACTTATGTGAGAGACTAGAAGTGATAATCACTTCACAGTGAAAGCAAGAATTCGACTTTAAAATTGGATTTAAAATAACACTTCATTTTACATAAAGGAATACTGTAAAAAATATATTTTTACCTTGAAATAATGAGAATTGTTGACCAAATGAGAGCAGCGTTCACTTTAGTTTAGAAAAAACAAAAACTGCTTTTGTGTTTGGGGTTATACTGTATTTACTCATTTCACAAAGAAGTCAGCCAAGTAATATTATGTGATCAGACATGTTTATAACTTGTCTACCAGTCTCAAGGGTCACATGGCAAGATGAAAGGTCTTCGAAAAGCTGGAGGTTTCTCCTGTTTATATTTTCACCATTGTAGCATGTACTGATGGCATGACACTAGAAATACAAGTTTAGCTGATGCAGTTAAAATATCATCATACATTTTACTTTACAGATGATATTCCAAAACTTTATATTTAAGCATGTTTAAAAAAACAAATATGAAAAATCTCAAGTTATTGTAGAATAGCTGAATAAAGTCCAGTTGTAAGATGTTGAGATAGGAGCGGTTGGTGCATTCAGCCCTCTAGCATGGAATACTTACTGGAACAATGTGATCGCAATCACAGAAATGCAGAGTGCTTGCAGCTGTAACAAAGGTATTTTAAGTTTAGATGTACTATTGAGTACAAATGCAGTAGAATGCCTTCAAGCAATATACACTGCTATAGGTAGAGCAGATGTTGAGTTAACTAATAATGAAAACAAGAATCAGAATTCAACTTTAAAACTTACTTTAGAATATAGGACCTCTAGGGACTTACGCACATCATGTGAGACTTTTACATTTCACCTTATCTCATGCAATATCAACTTGTGTCCTATATGCCGGAGTAGAGGAGGACAGTCTGATATGTCCTAGAGTTGAAATCAATATACAACTATTCAGGTGCATAACCAGCATATATCAGATCACATGTTGCAGTAGGCGGTAGTAGGACTGTCATCTATTTACACACGTGTCCACTTTAGAATGAAGCAGAATGGAGCTGCCCTGATGCATGGGGGCAAATTCACTAAGCACCGAACGCTAGCGTTACTTTGCTAGCGTTTGGCATTTTCGTTACTGCGCAAATTCACTAACGAACGCTGGCGTTGTTTCGCTAATGTTACTTCGCACCCTTACGCCTGGCGAAGTTTCGATAGCGACGTAACTACGCAAATTCACTAACGCGCGCAGTGTACTGAACGCTACCTTTTACGCTAGACTTCCTTTGCCACCTCAGACCAGGCGAAGCGCCATAGAGTAGATAGGGATTGCTTCAAAAAAAGTTACAATTTTTTCTAAGTCCCAAAAAACGCTGGCGTGTTTTCTACATTATGGGTGATAGGCTGAAAAAGATCGAAAAAATTTTTGGGGCTCCCCTCCTTCCCCCCTACATTTCCTGACTCATGACAACTTACCTAGACAGTGGGCACATGTGTAGGGCAAAATAAAATTTTTATTTGATGTTTTGAAGCTTTTCTAGCCATTTGTAGTGCTGATACGTATTCCTCCATTGAAATTTGAATTTGGCGCCGTATGCAAATTCGCCTTCGCTAGCGTAACTTTGCTTTACTTAGCGAAGCAACGCTAGCGCAACTTCGCAACCTTACGCTACCCCTGAGCGCAACTTCGGATTTTAGTGAATTTGCAAAGCGCTGGCGAAACTATGCCTGGCGAAGTGTGGCGTAGTGCGGCGAAGTGCGGCGAAGTTACGCCTGGCGCAACTACGAATCTTAGTGAATTTGCCCCATGGAGTTTCAGTTAGTAATGTAGGTTAAAACATAAGGTTCCTCTCAAGTTTTTAAAATGTGTGTCTCCATTCCCTGAATAGGTACACACTTTTATAGGGGTGGATCATCTTTAAGGTAACTGTTATCATGTTATAGAATGGCCAATTCTAAGCAACCAATTGGTTTTCTCTATTTTTTATAGTTTTATAGTTATTTGCCTTTTTATTCTGACTCTTTGCAGCTTTCAATGGGCGTCGCTGACTCCCTTCTAAAAAACAAATGCTCTGTAAAGCTACAAATGTATTGTTATTGTTACTTTTTATTACTGGTCCTTCTATTCAGGCCTTCTCCAATTCATATTCCAGTCTCTTATTCAAATCAATGCATGGTTGCTAGGGGAATTTGGACCCTAGTTTCCAGATTGGTTAAAGTGCAAATTGAAGAGCTGCTGAATAAAAAGCTAAATAACTCAAAAACCTTCAATAATAAAAAATGAAAACAAACTGCAAATTGTCTCAGAACATCACTCTCTACATCATACTAAAAGTTATCTCAAAGGTGAACAACCCCTTTAGTATCTCTAAAAAGATGTAAATCAAACTTTCCTGCTAATCCTAGGTAGAGCTAACATATATTACACCTATTCTCTCTTTCTAAGCAGGGAAATACCAAAGCAGTTGATGGCAGGGATTTTAAGATGATCCAACAATTATTATATGTTTATCATAGGATTGAAAATTTAGGGCATGCAAGAAGTACTACAAAGTTCTTGTAGTGCTTATTGACTAGGGAGGTTCTACCCAAGGATAGCTATCTATGCAAATTTTTTTTATAATATGAGGAGTTTAGTTAGTAAAGACTATATAAATGTAGCTTGAGACTCCACTAAATGGGCATAGTTGTTTTTTTTCAGTAGGTATAGTGCTCAGATATAGCTAAATAACAGGTATGGCATCTATTATAAGGAAACTTGAATTTTTTCATAATTTGGATCACCATCCCTTAAGTCTGCTAAACAGACATTAAGACATTAAATAAACACAATAGGATGGTTTTGCCATCAATATGGACCTAAACAGCTAAGTTAGGATCAAGTACAAGGACATTTGGAAAGGACACGGTAGGACATGGCCTCGCTATAATTCAGAGCTTTCTGGATAAGGGGGTCTCCAGATAAGGGATCAAATAGATATTGACATTGAATATTGACAATTTTACAACCCCCCTCCATGTACTGATTTTGAATTGAAGCCCTTACAAAATGGTGACTTTTTAAAGATAGCCCTTGAAACAGTAGCCCACAAGGGCAAAGAAGTCTCAGCAATACATTCCCTTGGCTAGGAAAATTCAGTTGTTCCAAAGAAATCAAATTATGCTTCATTATTTAAATAAACCTGTTTATTTCAAACTGCAATCCCTAAAGTCAGACAGTAAATGTAATACAACCATATGTCACTAGAACTAAGCAGATTTTATTTGGTCCCTAATAAAAACAAATTAAATACTTGTATCAAAACAAAACAGTAAACAACATATATGTTTTACTGAGCTAAACAAGTTATTCATCAAAAATGATTTTGTTTTGCTTGGGTAAAAGTGACCTTTGTAAAAGCTAAATGCTGAAACAGGGGTCAAAAGAAGTTAATGTTTGAGAAGAAAGTCCATAACTTACTATTGCCTCTTTATTAAAGGGATACTGTCATGGAAAAAATTTTTTTTTCCAAAATGAATCAGTTAATAGTGCTGCTCCAGCAGAATTCTGCACTCAAATCCATTTCTCAAAAGAGCGAACAGATTTTTTTATATTCAATTTTAAATCTGACATGGGGCTAGACATATTGTCAATTTCCCAGCTGCCCCAAGTCATGTGATTTGTGCTTTGATAAACTTCAATCACTCTTTACTGCTGTACTGCAAGTTGGAGTGATATCACCCCCCCTCCCTTCTCCCTCCCCCCAGCAGCCAAACAAAAGAACAATGGGAAGGTAACCAGATAACAGCTCCCTAACACAAGATAACAGCTGCCTGGTAGATCTAAGAACAACACTCAATGGTAAAAACCCATGTCCCACTGAGACACATTCAGTTACATTGAGAAGGAAAAACAGCAGCCTGCCAGAAAGCATTTCTCTCCTAAAGTGCAGGCACAAGTCACATGACATGGGGCAGCTGGGAAATTGACAAAATGTCTAGCCCCATGTCAAATTTCAAAACTGAATATAAAAAAATCTGTTTGCTCTTTTGAGAAATGGATTTCAGTGCAGAATTCTGCTGGAGTAGCACTATTAACTGATGCGTTTTGAAAAAACATGTTTTCCGATGACAGGATCCCTTTAAGCTGCTTTCTCAGTCCCAATGATAGTAGACCTTGTACTTGAATTCTTTCGAACTGGTACTTAAAGCCAAAATTAAGAAAAACAAGTTAACTGTATGAGCTACATCATGCATCAGTAACACTTACATAAGGTTTAAATTTGGCCAAATACTGAATCTTCTACAAAATATTTGGCTGAATACTGTACCAAATCCAAGACCTAACTTGCACATTAACAAAAAAGCATCATCTGTGAAACAATTTGTTGTATTCAGTTGTACTGAGCTTTAAAGTTCTGGTGATATAATATAAGAAAACATGGGGGAGATCTTAATCTTGCTCACATATTTCTTCCATAAGTTGATTTTTCCCCCCATAGTTTATGCAACCCGGCCGGCTATGTCGCCTCCCCCCTAGTGCATTCACATGAACATGCATGCGTGGAAAAGTGCATTTGCGTTCTGATGATCACATCGACGATGCAAGAGCTGATGAGTTGGCGACACAAGGACCTGAGCTAGGGGATGTTCATCATAAAAAAGAGGAAGGAAGAGGAAAAGTAGTTAAGAATGTAAGCTCTTTCAGCAGGATCCTCCACCTATTGTCTCCTAATAATATGCAATTGTACTGTGTAAATGTTTGTCTGTATATGTGAACTGCTATGTCTTGTATTTGTATGCCTTACACTTTAAAGCACTGATATGGCATTAGAAGGCATCTGGAGTTAGAAAATAGTGATGGGCGCATTTGCGCCGTTTCGCTTCGCCGAAAAATTCGGGAATTTCGCGCGAAATTCGCAAAACGGCGCCGGCGTCTCGTTTTTGACGCCGGCACCCGTTTTTGACGCCGGCGTCCGTTTTTCGAAAAAAAAAATTTTGACGCCGGCGAATTTTTTCCGCGAATTTTCGCGGGAGTTTCGCGAATTTATTCGCTGGCGGCGAATCGCGCAAATTCGCCGCGAATTCGCGCCTGGCGAATAAATTCGCCCATCACTATTAGAAAATAATTTCATAGTAGCACACAATGGTAGCAATGAAAATAGTAATTTTTGGTTACTGGAAAGGTAAAATGGGAATCAAGGTCATCCAAAGAGAACACTAGGATTGAGCAAATAGATTAAAGATGATGCCAATAGACTTCAATGGGAGAAAAATAATTGTCTGCGCGTCAAAAAATAAATTGTCGCCCATAGACTTTAAAGGAGAAACAAACCCTTAATAAAAAAAACCCTAACCCCTACCCTACATAGACCCCCCCTTCCCTCCTCCCCCCAGCCTAGCTGCTACCCCAGTGGAGTTCACGGCAGCCATCTTCTTTCTTCTGTAATCTTTGGAATGAGACCGGCAAAACAACGCATGCACAGTTGGAGCAATTTTCTGTCTTGCGACATCTGCGCATGCTGCAAAACTCACAAGAATTGCCAAAGCTCCAGTCTCGTTCCAAGATTACTGAAGCAGCTGAAGATGTGCCCATGAACTCCGCTGGACAGAATCTGCACAGAGGGGTAAGTAAAGAGATAGGAGCATTTGCCCGGGGGGAGGGGCAGCTAGGCTGGGGGGGGTCTATGTAGTGAAGGGGGTTATGGTTTTTTTATTAAGGGTTTGTTTCTGTTTTAATGCATTTCTGTGAATTTTCGCTGGGGTCAAAGTTTTGGCAAAACGGGTTAAATTCACCCATCCCTAAACACTAGGCTATTGTAGCTCCTGCTTATTGCTTGCTTAGAGATGGAGCTGAAGACTCACTTACTTATCTTCAGATGTTTTAAAGCAAATAAGACTATGGGGCATTCTAATTATGTATTTTTCCTGTCATATATACTTTGCTATGTCATAGGGTACAAATTACCTTAGCAACCCTGCACTGACACCCTAAACTTGTATAAGAGATTGGGATATTAATAGAAGAGGCCTGAATAGAAAGATGAGTAATAATAAGTAGCAATAACTATAAATTTGTAGCCTTAGAGAGCATATGGTTTTGTCTTAAAAAAAATTTGACCTAACTCCCATCCATTTAACTCATTTATAGATAATTCTTCTTGAAGTCAGTGTGAAAAAACATGGCTACAAATTTGTGCATCAATTTGAACCCTCCGATCGATGCTCTGAAAACTCGATTTTATTGAATTGTCGCCGTGACAACTCTAATGTATCGGACAAAACCAGAGCAGATCACAATGTCAAGAAGCATCTTCAGGGACATTTGCCATTGACTTTTCGGTTTTGGATTTGTAGTTGCTTTGGGGTATAATAAATCTCTTAAAATTTGAGGGATTTTTTTCTCTAAAAATTCGAGTTTTCCCCTTTAAAAACTCGACCAGAAAAAATTGAGATTTAATGAATAAGCCCTTAAAATGTATTTTGTCAGTTTTGTTACAATGCAACAGAAATACATTTTCAGTGAAATAAATAGTATAATTACAGTGGCAATTATCGCTGTATTTAACTGATATGCATAACCATGTCTAAACAACTACTAATTCACAAGCTTTATAATAAAGTCTTAAAAACTGCAGATTTGATTTCTGCAATTTGTAACTGCAAATGAATAATACATACCACCCATGTAAATGCACAGCTCTGTAGGTAAAGTAGAACCTTTAAGCTACAAATTCTCTTCTGCAGACACTTGGTTAGAATGCATAACTAATTGCCATAGATTACATTTGCAATTCTCTCACTTGGAATGTCTTTTGGAAGCTTGGATTTGTTATCTGCCTGAATCAGTAACATCTGTAACTGCAGGGCAGTCTGAGTGGGAATAGTTAGAGGGTTAGACACATTTCCTGCATTTATGGCTCTTTCTTTTAAAGTTGTTTATAGGAAATTACACCTAATGTGTTCGACTCCTTAAGCTGACTCACGTTTGTATATGTAGCTAATATAAAGGACTCTACCGGTGTTTTGACAACAGTTATCTTCCAAGCACGTGAACAAGTTTGCAGGGAGGAACAGCAAATCTTGTTTCAGGTATGTGTGTTCTATTTTTTAGTGATTATGCTTCGAAAGAGTATGTATATCTGTATAAAGGGTTTGTTATCATGAACATTGCTGAAACTGAATCTGTGTCCTGCTGCAAGGGGAGTAGAATGCAAACCTTTAGGTTCATTCCCACTAGTGTGAGGGACACACGTATTAAGAGATTTTTTAGCATGCTGTAACTCTTTCACAAAGCAACTAACCCTAAAGAATTCCCCATACAGCTGATCTATATGCATTCGCTGCACAGTTGCTAAACTTTCTTTATAAATGTATATTTTGTAAAATCTTTACATTTGAATAATCCCCAAGACCTTGCTTAATTCTTGTGATTTTCTTGGATGGAAAAACAAGGAAATTTTAGATCCTAAGCTTAATGAATAAACTGTACATTAAAATTATATTTATAGATTTTCCACTAGTGACCATGGTGCACCTTCTATACACAGATCTTTTTGCCTGGCGTGCCTTTCATTTGTATTTTGTAAAAAGACAAAGCACGATAAGTCTATGTTCAAAACATACACAGAAGTGAGAGGGATTGGAATGCTGTCTGAGTTTGTTAGATAGGATTACAATTTCAACAAGTAACAACACTTTCTTAAGCATTTTGGCATCTAACAAAAACCATCAACATCTATTGTAATGAGGCCTGGGAGTTTAAAGGTTAGTGAGTTACAGAAAATAACTCCCTTGATATATCTGCCCCTTGTTTAGAAGATGCCATTGCTACACCTAATATAAATAGCTCTTTCTAATATCCAATATTTGTACAAATGGTAAACTTTAGCATTTAGCCATTTATTGATTTGCTATTCAGAAAGAAAATTATAAGCTTAACTGCTGCTTAACTATTTAAACTGTTCAAGTACATGAGCACAAATGTTGTGGGTTTGCTTTGTAACAGGTTATTGTATTAAATCTGGTAGCGACACAAGCTGAAAACATTTATGAATTTGAATTCTAGAATTATTTATTACAGTAAGATATCCGGGGGAATGTAATTAAAGTCGCAAAGCGCGAAACAATTTGCGCTAAGACTAAAAAGCCACATCTCGCAATGTACGGTAATATTGCATTGCTAATTGTAATTGCGCACTCTTAAGAAGAGCTTGAAGGTGTCATCATCTTTTGGAGCAAACATAGAGACTTTTTCAGTAAGAAGTTTTATTACATTCACTGTGCATTGTCGCAAACTATAAAATTTGCAATAGAAATGCATGATAGATATGGTGCACATGATGTGGCGTTATTGAATGTATGTTATACTAAATATGGTTTTATTTCTAAATTCAACTTTTTGGTATAAAAAATGAACTGGAAATTATAAATAAAAAAAAACAAGAACAATTAAAATAGAAAAATATGTAACCTCTGGGATATTGCTTCTCTTACAAAGACAACAATACAGTTTATAGTTCCAGCATCTAGGAATGTTTGAACAAACTATTGGCACAAAAGAAGAAAGAGTGAAAATCTGAACTTTTTATTTTTGTTATTGTTGTTGCTAAGGGAATTGCTAGCTTAGCAGTAATAATGATGGGAATAACCCAATCTGCTAGTACAGACTCTGACAAGAAAAACTGTATGTTCCTTTATTACCAGCCCATCTTATATCTGATTTCCGTACACCTGCATGCTCCAGGCATTCAGGTGCTGAAGAATTCGAGGCATGCAGCATTCACGCAGAGCTTATCTCTGGCATCCTGAGCCTATTAACATATAACATTTACAAGTCCTTATAAGAAAAAAAATATGATTCTCTCTCAAATCAATGAAATGCAGTGTTAAGCTATATTCAAAGATCAATGTGCAGATGGAGTTCTGTGACGGCTGCCAACTGCACACTGCGTACATTTACAATTTTCTGACATTTTGCAGCTGTGATTTGCCTAGCTATAATCAGGGAAAAAACACTCCAATAAAAAGTCTGTTCTATTTATATATCTCCAAAAAAATTGGATTTAGCATATTAGAATTTATATTAGAGTCTGACTGAAACCTTCAATCAACAGCCTATCTGTGACTATCGCATAGAGAACTAAAGAACTGCAGAAATGTAAATGGGTGGAGTCTTACCGTAACATATATATTTTCCATTGCCTTAATAAGAGAGGGATGGGAAGCTCACCAAGTAAAAATGACAGTGAAGCTGTTAAAGCTAAACTGATACAGAACATCCTAGGAATCAATGCTGCCAATGAATGGGCCTTTTCTTTAAAGGAGTTGTTCACCCTTAAGTTAACCTTTAGTATGATGTAGAGACAATTTGCATTAGGTTTTCATTTTTTGTGGTTTTAAGTTATTTAGCTTTCTATTCAGCAGCCCTCCAGTTTGCAATTTCAGCAAATTACCCTTGCAACCATGCATCGCTTTGAATAAAATACTGGAATAGAATTAGGACAGGCCTGAATAGAAATAGAAATAATAAAAAGTAGCAATAATAATAAATGTGTAGCCTTACAGAGCATTTGTTTTTGGATGGGTTCAGTGACCCCAATTTGAAAGCTGAAAAGTTTCAGAGGAAGAAGACAAATAATTGGAAAACAACATGTAAAAGTTTCTATACCATAGTAAAAAAAGGTGAACCATCCCTTTAACTCATTGACTTATGAGACTTTTAAAAATAATTAAGTATAACTGACTGTAGGTTTTGCTGCACAGATCATAAAGTAATAAATATCATCTACTACAGAGCATACTTGTACCACAACACTAATGCCAAATGCTTCCTAAAATGAACCATGCATTACCCACAAAAAAATCAAACTGATCAACGATGTTACTAACGTTTTCAAAGGGCGAGTAACACATGGAGATTAAAATGCCCTAAAGGTACTGTACATGTATAATTAAATGGCTGCAATGTGTTGCATTTTAAAGACCAGTAACAAACTTATTTAAAAGCATCATTTTTAACATGCACATGATAAAAATGTATATAAGATCAAACTACTTATTTTCATTTTTTTGTGTTACTGCTCTTTAAAATGCTTAAAGGAATTATTCAGTATAAAAATAAAAACTGGGTAAATGGATAGGCTGTGCAAAATAAAAAAAATGTTTCTAATATAGTTAGTTAGCCAAAAATGTAATGTATGTCTGGATGTCTAACATAATAACCAGAACACTACTTCCTACTTTTCAGTTGTTTGTTTCCACTCTTTGTGTTCTATTCTGATATCTTAGACATCCAGTCACTCCAGCCTTTATACATTACATTTTGCCTATTTATTTACCTAGTTTTTTATTTTTACACTGAAATGTTCCTTTAAAGAGGGACATTTAGCAGTAGATTAAAAAACACCTTTGCTAAACAGTCAAAAATGTTAATGTTTGTGTTATTTTTTAATAAAATGCGACTTTCTATTCTATCTAGCTTTAACACTCAGAATAAAATATTATCTAGTTGTTTTGGCTTCACAAACTTTATGATGATTGGATACAACAAAACCTTTGCAATAGTGCAACATCTACAATGCTGCTACATTTTCTTTTCCAATCACCTATGCACAAAGCAAAAGAGAGCAAGAGAGACGGTATATTCTCTCTGGATTACATGTGTATGCATATTCAAATAAATTAGGATTTATTTATAACTCCTAGATGCAAAGGTGCTGTTCAACCCAACTGAATATCCCTTAATAAATTGCTGCTTGTGGGATTTTATATATGTCTATTAAATGAATGAATTAACAACTCTATTCCCTATCTGAGAGCAGGCTTTCGGTGTTTTTTAAATCACTTTAAAACATGAAACTAGAAAACATTACATTACATTACTATAAAAAAAATACAATAGGTTGAATCACAGATACACTGGAATACCTATCTCCCTATAGCTATAAAGTCTCTATCTTGTCGGAGAACGTTATTGGCAGCACCCGATGCTGCTCCCAGACTATTTTTCCCCAAGAAATAGCTTGACTTTGACAATGAGATTTTTATAGTCTGCATAATGGCTTGTTTTAAGTTAATGTCTTGATCAGCCTGAAAGTATGAGGCAAGGAGAAATTACAAATAATAGGCTATTTAATTTAGCCTAATCATTTCAGACAGCATGGCACTTAGGCTCCAGAACAAGCTGGTGAGTCCAAGTCAGGTATTTCAGTGGAGCAGAAAGAGGCCTTTCACTTATTAAGCAATGTTTAGCTGACAAGCAATTAACTCCACTACATAGCAAGAGAATTATGCACAAATTAAGAAAAATATACATCACAGGTGGATATTTATTTAATTCCTACCCTTGACCTATTGCTATATACACTGCATGTTCGACCTATATAACATGCAAACTAAACATATCATGCTACAGTACACATATTTTGTGTTTATAATATATTAATATGCATTATGCATATTTCTTAATAAAACTGCATCTTACGTGATGAAAATATGAGAAAAAAGACGTATTGCAATCACTATTTTCCTCCTTATTTAAAAAGGCTCTGTAGCCATTTACATGAGATCATTTTAATCAAACAGGATCTTTAGATAACTGCACCTCATATAACAAATTTGGTAACTTAACTTAACCAGTTTATAATACAGGTATGGGACCTGTTATCCAGAGTGCTTGGGATCTGGGGTTTTCCGGATAAGGGATCTTTCCGTAATTTGGATCCCCATGCTGTAAGTCCACTAAAAAATCAGCTAAACCCAATAGGCATGTTTTGCCAAAAGTAAGAATTAATTATATCTAAGTTAGGATCAAGTGCATGGTACTGTTTTATTATAACAGATACAAAGGAAATTATTTTGAAAAATTTGAATTATTTAATTAAAATGAAGTCCATTGGAGATGGCTTTCCTGTAATTCAGAGCTTTCTGGATAACAGGTTTCCAGATAATGGATCCTATATCTGTACCCCTTTAAGCATGGCAAATAAAATGTGCATTGTAGAGGGCAGACACTAATTACGTTATGCCCATGGCCACAGATCAATTTTATAAAATGGTTTTATTTGAATGGGAAATATGGATATCAGTGATTGCATGTGTAAAAGTACAAAGCCTTTGCAACCGGATTTGTCCTGCTAATAAAGTATGTGCAACTGAACCTAATCACTATGTTATTTTTTATAAAAAACATTCACTTGTTCATGTATCCTGTATGTAACTTTTAACTGCACCACCATGTTCATAATATCAGAACAGGGAATATTGATCTAATATTTTTTAATTAACCATAACAAAAATCAGAGAAAAAAAATCATCAGCATAAAGTACAGTGTAATGTTGTATTATGACCAAGCAAATGAAAAAAAAAAACAAGTAACTATTTATTTAAATAGGTCACTAGAGGAAAAAGCATTGCCATATTTTGCAGCTCTCTGGTCAATAGATCTCATGCAGGTACAGTTTAGTTGTTGCAAAGCAATTACATTATTAGTAAGAGTGTTTATAAACAGTCTCACTTTTGTGGTTACAATTTGCTAAAATTAAGTCAAACCATGAAGAACACGAGGAAGTCTAAGTGATTTCTCAATATACTCTTTACTTTAAAAGAAATACTTTTTATATTGTTGAGGACAGTACTCGTCCAAGGAAATGGGTTAAAGTAAATTATTCATTCTTTCTGTGTTCAATAAACAGGCTTGGGGGTTCGGGAGATCAATTACTAACACTACACCAAACTTCAGAAAAAGAATAACACGAAAAACAAAATCAGGGATCCAGGGTACAAACTTGTGATAAATAAATAATTTGTTCATATTTCCATTGAAATTTCAAGCAAGGGATGTGGATTGCCAGTGAGTGCCAACGAGCAATGTACATCTTTTCCGTTCCAGCTGATAATGTAACTTTGTGTCTGAATTATTTCCAGAATTGCTTGCAACCAGGGTGCACAGGGAGATTTGGAGCCAACTTTTTTTACGTCATAAAGTTAACCCAGTGTTAACCGGCCATCAGCAATGTGTAACACAATGTAAATCTTGCAGTCTTCCGGCCATTCTAAATTACAAGTATTATTTTGCTGAGAATGCAATAGTTTAGGCACTTTCATGGACTTATTGGTGTTAACCCACTGAAAGCCCATGAGTTATAATTGCATTGTGTATCGTAAAACTATATTAATATATTGTACTTATAATTTTTTTAAAATGGATTATTATTAAAATAGTCCCTGAAGTTGTTTCTTGACATTGTGATCTGCACTGGATCATCCGAAAAATTCGGGGGTTTTTGTCCAATAACCTGAAGAAGTCGAGTTTTCACAGCGAAAACTTTCATTAAAAAATGAGTTTCAATAAATAAGTCCCTAAGTATTAAAATAAGTGGCTTTAGGGGATAAAACTCAATTAAATCAAATTTTTTATGAAAATAAATCTAACCAAACTCCGTTCCACAATTTTAACTCATTTATCAATAATTGTACAAAATGTCACGACAAAATTGAGCGTCATACGGTTGATGCTCTGAAAGCTCGATTTTATCAAGTTCACTGTGAAAACTCAACTTTTTTCGATTATCAGACGAAAACACAGAATTATTCAGATTATCCAGCACAGATCACTATGTCAAGAAACTACTTCAGGGACATCTACCATTGATTTCTACATGACTTCGACAGGTTATAGATGGAGTATTTTTGGATTTTTAGCAGCTTTGGGGTATGATAAATGTTTCCGAATTCTATTTTTCTCATGAAAATTCGAATTTTCCCCATAAAAACCTCGACCAGAAAAAAACTGAGGTTTTAAAAATGGACCCCTTATATTCATGGATTGAGAAAAACATACATGTCTATACATTTTGCATGGAAATTTGCTCATACAGTATGACTTTTTATTCATTGCAGGTAGAGATTGACTGGATATGCTCAGACACACATAATACTGAATAAACCGCCCAGTGCAAAAGGGGCTCTTCAATGAGACACAAGGAATGGAACATACATCATCTCATATCTAATATGTACCTGAAGATACTCTGCAACTGAATAATCACATCTAAGTCGAAACTATAGCTATAAAGCAAAAGTGTACATGGACTGAATTTATACAACAGACCCTTAAATATCTATTATATTCAATTTGTGGAAATATGGATACTTCAGGTTACTTTTTGAAGATCTTAGTACTTCTTTACATGCCATTATATGGGTTTGTGAAAGCTTCAACGTTAATCGTGAGAAATACTGGCATAAAAGTTGGAAGAGGACAAAACATTTACATTAGTGAGAATGAATTACTCTTCAGTATTCCTCATAATAAAGACACATGCAAAGTGGAGGTTGTTCTGAGTGAGCCAACAACACAAGTGGTGGGAAGACTTTCTCCACAGGTAGGTGCCTTCTAAGGGCAGAGACACACATGAAGATTCAGGGAGATTAGTTGCCCGGCGACAAATCACCTCTTCTTCAGGCAACTAATCGCCTCGAACTGCCTCCCCGCCAGCTAGAATCGAAATCGCCGGTGGGATGGCACTCAGAGTGCTTCGTTTTCCGAATTCGCCCAAAGTTTGTTCGTGAGGCAACTTCGGAAAAACTAAGTGCTGATCAAAACATAGCAAGAAATGTTTCCAGAGACAGACGAGAAGATTCGGGGAGATTTAGTCGCCCAACTAAATCTCCCCGAAACGTCTCGTCTGTCTCTGCCCTAAGGGTCTTTACATAAGTAGTGTGGTGTTTTAAATCACTGATATACCTGATTTACATAAAAGGAATGTATGTAGTGATGTGCGAATTTGCGGCGTTTCGATTCGCCAGAAAATTCTCGAATTTCGCGCAAAATTCATGAAAATAGCTCCGGCGTCTTGTTTTTTTGACGCCGGTGGCCGTTTTTGACGCTGGCGTCCAATTTTTTTCGACGCCGGCGAATTTTTTTGGTTGAATTTTTGCGGGCGTTTCGCCAATTTATTCGCTTTGGCGAATCGCGCAAATTGCCACGAATTTGCGCCTGGCAAATAAATTCGCCCATCACTAAATATATGTATTTTTTTCTACGAAAAAAGGATAAATTCGTTTTTTTATAATAAACTTCTGGCATGTTTTATTAGAGATAAAGTTGAGAAACATTATCAAGGTCTAGATCTTACATGGAAACATTTCTTGCTATGTTTTGCCACCACCACTGAAAGTATTCATAAAAACATGAAGGAAAATGTATCTAAAAATTCTAATCATGGTGCATCTGCTTATAGGTATTTGATTGCCACTTCTTGCCAGAGGAGGTCAAATATTCTCACAATGGCTCACCAATGCTGACTGAAGATTCTGTCATGATCAGAGTTTACAGGTAAAATGCTATTCTGCTTTACCTAACTTGTAAAAACATGTATAAATCATATTCCATTGCTTGCTTTAAATTCTTTCTATTCGTTTTAGCAACAGCATCAACATGTCAGGCTTATAGAGGAAACTCGTTGTTTCCCTTTATTTATTCTATACATAAAAATGCCTTCTCCATATGGTATCTTTTAAATATAGAAGGATTTTTTCACCCTGTCTTCCTTTCAATCTGAGGCAAATCGAGAGACTTAATGTGGGGTGCATTGTTTGCCTTCCAATGCATCAACTAAAAGTTGACAAATTTCACTTAGGTTAAACTTGATGGACTATGTACATATAACGACATATTCTTTTTGCATTGATCATGTAAAAAACAGAAAACTGCACATTACTACATAAAGATATTTATATTGCCAGAATAGCTTTCACTTTTTTTAAATTCCTTAGGCAGTGGCACATTGAAAACAGAGCAGCCAGTCACTTTCACAACCATAACGCTGTCTAAAGTTCCCTGTCAGATTGCATTCAATGTGTTACGTGCATCTATGGAATGAACCGACCTAGCATCAGTGCACAGTCATTCCATAGGATCATTGCAATTGGTCATATTCCATGTCACCAAATGGTCTGCTACTTACTTATTTGGCCAAGGGGAAATTGCAAAGTGTGAATAGTTTGTGGTCATTTTACATTTGGAGAGAGCATTAAATAATTTGTCCTACTCAAGCTAAAAACACCAATATATATTCAATATAATTTTACAGAGATTGACTTTTTAAAATAGAGCTCTAATTATTATATCTTTACACATTGAATAACTAATTTATATTACTGGTGATACACCTTTATACACCTACCTCCTTTATACTGGAATAGATGCATTTGTCTGTCACCTCAGTAAATGTGGCTTCTGGCAGTATTAGACATTTTTATTTCTATTATGTTGCACACTTATTTTAATCTTCAATCATTATGTAAAAATCACTTCCTCAAAAGTGAAAAAACAGGGAATTATTTATATAGCCGGGCAAGCCCAAGTTAAAAGAAATGACAGGATGTTTAAATAAAGGAATTTCCGTTCTATCAAAGCTGTTTAATTTCCTCCAGGCGTATGCCCGAGAGACTCACTCTGAATCGCTATACTTGTGATGCAGGTATTTTATGATCCGTTCTAAATCTGCAGTAAAAGAGAAGCTTTTTATGAGCCACTAATGTAGGATGTTTCAGAAATGGGCAAAAGTGTTTTTGATGAATAGGAAACATATATAAGGAAATAAAAGCAATTCTGCTAAGTCTACTGTAAGAACTATCAAGGCAGCTTGATAAGATATCTGTGTGGTTTTATGCACAAATGCTACTTTTTTCTCAAAAATTCCATAAGCCATCTTTAGAGACTGTTGAAGAAAACTAAGAACATGGTTAAGTGCAGATGAAGAAGACCTTACTGCAGTGAGGCTTCTATGACAAACCAAGATACATTTTGAAGTAAATACAACATATGGGGGGTTATTTTCTAAAATACGATTTTATCTCATTATTTTAATACAAAAATTAAATGATTAAACTCCTATACCCGAGTTGACCTTATTTATTATTTAAAAAGCTTGAATTAATCATTTTTGGGAAAAACACAAAAAAAAACTTACAAAAAATCATAATGTACATTTTTTCCTGGCTTTTTCCCTGAATCATAAGATTTTTTGGGGTTTTTGCCCAGAAAGCCCGAAATGATCAGATTTTTGGGCTAAACCCAGCACAGAACACAATAACTTCAATTAGGATAAGGACCTCTGCCATTGACTTATACACAACCTCGGCAGGTCTGAGGTGGCATATTTTTTACAATTCAGGCTTTAATAAATCTCAAAAAATTTGAGTGTTTTTAAAATAAAAAAGTTTGAGTTTTGCCCCATGCCCAACCAAGTAAATTTGAAGTTTAGTGTACATTCTATATAAGATGTTCCATTGAAGTCTATTCCATCCAACATAAAAATATGTTTTTTGTTTGTTATTCATTGTTTTTTTTAATTTTACTGTAGGTTTTCTGAACTTGAGACAATTGTGGAAATCGTTCTGATTAAAATACAGATCACTGATTCAGTGGGTGGCATTGTTCATCTTGGGCCTGACTCGTTGGAAGTCCCAGAGTTTTATGGAGTATCAACTAAACCAGTGGATAAAAATATTTTGACATTCAAGCCTACCTGGGATAAGCTTGGAACAAGCTGTGTGGTCAGAACACTCTTGTCTGAACTACTGCTTCCCGCTCATGGGCAGGTTGTCATTGAGGACACAAGAGGCGCTGGCACACCTGTGCGTGGGCCTTCACTTACACACAGAGTGAGAAACTGTAAGTCAAATTTGATAAGTAGTGCATAATTATCTGCATGAATTACCCAGATCATCATGGATGCAGAAGAAGAAGCCTATATAATACAAAAGTCTGCATACCCCTCTTCATCAAAATTACATGTAAATGAGAGAAGTACTGTGTCTAGAACTTTAACAGTAGCTGGTGGCGTTGCAAACTATAAAACCATTTGTATTTTATGACACAGGCTAGTCAAACAAGGGAAAGTTGTGCTCACCACTATTTTTTAAAACCATTAGGCGGGGGTGCAATGAGGGTGTGACCACAACATACATATAGTCAACTACAAGAGGTCCTCTGCACTCAACCCATTATCAATATATTTAAGACCAGGGATGTCCAAACTTTTTTCACCAAGGGCCATATGCAGTAAAATACACAAACAGCTGGGCCACTCACTCGAGGTGAAGTACGATACTTCCTGTTATGTGACTCTGTAATGACTGAAAGCCGCTGAAGGGAGACCTGCGCTACTACCGCGCTAGAGGACAATTTACTTTGAATGTCTCGCTTCCAAACTAATATCCGAGACGACATTCTCTACACTTTCAGTCACAGACATAGACAATGCGAAGCGGGTACAATGGAGCCTGTCTGAGCAGCTGTGTATGGGGCGGCTGTTCTCTCCCTATTGCTAGTACATGTATCGCTGCTGTGTATCGTGCGCATTATTAGAATGTCTGTAATATGCCTGTAACATGCCAGAGAGCCATTAACTGAAAAACAAGTGGGAAGCTGCCAGGGAATGATGGGCAGAAAAGTTTTATAAGGCAGCAGACTGGCAGCATGCAACGCGTTGCAGCATCATTTGGACGTAGGGGGGAAGATCTCAATGCTGCCTGGGGGTGGGGGTGATGATTAAGATGCTCAATAAAGCCTATCGTTATGGGTGGTAGTAATGGCTCCCAAAGTCACAAGATAAAAATAAATGACTGTGTGTGTGTGAGGGTGCGTGTGGTTATCAGTGACAGAGTGAAAACCGTTAGGGCATTTAGTGCCTAATTTCCCTGCTCACCCTCTCGCTATGGCTTTTGTTTCGTCAGCGAACATTTCCTTTCTGGCGAAGCTCCACTCACCCTCCTGCACGTCCAGGTCACGTGATGCGCAGTCAGAGTGCGGACGTGGGCTGAATTTTGCAAGGCTGCGCTAACAGGTTAGAGTTCTTTCCGGCGCATTTGCAGTAGCGCCGCTGAATCCAATTGCTGCGGGCCAATTTAAAATGGATATCGGGCCGCATTTGGCCCGCGGGCCGTAGTTTGGACACCCCTGTTTAAGACAGAGACATTTTGTGCATACTGCTACTAAAAAATGCCTTACCCTTAAAACAACACAGGGATTGTTTGTCCATCTATTGCAATATATTTAAGCTGGCCAACTACGTCAAAGTCATCCCATATCTGGCCAGTCCTACGCTTAATTTTCATCTGATTCATTAAGAATTCAATTGCTTAATTATACATTTTACAAAGGGACTAAGTTTTACCTGCAACTTACTAGTTGCTTTCAAAGTAAAACTCGCAAACTTGGCAGCCAAGTTTGGGAGTTTGAAAAGCAGCTAGACTTTGAAAGCAGCTAGTAAGTTGCAGGTAAAACTTAGTCCCTTTGTAAAATGTATAATTAAGCAATTGAATTCTTAATGAATCAGATGAAAATTAAGCGTAGGACTGGCCAGATATGGGATGACTTTGACGTAGTTGGCCAGCTTAAATATATTGCAATATATGGACAAACAATCCCTGTGTTGTTTTAAGGGTAAGGCATTTTTTAGTAGCAGTATGCACAAAATGTCTCTGTCTTCAATATATTGATAATGGGTTGAGTGCAGAGGATCTCTTGTAGTTGACAGGCTAGTCAAAGCAATGTCATTGAATATTTCTTATAAATGCATATCTTATTTTTTCCATCAGACAGACAAGAAAGCATGCCATGCCCAGGTAACAAAGCATGCAATACTGGACTGAAGGAAATGAGACTTCTGAAAGCCAACTGCAAAGACTTTATGGAAATGGGAATAAAATATCAGCATCTTAGCCCTCCATCACCTAACATTGATTATATTCCACTTCAAGTAGAATTACAGGGAGGCGAGAACAGAAAACAATTACAGGTAAAACAATTACAGGTTAGTAAAAGCAAAGATAATAAACCAGAGGGTGCAATTTTTAGATATAAATCCCCAATCAAGTACATAGCTGTACCCACCTACCTGCCTTCTAACTGTCCTCTACACATCCCCTAACTTGCATGTCATTCAGTATCCGCGCTGATTGTCCCATTTCACAGATCAATAGTGATGGGCGAATTTATTCGCCAGGCGCAAATTCGCGGCCAATTACCAACAGCCAGTCAAAAAAAAAAATGGACGCCGGCATCAAAAACGGATGCTGGCGGCAAAAACTAGATGATGGTGCCGTTTCGCGAAATTTACGCAGTTTCTCAAATTTCGGGGGAAATTCGCAAATTTTTCGGCTAAGCAAAATGCCCCAAATTCGCCCATACCTACAGATCAAATGAAACAGAAGTACCCATTATGTCAGGGGAGCCAAAATGGTGTACATGCACTATAAACTGAAGGTACATCCATAGCAATGCCTTAAAACTTAAAATGATTTATCCTTCCTTAAAGAATTATGGGTGAAGACATAGATACAAAAATATTCTTATAATATACTTTTTGTCTTCGGAAAATGTTAAAACCGAGGGTATTTACTACAACAGTCCTCTTTGTTAACTAAAAACAGAGAAAAGGGGAAAAAAGTACCAATTATGTTAAAAATGTGCTACTTTATTATTATTAATAATAATAAAGGTTGACATTAACCATTCTGATTTCTTTAGACACAAAATATTTGGATTCCTGTAGTAATCGCAGGTGCTATTCCAAACACTCCTCCACGAGCAGCATTTATGCCCATGTTTATATTGGAAGTAGATCAGTTTATTCTTACGACAATCACCACAGCAACTGTAGATGCAGAAGATGATGAAACACCAAAAAACAAGCTTGTATTCAAAATAAGTAAGCCGCCAACAGCAGGATATATAACACATGCAGATGACCACACCAAAGCCGTTACATCTTTTACATGGCAGGATCTGCATGATATGAACATTGCTTACCAGCCACCCTGTACTCCACATAATGAGCGACAGAACTATGAGGTAAGAAGTATATAAACAAACACCACAAAAATATCCCATGTGAACTATAAACATCCCATTTGTATTTATGTTTTTTCTCAATTATATGCCCTAGGAGCAAGGGTGGAGCCACCCCAGTTGCACTGGGATTCACAGCTAAAGTGCAGCAGCTGAAGTGCTGACAAATTTGACATTTGGACATTTTCCTTAAATCAGGTCCAAAACAATATTGTTATAATCATGTCAATCTTGTCCTGGCAAGTACTTATTTTACGTGCAGCAGGACCTGGTGTTTACGTGCATTTATTTTGAAACACTATTTCAAATTTAGAGGGTGTTGTCCTTATGTAAATCTCTAAAGGTTCAGTGCCAGTTGAACACAATTACTACCGAAGATATCAACAAGGTGTGCAACAAGTCAGTTTTACTTATCAGTCCAAGTTACTGCAAGATTTTTCAGGTTACATACAACATTGACAGCAAAGTGCTTGTAATGCCCAATGTTAAAGAAGGTGACCCTGAAAGGAGACATTTTAGTATATATTTAAATTGGTCTAACCACCAGCAGTATGACTACGTAATGTACATGGCAGTGTAACTGCCATGTAACTGCATGAACCCTCCTGTGTTACTGCAAGGACTCATAGGGCCAGTGCAATCAAATGTAGGAAGTCAACTGCGTTGTGCAGTGTAGCCATCTGTTTATGTCATGGACAATTTCCATTTGATTTGCCTACTTACACTGTAGATTGTAAAATTCTATAAAAAGGTTTTGTAAAAATCAAACATTCATTTTGTTTTTGAAAATGAAAATGTCTGCTTTTTTTAGGTTGAATTTCAAGCAATAGACAGTTTTTTCTTGGTCAGTGCTCCAATAACTGTACATATCTCCATCAGAACATCAGAAACCAATGCTCCTAGGGTAGCATGGAACATGGGTAAGAATGCCTTCCTTTATATATGATACTGCTATTTACAAGTAATTGATGTTTTGTGATAAACTGCTTGGCTAGCAGGGGGTAAATTATACTATGTTAGTTCAGGTGAAGCAGTCAGACAAGCACAGGAACTTTGGTACATTTATTACAACATGGCAAGTAAGACTGCTCTACTCTGCTCTCGGCTTAGACAGGAAGAGAGAAACAGGAACAGGAATATGAATCATAAGGCAATGGCAAAACAGAAGGAATGCCCTTAGATGAACAGATACAGTAAGTTCCCCCTAGAGCTTTCTATCTAAGAGCGAATTGTCCAAGGAACTTACGCAGGATTTGATTTCTGAATTTGCTGTATCTTAACGCAAAAGCTTACTTGCCGTATATACCCGAGTATAAGCCAAGTTTTTCAGCATCCAAAATGTGCTGAAAAAGTCTACCTCGGCTTATACTCGGGTCAGCGGTACCTGACCCGAGTAGCTGAGATTGCAGTCACTTTTAATCATTCCTATACCAACAGTACACTTGGGGAGAGACTACAATATCCCACAATGCCCTCTGTTGGTTATATGAAAGAATAACAGTGCGCCCTCTGTTGGTTATATGAAAGAATAACAGTGACTGCAATATCACACAGCGCCATCTGTTGGTTGTATGAAAGAATAACAGTGCACCCTCTGTTGGTTATATGAAAGATTAACTGTGACTGCAATATCACACAGCGCCATCTGTTGGTTGTATGAAAGAATAACAGTGCACCCTCTGTTGGTTATATGAAAGAATAACAGTGACTGCAATATCACACAGCACCCTCTGTTGGTTGTATGAAAGAATAACAGTGACTGCAATATCACACAGCACCCTCTGTTGGTTGTATGAAAGAATAACAGTGACTGCAATATCACACAGCACCCTCTGTTGGTTGTATGAAAGAATAACAGTGACTGCAATATCACACAGCGCCATCTGTTGGTTATATGGAAGAATAACAGTGACTGCAATATCACACAGTGCCCTCTGTTGGTTATATGAAAGAATAACAGTGACTGCAATATCACACAGTGCCCTCTGTTGGTTATACGAAAGATTAACAGTGATGGCAATATCAAACAGCACCCTCTGCACATGGTAGTGGGACAGTGGGACAATGCACACAGTAATCCGTTTGGCAATTCTCTGTCACCATCAACTTTGCAAAGAAGTCTGGTTGATCGCTGGGGGGGTCGCTTTGGCAGAATGTGCGCTGCTGGGAGACAGGGCTGTAGTTGTGTCTAGGCTTATACTAGAGTCAATAAGTTTTCCCAGTTTTCGTAGGTAAAATTAGGTACCTCGGCTTATACTCGGGTCGGCTTATACTCGAGTATATACGGTACTGAGCCATTTTTTAGTCTGAATGAACATTAAACATAGTGTTATGTGTCACTTGTCATATCTGCAATCTGTATGCCAGACAGCTATGCAGAAACTGAATACAATAAACAATGCAATATGGTATTATTTAAATCAATGTGTCACTTGGACCGTATTACTTTGTTTAAAGGAAAATATTCACATAAAATAACTTGGCATTAACAAATGCAATATGGTCTAGTGTGCATTCCATTTTTTTTATCACTTGTGTTGTTGGTTCTTGCTACTTTATGAAGTATGTACTCTTTTGAGATTCCAAGATTTTTAAATGAGCAAATTCTGAAAACATATATATAAAACATAAGTAAAACTAAAGACCAAACAATATAAAGGATGCTCCAGTTTAAAAGTTTGTCATGTGTTTGCTTTCTTATACAAATCTTTCTAGTTAATTCAGACAAAATAAAAATATTAGAAAAGCTTAGAGAGGAAGGTCAGCCCTTACATTTACGATGAGTGTCATTTTAGCAAATACCTTATAATTGACTGTCTGAAGAACAACAAGCACTCTGGAAATGTAATGGTTCCCAGCATGCTCATGGATGGGCTCCACAGTTTTTTTTTTGTATGTAAACATATCAACCATATATTTATAGTACTAAACAACTGAAAAATATTACTTTTACTTTCAAAAAACCTTTTTTCGTTTAGAGGATGAACAAACAAAGATACATTTCTTGTATAGTGCAAACAGAAATTTAGGATACAGGTAGTGATAGTGGAAAAGACTCTTGTCTTTGAACAGTATTATTTTTGTTTACTACATTTCTAGCAATGATACAATGATACTTCAAAACAACAGCTAGGCATTTACTGTTAATGCAGATGTACATGATGAGCACCAAATTCTTCAAACTGCCATGCTATTGGCATGCACCTTAAGCACCGATTTCTTTCATTTTTAGGTCTGAACTTGTTGGAAGGACAGTCCCGGCCTATCTCATGGGATGTTTTTCAGATAGTAGATAATGATAATCTTCATGCAGTGCGCCTTGTCACTGTGGATGGTTTGCTTCATGGACGCCTTACAGTTAGAGGTAAACTGTTTCCGATCTTCAGAATCCATGTTCAAATATGTAGTAATATTTAGATATACAAATTGATTTAAATTCCAAACCTTGAATATGTCAGAAGTTGGCTGTGAGAAAAACAAGGAGTCAACAACCTTAAAAGACTTCTTTTCAGCTTTGGTTATCACAAAGGCAAGACATACTGGAGATTGTGAATGTTGAAACTGAAACAGCATGTCTCTAGGATCATAGGCATCAGTGAGTTTTCTCCTTTGACATAGCCTTAATATTGCTGCTTCAGTAACATGAGGCCAGGTTGTACTGTTGCGATATAATTGTTGATAATTGTTACCTGTTGATACACATATATGCCAATACCTATACTAGATAGCATTGGATATTATTATTGTCCAATAAGTCTTCCACGTCACTTTTAAAGGCCTTATCTGCCATCACAACATCACCCAGGAGGCTATTCTATAACCTCACTGTCCTCACTTCTGGTCTAAATGGGTGGCCTTTGAGTCAGTACCTTAAAAAAACCCTAGGTACAGGTCTTGTATTTTACCATAATGCACTGTTAAGTTATTCTCTTATATTATAGAATGACTCAATGTCATTGGTCATATGCGCAGTCCTGTGATTTTGGGGTTTTTACCCCAAAATCACAGCCCATTGAAGCTCAGCATCTTTTAAAAAAAACCTAAGTACATTTTTGTTTACCAAATTCACTGATGGTTGTTTTTCCAATACGATAGAATTAAACAGTGTTATAGTTCACATGGAAAGGCCTGTGACTTTAAAGTAAATGGTTTGCAGATTGAGGATCAACAACTGTATACATGTTTTGTCCTTGGTTTCAATTCATTGCTGAGTAGCTTTCTAATACTATGGAATGGCACTTGCCATTGGGCAGATAGTCAGACCTGTGTTTCTGGGGTAAATGGAGAAGCAGATGTAATGTCAGCATCTTTTAATAGTGGATACAGGAGCAACTTTACATCTGCTTACCTGTTTTGATACAAGTTCACAATTCTGTCTTTGATAATTTTGTTTCTGAATTTGCTGGTTGGCAAGCACCCAACATATCATTTAGCTAGTTTGCTATTTACAGCGGTTCATGTTATATCCTTTGTAGTGATGAAGCATGGAATTGCGGCAAAATTACGGCCTTCAGCATCTTTTTTTGCAAAACTGTGGCAAAAATCTGACGTGACAAAAAAGTCACTAAGACAAAATTGGCGCTGAGACAAAAAAGTCGCCACAAGAAAAATGGCCATTGACTTTAATAAATTTGGAGCGAGAAAAATAGTCACGCTCGCAAAAATTTTTTTATGGTTTATTTCATTTCTATTTCAATGCTACAACTTTTTGTTAAGGGTCACGAATAATCATAAAAAAATACAAATGCCTAAACAGAAGATAGAAGTGTTCTGGTCTATCAATGTATCGGATATGACAATAAAAATGCTTTACTGGCCTCTAATCAACTGTTGTCGAATTGCAAGCTTCACTTGAAAATCATATTTACAATAGCAGCTCAAATGTTTTTCTTTTCAGCAAGCAGAATGCACAGACACTGGTAAAATAATCCATAGCAACCAATCAGTTTACTAATCAATCACAATGAGACTATTTAAGCAGTTGTATGATTGGTTACTATGCCCTACTGAACCAGTGTTTCTGCATAACCTTGGGGCAATGTAATAAAGGGTGTATAGTTTACTACAGGTCTAGAAATCCACTGCAACCAATTAACAGGCCAGCTGTTTGAAAAAAAACTGGTAATTGGCTGTGATGAGTTACTAGGACTACATTTTTACCACTGCCCCATAACAGTTCATTGTATTACTATAAATAGCAAAATATTGCCATGAGGCATTATTTTCTGACTATTCCCTAATAATATTTACCTATTTTGTTACAGGGGTCAAAGCGTTTATCTTTACAGTAAAGGATATAAAAGATAAAGTTGTTCGCTACCATCATGATGACAGTGACACTACCAAGGATTACATTGTCTTTAGAATTTTCGATGGGAAGCACAGCATTCGGCATAAGTTTCCAATAAATATTCTTCCTAAGGATGACAGCCCACCATTTCTAGTAAACAATATTGGTTTTGAATTAGTAGAAGGGGCAACCATCCTTATTGAGGGACACATGTTAATGGCTTCTGACCTTGATTCAAGTGATGATTATATTCTATACAATATTACAAAGCCACAAAAAGCTGGGGAACTGGTAAAGAAATATTCCACAGAAAGCTCAGGTAATATATGTATTATTTAATAGTAATATGATTTTTGTATCTAACTGAATGGTGCTAGGAGCTGTAGATCAAATATCTTGCACAGTGATGTTAGCGAGTACGAGCTTAGGGGCTAGAGAGATATAGTTTATTAGTAAAAGTAAACAATTTTACTGGCTTACAGATCTAAAGAAGAGGAAGGCAGAATCAGCTTGCCAAAATGGAAATTATTCTGTGTTGCTGTAGTAATTCTGGTTTTGTCGGCTATTAACTCTCTCTTTTTTTGCTCAGAGGTACTGAGGTTTACAGTTGCCCACAGACTGCAAAGTACACTTTAAATGACAAAGTTGATGATTCAGACAACTCAGCCCCACAAAACAATTAATACAGGCAGTGCTGTCTGAGTGGAATACTCTCAGCCACCATTACTAGAAATAAATACTAAATACTATAAATATATAATATAAATACTATATTATCGTGGCAGAGCAGTAACACAGCATGAAAGAGATAAATTATCCCCATTTACTGGGATTTGCTTTAATCGAATGTGCTGTATTTTTCAGTATTTGGGGAATCTCTACATAAAATTACATTTGTATGTCTTTCTCAAAAAACAAAAACAAATACAAAGCTTCCCTTGTGGGTGAACACAATACAGAGGGGCTTGTTTATTTCTTTGCATCCTGCTCTTAGTCTTGAACACAAGGTCTCGAGCTCTAAGGTTTTCTGGCCTTACCTCTGCACTACAGAGGCAGTGTGTACACTACTTTGTCTTTTCTATAGTATGATGTTCTCTGCAAATGTCTGCATGCCTGTAAATCTTTATTGTCCTGTGATTTCTATCCTGAATTTAGATGCTGTCCACACCTTCACTTGCTCCATCTTCCTCTGCTCTGTTTTTCCATTCTTCCACCCACTTCACCCTGTTCTCATATATCCTTTGTCCACTCTGTTCTGCAGCTGTCTGTATAGGTTTATTCCTGCTCAACCCTGATACAGCCTGTTTCCCTTGTTCTGTGTATTCTTAGTATCCCCTTTGGTCCATACTGCCTCTTGCCTTTTCCCCTTCCATAGTATTAGGGATTTCCCTTCAGTCCCACAGCTCTGTTTCTTTAGAGATCACTGAAATGAATCAATTCATAGCAGCACATTCTAAATTAATTTGAAGACAGGTATAACATTATTTACCATTTTATAGTTGTTGTTTTCCATTTAGGGATCCCAGTTTCAACCTTCCTGCAGAGAGATCTGTTCCGTGGTCTCATTTATTACAAACATTTTGGCGGGGAGATCTTTCAAGACTCTTTTGAGTTTGTCTTATCAGATAGTCACGATCCTCCAAACTATTCTGAAGAACAAGTAAGTACATTTAAGCAATGACACTAGATTTTGTTGTTAACAGTATTCAGTATCTGTAATGTTTTTTTAAAACAAACCATTTGTCTGTAGATTAAAGAAATGTGATTTATACTATGCTTTCTTCATGTATTTTATATAATTTATGTGTGCTACAATGTAAATATGTAACTTCTGCTTGTATTAATATTAGGTCAATATGTAGGACTGAAGTGTTTGCAACAGCATAAATAGTTGGTTATTTGATTAGTGAGGCTGACTGTGAGAGAGCCTGATTCTAAGTGATACATATATACTTGGTATTTGTCACACCAAAAAAGTTTGGACAAATAGATCTGAGACAAATGCAAGATACTATGGTAACTCTAATTTGGTTAGGTTAAGCCTTGTTCAGGTGTAAAGGGAAGGAAGTTGAGCTACAACTCACTTAGGCTGTTGTGACTTTAAAGAAAAATAAGGAAGTCAGATGGTTCTGGCAAATAACAGAACAATTTTATTGTCCAAGACATTCCCACAGTTAAATAAGTAATATACAGTATAGGTACTCAAAGATTCAATGAGGTAGTGCAGCAATATGATCAATGTCAATAGAGTTAAAGGATGAGACATCATGATGTGACACCATATGGAGACAGCTTAGGGAAGTTTAAGGTTCACTTTCTAGGTTGTCAATGCCTCATATCCTATATAGCAGAACAACAGGGAGAATCAACTCAGCCTGATTCCCTATTCAGTACTATACTATGGTCTGTTCACTTAGGCAAGCAGAGCCTAGTGGAGAGCTACTCCCTGCTTTCAATCCTTGTTTGAGTACAGGCTGCTCTTTCTAGCATACTCTTTCTGACTTTCCTAGAAAGTGTTATTACAATATATAACATGTAGTAAATCTTATCTCACGGGGTTCCTTTTCACTAACTTCACTAAGGAGCTTGTCCAAGGAGGCCTATTTTTTGGGTATAGACACCAAAATGATCTTGTAAGTAAAAATTATCCTTTTTTCTGCATCAGTTATTTCTAAAATTAAAGTGAACAGAGACTTAGAAAGGGATTGGGGCATTGTTGCCTAGAGAGATCAGGGTGTGGCTTGAAAAGGCGGGGAAATGTTTTATTTAAAAAAAATTATGATTATGTAAATATGCAAAGTATTTGTGAGGGCTGAGCTGGAATAGATTTTCACTTTTTTTTACTGCAGCTTACTGTTTTCCAAAAATATTTCTTAAATAACGTGAGAGTTCTTACTATGATCAGTTTTCAAAAATAAGTCCCATGAATGCGATCAATTTTTAGATTGTGACAATTCATATTACTCCAGTCAAAGATCAACTTCCCAAAGAAGCAGAAGGAACTAGACGACATCTCATTGTAAAGGAAACTGAGATAACCAGAATAACAAAGGAACATTTGCATTTTGTAGACACTGAAAGTCCTGACAATCATCTAATTTATACTGTAACTAAAACATGTTATGCACCAGAGTATCCAGGGTGAGTACAAAATAAACTATCAACTGTAACATTATACATTTCATAGAAAATAAGCAAACATTTTTGTAATCTTTATTTTTGTAGTCTTCTTGATGCAGGAAGACTTATTTTTGTTGATACCACAGATAAACTAGAAAAGGACTCGTCCAACCCTACCCTAAACTTTTTCAGTCAGGTAACTATTTTTTTTACTTTAATACTTATGAAGTCAGTAAGGGCTATAACCCAATGTAAGGTAACTACTGATGTTTTATTAGATATTATTTTCTAATTTTCAAGACTAATTTGTTTACTAATTTGATGGCAACATTTAATTCAATCTGAACTGGTAAAGGGGACAAATACTTTATATGCTTTTCTAATTTGCATTCATATTTTTTTAATTTCATGATATTAGCAATTTTTTTACACTGTGAGTATCATGAAGGTATAACCAAACTATTGGCCCAAAAGAGGGCTGGGTAGAGCAGAAAAAAAAACTTTTTTTTATTACTGAACAGGAAGGAAGCATCTCTGGACTTATGTTCCAGTCCTCATGTAGCTACTGTTAGTGTTCTACTTGACAATGCTATTTAAGGATTCTGTAGCAGCATGTTCAAACCTAAACAACAAACTACTGGTGAAACCAACCTCCCATAACCCTGCCTTTTCACCTGTGCAATGATTTCTTCTCATTGGCCCTGTCTTTAGCATGCAGTCACTCATCTGAAAGTAGCCTACATGCCACCCCAGAGAGAAATTGGGCCTGACCCAATACTTGTGCAGTTTGTATTTTCTGTAAGTGACCAGCATGGGGGACAGTTGTCTGGACTTACCTTTAATATCACAGTAATGCCAGTGGATGAAAAAACTCCAGAGGTAAGTACTTTTAGGTTTTATATCTCCCCTTTTGATATTTTCCCCCTTAACTATTCCATCTGTCTGTGTTTTTTACCCATTTCTTCCATCATATTTCAAAGGTCATATCTTTGCTATTGTTAGCTATTGATTTTTGTTTTGCACCATCGAAGAGGGGATTTTAAGGTTATTTAGCCCAGAAATTGTTATACATATCCGCTGTGCAGTTAGTTTTATGGAACAAATTTTGCATTGCATGGTGATGTGCCCATAACAGTACCAACTTCTTGTACCCCACAAGGTTCTTGTATCACCTAAACTACGTTTAGTCTTCCAGTCAATCCCTTCTAAATCCTTTTGCTAAGCTTGGGTTATTAAATATTGGTTATTAATATTGTAGTGCATATTTAACCATGTTGATATTTGTACAAGTTTATCTATGTTTTAGATTTTCACAAATGCTATAAAGACAGAGGAAGGCTCAAGCTGTTTTATTACTGGAGAGAATCTGCAAATTACAGATGTAGACACGAAAATGGAGAATCTGAACATTGTACTGAAAACACGTCCACTGCATGGGCGTGTAGAAGTTCATGGTGTGACTATGTCAGAAGGAGATGTTTTTACTGTGGAAGAACTGACAGCCTTTAAAGTCAGGTGATACTCAAATGCCTTCATTGTTACTGTACCAAAGATATTGATTGATTATAGATATCTATAATCATGCATTTAGCAGGTTATGGCCACCCAACTGACTACTATTAGTAACTTTGGGAACATATGACATTAGAACGTACTTGAGAAAAAGGAGTTACCAGTGGGAAAGCATAGAGATCTCCTCACAGCACAGAAAAACAAAGAACTGCTCTTACAGTCAAGCAGGTGCTGCTTTTAAGGTCAGGGTACTAGTGACCAAGGGGTTGCTTGAGAACAGAGTCCATCAATCCAGGGAGGTTACAGAGCGAAACTGCATACAAGGAATTTTATTTCTATCAGCAGCTTTGTATATATTTAGATAAAATAAGCAAATGAATTGTGTGTAACCATTTCTATTAGAATAATTAACACTACCCATTATGCTATAAGCATTTATAAATGAACGTCCCTGCTAAAACTGCAACATAATAGTGTTCACAGGTGTGCATTGCTTGTGCCACATATACCTCCAGGGATTATAAAATTGATGGTTTGTTATGTATTGAAGTATTATTAGCAGCCCCACTGATTGTATGTAGTACATGTGGTTCCTAATCAGACCCATAATAATCCCATAGAAAATACATTTGTATCATCTGTTGCATTGCATTGTAAGCATGAAATAAAAAATATCCCCAGGACAAAAGTAAATGTGTAATGTCCATAATTTGTTGACATGCTGCAACTGTGCAAATAACCTTCATCTTAAAACACCTGTGAATGAATGTGTTAAACTGTGTTGATTCAAATGACCTTTGACTGCTAAGTGACTTTAAAATATAAAACAGGCTGTAGAATATGCAAAGATATCAGTTAGTCTGTAATGTACAACAGCAATTAATCATACAATACATATTTTGCCTTGTGACACATAAAAACGGGAAAAGCACTATGTAAAGTGGCTACAGTCAACATTTATATACACTGACATGCCCTCCAAACTAGGCTTAGATGGCACACAGAGCTGTCAGATAACAGTTAACCACCCCAGGGAATAAACAAATTCTAGAGCACTTTCTAATACATATCTCAGAAGAACACAACTTTCATTAGTTACTAACATATCTATGAAATATTGTGTTTATCTTATATTTAAAGGTATCAGCATGATGATTCAGAGTCATTTGAAGATACAGTTTCCTTTACTGTAACAGATGGATATAACACTGCAGATGGAGTGCTGAAAGTGCAGGTGATTTTAGCATCCTAACCAGATTGGAATAAAATTAAAGTATCATCACAAATAGAACATTTCTATGTTTTTTTCTGAAAATGCACAGTAAACAGAAAATGATACTCACTTTAATTAACCTTTAGATAGTCCAATGGTTGTTTTTTAAAGTTCTTTGCAGCTACAAGTACTGTATTCGGTAGACTAATAAATACACTAATAATCCACAGTTTTTTTTACAGATGCATTATGTTTAGAACTAAACTGTGTTTATATATTTTTTTAAAGATAATACCAGTGAATGATGAGCCTCCAGAGCTTAAGGAAGGACTTAAAGCTGACTTAAAATGTCAAGAAGGAAGTTCTGTTACCATAACCAGTGAGAACCTCTATGCCATTGACCCCGATAGTGAAGACACAAAACTTACATATATTATTGCTCGTATTCCAATGTTTGGAATAATACAAAGAGGAGGTATCATAGTGGAAAAATTCACTCAGCTTGATATTACTCAAGGATTAATTTCATACATACATACTGGTAAGAACAAATTTAATAAACTATCAAAAGTTTGGCTGACTTATGGACTGCAAGAAACAAAATCTTAATAAAGCAATACTCTAGTAAATTGCTATTCAAATTTTTCTGGTAGCTGGACAATGATTATTTGACAAAGATGTCCATTCAACATCTATCCCTTTGAGAACAGCAAAGACTGATTCATTACATTAGAGTCATGTCATTAGATCCATGACAATCTCTACAGGATGGGAGGAAGTAGGTGGCAAATACTGGCTTTTTTTATTCAAGCCAGATTTCTTTAATGCAAGTGAATGTGGCTGAATCGCCTCCTCACTTTTTTACTAATACACTGAAGTTTTAGGGGGTAATTTACTAAAACTCAAGTTTTTCTGGTTAGGGCAAAAATATTTTAACTTTTTCATGGAAAAAAAACTTGAACAAAATTTATTATATTTATTTTTGCTGGATAAAATTATATTTTGATCCTGCAAAAAGCTCAAATCCAAAAATCCTCCATCTGAAACCTGTCGAGTTCATGTATACTTCAATGGCAAATGTCCCTATCCCAATTTTGATGATATGCTGTTTGTGCTGGGTAATAATCCTAAAAATGTGGGGATTTCGGTCAATAACCTAAAAAAAATCAAGCGATTTGGGAAAAAAGTCAGATAAAATCGTATGATTAGGGTTTTTGTTTGATTTTATAGAGTTTTTCCCCCAATCTGATTTATTTGCATTATTTAAATGATCTAAATGAACTATGCCAAAATCATGGATGGGAGGTTGGTCGAAGATAAATTCGGATTTTAGTAAAAGAAACCCTAAGTTTTAACAGTATGTTAAAACCACGGTAAGTAAATGTGCAATGTAAATTTATCCACTTTACTGGATGGACAAAATAATAAGCCCATTTGTAGGAATCGCAACTCAAAGTCTGAGTCTTTATGTTCAAAGAATGTATGCATGGTACAGTTCCATTTGTAATTTGATAAGATGTTCTTTCTCCAAGGTGGTGAGATTGGGCCAAGTCCTTGTTTGGACACAGTAACATTGATTGTCTCTGATGGTGAAGCTGGAGCTGCTGGCACCTGCTGTTCAGCAGATTCACTTCCCCCACCAGTCCCATTACATTCCAGCCTCCCTGTCTATGATCTAAACATCACTGTCATGCCTATTAATAATCAGCAACCAGTTTTAAATATCGGTAAGTATGAATAAATGTGCAAATGCACATGTTACAGGGATCACAATAAATATAAGATGCACTAGGCAGCATAAAAGTTAATACATTCCATATAAATTAAGTAATAGGAATTAACTATGTGTAAATGTAGGAATTTTAATTGCAATTATTAGATAAACAATGGGAGTGTACCTGTACAGTACCTATTTGTAATGTAATCTTTGTATATTCTCCTGCTGGTACTCAAGTTTCTTCACACACCCCAACAACATACAGGCACATACCTTACTATGTATGTTGCACTGAGACAGAACAAATGTAAATTGCTATGGAATATGTTGGTGCTATATAAATGAATTATAATCTTTGTACACTATTTTTTGAAATTGGATTTTGTTGTTGAAATTTTACCTGTGATAAATATGTCCATAGGAATGGCAGAATAATGGTAGAAATTTACTGTGATGAGCTCTAATTTCACACTTTGATAAATCTGCCCCTTAATATTAGAAACATGTTTAAGGATTTTTAAAAAATGATTGTTAGTAGAACAAAGTTTCAAAAACTTTGGGCTACCTCCATAGAGGGAGCAGTAGATACAGGGCCAATATGAAGGCTAATATGGGTAAAGTTTATGGGTAAAACCTATTTGCTGCCTTAGATGTTTCTTTAACCATAACAAAGGGCGAATTTTCATTGACCGATTCGCCACTTCGCCAGGTGCAAATTCATTATCACTGTGCCAATTCACTAAAATGCGAAGTTGCATCTCAGCAGCCGTACGCTGGAGAATTTTCACTACCGTTACTTCGGCTGGGGGAGTATTTCATAGTGAATTTTTGCTATGTTAATTTCTGGCTAGCAAAACTTTGCTAGCACTCTTGCGCTTAGGTTAATTTGAATAGGGCGAGTACCTAAAAGTCGTATGGACATCTTTATTAGTAATGTTGGTCCAAATCACTTTTTCAAACACATGTCCAAGTGATCCATAATAAAGACAGAAGAGATCCTTTAATGCCCTAGACATGATCCCACCCTCAAACAAATGTGGCTTGCCCCTCAAATTAGTTTTAAAAAATTGTTCACATATAAATCTTTAATAATTTTGACTTTTGAAGGCAGCTTGTTTACAACTTTAATGCATTTCTGGCATACAGGATATGATGTCACTGACATAAGTGAGGAAGATGTAGCTTTGTTTTATCAGTTTGCTTGGTCTGAGGTAGGTATGCCTGTTAGTGAATCTGCGATGTCCCTGTGAATTGTCGCTAGCGATGGCCACTTCTTCCCTATGTCTTAAAATACTGTATTTTTTATTTTGTTATACACTGAGATATGTGCTGAAAAGGTGTTAGATTGGGGTAGGACGGGGTCTGGAAACTTAGAAGTCTTAGAAATCACTGATTTAGTATATTCCTTGACTTAAGCTTGCCATACATGTAAATATCTACTCATTTTGTGAGGTTGCCAAATGAGTGGATCTTTCACCGATATACCTACCTTGAGGTGGGCAATATCGGACTGATCCGATTATTCGGCCCTTGGAGCTATGGAGACCACCGGGTTGAGGACTGCCTCAACATGCAGATGCATCTGATGCAAAAATTAAACCTTCCCATCAGCTGGCACTATACACAGTGGAAAGACTGAGTTGGTAGCTTTTAATGGCAACCTATAAATATTCTAAGAAAATATGTTTTATATCCACAGGGGAAATTTTCGCTGTTTATGAAGGATCTTCTTCTGTTATTAATCTAAATTATCTAAATGCATCTGATACTGACACAACTTTGGAAGAGTTATATTTTATTATGGAGACGCAACCAAAGTATGGGTACCTTGAGAACACTGTACCAATGGATGGCTCAGAAAAGCCTTCTTCTAACAAAAACATAAGTAAGTAAAGCAGTGATTATCTGTCTGTTTTAGCTACATTTTGTACATTCTATTGCTGAGGTTTATCTGCATGATGTCTTAGCTCTAACCTTTGTTGCAGTTTAAATAATAGTATACAACTTAAACAGAATAATTTTGCATGGAATCCTTTCTTTTAAGGTTTCTTCAGTCTCTGGAATGTAAGTTCTGGATATATCAGATATGTACAGTCAGAGCATGAACACAAAGAGCCCACAGCAGATGTCTTCAAGGTTTCTGTCAGTGATGGTGTTCAGAGATCTATGCCAATGCCTTTCTACATTCTTATTAAGCCAACGAATGATGAGATGCCTCAATTACATGTCAGGAATATTACGGTAAACTTAAAGACAATTTTTTTGGAAAAAAAATGTTGTAACATAGTTATTCAAATACAGTATATTTCTGTTTTACTTATTTGTTCTTTGAATTTTGGGTGCTTGTTCATATTCAGAGATATAAAAAGAGTTTTAGCCTGATAGGTTTCTTAAATTATACCATGAAATGAAAAAGGGAAAAAGCTTAATTTTAATAATTGATGTTAATTTATGCCTTCGCCTGCCAATAAAATTGGTTCCTATGCACCTATGTTATTTAGCATTTATAAAGTGCTGACATGTTTAACAGCCATGTACAATAAGGGCCAAATTTATCAACAATCAAGATCGAGTTTTTATGAGAATGGTGAATTTTTAGTTCAAGGATGATCTGGAATGGCAAACATATTTACCCCTCAATCTCACCCTACCTGACCTTCAAAAAGAGGAAATATGCTTACTCCTAAATTAGGACTGAAACATGCCCCCATACTAGCAGCTGCTTCAAGCCCCCCCTGCAGAGAGACCTGATAAACACACAAGCTTTGACTTGGGCACCATAAGGAGTCAAAGATCTATTTTTTCATGGCTGAGGTTTATACATATCCAGAAAGAAATATAAATACTATTAAATTACGTCAAAAGATATGCTTGCCTTCTAACATCCAAAATACTCTAACATTTTAAGATGATGTGTTCAAGATCATAATCTTAGCAAGACATCAAGCGGCAGATTTATTAAGGCTCGAAGTGAAAATTTTAATTGTTTTTTGGTAAAAATTCTCAAACTTGAATTGTAAATTATCCAAACTCGATTCGAGTTTTAATTTGAATTTAAGATTTATTATACTTTGGCCCTTTAAGAACTCAAATTCGGCTATTCGCTGTCATAAACCTGTCAAATAACTGTATAACTCAATGGGAGAGGTCCAGGGTTCAATTTGGTGATGTTTGCAGCCTTCCTGACATTCGAAGGTTTTTTTGCAGAAAAACTCGAATCAAGTTTTTTTTAATTGGAATCGAGTTTTTCTAATTCGAATCAAATTCAATTTGAGTTTTTGGGTCGATTCAATTCCTCCAAGCTGAAAAAATTAGATTTTATTAATACATTTCGATTGGTTGAATTTTACATTTATGGAGTTTATGAAAGTTTTAAAAAACTCGCATGAATTCGAAATTCAACCCTTGATAAATGTGCCTCCCTGAGTCAGTTTAAGAAATGTAGAATATTCCATAATGACTATTAAACAGGCACTATTGGGAATACAGTGCTAACTATACTGCTAAACAAATACATAAACATCAACATAAAATTCATAAGTTAGGGTGAGATTTTAGAGTGAACATGTACTAAGGAGTCTTATACATTTCTACATTTATAGCAAGATAAAAAACAGTTTTGTATCTCCTGTATCGTTTTAATGATTATCATAGGGGCCCTGATCAAATGTTGAACAGTAAAAGGGGTTTTGAATGTGAGAAGTGTGAAAACCTCTAGTTTAACATCTCTTTATAAGTTTAAGTAATATTTTACAAATAATAAAAAGAATAGTGAATAAGTCAAACCTATATTACTAATCACCCTATTTGTTTGCCTGCAATGACATTGAATCATGGCCTTTAATTCCTCCCAGAACATGTTTGCACACTGTTTTAGGGCTTAGACTTGTTTGCTTACTTTGGATAGGTTTTATTTTTTATAGTTTTAAACTATATTTTTGTATTTCTTTTAACTGAATATTATATAGGGAAAACTACTGATAACAAAGTAAAACAGAAACTTATATCGCTTCTATGCAACAAAATATGAGAGCTTCTCTTGCTAAATATATTCTTGGTTTTCTATTCTTTTTGCTGAGTATGTATATATTTTGTGTGCATAGCTTCTAATATCGAATGTTTGGCGTGGCTTCCACTGAGCGCACCTGCTGAGCAGGGATTGGCTTATTTATTCAAGGCATACATGCCTCAAGACAGCTGCTAATGATTATCTATATTCATTTGTAATACTGTTTTGTAGAAAATAATTAATTTTACTTTACAATAATTTTTACTTATGTTCAGATTGGTGGAATTGCCACCTAAAATTGTTTAAGAATCAAGCAAAAACTATACCTATATTTTAATCAAGTTAATTTTTCTAATTATAGGTATTTTTGTCCCCTGTTGAATAGAATGATCGACATTTGCCCCCTTTTTAGGAGGTCTACTTTCACTATAGTATTTGTACCTGGATAGAGAACTGGCTAAAAGATAGACTACAAAGAGTGGTGGTAAATGGAACATTTTCTAATTGGACCAGTGTTGTTAGTGGAGTACCTCAGGGGTCTGTACTAGGTCCCTTGCTTTTCAACTTGTTTATTAATGACCTGGAGGTGGGCATTGAAAGTACTGTTTCTATTTTTGCAGATGATACTAAATTGTGCAGAACTATAGGTTCCATGCAGGATGCTGCCACTTTGCAGAGTGATTTGTCTAAGTTGGAAAACTGGGCAGCAAACTGGAAAATGAGGTTCAATGTTGATAAATGCAAGGTTATGAACTTTGGCAAAAATAATATAAATGCAAGTTATACACTAAATGGCAGTGTGTTGGGAGTTTCCTTAAATGTGAAGGATCTAGGGTTTTTTGTACATAACACGTTGTCTAATTCTAGGCAGTGTCATTCTGTGGCTACTAAAGCAAATAAAAAAGTGCATTAACTCAAGGGATGAAAACATAATTATGCCTCTTTATAGGTCCCTGGTAAGGTCTCATCTGGAGTATGCAGTGCAGTTTTGGACTCCAGGCCTTAAATGAAAACTATACCCCCCAAACAATGTAGGTCTCTATAGAAAGATATTGCATAATACAGCTCATATGTAAAACCCTGCTTCATGTAAATAAACCATTTTCATAATAATATACTTTTCTAATAGTATGTGCCATTGGGTAATCATAAATAGAAAATTGCCATTTTAAAAAATAAGGGCCGCCCCCTGGGATCGTAGGATTCACTGTGCACACAAACATACCAACAAACCATACATGTTAGGTCACATGAGCCAATTAACAGACAGAGTTGTGTCTTTTGCTTCCACAATTCTTCCTGTTACAGTTAGAGTTGAAGTATTTCTGGTCAGGTGATCTCTGAGACAGCACAGAGACCATCACGAAATGGAGGCTCAAGGCAAGAGATGTAAAAGGGCAATATTTACTTAAATATATATTCCAGTTTGGTAAGATTCTTTAATATGCCACTTAATATGATATGAACTATCTGTTTCTTAAGTGTTCATTTTGGGGGTATAGTTTTCCTTTAAGAGTAGTGACGAGTGAATAAATTCACCAGGCGTGAAAAAATCCACTGCTTCAAAAAAATTTGGGTGCGTGTCAGAGTAGTCAGGCACATCAAAATTATTCGGATGTCCATTGACTTTAATGCATTTGGACAAAATAGGCATGTGTATAAAAATTGTTGCGGGCGTTGAAATAATTTTGACGCCCATTGACTTGCAAATTTTCGCAGAAAATTCATGAACTTCAATAATTCATAATTCAACTCCCTTGTTTTACTTAGTTCACCTTCAGGCACGTGTATGGCCAGATTTACAGTTTTAGATTTAGAGCTGTGTTTTCCCTTAAAAATTTTAGTTTTTCGTGGGTAGTTTTCAGTCAAAAAAAAAACTAGAATTTTTCAGGTTTTTGTAAAAAAACTAGAATTTTTCAAGATTTATTATACCCTGAAGCTGGAAACACTTTGAGGCCACTGGGAGCAACATACAAGGGGTTGGTGAGCAACATAGTGCTCACGAGCAACAGGTTGGAGATCACTGCCATAAAGGAAGCAATGCCTGTGGTATGATATTTAGCATCATATTTCTCTGCAGAAAATGGCTGCGAGACCTGTCATACTGCTTGATCTTCACTAAAAATCAATCTAGTGCCACAAAAGACAGCATTTTATGGAAAAAATGTAGAATGAATGCATGGTAATAACTGCTGAAAGCTGCATTTCTCAGAGATTATATAAAACACAAATATAATTAGAAATTTAGAGATGAAGGGAACGCAGAAGATCGTAGAACGTAGAAACAGGATCATGTTCCTGAGGTGTGAGAGGAATTAGTTCTATGTAAGTTAAGGCCCCTTGTGGAATGTACAGTATTTAAAATAATAAATAGAATAATTTATAATTAGGATGGATGTAACAAGAAGAGGGAAGAGGGAGTTTCGGAGAGAAAAAGCAAAAGAACTAAAATGAACTAAATTCCTGCAGTTGTGATGATTCATGGGCTTCAAATCACACAGCCCACAGATGTTTCATGGTTTGGTTGAAAAGATCAAGAATTCTGTCTGTGACATATTGCATTTAATAGGCTGTTGTAAAACTAGAATGATCCTGCACTAAGGTTTTTTGCTTTCGAAGACTAGACTGAATGTATGAAGCTAAACACAAAGGGGGAAAGTAATAAAAGTCGATAAAGGAACAGTTCAGTGTTAAAATAAAATCTGGGTAAATAGGTTGTGTAAAAACATAACAGAACAAAAACTAACTTCCTGCTTTTCAGCTCTATAACTCTGAGTTAGTCATAGACTTTAAGGGGGACCACATGGGACATAACTGTTCAGTGAGTTTGCAATTGATCCTTATCATGCAGCTCAGATTCAAAAGCAACAGTTATGAACCATGTGCCCCCCCCCAGGTTACTGCCTGGTAACCACTCAGTGGAAGCCAAGAGTGTTCTGGCTATTATGTTAGACATCCAGTCACTCCAGCCTTTATACATTACATTTTTTGCTAACTCATTATATTGAAAACATTTTTACCTAATTTTTATTACTTTAACAAAAAAAATATTCACAATGCAAAAAACTATTCCTTTGCACACACAATTTTTACTTTGAGCAAATTTACTAAAGCTTTTTTATGCCTAGAAACTGTTTTGGGACCACATCTTCCGGTGGACAAAAGATTGCAGTTTGTACCAATGGCCAGTGAATGTAAGAAAATGTGCGACAGCTAGAGCCGTCTTCAGGAACTAGAAATATATATATATATATATATATATATATATATATATATATATATATCTATAGACTATCCTGAACATAATATATAATTCATTACCAAACAATAAAATGATCAAAGTCCCATGTTTTATCACAATAAAATTACCCTTAGCACAGGACCAGAAATAAAAAAAAACCTGTTTATCTGCAAATATTATTTTGTTTAGAAACAAGAGAAATAAATACTTTTCTTTGCAGCTGTATAATATGAGTACATATAATCTTGTACACTGCTATGCTTGAAGATGATTTAAGTGCAGGGAATAAAGTGAAATCGAGATGAGGCGTCTCCATTGGCAGGTTTGGAGATGGGATTGCATTTGATCATCATTGGTCCCCTGTGAAATGTGTAGACCGCAAAGTGTAAACACGGCATATTAAAATAGAACATGTCTTATTCCAGATTTTCATGGCACAGGATAAAGGCATGCTAAATCTGAGCTTCCATATGTGGTTCTCAGCTGGTGCAAATCCCAGAATCAATGGCAAATGAATAAAAAAGAATCTGCCAATGCCACACACATAGAGCCTAAATTTAGGATATAAAATGTTTATAAGGGAAGAGAGATTGAAACGGGGAAACTTGAATTACCAGAAATGTTTCTTATAACATATGCTGTTTTTCTCTTGGTGAGCTCCTGACAATGGTTTCTTTGTCATTTGTCATATGAACTGTGAATGTCTCAAGAATTTGAATAATAATCTGCATAACCAGTTCACTCCAAATTTTTAAGTGGTTGGTAGTTTTTTCTGCTCCTTTTAAGTAACCCCAAGGAGGCAGACATTAAAAGGGCTGGTGCACACATGGGTATTCCTAAGCACCTTACAGCACTATCCAGCATATGCATATTAGTCTAAGAACTTGTTCTTGTCTGAACAGTTTTTCAACTGAAATCAACTATGTTACTCCAAATGTAGTCTCCTAAAAAATGGTATTTTTAAAATCCTTCTTGGTCTGGTAAAAATGTTCAACAAAAAGCTTATGAATGTAGAAAATGGGCCCAGTTCTCATAATAGGGGTGGGACAAGAGGTTGCACTTGTGCTAAAACCACAAAGCGCCCCTTAAGTGACCTCAATGCCAAAGTTCTGCAGTCAGGGTTGGACTGGGAGGGTCAGCGCCCACCAGGGCTGACACATTATGGCTCATCCCCCCCCAGTAGTAGGGCCCCCGCTGCTCCTCCCCCCACTGTCCCAGTTGCCGGGCTCCCACTGTCCCTCACCCCCCCGCCAGCTTGTACCTGCTTCACATATCGCGCCTTCCTTACGCGATCGGAAGGGGGCAGGTCAGGAGCGCCGGATACAGTATGTCTAGCGTATTTGGGCTGGTGGTACCCACGAGGGCTGGGGCCCACCGGGTTTTTTCCCGGTGTTCCGCCGGCCCACTCCGACGCTGTCTGCAGTTCTTCTTTATATAACTAATAACAAAACGATACATGAAACCTTAGTTATAAACACATTTGTGAAAATCTATTTATCTTTTTAGGAAATTCTGATGTTCTTTGCTCACACCTAACCAGTTTACTACAATTACAAATTTGCATTCTGTTTTTAACCAGATAATTGAAGGTGGAATTTGTGAGATCGGCCCCGGAACACTAAATGCAGAGGATCTCGACATTCCCCCCGACACATTGCAATTTTCCATTGTAATCTCTCCATCTCATGGGCTCATATTAAATGGAGAGTATGGAAGGAATATCAGTCAGCTTAAACACCTGAGTCCCATTGCACTTCACAAAGACCTCCAAATTTACAGCTTTACCCTGGATGAACTGAAGCAAGGTTTGTTTGCTTGTTTGATTCCTTTATTGCCTCCACTGTCTCCCTAAAATATACTCTGTGCATGTTCCATGTCACTGGCTCTCTGGTATATCAATCTTTGCTTTACCATTTTAAGGCTTTAAGTTAGAGCGGTCTTTCCACATCCTGCTGTGTTTTGAGTGGCCTTTTTTTTGTCTGTTGCCAGACGAGACTCTTGGGGCACTGGGATCTGGTCTGTGTCTCTGCACGTTTTCAAAAATCGACTTGCCTGCTAACCATCACTAACGCACCTTCATTCTGGTTTATGATATATGGACTGTGAATGTCCTCTGGTGGTGACAAAAAGCTACTGCAAACAACCATTTGAAAACAGACCTTTTCTTTAAGGCTAAAATATTTTCTTACATGTATAGATTGGTTGATTTGATTATTAATTTAAAATGTTCAGTAAATATTATTCTGAAATAAAAAATAAAGCTCATTTTATAAATTGTATACCTTATTTGTGGAGGTCAAAGAAAACATTAGAAATATAATATAATATATGTAATGTATACAAACATGCAAATTATCAGTTGTATGCTGTTTCTAGCACTCAAGCAGTTGCAGTTTGCTGCAGCAAAAGAGCAAAATGATACTTACAGAGCTAAAACGTCTTAAACAGAAGCAAATGTTTAAATGTTTAAGTGCAAAAATAAAATAAAAATAAAAAAATGTCTTAATAGTGGTAACTGCAGGGAACACATTTCAAGTCATACATTAAAGTTTATATATTCATTAACAAAGAATAAGTGCCCTGTAACGATTAAGCTTTAAGCTGTGCAATGACTTAAGCATGGGCATTGGCTCTGTTAAATGAGGAGAGAGGTATTAGAAAATACTGTACAAAAAAAGTTAACGATTGTACATAGAATAAGTTGGTGGAGATAAAAGACAAAAATAACCAAAATTAAGGAGTATAAATAAGTTTATCAGATAGGGCATTTTTACCTTCCAACAAGTCCTATGATAATAATTAAAGATACTATGCCATCACTGATTCCCCTGTCCTCCATGGACTGTTTATTTTTAATGCTTTGATTAGAAGGAAGCTGTAGGTGGCGTGTAATGGAAACAGTGAAATGACCCAATCCATTTGTGTAGAGAGGTGTTTTACTACCAACTACTATACTGCTTAGAAGCAGTATATTTTTTTTAAAAGTGCAATATAAAGAAAAAAGGGGGTATTTATAATTTTCTGCAATGTCTTCTGTTCTGAAACCTACAAATGCAACTGACAGTTGCTATTAAAATCGGAGTAGTACCGTTAAAAACCAAACAAGTCTATGAAAGTAGACAGAAGTCATTTTCTTTTCTAGTCTTAAATTTTCAACTATTGCACACATATTGGTTCTATGCCAATAGCAGACCATTTCTACGTACTTTGATAATGGCAAAGCCACATTTTCTTAATATATGACTTTCAAAAATGGATGTGTAGTTTTACATGGTTATTGTAAAACAGGAAGAGAAAGAAAAGTGAATAATATAGTATTGGTGAGACAGAGGCCTTCACAGATGATCTGATCAACCAATTTAGTTGAACTCATAGAGCCGATATACCCTACTGCCTCCCCTATGTCTTGCCTTAAAGGTCTTAGGACACTATTGATATATACTGTGATAGTAATTTAATAAGTAAAGAGTTTAAGAAAATGGCTTTTTAAAAATATATTTTCTCCCTATTTAAGAGCACCCACAATGAGATAGAGAATGGAGAGGAGAAATAGAGCATTTTAATTAATCTATAAGTTATTTGGACATTTATTTCTGCCTTTAATTATTTATATTGCATTTCCCAGCCATTGTTTTATAGCTGATCCAAAGCATTGCTCAGAAGCATAAACAAAAAGCACTGCTCAGAAGCATAAACAAAATAAACACAAAATAGCTGACAAGATTATTACATCATCAATGGCAATTATTTTATTTGCCAATAAAAGTACAACAAGCCTATTTTCTGCTTTTTAAAATAATGCATGACGATAATTTAATTAGACAAAAAAAAACCATATACAGAACAATAACATTCCGAAGCGGATCTAATGACATGGCTTCTAAATCTAACCAATGTAGTCACTCATAGGAACCAATTTTGATCAGACTTCTACAACTAGCCTGCAAGACATAAATATCCTTTATGTCTACCACTGTTAGTAGTCATGCACTGCAGCTGTATAGTCTCAGGCTAAGTCATTCTGATTTGAAGCACTTACAATGTATTTAAAAAAAAAATAGAGGTTACAAACATGCTATATACAGCTACAGCAGAATTACTGACTCTCTTAGTGACTAATACATTTCTTTGTAATAGATTATTTCCTTCAGATCTGTGGGACATCTATGTATAAACTTTATAAATTATATTCTAATTGTATAGAATGGTCCTCCCAAGGAGCTGGAGAGCTTTGCATTTAAATTGGCTTTAACTTAACCTTTACATATCTAAGTAATATACTTTACATAACTAAGTGATAGATTTTTATATGTTAAAAGTTATCTTAAAATAAAGAAGTATATCGGAAGCACAAGATGTATACTACGTTGTGCCCCCCATAGATTTGGGTTATACCACTCTGGCAGTGCTCAGAATGAGGAGAAACTGCTGCACAGAAGCGGGTTCTGAGGTGTGTGCAAAGGATTTAACAAATAAGTTCATGAAAGACAACATGCACAAAAAAGGTTCAACCAAAACACATTAGCACTAGAAGAACATCAGGAGAAATATTTTGTTTTTGTTCACATTACAAAAATGTCAAAAGAATATTGCTGGAAAGGGGATGAATGTTGTGACTCATAGATACATTGACCTTTATATTATATTGGTCATTTGGGAAAGAGTTAATGAGTGAGAAATCCACTACCATATGTTAATAGAGGCATCTGTGTAACACCTGAATTCTCTAGGCACACACAATATATAAACTTTAATGACTGTTTATGCTGAGAAGGAATGTCACTATCACATAGTCCCTTTAAAGGGTTGTGTTTCAGGTACAGATTTATCACACTTGTACTTTGCTCTTACCTGAAATAATTCCTTTATTATTGAACATTGTTGAACATTCAACTTCCTAGGAAGAACTATAACGTTGGAGAGTTGATAAATGGTTGATAAGTGTGACAACTTATTGGTGAAATAGTAAAGAAACTTCACCTACTACAAGTATAGGATCCGTTAACCCGGAAGGCCATCTCCCATAGACTCCGTTTTACTCAAATAATTGATAATTTTAAAATATATTTCCTTTTTGTCATAATAAAACAGTACATTGTTCTTGATCCCAGCTAAGATGTATTTAATCCTTACTGGAGGCAAAACAATCCTATAGGGTTTATTTAATGTTTAAATGGTTCTTTTAGTAGACTAAAAGTACGGAGTTCCAAAGTTTGGAAAGACCTCTTATCCGGAAAACCCCAGGCCCTGAGCATTCTGGATAACAAATCCTAAACCTTTATATGAATCCCTAAACTGCATGTATTGAAAACATTACATATGCCATACTGGAATGCCCTATATAATGCAGTTTTTTTAATGATTTTAAGATGTCTGTGTGTGTAAATTGTGTTTATTTTGCTGTTGTTTCTTTGGTCTACTTTTATTGCAAATAAACCAAGTTGCAATCATATTCTGTGAAGCAAAGCGTGAGAAAGTGTGGATTGTATTGTAGGGTAATATACAATACTTCTATTAAGGCTTAATGTCCATGAGCTTTACCTATTCCTTATGTACCATTGATCTACCATCTGCTTTTTCTGTAGCATATTGTGCTATTATTGACTAGATCAATAATGTACAGTTTTTTTTTCTTTTCCCTTTGCTCTTTCCTTCCTTTTGTTAAATTTGTGCCACCCATGTGCTATTTATGCTACCCATATGCTGTCTGGTTCCCATGCTCAGTGCAAAAGCTCCTGTACATGTCTGGCTTACTTTATGTGCCATTGCATACTCAGGCTATATTAATAAAACCATGAATAAACTAGTTGTTAGAACAGAATTTATACTGACACTTTAATGCCATGGTACACCATGTGAAATCACACATATTTATGAAGTTGTGTAATGACTTTATATGTACAGTATGTGCAGACAAGTGTAAAATTCTGGCATCAGAATAGGTATTAAAGATATCCCCTTAAAATCTGGCATTAAGAGCAGCCACTTTTCACACAACAAATTGCACCACCTTTAACATCTGAGAGTCTTTGCCACTAGAGTTCAACATGTTAGATTTAACAGGTTTTGCCATTTCTGAAATGTAATCTGGCATTAAATAAATCACACATACAAAGGGCATACCTAAAGACTTCACTATTATAAAGGACAGTATTCATTGGCATACATGGATTCCCATTGCCTGTGCCATTAGGCACAGTTTGCTTTCTACGTGGTCTCAGATATATATATATATATATCAATTATCTGTGCATTCTGCTTTAACAGAGAAACAAAGTGCACAATATCAAATTCAATCAATTATATATGACATACATGGTCCATTTTTGGCTAAAGTATTTCTTGCACATTGTTACTGGATGTTACATTAGGCCACTGATAAAACCTGTTCTTTTTAATTTTCAAGTTATTTATATTATTACATCAGTTCTTTGTCCATTGCTATGTCTGAGGGTCAAACCAATTGTGTAGCCATATGTTTGAGTATTCATCATGTTTGATCATTCATCATCTACAAGCTTTATGGTATATGTATAAGTTAGTGGATAACAGATATCCCAAAGATGGCTTTTTTTGTGTGTGCAGTAGGTATAAAAAACATACAGACCTTCTCAGGTCAGCTATGTATATGGTGCACGGATAATGGCGAAATAATTTTGAATGCATACAAGGTGTTTCTATGGATTTTTGCATAAGACTGCCACATTAAGAGCCTGATTTAGGAGATAATGGACTTTCAGTTCAAAAATAGGCTTCTCTGACCCAAGTCTATGTAAGAGTGTAAAATCCAAGAAAGCTCAGGGTTGGGGTGTTGGGTTATGGTCTACAAAGCAGCGCAGGTGTAATCTGTGTCTTCCTGATGCTTTCAATCTTTTAATTTGGTCTGGACATTGTCTTTTACAACATCACACATTTTTTTCTATTTTTACACCCTCTATTCAATTTCCAATGTACCTCAACTGTGAAGGTTTCTCCTCTTTATCATGGTTAAAGGGACATATCACATGCTCAAAAAGTTGCTATATACAACGTTGCACTGTATTTTTTGAAATGAAGGCACCGTGTTTTTTTTTCATTTTCGCATTAATGCTTTCTTTTAATTAACCATTTATTACTTTTCTTTGCTAACTGGTTATGTGTAATAAGTGTGCCAATTTTTGTTTTGTTTTTGCTTCAGAGCAATGCTTTATCTGTAACACAAATTGGAAAAGCTATGTAAAAGTCATTGCTAGATAAAGATGCCCAGATCGTTTACAGATGAATTCCTTTCTTCTTTGGCAAAGCAATTTTTATTGTGATTGATCTGAATTTAAAGAAAAATATATTTTAAAAGGAAATTAGCTAACAATCCTTAAATGGAATATCAGTAAGGGTAATATTGTTGTAACACATACAAAAGCTTCACAAGGGAAACATGAATCTGCTGTGTATGAGCTGAAGTTTAAAACTAATAATATATATATACATAGATGAGAATGCAAAAGCTCAGACAATGCCCACATTATTTTCATTGAATTGTATATCTTGCAGGAATGGAGCTTGTGTACTTGCATGATGACACAGACACTCTACATGATAGCTTTGCCATACAGCTGACAGATGGCAAACACACAGTCCAAGAGACACTTCACATCTATATCATGCCAGTGAATGATGAAAAACCACATCTTATCAGGTTAAGATTTTGTTCAAATGCACTGCTAGTTTATCAGAAATTTCTATGAATTACTCGCCAAGTCCAGGTTAAATATTTGCTATTTTTTTTAGAAAAGAACAATATTGAAACTTTTACATCATAGAAATGTAGGAAGCAGGACATCTTAAACTTGAAAGGACCATTATACAGAATGTGTAAAGGCCTTTAGAACAATACACACTTAGGGGGTTATTTAATAAACTTTGAATGCAAAAATCACAAAAAAATTCGGAATTTAGAAATTTATTAAACCCAGAGGATGGAAAAGTCAGAATCTGAAAATCCGGCATCTCAGACCTGTCGAGGTTGCAAATAAGTCAATGGAAGAAGTCCAAATGATTCTTTGATGTGTCCTGGGTTTCGTGCAGTGCCGGGTTTCAGGGAAAAATCCAAGTTTTCGTATGAAAAGTCCAAAAAAATCATGAAGATCATATTTTTTCAAAGCTAATTTTCGGGAAAATGTAATAATAAATTAGCGCAAAAAACCTGAGCGGATTTGATCAGAGTTTGTAGCAGAAAATATTGAGATAAATTTGGACTTTGATAAATAACCCCCTTAATGTATATGTATTTGTGTAAATCATGATTAAATCAGTAGTGTTCTGATGCCCGACATATACTTACATTTTAATTAACAGTTGATGAAATGACATAAATAAAGCCAAAAATGATTATGGTATTCTTGCCATTGGGTATGCTCTTTCACTGGAGTTTGTGGCTGGTATTTCATTTTACCTTATTAGAGACAGCATCCACATGTTAATGATTACAAATATACAGCAAAATATGCCATCTGTGCTATATTATCAGTGCAGCACTGCCATGTTTTTTTCATGTAAATGAATTATTTACTTCAAAACTTACAGAAAAATAAATCACAATAGTGTAAAGGGCTAAAAGCATTTACTGAAAGTGCTTACAAAAGAGATGCAAAAGTTGCCACAATGTACAAGTTCAAATGCAGTGTTCCCTCCAACTCATGTACACACTTGTTTATTCTTTCTTTGTGATTTACATCAGTGAATGTTGAGGCAGAGCGGACTAATGAAATAAACTTCACAGAATCTACATGGTGCATAGTACTATAAGGTGCATTGTTGCAATAAATAATTTAGCTTGGTTTGTTCCTTTCTATATTTAGAAATGCTGGTTTAGAAGTTGAAGTAGCTGAAAATAAATTAATATCCAGCGTGGTATTGGAAGCAGAAGATAAAGATTCTCCCAGGAATGGCATTCAGTACATCATCAACAATGCCCCAACTTTTGGAGATCTTAAAATGAAGGTTGGCAAAGCACTTCATTAAATGCTTTTCTTTATGTTTTCTTCTGCATGACAGTCTATATGTGAATTATTGTCCATTGCAATGTATATTCAAGATTCATTAAAGGAGAACTAAACCCTATCCCCTGCCCTCCGTTGGCTCTGGTCCATGTTTCCTAGTCTATTACAATGAAAAGTGTCCCTGTTTGTAAAGCTGACCTATAGATGCAGAGTAGTGCAGCAGAGTTCGCAGGAACCACTTTCTTTATCTTCTGATTTTCTTTTCAGTTTACCTACATGGTGCTTGCTGAGGCATGGACAGTTGAAGCTATTCCTCGAGCATATCCAACTGCACATGCGCCAGCAAGTTTCATGTTGGCAAACTGATCTCAAGAAAATCTGAAGGTACAGAATATGGCAAATTCCGCTACACTTCTCTGCAGGCCAGCTTTACAAACAGGGACACTTTTCCTTGTATTTGACTCTGTGGGAAGGGTGGCAATAGAGAACAGTGAATGGAGGCTTATGTTTTTGGGGGGTTTAGTTCTCCTTCAATTCCATGATATGACAATCACAGCAAAGAATTATGTGCAAGTATCAGATTTTGCAATCAAACTTTATAGGGCAATGCAAGGACAGTGCAGCATTGTGAGCTCACAGGCCTTAAGCACAAAGATCTGTCTGAATTTTATAGACCTTACAAGAAGTGTAAGACAACAGTCTTTCAAACTATTATGAACATTGCATGAACTAAGTTATGAATAGTAGCATAATGACAGCAAAATATCATGAACACGAATTAGATTTAACAAAAACCTCAAATGGTGTCTGTTTTAAAAAATTCTCCTGGGCTGTTTAAATTCAAAGATGTGCAAACAGGAGATGTCTATAAAAGTCATCTAATTTAGTTTATTATCTAACACAGATATAGAAAAGAAGATTGTTCAGTGACTAATAGTTTTCTTAATTTTTTAATGACTATAGTAAATTCATGCAATATAATGGAATAAAAAAAATGTTAGATTTGATGGTTGATATCACTAGTGAGACAGTTATGTAGTTAAATTGAGTTGGAGAAAAACAAATGTCCATCAAGTTTAAACCCTCCATTTTTTTTTTGAAAATGGCTGAATTCTCCTGTAAAGGCATAATTAGAATGAGCAATGACAATATCACCCGGCAGGACATTCCAAACCTCACTATCCTTGCTGTAAAGTTCAGTTCCTCAAGTGTACAGGGATGATCTTTCATTCTTTTATCTTTTCAATGCTATGTCCTCTAATGTCCTTGTAGTACAAATATTATGTTCCAGGCATATATTGCTAATGTAACCTTCTGTATAATAACTTATCAAATAATTTAGTAAAAGTAGCAAAAGTGTAACACATCCACTGCTGACATCCTTACTTAAATTTGTCTGCCTAGATCTAGTGTGTGTCAAACCATACTAGCACAAGCTCCTAGCATTGTGATTTGAATTGTGTGAAATGTGAGTTTTATACCTTATTTCCTTCCAAAAGATTTCCTAGCACTAATGTTAAACTAACAGGCCTATAGTTTTTAGGCTGAACATGGGATCTCATTCTAAATAGTGGCACAACATTAGCAATTTGCCAATCTATCAGCACCACACTAGACATCAAAGAATCCTGGAAAAATAATTAAAGAGGTTGTGTAGTACCCTAGGGTGAATACCATCTGGTCCTGGACCTTTGTTTATTTTCACATGTACTAGTCTTTTTTTGAACTTTCTCCTGAGTCAACCAGACATCAATAGATACATTCCAAACAAACAGCTACACTGAATGCTGGAGAGTGACACACCCCTCCAGATCAGCTGCAGCCAGCCAACCAGTTCAAGCAAAGGTTGCTACAAAGTATTAAAACGTAACTTTTAATTTAAACCGTTTAAAAAGTATTATTAGTTTGGCCACACCAGCACACACACTCACAACGTGGAAAACAATACTACGCCGTGCGGGACCTTGTCCCTAAAAAACACACATTTAAAATCTCATCACGTAGGTAGGAAAAGTGGTGGGTATACAAAAAGTATTTAGTCACCGGTTTGAATACCCATTATCAAATAGCTGCTACAGGGTGCAATCATCAGTATGTTACCAAGAAAGTAATATTGGTTCCCACCCTTCCACCCTTCCCCCAGCCAAGTTCTACCTAGCTACGTTGGGAAGAGTGGTAGCTATTCACACCACCTTCCACCTACGCCACCCTACGCGTTTCGCTGGCAAGCAGCTTCGTCAGGGGCATAAGTGCTGGTCGCGCTCCTTTCTCCCCTTTAAATAGGCTACAGGCGCGAGTTACTGCGTTCCGCATGTCCATGACGTCACTTCCGGTTTCGCGTACTTATGTGACGTCACTTCCGGTCATACGTCCGTGTCATTCATGTGTGCTGGCGGAAGTGCGCATCTTGCTGCTTCATCCCTTAGTGAAACAGGAGTCAGCTACCAATACACTTTGCCAGTCTATTCATTCTAAGGGGCCAGCAAAGGAACCTGTCAAGAAACACTATGGTTCTAGTACTCTTAAAGTTGTGGGATCGGGTCAAGGCATATTCTATAGTGGTTACTTTGATGGACTTAGCCTGCAGATGATTACCAATACATGAAAGGAGGCAAATTGTGTTAGTATATTAAATCTATAAGTATAGGTGTAATTATAAATATAATGGAAAGAGAATTAGAAATGCATAATAATTTTTTATTTATTTACATTAAATTAAGTTAAATTATATTAAATCCACATAGTTCCCAGATCAGATCCAGCTGCATTAAAGAAATGGTGCAAATGTGAATCCCTCATTTAAGCCCTTTGGTGATTTACTTTGGCACCAGTATATCCAGCGTGCCTCGCATTGTAAAAGTTTTTTATTAATATCTCCCACTCTTGTGGTGGATTGGATGTGTTCAACACCTATAAATTTAATGGCTGAGGTGTTGCCATCATGGTATTCGTTAATGTGGTTGGCGACTGATGTATTCCTTTTGTGTATTACGTCGCCTACGTGTTCTAGGATCCTTCTTCTCAGTTCACGTTTGGTTTTCCCAATGTAATTTTTGCCACATTCACAACTCATGACGTAAATGACCCCTTTCGTCTTACAATTAATGAATTCATTGATAAAATACTCCTTAATATCAGATCTCCCTTCAAATTTGGTTGCTTTTCTTATCCATGGGCATGCTTTACAGGTCCCACACTTATAACAACCCTTTGTTTTGTTAGCCAACCATGTTGAATTGGGTATATTGCAATAGTGGCTTCGGATGAGCCTATCTCTAAAGTTCTTACTGCGTCTAAAGGTTATAGTTGGTTTGACCCCAATTGCTGTTTTGAGATCGTGGTCCTGTTCTAGGATATGCCAATGTTTGGTGAGGATCTGTTTTTATCTCACTATGCTCAGCACTAAAATCTCCTATTATTCTGATAACCTTTGGATTTTCATTTCGTTTATTACCCAAAGTGTGTTTTCTTGGAATTAATAGTGTGTTTCTTTCTGTTCCCAGTGCTCTTTTATATGCCCTTTTAAGGGAGTTATGGCTATATCCGCGTTGTTTAAATCTGGAGTATAACTTACGAGCTTCTACCTTGAAGTCATCTATTGTGCTACATAGTCTCCGTATTCTTAAATACTGCCCAGTTGGAATGCCCTTGATGGTGTTTTGGGGGTGCTGGCTACTGGCATGTAGCAAGCTATTTGTGGCTGTCTGTTTTCTGAACAAAGTGGTCTGTATATTGTTGCCTGCCCCTCGAAAAAGCTAGGTAGAACTTGGCTGGGGGAAGGGTGGAAGGGTGGGAACCAATATTACTTTCTTGGTGACATACTGATGATTGCACCCTGTAGCAGCTATTTGATAATGGGTATTCAAACCGGTGACTAAATACTTTTTGTATACCCACCACTTTTCCTACCTACGTGATGAGATTTTAAATGTGTGTTTTTTAGGGACAAGGTCCCGCACGGCGTAGTATTGTTTTCCACGTTGTGAGTGTGTGTGCTGGCGTGGCCAAACTAATAATACTTTTTAAACGGTTTAAATTAAAAGTTACGTTTTAATACTTTGTAGCAACCTTTGCTTGAACTGGTTGGCTGGCTGCAGCTGATCTGGAGGGGTGTGTCACTCTCCAGCATTCAGTGTAGCTGTTTGTTTGGTCTGTTTAGGCTCATTTAGAGCATTACCAACCTGCGAGCCAAAGGCTACAATTCAATCTTACAGGCTCCGACTATTCTCTATCAATAGATACATTATTAGAACTGGGCCTCTGCATTTTTCCTGCTCTCATCAATTAATTTACCTCCCTCTACTTAATTTCACCCTTTTAATTTGTTACCATTTACACTCCTTGCTGCATTACCCTTTTTATTCTCTTTTCAGCTTGTCTGATTGCTTTTTGTCATTCTTTATTAGCATCTTTGTTCTGAATAAAAGTTTTAGTTGTTCCAGTCAACTTGAATGCCTTACATGCAGGTGTATTCTTTATTAACCTCAATGCTAACCTTTGCTTTGCAATGTCTTTCCTTGCTTTCAATGGTAATATTCTGACAGGTATATTTGTTAAGTAGCATTTTAAAGACATTCTATTTCCTTCTGTTTTTAAGCATGTGAAATGCCTTTCCCAGTTAATATTATGCAGAGGTGCTCTTATATGGCCAACATTTGCACATCTAAAATTGAATCTCTTAGTTACTCCCTTATGCAATTGTCTCTGCGATACAATCTGAAAGGAGAGCATGTATCACTGTTCCCTAAATGCTTACCCACACCACTGCTGAAGATAAATGTTGCATTATTAGTTATTACAATGTTCAAAATAGCATTTCTTCTTGTATGTTAAAAATATTTACAACCTTGCTAGTCTTGGTTATCCCATTACTCCAGTCATTTACAACAGCAAGTGCAGTGTGCAAAATACATTTGTTCCTAGAATAAAATTGTAATTGCAGTCATGATGGGAAGTTGCAATTGTGTTTGATGCATCAGAACCTGCAAAGTTGTGCATTCTCTTTTTTTCTTATTGGATGAAATTGGAGCTTCCACCACCTCTAGGGTTCCCCACCTCCTCTGAATCAGTAGGAGCACTTGCATGCAATTCATATCAACAGACACAGTAGGTACAATGGTACTTGGCACAGATACGTGCAAGTGCAAGTACTTTCATGAATGGTGTCAATTTGTGCAATGGCCTTTTTTCCACAACAGCTGGTATAAATGAGCCCTTTTGTCTGCCTGCACCTAATACTTATAACTCAGCAGCTCAAAGGTATGTGGGGATTGTACAGGCACAAGGTGATCATCTCTGAACTATTTCATAGTCTGACAGATTGTTTCAAGCAAACGCCTGTTGAATCTTCATAGCAGATTGTGTAGAATGATATTAGGCAGATGAAGGCACAGCAAATGAAATGAAAAACAGCAGCCACCCATTTGAGATTTTATGAAGCTAAAAGTAGACTTGGGCCATCGGTCAGTTAGTAGTTTGCAATGGAGAAATGTTTACAAGAAGACAAGAAATTGACAGATTGGAATCTAGAGGAACAGTTCTAAATAATCACAGCAAAAGTAACATTTGAATACATTCATATATAAATCTATATGTCTATTTATTTTTATAACCAAGGGAGGGCCAGTTAACATTAGCAATAAAAATAACTGAATAACACTTGCCAGCATCAGTATTATATCTGACTGAAAGATGGGGTAACTAACACAGGTAGTACATTTACAAGTTCAGTTGCACTTGTTTTCCCCTAAAGTTAAATTGAAATGGATTATTATCATTTTAATATTTTCAAGTCCCCCTTTAAATTATAATGAATGTATTTTTTTTTTCAAAGTGATTAAAAGGATTCATTTTCATATACATAAAACTTTGTTTGAAAAAGAATTAAGATAAATGACTAAACTAAACTGTACTACAGTATTATAGTATAGTAAATTATACCCTAACAATGTCCATAACCTTCATAGTTTGTATATATAACTTATGCTCAAGGCAAAAATACCTATAGACTTACTATCAAGAGATCATAGTGCTTTATAAATATATATGGAAATAAACAGTTTTATATAATTTAGGCTCAGTTCAGAACAGGACAGTATCATGACTTACGCCTCTGAGGAAGCCGATCGATCGGCGAAACGTGTAGGGTGGGCGGCATACAGTAGGTAAATGGTGGGGGACTAGCTACCACTCGCTCCCCACGCAGACAGGGAGAAATTCTGGGGGAATTGACTGGAAGGGAAGGCTGATGGGTCTGACTATCAGCGGCTTTAAGTAAAAGTCGTCAATCCTCACTTGAAACTAAAGTAACACTACTTACACTGCTAGTACTTATTACCACCGTTCCACCAAATGCCTGTAGTTTTAGTTATATGTGTGTTTTAGAGACACGGTCCCACACTGCTTCCTTATGTTAGGAGGAGTGAGTTGGTTTGTATTTGTAGTTGGCAGCGTGCATTTACACGTTTATGGAACATAATCACTAAAAGTTAAGTCTTAAATTATTAATATACTGTCCTGTTCTGAACTGCTTAGCTTGAAGCTCACAGACACAACATGGCTCAAGAGTAGTGAATCCTGTTTTGGTGTGTATAATTGGATAGATTAACTAACCTGCAGATCATAGATATTGAATTTACTTTGGGAGACTGATATCCTGGTTTTTGAACCCCTCTCAGCCTGTATAATTTACTCCACGTTCAACAAAAAAGATAACAGTGGTATGTCTTTCATTTCCCAAGAACATCTGAGTACTGGGGTGTTTTCTCAACAAAGATTTATAGTGAAGCAGTATTCAGTTGTATAATGATTAAATCAAATGTGAAAAACTAGCTGTGCAAAAATGTGGGTACTGTTGTAATTTTGCTAATTTGAATGCATGTAACTGCTCTCTGAGTACTGGCAACACCAAATTGGTTGGATTAGCTTGTTAAGCCTTAAACTTCATAGGCAGGTGTATCCAATTATGAGAAAAGGTATTTAAGGTGGCCAATTGGAAGTAGTGATTCTATTTGACTCTCCTCTGAAGAGTGACAGCATGGGATCCTCAAAGCAACTCTCAAAAGATCTGAAAACAAAGATTGTTCGGTGTCATGGTTTAGGGGAAGGCTACACAAAAGCTACCTTACAGGTTTAAACTGTCAGTTTCAACTGTAAGGAATGTAATCAGGAAATGGAAGGCCACAGGCACAGTTGCTGTAAAAACCCAGGTCTGGCAGGCCAAGAAAAATACAGGAGCGGCATATGCGAAGGATTGTTAGAATGGTTACAGACAACCCAAAGCTCACTTCCAAAGACCTGCAAGAACATCTTGCTGCAGATGGTGTATCTGTACATCGTTACACAATTCAGCGCAATTTGCACAAAGAACATCTGTATGGCAGGGGATGAGAAAGAAGAACTGCACTCACGCCACAAACAGAGTCACTTGTTGTATGCAAAAGCTCATTTAGACAAGTCACAGTCATTTTGGAACAAAGTGCTTTGGACTGATGAGGCAAAAATGTAGTTATTTGGTCATAACAAAAAGTGATTTGCATGGTGGAAGAAGAACAGCGCATTCCACGAAAAACACCTGCTACCTACTGTCAAATTTGGTAGAGGTTCCATCATGCTGTGGGGCTGTGTGACTAGTTCAGGGACTGGGGCCCTTGTTAAAGTCAAGAGACAGATGAATTTAACCCAATATTAACAAATTCTTCAGGATAATGTTCAAGCATCAGTCACAAAGTTGAAGTTACACAGGGGTTGGATATTCCAACATGACAATGACCCTAAACACACTTGGAAATCTACAAAGACATTTATGCAGAGGGAGAAGTACAATATTCTGGAATGGCCGTCACAGTCACCCGACTGGAATATCATCAAAAATCTATGGGATGATTTGAAGCAGGCTGTCCATGCTCAGCAGCCATCAAATTTAACTGAACTGGAGAGATTTTGTATGGACAAAAATACCACCATCCAGAATCCAGACACTCATCAAAGGCTATAGGAGGCGTCTAGAGGCTGTTACATTTGCAAAAGGAGACTCAACTAAGTATTGATGTAATATCTCTGTTGCGTGCCCAAATTTATGCACCTGTCTAAATTTGTTAAGATGTACATTTTCTGTTAATTCAATAAACTTGTTGTCACTGCTGAAACACTACTGTTTCCATAAGGCATGTTATATATTAAAAGGAAGTTGCTACTTTGAAAGCTCAGCCAATGATAAACAAAACTCCAAAGAATTAAGAGGGGTTCCCAAACTTTTTCATATGACTGTGTGTATATATATACTGTATATATATATATATATATATATATATATATATATATATATATATATATAAAAACCATGTAGTATGTCATATTTTTTTCTCTGATTAAAGTGACACTGCATGTATAATAAAATCTGAAAGATTATTTTTTAACATTCAAAGGGTGATCTCTAAATATTTAATCCTTCATTCTATACTCACCATGATATTCATGAATACAGGTAATTCCGAAGCTAACACTTGCACAAAATGCAAAATAAAAAATACCGCACAGAAGCACAGAAAAGTGTAATATAGTGTAGTACATAAAGTTTCAACAAGAATATCACTTTAATTTAATTTTTTGTGCTGTTCTTACTTGCATATATTGGCCTAGTGTTGCTACATACTTTGGCCTCTTTTTAAATGTGTAATGTAATTCTGCTCAGGTGACTTCTACTTGGATCACACTTTATCCTGGAATGAATTTTACACAAGAAGATGTAGATATGAACCATGTCTGGTACTTTCATACAGTAATTCTTGGATGCAAAGGGCACGACAGCTTCCGCTTTATGATAACAGATGGGGAGCACACATCAGCTTCAGAAATTTTCTATATATCAGTTCAAAATCTTGAGAAAGGTAAGAGAAACCCTTATGATTCATATTAACTATATTTTTTTCACTCACTCCAAACATGCTGTTATGTACGGTATATAGAAAAATGTTTTTTTTACACATTTGTAATCTAGTTACTTAAAATGAAAGTATGATTTTGTATGAAAAGATGAGAAAAAAATCGCAATGATTTACAGAAAATATGCAATTCAGTTTCTGATGCATTCATGCTTTTTGATCTTTAGTCTTGTCTTTTTGGAGGGGTTGGCCATTTCATACCATATTGATTTTGCTATAGCTTATTTATAGATGTTGGCATGTTCTATTGCTCTCTCTAAACCATTGCTCTATCTAACAATTTCAGTGTAGTGCCCATGGGGAAATTTACTTTTTGGAATACCTCATGAATGTGTTTCATGGATGTAGAATGGCCAGAAATGTTATTAAACATGTGCACTGTATACATCCCAGAGCCAAATGGGGTAGCTTGTAATCCATTTGCATTATGCTGAAATAGATGAGTATAAGATATCTGCAGCTATTCTAATAATGCTAATAAACTAAAATAACACGAAACAACATTCCTCTGTTCTTTTTTCTTTCCTAAATAGCAGTTATAACTGTTATTATTATATGCAAAAACAGTAGAAGATTCCAATGTGACATTTTTAACAAGAACACTGAAATTTCTGAACAATACAAATAATTATTATTCAGCCATTATACAAATGAAAATAATAAAGTCACATGCGCTGTCACTCAATCTTGAATACGAAAGCTAATTGTGATGAGGACTCCCGTGAACGCGAGTGTTTCATTTCTGTAGAATTTAGCCAGGTGTCTGTAATTTATTGAATGTGGGTTTATGGAATGGAGTCCCTGCCAGTGAGAAATTGGCACAGAGACTCAGGGACAGCTAATTCTCTGGGGTTCTCCCTGGCAAAATTCTTTGTTGATTTCTATTGCTCCTGTGCTCATAACTACTCAGAACTCAGAGTGCCATCTGCAAACTGTGATTCATAAACACTTTGTCAGCCTGCCATGTACCCTGACATCATAAAAAACAAGAAGCGACATTGTAATAAAGAGAGGTGGTGCTGCAGCCTACCAATTAAATGCATCTAATTTATTTCTGTTACAGCTGAGGCTTTATTTATTAGTAAACAGCTGCATTTGTTATACTTTTGGCCAGATGAGTGCCTACTGGCACATCAGTTAATCCATTAATTGAAAATAATCATCAGTGTGCTTTGTGCACCATAGAAAAAAAAGAGAACAAAAAAAGGTCTCCAAAATTATAATAATAAAAATAAAAATGCTATTGGTCCTTCACAGTGAGAGAGGGTTCTTGTTCTATTCATACCAAAGAATTCAGCCTAGCCTACATGGGAACAGTCGAGTACATCACTAACCATCTATCTGGTCCTGCTCATTCATATACACAGCTCTACTTGCAAAAACAACACGTGCTTAGTTTGGGTCCTGGAATAGCTTGCAGTTCTGCTCTACTTAATCTGTAATTTCATGTCTGTCTTCATGTCCTCCCACTCTTTCTGTTGAAAAGCCTAAATGATGATGGCTGACAATACGCAATCAACCATATTTTTATAGTTATTTTTAAAGGTTTTTATCCACACTTAGCAAAACACTAAAATGTATGTACAATAAAAATTACATTTGACTTGCAACATTGCTTGGCAGATTTTAGAGCTCCCAAAAGCATAATTTCTAATTTCATAAATATTGTATATTGCTCAAAATTTCTTTTTTTTAAATCTTACAACACAGGGACAAAAAAGTACCCCCTGAGAATGCAAATTAAAGTAGACCACCATTTAGCAAATCATACACAAACATATACAGTACATACACATACACAAACTCGCATACATACACAAAATAGACCTTGAGATTACTGTAGCCTTGGATGTAATGTTTCAAAACTTAAAAGATTGTATCCATAACTCACCAAATGTCATGAGGAGGTGCTTTATCCTGAGCCTTCCACAAAGGGAGCAGAATCAACCATGTATATTGGAGCAGGCACTCAATGAGCAGTCCATCAAAGGCAGAAAAGTAAAATAAATGTGTATTTATTTTGTTCCAGCAAATAGAGGCAACCTTAAGAGTTTCGTGTTAATGAACACTAAGGGACAGATTAACTAAGGTCCGATCCACCTACGTTTGAAGATGAATTAGACTATTCACCACCTATAACCTGCCGAGTTTATGTACTGTGGAAGTCAATGGCAGAGGTCTGTTGAACCATTTGAAGATGTTAATAGCGTTCATCACTTTTCAGGGCTTTTCGGGGGTTTTTTGGAGTAAAACTCAGTTGGAATTCCAATTCGAATTAAGAATCAAATTTTCTAGTCGCCCCCCCCAACCTCTCAGAATCGAATATTTACCATTCAAGTTTTTTCTTAAATAAGCTACCATTCAAGTTTATTCGAGTTTATTCGAGTTAACTTAACTCTAAAATTCTACCTTTATTAAATAACACCCTAATTCATAGGCTACTCACTGAGTTCCTGTACCAACTAACATGACTGGATATGTTTGCCCAAGACAATGTAATCTACTGGCACAATATCACCATTGTGTTGCTTCAATGGAAAGCATTATTCTTCAAGTCATAAAGAAGTGCCTCTTGCCCTTTGTTCTTTTCTATGATTGCCCTTAAACTTAAATCATATCACGTCCCCTATCAAGCAGAGTTTATGCAGAGAAATCAATCCAAACTTTAATAGTCTTTCCTCAAAAATGAATTGTTCATTTTACCTGTTTAGTTTTCTGCCTTGGCACAATTTCCAGCTCATTAATATCCTTATTAAGACTGTGGCCCAAAACTGCACTGTATACTCAAGACAATGACTTACCAAGGATTTTCCCCCTCCTCAAGCCAAAGCCAATCTACCTAGACTTGTACAGTCTGCTGTCCAACAAAATACTCAAATACTTCTCAATGAAGGTAGCCTACAACACACTTCTATTTAATATGATTCATATTTTTCCCCAAGTGCCTTACTTTGCATTTATCAGCACTAAAGCTCATTTGCTTCCCAATTTTTAGCAATTTAGCCAAATCTCAAACATATCAGGGGTCTTTTATAAAGACAACTACAGTGCACAAAGTTGGCTATTGGAGGCTACACGGTGCTATTTATTTGTTGTTTTTAGTTAATAAATTGCTTATGAAAAAACATTTGTGTGTAATGGTCATAGGCTGTGTGACATAATTTGAAAAGCAAAATCTAATAAGATTTGAGTGAGAGAGATTTTCTTGACAATAATAAAACTATATTATAATTCATTATATTGTATTTTTTACAATTACAGATTTAATTGATATGGTTAAAATCAGTGTTAATACCAGTAAAAAGAACTAGAAGATTCACACTGTGCTCCAGTGTTTCACCAACCTTGTGTTAATGTGGATCTGTGTTGATAGACCTTACAGCTAACATGATTATTCTAAAACAGCCACATATCTATGAGATTGTTCCCTTGCTCCCCTTTTTCTAGGTATACTGTAGATTGGGTTCTCAGCTAATGGCTGTGCACAGCAGTGTATAGCTCCAGGCAGAGCTCTGCTGAGTTTATTGGGTTGTGCCCATCCATTTCAGCTGGCTTTAAAGGTTTTAAGGTAGTGAGTCTGGCCAAGCACAGCTTGCAGCTTTCCTTGTTGTGTGTCCATTGTCACATTTAAAATAATTAGGAATCCACTGCCCAGTTGAATAAACAGTGCCACCAAATATGGCTATCTGCTTCACTATATTGTGGCTTGGAAGCAAGAATGCATAAAGGGACATGAATAAAAAATACTAGTAGCTAATACATAAAAAATAAAATGTTTCCACAGTAAGATATATACGTTCAGTTTTGTGTGTATTGTTAATATGTTACAAAACAGATACAAAACACTGTAATAAAATGCCTTTATAGTGTATCCTACCATTTTAAATTACAGGACTGAAAAGGATAACTGCATCACATGGCCATTGGGGTTAACATTCATTTTGGTCTAAGCCTTTGTACTTGACAACATTATCATAAAAGACTGCAAGCTATAGTTTTGCTGATATCCAAGAATTTCAATAACTATTGACCCCATTAAAGGGCTTTCAGGCAGGGACCCACAATAACTTATTTGGGTCCCCCTAGTTGAGTCAGTACCATAGTCTATCAGTACAGACACAAATATAAAACAGATGACATTATTGAGAACAAAAAAATCAGCAGACTAGTAGCAAAAATACTAATTAGTAGATTAATTGTATCAGTGGAGGTTTACATTTTTGTTTGGGTGGGCTACCAATAGAAGGCTTTCCATGAGGGTGCTTATTACTACATACTTATACAGGTATGGGGCCTGTTATCCAGAATGCTCGGGACCTGGTGTTTTCCGGATAAGTTATCTTTCAATAGTTTGGATCTACATACCTTATATAGTCTACTAAAAAATAATTTAAACATTAAATAAACCCAACAGGTTTTTGCCTTCAATAAGGATTAATTATATCTTAATTAGAATCAAGTACAATGTACTGTTATTATTACAGAGAAAAAGGAAATCATTTTTAAAAATTTGAATTATTTGATTATAATGGAGTCTATGGGAGATGGTCATCCTGTAAGTCGGAGCTTTCTGGATAATGGGTTTCTGGATCACGGATCTCATACTTGTATATGGCAGGCAGTTTTTGGTGAGCCTAAACCTTTATTAATATATGCCTATGTCTGTTATACCTCAAAACAGCTCAATCAACTATCAGAGTTAAGCAAATCTGCTTTTTCTGCATTGCTTTCCGCATAAAAATCAGAAACATGTTCAGAAAGAAGTGCAGAACATGAAAACACTCTCCATGTCTTACAGGAACAACTACATGTATAGTCCACCAACTTAGTTCCTTGGTAATGTAGCTGCTGTATATACATTGATAAAATACATGTTGTATAATGTCCTATTAGTCAATATGGTCAATGAACTGAAAAGGTTAAAAAAGCTGAGTGACAAACATTTCCAGATCTATCAAGACACAGCCTTTTGGCATTAGAAATCTGATCTGGAGTCTTCTCCCAGTGGGTCTAGATAGACTCAATGTAACCTGGTTGTTGACCCTTGGGCTACGCAATTATCTAAGCCAAAATTGGTCAAGCAAAAATCAGACAACGATTTGGTTGTTGGGTGACCAGCTAGTTTAACTGGTTAGGAAAGAAATCAGCTTGCTTGGTCTCTATCAAGTTCCTTTGCACCGGTTACCATTTGTGATCTGAGCTCTGCCAACTACTTATGCGCAATATGTGGCAGCTCCTGACAAAACCTGGAATGCTATCATAAAAATTAAAAAAAATCTGTGTGTCTAACAATATTGGAGGTAGGTTCAACTCAAAAGCATATACCATGGCTAATCTCATGGAAACATCATTGTCCTCCAAGGACCTTGCCTTGGTTGGATCTGTGATCTATGCTGCTTGTTGCCATATAAATAAACACATGGCATAGATCAAAGACCTGAATAGAAACATAAAGTCAATGGCATTGGCACTTTGGTCTTTTTGTGTGGCTGTCAATTTTGATGGCAATAACATTCTTAATATCTTTTGAGTTTATTTACAACTACCTCTTTTGTGGTCTACAAAGTTGTTACACAGTTTCCGTCAAACACATTTGTACACAAGGACAACCTGTGCCTTTTCTTGGGCATGATTGTGCAAGGTTTGTAGCAAAGCAGTGCACTTGCAAAAGCCTACTTGCATTAATACTTTATGTTGAACCATCACATTCACCTCCATAAGTTGGGAGGTAGTAGGTGGCCAGTACATTACCCTACCATGCCCAACATAGAGTAAGGAAAGAGGGTTCCATGTGTTTTGTTTGACCTGCTTGTTCAATAAATCATGCAAAACATAGTCAAAAGATTGAAACTCACTTTGCATATTTAAATTGATGCATGGAATAGATGCATTTCTTTTACCTACAAATGAAAGAGAATTATGAATGTAAATAGTGCTTTTTATATGTCAGTACTGGAATAAGTGCTATGATTTAATTTGCAATTGCTCTAATGTTCTGAAAACCACAAGGAAATTTCAGTGGAAAAAATACAGATAACAGATAAATGCTATAAAGTAGTATATTTTTAATGACTGTGCCTCAAAGGGCCTAAATAGCCTGTGTCTTGTAATAAATTTCAGATTTGTTGCTGTTTGATATGTTATGCTTGTATTTGCTTAAACATGTTTAGTGCTGATGTACAGTATACATTATTTAATCTTGATGCTTGTCACAAGTTGGCTTCATAGCCGTATCATTGTAGGTGTAGGTGAACCACCTGTTCTGGTGTCATTAAATTGCACATTTCTTATTGTACATGTTATCATATAGGTACTGTAAATGATAGATGGCTGGCACCAAAGAGGATCTGAAATGCATGTCTAGTAAAGTCTGATTCTATTTCTCATCAGTGTCTGTTCATCTTTCCTCTACTCCCTGTTTTTCCATAGGTGACATTATACTATTCACCAGACCTATAACTTTAACAGAGGGTGACAGGGTGACCTTGATGACAGATGTTCTTATGGCTACAGATGGCACTGGCCAACCAGAGAAGCTGCTGTATGCCATCTCTGTGCCACCTGTGCACGGTCAGATTGAGTACATCAATTATCCCGGCGTGCCCATTTCCAGTTTCAGCCAGTTGGATGTTGCGGCCCAGAAGGTTTGCTACGTTCACGACAACAGTCACGACACTAGTAAGGATTTATTCAGGTGAGAAGGTTTCCTCTTCGGTCTTCTATATTTCTCCACCTCTGGATCTACAGGGTGTTGATGTGAATAGCAATGGTATTTATAATACATACTACTCTCTATATAATATTTGCCCTTGGAAGGTTACTAGCTATATTCTTCACTTTACTAATACAATAAATACCTTCAGTTGCTGCAAACTAACAAAATAATTGTTCCATGTTTAAGGATTCCCTATTTAAATATGACAGACAGCCCAGTCACAGTAAAAAAGATCCGCTTAAGGATCTTTAAAATGAAGGAAACTCAGGTTGTACCTTGTGTTAATTCATTGAGAAAACATTTAAAACAATTAAATTATATAAATATTGCACTGCTTATAATGTATATGCTCTTATACATATCATAAAGTATTGTGCATTTAGCCATGTGTATACTTTCAATCTGCTGTTTAGGTGCACACTGATGAACTGGAAGGATGCCTGCAGAACTATAGCTCCCAGTATCCTCCATTCAGCTTAGGCCAACTACTGTGCATGCAAAGCTACAGGTCTGTTTCACTGTAATTTTGTAGTCAAATTCAGCAGTCACTGAATACTGGAGCTATGCTAGTGTAGCCATCTGTTCATATAATCAGAATACCTTTCAAACGTTAAAAATGCTTAAATATTATAAATATGACATCTAGTTTAGTTTACAGTATATCATTAAACATGAGCCAGTAAAGCACTTTCAAACACAAAACATGCATTCAAATACAGAAGGCACTGTATGTACATACATATAACAGCATTGTAGCTGATACGACAGAGTCCTGCTGAACTGAGCTTTTAAGAGAAGAATTTGCAGGTCATGCAAGACTGATACCGACTTGGTCACTCAAGACCATGTCAAGGCCAAGCCAGGTGTGGGGCTCACCAGTATCCCATTGGGAAAAGATATGTTCGTCTCCAACAGCAGTTTTCATTGCAGCAAAATTTTTACATCCCTACAAATTAAATGGAAACACCTCTGATCCAACGCAGGGTGCATGAGCATTAATGTTGGTATCCTGTAGGATGCTCACATTTTGGGGCAGATTTATTAAGGGTCGAATTGTAAATTCAAATTCACATTTTCGAGTTGGATTTTTGGTCAAAACTCACAAATTTGAGCTAGGAATAGCCAAAACTCGAATTTGAACTTGCGATTTATCACAGCTGGACCTGCCGAGTTCATGTTGAAGTCAATGGCAGAGGTCCAGTGACCAATTTGAAGTTTTTAATAGCCTTCCTGATATTCAAGTTTTTTTCAGAGAAAAAATTCAATTTGAGTTTTTGGTTCAGTAATATTAGTTCGAGTTTTAGACATTCAAGTTTTTTCTTAAATAACCTCCCATTCGAGTTGTGAGTATATTCAAATTTATTAGAGTAAAAAAAAACTCACATAAACTCGAAATTCGACCTTTGATAAATCTGCTATAGACCATACACACAGGCAGACTTGTCAGATCATGAAGTAGTTTATTCCAGTACACAAGGATACAGCCTTAAGCATTTCATATCTCTCAGATACTTAATCATAGGCTTTGATAAATCTGCCCCTTAATGTTTAATGCTATTCAGATAGTGCCTAACAATTTGTATGTGGGTGCAGATAGCTAGTGGGTATAACAGGTGTTCCATTGTGAGTGTTAGGAGCAGGGTTTTCTTGGACCAAGTGAGTTACAATTTGCACATTTGTATAAAATGCAGATATAGCCTAGGCATGCTGTTGCATCAAGGTTGATATTAAGATGTTATGAGCACAATTCATATCTTTTGCATGGTGCATTAATGATACAGTCCGATAAATGAGGTCTGTATGTGTATTTAGAGTTTATATTTCTTATAATCCTGTCTTTTTTATGAGAACTGTATTTTGATCCTCAGTAAAATTCCTGTTTGTCTTTATCTCTGTAATCTGGTTAGTGCTTGCCCCTCAGTGATACCACTTGTAGGCATCTATTTTGGGAAGCAGTTATGTGTTCCTATTTGAGATAGCAATTGTATGGCAGTTTGCGAGAAAGCGTAATGACTTTTTTGTGAAGACACATTTTTGTTTCTCTGCACTTCAGTTTGTTTTTGTTTTACTCTTTCTCTGTGGCTTTTTTTAATGGGAACCTTGATTTTGCGTGCCCTTTGCTGTTAGGATCCGTTTGTATGGAGTCTTTCTTAATGAGTTTTTTCAGTTCTGTTTTGATAGGAGAGATCTATGTTTGTCTCTATGTTTAAATGATTGACTCATGTTAGTATTTGTTCTAATGTGCAGGTAGTATGCTTCTCTTTGCAAGTTTTAGCTTTGTCTGCTTATTTTAAATGATGACGGTGTTTCATTTAACGTATCTCTTTGTGAGGGTGGTGCCCATGTTCAGTTTCTCTCTCTCTGCGGGTGATGTCTGTCTGTTTGCATTTGTCTCTATGACTGATCTTATTAGTGTATGTCTTCAACTCTTGTTGGAGAGCTAGTTCTCTTTTATGTTCACTACGAATTAGATAACTGGTCTCTGTATGATTGTAAACATTTCAAGTTGAAGCAAATTAGGAATTATCATTTTTGTTTATGTATATGGTGTTTGCATGTTACACAAGTACCTGCCTCAGTGGAGGTTGCAGTCTGAAGTCCTTGCTGAGCATACACAACAAATACAATGATAATTTTCATCAGTAGCCATTTGATTAGCCTTTGAGTTTTTGAACTGTATATGGAGATTGGTCATAGTCAGAGGAGGACTAGATAGGCGCAGGGCGAGCATACAAATGCCAACTATTATGATGCCCTAATTGAAGTCACACCCAGGGTCCCCAGGGTAGCAAGGCAACAATACTATAATATGAATAAATGTAGAAACCCTTCACTACATTTAGTAGCTGCAGTCATGATCTATATCAGTGATCCCCAACCAGTAGCTCGCGAGCAACATGTTGCTCATCAACCCCTTGGATGTTGCTACATAGTGACGTCAGAGCAGGTGCTTATCTTTGAATTCCTGGCTTGGAGGCAAGTTTCGGTTGCATAAAAACCAGGACAAAACAACAGCAGGTTTGTTCCCATCACATGGCTGGTCAACCAAAATTCAAATTGTGGCATGGGTGCATATGCATGCAGGGCGTTGAAGCATGCTATAGTGCAGTTACACTTCTGTTAAAAATCATAACAAGAGTGCCCTTTTTTAATTCTTTTGTGCAGAACAAAGAATATTCTGCTACTGTTATCACTACCTGCTTCCAGCTTTATCATGCAAGCAAGTGAATGAACTGTGCCTGTTTTATGCAGCCATGCAGTGAATATGCAAGCTGCTCCACATTAATACATAAGCACAAGTGCAATTATAATCATCTCAGAAATGGCATTCAGTTAAGTACTTGTGGTTATTTATGTTGATCCACATAAATGCTAAGTAACAAACACCAGATTAAACAAAGTGTGGTGACCATATTTACAAATCTGCCCCAAGCTGTGTCACAATGCTGGCTGAATGACAGTTAAGAAATTGCTAGATTTTATGTATGCAGCATCGCCTTGGTAAATCAGCCCTATAATCTACCAGATTCCTAGGCTGATGGCACACCATGTGTATTGACTTCAATGGGAAACATGACTGGAACATTATTAGGTTAAAAAAAGTAAAACGCGAGGCAGCCGTTTTGGTGCTTCTCCGTTAATATAGGCATTGTAAGCAAAAAGAGCATTTATCAAAGGCAGGTAGGACTCTCTTTTTCTGATAATGGTTTGAGCATATTTACCATAAAGTGAATTTAGAGCTCAAGACAGTCTGCTAGAGTGAAATTCCTCCACTTTCTATACATTTTTATGGGATTTCTAAAGACCCTACCTATTAGGGTAGACTCCATGAGCAATGTTGTCGCGATCCAACGCGCTGCGACAAGTGACAATAATAAGGTAAGAGAATTGTCACATGGTGTTGCAGCGTCGATCCGACGCGACACGACTGTTGGATGCAGATGCAGCGTCTGCATCCAACAGTCAAATACTATTTGAATTTCACGCTGGCGCATAAACACTGAAGCGTGCTGCTGCGTGCGCCATGGGGGGAACATGACTCAGAGGAACAGGACGCACATGGCGGGCGCCCCTGCCTGAGGCACGGCGGGCGTCCCCGCTGCCCACAGTGTAAGCCACTAGACCACCAGGGTAACATATAGTTACACTTCCTAGCAAAACTTTGTTAATATACTTGCACTTACGTCAATTTAAATACGGCAGGTATATACAGGTCATATGTATAATGTAGTGATGCTGGAAGTGGCCACTTATTAAAAATGTCCAAGGAAGCAAAAAACATAACAAAAGAGATCCTCTATTGTCCTACACATGAGCCCACCTTAAAACAAATATGACATGAATTTCAAATGGTTAATGAAGTTTAAATAAGATATATTTAATAATTATAACTTGTAAATTTAATCCCACATTAATATATGAAAAAATGCCAGCAGTTTGTCTTTTTTAATGACTTTTTTGGAATACAGGATATGATGTAACTTCATCTCATCAATTTGCCTGACTTATAGACTTTATAGACTTTAGGGAAAAGTATAATTGACAATCCCCCACTTTGATAAATTTGTGTATTACCGATTGTTTGCCTTAGCAAAAATATGCCTGGCGAAACAGTATGAAACTTCTATAGCGCTGAGCTTTTTCACTAGAGAATTGTCTTATTCGCTTTTAATAAATCAGCGATGTCCCAGCGAATTGTAATTTTGGCGAATTTTGGCTAAAAAAATGTGCTTCGCACTATAGTAAATTTGCCTCTGTAAATATGCCCCTTAGTGTCTATATCTATAGCATATATTTACTAAACTGAACTTTACTTGTCTAACTTCAACAAAGTTCAAATTTATTAAAAATTCAAGTGCGCTATTATCGAAGAAATGTGGCAATTCCCTTGCTCCGCAACTGAGAATACTACAGAATAAATGACAGTTTATAACACCAAGCCAGGTAAACAGTATGAGCCAACCAGTTCATCTTATATGGACTGGGTGTCCATATAAGATGGATGGGTGGCCCTCTATATCTATCCAGGCCCCTCCTGAAAGTTTTTTTTTGTAAAAGATCAAACTCATGCTCTTTTACAAATATATCTGCTCCTGCAATCAGAAAGCATAAATGGCAGTGGGAATATCTCATTGCCAATAAATCTGTAAACATTGTAATTTCACAAGGATAAATGAGATGGTAGAGTGCAGTTGATTAACCAGCCAAGGTTGCATTCTTCTACGCAATTGTGAATTGTTGGCTAGTGATAATGGTTCCAGTCTGCACATTACATATGTTAAGCCATTCTAGCAATAGCTAGTATAGTATGCCACTGAACATAATATCATAAATAAATTTGCATTTTTTGTACCTTTTGCAGTTGTGCATCTCTTTTTTTAGAACAGGGGATGAGTGAGAACTAATTGATCTTCAGTTTTGTTCAGTGTTGTACAATGCAATACAATTTCCTTATAGGATAAGTATAGTAAACAATAAATAAAACACAAGGGCACGGAATTATTTTTGTAGAAATAATTGTTTTTTATTGAATGTTCAGACTCCTACACCTTTTGTGTATAATATGGCTGTCTGGCCTTAATGGTATGCTTATGATTAAGGAATCCATTCCCGAAACAGGAAAAGTGTACGAATTTTGCAGGTTACTGCAATAAATCTGCCTTCTTTTTACCAGAGTACTATCTGAATTCTTGTTAACTACAAGAGAGAAACTCTTGGCAGGCCAAATTGCCAGCTAATTGTGTTAGGGGTTGTAGTCTACAAATGTGCCATTCTTGCTTTACATTCCATTCTCAGAGCAACAAGATGTGTTTGTTTTATAGACATTATTGGTGATACTGAAAATAGCCACAGAGTATGTAAAAACGTAGAAGAATTGGGAAGGCAGAGAATCAGAATGTACAAACAAACCTTTGAATAGGTCGACCTATGTCCATGGAACTGGGAGGGTTGATATGAGGGTGAAGGGGTTGGAAATGGATGGTTAACTAATTGAGCGATACGCCAACATGCTAGCTTAACCGGCGGTTTGAGCCTTGACGCTGGAGCGCTTTATAGCCAGGCAGGTTGTTTTTCAGTGCATCTCATTTATGCTTAGAAACCTGGTCCCTTTTATGCAACCGGGAGGGGAGCAATGTGGGTGAAGGGGAGGTTTATTAATTGCACAATAAAGGGATTTCCTTTGACTACTGAAACAGTCGAGCTGAGTACTTGATATATTGGTGTTAACCCACTAGGTTGGTCTGAGACCCATTCTAGAGAGTACAATTATATACCATTAACCACATACCTATGCGGGTCTGAGACCCATTCTTAGACCACAGATTTATACCCTCAACCGCTTATTCCATCTCCCTGCTCTTCCCTTATTGTAATGCTTTACCTGGACTTTCATTTTATATATATCAGTAAAAGTTATGTTTTAAAGTTGATTCACAGAGTGATTTGATTGTGGGATGGGGTGCTGCAGCTTTATGGGTCAGTTCTTACTCTTACGTTTTTACATATGTAAAAATGTGGAAAATTACATTAAAGGTAGTTTGAGGCTTTCTATTGTATTTAATATATATAATATAAATACCTTTATTCTGCAGTTTTACAACTCCAATATTCTGACAATTTTTGCTTTTTTGAATAATATAGAGACATGAACAAGGAGTTTATCATTGGTGTCATTATGAACAGCCTGGGCTAACTCTTCCTCAGCTTCCACAAATAATGCATCATACAGGGTTCTGCACTGTTCTGACAGTTCCAAGCTAAGCACTGGACTCTGCATGCCCTAAATGTGCAAAGACAGATTACGTGCTAAGTATCTGAGAGGGATGGTGCCATCTGTACAGCATGTTCAGCACCCTTTGTTGGTTAATGTGAGAAGCAATCACATTAGACACCATAAAAGATTATCAACCTTAATGCACTTTCACCCTATAGCTAATGTGTCTGCTCTATAGCCATCACATTACAGAAAGGCCTAAACAGAGGCGGCAGCTGAACAGAAAAACAGGAAGACTTGGTATTGTGTCAAATTAATTTCTAGGGCTTGCATTAAATGGGTTAAAAATGCCTCATTATTCCCTAACACAGCTGAGGCTTCTCAAAATGTTTATCTTGTTTTGTAACTGGTACCTTCTGGTATATCCTTGTGCCAGCTTCCCGCTCCCTTACAGTTCCCTGCTATATTTCATTCTCACTATTTTTGGAATTGAGCTTCTGGTTCCAGGTGATTTAATAAATTGCTTTTTTGTTGTGTTCCTTTTAACTTACCCATCTGTTCAACACATGCGTAACTTCCAATCTGTCAGCGGTTTGCAGAAAGACAAACTGCCAGAACTGTACGCTTTTGACAACTTTGTTCCCAATTAGATTAGTGGTGATTTTAACAGATTTTTGGGCAAATGAAAAAAAAAAAATAGAGAATAAAAATAACACAGAAGGAAATAATATTAAGGCATCAGTTCAAAAATGCAATTAAGAAAAAACTCCCCTATTCAGTCAGCCATATTTTGAAAAAGAATCATGGGGGAAAGAAAACACTCTATTATATATATATATATATATATATATATATATATATATATATATATATATATATATATATATATATATGTAAATTTTTATTAATTCATTTTGATATCAGTGGTAAGAAAAGTCCAAGGTAAATCCTGATTTCTATGTACTGTCCATGGACAGAAGCCCCATGCCATTAAATCAATCCTTGAAAAAGGTCCCCCAAGAGGGAACGAAACATCGGATAAGATGCTGTTAATATGTGACAATGAAAGAGCATTCGTTCACAATCCACAAAGTTTGCTGGTCCATCATCTACGTATACAACAACAATTGATTGTGCACCCCTAGCTAATTAATTCCGTAAAGGAATTGTTCAGTATAAAAATAAAAACTGTGTAATATAGTTAGACAAAAATGTAATGTATAAAGGCTGTAGTGATTGGATATCTAACATAATAGCCACAACACTACTTCCTGCTTTGCAGCTCTCTTGGTTTCCACTGATTGGTTACCAGTCATTAACCAATCAGTAATTTAAGAAGGGGGAGCAGGGGTCATAACTGTTGCTTTTGAATCTGAGCTGTATGCTAAGGATCAACTGCAAACTCACAGAACAATTGTGTTCCATGTGGCCCCCCTTAAAGTCATTGACTTACATTTTTGGCTAACACTATATTAGAAACATTTTTTATTTTGCACAGCATATCTATTTACCTAGTTTTTATTTTTACACTGAACTGTTCTTTTAAAATAACAGGTGAACTTGGGTGCTGTATTAAGGGCAATACATTTTTGACCATTTCAACACACTTTAGTAAATGGAAGCATAAGTAATTTATTTGCAAGAGGACTCAAAACCAAGCCTCCAAAGAGGGGTCCATTGGATTATACACAAACACAGACTTTATCATATTGTTCTAAATTTTACTTTACATATTGCTGTACCTACAAATGTAGTGTTACATAGTCATAGTGTTACATAGTCATGGGTTTAGTGGTTTTATACTGGTTTGTATGAATGTGTGTTTTTATCTTCACCTCTCTCGTATCCCTAATTGGTTGTATTTATGTCTGTACTCTGATGCACAGCAATGCAGAATATGTTGACGTCTTCTAAATACTTAATAAAAAAACAATAGTAATAATACAATTACTTTGCCCTGAGTTTACACTGCTTACATTACTGCAACTTACTTTATGTGAAATATTCCAAAAAAAAGATCTCAATGCATATTTTAAAGATGATATAATATGGTTTCTCTATTTTTCTATTTAGTTTCACAGTAAGTAACGGTCTAACAGCAAAAGATGGCTTCCTGGAGTTTGTCATTATACAAACAGATCGAATTCCACCATCTTTAGTCAACAACAAGGCTATCAACATACTAGAAAGAGCAATAGTGGTTATTTCTTCAAATTACCTACAACTCATAGATCCAGACAGTCCTCTGGACAAACTAACCTATACTGTCACTGAATATCCACATCATGGACAGCTGTACCTGAAAGGAAACCCTCTCCAGCAGAGCCATTTCTCTCAGACTGATATAAACAACATGCATCTATCCTACAGACATTATGGAGGGGCTGCAGAGTTGGACCGGTTTTTATTTGTCGGTACGGACAACACCAACCAAGGTTTTTTGGTTGATGGTCAAATGAGAAAAAGTGCTGTGGCCTTTATTATACAGGCAAGTGAATTTTAAACCCTTAAAAATTGCAGGATGGAGTAAAAAGTTGCATAAATATTAGTTCATGTTTGACATGCCTTATTTATAGTTTCAGTAGGAAATTACCAAGTCATTCAACCCAAAGAACACTAGAATGGTTGACTTTACACTGACTTTCATCCCAAAATAGTTTCTGATATCCTCAATTGATGTCAATTTGTTGTTTTTGGCTGGAGACTAGACCTCATCATCTTCCTGCCATATGGAAAAGTGTAAGGGAATAGGTCCTACAGGAACTGTTTTCAAAAATATTATATAAGCATTTTTTTTGAAGTGTGAAATTCAACGTTACTTTCTACGTTTGTACTGTATATTTATTGCAGACTGCGAATTTCTTTCATCGGAAAAGCTCTCTGTTATGTCTAAATCATGCTGAGTCTAACAGAAAACACTGATTTAATTTAAAGCTCCTGTGATCTTACAACTTCTGAATTATCAACACTAAACTAGTCTTACTTTTCCATTGCATATAAAATATGGCAGAGTTTACAAATTATATGTCGCTTTATTTAGAATAGAATGTTTCCAAATTAGCTCTAGGTATAGTTGCCCACAACAACCAATCACGGATAGGGCTCATCTACTTTTTGAAAATAAACATGTTGCTTGCAATGCGTTATTTTTTCTGCAAACGTACGCCGCAAACTCTCCCTCACACTAAAAAAATCATTTAAAAAATACCAAAGATGTAGTTTTACAATAAAGGTATGGTATCTGATATCTGGAAACATGTTATCCAGAAAACTCCAAATTATGGGAAGGCTATCTCTCATAGAGTCCATTTTAAACAAATAATAATTGTTTTTAAATTTCTTTTTCTCTATTATAATAAAATACTGCCTTGTACTTGATAGTAACTAAGCAAAATCCATATTGGTGGCAAAACAATCCTATTCGGTTTATTTAATGTTTTGATCATTTTTTTTAGTAGACTTAAAGAATGGTGGTCAAAATAACAGAAAGACCCTTTATACAGAAAACCCCAGGTCTTGAGAATTCTGGATAACAGGTACTATACCATACTTTTTACAGATACTAAGGAGTTTTATATCCGTCATGATACACATATAACATTTAATATGCCTTCCAAATTAGTTTGGATTATATTACTCTCTGCATTTTACTCTCTCCAGAATATATTATATTTTACATAATACTGTCATATTTGTATAGTCCTAATGTAGTTATATGGTTATTGATAGATAGTAATGTTAAAATACTGATATGAATTTTCCCATACTCTATTTTTGTGGGAATAAATAGCTTTCTTTTCAGTTTCACATAATAATAGTTATTCAAGTGCTTGTGACATAACTCAGATAGGAAACAGTGAGGGTCATTTATTAACACTGGACAAATTTGCCCATGGGCAGTAACCAGTGGCAACCAATCAAATGGCTGCATTCATTCGTTCTGTTTACAGTTGGCTTTAAAAAGCTAATCACTGATTGGTTGCTATAGGTAACTGCCCATGGGCAAATTTGCCCAGTGTTGATAAAAGAGCCCAAGTATCTTTTGAACACATAAAAACTTTTGATTTTCTGCCCCCTAACTGCAAACATGTTTGGTTTCATATGCAAACACCCATCCTTGGTAATAGCAAACAAGAAATGCTATAGGCATACTACCATTTGAGGTTGATACCAACTTGGACTTTTGTGTTTACAAATCTCTTCTGCGGTGCGACAATGTCCCCGAACTGCCTTCCGTCTGCCTTTCGCCTGCTTGAATGAAGAATTGCCTGCGCTAATGCACTCGTGGCACTTCGATTTCCGAAGTTGCCCAAAGTTTCCTCATGAGGCAACTTCGGAAATTGAAGCACCGCGAGTGCATTAGTGCAGGCGATTCTTCATTCAAGCAGGTGGAAGGCAGATGGAAGGCAGTTCGGGGAGATTGTCGCCCCTGCAGAAGAGGTGATTAGTCGCCAGGCGACTAAATCTCCCCAAATCTGCCCGTCTGCCCCAACCCTTAAAAGACATTGCCTTTCAAGTTGATAACCACTTTTCTGAAAATAATAATTGTAAAAATGATAACCATACTTATTTACTATGATTAATATATGCAGAAATAAGAGTTATTTGTAACAATATTTTTAACACATACTGTAATTATTTTAACCCGAGTTCTCACTTGTACCAGGTGCACACGGTGAGGGCTACAGCTGCTTCTTTAAATGTGCCATTCACTCGGAACACTGTACTTGCTAAAGTGCTTACTGGGTAATTCTAAATTCACAGTCACCAGAGAGAGAGGCACCTCTGGCATAAGTTCAGAAGGCAGTGTTTTGGAAAGATTTGTTTGACCAGCTCCCTTGTGAGTGCAACTCCCACATCAAGGCTTATGAATCTTAAATAACTTAACTCCTATAATACTACTTGTTTGAGAAAAAATCTCACTCACAAAAATACACACACTTAGACATAATATGCTAAGTACCTAATCCATGAAAAATCACAGAAAATAAAATTAAAATATTTAATTTCCGGAATAAAGACCAGATAGTCAAAGAAGTCTTTATTTTAATTGAGCTATGTTCTCAAATGTAATTTGTTCCTTTTATCCCACTGAACAAATCCATCTGTTCAATTAGGCTAAATAATATTAGATGTGTAACTGCATATTACATATATCCATAACATCTAAAGGCATTTTGTGACATGGTTTTGGAAAAAGGCTTGTTATTTCAGAATATTTGTTGCACAAAGGGTTAAAAGGAATCCATCATTTTTACATTCCTGGCCTAGTTTACTAATCAGTTTTCAGGTAGGGAGACATCAGTTGGGACATGCAGAATGAAGTCTATGAAGCAGCTAATTAGTTGGACAATAGAATGGAGGTGAGTATCCCTGTGGATGTGCAAATGATCTGAGTCGGTAAAAAACTTTTGATAGGTCAGCATTTGCCATTGCTGTTACAAAGCTCTCCAGTTGCCGGAGCTGAAATGAATTGTATGCAAACATGATAAATTGGATTATATTGCTGGACAGTTTGTCACATCTTTACCTTTTGTATTTTTTATTTATAATATAGACTCACAGATCAGAAACCGAGAATAGCACAGGCATGCATTTGAAAGTTTTAATACTTTTACAGCTTAAAAAATGATGCTGTTTAGAGTGGGCCCCCCTCATCCCCTAGGGTTACTATGCAATGTATATGATTTGCCACTGATGATTAATTGTAATCCCAGCAGGAATGTTATTTTGATGTTTTGTTGTATGCACTGGAGGAGATTAAATATGGGTGTCAAAACGTCTTGTCTGTCATCAGTTTAATACAATGCTATGACCTCTTACAATACATATTACATGGGTTGTGCAGCTGATTCACAGGCCCACAAGGAAACAACTCCTAGAAATCAGCCAATAGCAGCCAATTCCCCTTTACATTAGAAAAAGCTTCAAAATATTGTATAAGTGAAATGTGGTTTTATATAAAACAAATACCAATTTTCATTTAAATATACTCATGTATATTCATACTGAATATATAAATAGATATTCATACTCTTGCATTGCCATTTTAATGTGTATCTTCTCTTTAAGTAGATAGAGCACCTGGATAACTTACCCCCCAAGCTACTTATCAAGGAGAGCCCTTCTATAGTCGAGAATACAAAGGATGGAAGAGCAATGATCCATATTACAGCTAGGAACTTAAAAGCAACAGATTCTGACAGCAAAGATGAAGACCTTAAATTTGTAATCCTGAGATCTCCATATTTTGGGCATTTAGAAAATGCTAAAACAGGTATTAACATCTGCTTGTCCTAACTCTTCTTCTCCTCTCCTTTGTAAACACACTCTCTCTACAGAGGGAAAGTAAAAACTATAAAATGAATATCATCAAAAGGCAAAAAGTTACATTTGCATAAACACAATACTTGGGGGCAGTCTGGATACAAATTTACCAGGGGGCAGATTTACTAGCAATCAAATTTTGACTTTTTCCACGAATCTCTAAAAATTTGTGGGTTTTTTTTTTATAAAAAAAGCTCTTAAAATTTTAGATTTATTAAATCTCTATTACAAAACTTTGCCATTCCGAAGTAACTGTATATATAAGAATTCTAGTAATTCCAGTGCACTGGAGACATAAAATAAGGCATTGAGTACCCTGGCATTAGTGGAATTCTAAGATGGTGAAAACCATTCTAACCTATGATCAAAGTAGTTGCAATTTGAAAGTCATGTTGAACTCACAATGTAAGCTTATGGAAAACATGCAAGTCAAGAACAATTTTCTAAAGTTTTTTTGAACAAGAAAAGTATATGTGAAATATAACTTCCTGAAAAAGCATAATTTGTCACCTGCTAAGAAAGAGCGAGGAACTGAATTTTCCCTTGTAATCTGAAAGAGTTCCAGTAACATTTTGAGCTTTCAGAGCAGGGTGTATTTTTTTTGATACTCATGCGATTATTACTCATGTCTTAGAAGACGCATAGCAAAAACAACGATGCATTATCTTAATGACTCAAGGATGAATTTTCTGAATTTACTGCACAGTAACTGTAAAGAAAGTACCTGGTGGTCTAGTGGGGGTGCAACGGGGACGCCCGCGTGATGCCGATGCATATCCACCCGCGTCCAAAAGTCCGCGACACGTGACGTCAAATATTTTTTTCAAATATTGAAAGGGCTCACACACGAGTGCTCATTGCCCAATGTAGGTCTATTCTCATAGTTCCTGGGTGCGTTTATATTGTATTCTCTCTAGTTTTTAACCCTGTCTGACCCTGACCAAGCCTTGTCTGCTGCTCGTCCTGATCTTTGGCCTCTATCTTGACTACTCTTTCGGATCCTGTCTATTACCGCTTACAGTGTATCAGCCTTGCCTGTGACCTTGGCTATGCTCCTGCCTTCCGATTGTGTGCTGTACTTTCCTGATTGGTAGAGACCCGACCGTTCCCTTACCACGCTCCTACTCTCTGTTCCTGTTTACACATACAGTTCCCTTGCTCGCCCAGAACTCTCTCCCTTGTTCTCCCGCATTAAGACCCGGTGGCATCTGAATAGTGGAGGGCTCCACCCGAAGCCAAAGGCGGCTGCTACAGGTAGATGAGCTGGCTTGTCCTGGGTTTGGGACTCCATAAGTCACAGTAACTTTAAATAGCAAAATAAATAGAATACAAAACTGCTTGCCTTCAGCAATGTTGTATTTATGAGGAGTGTGGGAGGCATGTAGAAGTTCCCCTCCAGCCCCCTAATGTGTACAATTATTCAGACATGCCAGCTAAGAAGCAGCAGAAGGTGCTGGCCACAGCAGAATTCTATCCTTACAAACCTGCCCTGTGATTGGCAGAAAGGACAGAGCTGCCTTTGCCCCCTGATGCAGTGGTTTTTCCTGCATGAGGTGCAGACTGCAGGCAGACTGGGGGAAGAAAATAAAATTACTATAGATACATTTAAGTAGAATAGTGGTAAGAATGGTTGCTGAAGTAGAAACAAAACTAAACCAACAATTTAGCATAAAGTTTTTTTTTAATTAGTGACAGTATTTCTTCAAATTATTCAGATCCAGAAAACCATCCACATATGTACACAGAATTGTTAACCTGGTTTCCACAACTTGCTGATTTAATAAGTCTAATGTACACATCTATACAACTTGTGGTTGTTTTGGAAGACTTGTATCTGCTTGTGTGAATCATTTCAACTCTGTACAATAAACTGATGTAACCTTTCCAACGCTGTATTTTGTAGGTGGATTTGTGGGGACTATATTTACTCAAAGGGAGATAAATCAGAGAGCTATTCGATACATCATAAATCCCTCGGTTGAAGTGAATTCAGACAGCTTTGAATTTAAAATCTCTGATCCAGCAGGAAATGAAATTCTTTCAGAAACGTATGTATTTTACCACTACAAGAAAATACCATTTTAAACTTTTGAGCACAAATGGGGAAAATAAAAATAATTTTGTTCAATGCACAGCAAAGCCATTCACTTAGCAAAGTTCTATGTGCTAATGTAGGTTTCTTGCATTAACAGATGGACGGCCAAATTACACTAGTTTGTTAGGTCGGTTTATAGACTAAATATGCAGATTGGGATCCTTGGTCTTCCTATGCTGCATTTGTCCATACATAAGCACTGGCTCAATTGCAATCAACCATTCTGTAAATTGTGATTCTCCGAGGACCGATACTTCTAACAATGTTTTTTTACAATGGGTATGGCCAAACTAGTGCACTTAACTTTATTTTTTGTCCACCTTCAGATTTCACAAAATGTACCAATTTCTCCATGTTCGCATGCCAGTGAGATCTTATTAACATAGGTGCTAATATTAATCAGTGCAGCTTCCCAAAGCAACCATCTGCAATTACTTTTGATCAGTCTATTTAAAGGGATACTAACAACAATGGTAGAGTGCTTCCACCCCTGATCATGTACCCTTTGTGGTACCAGGTGCTACACCGGAGGACCCACTCCTGCCATACGGGTCATACAAGTACATAGAAAAATTCCAGTGGCACACTGAATGTTGAAACATTCAGTGTGCCACTGGAATTTTTCTATTTAAAGGGATACTGTCATGGGAAAACATGTTTTTTTCCCCCAAAATGCTCAGTTAATAGAGCTGCTCCTGCAGACTTCTGCACAGAAATCTGTTTTTAAAAAGAGCAAAATTATTTTTTATATTTAATTTTGAAATCTGACATGGGGGCTAGACATATTGTCAGTTTCCCCAGATGCCCCCAGTCACGTGCTCTGATAAACTTCAGTCACTTATTATTGCAGCACTGCAAGTTAGAGTGATATAACCCTCCTCCCTCCCCCCCCCCCCAGTAGCCCATCAGCAGAACAATGGGAAAATAACCAGATAACAGCTCCCTGGTAGATAGTTTATAAGAACATCACTCAATCGTATAAACCCATTTTCCACTGCAACCGCATTCAGTTACATTGAGTAGGAGAAACAATAGCCTGTCCGAAAGCAGTTCCATAGTGCAGCACCAGCTCTTTCTGAAAACTCGTGACAAGGTAAATCTGAAATGGCTGCCTACACACCAATATTATAACTAAAAAGAATACACTTGCTGGTTCAGGAATGAAATTTTATATTGTAGCGTTTATTATTTGCAGTGTAAACAGTGTAATTTAGGAATAAAAACTACACCGTAAAAATCATGAAACCCTTTAAAATTGGAAAATGAATACTAAGTTCTGTCAGGTTGCTTTGGGTAACTGGTGCAACTTAGCATCTATGTTATTAAACTACAGTAAGCACAATACCACTTTTAGCATATATTTACTTAATGTTTTTCATGTAACTAGCTGAGTGTTAGAATACTTAAATACTACAAATTTTGCCATGCCAACTATTTTGTTACCTGCACAGGGACGAGTGAAAGAGCTTCTATCACTTTCAATTTGCAATTCAGCATTAGTGTCTCTTGCCACAGCTAAGGACTGGCACATTTGCCTTAGTTTACACATATGCCTACAAATATACTCAGCTTGAGTTTTTTTTAGATGATTTAGGTTGGGGTGCTTTTAAATGGCAAACTTCCTAACATGCCACAATCTTGTTTTTTTTAGATTTGAACTGAAATGGTCTGTTATACAACTGTCTCAGCTCCACTACCGCACATGTGAAAATGTTGGAACATTCGGTGTAAAGTTAATTCGAACGGGCAGTAGTAAAGATCCAGCATTTGTTGGCATAAAGGTGTGTGATTCATCTTTGGAATAATCTAACCATAACCAAACAATTTTATTTGTATAAAAGATCTGAGCACACTCTTTGATTTTTTTATATTCAGTCATCCTGACCATATACAGGTAATTTCTTGCTAACCAAAATACTGCCAATTTAACTGCAATATTGCTAGGCAAGTTTATCTGATCCAATGGGTCACACCATGAGCCAAGCAATGCCAGAGGGAGGTGGGACCACCTAAATATTAATCAGTTTATGCCAGCTGTTATTTCCTATGAGCCCCAAGTGGTATATTCAGAAATGGTAGACTGCCGGCTTTGTTGCAAAAAGTCTTTTGTTACAGAAAGTACATTAAAATGAATGCACAAATTAATAATAGCATATATTAGCATTGCTTCTGAAAAGAAGTGATATACTTTTTTTTTAATTATACATAATTGCCATGAATGTTTTGGTTTTGGAGCATTTCCACTGTTATATATAAATAGACCATATATAGATATGGTATATCTACATTCCAAAACTGTTAAATAGCAAGAAATAAGACATGTAATTGTATACACAATTGTGACAAACTCCAGCACACTCGCTATCAGCACTCCAAAAATAATAATCATTCCAGATATGTTCATTGTGAGTTAAAAAAAAATCTCTCTGCTTTTACAACTTTCATCAAAATTGATGTGTATGTTTTTAGCCTGATTTATAGTCAATCAATGTTTCAAATGATGCTGCAATTCATCTGTAATTGCACTATTCAGCCTGTGGCAGGATCACATATACTGAATCAGACATGGAAAATGTCTCCTCCATTACACTTTTTGGGAGCTCGGCTCCATTACATGGGCTTTTGCATAATACAAGGAAACACATTCAAATGCGTTTTTAAATATGTTTAAGACAGATATTCATATTGCCAAGAATAAATAAAGGTATAATAACTAAAATATCCACTGGACATTCTAATAAAATAATCAATGTTCAAGACTTTGTCTATTTTACCCCTACACCCTTATAATTTCACAAAAGAAAATGTTGTATTTTACTTTCTGCTTTAGAAAAGAAAGCAGAGCTCCTTACTTAGGTGCAGATTTATCAAGGGTCGCATTGAAAATTCTAAGTAAAAAAATTTAAATTTTATTTTTGTATTCTTCAACTAGGGAATAGTCCAAATTCGATTAGAATTTTAAAAAGACATTGAAAATTTGAATATTGAAACTTATCATGTATTGTCTCTTTAAAACTTCAACTTTGACCATTCGCCATCTAAAACCTGCCAAATTGCTGTTTTAGCCTACGGGGGACCTCCTAGAACCTTTGAAAAATCTAAGTTTTCTCTTTGAAATTACTTTGAATCAAATTTGATCGAATACGATCTTACTTAGATTCGAACGATCAAATACAGCCTATTCATCAGCAGAAGAAAAAAAATTGATTATTTTAATAATTTTCGGTTGATCTTTTTTTTATTCGAATTTCGAAAAAAACTCCCATTACTTCGAAATTTGAACCTTGATAAATCTGCCCCTTAGTGTTTGGAGACATGAAACCATTAAAATATGTAATTAGCAATTATTACAAGTAGAAACCATGCAAATAAGTATATTTACAAATGCAATAAGTAAATAAGTCAAAAAGAGCTTAATATTTATTATATATATATATTATATATAATATTTATTATATATTGCCAATGCTGTTGTATTGTATTAAACAATACAATAGCATTGGCAATATATACGTGGTATGAATTCAGACAACACTCAAGTAAATATAAAGTAGAATTATCTTATCCCTAAAATACAAATGGGCCCCTTTTTTAACATAGCAAAAGAAAATATATTTTATGTAGTATGGCTATTTTAAAAAGAGTGGGACCTATATGGGGATTTTTATACATAGGGTCCTAGGACATGTCTCCACCAAGAGATTCGTTAACAAAGAAATACTGCCAATAGTGCCTCTTGCAAACTTCCATTATATATGACCTGCATGACAGGGAAGAATCACTAGGCAGGCAGTTTGAAAGATTTGGTATGTGAGAGGGGCTGTTGAAATTACATTTACCCCACTGGAATTATGTTAGCTTATGTGGAACCAGAAAGTGGGGAACATTGAGTGACTTATTTGCGAGTTTCAAAAAAGCTATCCTTTGTACTATTGCCATACAGCAGTATACTAGTGCCCACTATTTTATTATTTTTATAAACATGTATTTATATCGAGCCAAACCCCGTGTATATAAGTGCTGTACAATAGATGGGTGTATACATCAAGCATACAGATTGCATACAAAAATACATCTGATACAAGAGTTAAAGAGGGTCCTGCTCAATAGAGCTTACAATCTAAAAGGAATATATTTATAGTCAGGTCTGAGGTATTGTAGAACCCCATGAAATTTAGGAATTAAATCTGTGTGAGCCAGCTATAATATTTATTACAACTGTGAAACAATACAGAGCGCCTTTGCATACCTTTTTTGTGGAGGTTTTGCAAAATTCAAATATTCACTATAAATTGAAAGAAGCAAAGAAAGCGAACTCCAACTAAAAGGCAACATTTTATACCATAACATGCCTTATCCAGAATCAATAGACATGCATTCAGGTCTACAGAATGGCAGCAGCTACTGCCAATATTTCTGTCAGCCTATGATAAATTACAGAAGTTTGTGGTCTTCCATAGAAATGCATGGAAACTCATGCAGAAGCAGGGGAATTAGAGTGGTGCCTATTTTCCTGTGCCAAATACTGGAAGGTTTTAGAGCCCTCTAAAAGACTTTTCTGAAGAGGACATTGGTTTTGTCTGTAAGGAAATTCAATGCCAGAGATAACAAGCTGGCTAGAATCTGGTTTGTGGTGATAAGCAAAGCTAACATGCATAAGTGGGCACTGAGTTAATGAGAAAGCTTTATTTTGCTTACAGAGTATTTCGGCCCCTATTACCACTGAATAAAGCCCTACTGGGGATTGGACAATGACTGTTTTTATTTTCTTCATAATTCCAACCCTGCTTCTGCTTTGTTTTAGGTTTTACCTCCATTATTATTAGGGGTTTAGCTAAGTATTTATGACCCCCAGCTGCAAATATAAGGCAGAAAACACATACATACATATATTTTTTCACCAAAATCAGTTTTGTAAAAAAACAGCATGTTCTGTACATCAGCAATTTTATACATAGATCTATTGTCCAGACTTGGGGTTTTTGGGTTTGGGTTTTCCATAATTTGCATTACTATATCATGAGTCTACTAAAACATTTAAGCATTTGACAGTAAATAAAGCCACCAATATGGATGTATGCAGTTTAGTCACCATGAAGTACAAGGTGCAGGTATGGGACCTGTTTTATCCAGAATGCTCAGAACCTGGGGTTTCTAGATAACAGATCTTTCCGTAATTTGGATCTCCATACCTTATGTCTATTAGAAAATCATGTAAATATTAAAAAAAAAACAGGCTGGGTTTGCTTCCAGTAAGGATTCGTTATATCTTTGTTTGGATCAAGTACAAACTGTTTTATTATTACAGATAAAAAGGAAATCAATTTTGAAATTTGGATTATTTGAATACAACGGAGTCTATGGTAGAAAGTCTTTCTGTAATTCTGATCCTTCTGGATAACGGGTTTTCGGATAATGGATCCCATACCTGTACTGCTTGATTTTTACAAAGAATAATTACATCAAATTCTTATTTGCTTAAAAAGGATAATGGCATTCCTGTAATTCTGGATATTGGGTTTCCAGATCCCATTGCTGTCCTGTAACTATTCTCATTTAAAAGTTGCTTGTTTTATTTATCTGATAAATATTTACTACTAATTTGGAAACTTATGCATTTAATCTTCTGCTAAAGGTGGATGAAGTCTCTGCAAGAGCTGGGCTGGATTTTACCCACAGCAGCGCAAGTCTTGTACAGTTCGATCCAGGTAATCATATTGCTTCATTTCTAACACAAACACAGGTCTCCATAAAATATAACACATATAATAACCCATAGCCCATATGCAAATTATTGTTTCATATAAATATAGCCTTTTCATGAAAAATATACCTTTTAATAGTACGTAGTGTGGCTTGTACAAGGCATGCGCTCATGCAAATGAAGGGCACGCATACATGCTAGGTTTTGTCATTTAATGAATGGGCAAAGCAAGTCTTTAATTCCTACTCCTCTTCCTGTTACAATTAGACCCTGCATTATTTCCTGTCAGGTGATGAGTGAGTGAATACATAAAACATCACAAAATTTGGACTCAAGGTAAAAGATGTAAACAGGCAATGTCCCTTTAATAAGATTCTTTAATAGGTCAGTTTTCATTTCAGAAGGTATACACCTGTAGTTCTCCTTTAACAAGACAGGTTTAGGGATATGGAACACTATAAACATATGCATATCAATATAATTGATTAAAATAAACAATAAAAGGGGTTATGGGAAAAATATAATTTGTAGGTTACAAACTGTAAATTACTTGCTTCCTAATTTCCTCTGTTTCATGAGGCATGAAGAGAGACACATTATAGGTGTTATTTACTAAACTCCAAATGCAAAAATCACGAAAAATTTGTAATTTTCTCGGACTTCTAAAAAATCACAAATTGGTCGGAATTTAATAAACCCCGAGGATGGAAAAGTCCAAATCAGAAAATCCGGCATCTCAGACCTGTCGAGGGTCTCGTGCAATACTCTGAAGTTTTCAGGCAAAAATACGAAAGAAATGTGAAAATCGAATGAAAAATCAGAAAAAAACATGAAAATCTGTTTTTTTCCTACAAAGCAAATTCTCGGGAAAATGTAATAATAAATAAGCGCAAAAAACGCACACCTGGATTTGATCGGAGTTTGTAGCAGAAAATATTGAGATAAATTTGGACTTTGATAAATAACCCCCTAAATGTCTAACCCTATATAGGTATTATTTTATTTAAATTATTATTATTTATCCTGGTTTGTTAATGAAGTTGATTGGAATAAGTAAACAACAAAATGATGATGGTTGCCCATTGGTTTGTAAGTAATTGCCACACTATTGTCCCTTTCTGGATTTAGGTTTACTAATCATGTGATGGGTGAATTTATTTGCCAGGCATGGATTCGCGGTGAATTTCCACATTTCGCCACCTGCAAATGTTTCATGAAACTGCTGCAAAAATTTGCAGGCAACAAAAAAGTCATGCCTGTGAAAATTATGTCCCATCCATGCGACCATAGCACACTGACAATAAGCTTCTGTTGTGCTTTATATGTTTATTGGCTCATTTCAGTAGACAAAAAGGCAACGTTTCGGGCCTCACAGGGCCCTTTATCAAGCCTGCGTGTAAAAATTGACGCTCGCTAAAATTATGTTGATGCTCATCGATTTTTTTTTTAAAATAATATATTTATTGGTTTTGAAAAACTCACAGGAGGAATACAGAAAGCGTCACATGGAATATATATATAACAATATGCATGACATGGTTGATAGCATGTAAAACCCAGGAAAGCAGAGTAGAACGTAGGAAGCCAAAGATGAGAGCCCGCTTGCTGGCAATCTGTGAGGATCTTAATTTCCTGCAAAATTTCTCTGACGCAATATGAACCATGTGTCAGTGCCTGCTAAGCATCTACTGAATGAGTATTAAAGAAACAAAAAGGAAAACATGGGGAGTGAAAGAGAGAACGATGAAAGGAAAACGAAGTAAGATGAGAGGAGGAGTTGGAAAGGAGTGGGGAAAGAAAAGGACGTGAGAGGGTAGAGAGGTAGAAATGGCAGGAGTGGGAAGTAAAGGTAGATGCACCTGACTGGGAAAACTCTATCAGATTCCAAAAATGTTTTACCCAAGCATCCATGGGTTAGTTCGGAATTGCGGTAACTGACCTCGAAACACCATTCTTGTTTGGGTCGGGGTCTCCGATCGGTAGCAGCGGATCCAGCAATTATGCGAGGAGAGGGAGAATTTAGTAAAGTATAGGAACCATGGATTTGAAACAATCCTACACGGGACACAGCTGCTTATACAGGTCCGAACTCAGAAATTGTATCTAGTGAAACCATTTTTTTGTAAAATTCTGAAAATCAGTTGATGAGTCCAATTTCAATTCCTCAAATATCTGGATCTCCTTCATCTTTTGTATCCAATCGCTCACAGTGGGACTAGTAGTCTGATTCCATTTAATCGGGATAAGTGGATGCTCATTGATTTTAATGCATTTGAACAAAAAAGTCGTGCATGTAAAATTTGCCGTGCACGTAAAACCGTCGCGCGTCAAAATTATTATGACGCCTATTGATTTCAATGTATGTCAAAGCGAAACTGGACAGATTTGCGATGAACTATTAATCATAAGACACGATCACATATATTTTCTAGGCCCTATATAGTTTTCTATTACTGTATATTTAATAAGAAGTGAGTTTTTACAGTATATTGCCTTCAGATAAAGTAGCGTATTAGGGTTGATAAGGCTAGCTTTTTGTGCAAAACGTAGTATTGGTTGGAAACATGCCTCTATTTACAAAACCTAAAACAATATTTTGTTAGGCAATACTTTACAGATGTAAAAAGACAACTTTGTTAAAGTAAATAATTACTAGGTGCTAATAATGGTTAATGGTTATAAATGCAATTAAATAAAGCCAAATACATTTCTTGTGTAGTGCTTTTCATTTTTGTTTGATGTAAATACAGACTCACAGGCGGTTATTTACTAAAACTTGATTATTTTTTTTCATATTTTACTGGATAGAAACTCAAACTAACTCCCATCCATGAATTTGGCTAATTTACTAATAATTTAATGGTTGTTCATATTTCAGTTAACTTTTAGCTTGATGTAGAGAGTGATATTCTGAGACATTTTGCAATTGGTTTTCATTATTTATTTTTTGTGGTTTTTGAGTTATTTAGTTTTTTATTCAGCAGCTCTCCAGTTTGCAATTTCTGCAATCTGGTTGCTAAGTTACCCTAGCAACTATGTAATGATCTAGACAAGAGACTGGAATATGAATAGGAGAGGCCTGAATAGAAAGATGAGGAATTTAATAACAATACATGTGTAGCTTTACAGAGCATTTGTTTTTAGATGGGGTCAATGACCCCCATTTGAGTTAAAATACTTAAGAATTAATAATAAACACCAATTAGAAAGTTGATTAGAATTAGCCACCCTATAACATACTTGGGGGCACATTTACTAAGGGTCGAATTTCGAAGTTTTGACACTTTGAAATTCGACCCTTAGTAAATGTGCCCCCAAGTATGTTATAGGGTGGCTAATTCTAATCAACTTTCTAATCTTCCATCGAAGAAATTCGATAGTCAAAGGGTTTTTTTTGAGTGAATTTAGCTGTTTTTGATAAAATTCAAATCATTCGATCGATCATAGAAATCGTTCGAAACGAACGGTTCAAACGATCAATCGAAAAATTTTCAAAAAAAAAACTTATAACTTGGCTATAGGTTATAGGAGGTCCCCATAGGCTAACATAACAATTCGGTTTAAGGTGGCAAAATGTCAGTCAAAGTTTTTTAAAGAGACAGTACTTAGATTTTCGAATGGTCGACTATTCTATGTTTTTTTCGATTCAAATCGAATTTTGGCCTATTCGATGGTCGAAGAACCCAAAAATTACTTTGAAATTCAAAGTGTTTTAATTTGATAATTCACTTCGAATTCACTTCGACCATTAGTAAATGGTTCCCCTAAAAGTCAATGTAAAGGTGAATCACCCCTTTAAACTCGAAAAAATTCAATCGAAAAATTTGAGTTTTTATGAATACCACAAGTTTGCAGGCTTAAAAAATCTAATTTATTGAGTTTTTGAGGGAAAACTAGCATCAATCACCCCAAAACACCTGACAATCTTGAAGGCAAAAGACATCTTCAAATGGTTAAAAGGGACCTCTGCCATTGACTTTTACATGAATTCAACAGGTTTTAACTGGAGCATTTTTGGATTTGGATTTTTTTGCTGTTTCTTACCAGTTAAGTCAACAACCAGACCTCACACAGAAAAGAACTACAGAAAGAACAGTTGTAGTTACAGATGCCTGCAGACAGTACAATTACACATTTAATTTGGCTCCACAGTAGAAGTTTAAATAGAACTATTCAAATTCAAAGTTCTATCTCACATTTCAGTGCAGAGAAAGAGGAATTATAAATACATGGACAGACCCACTTATATTGCTGATTGATGCTTTTATACTGCAATGGGACTATTTGAAAGAATGGACTGTTGAAAGCTGGAGCTGAGTACAGAGCTGAACATACAGTTTCATTTTAATTTTAAAAAGGACTGGAGGGGGTCAAAGGTTATGACTCCCTAAATGTATCCAGGGAAGAAAATGTTCAACTTTCTATAATGTTTACAAAATAGCTTGCATTCTCAATAAGTACTGAACTCGTCAGGGAAATAGAAAGCTTTTATAGACTTGGAAAAATGGAGCTACCGTCATTCCACAACACCGAAAAACAAAGAACTGCTCTTACAGTCGATCAGGTGGCTCTGCCCTCAAGGCCAGGGTACTAGTGACCATGACTAGCTTGAGAACAGAATCCATCCAAGTCTGGAGGCTCCCAGTGGGAATCTGCATGCACAAACTTTTATTCTCTATCAAACTACTTAGCTCTACTAGAGGGTGGTCACATCTTCAGATAAATATGTAGCACTGATCTCCATACGTTTCTCCAGATCAAAGCCATGCAGCCCTATCCTTCAGAAATAACAAACCTTCCAAAATAACAGATCAACTTTTATATAGAATAACTATTAGAACTTTTAGTTGTGATGCATGATGCAAATTAGGTCATTCTTCAGTATTGCTATTATAACTTGGCAGATGTTTTTAATGATACTTTATGGGGTTTATTTATTAAAGTCCGAATTTTTGGAAATTTATCATACTCCGAGGATGAAAAAGTATGAATCCGAAAATTCGGCATCTTAGACCTGCTGAGGTTGTGTATAAGTCAATGGGAGAAGTCCTGATAATATCATGATCTGCAATGGATTTTGTGTAAAAATCTGAAGATTTTGTGTTTATCTGGCAAAAATCAAAAAAAATCGGAGTTTTCAATCTGAAAATCAGAAAAATTAGCTTGATTTGAATTTTCAGACGATTTTCAAGTTTTCTGCAATTTTCTGGGAAAATGTTTTGATAAATAACGGGAAATAATCCCTGTGGATTTGGTCGGAGTATACTTCGGAAAATAATGGGATAAATTCGGATTTTGATAAATAACCCCCTAAGTGTTATCACTCAATAACACAAATTAGAATTTTCACAATAGGCTTGATTTATGCAATTTGTGAAAAATATTTTTCATTTTTTACATTAAAGAAACTTATTTTGGGCATATATATATATATATATATATATATATATATATATATATATATATATATATATATGATTGTTATTTAAGATTTGTCACTGTATCTACTTTTCAACATGGTACAACATTATTATTTTTATTCTTGTTTTCCATAGCACACTTTAAATAAAAAGTGATTCTAATAATGTTCCCATAATGGCCCTAACATAACATGCAACTAATACATTGAATTCATCTGCAGCTCTCTATTATTGGTAGTTATTCACTATTAAGAACATCATTCTTTATTAACTGTTTTTTTAATATGACACAAGGCTTTGTGTTTCAGCAGGGAACACAAAATTCATTTAATTTATAACGAGGGGATCACTTAGCTCATCAGGATCATGAAAGGACATCTGTTTTGGTGAGCTGGGGAAATAAGGTGGCGCAGGTGTTATATGAGTGTAAGAATAGAAAGTGCCTGCAAAACTATAAAACAAACACCAGGCGAGATACATTATTACTAGCTGGTTAGCCAAGCTGTCTGTAATCCTATTAGTTGCTTGACAACCGAACGCTTAGGCAAACCTGCGTGACCAGTTTAGGTTGCAAAATTGATGCCACCCTTGATTCTTCATATTGTGAAAATTAAGAATCTGAAAAATGACCAGCTCTCATTACTGCCATTGTCATGACAAGCATTTATGGGTGTCTGAGAAGCAGGCACAGGCTGGTATAATTGTAATGAGTTGGGCAAAGGCCAGTGCTGTTAAAGCGGCAGCTGCTGCAGAACATTTTGGATAGCAAAAAAATAGCATTCCCAACCAGAGACTCAAAATTACAGTGTGATTAACCAAGCAGTTCTGCAGCAGCTGAGCACCTACCTGCTCATTTTGGGTATTCTGTTCTGTATGAAATGTACAAGAGCAGAAAATACATATGAGTTTTAACAGTAATCATTTACTTATCTATAAAAAATACCTTGAATTGATAGGATTAAAAAATAATAGATGTCTGTGTGCTAGGGATTTGCCATGGTGCCTCAGTCCCCTTGGCCAGAATTTATTCATGGTAAAATAGCAAACCGCATAATAACATATTTTATAATACTTACACGTATGGAATCTAGTACCCAGAAACCTGTTATGCTAAAAGTTCTGAATCATGACACTGCCATTTCCCATACAGTTGTATTTAAACAAACAAATCTTTATTTTTATGAACTAGCATTTTTCTTTTCTTGATAAACTAGCATATATCCATATTGATGGCTAAACTATTTTTTTTTTTACTATATAAATGTTTATTCCTAACTACATATTAACCCCATGCCACAAGAATTACAGCTAATAAATCCCACACCTGTAGCAGGAGTACAACTCTCAGAATCTTTAGGTAACCATGCTGTTCTTTGCATGCTTTTATTTGCCCATGTCTTTCAATCCTATCTAGGGCTGGAACTAGGGGTAGGCAGAAGAGGCAGCTGCCTAGAGCGCAATAATAGGGGGTGCTGGGCAGCTACCTCTAAAATTGTCTTCTGCCTACCCCCAGTCCACAACTTTCAGTTTTACTCCCCTCCATCGCTGTCCATCCTTCCCCACCGTCACTCTCCAATCCCCTCTGTCTGTTCAGATACACTCATATGTGGCATTATATACTGTAGGAGACATGTGACTGTGGTCTAACTACTAACTTACTCAATCAGATTTTATCAAGTTTAAGTATTAGTAAATTAGCCAAATTCATGGATGGTAGTTAGGTTGAGTTTGTTTCTGGTAAAATATGAAAAAAAAACGAGTTTTAGTAACCCCCTTAAAGGAGAATTCAACCCCTTCGGCGCTAAAATACCTCCCCCTCCCCTGTGTTCCCCCCCACCTCCCCCGGACCTTCCCCCCCCCTCCCCAAATGTCCTTAACTTGTTACTGACCCCTCCGTGCAGTTCTTCTCCCATTGAGTTCACAGCAGCCATGTTCGCCTGTGCGCTCTTCTTCCTGTATTTGCCGGCATTTGGTGGCGCATGCGCAGTAGAGGGATTTACCAGTAAGGATCTACTGCGCATGCGCCCGAAAGTCACGAAGTTTCTGAAATCGGAGAGGAACTGCACGGAGGGGTCAGTAACAAGTTAGGGGTATTTGCCAGGGGGGAGGTAGGTCGGGGGAGGAGGGAGGGTGGCAACATGGGAGGGGGGGATGGATTTTAGCGCTGAAGGGGTTGAATTCTCCTTTAATGTATGTAGAAATACATGTATCAATCATTGCAGGCTGTGATATATAACCTGCACTTGTCTGTGTTATTTCTTCCTTGGTTACACCTAACTGCTGATCAGTTATTTATAATCCAGTTGCCCATATGTGGCTAATTTATTCATCTCAATGAATTCCAGGGAAAAAAAATCCAGTAAATCACTTGCTTGGAACTCACATAGGGTCAGCTTTCAATTAAATGTTGTGGCTTTAAAAGCCAATTCATTACGTGTAACACTGAATCTACTTATTTCATTAAAAAACACATATACCAAGTACATTTACTTACTAAAAAATAAAGATACAAAAAAGGAATATTTCAGATACGTAGTATAATGCATTGATTTTACCAGTTTTAGACATAAAGCCCTAAGTCTTCTTTTTAAGGCCTGTGGTTATAAATTGTTTTCATTGTGTCTTTAACATATTTAGGAGTTTCTACAAAACAGTGGAATATACACATAAAAAATGATGGCTTGGAAGAAAACCACGAAGTCCTAAAAATTGTCTTGAAAACACCAAAGAATGCTGTACTTGGAAAAATCCACGAGGCAACAATAGAGATCATCGATCTAAGAGCTGGTAAGCTTCCATATTTAAGGAAAATCCTACTTACTACATTGTTTAATGATGTATTTGGTATTTTTAAATACAATACAACTGGGAAAAATCTTTAACTAATACAACATGAATACTTTTCTAGTAAACTGGAATACCTTTGCTGTTTGCATTGAATTCCTTTTTCTATGCTATAAGGCAATTTAGTACTTGTGGACAGAAACAATAACAATAAATTAATGTAGTACGATATATGTGACTTTCTCTTTTTTTATATGTTCTTTTCTTTAGAGTAGTATTGCTTAATATTTGGTCCCCTGGTGTGGCTGGTGTGTTACTCCCAGCATGCTTTGAGTGTTGAGAATATATATGGGAGAATGTTAAAAGTTGCCCTCCACTAGGGGTCTCAAGGTGAAGCTATATGTTGTAGGATTTGGTGTCAACCATTTTCTAACACAGGGGTCCCCAACATTTTTAACCTGTGAGCAACATTCAGATGTAAAAAGAGTTGTGGAGCAACACAAGCATGACAATTGTTCCTGGCTGGTTTAAAATTAGGACTGTGATTGACTAGTGGTAGCCCCTATGTGGTCTGGAAGCCTACAGGAGGCTCTGTTTGGCAATACACATGGATTTTATACAAATAAAACTTTCCTCCAAGCCTGGAATTCAAAAATAAGCATTGCTCTGAGGCCACTGAGAGCAACATCCAAGGGGTTGGTGAGCAACATGTTGCTCACGAGCTACTGGTTGGGGATCACTGTTCTAACACATAACTGTTGTAAAACAGAAGTTGGTGTGTGTCCTCACTTACAGAGAAGCTGCACATGCAGTTCAGATCAACTCTCTGCTAACAATAACCACCTGACCCTAGAAAAAAAACTTATGTTAAACCCCCTTTGCTTTAAGTTGTAAACCAGAAAAAGATACATGATTTATCAACTGGTGACATGAGATAAAAAAACCTTGAATACATTGATTTGATCAAGTTTTCGAGCACAAACCAGCATAAAACCCCAAAAATCATGAACGCAAGAAACATATTCAAATGGTTAAAGAGACCTCTGCCATTTACTTTTACATGAATTTAACAGGTTTTAGCTGGAGTATGTCCGGATTCGGACTTTTAGCAGCTTCGGGGTATAATAAATCTCGGAATTCGAGTTTTCTGGTGAAACTAACTTCATAAAACTCGACTACAGCTTTAGAAGTTTCTGTAGAAATGAACTTCAACTGCAATATATTTGTTTCAACCATATTTTTTGCATATTTACTGAATGATACCAAGAGTACATTGTATATAGGGAAACATATCCTATATAGGTTTTGCGTGTTGTGCTGGGGTTTTAAGGAATAAACTAACCTGCTGCAACAAGAAACATTCAGCCCAAATTCAGCACTGGTGATTTTCAGTTTCATGGTAAAAAGTTGGATTGATTGAATTTTTAGTCAAGAGTGACACCCTGTGGTTTTATGCACAATTTGCTGGCTTACTGTGAATAACTCTGCATTTTGCCTATAGGGTTTTGTTCACCTGCAATAATAGTAGACAAGACATGAAAGGAAAGGCACAACAAATAAAGAAATCTGAAATAGAATGATTAGAGTTTTAGTGTATCATAATATTTATTCTATAATGTTAATTCTACCAATATTGTTATTACATCCAATTTTTCCTTATTTATTTATACTTAGAGAACTTTTTATTTATAAAGTGCGTTACCTCAACAGTGCTTTACAAAAAAGGGGGATAAAAATCTAAAAGGGAAAGTAAATAAGAGCTACAGTATGGGTGACTAGTGTGGTTGCAGAGTAACTGTTGGTTAGGATGGTAAGTGCATAAGTGAAAAACAGTAGTTAGTGTGTATGTGAGTTAAGAAGGTTAGGTGGGTGATCAAGTTGCTGAGGGCTGTGGTTATATTCTTGAAAAAGGTGGATTTGAAGAGATCTTTTAAAGGAAAACTATACCCCCCAAACAATGTAGGTCTCTATTAAAAGATACTGAATAAAACAGCTCATGTGTAAAACCCTGCTTCATGTAAATGAACCATTATCATAATAATATACTTTTTTAGTAGTATGTGCCATTGGGTAATCATAAATAGAAAATTGCCATTTTAAAAAATAAGGGCCACCCCCTGAGATCGTAAGATTCACTGTGCACACATACAAACCACATGTAAGGTCACATGAGCCAATTAACAGACAGAGTTCTGCCTTTTGCTTCCTCACTTCTTCCTGTTACAGTTAGAGTTGTAGTATTTCTGGTCAGGTGATCTCTGAGGCAGCACAGATAGAGTCACGAAATGGTGGTTCAAGGCAAGAGATGTAAAAGGGCAATATTTATGTAAATATATATTCCAGTTTGGTAAGATTCCTTAATATGTCATTCAATTTGATATAAACTATCTGTTGCTTAAGTATTCATTTTGGGGGTATAGTTTTCCTTTAAAGCCCTGGATGTTCTGAGAGGATCTTGGGATGTGAGAGAGAACAAGGAATTTATGGATGAGATTGCATGTGTCAGTCGCACTGGTTCCCCGTATTTTTCTTAGATCTTCCCAAACTGCCCCCTCTTTTGATGCCTATTCCCTCCTCATTCATCTTCTTCCCAATCTTCTGTCTTCATTTTTGCTCCATGTATCTCCTGTAAGTGGCAGAACACTGCATTATAAAATAGACTTGGACAGCATGGCACTATCCTCAGTCTAAAAACTAAAAACCTGATTCATTATTTTAATTACATCATGACTGGTGCCAAATGGTATATTATTATTTGGAAATATTATTGAGAAGGAATTAGAGCTAAGCTACACAAAAATGAAATAATAGTAATAATAATAATAATAAATAGTAAATATGACAACATTTCATAAAGGTCCCGCCATCAAGAATTACCTGTACACTTTCTAATCTCCATGGAATTATGCATTTAGTCCCAATGATCATACCAATAAAGATATGCAATCATTTTACTTTTATATACAACACTGAAAAACTAAAATCAAATCAGTTTTTGGTAAGGAATATACTAATACTCTGCAATTAAAAGATCCAAAACGTCAGAAAATTAAATTATTATGTATAATGTTGGCTCAGAATGGCAAGAAAGTTTTTTTTTTCTCTTTGTTATCAGGTCAATGCAGTCTGCAAGATTCAAAATCCAGTGGCGTTACGTGGAATTCCGAAAATACCGGCCTTTCTAATAGGCAGTTGTCTAGAAATGAACGAATTGCAGCAAGCAGCCATGTATTACTTGCCAACATAGAAAGAGAGCCTTATAGACGTCCTCTTCTGCAGGCAGGAGCTATCGTTGATGCTGATCTGCCTTCCCAGCATGCAGGACAACAGCTGCAGCCCTTTGAAAGCAGCGTGCTCGTATGTAAATGTTACTTTCAGAAAAACACATTAATAATTCTGGCAATAGCTGAGAAGGTATAACTCATATGTAATTGATAGTTCTCTTCCCAGCAAATGAAAAACGTATATGGATTATTGCACAAATTTAATTATCTAATTACTCTGATCGAGGTTTCCTAAGTGGTTAAAATAAATTGAGCTAGCAGTTGACATTACTGCTAAAGAGTGCTTGGGCCTTTGTGGCTATTTAATTAGAACTCTGTGATGAAGATGAGACAGATTCTCTGATGAGATTAAGGCGCTTATTGAGGGGGGGGGTGGTAAAGAGCAATTCAGTAAGGGTTTTTTTTTTCTTAGATTAGAGTTGCCAGCCCCTGCTTTCCTCAGTGTGTATTTTAAAACAAGAATTAATATTTTCACTATATATATATATATATATATATATATATATATATATATATATATAGTGAATAAAGTACTCCATCTTGTAAATTATAAGGCTATATATGAGTTTTGTTGACCATATAAAAACACGAGGCCAAAGGCCTTTCATACAGGTCATGTAACTTCTAATATCCTCATATTTTGCAACTGGGGGTACTTTATTTATTATAATACACAAGTTCCAGTGAGTCATGTGACAGAAATGACATCAGAACTCAACGTTTATAACTGATGACATAAGAACTCACCGTTTATAAGGATATAATTTACAAGATATATTTATATATATATATATATATATACTTGTAGAATGCCGGCACTCACGAAAAAATGAGTCAAGTAAATGCCTGGGTGCAATCCTTAAACGTATTATCAATGTAGTCCTCAAAAAAGGAGCACTCACAGGTCTTATAAATAGAAAAATATTTAATGTGGGCCCTGTGAGTGCTCCTTTTTTGAGGACTAGATATATATATATGTTTATATAGTCCACGAGAAAGCCAGCACTCTCGAAAAAAAGTATAGCTTGCCTGGGTGCAGTATCAGTAATTATGATTTGTATCCAGCAAGTAAGATCCGCACTCTCAGGTCTTATTGAAAATGTAAAAAGTTTTATTGTTGCATACGAGACTTACGTTTCGGCCTCCTCCAAGTGTATAATTTTCATGTATTTTTTATATATTTCTTATACGATTCAAAGGATTTTAATCCATCGATCGAACGATTTTCCTTTGATCAGAAATTGCCTAGAAAGCTTATGGAGAAGGTCCACATAGGCTAACATTGGTGCTCGGTAGGTTTTAGGTGGCGAAGTAGGTGGTTGAAGTTTTTTCTTAAAGAGACTGTATTTCGACTATCGAATGGTCAAATAGTCGACCGATTTTTAGTTCGAAACGTTCTAAGTTTTTTTTTTTTTTAAAATACTGAATCAAATTCAATCCAATTCGATCTTACTTCAATTCAAACGATTGAATACAGCCTATTCGCCTGCAGGAAAAAACTTAGATTTTTTTTAATACATTTCGGTTGGTCTTTTTTAATTCAAATTTCAAAGTTATGGGAGTTCAGAAAAAATCCCATTACTTCGCAATTCGACCCTCGACCCCTAAGTGTCTATTGATGATTTTGCACTATTCCTTTGATTTGAACATTTCGAATTCGATGGAATACGGACCTATTCGATTGAAAACTGACCTGTTCGACCCAAAAAAAACCTTCGACTTAATTTCAGTTAGTCTTTTTTAATTCAAATTTCTGAGTTTTTTCAATTCGAAATTCGACCCTTTAAAAATATGCCCCTTAAAGTTTGCAACTATGATAATTTCAGTCATTATATAAAACCTTTTGCATACTTCTTCATACTTCTTCTATGTATAAGGGCTCATTTATTAGCCCAAGTGCAGTGTGCAAAGTGAACATTTGGGTGCAAGTCATAGCATTTTTTCCCACAAATGTAATAGTGGCTGAGAGGAAATGAGGCGAGGTGGCCAACAGAAATTTTTCATTGTTAAACTTAATTTCAGTTGGTCTTTTTTAATTTGAATTTCGCCGTTTTTTCAATTTGAAATTCAACCCTTGATAAATATGCCCCTAAGTGTCTTATATCTAAACGTGGGAGGCACATTTATCAAAGGTCGAATTTCGAATTCAGTGAGTTTTTAAAAACTCCCATAAACTCCCATGACCCGAAAACTTGAATCAAATTCAAATCGAATTTGATTCAAATTTAAAAAACTTTAATGTCAGGAAGGCTGCAAACAACTCCAAATTGATACCTGGATGTCTCCTATTGACTTATACAGCAATTTGGCAGGTTTTAGGTGGCGAATAGTCAAATTTGAGTTCTTAAATAGCCAGAATATGATGAATCTCAAAAATCGAATTAGAATTATTTGAAAAATTCTAATCTAATTTGAATAACTCCCTAGTTGAATTTGACAGTTTTCACCAAAAAAACTAGAAAATTCGAATTTGAATTTTCAATTCGGCCCTTGATAAATCTGCCCCTTATTATCCAGATAAGTGAGTTTTTATGTACAGGTGCATACACAACTAATTAAGTGGTTTGTATATGCTTACTGCAGTATCATGGAATTAGTTCTGCAAAAAGTCCAGTGCAGAACAACAGAAGAACTTCAGTGCAGATTTCAGGTGCCCCAACTGTGCCCTTGGCAAGAAGACAAGATCTTCCTCAAAGAGATTCAGCCTACAGTAAACACCATTTACCAGCAAATGAAACAAAGCAGGTAACTTATTCTGGTGACAGTGATATGGCAACATGGGGGGGTGGCACCTAGGTGCTCTCCATCCCACCCCCCAAATTTGCTCGTTATTCAGGCATGCCAATTAGGGCATGGTGGTGGATGGAGGCTACAGTGGGGAAATGTTAGAGAGTGGTGGCTGGTGCGGTGCTTCAGCTGGAGAGGACTGCCAGACCCGGGTAAAAGTGCTCTCTACATAAGTACTAAGGGGTGGGCTTTTAGAACCGAAGGTCGTAAATGACCAAGTATAAGGTCATATTAAAGGAGCATATTATTAGAAAAGTATATTTAAAGGAGAACTAAACCTTTTCAAATAACAGGGTTAGAAATGGTAAACCTTGTGTTTTGGGCTTATACACTTGCCCAAGGATACCATAGCTCATTAGCATTGAAGTTTTTGTGAAGATGTGACCACTGTAAAATCCCATAATCTTTTTTTGGTAATTCACATCACATTCTCTGGGCTGCTTTCGCTATGCTTTTAACACTAAGGTTTTAAATACCTGTGTGATGTTTAAACTATTATGTCAGTATGTTGATTCTCATATTGGAAAACATCTGTATTTAAACATTGTGCAGAAAGGGAGGCCATAATGTCATCAAGGCAACAGCAATCTTTCTGTTTCTCTCAAGTACATTTTCCCCAGAGGAAATCTGTTCAGTATTTCAGTCAACTTCATTTGTAAAGAAATGAAAAGAAACATGAGCTGTCCTTCATTCACATATTTGCAAGGTTTACCTTTTGTAAAGTCCAAATATTAAGCTTATATGAATGGAAATAGACATGAGCCATGGAAGAATGGCTCAATGAGTGTGGAAACACATCACAGCATATTTACATAAGTGAATGTGGAATTTCTTATTTTCCTCGGTTTGTTCAAGTCAAACTCATATGAAAATACCAAGAGCATTTATAGTAGCATCAATTTTGGCAAAAAAGACATCCAACACAAACACCCTTTACAAACCTTTTCTTAATATTTCTAATATCTTTGCTATGGCATTATTAAATGATCTCCCTAACATGTTAAAAAAAAACAAAGTAAAGACCTTAAACTGCCTTTTACTCTTTCATGTAATAATCACATTTCTCCTCAGTAAACTAATTACCCACCTGTCCTTAAAGGAGAACCATACCCTTTATATTAAAATCCCCTACCCCACTTCCCTACATAGACCCACTCCCTGCTCCACCCCCCAGCCTAGGTGTTACCCCCCTAACTCTTTACTTACCCCTCGATCACCGAAGAGAAGAAGATTGCGCCTGTAAAGTCCGATGCGCTGAATCTGCAAGGGGGGTAAGTAAAGAGTTAGGGGCATTTACCAAGGGTAACACCTAGGCTGGGGGGAAGTAGGGTAGGGGGTAGGGGATTTTAATATAAAGGGTTTGGTTCTCCTTTAATCACTCAACAACCCAATTTTATGTTCTACTATAAGAAAATTACAACACTTTTTAAACAAACTTTTTTCTGTTTCTGCCATAGGATAAAAATTCAGAAAAATGCCCAGTGGGTTGGACACTTCATGACAAGCACTGCTATTATCTGAATTCCTTGCAAAATACAACTTGGGAACATGCAGAAAGGATCTGTGCACAAACGTATGGAAATACTTCAGGCAGAAATGACTGGATAATTGTTTTAAATATGTCAATCTTTTGCAGTGAGACCTATTCTTCATTCAGGTTACATGAGTGTACAGTTCCTAAAAATATAACTAAAGTTACCAGTAATTCAGAGTGATGTGGTTATCTGTCAGGTGAGAAAAAGGTTATGGTTCCAAATACTGTTAGGACAATGGGCTTTTCTTCCATTTATTTTAATGTTAGTAGATAGTACAGATTGAAGCAACAGTTAACTGACTGCAGGGCATTCCACCTGTATGAATTTAATTTCATACATATTGGAGGTTGTAAATGTAGTTGCTTTGATCCATTCAACGACTTTGAAACACAATTTATTGGCTGATTTATTAAAAAATGCATGAAAAGTAAGCAGAAACAATTTTGAGAAATCTAAACCCACGATGACCTTTTAAAAGTTTCTAAATGAAGCTTAAATCTTCACCTTTAAACCTGTATCAGGACTTACTTAGGGGTCTATTTATCAATTGTCATGCCACTTTTTCTCAAACGCAGGCTTATTTATGATTTAGAGAAACGATATTCCTGCTCGTGTTTTTTCTCAGAAAAAAAGTTGCACGGCAGCGAGAATCACATTGTTCTGTTAATATTAATGAGGCTAAAAAACACATTTTAATGAACTGGGTAAATAAATAAATTAGATAGAGACATTGCCTATCGACTTCTATTGAAGCTTGCCAGCTTTTACTTGCTGAGCTCACCTTTAAATTAACTTTTAGTATGTTATAGAATATTGTATTACGGACAATTTTTCAACTGGTCTTGATTTTTTATAGTTGTTAAACTATTAGTCTTCTTCTTCTCCTGCCTGTTTGCAGCTGTCAGATAGGGGTCACTGACCCCAGTAGCCAAAAAATACTGCTATGTGAAGTTACATTTTTATTGTTATTGTTGCTTTTTTATTACTAATCTCTCTATTCCAGCCTTCCCCTATTTATCCCACAGTCTCTCCTTCAAACCACTGGCTGGTTGGTATGGTAATTTAAACCCAAGTAACCAAATAACTGCTAAATTCCACAATGAAATGCTGATGAACAAAATGCTAAATATTTAAAAAAAAAACACCAAAAATAAAAAACAGTTGCAAATAGTCTTAGTGTATGAATGTCTCCATCACCTCTTGAATAAATACTGACTATTGGATGTTCTGAAGAATATTGAAGTATATTGGTGTTTGGGTTTTTCGCCATGTTTTTGTTGAATTGTGGAAAAAGCATTATAGATTCGAAACTCAATTTTTGATAAATAGCCCCTTAATGCTTCAAGTATATACTGTCACTGTCAACGTTTAACCACATTGTACTTCAATATCAGAACAAATGTATTTATTTCTTAAACTGGTTAAAATATACTTCCTCTGTAAAATCACATTTGAAACAGGTTCAAAATTATATTCTGCAACATACAAACAAGGTTTCAATTATGCTGGGGGTTGTACTCCTGTAGCTAAATACACAAATAAGAAAATACTGAATACTAATATTTGCCACATTGGTACCCATCTAAATTGGGTGACATTGCTGATTATTTTTTCTTCTGTTCTGTAGTTGGCTGAAAAACCTGCCCTCAATCATGTGCTTGTCAGACATGCCATTCATATTTTGCATCAGTCATGGGTAGGGTTACCACCTGGCCGGTATTTTACCAGCCTAGCCGGTAAAATACCTGCCAAGGCCAAGCATTACAAATTTACCGGCAATGTAGCTGCCGGTGAATTTGTAATACCATTAAAAGGAGCCCTCGGCCTGCCCCCAATCGCCCCCAATCCCCTGGAACTTACCTTATCTTTTACTTCTTCTAGCGACGGTGGCGCGGCCCGCCTCTTTTGATCTCATGGCCCGCCCCTTTGTGACCCCGCCCCCAGCAGCCGGTAATACATTTTAAAAAAGGTGGCAACCCTAGTCATGGGGCAGTACCATTTCCACTGGAGCTATAGTTTTGACATTAGCAGTCAATTTCTTAAGCATATAATTTTAGATTCAGCTTGATATTCTGAAATATCCAACACTGTTGCTACAGAAAATCCCTACTTATTATCTTTATATGTAATATATGTTCAATGTTCTTCATATTTAATTAAACTTGTTGTAGGTCCCTGCAGGTATTTTAGATATTGGCACACATCAAGTATTCTCTTCTGGTGTCCACCCTCCCCCACTTCATATGTACTGTATGTGTATACTGACAGGACTGTAGTCTGCCTGGTTATAAAAGAAAGTAAATTATATATTTTTAACCTTTCAGATTATACAGTCACTTAACAAGTGTGCACTCAGAGGCAGAAATGAAATGGCTTTGGAAATTTGCCGAAAAGAGGCCATTTTGGATTGGTAAGAGAGCCATATACAGTATGATATAAACATTTCCAAGATAAAAAGTTACCTGCTGATTATGCCCATTTAGAAACACAAATGTAGTGTTTACAGTGAATTTTTGGATGCAATTAGCCATGTTTTTATACACAATGTAGGGTTTATCCCACCATTCAATTGTAGGATAATGTATTTGAGTCTGATGTGGTTGCATATTTTATAAATAAGGTGCAAGTTGCAGCCAAAATTGTCCCCACTTAGATTGCGTAATATATATATATATATATATATATATATATATATATATATATATATATATATATATAGGATCCATTATCCTGAAACCCGTTATCAAGAAAGCTCTGAATTACGAGAAAGCCATCTCTCAAAGACTCCAATTTAAGCAAATAATTCTAATTTTTAAAAATGATTTCCATTTTCCCTGTAATAATAAAACAGTGCTTTTTGTACTTGATCCCAACTTAAATATAGTTAAACCTTCTTGAAAGTAAAATAATCCTATTGGGTTTGATTAGTTCAAATGTTTATATTATTTTTTAGTAGACAGAAGGTATGAAGATCTAAATTACAGAAAGACCTATTAACAGAAAACCCCAGATTCCAAGCATTCTAGAGAACAGGTCCCATACCTGTATATGTATCAGACTTGGAGCTTTTTTCAATATTTTGTTTTCTTTGTATAGGATTGATGTCAACTGGAGAAGGCTGGCTGTGGAGCAATGGAAGACCACTGACCTTTAGTTATTTAAAACGAGTAGGCCATGAAGTAACAAGTGGAAAATGTGTCCTTGTTTCAAAGAAGAAAGAATGGGTAGCCAGACGATGTGATTCGGGTCACAAAGAGAGATCTCTCTGTTCTCTTCCTCTTCTGAACATGAGTGATTTGTCCTCGCCCAAATTGGGAAATAAATGATTGCTACATTTAACCTCTCAGAATAATAAAGACAGGGTTTACGGATACATTATGTTTTATGGCTGAGGGGCAGTATCTTTATAATGCACTGCGTTTGCATCTAATGCATTAGTTCCAAAGGTTAAGACTGTGCCAGGAAAAAAAAGAAATCTTATGCTATTTTTATGATTACACCACAAAAATCAAAATGAGATGTCTGAAATGATCCATATCTCTGCCAACTGCTTAGTTATATTCTGCACTTAATCAGTCTCAATTTTAAATGGGTGTATCTTAGATACTCAGCTGCCTCTTGACACAGTTATTGAGTACAGTTATTTCCGTAGCCTCAAAAACAATAAACTGTATGCGTTATAATTATAAAAAGTGAATAAATAACGGTTTGTGCGAAACATAAGGAACTGTGGGGCGTTCATGTACCCTACCTATAACTATAACACTTTAAACCCAATAGAATAATTAAACCCTGATCAGAAAACACAAAATTTGTCTAGAGCTGAATGATGTGAAATTAATTTAAATGTTAAATTTAATGTTTTCTTTGTCCCAAACAATAGGGGTCACATATGACCTCCAAGTTAGTGTGCAAAGTGCAAAAAATGGGCACAATGTATACATTTTTTGCACACTACCTCCCTGCCATGGACAATTGCGTTGCCTTCAGAGCCGGTCCCCTAAATTGTGTGTCATTTGCTGCCATCTGCTTCTTGCACCACCACTTACACACCTTCTTTAAAAAGATTATTGTGTAATTTAATATCCTGCCCCCATGCAGGATATTAAAGGGGTTGTTAATGTCACTCTAAGCAACTTACCAAAGTACAGAAATTTTAAACATTCAATGATTTTAAGGTTACTTGTAAATATAACCACTACTGAAAGCAGTATAATTTTGTTCCTTTCTATTTTCTGCACTGCTGCTTCTGACTCTTGAAACAGCTGAAGCCAGCTGATGAACAGACTTGTGAAGAAGCATGGAAGGGATTGTCGGAGTTGAAGTTGTGGCTGGAAGAGAGCTCATTTGAGATTTGAATTACAATTATATTTACCAATAATATTACAATCATTTAAGAACAGTAATGTACAGTATATAGGAATGCTTAGAATTACATGCCAGTGTAAAAAGCCGACATGGGGAATTAACCAAGTGTTGGAACACAAAGAGCTTGAACTCAAAAATTCTTAACACATCTGATTTCAGATTATAAATGCTCATTTTAAATTAAATATATTTCTTGAAAATGTAAATCAAGTCATAATACATCTCTCCATGTAAAACATGGACAAGCCATTAAGAATTATGTGATGGAAAGCAACCTAGCAGCCTTAATTTGCCTTTATAAAAGAAGTATATATTTACCTAGATTCTTCTGCAGACTCTCATTAGAAAGGTTTAAAGTGATCTGCAAAGATTCAGCAGAAAATCTCATCTTTAGCTGGTAAGGGATTTTACAGAGGCCATAACTAATGCCATTTCATTGTGTATTCATCTGGGGCTCCTATGCAGATTTCATAAAGTGGTGACAATGCAGATTTATGCTTGGTGCATTCTGAAAGGTCATGTTAACCAAGAATACAGAGCAACCTTAATCTCATCTATCTGACTTAATATATTCTCCAAGTAGCAAAGTAAGACATGAGTAGTGGGCAAAATTCCATATCAAATGTTAAGTATTCTCGAATGAGATTTTATTTTAAGAGAAAATTCTAGTAAGCATTTTTGTAGGCATTTAAACAATAATTGGTTATCCCCTGGTGTAATCTTGTAAAATATAAATTAAAATGTATTTTTGAGCTTTTCTTTCTTTCTTTCTTTTTTGTCACTTGCACTTTAAAAGTACAATATTGTAATGTGACTTACAAGGGAAGGGAGCGCATTACCTGGTTTCATTTATAAAATAACATCTATAATCTCAGTACCATATTATTTTTGCCTATAGAGCTCATTAATCAAGCTGAATGGCTGCAGGGGCCTGTGTCTGCCCCATAAATACAGTGCTACCTGTATTTGGCAGTGCTGTATTCATGAGGGGTAGGCGGTGGGAGGAGTAACCATCTGACCCTAACTTGCATGTAGAGCCAGAGCCCTATTGTTCAGCGCTGCATTAATTCAACACTCAATAGGCTTCACACCTTGCTCTTCCATTGTAAGACTGGGGGGATCGGGCCCAATGGGCTGCTGCCTCAGGGGCCCCCTGCCTCATCTGCAAAACAGCAATGGTTTCAGGCAAAGAGTGGGTCTGGTCCGGCAGTGTCCACGAGGGCCGGGGCATACCTGTTTTTTTTTCCTGGTGTACCGCTGGCCCAGTCTGACCCTGTGTTCTTGCTTCAAGTGGTTTTAAAATGGGGAGTGATTTTGAGCTCTTTAGTCCTCCTCCACTTGCAGCAAGGGAATCATTGAAAGGACATGTAAACCCTACATTCTCCTACCATCTATATAGGTTGGGTACATGTCCCGCACCCGAACCCCATTATTTGTACTGGATATATCCTCTCTGTTTGCCAACACCACCACTTTTTTTCTAAAACAAATAGCAGCTTTCGCCCGGTGGCAGAGAGCATGTGAGCTGTAAAGTTCATGCTATCAAGAATGCAGGCTTACACATGCAGAACTCGCTTATTAAAACTCTTGCATGGATTCAGCACTGTAATGGTTAAGCTTAGCTTGGGAGAGGGGGGTAGGGGAAAAAATAGGAGCAGATAGCTAGAGCTGAGTTATAAACTGAACAGACAGAACTATATACAAAGTAACCAATAAGAGTTAAAGGGAGACCTGTCCAAAAGAGCTTACAATTTAAATGTAAATGAAATGTTAAATGAAACAGCCATATCCAATTTCCCCTTTTATCACTACAAAAAATATAGCACTGTTGAAATGGAGGTAGTTGTTAGATAATATCTATTAATCAGCTTATACTGTTAACAGACTTTATTTGCATATAGTAACTCACCACTGAGAATAAGGGAACCCATGTAACCTATGCTCTTCTCATGTTGTCCAATTTGGATATTTTTGCAAAACTGACCTATTTCAGTTTGTCTAAAACATTGTATTCTGATTGTGAAGACACGTTTTCCTGCTCATTCAGGTTAAATATAGATATTATAATATTAACCTGTGTTCATGTAAGAGAGACAATTTTAAAATTGAGTTACAAAAGGCACATAAAGAGTAGATGAAAACTGTGCCTGCCTTCATGTCTGTATGCTTTACCTTTACAATGACTGCAGTGGGAAGTGCAAATCTCTGCGCTGCACACTTTTCCTACTGCTCATGCCAGGTTGTAAAATGTCAGTTATTGATAATACATATCAGATATGGAGAGGTTTTCACTTTAATAAGTGAAGAAATTAGCTAAAAGTCACCAAGGAACAAGCATTACCATGTAAGATTTAGAACATAACTTATGTTTGTTCTATGTATACTTATCACTACTGTAGTTGCAGCTGTAGATAACTGACATAAATGACCCCACTGCTGAAGCAGCACATATTGAAAAGGCATTGATTAATTGGGTTCAGAATCAGATTAGCACACACATACCCATGTCTACCGGCTGTATTTTAAACCTATTTTTGAAATATCCCAATTTATTATGCCTAATGTTCCAGCCCCATTAAGCACCCTCATGACACTGGAAGAGCAGTGAAACAGTAAAAATTGAAATGGCCAGTTCATCATGTTGCATTGTATTGAAAAGGTCAGCGCTATAGAGTAACATGCGCCATAATCTCCCATTATACAAATCCTTCATATATCTATTGCTGTCTTGTGGATTCTCTGCATTTCCCACACTGAACAAGTTTTTAGACTATAATTTTAAAATAGATGTTACTGTTTGAACTAAGCAATATAAAAGAATCATTCTCTTTGCCAACGATAAATTCTGAGCCCTTAATTTCATTATGCTGATTTACAGCACCCAAGTGTTGTCAATGTTCTGAAAGAGAAGATGAAAAGAGGATCTCCGGTAAGAAAAGGTATACCTTGCACCTTTCCACTCCCAGACAGAAAATCAATCTGGAAATTCTCTAATGTGCATTCTACTCAACTACAAAGTCACTGAGCCTAGTCATCACAGTCACAATCGGTTCTGATCATTAAAATACAAACATATCATTAGAAAGTGTAATTTTAAATCTAGTTTTTCTTTGTTATTCTGCCTGGCCAACATCTCTTTATGAAACCAAGGGTATTAAAATGAAGTTCGAGCTGTCTTTGCTGCTTAAATAGACTTTGGCTCGGGCCAGACAATTGCGGTTCTTAGCCTGCAGAGAAACGCACACCAAGAATCTGCTCCTCACTGCTGCTCTGCTCTGCCTGTGCCTGGAAGCATTGTCTCCACTCAAGTGCAGGCAGACATGGTGGATTTTTGTGCCGAAACGCAACGTTTTGCACCGAAATCTGCCCTGCCTGCAAAGGAGAGCGAGAGAGCAGCTGGCCAGCGGATTCTCTGCCTGAGGAGATTCCATATTGCCTGGCCCTAGCCTTTACTATCTACTTTTATGGGAAGTTTTCCACTTGATGTTGGAACCTTGTTGTTGAGATTAGGGCTACATTACAGGGGGCACCCCTAGGCCCGCTGACGTTTGTCACCCCCGCCCCCTCCCTTTTATCCACTCAAATTGTCATCATCCCTTGGGGCACAGGAAATTTAAAACACTATTTTATTTCCTGCGCATCCACAGTGTTTCTGAGTCAATGTGGGTGTGGTTGGGCAGCATGCCGCCCTCTAAAATCCTACCTCCCTAGGCCTAGGCCTAGTGGGTTTTCCACAAATCTAGGCCTAGGTGGGATTAGCTTCCATTCAACACTTTTGTTGAATCTGTGTTCCAATTCATCCCACAGATAGTAAAGGCTCACTATTTGCTACATGGGAAAGACAGCTAATAAAGAATGAACAAAAAGCTCAGCTTCCTTCTGCAACAACCTTAGGGGGTCATATATTAACAATCAGATTTAATTTTTTTCTTTGAATCTCATTCATGGTTTTCTCATTATTTTAAAAAGATCTAAAATTTTTAGATCTATTAAGTGTAAAAACCACTAAACAAAACTTTGCCAGTAAAAGTTGTCGGGGTCCTATAGAAGTCAATCGGAGCTGCACTCATCTTTTTGGACCGCTCTAAATCAATTTGTAGTTTAAGAGATTTTCATATTTTTTGTGCTAGTAATTGTCCGAAAACTACATTTTTGGATTTTTTAGTGTAAGAGTTCAGCATAATATTCTGTTGTTACTTTTTTAATTATGATTTGTTAATAAATCTCATGACATTCGTAGTTTTATAGTTTGTGAGTTTGGTATGGAAACTAGATTGTTGATAAATAATTCCCCATGTGTGTTAAATCACGACTTGTCAAAGATAACAGTGATAACAGTGAATTAGGTACATCATTTCCAATTCTATGTGGTATAGTGAGAGAGTACAGGTATGGGATACATTATCCAGAAAGCTCTGAAAGCAAATAATTCTAATGTTGAAAAATTATTTCCTTTTTTTCATAATAATAAACCTGTAGTTTTTACTTGATCTAAGATTTAATTGTGTTTATTTAATGTTTAAATGATTTTTAGCAGATTTGGAGATTTTGAAGATCCAAATTACTGAGAGACCCCTTTTTCGGAAAACCCTAAGTTCCGTGCATTATGGATAATAGGTCTCATACCTGTATAACATTTTATATCTTACCAAATATTAGTGAAACCATTCAGATATCCAAGATTTACTTGTTGGATAAAACTGCACAGAATGTGTAGTATTTGCATGACTGTTACCTACCTCACAAAGTAATTTTTCACATTGTACTGTTCATTGACATTACCCTGAAAATACAACTTGCCCTGTGAATAACGGGGCAGATGTTTTCTGTTTAGTGCCAGGGAGCAAGGGGCAAGGAGTGGCATGGCCAGACATAGCAGTTGCCAACCCCTGCCTTTTTAGAGAGCAGGGCCATTTTCAGAATTCTGGTTCATGCTTTTGGGAAGGGGGGTCTGTGCTTACAAACTGGATTTACTTTTATCATGACATACTGTATTTTGAATCACATTAGTTGATTTATCTTAAATCTATATATAACCCGCTTAACTGCCAGTTGATCCAGAGGAAGGCAAAAAACCCCATTTGAAGCCTCTCCAATTTGTCTCAGAGGGGGAAAAAATTCTTTCCTGATTGCCTAAATGGCAATCGGACTAATCCCTGGATCAACTTGTACTATGAGCTATCTCCCATAACCCTGTATACAAATATAATTTGTGACACGTGTAACTGCACACACTGTAGCCTTTAAAAATAATTTGATATGGTCTTTTTTTACACAGTTTAGAGCTTTCTTCTGTTTAGGACAGACTATTTGTGCATTTTTCCGTTCAAACTGGCACTTTATACTATGAATATCTTGCATAATCATAAATATAATTGTCTCCATTATCCCTTACCCTCAGGGACACAAAAACACAAACACTAAATCGCTATCATGTACTGCCATAATTGCCTTCAAAATACATTCTTTTATTCATTATCATGAGAAGGTGGCATATCTAAAGGGATTGCTGCCATCTAGTGGTCTTTAAAAGCAAAAAAGGCACTTTAAAAAGATGTACAATATATATTGCCATGCTGTTTAGGGGGCACAGCACCTCTAAAATTGTATTTTCAAGTTAAGCAAAGGTCTGCATAAGTGTTAATTAACCAAACTGCATATGAGAATCAATGTGGTCTGTAAGGTGAAGACCTCATCTGAGGTGGGCTGAAGGCTCAAAGTACAGTCCGAGCAATTTTCTACTTGTCACTGAGGCCTTTAGCGTCAATGGCCATGCTGATAGGGAAGTCACAAGTGTCCTTGTGTCTCAATGCCTGTCATGAATCATATTTCTCTCTTTGTACATGCAGTTAAGGATATTCTATTAAAGTATCTCTGCAATTACTGCAGGGGTAATAAAGCAGAATCAGAGGCTGCTGTGAGGGGTCAGGATTGTAGTGTCAATCTATGTTTGTTAAACCAGGAAGTTTGGAGACTCCAAAATGTTTGTGCTATTCAACAGAAACTAGTTACATCACTCTATAAATGCCATTTATTTTAAAGGGGTGATTCAGCTTTATGTTTAATTTTTTGTATGTTATAGAATGGCCAAGTCTAAGCAATTTCATTGGTCTTCATTATTTATTTATAGTTTTTTAAGTATTTGCCTTTTAACTCTGACTCTTTCCAGCTTTCAAATGGGGGTCACTGACCCCCCATCTATTTTTTATTACTCACCTTTCTATACAGGCCCTCTTCTATTTATATTCCGGTCTCTTGTTCAAATCAACGCATGGCTGCTAGGGTAATTTGGACCGTAGCAACCAGACTGCTGAAATTGCAGCTGCTGAACAAAAACCTAAATAACTCAAAAACTACCAATAATAAAAAATTAAAACCAATTGCACATTGTCTCAGAATATCACTCTCTATGTCATACTTAAAGGTGAACAACCCATTTAATGTTCTTCTATGGTATTTATCAGTAATACAAGTATTGTGATGAAATTAGAATTATCTGTGGTGGCAGTAAAAATATTTCTAAAAATAGTTTCATTAAAGTTTTCTTAAAAAGAAACGAAAGCAGAAAACTCCAATTCACCTGTATAAACTGGAAATTTAGATACAATTTACAGAGGCTGATGTCGATGTGTACAAAAAATAATAAAGGAAATACTTTTAAATATCTGAAAACAACTAAAGCAATATAGATGGCAGAATATGAAAATATGAAAGTAAAGTAGATTAATTTATTTTGATGTAAATAACCCTGCTATTTTACAGCAGGAACCAGTCCTGTGTGTGTACAAAAGCATATCTGATATTTACTTTCCCACCCAGCGTCCTTAGTAACAAAAAGGGAGTAGTAGGGATTACAATGTTTACTGCATATATGTTTGCCTTTGCTGAAGAATTTATATAATTTGTGTAAACTCATGGATCTCGATTCATGTTACAAGAACTATCTTGAAGCAGCCAGCATAACGCAGAGTCTACAGTACAAAGGTAGGGTGAATATAAACACAAGGACACTGGGGTTTTGTTGTATGCTGTGCTGAATAACAGGGGAATCTGCTGCTACGTACACATAAATGTGTTTGATTTTATTATAGTTTTCAGTTTCTGTGTGACGGTATAAACTTTCGAAATGGGGTAAGTAATGATGTTTTTGTTTCTTAAAAATGGGGTTAGTTATGGAGGATGTGGTATTGTATGGTAATGCAAAGCAAACTTTTCAAAATGGCACCAAATGACCATTATCTATTTCAGATTTACAGTGTACCTGGGCATAAATTTACTGTTGTGAATTCATGTCTAACACAAGCAGCCCTCAGGCAGGAAAGGCGACAATGCCTGAAATCAGAGTGAAAATAGTTGGAAGCAAATATGTACGCTATAGCGTGGATAAACCAGAGATGTAAGTAGTGCCATGCCATTTACTCCTCTGCCCCCAACAGTGCCTAATGAGGCAAACGGTACTGTGAAAGATGGATGTGGGCATGTAATTGATTCTACTTAATGGTGCCCACCACTCAAAACTGTAAAGCCTGTGTGAAGAGGGTTTCTACATAAAGAGAAAAAAATATTTTTTCTTCTCTCCTATAACTCCATGTCTGGACTGGGATGAAAAATTGGCCCTGGTACACAGAGAACCAACCCCCCCCCTCAGGTTTACTAAATTGTGGTTGTGTATGGCATCTGACAGCAGACCCCATTTGCCAGATACTACAGATTTGTAAGTCCAGGCCTGTATGACTCTATATATTATCTGATTTCTAGAACACAAACAAAGACAGAAGAAGATGTTGTCTCACAGATAATCAAGAATTTCAGTAACTTGAATGACATAAATAATTTAAGACAAAGTTTCCAACAAAGAGACCAGTCATGCTGTGGGTTTCTCCCACCCAAAGAGGTAAATAACTAACTAATGTGTATTTTAGCAATATCCAAGGCATATATCATTATTTTGTATCATTGTTTTAGCTTGCACATGTGAAAAAATATATATAAAGTATTACATTTTAAAAGAAAAGTAAAAGTGCCAACTCTGCAAGTCTGTAAGTCTGCAAGTCAATAGCACAGCAAAAAATCGCAGTGCATACTGTATGTGCTCATTAGAAAGGCCGACAGGTTTCTGATATGCTCAGTTACTGAGGCACCTTAAGGGGCACATTTACTTAGCTCGAGTGAAGGATTAGAATAAAAAATACTTCCAATTTCGAAGTATTTTTTTGGCTACTTCGACCATCGAATTGGCTACTTCGACCTTCGACTACGACTTTGAATCGAACGATTCGAACTAAAAATTCGAAGTATTTGTCTCTTTAAAAAAACTTTGACCACCTACTTCGCCACCTAAAACCTCACAAGCACCAATGTTAGCCTATGAGGAAGGTCCCCATAGGCTTCCCTAGCAATTTCTGATCGAAGGAAAATCGTTCAATTGATGGATTAAAATCCTTTGAATCGTTCGATTCGAAGGATTTAATCGAAGGATTTAACGATTTTTCCTTCGATCGTACGATCGAACAAACTGCGGTAAATCCTTCGACTTCGATATTCAAAGTCAAAGGATTTAACTTCGATGGTCGAATATTGAGGGTTAATTAACCCTCGATATTCAACCCATAGCTGTGTCACATGCATAAAGGTCGTGACATACGTCTCAGAACTTAGGAGGGAGTTGTAAGCACTATAAAAATTATTTTTAAAATCTTTATCATGTCCTTTAATATCCTTTATCATGTGAAAATTCTATTGAAGTCTATGGGGAAAAAACTGGAGCTGAATTTGGAGAAAAGTTTTTGCATCTGGCCCAATGTTACAAAAGTCTTAGTTCCCCAGCAGACAGGTCTGTTAATCAACTGGTTTGTCTTACATCGGTACCTGAGGGGTTTTTTTCATAATTTGGATTGTCATACCTGAAGTCTAATAAAAAATCATTTAATATGAATTAAACCCAATAGGATTATTTTGCCTTCAGTAAGGATTAATGATATCTTAGTTGGGATAATGTACTCGGTACTGTTTTATTACTGCAAAGAAAAAGTAAATAAAAATTGTAATCATTTGGATACAATGAAGTCTATGATAGAACGAAAAATTGTTCGATCGAACGATTAAATGGATTAAAGGATTTTCGACTATTGAATGGTTGAATATTCGAACGATTTTTAGTTCGAATCGTTCGATTCGAAGTCGGAGTCGTAGTCGAAAGTCGAAGCATCCAATTCGATGGTTCGATTCGAAGTTTTTTTTATTCTATTCCTTCACTCGAACTAAGTAAATGGGACCCTAACAATCAGACAGCATTAGAAAGAGGAAAAATGTAAACACTAATAATTCAAACAGGCCCAGATTTGTGGCGAGGCCACAAAGGCCCGGGCATAGGGCGGCAGAATATTAGGGGCAGCATGGCGCCCAGCCTCCTCCTGGGGAGAACAGCTTGCGCTTTCACACCAGAGGAGGGTAAGCGGGCACTGAATTCAAACAACTTAAAAAAAAAGTTGAAAAGCTGCTGACACAGTTGACATGGGTTCAAAGACACACACTCACTGCATGGGGCATTCAGCCTACAGCTAGCCTAAATACAGTTCTCTAATGAGCCTGTCCAACATTTTGCCTGAAAGTTCTTTCTTCCTAGATGTAACAATGTCATTGAATTCCAAAAAGCACCCAGTGCACAATGGTGTAACTTCCACACAGCAGGTGATACCTGGAGATCAGGGGGGCCTGGGCCACAGGCCTGCTATATTATAGTCCCCTCCCCAGAGAAGTGTTCCTTTCTACAAATAAATGTGTTGAATTCTCCCTTTCACTCCTTTTTTCCCTCCTCACTCATTATACTTAATGCTTCCTGGTAGCTACACTTTTAATCTTGTATTTGTTGTTGGTGTGGATATATTTGCTTTGAACAATGACTGCATTTAGCATGAATATTCTATGTTATGTTTCAAGCAGATCATACATTCCACCCCAAAAGGCACAAAGCTTGCCTGGGTGCAGTAGCCCATAGCAACCAATAATATGTCTGTTTTTATTATCAATGTTGGTAAAATGTATTAAAGTTTAAACCACCATCAATGCTTGTAAAAATATCAAACATTTTTATAAGTGAAATAAGACAGTGAGTACTTGAATTCTGATTTGATACCTCGAGCACTGTCCCAACATAAATCTGAATTACTTTAAAAACAAATACTGTTTTTCTTACTGTACTTGAAAGAAATGCTGATTTGGGTCCAAAACACAATGCCACAAAATAACTTTACTATTTAGTTTCAGGCAGTCTGCACATCTCATCAAGCTCCTGTTTCCCTTTCACTGCTCAGTGCTATTGTGAATAACAACCTATTCTGCAAAGGAGGAAAAATACGGTAAATTCAATTATGTCTTGAGCTCTAAATGGAAAAAAAGTCTGCTTACACTATAATCACTTATTTCACAGATGGGAAGCAATTGTTGATTTGTTGCACAAAACTACAGATCCACAAGTTGAGCACACAGGTAATTGCAAGAAGTGTAACTTATTTTGTTTTATTGATGTCCCATGATTGTTAATAATAATCAGCAAATTTTTAAGAACATTTTTAAGAATAATCTATCCTGCCTGAAATATTTTTGGGGGAATAAAGAGGATCACAGTTTTGAAGAGCATATTTAAGGCAATCTATATCTTCAGAATGAATACTATCCAACAGATAATTGATATCATTAAAAAAATTGTTAACATATTGGCATATCAATATCTTTTCCCTTGAGCCACGATTTTTTGATGTTCTGTGTGCTCCCTTCGAGATCACCTAACAGAAAACAATGCAGTTCGATCTTTACCAGAAAGCAGTGGAGGAGTTAAAGAGGGAACTCTATTCTTGCACTGGCTAATATAACCTAGCATGCATGTGTGCCCTTTGCTTGTGTGTAAGTGCAGTGAATCATATGAGCCAGGGAGTGGCCCTTTTTGTATTTAGGATTTTCCAATGGCACATACTGTATGACTACGAAAAGCATTTTTTATGAAAAATGGTTCATTTTGTTCTACATATGGGATGGTTTTGCAATATAGAGACCTGCAGTAGTCACAGGTATAGTTTCCTTTATCTGATGTAAATAGTTAAAGGAGAAGTAAACTTCTCTTGTTCATTGAATAGGGCTTGCGTTTAACATACTATTTTCCTATTTTTTTAATAACAAATTTATGAGGCTTATTTACTAAAAGTCAAATTAATCTCAATTTGTAATGAAAACAAATTCAACAAATACCCTTCCACGAATTTATCAATAATTTTCCTCAATAAAATCAGAGTGTCAAAACAAAACCAATCGTCAATTTGTATCGCACGACTGACGATACAAAAACTCGACTTTATCAAATTTTTCCTGCAAAAATTCGACTTTTTCGGACAGGACACTTGGGGGGTTATTTACTAAAACTAGAATTATTCTCAATTTTTTATGAAAACAGTGTCGACCAAACACCCTTCCATGAATTAAACTCATTAATCATAAATTTTTCTCAAAAAACCAGAGTGACCATCACGAATGTCACGACAAGCTCGACTTTATCGAATTTTAGCTGCGTAAACTCAACTTTTTCAGATTAAAGGACAAAAAACCTAACTTTTTCAGATTATCAGACAAAAACCCCAATTTTTTCGTATAATCCAGCGCGAATCAAGATGTCATCTTCAGGTACATCTGCTATTGACTTCTACATGACCTTGACAGGTTAGAGATGGCGTATTTTTGGATTTTTAGCAGCTTTGAGGTATGATAAATCTCTACAAATTCGAGTTTTTATTTTTCCACGACAAGTTTGAGTTTCCCCCTAAAAACCTAAACGGTTTAATAAATGGACCCCTATGTTTGGTCTTTGTGAGCCAGATAAATAGACTGCCAGTTTGTTTAGGGTTTTGGGAGGGTGTGTCCAAAGCAGCCCTCTTCCCGTGTATGCAATAACCCTGATAGAGCAGTGTACCTTAGATTCACCTTGTTTTATGAACATGATGGGTTCAGCATGGGACAGTACTCATGATGGTTCTGGAAATGTCAGTTGATAAAGGCAGACAGACACCTAGTCTATAATGCATATTTTACACATACAAATTGCTGTTCATCATATGGTTTTAGGGAAATGGTAGAATGCTAATTTGCCTGCCAGAAATAAAAGGAGTTTTCAGTATAATGATAACAGTGCTGTAATACTGCTAATCGAAAAGATGGTGCTTTTTAATAAACTGGAATACATTCAGCTTCCTAAATCTGGACTTGAACCTGCAGCCATCTGCTTGAACACAAAGCAGCTGCCAAGTGATCTGCAAGAAGGCTGATTATTTATGTATTCTATCATTAAAAATGTATATTGCAATCTGTCATTTCTGCATACGTCTCACTAATATCTCCTTGGGAAAGCTAGTGAACAGGGAAATGCATTGATAAATAATAATCAATATACTGCCATGTAAGGTGGTCATTCTCACAAACAAAAATTCTGCTTTCTCATAACATTGACACAAACGTACTACACATTATACATAACAGCAGATTGAATAACTGAATGTCTCATAAAAGTATTAAAATTATTTTAAATTAACGCTTCCTACATTTTAAGGAAGAAAACGAGAAGGTGCTCAAGCAATTATTAAAGGATCCAATGATGGCATCCATGAACCAGGGGTACAGTAAAAACATCTTACAATTATAACATTTATTTCAACATATTTATGTATCTCCCAAATACTGGGGTTTATTTATCAACACTGGGTAAAGCTGCAACTGGGCAGTAGCCCATAGCAACCAATCAGTGATTAGCTTTTTTTCAGACAGATGCCGAGAAAACAACGAAAGCATACATCTAATTGGTTGTTGTGGGTTACTTCCCAGATGGAAATTTGTTTGTAAACGACCCCCACAGTTTTTATTGAATTTATGCCTGGTTGAATGTTAAAAGTACAGTAATATAACATATTCAATGTCATTTGTGAACGTATCTGCACATGGGGGTGCTTTATAATGAATGTAAAGGATATCACATATTGATGCAATTGTAGAATGCCACTAAATCCACACTATGCTGCTGTTGGTTAGGTTTTATGTTGAACCCCCCATTAAAAATATGCTGGAGAAAAGGGTTTCCCATCAGTCTATACGTTGGAACCATCGCCACAACTAATAAAAACTGCAAACTAAGCTCCCATTCTGTGACCAGGCCCTGCTTTTTACCACAGGTCTAAGGTGCAGCTGCCACATATTGGAGTACACTGTGCCTCAGTCAGAGGTATAATGGCAGCAAAGTCATGGTCTAACCTTATATGACCAAGTTTCAAATGTTCTTCTTCCTTGCCTAATGTCATACCATCTCTTCTGTCCAGCAACTATTGCATTTGGATTACACCGTAATTAAATGTTGTTCTATAGGACTTGCCAAAGGAGACACTTTCTAAAAAGTTATTTGAACTGGGAGAGCAAAATGTGTCAGCCACAGAGGAATATTAGACCTGCCTCTGAACCTGTTTTACATCACTCTAAACAAAGCAGCTCAATAGATCAAGAGACTTGGATTGATCGATTCAAGAAACTAGAAAATGCTCTGCAGTTGTGCCAGATAGAAAACAGTGGTAATGTATTTGAATAAACTTGCAAAATAATGTTACACAGATAAAACTATTTTAAACTTGCAAAAACATGCTCACCCAAGCCATGTTTATATTAATTAACACCAGACCATCACCCTTTATCTGCTGCCTTGCAAATCCTGAAAGATGCTGCTTTGGGGTTATTGTGACTTTCAGGAATTATATGTAGCACTAAGATGAACCATATCCAGAAAACCTTAGTCTTGAAATAAGCTATGGGGCAGGGATAAGTACTAACATAGGTAGATTATGCCTTTAAAATTTCATACATACACCCATGCACTTACATTTGCTCATCTATATTAGTGCTATTCTATATGTACTTGTGCATAAGGCTTAGCCACTGTCTCAAGAAATAGTTGAACTAAAAAAACAGCTGTTTTGGACTTATCTCTGCTAGATATTTTATATCATGACCTGTATCACAGTAAGAATTCCACTGATACTAGTAATATAGCTACTCGACATAATATACTGTGTGAACAATGGCATGTTTGAGAAAGTATAATTATTGTTATATGTGAGTTATAGGGACAACACATTGTACACAGTGCATTAAAAGATTGCTTATCATTTACATCAGTCTCTGGCCAGTGGCATAACTACCGAGGTAGCAGTGGGTGCGATTGGGCCAGGGGGGGCGGGGGGCCCGGCTGCGCGTCCCGTGCCAGGACCCGCCCCCCTCTAGTTACGTTACTGTCTCTGCCCCGTGCAGCTTACAATATACAGTAACGGGGTTATGTGATACAAGCTGCAAAGTTTGGTATAGTCCTTATCACCTAAAGCAACCTATTAGATCCTATACTGATCACATGTTTCAAAGTAAGCATCTTATTGGTTGTTATGGGTCACTGCACCTAGACAAACTGAGTTGGCATCTAGATGTAAGATGGCTCCCTTTGGCAAACAGGAGAGCCATACCACGACCAGGCTTCAATGATGATTTTTTTTGGGGTCTCTGAACTTTCTGCTGCAGACTTCAGAACAAGGCAGAGTTTGTGAAAAGGCAATAACATTTCCAAATGCAAATTTACATTAGGGGCATTTATTCATAAATATTTAGCTCATTCCTAGCAATAATCACCCATATAAACCATAAGTCACACTATACAAATAGGGTAGTAAGGTATATTATTAGTGGTAAATACTTACATTTGATTGCAGTAATATTATCTAGTGGCACATTGTAAAGACAACAACCCCAAAGACAACTACCCTAAAAATTTAGACCTCAATGATGAAACCGATCAGTAATTTAAAATAAAATTCAATCATATAGAAAATTACACTTCCAGAAATGTGTACCAAATAGCTTGCTTTTCCAGAGTTTTCTCTTGCTTTTCCAACTTGCAGAGACATTGTATATTTGCTTTATGCAATTTTAAACTAAAATGAACTGATTTCAGATAAATTTGTGCAATATATGCCATTGTGTAGAAAGAGGAAAACAATTGCAGTTTAGAGTATATCCCTCATTGTCATCTTCTTTTCTGCAGGTATGGTGGAAAAGGAAAAAGCCAAATGTCTTATTCACAACTATAACTTGATTTATAATTTAAGTATAAGCCCTGTAAAAATTACTGAAGCACTGCAGAAGTTCAGCTCAGGGCAGAATGCACAGCTGGACCCCATCCTACTATATTTGAAAGAGCTGTAAACAGGATGTTCTTCAAGTCTGATTGTGTGTGTGTATTTGTTTAGTACTGAAAATCATTTTATACAATTCCAGTATTTTCCTCATTTAAAGGAAAACTAACTCCTAAAAATAAATATGGCTAGAAATCCTGTATATTATATACAGTACTAGCCTAGAGGTTCAGTAACCCTATAACAGTAGTGCTGCAAATGTTCTAAGCTGTCCCCAGCAACTCACCATCTTGATCTTGTTAGGCAATCTTTTGAGTGCCACTAACACTGCACATGCTCAGTGTGCCCTTGAGGAACTTAGCCTACGAGTCTACAAAAATCATTAAAACAGAAGAAACATCTGTCAAAGTTGATCTTACAAGGTTGGTTTATAATTGGCACTGTTGTAGAATGTGAAGGTTTCTATGTTGCCATGTAATGATTTTATGATTTTATAAAACTGTACTGTGAATTTTACAATATAAAATATAGATAAAGGCTCTAATGTGGGCCGAAACGCTGGATGCACAAGTGATAAGAATAAAAATTCACTTATTTACAGAAATTGGTGTGCTGGTCAACTTTATAAATTTGTAGACAATTATTGTTTGATCTCCAGCACTTAAAGGAGAAGGAAACCCTTATACAAAAAAACCCTCACCCCCCACCCCACGTAGACCCCCTCCCTCCTCCCCCCAGGCTAACTAACTCCCCCCCATACTCCATACCCCTCGTCGTAGATTCTTCCAGCGGAGTTCCACGCATCCATCTTCTGTGCCCTCTGTAAGCTGATGGGAGATCGGTATTTCTGCGCATGCGCAGTTGGTGCAGTTTGCTGGCTCGCAACAACTGCGCATGCGCGGAATTTGCCAATCTCCCAGTCAGCTTACCGATGACGCAGAAGATGGATGCGTGCAACACCGCTGGAAGAATCTGCGACGAGGGGTAATTATGGAGTATGGGTAGGGTTGCCACCTTTTCTATAAAAAAATACTGGCCTTCCTATATATTTATCTTTTTTCCCTATTAATAACATTGGGATCAACCATAATTTTTACCGGCCAGGTGGCAACCCTAAGTATGGGGCATTTCCCCAGGGGGTAATTAGCCTGGGGGGGAGGGGGGGGGGGTCTACGTGGGGTGGGGTTTTTTTCGTAAAAGGGTTTCTTTTTCCTTTAACAGCCAGAAAAAGATACAATGTTTCTTTGACTTTTGGCAGAGAGCCCAGAATAGATAGTTTTGTAACAATATGAGATAAGCAGGTCTCTGGGGGGGAACTTAGACTCACACAGTTTAAACAGCATTTACCCTTCATTAGCAAAACAGTAATAACACATACAAACCACAGAAATGTGTTCAAACTTTCACAACCTGACACATTTTGCACACTGTAATTAGGGGGTGTGTGTGTGTGACCACAAAATGGGAGTGGTCAAAAAAATCCGCCAGCGTTTTTTTTTGTCCCTCTTTCTTTCTAAAATGTTGGGAGGTATGGACACCCTCTAAGCGCCTTCACTTCAAATCACATATCAGTACTTTCCCAATAAAACCCAGAAGTCACACTTGGCCTAAACCGAGCAGCAGAAAACTACTATTTCATAGCGAACGAAAATCCCCTTTGCCTCTAAATACATGCCCGGATCCAATATGGCAATAAGCAGCTTCAGCGCTTTGCGCCTAATACGTAGCCAAGCCTACGTATCACGTACAGAAAGCATTTAATTTACTGGGCATGCGCTGGCGGCCATGTTTGCTGTATATTGTGTGCTGTGACTGGGCTATTTTGCCGGCTAGGTGGATATATACCCTCGGTTTTTACACTTTGAAGGTGACAAGATAATTGGTGAGTGCATGTAATGGAGACCTGGTTGTTCCAGTTGATTTTGTGATCAGGCGGAACTTTATGTCGCTGATGCAGACACATGAAATGAGCGATGACAGGGCACATTGCACACTTTCCTGTACCGAGTCTTGGTGTTCACTGCGCTTACTTTCAGTTTCTTCTTCTTGAATCCTTAAAGGATAGGGCACACTGCATGAATAATGACAAAAAAAAGTGCGTCTCCGTTCAGAAAAACGATGGTAATAAAAAGATTAGTTGAGGTAGCTGTGAATGTATTCTTGTGAGAGACACGGTTACATTTGGTATTGAAATTAAACATATACATGAGTAATGTTCATTGAGCAGATCAACCAGGCCATGTCTAACTTCCTGCTTCTTGCTAAGCACTTGCAGTAGAACCCACATTTTACATTTTCAGGAGTCCAGAAAAAAATGGCGTAAAATCCAGGAAAATATAAAATCAGGGAAATGTGTTATGCATAATATCTAGGTGGGACCACAAAACAAAAATGTAAAACGAGGGAACACTGTAAATCAGGGGATATAAAATTGAAGTTCCATTGTATTTAGGTTTCCAGTGTATTATGAAGGGGAATAACCACTAGAAGGTGCCAATATTTATGGCCCCCCCCCATCGAGCATTTACTTTAAGCTCCCCATAGACACGACAATTCTTCTTGCCGAACGACCGAATTTAGGGAAGTCCGACCAATCCTTCGAAATTATCGTGCGGTTAGTGGGATTCGAACGATCGTACATCTTACGATTTTGCGGCCGACATCTGTCGGGAAATTGATCGGCCAGGTCAAAAAATCTTTGTCGGTCCCAGTGCAATCTATCTATGTTTGCAGGGCCAAGCAGGCAGCTCCCCTTTGTTTTTCTGGCAAATTGGTCTTTTTAGTTGATGGTCAATTCGTACGATCGTTCCGAGAACAGCGTGGTCTCACGATGAGGACCGGATCTTTTAAAAATCTCAACATCTATGGCCAGCTTTAAGCTGGCCATAGATGTTGAGATTTTTAAAAGATCAGATCCTGATCGTGAGACCACGCTCTTCTCAGAACGATCGTACGAATCGACCATCAACTAAAAAGACCGATTTACCAGGAAAACAAAGGGTAGCTGCCTGCTTGGCCCTGCAAACATAGAGAGATTGCACTGGGACCGACAAAGATTTTTTCACCTGGCCGATCAATTTCCTGAGAGATGTCGGCCGAAAAATCGTAAGATGTACGATCGTTCGAATACCACTAACCGCACGATAATTTCGAAGGATTGGTCGGGTTTCCCTAAAATCGGTCGTTCGGCAAGAAGAATCGTCGCGTCTATGGGGACCTTTAGACTTCTGGGCAGTGCGTTTCTTTGCCAAACAATGCAGTGGCCTGGAATACTATTGTAGTGTGTGCAACACCACTCTGGTCTGTTGGCTGCAATCACTAAGCACCTTAACCTGTCAGAATGACTGTTCCCCAATGCAAATGTGCTCATTCTAGTGAGGAAAATATTTGCCCTGATCCTTGCAAATAAACTATTATATTCTAAAGTCTTTTTGTTCTACAAAATCTTTTCACTAATGAAAAATGTGTCCCTTTGTGTCTGTTGACTTTTAAAAATAAATTAAATTTACCAACATACATAAGTATAAGTACAATATGTCTGTTTGTTATAGTACAGTATATACATATGACTTTATTGATCAATGATAAAATGTTTAATCAGTATTCAGTATCAATGTTTTAATCTGGTGGGGTTTTTTTTTTTGTTTTTATGTCTTGCAGAGTAAAGTGAATATTATACAACATGGTAAGTTTTTTTTCCCCAGAGGGAACTGTTTTATACTATTTGCATAATAATATGAATGCCAAGATTGATTCCAACTCTGTGTAATATTTTTTTATAGTCTCGAAGATATGATTCCAGAACTACCATTTTCTCCCCAGAGGGTAAGTTTTAAGCCTAGGGTCAATCTGATTGCACCAGTTTCTATACCTATATTTTGTCATATATCATACATTACATGTATTTTCAGTAAACTACTGCACAATGTACATTTCATAAAGGGCGGTTCTCCAATGTATGAATTGTATGTGGTAGCTAGATCATACCTTTAAAACAATTTCAAACAGCATGCAAATTTTTAGGGGCACTCAAAGAGCAAGAGGAACACTGCATCAGAGTCCCAGGTTATAGATAATATAGTGGGGCTGCCTAACAAATTGGAACTCCCAGTAAATAGCACATTCCTTGTTCTTTTAAATGTAATTGATTTTATGTGCATGCATGCAAATATTTCTTGGCACTCCATATCAGTGCAGGCAGCAGAGAAAGCATTATCAGGGCTCCTGCAGCAAAGCATAAAGAAAGCACTTGTTGGGCATCACTGCTGACTGCACTGATGACTAGTTGCCTAGTTGACTAATTTTGCATACATCTATGTTGGCCTCATTTAAATGGACACATGTATATTAAAGGAAAACTATACCCACAAAATGAATACTTAAGCAACAGTTTATTTCTTAAGTGGCATATTAAAGAATCTTATCAAACTGGAATATATGTTTAAGTAAGTATTGCCCTTTTACATCTCTTGCCTTGAGCCACCATTTCATGATGGTCTGTGTGCTGCCTCAGAGATCACCTGACCAGAAATACTACAACTCTAACTGTAACAGGAAGAAGTGTTGAAGCAAAAGACACCACTCTGTCTGTTCATTGGCTCATGTGACCTAAGAAGTATAGTTTGTTTTTTTTTTTTTGTGTACACAGTGAATCGTACGATCCCAGGGGAAGGCCCTTATTTTTTAAAATGGCAATTTTCTATTTATGATTACCCAATGGCACATACTACTAGAAAAGTATATTATTATGAAAATGGTTTAGTTACATGAAGCAAGGTTTTACATATGAGCTATTTTATGCAATATCTATTTATAGAGACCTACATTATTTGGCGGGTATAGTTTTCCTCTAATAGGACATATAATTCATTATTTGCAGCTTGCACCAGAAGTGATATCTCTACCACTTTAAAAGCTATATTGTTCTTTCTGACCTGAAGGGCAAAGCAGTTACCTTGGGGAAATTTGTGACTTGTAAATGTGAGATATTGTACATCCACCTCAAATATCAAAACTGTACATTAATATTAATGTCTGAAATATGAATAATGTAAATTATATTTAAAAATATGTTTTCTTTTCGTCTATCAGGACGATTGTACCAGGTAGAATATGCCATGGAAGCTATTGGCCATGCAGGCACATGTTTGGGAATTTTGGCCAATGATGGTGTTTTGCTAGCTGCAGAAAGACGCAATATACACAAACTTCTGGATGAAGTCTTTTTCTCTGAGAAAATATATAAACTAAATGAGTAAGTTGATATTAATATTTTCAGTACAATATCAAGTCTTTGCCGTTAGAATGTCTTTCATTGCATATCATTATTCTAATTTTTATGTGGCTAAGGTTATTTGCTCAGTTGTCACATATGCATAAATAATTTATACAGATGTACTAAAATAACAAAGCTTTACAGTCTATTTAATTTATTACTCAAATAATTAGAGCCACATCAATATTACATTGATGTGCATGTGTTGTATTTAAGAATATTAGAATAACCTTTGACACAGTTATTCTTAGGGATTCTACTATCCATAGTACATATAATTACCTTGGTTTGACAGCCCTCTGGCATAGTCTGATCATGGGGTTAAAGCGATACTGACATGTTCCTTCAGAAATCATAGGAATGTGTCCATATTTATGAGCTGCTGCACGCCAAATAGTTCCCAATAAAAGCCCCCAAAGTCACCCCCAGTCCCACGAACCTTTGTTAACCTGACCCTCCAACACTGTTTATTGATTTTATGTGTTGTTTCAGTGACACTGGTCTGCAGACAGCATGATGCTTTCATAGGCTAGTCACTAGTGATGTACGGGCTGGCCCGATACCCGCAGGTTTTTGCCGATTTTAAATATAAATCGGCAAAAATGTTGGTTGTTAAATTAGGAAATCACTCATTTTCTTTGGAATGTACAAGTAATATTCCATGTATCCTACAAGGTCTTCTTGCTGCTCTTCCCGCCCGCCACCTTACACTGCCGACTTCCGGTACTATAGCTGTGCATCTGTTCACCCCGCCCCTTTTGTGACGTCATCCGCGAGGCGGGATGCCGTGGGCCTATAAAGCGGGGCTGCTTTGAGGGGGGCTTTTAGTGGAAACTATTCGGCGTACAGCACCTCCTTGATATGGGCACGTTCCTATTTTTATAGGAACGTGTCGGTATCACTTTAAGGGGTTTTGTTTTTTTGGATAGGTGCAAATCTTTGGGCACAGAAGCCAGTGCCTGCATCTTATCAGTAAACTGCACCTATTATTGTTGTGAATGTATCTCATACTGCTGTTTAGATCACTGTTGAATTTTGAGAGCTATGCCACACAGGACATTTTTCATTGCATTGGTCTTTTAGAATTACTAACAACTATGTTTTTACATCACTTATCCTGGCTCAAATTAATTCTCTTAATCAACATGTAAAACAAATGAGATTTTTTTATTATATTCATTTCATTTTTCAGTGATATGGCATGCAGTGTGGCAGGAATAACCTCAGATGCAAATGTTCTAACAAACGAACTACGCTTAATTGCTCAAAGGTAATAGAGAGGTATCTTACATTTTTGAAAAATACTTTAAGCAAGCAGATCTGTTTTTAACCATTCTTACTGCACTTTGAAGACTTTGAAATCTGGTATGCCTTTGCTGAGACAAGCATTCCATCATCACCCCCTCACATGTATGCAAACATACTTAGAAGGGATCCTCTAAACAGTACATAAAAGAACAAATATTGCTCATGGGAAAACACTTTATTTTTAGTGATGCACCGAATCCCGGATTCGGTTCGGGATTCGGCCAGGATTCGGCCTTTTTCAGCAGGATTCGGATTCGGCTGGATCCTTCTGTCCAGCCCAACTGAATCCTAATTTGCATATGCAAATTAGGGGCGGAGAGGGAAATCACATGATTTTTTTTATCACAAAACAAGGAAGTAAAAAATGTTTTCTCCTTCCCACCCCTAATTTGCATATGCAAATTAGGGTTCGGATTCGGTTCGGTATTCGGCCGAATCCTTCCTGAAGGATTCGGGAGTTCGGCCGAATCCAAAATAGTGGATTCGGTGCATCCCTATTTATTTTTAAACCATATCGCACAGTTTTTATGCATTTCCCTATACAACCACAGGTTTTCACCATTTACAGTAATTTCCACAGAAGAGCTCCTACCTCTTAATTTCTCTTTAATAAAGATAATTCATTGGAACTACTGGGGATACAAATATTACACTTTTTAAGCAATAACGTACAAAACAATTTTAATTTCAGAGGCACAAGTTAATACTTCAAATATGTTTTTTTGTTTACTAGGTATTTACTACAGTACCAAGAGCCAATCCCCTGTGAACAGCTGGTCACAGCGCTGTGTGATATAAAACAAGCGTATACACAATTTGGAGGTAATCTTTGTTCACTTGTAGTCTGTTTTTTTGTGAAGTATTAACAGTGAATTTTGCTGTAAAAAGGGGGTGGTTGTGGGAGCACTCCAAGGCTAAGTAAAAAATTGTTAAGCCACCAAACCACGTCAAGGTAAACTCCATATGGTGGTGCCTAACTATTTACTTCTGGTCCTAGTTGGTGGCTTACCAATTGTATGATCATAACTTTGTAACTAAAAACCCATGTATATTTGTAAACAGACTTTTTTGGATGTGCTCTAACCCCTCGGCCAATAATTTTAAAACAATGAGGTAACACGCAAAAAAATCCTTCTTATGATCGCTCACCCTATAACTGGGGGGGTCCAGGTGCAGATTCCCCGGACCAGTCGCTTTAATTGTTACTCTCATAAGCATTCAAATCAGGTTAATCACCGCTCCACGACTCTGGCTCGGGTGCAACACCCCGAACCCGTAGCTTAGGGAGGCCTGGCCGACAATCACTTCAGAACTGTTGCGTGCACTTTCACAAACCAGAGACCAGCAGTGAGTTAAAAAGCAACTTTATTTCCCAAACATTTCTCCTCCTTATGTTGGGGAAATAAAGCTGGTTTGTGAAAGTGCACAAACAACAGTTTTGAAGTCACTTAAAACCCATGTCTTTGTAAATATATGCACTTTCATAGATACATTGATCAGTTCTTCTGTAGTGAATTTTACTGGGCAATGGAATAGCTATACTGCTGCATTCTGAAATACAACAAATCTGTTCCATCTAAGTTTTATAAAACTTTTTATAACACTGTTTAAAAGTTGTTCTGTTTCAGACGTGGGTCTCTAGTTTATCCACAGGTAGCACAGTTCTTGTTCTGTCTGGATGGGATTTGTCATCAAGAACTGGAAAAATACATTTACATTTTTTTTTTTTTTTTTTTTTTTTTTTTTTTTTTTTTACAGGAAAACGCCCATTTGGTGTGTCCCTTCTTTACATTGGTTGGGACAAGCACTATGGCTTTCAGCTTTACCAGAGTGACCCAAGTGGAAATTATGGAGGCTGGAAAGCTACATGCATTGGCAATAACAGTGCGGTATGTACTTTTATTGTTTCCATAAGTAGTAAACGCGGTGTATTTTTGATATAATAGTTAACTGATTACAATATTATTGAAGTACTATTTTAAAAGTTTTCATTTACATTTAATATTGTGTGACTGTTATTTCATTGCAATGTAAATTGTACCATGTGGTTACAGCTCAGTGAAACATTAAGATTTAACTAGATTTAATTTTTTTTTTCATGCCTGAATGATTCCTTCAAATCCTTTTTTTCCCTGAATGTGATTTGCAGACCTGTAAAAATGCACTGATGCAGCTGTTAGGATAACTGACAGTTTAGACTATTAAAATGCAACCAACTGCCAGAGAGGGGAAAAACAGATCCCCACACTTGCCATAGCAATAAAGTTTTATTGTTCATCCGTGCATTAAGCAGTTCTTTTTGTGTGTGAGAAAATAGCTGTATGCCTCCACTGGAAAGCAAACACTGGCTCAACAATCCCATGCTGATCAGATCTTTCTCTGAGCAATATCTCTGTATATAACTGCCTTGAGTAACTAATTAGAGTCAGCTCAAGTTAACCCTGAATTCTCAATGGCCAGCTGCACGTACCATCAGTGGTCCATCATCCACCAGGAACAGCCAGACAATAATTCTTCGTACAGCACCTTGTTGTTAAAAAATGCATTTATTCACAATTTCATGGCAAACCTGGTCAGCAACGTTTCAGGCCGTTGTGGCCTTTTATCAAGCTTACTTAACACTGGCCAATTTGGCCTTTTATAGACAGCACCACGCCACCTACTGGTTACAAATTGTTACAATAATTTATATACAAAATGTTAAACTTGTCAATCCAATAATGTTACAATATCAATAAAGAAAATAGAAACTGTTTACTTTGTACAGGTTAACCCCGATCATTTTGTCCACAAAGGTCTGGAAGACATAATACAATAAAAACAATTAAAAAGTAATTAAAAACCAAAGTTAGCGAAAAATAGCTTGGAGATCATATTCTCTATTCAGCCCCTGTGGGGCTAATGTCTCTAATTTTCTAATCCAAATATCCTCTTTTCTCAAAAGTAACTTCACTCGGTCTCCCCCACGTCTTAAGACTGGGTACATGATCAACTACTTGATATTTAATAGAGGAAGTGGGAATCCGCGCTCAGCCAATTAACTCTTTATAGATGAATGCATCAATCCTCTTAAGTAGATGCACCGAACATCCAAAACTATTAGACTTTCAGTGGGAAAGAGGAGAGCACTCGAACGCAGATTGACTGCTTTTGATTAATATTTATTTAAGCTGCTGTACATGACATGTTTCGGGCTGTAATTGCCCTTTCTCAAGTGTGAAAGTGCAATTACAGCCCGAAACATATCTTGTACAGTAGCTTAAATAAATATTAATCACAAGCAGTCAATCTGTGTTCGAGTGCTCTCCTCTTTCCCATTGAAAGTCTACTTGATATTTAAGTTGATGTATACCATGGCCAACTTCAATAAAATGGGCAGCAACTGCTTGCTCCTTTTTGCCAGTCCTGATGGCAGATTTATGCTCTCTCATGTGATCTCTTACGGGTGAGAGGTTTGCCCAACATATAGTAAGCCACAAGGGCATTTTATAATTTATACTACAAAGCTTGATGCGCATGTATAGTGTTCACGAATTTTTATGTTGGTTCCTTTTCTTGGGTGATATACCACCTCCCCTTTCTGGCAATTGGAGCAGCAGTTACACGCCAAACAAGGAAACAACCCATTTTTAGTCGGCCGTAATACAGTCTGTATCTCTTTGCTACCCCCTATGTCTGATTTTACTAACATAGATGTTCTAACATCTGTACCCCGTTGGTTTCAGAACACATCACACATCCCTTCATGCAACTCTCACCTGTTTCTAGGAGTTGCATGACACATTGGATAATCCTATCACAGTAACTACACAGAATCAACACCTCTGTGAATTTTAGGATGTCACCTCTTTGAAGAGTTACAATGTGCCATTGTGATTGGATTAGTGGAAGAGTTTATATGCTGAGAATTTCCCACACCAGTCAGTTGAACTGAAGAAGCTGCTCGGATGAGTAGTGAAACGTCTTCATTGATTACTCAGCAAGTCCAGTTGTTTTTAGATTTACCTATACTAGATATACCCTCTAAAGGTGCTTATGCCTCACCAGTTCAGATTAAAGAAATTATTCCAGGGGTAAATACCCCCATGAAATATCATTCTGTCCTACTAAGTGTCTATTGTAGATTTTGTTTTTCTCAATCTGTGCAACATCCAGTGATTGCCCTTGTACCAATGTAATCATATATTATGCACATTTCAATAAACAAAATTGGCCCATACGTGAAAAGCTTATTAGTGTAGAAGCTATGGGGATCTGTTTCTGCCCTCCATGTCTGTTAGTTGGATTGGCTGTGAGTGTATTTATTTAGTGCAACATCAAGCAAAATGTTTGTGAGGAAGTGACAGTGTGCTTTTCATTTATGTCTCCTAATCAGCAAACTGATGTAAACCTGCTAAAAAATTGCTTCCTTCTAGGCAGCGGTTTCCATGTTAAAACAAGACTACAAGGAAGGAGAAATGACTCTGAAATCAGCTCTTGCTTTAGCTGTTAAAGTCCTCAACAAGACCATGGATGTTAGCAAATTGTCTGCAGAAAAAGGTATTTTCCTTTGTTCTATTTCGTATTTAGGCCCATTTTATATGTTCCATTTAGTTGTAACTTTTTGTTTTTATAATTTGACATAAGTAGGGACTGGCAGATCTGACCTGTTTCTCTTTGCTGAAAATTCACAAAAAGTTGGCAAACACATTGAAGTAGATGTGGAGTTTTTTTTCACAACATTTTTTTTTTACTATATGTATGGGTGTTTTGTTTTTTTTTTTTGCTGCTAAATATTTCCATTATCCCTAGGCATAAGTTCTGTGTTAATGTAAAATATAGATACATTTGTTGCCAATGTGTAACACTCTTAGGGTACTGCTCACCATTTACATGCACAGAGCTGATTTCCCAGGCAATAATGGAATAAATAGACTAATATTGTAATATAATTACACAGATTCTTTACCCATGTTTCTTCAAGATGAAACTGTAAATAAGATCAGCATATCTCACTTTATTATTATTAGTTTTGCAATCAGAATGTTGGTGATTTTGGCCCTGGGACCATGAACTTTTGTGTAGTGTAGTATTTTTTCCATACATTTTTCGTGTTTTTAGGATTTTATTGATATCAACCCCTCAGCAGGAGGAGAGCAGCAGTCGCCAGATGGGGCTGCCTGTTGATAAGCCACACACATATCTCTTACTTTTTGCCTTTGTTTTAATTACATTGAGCACAAGCGCTATTCATTTATCTAATATTGAAAAATCAAGTAGAAGGAGTTGAAGGAATTCGATCGTGAGATCATTGAGGTAATGAATGAGTCCTTTGTAGTGCATTGTAGCAGAGGAAGTATCTTCACAAATGTTTTGCAAGACAGGTCCTGTTCCAAATGATTTTTTGCTTTTAGATCACAATCTTCATTGTCATCCTGCAGAAATTAATTTCATACCATGAACAAGGCACCTACTCACACCATATACTTCGTGTATACTCTGCACATATGAAAAATCTTCCTTGTCAGTTTAGGAAACTCGCCCATTGTGGGGCAGGATGAAATTTTACATGGATGATGGAAGAACATTTTCTTGGCTCCTGGTTCCTAGTGACTAAATTATACCAGATCAAATATATATTCTTTCAGACTGTTTTTTTTTTTGGTCCTTTTGATGTCCTAGACTGGCCTCTCACTGGGGCTCATTTATCAACATTGGGCAAATTTGCCCATGGGCAGTTACCTATAACAGCCAATCCGTGATTAGCTTTTTGAAGCCAGCTGCAAATAGAACATTGAATGCAGTGATTTGATTGGTTGCCATGGGTTACTGCCCATGGGCAAATTTGCCCAGTGTTGATAAATGACCCCCACTGTCCTCACTCACTGGAAATGTGGTGTCTCCCTTACAGACAGATCAGACTTGACAAAGTCTTTCTCTACTACTTCAACTGTGTGATCTGGAGGTTTCCTAATGTGCGAGCATTAACCCATTTTGTTCCTATGATCTAAAGGGGACAATTCAGTAAAACAACATACTTTTCTCTGCTTTAATTCCACGGATCAGTTATGTTATTAATTTATACACATACATAGAAATATTAGCATTTTTTAAATTCGGTTTAGAAATTAAAGGGGTGGTTTACATTTAACTTTTAGTATGTTGTAGAATGGCCAATTCTATGCAACTTTTCAATTGGCCTTCATTTTTTCTTTTTTATAGTTTAAAGGACCAAATTTTTTTTTTCTTTTTAAATTCGTTAGTATACAACGAAAAAAAGCCGTACAAAGACAAATTAAACTTTGAAATCGCTAAGTCTTTATTAAGAAATAACTTCCCGAAACTCCACTTGCGCTCCTCTTCAGAAAAGGTGACGATTGAACATACGGCGCTCAATTTCTCCTCCCTGGCTATCTCCTATAAGAAAGGCAGGGAGGAGAAATTGAGCGCCGCACGATGGATCAGTGGATCGCCTTTTCTGAAGAGAAGTGCAAGTGACTTAGCGATTTCAAAGTTTAATTTGTGTTTGGGTTTTTTTTATGTTGTATACTAACAAATATTTTTAATTTTTTTTAAAAATTGATGTTACTGGTTGTTCTGTCCTCCCTACGTATTACCCTGGGGCAGTGTGTAGTTCGACATACAGCTAAACCTCCCCACACTCCAATAAAGAGACTGTGAACTGAAGTCTGTAGATTTTACTGGATAGCAAAGGGGAATAGGTGAAACTGTAACAAATAACAGAAAATAGGATAAATAGATTGCAATGAACAGTGCAATATAAACATATATGCATATAAATGCAACATCAAAATGCTAGCTGGCGTGAAAAGTCTATGCAGCAATGTCTCTGGGGGTGCTGGCAGCTGTGGAGGTGATTTGGTGCAACTATTTGCTTACCAGCGATGCTACCATGAGGAGAGATGAAACTGTGCGTGCTTCTTCCACAGCATGGTCTGTAAAATGGAGTCTTAGCTCCCACAAGGCACTGCTCTAGGTCACATGGTGGGAGTATGGTAGCCTGATTAGTCCAAATGCAGTTCTGCCATAAGCCATATGGATGTGCAGAACAAATATAGGAAGTGGCCTTGCGCAATTACAGCAAGTGTCCAGCAGAGGGAGTTTGTCAGGTGAGTAATGAAATGTAGCAGCATGATGACAGCTTGTGCTGGAGACATGACACTGGTCCTTTAATGATTTGCCTCTCTTTTCAGTTTTTAATAACTCCTCTTACTATTCAGGCCCTCTCCTATTATTCCAGTCTCTTATTCAAATCCATGCATGGTTGCTAGGGGAATTTCGACTCGGGCAACCCGATTACTGAAATGCTGCTGAATAGAGAGCTAAATGACTAAAAAAAACGCCCTAAAAGTTAATTTACATATGAACAACCCTTTTAAAATGTAATATGCAAATATGGCTTCTGATTAGTTTTGATATTCTATTAAAATATATTTATGTAATTGGTGCAACTTGAATTTCAATTTGCGGAATTATTACTGTTTTTATAACTAGTGTATGTAGAAATGCCCAAAATATGTGTTTTCAGTGGTAATTGTGGTCATTTTTTTTCCTTTTGAAGTTGAGCTTGCTACATTAACACGAGAAAGTGGAAAGACAAAAATAAGGGTTCTGAAACAGAAAGAAGTAGAAGAGCTGATAAAACTTCATGAAGAGGAAGAAGCGAAGATTGAACGGGAGAAGAAAGCAAAAGAGCAGAAAGAAAAAGATAAATAAGGAACCACTTTCATAAAATAAGAATAAAGCCAGTTCAGTTTTCTGTATATTTTTCTTGTTTCCTTTCAAGAATGTCATTGATTTACTCAGAGTGGCTTGGTTCATTTTGTTTAAAGCCATAAAATAAATCAAACTTTTTCTTATGGCTACTCATTTAATGAAGGGCAACTTCAAATAGTTACTTGGTTTCCTTGCTCGCTGTACATGACAGGCTGCTGGAATGTTTATGCTGTGGGATCAGGATCACTTTATATACTCGGCTGTAGTTAGTTACTTAGCAGAATGCTCGGGACCCGGATACAGGGTCTTTCTGTGTTGTGGATCACCATCTAAAAAAAAAAAAACTGAATAGGATTAATTATATCTTAATTGGGATCAAGTACAAGCTACTGTTTTATTATTGCAGAGAAAAAGGAAATCATTTTTGAATTAGAATTATTTGTTTATAATGGAGTGTATGGACAGCCTTCTCCTGCAGCTAATGGTACTGATGATTCACCTGGTAGTGATGATGTGCTGTGCACTTTGTGTGTGAGAGAACATATTAACATGAATGTGTATGAGGAAGCAAGCGCAAGATTGGCCAGTAATCATAACAAGTAACCAATAACAAACACCCGCTGTCCTGCACAATCCAAATGAGTTGCTGCTCAACAGAGGATAGTTACCTTTATGCTGCTGGAATGAAAGTGCTTTTGACTGTCCTGATGTGACAGCTTCAGTACCAATTTAAATACTGACAAGCATAGTATAAAGATGGCCATATCCATATTAGATTGGACTGGTCAAACTATAAGATCTTTACACAATTTGACCAGCCACAAAGCAGCTAAAGTCAGTGGATCCAATGTTTTGCTCTTGGCCAACCACCATCAAACAGGTACCTGTGAAATTGCAAGGTTTCTGGACTGTGTATAGAAACCAGTGCAGCCAGGGACCAGATTATCTGTCCTAAATGTGTGGACCCAGCTGGCTGGTGACATCAGCCTATTTATGGCAACTTTAAAGGAGAACTAAAGTTTAACGAGAGAGGTAGGGCAGAAATGATGTTCATTATGTGTTGGGCTTTTGTACCAGCTCAAGTAAACCACTGCTGTGAATCTGCAACACCTCTGTGAATTTTAGGATGTCACCTCTTTGAAGAGTTACAATGTGCCATTGTGATTGGATTAGTGAAAGAGTTTATATGCCGAGAACTTCCCACACCAGTCAGTTGAACTGAATAAACTGCTCGGATGAGTAGTGAAACGTCTTCAATGATTACTCAGCAAGTCCAGTTGTTTTTAGATTTACCTATACTAGATATACCATGACCTGGATGAATGAAAATCTTCATAGTCACACCTCCCCTGTATGCTCACTTTTTTTGCACTGTAGGGGGATCCACAATGTTGGTGGAGGGGTGCAGGACCCTATTGCGCTCTCTATGCACTAGAAGAGCTGAATGTTTGAAAACCAGAAATTCTTTTAAAGTTACCAGGAGCAGCATTTTTGCTGATACTGGTAATTAGTGGGGCTCTGTTTCTTAACTGTTTCTCAACAGCCCTTTACCAGTAAAGATTTGTGCCTCCAAAGATGCCCCAGTAACTCCCCATCTTCTTTTCTGCTAATTCACTGCACATGTTCTGTGCTGCTGTCACTTACTGAGCTAATGGACTAACACACAATATACTGAATATATAAAATACTGTATATGTCAGAATAGAAGGCTGATTAGTAAATAATTCAGATTATTGTTACATGGCATCTTAGAAACCAGCACAGTAAGCATCATCATATATGGCAAACCTCATTTTCTGCTTGATGATTTGAGATGACCCCTAAGCTTAGATTCTCAACAGAGCCCACTGAGCATGTGCATGTCACAGGCACTCCTAACAAAATCCATTTTGGATGCTGAACCTTTAAACTGGTTTAGTAAATTCAGTATATAAAATATGGCATTTCTATCCACATTCAGTTTTATGGTAGTTCTCCTTTAAAGGAGAAGGAAAGCAATGGAGGCATTTTATTGCCAATAGATTAACCACAGTAGTGCAAGCTATAATGCTATATTTATTCTGTAGAATGTTTTGATAAGGCTTACTTAGTTTTAACCTTTCCTTCTCCTTTAAGCAATAGCTGATAGAGAGAAACTACAATCTTACTAGATCATGTGATACAGACCATGCTTGTGAAAATGCAGTTAGGGGTTCATAATATGGGTCATCTATTTATGCTTAGGATAGAAGAGCATAAAATTGTTTAGATGTGTCCATCCATTGCATTGCTGTACCCGGCCCCTTGCACTTGCAAAGGGGCAAATATTTGTGCTTTTCTTATCTTAGCACTTCTGCAATTAACAATAATGATTTGTTTCTTTCAGTTTCAAAGCTATGTGAGTTTTTATTAACTACCAGAACTTTGTAACAGTGAAAGGATATACGTTTAGAAGGAAAATTCGCCTCAATTTTTCTTTTTGACACCAGCGACAATTCCAACGCCGGCGATAATTAATAGACACCCATTGACTTTAACGTGCGTCTGAATTGTCACTGGTGTCAGAATTGTCACCGGCATTGCCACCGGTGTAATAATTTGTTTTGCGAATTTTTTGGTGAAGCAAAACGGGAGAAATTCGCTCATCACTAGATGCCGCTCACAATCTAGTCAGTGTTGTGGTGCTACTATCTCCATGGATGCCAGACCAGACATACAAGAACAAACACTCACTCCGTGTCATTACACTCAGTGCACAAAAAAAAATTAGGAATAGAAAGAAACCCCATCTGTGACAATTAATTAGTATCTAGTGATAGATTCAACCCCTATCACTAGATACTAATTAATTGTCAAAGACGGGGTTTCTTTCTATTCCTAATTTTTTTTTGTGCACTGATCTTCTGACGGTTGTCAGCCCCCGATTGTGACCTTTGAGAATTTGTTACTTATTGTGATTCAAGAGTCCTTTTCCTTTTAATTCACTCAATGCAGTGCATCAGCGAATATGCATTTTTGCCCTAAAAGGTGTTTATGCTCAGAGTGTTTGATAGTTACACTGTGTGATAATTTGGGTGAATTTATGCATTTTTTTATGCAATTATTTGTTTTAGTTTCAAACAGAAAGGCCTATTTACCCACTTTTAATTTGTCAATATATACTGTTTTCTAGTGTCAGCTAGACCCCCAAACATTATGCAAGCAGTCACTATATGTAAGGATGTGGGAAATATGCTGTAAAACCACTGAATTTGGAGTCTGAAATAAAGGGATATATTTATCTAATATACAGTACCTGATATCATGCTATGTACTTAGTTATAGTGTTTTCAGGGGTAAACTTACTGTTACGGTCCTTTTCAGCCTTGTTAAAATATGAAATGTGTTTTGATATTTTTTCTGTGGTTTAGTCGAATATATATGTTTTTAAAATAGCTATACATCTTATTACAGGACTGAAATTAATGCCAAAAATGCAGGTCGTTTTGAAAAGCTTACTATTAGGGGCAGATTTATTAAGGTCGAGTTGGTTTTTTTGGTTACAACTAGGGAACCGAATTCAGGACAAATCCTTCTGCACGGCTGAACCAAATCTGAATTTGCATATGCAAATTAGGGGCGGGGAGGGAAATTGCGTGACTTTTTGTCACAAAACAAGGAAGTAAAAAATGTTTTCCCCTTCCAACCCCTAATTTGCATATGCGGATTCGGTATTCAGACAAATCTTTCGCAAAGGATTCAGCTGAATCCAAAATAGTGGATTTGGTGCTTCCCTAGTTAAAACTAACATTTTTCGGGTTTTTAAAAAAAAAAAAAAAAAAAACTAGAATTTTTCGAGGTTAATTATACCTCAACCCTGGAAATAGCTTGAATCCGAAAATACACCATCTAAAACCTCTCGAGATCATGTAGGAGTCAATGGCAGAGGTCCCTTGAACCATTTGACGATGATAATAGACTTCATGATGTTCAAGTTTTTTTTCAGAGTTTTGCCCAAAAACTGAAATGATTAAAGTATTTTTTTGCCGAAATTTGAGTTTTTGTGTTCCGCAACTCGAACTCGGAGAATCTAGTTCTTTCCTTTGGAGTTTTTTCTTAAATAAGATACCATTCCAGTTGTGAGTTCATTTGAGGTATAAAAACCTTATTGACCTTTGATAAATGACCCCCGTAATCTAATAGCACCCCCCCCCCCCAAGAAAAGACCACAAACTGTATCACTCATACTAAAGTGGATGGGTTACAAAGAGGCATTTATAAGGCTGCGTAGTGAAACGCCACTCAAGGTAAAATAATACTTTATTAAACTCTATTATGGTTTAAAACTAGAATCATGAGAAAATCTGGTATTTCAGTTACATTGTTGACAAAACATTTAAAACAGCAGGTATTTGCAACTCATACACACATTCATGTTCTAGAGTACAGACAGCAATAAAATAAACAAGTTTCATGAGCGAAGATAATTTAAAAAAAATAAAAAGAATCAACAAAACATCCTGCTGGGCCAGACACACTACTGTATGTGTGATTTCTGTTCCTTTCTTATGTAAGGGTCACATACACAAACAGATTTCTATGTTAACCCATTTCTAACTAGCAAATGTCTTCAGACACCTATTAATCTTCCGGTTATGTTTGCAGGAGGAAATCCATACAGATACATGGAGAAGACACAAAGCCTGATTTAGTAAGTGCAGCCCTGGCCATGCATAGTGTCCATAGGCACAAAATAGTGCACAACAACCTGCCTCCCATAAATACATTGTTGACAGTGTTTGGCAGCCCTGTATTCATGAGTGGTGGGTGGTACATGGTGTCCCTCTAGCTTGTGGGTCATTTAGGCAAGCGCCACAAGACGACTGAAGCCATAAACACACTGTCAGTAAATAATTAGACTTACTCTATGACTTTGTCTTACTGTAAATGATGCTTATTTTTCCAGGTATGGTTCATCTCCTACTATGTGCAGAAGATAGGTTTGGGGATTACAAGAGCCTTGTTGGATTGTCACAAATGGGCACATTTATCAAAGTGTGAGATAAGAGCTCGCTACAGTAAGCGGGTGATTTTGAATTTTTTTTTTTTTGCACAAAAACTCACAAATTCAAGTTATGTTTTCAAAAATTTGAATGTTTGATACAGGCAAAATTTAAACCATTTTTTAATTAGACATTTTTTCAAGTTTTTTTGAGCTTGTAAACTCAACAAATTTGAGGCATTTTAGTTTTTTCCATGATTGTATTCAATCAAGTTTTTTCGTTCAAATTTTTTAATAAATGAGCAAACATTTGAGTTTTAATTCAAGTAGAAAAGACCTTTAAAACCTCACATATTAGAATTTTGATAAATAGCCCTCCAAGTGTTTATATACATAAATGCAGCAGCCCAGGGGGAAGATTTACTAACCGGCGAAAATTGGGCAGCATCCGCTTCACAACTATCGCAACACATCGCCAGGCGGAAATCTGCCCAGACAACGCTAATTCATGAACATGCAGAGTTTCATCCTTAGGCAATGCGAGCAATTCAAAGTGAAGTTGCGCTAGCGTTCATTTCTGCCTAGTGCACATTCGATAGAGGTCGCTGGACGTCTTTATGCTATATGTTGCATCAAACACATTACATTACACAATCCCAGGGAACCTTAATAAAGAAAATAGAGTTGTTATAATGCCCTACACATGAGCCCACTGTATAGTTTATGTGCCATATGTTAGGAAATGTATGGAGGAAACCGGTTTTTAGGACTTTTACAGGCTATCACTCTGAAAAAAGGAAAAGACGCCAGCGTTTTTTGGACTTTGATGCATTTTATACTCAGAATATGATGTAACAGAAGACTGAGGACAATCTATGCACTGCAAAGGACTTCGCCTGGTCTGAGCTGGCAAAGGAAAGTCTGGAGAAAGAGGTAACGTTCAGTAAAATCCGCATTTCAATGAATTTGTGGAGTTACGTCCATTCGCCAAAGCGAAAATCGTCAGGCGATAGAGTGCGAATGACCGCTAGCAAATTGGTGCCTGTGCCCGTTAGTAAATTGCTGATAACACTAGGGAATTAATGCTAGCCCTTAAGTAAATCTGCCAGTAAATGAGAACAGGACACGTCCAGTGCTTAATGAGTGAAAACCATATTAAGAAAATGTATTTTTATAGATGCAGGTTGAGGTTGAGGGATTATTGCATTTGGAGAAATGACTGCATACCTTTCATGCACAGAATTTCAATAAGCAGCTAAGATGGCATGGGGGGATCCAAATGCATCGTCCCCTGTTATTTTAACACTATTTTAATGTTAATACATTTATTTTAGGCAAAGTACTGGCTTTCTATACTGTGTAATCTGATAAACAAAAAGCTTATTTTGTAGCTGCAGAAACAAAAAAAAATACATACAAAAACATTTGTATGACCAAAAAAACATCAGCCCAAATCAGCTAATTACTCATAATAACTATATTACAGAACATTTCTGTAACACTTTTCTTGATTGGCAAACACAAATAATGAAATAGATTTCTTTGCCAGTATCTTACTATAGAACACACCTCAAGGCATAGATATATACACACACATTACTTTAGTAATTTAAAGTATTGTCCAATAAAACATACCCTCCTCTCACTTTGTCAGCAGATTCTTAAAAACAGTGTATTATATTGCATGAAAAAAATAGAAAAATAACACGTCAATTCGCAGAATGTGGACATAACTAGCTGATGTCCTGCATCACGTTATTTCATGGTAAGAAAGAGAAGCTAGAAATCCTAGTAAGTGCACTTGAGTGTGTGTATGTATATATATATATATATATATATATATTCTTCCCTTTAGTTAGATGCAGTAGGATGTACAGTCACAGCTATAGTTCTCCTGGCATTGGTCACATTGCGTTGCTGAGCAAGGAAAGACCTGCCGGAGGAACCAGCCTCACAATCCATTCCTCTTCTTCCTGATAACCTTGACTCCATGGCCAGCTTTTGATGCACTAAACTCTGAAAAAAACCAAAAATATTTCAATGGTGACGTCTTTATCCCATAATGCGTGAAGTCGTGTAGACTGGGTAGAAGGCAAACACTGATCACATAGCAAATTCCTATTCCATTACCTTATTATACCAAGCAGTGACGATTAGTCTTTCCTCGTATTCTCTCAGTTTCGCTTGCTGACCTTCACTCTAGACAGAAAACAAAAAGCATTGTGACAAATCCATTCTTAAAAAAAGAAACACCCTTACTTTTGTGGGTTTATATATCTTTATATTACAGGTATGGGACCTGTTATTCAGAATGCTCAAGACCTGGGGTTTTCCGAATAACGATCTTTCCTTAAAGGACTAGTAACAAAATTAATTTTTTGCAAAGTCTTTATTAACTTACCGGTTCTTCGCTTGCGCTCCTTCAGAAACGGTGACAAGGCGATGATCCATCGTGCGGCGCTCTATTTCTCCTCCCTACTTCTATAGGAGATAGTAGGGAGGAGAAATCGAGCGCCGCACGATGGATCATTGCCCTGTTGCCTTTTCTGAAGAGGAGCGTAAGCAAAGAATCAGTTATTTCTTAATAAAGACTTTGCAAATTTAAAGTTAAATGTGTCTTGGTGTTTTTTTTCATTATGTAGAAACAAATTTTTTTAAAAAAATGTTTTTATATTACTGGACCTTTAATTTGTATCTTCATACCTTCATTCTACTAGAAAATCATGTAAACATTAAAACAATGGGTTTGCTTCTAATAAAGAACAAGTATCTTAGTTGGGATCAAGTACAAGGCACTGTTTTATTATTACTGAGAAAAAGGAAATAGTTTTTAAAAAATTTGGATTAATTGGATAAAATGGAGACGGCCTTTGAATAATTTGAACTTTCTGGATAACGGGTTTCCGGATAACGGATCCCATACCTGTATTACAAAGCTTTATTTTTTTTAAATACATATTTATTAACAAAAGGTCCCCTCATTCAAAAAAAAAAAAAAAAGTAAGGAGCGACTGAATTTTTAAGACATTACAGAGGAGCCAAGTGCTAAAACAAAGAATAAAGGGGAAGTTTACCTTGAAGTTAACTTTTAGTATGTTAGAGAATGGCCTATTCTTAGCAACATATTGTTTTCATTGCTTTTAGTTATTTGGTTTACTCTTTTGCATCTTTCCAGCTTTTGAATAATAGGGGGCTGACCCCAACAGCCATAAACGTATTGCTCTTTGAATATTGATATTGTTACTTTTTATTCATTCTTTTCAATTCAGGCATTCATACATCTGCCTGGTTGCTAGAGTAAACTGGACCCCCACAACCAGATAGTGGATGAAACTCCAAACCAGAGAACTGCTAAAGAAAAAGCTAAATCATTCAAACACGACAAAAAATGAAGACCAACTGTAAAATGTTTCAGAATATCGCTGCCTACAGCACTAAAAGATAATTTGAAGTGTATTACCCGTTTAAAGGGGTAGTATACCTTTAAGTTAACATTTAGTATGTTATAGAGTGCCTTATTCTAATCAACTCTACAATTGATTCTTCAATTATTTATAGTTTTTGAATTATTTGCCTTTTTCTTCTGACTTTTTCTAGCTTTCAATGGGGGTCACTGACCCATCTAAAGAACATATTTATTAATCATCTTTCTATTCAAGTCTCTCTGATTCATATTCCAGTCTTTTATTAAAATCAATGCATAGTTGTTAGGATAATTTGGACCCTAGCAACCAGATTGCTGAAACTGCAATCTGGAGAGCTGCTCAATAAAAAGCTAAATAACAAAAAACGCAAGTAATAAAACATGAAAACCAATTGCAAATTGTCTCAGAATATCAATCCCTGCATCATACTAAAAGTTAACTCAAAGGTGAACAACCTCTTTAAGCACTTTGCTGGGTCAGAAGCAAAGTTAGGAGGGAGGGATTTTATCTTTATTAAAATGATACAAATAGAGAAAACAAAGACACTCAGAACACTAAATCACCCACATGGAAACACATTTAGATAAAGGAGACTGCACTTAACAAAAAGCTTGCCCTGAAAACACAGCCAAGTAATATCCACACATATTTTAGACAGCCTTTTACTATTGGAATACTTGACATTTTCCCATTTAGTGATAAGAAAACAGAACTGTGCCCTTAGCACTTCATTTTAAATGGTCTTTCTAGAGGGTCAGATTTAATACCCCACTTCCTCAGCATTTTCAGAGAGATGGCAGAGAATCACCATAGAGATTGCAGAGGAGGAGCAGAGAGAAAATGTGCTTTGAGGTAGACGATATTTAAAGTTGTATTTTCAAAAAGGTAGGAAACTGAATAGATTAGAAAATTAGTTTGTTTAAGGGAATTTTAAAGGTTAAGAAAAATGTCATAATAGTTCCCCTTTAATAAATAGCACTTACCTCTAATAACTCAATTTTTTTGTCTTTTTCAGTTAACTGCTTTCTTAGTAGCATTATTTCCGCTGAGGCCGGGTTTAATTTTGGATCTAAAGTTCTTATCACCTTAGAGAAAAAAATGGAAGAGCTATCAGTCAGTAAGTAAAGTGTAGCAACAAGTTGCAAAGGGCTTCAATGTGCCCAGTACAGAACAAGTGGTAAGTACAAGAATATGCCAGTGATTAACAAAGCAGCAATAGTGTGTGTGCAGCTTAACAAGGTTCAGGGGTGTAACTACAGAGAAAGCAGACCCTGCGGCTGCAGGGGGGCCCAGTAGGGTTAGGGCCCCACAAGGCCCTAATTTATATAGAATTTCAATAAAAATTGGCAAAACTGGTCAAGCTCTAGACATTTTGATGGCCTGAAACATTATTTGCTTTGGTGCCCAGTAATATCTTATTACCCCACTGGTTAGGTGGCTCTTATGTCAAAAATCTGGGCTAGCTAGTTCCCCTAGACAAAAAAACAAAAAAAAGTCAAAATGTAAATGCATATGGGTCTAAAATAGCACGTTTTGGCATTTAGAGCTTTTCCAGCTTTCTAGACACAATGGGTGGACATTCCTCTAAGTTACGTGTACCTGGAAAGCTCTAAATGCCAAAACGTGCTATTTTAGACCCATATGCATTTACATTTTAACTTTTTTTGTTTTTTATTGCAATTATACAGGCCTTCTGAGTAGTAATTTACCCCAGTCACTTGCCTGATGGGCCTCAGCATCCATGCACAACCATTCTGCACTAACTACACTTAACACCACACTTACATTCTTTGCCTTCTCCAGATAAACCTTGTATCGATCTTCCATTGCTTTCATGTCCTCATCTTTCTTGCGCAGTGCTGCCTCTAATTCTTCGATCCTTTGAGCTATCGAGAGAAACACAAAATACACTCAGTTCACTTTATTCTTTTCTCACATGTCAAAATAAATCTCAACACATGCCACATCAGATTAGAAATGCAGGGCGAGAATCTGCTCCTACATACACTACTTGATGTGCCTTCATCCAACTACATGGGTGCAGGCAAATGTGGCGGATTTCAGTGGCAAAAAGCAAGGCTTCCATTTTCGCACCGAAATCCACAACGTCTGCCTGCACCCAGGCCATTGCAATGTATCCGTACAGCAAGAATGGTAAGAGCGGATCTGTTGTGTCAGACATTAGCCTAAGGAGAGCCAAATCACCTGAGCTTCAGGCAGTAATCAGAAAGTTATACTCAAACAACCCTATTCTGTTAAATATGAATACATTTACTTCTGCAGGCAGCCAAATTCCTGCCCCATTTTATAGTACTAATTGTTAAGCTCTTGGAAAACGTTCACTTACACAAATATCACTCTGCACAATGCCCACAGAAGTCTATAGTAGCAGCAACACTCGTGTGAAACCAATAATCCACTTGCAAATAGAATTGAGCCTTGTTCAGAGTAGCACTAGAAGGCTGTTGTCGCTTGTGAGTATAGGCAACTTACTGTTCTGATTTGCATCTGGTTGCAGATCCGCAAGAAGTTCCTTTTTGGTCTCAATAGCTTCATGTACTTCCTTCAGTTTTTCCCTGTGGGGCAATAATAGGTCAGCCCTTGTCAGTTACATTACTACAAAAACAAATGTTTGTTTAGAAAGCAAAACGTCTTACTTACATCCGAGCTTCAATTGTTTTTTTCAATGTGCTTGACTGCAAATAAAAGTAAGTGGTATTAATGCCATAATACTGCAGACTAAAGAGCACAATTGTAGAATCTGTGGCACCGGCATCCTGCTAATTTTAAAATCCCTTTAATTTAAATGGTTAATTAGACATGCACAAATAAGTTTGTGTAGAACATATATAATCTTAAAAGTAATGCTGTTCACAATCATGTTTATCGTTATGAGCAGCATTGCACAGTAAAATATGAAAAAGTCATGTTTTTTTTTTTTAGTTTGGCTAATTTAAGTCAAACTAAAAATTAAAAATAGGTAACATCAGGCTTAATCACAACCAATCATGTATATTACTTTTCTCATAGTGTTTGAGAAATTAAAAAAGTAGGATGAAATAATACAATTTGAGTGAATCTTAACAGACATGAATATAATAAAATACGTTCCATTCATATTCATTAAAAATATGGCCCAAATTCAAATCAATAAGAAAACACATATTTAAAATCCATATCTTTTCCATAGGTTTTAATGGATTATTTCATTCCTTATGGTGCACTATTACTGTTCATAACGGATACTTACACCAGCTGTTTCAGCCTCTGTCCCTTCATTCTGCAGTGTCTTCTGCAGATCTCCAACTTGCAAATGCAGCTCCTCTACACGCTCCATGTTTAATCTGAGAGTCAATAAGGAAATAACATTTTAACAGAATGCTTAGAGGAACACATATAGAATTTGTACTGTATGCCTGTGTAGTTCAACTAGTGGCTTGATACCATACCCCTGTGCTTCCTGTTGTTGATATGAATGACAAAACATACACATAAACATAAGACGTGTACCTTAAAAATAAATATTGCTACAAATGCCATATTCTATATACTGAATACTATACCAGGGAATCATCAGAAAAGAAGACGGGGAGCAAGTTTGGAGACACAAATATTCATTACTAAAAGGCTGAACATAATTTACAACATTTCTGCCAAACTTTAGTTTTCCTTTAATGTGTTCTCTCATCCTTTCACATGGCATTTACGGTTAATAAAAAAAATAGACAGAAGTCAAGTACCCAGGTATGGGATCTGTTATCCAGAATGCTTGGGACCTGGGGTCTTCCAGATAATGGATCTTTCCATAATTTGGATCTTCATACCTTAAGTGTACTAGAAAATCACGTAAAAATAAAATAAACCTAATAGGCTGGTTTTGCTTCCAATAAGGATTAATTATATCTTAGTTTGGATCAAGTACAAGGTACTGTTTTATTAGTACAGAGAAAAGGTATATCATTTTAAAAATATGGCTTATGTGCATAAAATGGAGTCTATGGGTGACAGCCTTTCTGTAATTCAGAGCTTTCTGGAAAATGGGTTTCCAAATAACAGATCCCTTAATTGTATTTATTTTCCCATGGTGTAAGATCTAGGCATAAATAATTTGAACACTACTTAATCAGGGACCCAAAACGTAAGAGAAGAAAAAAAAGTGAAATCAAAACACTGTTAGTCCATAAACACTCACTTCAAAGCAAACTAGTTCAGTGTGGCGCCTATATAGTATAACTGGCAAAACTGCCTTATATAAAACGTAACCTTTAATAAAATTAGGCTAAAAGAGGAATGCCCACAAATGACAACCCACTGCTAAAAGCCCATTGTCCTTAAAAAATATTCATTTAAAAACCAGCAGATGGTGGAAACGGTGGTATCTTAATCAGCCAACAAACACTCTTCGCTGGTAGTAGTAGTATAACCCATTGGTTACAGTGCACTTATGCCACTGAGGAAGCTGAAGTAGTCAGCGAAACGCGTTGGGCGGCATAAGTGGACGGTGGCAGCTTAGCTCCCACTTTGTCCCTACGTAGACAGGCAGTTTTTGCTGGCAAACTTGGGGCACAAATGGAAGGGTGGGAGCGGGTAGTGTTTGCACTGTAACCAATGGGTAATACTACTCCCGGCGAAGCGTGTTTGTTGGCTGATTAAGATACCACCGTTTCCACCATCTGCTAGTTTTTAAATGAATGTTTTAAAAGGACATTGTTCCTGCACGGCGGCCTAATGGGCTTTTAGAAGTGGGTTGTCATTTGTGGGCATTCCTCTTTTTAGTCTAATTTTATTAAAGGTTACGTTTTATATAAGGCAGTTTTGCCAGTTATACTATATAGACGCCACACAGAAGTGAGTGTTTATGGACTAACAGTGTTTTGATTTCACTTCTTCTTTTTCTTCTCTTGTGATTAGTAGTTTAATCTACACACACTTGCAGTGTGATTGCCTTAGTAACACTGTGTTCACAGCTCCTCATTTCATTTCCTGTGATTATACCCAAACCCTAAGCAGCAAATACCCAGTAACTTGCTTTTCCTGCTTTAACACTTTAATCAATGTGCCATTTTAGGTTATAGGAGTGGTTTTGCAATTCTACTTCTTATTTTCATAAAGGGCCCCTCAGCAGGGTGAGAATTTCATCTGCTCAAAAGAACACCGGGCTGGCCAGGAAACTGACACCTGTTATGCAATTCTGAATTATATATCCTGCACATGTTATGTAACTTCTCTTCATGTCACCTGTTTTCTGTTTCCAGTTCACTCATCTTGCGCTGCTTTTCTTCCAGCTGGGACTGCAAATCTGTAATTTTTTGATTTTCTGACCCCTCTTGTTGTAGACGCAGCATCTTATTTTCATGTTGTAGCCTAATAAACATCTCCCTGTTATACAGAGTAGAAGACAACCATTAGTATTTAAACTTGCAAGTAAATAGGAGAACGGCATTTGACACTGTTGCTCTGTGGTATCTGGGATTTGAATTAATAATGAATGGAGGGCACACCAGTAGTGATGGGCGAATTTGCGCCGTTTCGCTTTGCCGAAAAATTCGCGAATTTTGCGCGAAATGGCGAAAAATTCGCGAAACGGCGCCGGCGTCTCGTTTTTGACGCCGGCGCCCGTTTTTGACGCCGGCGCCCGTTTTTCGAAAAAAAAATTTTCACGCCGGCGAATTTTAGCGCGAATTTTCGCGGGCGTTTCGCAAATTTATTTATTTTTATTCGCGCGGCGCGAATCGCGCAAATTCGCCGCGAATTCGCGCCTGGCGAATAAATTTGCCCATCACTACACACCAGAAAAGTTCAAAGATTAGTTAGAGGTGCAAAAACAATTGTTACCCCTACCTAAGGTAACCAACATCACTGACTCATCCACATGTTTGCACACTCAGAACAAAAACAATTTGGCAAAAAAAGGTGGTTTGAAAGTCAATTTTTACTATTTGTTCAGAAAAACATTTAATACAGACAATGCCTTACAATATGGCATAATTTTCACAATGTTTAAAAGTAAGTATCAACCACCCATTAGTTATATACAGCGAGAAAGAAAACAGCAAGGGAGCGGATACACCTACCAGAAAAATGAGATTCTCAAGAGAATCCCCTTGACAAAGGCCTTGGTGCCGAAACGTTGGGGCCATTCTCATTTTTCTGGTAGGTGTATCCGCTCCCTTGCTGTATATAACTAATGGGTGGTTGATACTTACTTTTAAACATTGTGAAAATTATGCCATATTGTAAGGCATTGTCTGTATTAAATGTTTTTCTGAACAAATAGTAAAACTTGACTTTCAAACCACCTTTTTTTGCCAAATTGTTTTTGTTCTGAGTGTGCAAACATGTGGATGAGTCAGTATCTGGGATTTGAACCTGGTAAACTAGAAGGTCAGACAAAGACAGGTTGCATACTTTAGGGTAAAGAAAAAAAAATAAACTTCCATTTAATGATACATTTTTAGTTCCAAAAAAACATATACATAAAGCTTACTTACATGCATGCCATGTTTAAGCCTACTACAGTGACTGAAGTGTATAGCCACTGCAACAAAAAACTAGGGATACACCGAATGCTCTTTTTTTGGGAATGGGCCAAAGTACAAATCCTTCACCCATGATTTATTTAAATCCTGAACTGAATCCAAACCCTATTGTGCATATACAAATGAATGCTTGGATTGCTTTAAAAAACACACACACACACACCTGTATTGTACAGCCAAAAGACAATTTTTATTCTTTGTTAGGGTTACGATTCGGTATAGCTAGGCACTTGGGTTTGGCCGAATTCAAATGATCTGATCTTTGGCCAGAGAGATTGTCCCATTGGGCTCAGTCTGTTGATGCCCCAATTGGGTAAATATCTGCTCATTTGGTGACCTGCCACATAAGCTGATCTTACAGTGTATGACCGGCATTGGAACTACACTTAGGGGCCTATTTATCACGCTATGTGAAACAGTGGAGAGAAACATCGCCAGTGATTATGCCCATAGCAACCAGTCAGATCTTTGCTTTCGTAGGCAACTGTTGAAATCAAATTGTGGATTGGTTGCTATGGGCAACATTACCAGTGATGTTTATCATCACTGTTTTACACAGCATAATAAATAAGCCCCTTATTCTTGTTAGCTGCCTCCATATTCAGGACAGTAGATAATAGAAAATACATATTCCTTCAATGAAAACAGAAACTTGAACATACGGATGACCCAAGGGTGCATTTACTTGAAAACAATGATTTTAGTTACCGGTATTCAGCAGGCAGAAGCTCTGCAGCTAGATTGTCAAAGTTTTTCACTCCATCTAAAAGAATGAAGGTTAAATATTTAAAAAAAAGTTAAATATATTAAATACAGTATAACATTTAGTAGCCTCTCTCAGTACAAACTGAAGCTTAAAAGAAAATATTCATAACTAGAAGCCTTTGACTTGGTGCTCTCACACGTAGTACTCTCCTCCAATGGTGGTTTAGACAAATAAAATTGGAAAAAATACGCTAAAACAAAGATTGGCTATTAATAGACCTTAGAAGCTTGAATTATATTTTCAAATGTGTTTCATGTTTGAGTAATATAAACAACCTAAAGTGAAAGGGTATATATTCGAAAAATGTAAATAATATAAGTTACCAGACTGACTGAGATGATCTTGTTGTATCATGGAACATCTTAGCTCCTCATTAGTCTCCTTTAGAGCTGAGCATTGAACTAAAAGCCTCTGAAAAACAGATTTGAAATATTAATACAACTGCTTTGGGCTGCAGTCATTAAAGCGGTAGTGCACATTTAAATGAGAACATTGCATGATATCTCAGATAGTGAGTGTTATTTGGAGACAAGTTGCATTTGGTTTTAATTTTATTTGTGGATTTTAAATTATTTAGCTTTTTGTCTAGCAGGTTGGCAGTTTAAAATATTATAATTTATCTCGCTGCCAGTGTTCAACGTAATCTAGCTACCAGTTAATGGTGTGAATTACTTCTGTCTCTAAACTTCTTTCACTAACCTCCTCCCTAGGCTTATCTTTGTGCTCAGACTCCCCCTCTCACTCCAATGGTAATGCTCTGGATCTCATATTTACCAGACTCTGTTCAACCACCAATTTTACTAACTCACCATTTCCCCTCTCTGATCACAATATGCTCACATTTCAACTCTCACTAACTCCCTCCTCACCCCCTGCTATTCCCCAAACACGTACCTACCGTGACTTGCAAGCTATAGACGTGTCACATCTCTCTTCTTCCTTTGACTCTCTTCACTCTAATATCTCAGCCATCTCATGTCCTAATGTGGCTACCTCTGTCTACTATAGTACTCTCACCACTGCCCTAAATGAGCTTGCTCCTTTAAAAACTAAACGTTCTAGACCCAAACCACTTCAACCTTGGCATACTGCTCATACAAAAGCGCTCCAAAGACACTCACGTGCACTTGAGCGTCGCTGGCGCAAATCCCGTTCAGAATCAGACTTTTGGAGCTACAAATCTGCCCTGCGCTCCTTTAACACCAGCCTCTTCCAAGCCAAACAAACATACTTTACTTCACTCATTAACTCCCTTTCTAAAAAACCAGCACAACTTTTCTCCACCTTTAACACTCTCCTTTCCCCTTCTCCACCCCCTCCATGCACATCTGTCTCTGCTCAAGATATTGCTGAGCACTTCAAAAACAAAATTGACACTATCAGAAGGGACATTACACTACTCAACCCCCCTAGACTTCCACCACCCTCCCTCCACACTCCCCAGTCCCTCCTGTGCTCCTTCACCCCTGTCACTGATGAGGAAGTCTCAAAGCTTCTGGCCTCTTCTCACCTTACCACCTGCCCGCTTGATCCAATTCCCTCAAAACTTCTCCGCAATACCAATCCGTGTCTAATCAAAGCCTTAACTCACCTATTTAATCTTTCCCTCTCAACTGGACTGTTTCCTTCTCAACTAAAACATGCTCTTGTCACCCCCATCCTGAAAAAACCCTCTCTTGATCCCTCCAATCTTGACAACCTCCGACCTATCTCTCTGCTACCTTTCATCTCTAAACTACTTGAGCGCCTAGTCTACAACCGACTTACCTCATTCCTCTCTGACAATAACCTGCTGGACCCCCTACAATCTGGTTTTAAGCCACAACACTCCACGGAAACTGCCCTGACTCGACTGACTAATGACCTTTTAACCGCTAAAGCCAACAATCACTTCTCACTACTAATACTGCTTGACCTCTCAGCCGCATTTGACACTGTAGATCACCCTCTCCTCCTCCAGTCCCTCCAGTCACTTGGCCTTCGTGACACAGCCCTGTCTTGGTTCTCTTCTTACATCACCAATCGTTCCTTCAGTGTCTCCTACAATGGAGTAGCATCTTCTCCCCTACCTCTTTCTGTTGGAGTTCCCCAAGGCTCTGTCCTGGGACCATTACTATTCTCCCTCTATACTTCCTCCCTTGGCAAATTAATAAATTCTTATGGTTTCCACTACCACCTCTATGCTGACGATACTCAGATCTATCTCTCATCTCCTGATCTCAACCCAGAACTCCTAACTCGCGTCTCCTCCTGCCTGTCCGCTATCTCTACCTGGATGTCACAACGCTACCTTAAATTAAACCTCTCTAAAACTGAAATGGTTCTCTTTCCTCCAACTAACACCAGTAGCATCCCCGAAGTATCCATCATAGTTAACAATTCCACTATCACCCCCTCTCCCCAGGCCCGGTGCCTTGGGGTTATCCTAGATTCTGCCCTGTCATTCACTCCTCATATCCAGTCACTTATTAAATCTTGTCACTTCCACCTAAGGAACATATCCAAAATACGATCATTTATCACCCAAGACGCTGCCAAAATTCTTATTCACTCTCTCATCATATCGCGTCTAGACTACTGTAACTCTCTTTTAATTGGCCTCCCCCTCCAGAGACTGTCACCTCTCCAGTCCATAATGAACACTGCTGCGAGGCTCATACACCTCAGCAACCGCTCCTCCTCTGCCTCGCCATTCTGTCAATCCCTGCACTGGCTTCCGTTACCTTTCAGAATCAAATTCAAATTAATGACACTGACTTTCAAAGCACTTCATAACTCTGCCCCACCCTACATCTCTAAACTCATCTCTATATACTCACCCACTCGCTTACTACGCTCCTCTACTGACCTGCTACTCAACTCTTCTCTCATTACCTCCTCACATGCTCGCATTCAAGACTTTGCAAGGGCTGCACCCCTCCTCTGGAACGCTCTCCCACGGTCTGTCCGACTTTCTCCCAACCTTTCTACTTTCAAGAAATCTCTGAAAACGCACTTCTTTCGAGAAGCCTACCCTCACTCTGCTTAACTACCAAACGCAATACCACATTTCTCACCCACTTAATTCGATCTTGCCCACTCCCACACCTTGTGTATTACTCCCTTCCCTTTAGACTGTATGCCTATGCATAGGGCCTTCCTCACCTTTTTGTACCTGTATTGATTGTGATGTTTGTTACTCCATATATTCTATGTATGTAATTCATGTGATGTAGTTGTATAATCACATTTACTTTACAGTGCTACGCAATATGTTGGCGCTATATAAATACATGTTAATAATAATTAAAAACTTGAGAGATCATTTCATTAAAAAGTAACAATACCATTAGTGAGTGTGGATTATACTTTGACAAAAACCAATAAACTGGCAGTTACACAGAGCAAAAAGGTTGCCATTGTCAGGGACCCCAAGTTTGAAAGCAAAAAAATAAATAAAAAAACAGAAGAGGAAGGCAAATAACTGAAAAGCTAAATAAAAATAATGAAAACCAACTGAAAAGATGCTAAAAACAGGACATTCTATATCATGCTAACATTGACCGAAGGGTAAACTACCCCTTTAAGCCATTTTGTGAATAATCAGCTGCACATAGAAGGGGTGTTTTGTATAACATCAATTTTACATCCCCTAATTTTAAGTTTGCCCTCATTTTATACCATTGGTCCCAGAAATGTATTATGCATAATGCATTTCCTGATGTTATATCAGTTCTTTCTGGACCCCTGAAAAAAAATTAAAATGGGGAGTTCTGCTGTAATTATGAAAAAAAGATCAAATACATTATATAAAAATTTAAAAATACAGTATATGTTCTTACCTCCTTTTCCTTTAACAGCGTCTCCTGCTTTTCCTTAACACTTTTCATCTCATAAGCCAATGTGTCTGCTCGTTTAGACTCCAAAGAAAGTTTGTTATGAAGCTCCTGAACCTTTTGAAAATAACAGAATAAAAAGCATTTTTTTTCCAAACTATTAGTGAATCGATCCATATAAAAAACAAAATCAAAAGTTGCAGGGCCAGATGCAAGGAGCTTGGCACATGTGACATTTTGGGGCACCCAATAAATAACATAAAACATGTTTTATACTGCATAAAACATCAAGGGGCAGATTAACTAAGGTAAAAATGGTAACATTTAAAATTTTAAAGTTGATTTTTTGGTCAAAACTCACAACTTCTAATTTAAAACCACCAGCTCGAATTTAAATCTGAGATTTATCATCCCTCTTTCCTGGAAGTAACTTTCTCTTTCGATAGGTCGCCACCTAAAACCTGTCGAGTTCATGTAGAAGTCAATGGCAAAGGTCCGCTGACCCACTTGAAGAAGAAGTTCCTGACATTCGAGTTTTTTTTTTTTAGAGAAAAACTTGTTTCAAATTGAGTTTGATTCGAGTTTTCTGGTCGGTCCAGTTTGAATTCTAGACGTTCCAGTTTTTTTATAAATAAGAGTTTTGAGGTAAAAAACCTCTCAACACTCAGCCTTTGATAAATCAGCCCCCAAGAGAACACCCAAATAGTAGAAACTTTATTCTTACCTGCCTTTTGTAACTTTCTAACTGCACACGAGCAGCATTTGCCTTCTTTAATTCCTCTTCCAAGCTTACAGTATTATGCATGTACACTAAATTAGTATCTTCCAGAGATTTCACTTGTCTGCGCAAATCAGCAAGATCCTCCAGTTTCTTACGATAAGTCTCCACTGTTGATTCGAGCTTCGATGCTTTATCTGCAGTAGCTCTAATGTACGACGTGGAGAAAATAATATTTTAATGTATAAATTCAACTTATCTAATTCTGTATCAGGGCATAGCTACAGAGGAAAAAGACCCAGCATCCATTATATACATTTTAAATAAATATTGGTAAAACAGGTTAGCCTATAGACATTTTGGGGCCTGTAAAATAATGTGCGATGTGGCCCAGTAATATCTAGTTACACCACTGTTCCGTATATAGCCAAATATTTGGAAAAGAAAAAAAAGCTTTTAACAACGTCATGTCATGTTAGTAATGAGAATACAGTGGAACCCCTGTTTTACGTCTCTGGAGATTACATTTCCTGGATATGACGTTGTTTATAGTAAATCTGGTGCAGGTAAGCTGCGTTAATTTCTTCCCAGATTTTACTTTTTCCCAAGTTTTTGTCAGTCCCAGGAAAAATATAAAAGTGCAGTTCCACTGTAATCAGGGCCGGATTTCTACTGAGGGTGCTTGGAGGCTGACTTTCTCCTTCGCCCCCTCCCCTCCCACAGGATCATGCCCATGGTCCTTTGTTCCTACATCCAGAGTACAGACAGGACGCATGTAGATTAAAAAAATCATGCAAAATCTCCTGCGTGCCTTGTCCCTAGTGCTCCGGATTTAAGCAAACTTTACATGTGGCTGGGCAACATGCTGTCCCTTCATTTGTGCTGCCCAAGGTCTGGGCCTTTTTTTATCACAAATCAAGGCCTGGCTGTAATCCCCGAGTTTTATAAAAGGCAGCTGTTATAACGAATACAAAAGTTGCTAACATTCTACACTCCATGCTGAAAAATATATCAGATAATGTAGCAAACTGTCAAGGTCTGCCCCTGGATTACGGAGCAGGAATTCTGGAAACACAGAGAAATATTAAAGTTTAATTTTAGAAAAAACGGTCAAAAAGAAAAAGGATCTAAAAAACAATTGAAAACAATTATTATTTCTGGTATACTGTTTAAAAAAATAGTTTGGAAGGTGACCTATTCCTTCAAGGCAAATTACCCTGCGCACTGACACAAATGTGAATGACAAAAATTAAGGTTATTTTAGGCATTCTAAAAGTTGTATGAGATTTATACGTCTCTTGGTAGATCAGGCTGAAATCCTGAGGTCAATCAAACCATGCATGTTAGCCGGTAAAAATACAGTACCTTTTCTGCCCAGTATAAAAATATGTAGTGTATAGTGCTTTTCCCAGGCTTGGAAATTTGCCACACAAAATCACAATATATTTGCTACCAACTGCTTCTACTGTGAGCAGTTATAAATGTTACTGCATTGCAAACTACTGTGTAAAAGCCTGAACAGGATATTAGACTGTCTGTTACAAAGATCAATTATATTTCTAACCATAAAGAATGAGCAAATGCAATTACAGTGCTGCTTCAATAATGCGACTGCTTAAAGCACAGGCCAATATTGGTATTATAAAAGAGTGACATTTAATTGAATTCATCTACTTTATTGCCAAGAATGTTTGTAGAATTATTGCCTGATATTAAAAGAGGCAGGCTAAGAAGAAGCACTACAATAAATTAATTTGAACAGGAAAAAAAAAAGCTTAAGCAGAAATCCCCTGTACACATCTACATTAGGGGTGAAGTACATGTAAAGATTAGCTAAATATCTGGTAGATGCTGCCAAGAAATCTATGCAACTGTGCAAATGATCTATATTACTAGGTCATTTATAGGGTCACTAAAACAAAAAATGCATAGTTACTGAGTTACTGATCTTAGTTAGCAAAGATATACCAGGTTAATGGCCAATATGGAAAGCTGTGAAACAAAAGATGTAAAATAATTAAAAAACAAAAAAATAAATGCTCTATTCAATTTTTATTACAGTACAATGCCTGTAGTAAAAATAACCTCATAAAGGGGTACTAAACTTGAAAAATGAATGTCTAGAAATGCCATATTTTACATTCATATTTTATAAACTTATTGACCAGCCTAAAGGTTCACATCTCTATAATAGTAATGATGAAGGTCTTCAAAGTTGTGCACAAGAATAGAGAAATTCCACTATACACACATAACCAAGGTGAAATAATTTTTTCCTCATGTACCTTAGAATATCGATTTCATCTTTCAAAGCCCTTGATTCTTCAGCAAGGCTGGCCAATTCTACATTTCTATTTTGTGTTTCAACCAACTGTTTTTCTAGTTCCTCACAGTGAATCCTATAGTCCTCTTTTGCTGCTTCAAGTCTGTAAATGGAAGGTTGAGTTTGTTTACTAGATTTTGTCATGAAAACCAAAATAAAATATTATACACAAAATAATAAGTAAAAGCAAAAATATCGTAAGAAGGATAATGCTTCAATTGTATCCATGCTTCCATTACATTGAAATGATAGATTAAAAGGGATCTAAACTCATATAGATTTAGAGTTCTTAACTGAGCACTTTTGTAATCTACACTCACTTACTATCAGTTCCTGAAACATTTACAAACACTAGGCTTTTGGCTCAACATAGTGCATTAAAAGTGCATTGACAACTAGGGTAGCAGACACTCTGGGCTTTCAAAGAAAGGTGCGGATATGAAAGCATGCCTAGCAGTTTAAAACTGAATCAATTGCGAATATCTCTGAAATCAATAAAAACAAAAAATGTATATAAATAGCCAAAGTTTTCAGGCGTACTCTTTAAAGAAGGTCTTTTAACTTGGGGGTGCCAAAAGTGAGGCACCCCCAAGTTATTGCTTAACTGAAACCCCCGGCCAGTGCTCCTATCAGAAGAAAACTGCACCAGCCCTAATTCTTACAGCGATCACCACGGAACAATCGTCTTCTGGCTTTTTAGTTCTACTGTGCATTCGCCTGCCCAGGGAAATTTGATGAAAGAAGAAGCCAGAAGACGATTGCTCTGTGGTGCACGCTGGAAGAATCCCAGGCCAGTGCAGTTTTCCCCCTGACCCGGAGGTTTCAGGTAAGTACATGTGATCACTTGGGGATGCCTAACTTTTGGCACCTCCAAGTTAAAAGATCTTTCCTTCTCCTTTACTCCTAAATGTTGGCAGAAAAGAATTTATAATTAAACACATTACTTGTGCACAGGGCTTAGCATATGTGTAGCAAAGGAAATGGCTTCATATCTAGGGAAGGTATGAAGGGGACTAATAAGAGGTGAATAGGGCCTAGTAATTTTTATGTGCACGTGCATACATCTGGGCTGCTGCAAAAACCTTCTCTCTGATTTCTCCTCTGTTCAACTAGGGCCTAGATGAACAGAGGAGAAACCAGAGAGAATGTTTTTGAAGCAGCCCTGATGTATGCACGTGCACATAAAAATTTCCAATTTTGCTCTACTCAAAATCGGATAGCTTACGGAAACTACAAGGGATCCCTGGGACAGGTGAAAAGGTGGAGGTATGATGGTAAGCAATAATATTCACTGGGGGTGCCTAACAAATTGCCCTAGTAATTAACCCTTTCCTTCCCCTTAGAAATAGCTACCTGTAGTTTTCTTCTTTCATGTGCTCTAACTGCATTTGCATTTGAGAATATTTCTTTGACACCACAGTGCTTGGTTCGTCTAATGTATCCAGCTGGTTGAGTCTTTCATTCTGAAGTTCATTTTCAGCAATTAAACAGTTTCTTTCATCCTGGAGAGCAGCCACCTATAGGAATGCACGGAAGAAGGAATTCAATTCAAACAGATTATATCTATGGAAATTAACAGAATTTGTCACTTACATCTAACATGCATCAAGAAGAATATTCTGTTTTAGATGTACTTAAAAGTCCTAGAGTTGTAACACAGAATAAAAGTTTGGGAGTAGCCAAGTCATGCTTCAAAAGTATGCATAAGCTACATTCAGCAAGCACAAACACTGACATCAGTTTAGTAGTGTGAAAGCTGCCCTAAAGAAGCTCAGTGCATTACAAACACCAGAATGTTACTAAGGCAGTCACACATTATATCTCAAAACAGTTTTAACATACAGTCACATTCTTGGCAAATATCATTGGTGAATTAAATCGTACAAGTAAATTGGTCAGGAATTAATTTAAAATTGCTATGCATTTATAAAAGAAGCTCTAACACATATCAGATGCTCTCCAATTTAAGTATCAGAGCAAACCAGACAAACCTGAAATATTCTAAAGCTGAACCGATTAGCCCTTTCTAAAGTTCTCCTTTTAATGCCCAGCCCACAAAATGAATACAAGGTGTCCAGTTTCTGTATTAACAGCTTTAAATGAGAAGAGGCTTGAAGCTCCAACCTCTTCTGCTATATTTATACAAGCAAGGTTGCTTTTATTTTGCCTGGTTTAATGATCCTGTCGATTTCTTGTAACATGTATATAATTGTGTTTCTACCGGACTGTTTTAGGAAAGCACCTTGTTCTGGATGAGTTCTTGAATGTTCAAGCATTATCACCAGCTTAGAAAGAAGCAGACTCTAATGGTCTTGCATCTGACCAAAGATATTGTAGAGTTGGGGTATTCTCTAACCTTGGGGTATTAAGTAACCTTCCTACTGGCATTAATATAAATCACTGGTGGTAAAACATATGCATTGTGTAGAAGCCAAAAAGTTGCCTTGCAATTTCAGGCTACTACGTGAAGCATATGCAAATCATATGTTTTCCCAAAGGTGATTTACATTAATGGCAGTAGGAAGATACCTTCCTAATATTTTGTCTCCCATGCTGAAGACAGGACATCCTGTCTCCAGTGCCGGTGCTGCCATCACCCTGCTTAAAAACATATCCCATACACCTGTGCTCAGGGGAACCTTAAATGTTGCTTCTACAACACAAATATATGATACTCTTACACTCTTAAAACCATCTTTTGAAAGCAGAAGATACACTTCTGTATGGCAGGCAGGTAACGAGTAAAAATGTAATAAAATGTTGACAAAGTACAAGGTCGAGGTCAGGGCTTTGAGGCCAACATAAGATAAAAGTTCAATTCACTTATACTTATTACTGGTGCAGAACGATTACAAATGTTATGCAATTGATCACAGGTAGAAAAAACGTATAATGGAGCATAACTACTAAAATCATGGTCTATGTCAAGGTTGACAAATAAGGAGTGGTTATTCTTGCATAAAACGTGAGCAAGGCCAGCAAAATTGGTCAATATGATCACAATGCCTGATTTCTTAGTCATTCATTAACTAAGGGACAGGAATAGAACATCAAAATGTATGTTACACAACTATCCAAACATTTTACAACTAACTTTTATAAACGAGCTTTTACTAAAGCTTCTATTTATACTATATATATATATATATATATATATATATATATATATATATATATATATATATATATATATATATATATATTCAATCAATCAATGCACAGTGTTTGACAATACAAGAACATTTTATTCATAAGATATGCATGCTGATATTGATCCATATTTGATCAAGCACCCTATTGAAGTATATTTGAGTGTGGACACAGAGAGGTAGGTAGGTGCATGTGCTTAACTCAGCACTAAGAGGGTGAGATTTTGCACCTCTTAGTGCGCTTATCCTACTTTGATTAAAATATGAAAGCATTATTACAGTCTACTAATATTTTGTTTTTACAATGTTCCAGTTGTAGGGATTTTATATAGAAAATCTTACTTTCCATAAATGTTGGAGAGAAAATTAATTCCATTTTCTAGCGCTATACAACATTTTTTCATTGGACTAGAGTAGCTTACCTGTAAGTCAAGCTCTTCGTAACGTTGTTGTAGCTCTTCTTTTTCTGCTTGGGCTTCATGTAGTGCATCAATTGTCCTCCTTAGCTTACAGGTGACAATGAAGATAAACACAATCATAAACATTTAAAATATTTTTTAGTGGGAAAACATTTCTTAGCAGAGTCGTTTGGTAGTGTAGAAATACTAAAATGTCTCTAAGGTTATTTCATATAGCTCTAAGAGTTTATGTACAAAAGTGACAACATGGTACCTATGCCAGCTACAAATGCAACATGACTGAAAAACTGTAAATCGCAAGGGGTTGTTCATTTCCATTATTCATGCTCTTGGATGAATCCCTATTCTTTAGTCTACTTCTTGCTGTTTTACGCCCTTCCTATGATTTTACAAAGGTGGCTCTAAAAGTAAGGCAAGATGTTACTTTCATTGTTTTAATTGTGTAAAATAGTAGCTTTATTGCACGATTTGGCATGGATATGACATATGAAATTTGACTTTTCCATTACATACCTGGCTTTCCATGTCTCCTGATAGATCAGCTGTAGAATAATCCAAAGTTTCCTTACTCATCAACTGTAAAAAAAATTGATACGATGTAATGCTGTGCCATAGTGAAAGTCTGCCATTCTTATATGGTATTTTTAATAAAATATTTATCAAGGTGTGAACTAACGAATATATATGCCACCTAAATTGCCTCTATGCTGTTAACACCATTTAAAGGACCAGTAACATAAAAATTTTTTTTACAAAATTCGTTAGTATACATCGAAAAAAAACACCAACACAAATTAAACTTTAAAAAAGCAAAGCCTTTATTAAGAAATAACTTACCGAAACTCCAAATCCGGCCCTCTTCAGAAAAGGCGACACGGCGACCATCCATCCTGCGGCGCTTGATTTCTTCTCCTGGCTTTTGTAGTGACAACATGTGAAGGAATCCGATTTACAGCTTTGCCGGCAGAACTGGTGCTTTTTGACTCAATGGACGCGCTGCCCTCCTCTCCCTTGCTACACATCATGTGGACTCGGGCAGGCGAATCGCTTCTCCCCGGTGTGGGTTTGCAGGATCCTCTGCAGCTCGTCCCAGTGTGTGAATCAGTTGCCCGCAGAAAAACCAGTTGCAGACAAGGGCCGCTTCCCGGTGTAGCAGCGCAGGTGCACTTTTAGATGCGACTGAAGTGTCCCAGTCCTGCTGCACTATAGTCCGTGCCAGTTGGGAGTGGAGGGAGCCCTGCAGAGCACCGGTGTAGAAGAAGCCGGCTCCAGTCAGTTCCTCAGGGCTCCCGTGGCCAGGTGTGGAAGGAGCGCAGACGGACCTGTTGCACAGACATCTCGGGGTACACTGGCTCGCTGGCGCGGTCCGGTTCTTCCCTAGAAAGCTGCCCCAATACCTGTCCATACCTGTGGCCTGGTGCCCCATTGCTGTTGGAGGAAAGGGCAGGAGGGAAAGAACTTGCCGTGTCCGGACTGTCCCCCGGCTACCAGCTCCTCCGGATCCCTTTGTGGCTGTCCCAGCAGCCTTGGGATACGGACTATAGTGCAGCAGGACTCGACACTTCAGTCGCATCTAAAAGTGCACCTGCGCTGCTACACCGGGAAGCGGCCCTTGTCTGCAACTGGTTTTTCTGCGGGCAACAGATTCACACACTGGGACGAGCTGCAGAGGATCCTGCTAACCCACACCGGGGAGAAGCGATTCGCCTGCCCGAGTCCGCATGATGTGTAGCAAGGGAGAGGAGGGCAGCGCGTCCATTGAGTCAAAAAGCACCAGTTCTGCCGGCAAAGCTGTAAATCGGACTCCTTCACATGCTGTCACTACAAAAGCTAGGAGAAGAAATCAAGCTCCGCAGGATGGATGGTCGCCGTGTCGCCTTTTCTGAAGAGGACCGGATGTGGAGTTTCGGTAAGTTATTTCTTAATAAAGGCTTTGCTATTTTAAAGTTTAATTTGTGTTGGTGTTTTTTTTCGATGTATACTAACGAATTTTGTAAAAAAAAATTTGATGTTACTGGTCCTTTAATAACTTGATCCAGTGGAAGGTGCACACCGTCATTTGTTAATCTTTGATTAGAAGGCTGTTAGTATGTAATTCCCCTGCTCCGTCCTGATATCCATAAATCATGTAACTGTATCAGAGAAGGCGTCACACACTTGAGAAAGGGCCTTTGCAGCCTGAAACATGTCGTGTGGACATAAAATAAAAACTTATTAGCAGTTATTCTGCCTGCTGTATGTTTTCCCACCTTCTCTGATACAGTTACACCATTTAATAACTATGTCAGGGAAAGAACTGACACTTATCTATTCAAACTGACAAGGGTTGGCAGCAGCAGATTCATAAAGATTATATAAATAATTAGAGAGGTATCTCCAAAGCATTGACACCCTATAAAATAGAAGTGTGGGGGAAGGGAGCTCTGCAATTTACCATCTGCACTACAATGTATGTTATGACATCTGAAAATCTGAAGCAATATTCCTGGTGCTTAAATATCAGCTATACCATTAGCACAGGGAAAGCCAGACATTGAAAAACACGGTTTCTGTGTTTAATATTCTATATAATTAAACCAATTGTCACCATTAATATTCAAATTTTTTATTTTGTGCACTAATTTGCATTTAAGCATTTTGCAGTTTCTAATGCCTTTTCTGCATGATATACATCTGGAAACCTTGATAATAAATTATTGTATATGGGAAACTTGCTAAGAATTACAATTTCTTTCAAAGGCTTTACAGCCCATTTAAATAACAGACAACAATACCTATGAAAACATATACTTAATTCAGGGACAGCTGTTGGATGTAAATTACTTTACTCAGAGAAAAAATTCTTAAAAAGGACAAGTTAAAATATTTGGATTTTACTGCACAACTTTTTTGGCACCCCCCCCCCATAGTAAATTTGGCTGTGTCCTTTAATGAACATGCAGTGTATAACTAGACACATGTTCATTCTCAAGAGTTTAGGTTGTACTGTGCGACATTCCTCCATAACATGATGTCCTTAGTTAAGGTAAAAGATCAAATGAAATCATCTGAGTACTGATGTCATATAACCGATGTGTGTGGCATAAAGAAGCTGAATCATTTTTTATCTGCACTGATATCTTCAGTTATCTATTTTTATTTTTTATCGCATTCTTACCTCTTGAATAGCAGTCATGACAACATGCTGAACTGACTCTTCCAGTGTCATAATGACCTGAATGTGTTCTGAAAGAAAAAAAGCTAATTTATGACAAACTATAGAATAAATACAGTTCCTTTATACTTTTTTTCAGCATTTTTAATTTACAACGGTATGATTTTATTAAAAAAAGTAATCATGCATCTATGACTGTAAACACGTCAGAACCCTCTTCCTTCCTGACACCTAGGGGCACATTTACTAAGGGTCGAATATAATTAACCCTCGATATTCGACCATCAAAGTAAAATCCTTCGACTTCGAATATCGAAGTCGAAGGATTTAACGCATTTAGTTTGATCGAACGATCAAAGGAAAAATCGTTCGATTGAACGATTAAATTCTTCAAATCAAACGATTCAAAGGATTTTAATCCATCGATCAAACGATTTTCCTTCGATCAGCAATTGCTAGGAAAGCTTATGGGGAAGGTCCCCATAGGCTAACATTGGTGCTCGGTAGGTTTTAGGTGGCTAAGTAGGTAGTCAAAGTTTTTTTTAAAAGAGACAGTACTTCGACTATCAAATGGTCGTATAGTCAAACGATTTTTAGTTCGAATCGTTCAATTCGAAGTCGAAGTAGCCAATTCGATGGTCGAAGTAGCCAAGAAAAACTTCGAAATCCGAAGTTTTTTCATTCTAATCCTTCACTCGAGCTAAGTAAATGTGCCCCCTAGTTCACAATCACTTCTGATGGAGCACTTTCTCTGTCCCAGAGATTTTAATTTTTTCTGTAGTCTTTAAAGCTTGTAAACAGCAATTCTTGTGGTGCACAAACTGCTGTTGAACATAAAAATGAGCAACTGCATATACTAAGTTTTCCAGTTCTTCTAATGTGATAGGTGTGTTGGGGCTCTTGGTTAACATGCAAATATGGAAATTACTGGTTTGATCTAGTGTTTTACTGATGTGATCTCACTAGTGATCTAGTGAGACCACGGCATCAGCTGGGACACTTGCTTACTGTAGTTGGTGTATATTAGAAGTCTGTAAACACTAGCAAAACAAACAGCAAATGTTCAGCTTTGCCATTAGAATACTGTAAGCTGTAGTTCAGCTATGGCTACAAAGCCACAGCTGATAAGAGGTGTAAATTCCCCAAAAAATCTTTACCTTATGAAAGAAGTAGTTCTAAGCAACTTTCAAATATGCAAACAGTAAATTAAAAATGTTAAATGGCTTAAATTTTTAAATGCTGCTGCAATCTAAAAAATTTATCTGACTGGGCTTTTCTGAAGTCCTGGTTCTGCACTTACAGATCCTTAAGGAAGGTCTATTAATCAGCTGTTCAAAAGTCAGAACCACTAGTGCAGAGAACAAGGGACATAGAGATGCAGCTTTCAGTAGCGATCACATTTACAACTTACTTAAAATCCCCAAAAAATATAAAAAATTTTAATGAATGCATAAGAAATTAGCAAAAATGTATTTTAGGTTTACATTCCTTTTAAAGATTGTTATAATAAACAGTCAAAGAATGTCACATAATGTCAAATAAAATTGGTGAGAACCCAAGAATTAGTGCCCATGATATTTAGGATGGCTTCAGTTATACCCTTTAACAAAGTCAAATGCCCTGCTACAACTGAAAAAAATAAAATAAATGAGTGTAATGAATCTGGGTCCCCAGAGAAAAAGGTTAAGAAACTGTTCTAAGTTGAAAATGTCAAATCTGAAGGCCTCCACCGTTTATCCTCCTTAGTTACAAAGAAGAGTTGCAATAACTTGCAAGAAATGTGAAGCCATTTAAGTTAAACCCAAATAAAGGATACAAGGAGTTTGGAGCTAGGAGAACATATTACATTTAAAAAAATTTTAAATGACAATCCCTTCAGCTGCAGTAGGTATAAAACATGTTGTGCTAGCTGTAGTAGAGGAAACAGGTCAGGAGAAACTATAATGTGAGCAATGTACCTTGTTTCTTTTCACAGTTAACAGCACAACCCAATATCAACTGAAGTAACCGGCCCATTTCTGTTGCATCGGAATGGTCTGCAATTAGATTTAGGTTTGGAAGGAGGAATTCCGAAATAGGCTGGTCTAAGAACTAAGAAAAAAATGTTTTACTTTTTAAAATGTTGCGTTAATTGTTACTTTACATCTCCCAGTATTTATTTAATATTCAGTTGGAAACAATAAAATAGTCACAATAAACACGTTAAAACTTTAGTAGCTGTTTTGTATCTCATGTGTCTGCATTCACTTTTACAGTTTCAAACATACAGTATATACCGATATATAGGGAAATGTATGAAATAGGTCAAAGAGGTACATTTATATTTATAATGGGGGGGGGGACAATTTGTAACTGGCCTCAAACATGCATTAATTTAAATGTTGTATTAAGAAAAGTGCCTTCATTGCAGTGACCCATTTCTTTTAAAGGAGAATTATTGTTTTATTTTCAATAGAAATGTCACTGCATAGTTAACCATTTACCATAAAACTTAATGAGGAAAGATGTACAATTAAGTACACATCCACCCATTAGCAGCCTGGGTACCCACATTCTGGACCAGTATGCAATAGGAGAGGATACCCTTATTTTGTTAAAGGACAAGGAAAGCCTTTACCATAAGTTTGAGTAAATTATTTCGTACCCGGACACTACCTCTTTGTTAGAAACCTTTTAATTCCCCTGTGGCCGCTTCTGAGTAGTTCCTATTAGACCGATTCGACGCATGCACCATATCTGCTAGCTTGACATCATTAAGATGGCCACAGTTATTCTACCGCACATGTGCAAAATCAAAATGACATTCTTTAAACTAGTTATTTCCCAAACAGCTGCAGGGTGTAACAATCTGTACAAAGGACCACAGTTTTTAACTTATGTTGGACAACTTTGGGAATCACCGAACTTGTCACCACACCGAGTGTGTAACTGCAAATAAACTGCACCTTGAGCCTTGATGACCCAAAGTCTCTTGTGAAATTTTCTCTAACAGCTAGGGGCATGTTTAGGTGCATCAATACCTCTTCTATCAGTTATTAATTGCTTTGTATGTTTGATGTATACACCGATTCATTGTACATTGCTGAGGAATATGTTGGTGCCTTATAAATACATGTCAACAATAATAATACATCCAACAATTGCATCCATTTTGGCAGGAGTTGTTGGTTTACATTCTTGAAGAACCCTTTAGGGATTAACAATAGGGCATTTGTGAAAGAGATCTAAGAATTAGGGTAAATATATAATTCTAAAAAATAAAAACATAAAAATAGGCTACTGGCGCAAAATAGCAATTTATTGCACAAACTTGTTTTTCCTGTATTTTATGGATCCCATAGTTATGGTCTTTGGTGCACATTTGATTTTTTTTTTTTTTTAAATTAATAGGCAGAACACATTTTTAACATGTCCTGTTTACTATGCTTGTTAAAAGTATTTATATAGGCTTACATATACTACCCCTTTAAGAAAAGGAAAGAACGCATCAGAATTTATAAAAGTTAAATGTTTGTGAAATACAGGGAAAAACAATTAAGAACTGTCATAGAAACATTCTTACCTCACGGTAATAATCAACAATTCCTTGTAGGATCTTCTTTAGATTATTAATCTTAAATACAAAACGATAACAGTTTAATATTTTTGGTTACCATGGTTATGAAGGGGAAAAAATACCCATCCTTTTGACATAAGCTCATTTTCTGTAGTTTGCCTCACGTAATAATCACCTGAATATTAATTTGATTGGGCCAAAAAAATAATATATATATATATATATATATATATATATATATATATATACACACACAAATATACATACACACATTTATATTTATACAGACATACATCATTTCTCAGATCCTGACAAAGAAATTGTGGTCTGTCTCTGACTCAGACCATTTGCCTAGTCCTTACGGAAAACCATGCCCCTAAACACTGCAGGTGACTCAAGCACAGCAAATGCAGTTTTATGTCCTGTGTGTAATAAATTAAATGTATTACTGGAAGATTAAGATTGCAAGATTAATCAGGACAGGAAGAAATACTCTCCTACAGCCAAGTTCATATTAGCAGTTACGCACAGCCAAGTTAAAAGAGCTTTGTTTTCATGCTTGAAGGATAATCACATTTTAGAGGGTATAGATATAATAGTTGCATTTACTATACACATTTACACTACTGCATAGAATTGTATTTTCATACTGTCAGCTATTTGCATACCATAAAATAAAAAGATAAACAATTACCTTAATTCTTTTATTGTCCCCTACATCATCTTTAATGCGGGAAAGCCAGCCTTCGTCAAACCATGTGTAATCTCTGTTAAAAGATAAAGGAAAGTTATGATGCACCCTAAAAATTCACACCAAAGTATCTAGTATAATATGCAATACATTAAGGGGGGTTATTTTTTTGGCCCCAAAACACCAGACCAGATAAATTTGAGGTTTAGAAAATAAGCCCCTAAATGTAACAGATTTTCAGCATTCAATTCAATATTTGCTGATTTTCCAGTGCCTAGGTATTATGCATTATTTTAACCCATTGCAGCTTATGTCTGCTACATGAGACACTGCTTTTGGCAGGATGGGACATAAATGAGACCACCAAAATACATACACATTTATTGCTTCACACAAAAAGTCCAGTCCCAACATAATGAAAATTAATCTGCAGTGTTGGTTGAGAGAATTTACAGAACATAGAAAAACTTTGACTCCTCTGTTGTATACAGAACCACTTTGTAGGATTACAAACAGATATGCTGATGCAGAATATGGTACCGGTATAGGATCCCTTATCCAGAATGCCTGGGATTGGAACATTTCTGTATTCTAGATCAGGATACAATACACTTGCTAAAAAACGTTTAAACATTAAATAAAACCAATAGGATTTTGTGTGACCAATATAGAGTCATGCAGCTTAGTTGGGATCAAGTACAAGGCACTGTTGTATTAGCAGAAAGAATATAGGAAATTATCCTTAAGAATTATTTGCTTAAAATGGACTATATGTGAGATGGCCTTTCCTGTAATTTAGACTTTTCTGGATTACAATTTCCAAATTATTGATTCCATAGCTGTACTCAAACATGTAAGCAAATTAAAGTGAACAATACCATGGGATTTGATGGAACTACCCATGAATTCGGCTCAATTTTAGCCAGGCAACTATTTATTTTTTTCCCTTTCTTATCTGATATAGTTTTAAATGGACTGGAGGGTAGCTGATGTAATTTCAAAAGAGAAGTTAGTTCATATATCAATTAAAAGATCAAGCAATGTTGCCCATGAAGCAGGCTATAAGAGACCAATTTCCACTATTGCGGATGCCTCATCTCTTCCTAACATATTTGTGTGGCTGGCAATATGACTAATACTTGTTGCCACTGTACATGAAGGTACCCAGTGGGATACAGAAGGCTCCTGATAAGGTAAGGGACATCTTTACTACAAAATATAAAACATAGCAACTTTTCCAGTACTCAAAACGGTCTCAAGTGACCATTTTTAATGACATTTTAAAAAAATAGTTATTTAGGCAATAGGGACTGGCACAAACCATTAAATTAAATATGAAAACACCACTTGTGTAAACAAAGGGAATAGACTGGTTCAATTTGATATAATATGGAGATGATATAAGGGGAATGCATGTCATCTTCAGTTCTGTGTAACAACTTACATCTCATGCAGTATCTGTGCCATGGCAACACCATTGGTCAAGTCCTGGATAGTTTGACAAGGAGCAGCAGTATTGAAAGTTTGCAGCTGTCGAAACAAAGTGAAAATTAGCACAAGGAAAAAGTCCAAACATGGGTATGCCGTATTTCCGGCACAGATTTTATGATGACTCTGGTATTTACATTCAGCTTAGTATTATGAAAGGAGGGTGGTTCAATAAATATACATTTTCCAAAGTATCCAGACTCTCTGTTTTCAATCACATGTACTCAGCTGGAACACTCATTGAGGACATGTAACAGAATGTACACCTGAATGAACAATACCAAATGAAAAGCTGGATGGAGCATGAATAATGGTCAGAGAATATATATTTCATGCTTAGGCTTCTTGGTTTGGTTCCAGTTACAGCAAAACCTACTGCAGGTATGGGATCTATTATCCAAAATCTTTGGCACCTGATTTTTTCCAGATAAGGAATCTTCCTGTAATTTGGATCTACATGCCTTAAGTCTGCTAAAAAAACATTCTAGGGGAGATGGCCTTCCCTTAATCCTGAGCTTTCTGGATAACAGATCCTATACCTGTACAATGACAATCTTTACAATTCCAGAGCAAAGAGAAGAAGAGCATTACAGGTTTGGGACCTGTTATGCAGAATGGTCGGGACCTGGGTTTTCTGAATAAGGGGCCTTTCTGTAATTTGGAGCTCCATACCTTACCTTTACAAAAAAAAAAAAATGAAAACATAAAACCCAATAAAACTGCTTTGCCTCCAATAAGGATTCATTATATCTTAGTTAGGATCAAGTACAATGTATGGTTTCTTTACTACAGAGAAAAAGGAAATAATTTTTTGGGAGTCTATTGGAGACGGCTTTTCCGTAATTCCAAGCTTTCTGGATAACAGGTTTCCGGATAACAGATCCCATACCTGCACTATCTGTACACTACTACAGTTAGTATCAGCTGACACATTCTGAGAACTGCATACAAAATAATCTGCTTTTGTCACTTTAATCAGAACTGATCTTGAGTATACCAGCTATAGTACATGTGGTGCTGTGACTTCCACAAGGAGAGAGTGTTATTTGCCTGTCACTACAGTCTTTCACGGCTTTCTATTAATTTTCTGACAGGCAATTGAGGGTGTTCTCCCTGAGAATTCCATGGAGGACAAACTGCCACAGCTCTTGATGACATTTATGAACTAAAAAAAATGAACAAATGACTAAAGCTAAAAATAAAAACATTTATATTAAAGGGAAAGTATACCTTCAGAATCAATACTTAACCAACAGATCATGTATGTTAACAAGTGACCTATTAAAGAATCTTGACAATATGGTATCAGTAAATATTGCTTTTTTTACATCTATTAACATGAGCCACCATTATGTGATGGTCTGTGCAATCCCTTAGAGATCACTTGGCAGGAAATAATACAGTGCTAACTGTAACCAGAGCTGGGCCAGTGGGGACAGGCACCCAAGGCAAGGCGCCTGCTTGGCTACCACCCAAATTTAAATCCCCCTTGTCACCATGCCATTCACTCGCAACGCACTTGCTAGTTACCTTGACAGTTAGCACTGGATGCACAGTACTGACAGGGCTGGTGGAGAAGGCAGCAGAGGCATGTTTGTAAGTCCACAGCACCTCCTTACAGTTGCCCATAGACACGTCTTTTTGCCAATGCCCGGACTGGCAATATTGTGTGACATACAAAATGGGCTGCTGTAAGTTGTCATAGACAGTTACTACTTATTGGGCCCCTTGAGGACTGTTTGGGCCTTTGTGTACTTGGAATGCAGAGGCCTATTGTGAATCCCAGTCTGTAACAGGAAGAAGTGTGGGAGTAAAAGACACAGACCTGTCCATTCATTGGGTGACATAACCTAGCATGTATGTGTAAGCACAGTGGGGGTCATTTATAAAGTTTGTGCAGTGCATATTTATTCGCAAATGGTTGTATTGCGCGTTTTTTCCTGAACGCTGAAATATTGCCTGACTTTCCGTTTTTTTTGCGATTTTCACATTGCACAAAAATATTAGCAAATGGCTCTCAAATTATATGGGTATGTATAAGGTTGTAATTTCAATTCGCAATTTGTGAAAACCGTGTTGCTAATATTTTCTCCACCACCAAAGTTCTGTTGTAACTCAAATGCAGATTGTGTGCATAAATACGGTATTTACAATTTGCATTTATACCATATTTAAAAAGCCCTTATGGACATTTGCAGTGTGATTAAAAATGTGCAATTCGGTTTGGCATTAAATACACCAATCTTAGCCAGGATAATAAATACAGGTATGCGACCCTTTATCCAGAATGCTCGGGACCTGGGGTCTTCCAGATAATGGATCTTTCCAAAAATTGGATCTTCATACCTTAAGTCTACTAGAAAATCATTTAAACATTAAATAAACTGAATAGACTGGTTTTGCTTCCAATAAGGATTAATTATTAGGGATGCACCGAATCCAGGATTCAGTTCGGGATTCGCGCTTTTTCAGCAGGATTCGGCCGAATCCTTCTGCCTGTGCATATGCGAATATGCAAATTAGGGCGGGAGGGAGATTGTGTGACTTTTTGTCACAGAACAAGGAAGTAAAAAATGTATCCCCCATTCCCACCCCTAATTTGCATATGCAAATTAGGATTTGGTTCGGTATTCGGCCGAATCTTTCGCAAAGGACTCGGGGGTTCGGCCGAATCCAAAATGGTGGATTCAGTGCATCCCTATTAATTATAACTTAGTTTGAATCAAGTACAAGGTACAGCGTAATAATAAACTTTATAATACTTGGCATTCCCCAAAAGATTGTGCCCAAGGGGACCCTTGGTCTAAGGGAAGGTGTAATGCCCCATTTCTTAGGTCACAGTATAACCCCTAGCTATCCCAGGCGCTAGGTGCCACTGTGCTATAATATATATTGCTTGAGCCATGTGGGCTCAGGAGGGATTTTGCCAGAGGCTTTTTCCTGAACCTCTCTCTCCTAAGTGGATTTGAGCCTCCCGTCATTAGTCAGAACTAGTAAGGCGTAGCTAGGTGTTGTAATAGTATCTCTAGGAGAGAAAGCTAATTTAGGGCTACCTATATTGAATAGCTTTGGCTCCTCCAAGGAGTGATTGAAGGGATTAGATCCCAAGGGCATTGTTGCCTTGTCAGGGAACCAGAGACAGGGCAATAGGGCCTTAGATAGCTCCCCCTGGGTTTCCCATAAGAGGTGTCCCCAGAGGAAACAGGAGAAACACTGGGTAGACTGATATTTCCCTCTCAAGCACTATCAAAGGGAAAGATCTACAATTGGTCTGCATTGTGAGTATGTATTGACTATTACACCATGGTTGTATCATTGCTCTATTCTCCGATGTGGATCTGTGTTAATAAATCAGTTCAGTTACTGTTCAAGCTCCACTGGTGCCCAATAATTGTGCATTGCATACAGTTACAGTTTCACGACACCCTGCCAGTACACCGTTGTGAGGGCTCACCCCTTGAGGAATATAGGTCTCTTCCTGAGCCATTAGTGGGGTAAAGCTACAAGTTAGAATAATGGGGCCGCTCAATTTATTATAGTCTTACACAAGTATAGGAAAAAACAAAAAAGATGCCAATTTATTTTTAGATTCTGTTTAAGTATAGTGTTCCTGTAACGTTTCACACCTACAACAGCATAAAATAAAAGTACCATTGTAAACTGACCTCAAAATGCTGAATGAAACTACCTCCCAGTGTGCTTTTAAATATTTGACAAGCTTAAGATCACACAGACGGCTACATCAAATTACAGGAAATTATAGAGCGTCCTGTTGCCTTTTAAAACACAACCATGCTGTAAAGCTGGACAGACAATATTAATACAAATGCTTACTTGCACAACAACCCCATGTAAAAATCAGGATTCTAGCATATACTGTGGTAAAATAAGCCAAATCAAGTTGTATGCAAGACTTTAGCGCAAGTCAAGATCTGGTTATGTTCAAATACGGGGTGTCTCACACTACAGTTATAGAATAGAAAACATCACATTTATCATATTCCTTATCTCACAAAAGTTAAAATTAAGAAATGTATGCAATTATTTAATTCCATTTATGCTTATGATGTGATTAAAACTATTTGAAGCAGACATTCAGTGATGGCTACCGCCTGTAAAGAACTGCATCTATTCAATCATATTAACTTACATAGATGCACGTGGAAAAGAAAAAAACCTGCCGACATCTTGTTGGATAAAAAAAAAGCAGAATGCAGCATGCCTTCCAAGAACTGATAGAACATTTTCTTTAGAGTCTAATACAGGTATGGGACCTGTTATCCAGAATGCGCAATCTGGATAACAGATCTTTCTGTAATCTGGATCTTCATACCTTAAGTCTACTACAAATTCATATAAACATTAAAACAATCCCAATATACTGGTTTGCCTCCTATAAGGATTAATTATAGCTTAGTTTGGATCAAGTACAAGCTACTGTTTTATTGTATCACATTTATTATTTTTACACATAAATTATACTGGAGATAACACTATGGGGGGTATTTATTAAGACTTCAATTTATCTCATTATTTAAAAAATAAAAATTCGACCTAACTCCCAACCACAATTTGTCTTAATTAACTAAAAAATCCAAACGAAAATTGTACATGCAGGAAAAGTATTTACAAAATCTGCGACAGTTCAAATTGTACCACTTTTTCTAATTATCGCCCGAAAACCACAAATTTTTCCAATTTTCAAACAAAAACCAGCATCAAACTGCCCAAAACCCTTGAACATGACAAAGGCAAAAAACATCTTCATTTTACATGACTTCAACAGGTTTCAGCTGTAGTATTTTTGGATTCTTATTTTTGGAGCTTAATAAATCTTCAAAAATTCAAGGTTTATTTCCCTCTAAGGGTAGGACTACATGGACATTTTCAGCGCGATCCGATGCACTGCAAGAAAACGCCGGCGTCAAATCGCAAAAAGTCACACAATTTCCCTCTCCAACCCTAATTTGTATATGCAAATTAGGATTCGGTTCGGCCAGAAAGATTCGGCCGAATCCGAATCCTGCTGAAAAAGGCCGAATCCTGTACCGACTCCTGGATTCAGTGCATCCCTAATGGAAATGTCGGATGAAGTCGCAGCATTGATCCGACACGACTGTCGCATGCAGACGCAACCTGCAGCGTCTGCAACCGACAGTCGTGTCACGTCGGATCAACGCTGCGACACCATCCGACAATTCATTCACTTACCTTATTTCCGTCACATGCGATTTGCTGTTTTCTTGCGGCGTATCAGATCGAGCCGAAAACATCTATGTAGTCCTACCCTAAAAATTCAGATTTTTCCCTTTAAAAACTTGACCAGAAATATCTGAGGCTTAATAAATAGGCCCCTAAATGAATACATTGTTCTATTCCAAATAATATTTGTGCATTCTTTCAGCCTTCCAGTTTCTTTTATAACAAGTACCAGACTTAATAGAAGCAACAGATGAAGACTATAGAAAATCTTTTTGCACTCCAAAACTCTTCTATAAATTGCAAAACTCTTTATTTAAGCATAACTTAAAATATACAAATTCTGTGGACAGGGCTAGAGCTTTAGGCCATAGACTGTGGAGTCTGTATTTTTTAAATTATGCTTTAATAAGTACTTTTGTAATTTAAGAGTTTGCGGAGTGCAGAACACTTTTCTATATTTGAATTATGGGACCTAGGGCTTTTTTTGCAACCCTGTTCTTATTTACCACAGTCCTTAAGATCCCTTAGTAACTTGTAAAAATGAAAAGATAAAGAATGTTGTGGTTAAGGAACAAGCTTGGGTAATTTCCCAGGTAACACAAACTGCCAGCGACTTAGAAAACCGAACTGTCAAACAGCAAGAAAACTAACTGTAGCAGGAAACAATGTTTGGCTGCAGGCCCGGACTGGCAATCTGTGGGTTCTGGCAAATGCCAGAGGGGCTGCTATTAGGTGCCATAGAAAGTCAGTATTTAGTGGGCTGGTGGGGGGCTGTTTGGGCCTCTGTGTGGGCTGATTGGGCCTCTATGTACTTGATTAATTCTCAGTCCGGACCGGTTTGGCTGTGGAGTAAAGTAATGAACCATCTAAGTGTAATGTAATAAAAGGTGCAAAGTCTGCTACAGGTCAAGTAACCCAGGGCAACATTTACTGGTCATCTTTCTAATAATCTGATTTATATTTGAAAGTCTATATATAAGTCTAAACAGTTTGGGTGTATTTTATAGCTGAATCCCTTACAGGAAAGCATCCCAGTAAATGTTAGCTTATAGTTCACTTACCAAACTGTGTCCATGTGCCATAGGCAAGGTTATGGAGAATGGCAATGATGTTTACAGCCTGCATATTTTTTGGCATCACTTTCAGATGGTGACCCAAGCAGGCAATAGGAAATAATGGGTTACCAAGGATGTTGCTGCAAACAACACTGATGATCTCTGCCTTGTTGCTAGTGATTCAAATTCAAATTACTTACACTCACATTCAAGGTCCTTAATAATGAAACCCCTCCCTATATTTCATCTCTAATCTCCAAATACACTCCTTCACGAAACCTTCGCTCTGCTTCTGATCTTCGCCTCACTTCTCCTCTGATCACTTCTGCCCATTCTCGTCTACAAGACTTCTCTCGGGCTTCTGCTTTTCTCTGGAACTCTCTGCCACAAGCTGTCAGACTTTCTCCTTCTTTCCAAACTTTCAAGCGCTCCTTAAAGACCCATCTGTTTAAAGAGGCTTATTTGATGTACCTTAATCAATCATTGCTGTATCAAAAATGACAAAATGTTTATATAATCCTAATGTCTCAATTGTACCCTAACCTTTTAGTTTGTAAACTCTAATCTCTAGGCCCTTCTAACCCTATTGTACTCTGTAATCCTTGTTTGTTATCCACCATTTATTCCCTGTTTGCTATAACTGCAGTAAAGCACTGCGTATCTTGACAGCGCTATATAAATAAATGATGATGATGAGTGATACATGGACACATTCGTTGTTAAGGCTATTGTTTGGGAGGGTGCATTGGAGCCAACATAAACATGTTCATTGTAAAAATATGACCTGATGGGTGGTGATGACAGGTAGGCTACCAATGTGACCCCTGCATCATTGCAAAGATGGTCAAGTGCGTTTGAAGCATACATAGACTTTCTGCATGGAGCATGAAAACAGGTGAGAGTGTGAGCAAAGGCTAACTAACATAAGACCATTTAATAGAAATATATTTTTCTGTACTGAAAGTAACCGTGTTGCAAAGTCAGTTTTAAGTACTTAATTAGTACTGGCTGTTGAAATGGCCTGTGTGTCATATTTGGCTTGTATTAATTATACAAGGCAGTAATTATGTGATGCACAAATCAAACATACAATAAAAGCTTAACTGATAGTCAGTGATTAGCACTGGGTGTATTCCTGCAGAGCAGGAAGCTTGACATAGGCTCCTATGGTAAAACTACACTAAAAAAAATACAGATTGTAAAATAAGACAGTGTACAGAAGGGTGAAGTCTGAGCAAGCTGAAGAATGTTTGCTTGTTATTGCTGTTGAGAAATAACCAAGTGATGAATGTGAATTGCAAACGAGAAACAAAAAAAACGTAATATCTGAGGGTTACCAATAGATAAACAGGACATACACAGCAAATGTTTAATTGATGGGCATCTAAAGTGCACAGCATTTTGTGAGCAAAATACAGTCTCTCTCTCTCTCTCTGTCTGTCTGCATATACATGATCGGGAGCTTTGCACTAGAATACACTACCCTATACAGCCAACATATTACTCAAATAGATCATGTTTTTTTTTCTTTTGTAGTCTATGAAACCTTTGGAACAATGTGTTCTGGACAGACAAGGCACAGATAGAGTTATTTGTCCCCACAGTTGGCAAAAACCAACCATTTCACCAGAAGAAGCAGATACCAATTTTAAAGCATGGACGTGGAAATGTTATGGTTTTGTGCTGTTGTGCTGCATCGGATCCTGGCCAGCTCACAATAACAGAATCCACTATGAATTCTTCATTGTACTAGAGGGTGTTAAGAATAATGTGATACCATCTGGTTAAAGGTCAACCAAAAATGGACTTTGCAACATGACTGATTATGTCAAAGATGGGTAGACAGTTATAAGAATTGCCTGCTTGTGGTCATTTCTGCCAAAGGGGGTAGGCAAAACAAGGTATTAGGAAACATACTTTTTCCATAGAATGAAACAGCCTATAATGTTTATTTTCTTTGTTAAATAAATAATTTCAAAGTCAATTTTGTCTTTGGTTTAATTACAACACCTTTACCTCTATATACTATTTGAATGAAGATCAAATATTGATCTCTCTACGGATGTTAAAAAAAGAAAAAAAAACTTTAAATGAGGTGTAGTTACTCTTTCAAATGACTGTATGTTACAAAACAAAAAAAAACAAGTGGGCCCTCATGAAGTCAACATTCAGGCCAAATAAATGAAGCAGGAAATATTTTTATTGATAAAGCATCTCTGAAAAAGCCTTACGCATTTCTCACTAGAGGCAATTAACCATTGGCTGGATATTATGTTTGGATACATTGGTATGGATCCTAATCAGGCCCGGACTGGCAATCTGTGGGTTCTGGCAAATGCCAGAGGGGCTGCTATAAGGTCCCATAGAAAGTCAGTATTTAGTGGGCTGGTGGGGTCTGTTTGGGCCTCTTTGTGGGCTGATTGGGCCTCTGTGTACCTGAAATGCCAGGGCCTTTTTTAATTCTCAGTCCGGGCCTGATCCTAATATCAGAAATAACCGGTTGAACAGTTAGATTTCAGACAAATATTTGATTTACTAATTTTCACACACACATTTTTCTGTTTTTTTATACTGCTTGCCTGCCTAAAATCGTTAGAATACTTTTAAAAATTGTGGTCTACTAATTACAGTTTTCAATAACTGAGAAGGCACCATCTTCTAATTCACTGCAACACTGGGGTAAAGTTACTGTTTCAAACTTGGTAAATAGGCCAAGTGTTGCCGATAGCTATCATGGGCGACTTTACATTACTCGTTATTATTATCCTACAATTATTGATGGGCTTGGAATTTATGGTGCACTGCCATGAAAATAACTCACAGATTCTTATAGCCAATAATGTCCTGCAAAATTCCTAGTGGCATATTCATTAAAAATGTGCAAAATATGTTACACTGCACTGCACATGAACACATAACACCATGCTAAACAGAACCAAGGGTGGGCTGCCAATTTGTTAACAACCCCACAGTGATTATATTTGTGCAGGCTCGCTCCTCTTTGCCCAGCATAGTACTCTAGTGAGTGCCACCCTGCCATCTTCTTTTCTGGCTAGGGATCATCACTACAAATCTGGGCTGTGCATATGAGCCGTAAAGTAAGTTTGACTGAAGTTTCGATTTTAATGTATTGTGCATGTAAGCAGCCCAGCTGTAAGGTCTGGACTGAGATCCAAAATAGACCCTGGCATCTGAAGTACTCAAATGCCCAAACATATCCCACTGGAAGTAAAGCAGCAGCCCAAGTACTAATAAAGTTAAAAAGACTTTATTAGGACATACATAAGCCTAACGCGTTTTGTGCCTGAGTGAACACTTACTCATCAGCCTATGAGTAAGTGCCCACTCAGGCACGGGGCTTATGTATGTCCTAACAAAGGACTTTATTAATTAACTTTATTAATTCTTGGGCTATTGCTTTACTTCCATTGGGTCTCTTCCCACCTTTAAAATTTGGTATACTTCAGAACGTCTGAAAACCCTTGGACTGGGGGTTCTCCCAGGGAGAGACTGCTGCATAACTCTCCTTCCTTTTTTCTTTTCTAATTTTGTTTTATGATTTTTTGTACAAAGAACAGAGCCCAACCCTTGTCACTCAGTATTTCTTTCTTTAAATTCATGTGCAGTCCTAAAGCTGTGTAATGACTGGTTAATGGGTATCTTTAGAGGAGAAAGGGGCCAGGACACAAGGCTGTGAGTAGTAAAGGGAAGCAGCAGCTGTATTGAACAAGGAGGGAGTGGGGAAAAAACACAAGACTGTTAGAAGCAGTTTGGAGAGGCAACCTGTGCTGAAGTTTCTGTACATTACTGCTAAAACCTGTGAAATAATGCAGTAAAGTAACTATCTCAAATAAATTATTCCTGCACACACAGTTAGGTCCATAAATATTTGGACAGACAACTTTTTTTTTCTAATTTTGGCTCTGTACACTACCACAAGGAATTTTAAATGAAACAACTCAGATGCAGTTGAACTGCAGACTTTCAGCTTTAATTCAGTGGGTTGAACAAAAAGATTGCATAAAATGTGAGGAACTTAAGCCTTTTTTAAAACCATCACTTAATTTCAGGGGCTCAAAAGTAATTGGACAATTTACTTAAAGGCTATTTCATGGGCATGTGTGGGCCATCCTTAAGCTGCAATAACAGAAAAAACCCATCCGAGAAATTGCTACATTATTAGGAGTGGCAAAATCTACAGTACATCCGGAGAAAGAAAGAAAACACTGGTGAACTCGCCAAAAGACCTGGATGTCCACGAAAGACAACAGTGGTGGATGACACAGTTACATAGTTAAATCAGGTTGAAAAAAGACAAAGTCCATCAAGTTCAACCCCTCCAAATGAAAACCCAGCATCCATACACACACTCCTCCCTACTTTCACACAAATTCTATATACCCAAACCTATACTAACTATAGAGTTTAGTATCACAATAGCCTTTGATATTATGTCTGTTCAGAAAATCATCCAAGCCATTCTTAAAGGCATTAACTGAATCAGCCATCACAACATCACCCGGCAGTGCGTTCCACAACCTCACTGTCCTGACTGTGAAGAACCCCCTACGTTGCTTCAAATGAAAGTTCTTTTCTTCTAGTCTGAAGGGGTGGCCTCTGGTACGGTGATCCACTTTATGGATAAAGAGGTCCCCTGCTATTTGTCTATAATGTCCTCTAATGTACTTGTAAAGTGTAATCATGTCCCCTCGCAAGTGCCTTTTTTCCAGAGAAAACAACCCCAACATTGACAGTCTACCCTCATAATTTAAGTCTTCCATCCCTCTAACCAATTTAGTTGCACGTCTCTCCAGCTCATTTATATTCCTCTTAAAGACTGGAGTTCAAAACTGCACTGCATACTCCAGATGAGGCCTCACCAGGGACATATAAAGAGGCATAATTATGTTTTCATCCCAACAACTTGTTATCTACAAAAAAACCCTAGATCCTTCTCATTTAAGGAAACTCCCAACAAACTGCCATTTAGTGTATAACTTGCATTTATATTATTTTTGCCAAAGTGCATAACCTTGCATTTATCAACATTGAACCTCATTTTCCAGTTTGCTGCCCAGTTTTCCAACTTAGACAAATCACTCTGCAAGTGACCGCAGAATCATTTCCATGGTGAAGAGAAACCCCTTCACAACAGCCAAAGAAGTGAACAACACTCTCCAGGAGAAGACTGCATGATAGTAAATACAGAAGGTGCACTGCAAGGTGCAAGTCACTCATAAGCATCAAGAATAGAAAGGCTAGATTGGACTTTGCTAAAAAAAAAAAAATCTAAAAAAAAAATCTAAAAAAAAAGCCAGCACAGTTCTGGAAAAACATGCTTTGGGCAGATGAAACCAAGATCAACCTCTACCAGAATGATGGCAAGAAAAAAGTATGGAGAAGGTGCGGAACATCTCATGATCCAAAGCATACCACATCATCTGTAAAACATGCAGTGTCGGACTGGGGGGCCCCCCAGCCACAAACAATTCTGTGCCGCTGCCGCCACATACCCCTGCGTGTGCGTGCTTTTACAACAAGGCAGAGCGGCCTTCGTGCACAGGCAGTAGAGGGGTATGTGCTATCTCCCACGGGCGGAGCTCACCAGCCATGCTGCGGCGGGGGCATGAAGGAACGATGCAGGCCGCAAATGTGTCACTGACTGAGGGAACGTTTGACAGGGACCACCCTCGGGAGAAACGATGCGGGCTCTGACAGGAATCCTTACCCTCTCCTCCAAACAGCGGCTGCGACACTTTCACTTTCCCCCCTCAAAACTTTCCGCCAAATGGTTAGGAGCTAAGGTTGCGGCTGGTTCCTAGTGCTGATTAGCTCCCCCATGACGTCATGGGGACCAGGGTCGGTCTGGGACGGCAGGGCCCAGCCTGACCATTAAAACATGGAGGAGGCAGTGTGATGGCTTGGGCGTGCATGGCTGCCAGTGGCACTGGGACACTAGTGTTTATCCATGATGTGACACAGGACAGAAGCAGCCAAATGAATTCTGAGGTGCTCAGAGACATACTGTCTGCTCAAATCCAGCTTAATGCAGTCAAATTAATTGGGAGGCGTTACATAATACAGATGGACAATGACCCAAAACATACAGCCAAAGCAACCCAGGCGTTTATTAAAGCAAAGAAGTGCAATATTCTTGAATGGCCAAGTCAGTCATCTGATCTGAACCCACTATAGCATGCATTTCACTTGTTGAAGACTAAATTTTGGACAGAAAGGCCCACAAACAAACAGCAACTGAAAGCGGCTGCAGTAAAGGCCTGGCAGAGCATTAAAAAGGAGGAAACCCAGAATCTGGTGATGTCCATGAGTTCAAGACTTCAGGCTGTTATTCGAAATGAACATTTTATTTTCAGTGTTTTAATTTGTCCAATTTCTTTTAAGCCCCTCAAATGAAGTGATTGTGTTAAAAAAAAGGCTTTAGTTCCTCACATTTTTATGCAATCTTTTTGTTCAACCCACTGAATTGAAGCGGAAAGTCTGCAGTTCAACTGCATCTGAGTTGTTTCATTTCAAATTCATTGTGGTAACGTACAGAACTAAAAGTAGAAAAAAAAAAATTATCTGTCCAAATATTTATGGAGCTAACTGTATGTGTCACATTTCTCTTATTTTTACATTTTCCTAGATTTTACATATTTATTTCCATGGTCTCAGAAAAAACATAAAATAGGGGATCTACTGTATATGATGGCCATGTGCTGTGTCTCTGCAGTTCCTGATTGATGGCACTTCCTAGCAAATGATTCCGCAATGTGACAGTCACCTTCTGTAGCCTCTTATAACAGGGACCTCGAGATGTTTCTACTCAATTCCCACACGGGTTAAAGGTCTCCCCTCTCCCAGTCACTTCCAGCAATTCCCAACTGCTTGTTAGTTATTCTGCAATACGTAGCATTACATTACAGACTGGATCAACGCAGCCCTCTGGTTTTATTAACTACAACTCCCAGCATCCCCTCTAAAATGTCCTGAGACTTAGAGCTCAGGTTAAAAGACACTTAATTGTAACTCGGTTACCCAACTCCCAAAGGCTCAAATGACGTCAGCCTTGCCATGTACATTAAGCCCCTTCTTACCCAGATAATTAGACTCTCGCACAGCTCGTTCTCCTTCTCGGCCATGATTGCAGTCGCTTCCTTTTTTTAATCCCAGACCTGTCACTTTTTTCCCCCCACCCCCTTCTTCCTCCGACTGCGGTTGACCTCACCTGAAGAACAGGGGCGGGATCATAGAGACTAGGAGGCATGGGCTGAAAAGCTATAGCCTCCTCCTTCTGTGCAAAGGAGTATACACGCGTCACGTAGCAAAAGAAGCAGAATCGTGCTCTGTGAATATCAAACTGTACGTACGTCTACGCTTGCTGTTGCCGCTCTAGACTACAGCCCGTAGTGTACAGGTGGAATTCCCAACCTCTTCGTGTAATAACAGGTGATTGCCACGGGCTCAGAACCAATCCAAAGTAAAAGTATAAGGGGCACCCAAACCAATCACATTGGAGATATAATGAAGGATGTATTTGATTGGTAAGATAGCGTGTGTTGCCTGATTTCAATAGTGCGGCTTTCTTGTAAGCAATTTAACTATGCTTTTGTCAAGGGACCGTTGAAAAATATATAAAATCCAGGAAAATGTAAAACAGGGGTAATGTGTGAAGGACACATCAATGTGTAGGTATATTGTTTGTTTGAAACACTGTTACTTTACTGAGCTTTACTGTTTCAGCAGTAAAGAAACTTCAGGACATATTGCTTCTCCAAACTGCTTCATGTGTCTTTCCCCCACTCTCTCCTTCTCCAACACAGCTGCAGACTTGTGCCCCAGTCCCTTACTCCTCATTCCGCACTTTGACTCTCCCGACTTCTTATAACAGTGTTGTGCCCCTCCTCCAGTTGACCAGCCTTATGTCCCGGCCCCTTACACCTTCAGCAAAGCTATCCTCTCCCAGTCTATTTGTGACCCGGTCCCTTAGGCTAAAATTGCCATACAGGGGCCAAATTCGGCCTACTGAAATATGTGGGCAAAAAATCAGCCCACATCATGGTGGCTTTATCCTCCTGTCCTGGCTGCACCTAGAACTATTGTGTCAGATGGGTGCAGGCACAAATACAGAGAATTTTGGAGTGAGGATGGAAACTTTTGTATTTCGACATGATCGGAAGCTTATGCCAGCGTCACATGCCCCTGCTAGGGTTCCCACCTTTCTCTTAAAGGAAGGCTGGGCAGACAGATGGGCCGTACCATCAGGAGGCAGGGATGTGATTTCATAAGGGCAGACTAGTGCTAGCATGGGACAGGGCTATGATGTGGCGATCACTGATCGCAATATCGATCTAGGAGTCCTGCACCAGTTTTTCTAATTTGAAAAAATTGGCAGGTTTCTGAAAACTAGGTTGTCCTGGTCAAAACTGGACAGGTGGCAACCCTAGCCTGCACCCGGGCCGAAACAATTGTTATGGGTGCAGGCAGGACAAAGGAGTTTGCAGGAATCTATGATCTGCAAACTCTATTTGTTCTAGAGAATAAGGATAGCCACCTAGCAACAGCTGTTGGGTTAGGCAGCAGCCTCCCGAATATATCGCTGGAAACTTCTGAATGCTCTAAAAAGAGCGGGAAAAAGTTACAGGAACAGGATCTCTTAACTCTCGCGAGATCTTGTTCCTGTCAGAATTTTTTGGAAGACTGGGGATGGCTATCCTTAAAGGGATACTGTCATGAGAAAACATGTTTTTTTCAAAATGCATCAGTTAATAGTGCTACTGCAGCAGACTTCTGCACTGAAATCCATTTCTCAAAAGAGCAAACATATTTTTTTATATTCAATTTTGAAATCTGACATGGGGCTAGACATTTTGTCAATTTCCCAGCTGCCCCTGGTCATGTGACTTGTGCCTGCACTTTAGGAGAGAAATGCTTTCTGGCAGGCTGCTGTTTTTCCTTCTCAATGTAACTGAATGTGTCTCAGTGGGACATGGGTTTTTACTATTGATTTTTGTTCTTAGATCTACCAGGCAGTTGTTAACTTGTGTTAGGGAGCTGCTATCTGGTTACCTTCCCATTGTTCTTTTGTTTGGCTGCTGGGGGGAAAAGGGAGGGGGTGATATCACTCTAACTTGCAGTACAGCAGTAAAGAGTGATTGAAGTTTATCAGAGCACAAGTCACATGACTTGGGGCAGCTGGGAAATTGACAATATGTCTAGCCCCATGTCAGATTTCAAAATTGAATATAACAAAATATGTTTGCTCTTTTGAGAAATGGATTTCAGTGCAGAATTCTGCTGGAGCAGCACTATTAACTGATTCATTTTGGAAAAAAATGTTTTTCCCATGACCGTATCCCTTTAAGTATACCTTTTAAAAAAACAATTTTTTAAATGAGTAAGAGATTAAAAAAAAAAACTTTTTAGCAAGATATTTGTAATTGTAACAAATTACAGTCTTTTAGTGACATTTGAGAACTAAAATTGGTATGAGATACTTTGTAATTCAATTGAAATAAAATTGCAGTGTGTATCTTGTTTGGCTGAAATATCTTCTACTTTGTATCTTTAGTAGAGTTATTGTCCACCTTAGCTGGTTTTTTGAATCCTGCAGAGAAAAGAAAATCTTTGTTTATTATCTGTTTATCAATTTAACACATGTAAAACTAAACCACCAGTTAACTTGGGTGGGTGGGATGGGCGCTGTTGCTAGGTGGCTATCCTTATTCCCTAGAACAAATAAAGTTCACAGATCATAGATTCCTGCAAACTCCTCTTTGGTCGTCGGGAGGATGCCACCTAGCAACAGCTGTTGGGTAGAATAGCACACACCTGGTGGTTGTCCGAATTAAATTGAGTTTGTCTTGCTCTGTAGGTCTCCAATAATATTTAGAAAATGTCCTCTGAGAAGACCACCTGGCGGCTTTAGGGTATGATGGGAAGTGATACCCCTTTGATGCTGCCTTTGTGGCTTTGGCTGATCTTAGAGAGTGTGCTTTAAATATGGTAGTATCAATTGAGGCCTGACTCATAGCATGCAGTATCCACCCTCTAATTGTGTTTACTTTAGCAGGACGAAAAGGATTTCTTGTTGTCAAGAGTAATTGCGACATATCACCTCTCACCTCCCTAGATTTTTCTAAATAGGTGGATAAAGCTGATACAATACATAACGATGTATCTTCCTCATCTCTAATTAAGTCCACTTCCACTGGAGATGAGTTTTCAATTAGAGTTTTAGCTCTACCCTTAAAGGGGTGGTTCACCTTTGAGACTTATAGTATTTTAAGCAATCTGGTAGCTAGGGTCCAAATTACCCTAGCAACCATACATTGATTAGAATAAGAGACTGGAATTTGAACAATAGTGGGCCTGAATAAAAAGATGAGTAATAAAAATAACAATACATTTATAGCCTTACAGAGCATTTGCTTTTAGGAAGGGGTCAGCGACGCCCATTTGAAAGGTGCAAAGAGTCAGAAGAAAAAGGCAAATAACTATAAAAAATAAATAATGAAAGCCAATTGAAAAGTTGCTTAGAATTGGCCATTCTATAACATACTACAAGTTATCTTAAAGGTGAACCACCCATTTAAGGATAATGTGGTAACCACCTGGGGTTCAAGAAAACCATGGGTCTGTTATGTGGGTGATAATTAGTTCAGCCCCTCTTGCTGCTAGAGCTAAAGCTAAGGGAGTAGTCAATTTGATAGTAAGGCTTCTCAAGTCTGCGTTCTGATTATCTATCGTAGATAGGTACTGCAACAGAGGTTCTGTGTCCCAAGTGTGGTCATATTTAGGACAAATTGGTCTTGATAAGCAAGCTCCTCTAATTAATCTTAAATCTGAGTCCTGTAAATGAGGGTACATCCAAGTTTTAAATTCAGCAATGAGTGAATTATATTTTTTAAATGATCTAGATCGAAGGGAAGAATTTATTAGCTTTATGGTCGAATGTTTCAAGGAAGGATTTTGGTAAAAGAAATTGGAGCTGCAATCCACATTAGTGGTAGGTTCTTCAGTATCTCTTGTGTACCCTGAAAACAGTCCTGAGTGAACCCCAAAGGAACCTTCCTGCCTGAAATTAGGGGTTGTATCAGTGGAAACCATGGGTTGGATGGCCAAATTCGATACACCAGGACTAGATCTCTGACTCCCTCCATTTGAATTTTTTGGAGAACATTCGGGAGAATATATGGAGGGAGTAAGGCAGAAAGGTTTGTTAAGTCTGTCCATGGGAAGGAAAGTGCATCCATTCTCCATGCATTGCTTGTCCAGGTTCTGGCTACAAATTTCTTTGTTTGAGCTGATGTCTGGGATGCAAATACATTTATTGATCTTTCTCCCAGTTGTGACTCTATTTTGTGGAAAAATTTCCTTTTTTTAGTGAGATTTGTGATAGCGTTATCTTTTGACGTGATAAAGCGTCTGCTAATTCTTTTCCTCTCCGGGAATGTATGTGGCGTGTAATGTGATTTGATTGGAAAAAGCCAATCCCAAAGGTCTAATGCAAATAACAAAGTGTTTTTGATTTTGTTCCTCCCATTCTGTTTACATATGAAACTACTGTTTTGTTGTCTGACTGAATTAACACAGACTTTTGAATATTTGAGGAAATGAGAGCCTTTAAACCTAAAAACATAGCTTTTAGCTCTAATACATTTATGTGAAGTATTTTTTCTTTTCCTGACCAAATACCCGTTGTTATGATGATGTCATAATCATTTTTTATAAGTGGCTTGGGTAAAGGCTGGGTTAGCCAGGTTATTAGAACGAGATTTTTTGTTCCAGTGAATGTTTTTCCTTTATTTTTGTGCTAGCCACATTTGTGAGTGCCAACACAGAAGAGGTGCTTGAGTGCATCCTGCGGACAAAGCAATTATTTTCCCTATTGCTGCTGCAAGTAAACGTAGGGAAACCTGACGAAGTGGTAGCAACTGGCCTATGAAAACCTGAATATGTTCCCACTTTTCTTTTGGAATGGAAAGGGTTAACCTTGTTGTATCTACTGTGAATCCCAGAAATGTTATTGATTGGCAAGGGTTTAGTACTGCCTTTTCCCAATTTATGGTGAATCCTAATTTTTGCATTAAAGTGATGAACATCTGTCTTTGGTCTATGAGAACTGAAATATCTGGATTTAGAATAAGAATGCATATAAGTGCCAAACGCAGGTGGGACGCAGCTTGTTGCATTTCACCTGTGTTCGGTGCATACATGCGCCTGTGTGAGTACAGCCCCCTTCACAATAATTGAGTGCGTCTACTCCTGAGCTCCCCTGCGGCTGGACGGAAGAAAGCAAAACACAGGGGAGTGCAGGAAAAACTGCCAGTGTGTAAGAGCCCTAAAGCTGGCCATAGACATGCAGATATAGGCTTCGTATTGGACGAACGTTTGTTCAATGCCTCTTCTTCCGACCTGCCACTAACCATTCAGATCAAATAAAGTAGTAAAAGGAGCAAAGGGAACAAAGCAGACGATATCCTGCCAGTGACAGCAATCATACCAAAGTTATGTCCGACAAATTCTAGTGACAAGCTCCCTTTGATATCGTCAGATCGGCAATACATGCAGAGATATTATCGTTAGCCGTCAGAAATCTTTTAACCTGTCCGATTGACCAAACAACCAATTTCCACGGTACGAAAAATGTTGGGACTCTCCACACACAGTCTGAAAATCGTACAATTATATCAGCACGTCTATGGCCACCTTAACTGACAGGCTGAGATGGGACAGTCAGGTTGGCAAAACAGTCAGGTTTAGAAATTTCAACTAACAATTGCTTACAAAAACAAACCTTTCAGCAAAAAAGACCTGTACATTCATATTTTAAAAAGTAGTTTTTTAGTGTCAGTATCACTTTAAGGGCATGGACACACATGCATTTTTACTTAGTTTTTACATTGCATCCGCCTCGCAAATACGCTAAACCAAGTGCGCATTGCCTAAGCTTGAAAACGCATTATTCTGGTCTCATGACAGAGTAATTCCTTCAGTGATCTTGTGCTTTCGCTCTGTTTCTGACCTGGATATAAGCACCACATCTGCTACCCATTGAATTATATGGAATCCGCTAGATCTCGCGCACATTGCCCAATATCTGATGCTGTTTTCAAAATGGCTGACCTATGACCACTGGATATCTTCCGTTTAGGGAAACGAGATTAGGCGCATTGCAATTTGGATGCAACAATGCGCTTGGCTGAAAAACGCCTGCTGCTGCTGTGCATATTTACGCTGTCTTTTTAAAAACCGCACCATAAAAGAACGCATGTGTGTCCATGCCCTAACTAAAGCAGTAGGAACAGATGCTCTAGATAATTAATAGGTCAAGCTGGTTACAGGCCAGCATTTTCAATTAACAGACAGAGGCTTATTTAAAGGGATACTGTCATGGGAAAAAACATTTTTTTTATTTTTCAAAAGAGCAAACAGTTTTTTTTATATTCAATTTTGAAATCTGACATGGGGCTAGACATATTGTCAATTTCCCAGCTGCCCCAAGTCATGTGACTTGTGCTCTGATAAACTTCAATCACTCTTTACTGCTGTACTGCAAGTTGGAGTGATATCACCCCCTCCCTTTTCCCCCCCAGCAGCCAAACAAAAGAACAATGGGAAGGTAACCAGATAGCAGCTCCCTAACACAAGATAACAGCTGCCTGGTAGATCTAAGAACAGCACTCAATAGTAAAAACCCATGTCCCACTGAGACACGTTCAGTTACATTGAGAAGGAAAAACAGCAGCCTGCCAGAAAGCATTTCTCTCCTAAAGTGCAGGCACAAGCCACATGACTGGGGGCAGCTGGGAAATTGACAAAATGTCTAGCCCCATGTCAGATTTCAAAGTTGAATATAAAAAAATCTGTTTGCTCTTTTGAGAAATGGATTTCAGTGCAGAAATCTGCTGGAGTAGTACTATTAACTGATGCATTTTGAAAAAAACATGTTTTCCGATGACAGTATACCTTTAAGTAGAAAATTGTGTTGAGCTGTAATTACATAAGAAATAAGGGCAAGAGGCAGCCTGGCTTAATACAATCTGAGGTCAGCATGAGAAACTTGGAAATGCTAGAAATCGGCCAGCAAATGGATAGTACACTGATTACAGGCATAGTATACTGTAAGTATGGTTCCTGGACCAAACAAATGGAGGGTTGCCACCTTTCTGGTGGAATCTTACCAGATGGTGTGGGTGGGGCAGTGACATCACAGAGGCAAGGGGCAGATTGGGGAGGGGAATTGGCAGATTGCCCAGTTTATGTCAGGAATTATAGAACTTTTTATACAACTTTTTTAAGATAACACCTCTTTATATGCCAGTATTGTATACCATGCTACACAAACACCAGCGTTTATAGCACAGTTTTATAAATACTTAGGATTTTACAAGCCGTTTAATGTCATTAGCATACTTCATACCTATAATTGTTGTAGAGTTTTATCATACATATATAAACAACTTATTTATAGGATCACTATACTTCTACCCTTAGAATGGGTATTGTTTAGATTAGGTCATTGCCATTGCCTAATTTCCAATGAAAATGCAGTTTCAGAAAGTCATCTTTACGAGAAATTGTCAGCAGGGTTTAAGCAATGTTGTACAACAAACTGCATCTGCCTGGCAATGCGTTCACTTCCCTTGTGTCATATGATCAAAATACTTGTGACATGGCCATGATCAAGTTAATGGTTAATAGACCAGGTATTGAAATATTTCTCAATGTTAGCATTTGATAGGAAAAAAAGCCAAGATTTGCTTTTTAATCACTTTAGCGTTGTTTAAAATTAATTCTATGCAAATAAAGATCTTTTCTTAAACTACCTTTCATGGTTAAGCTTTATTAGGAAAACCTTGACATGGGCTTATGAAATTAATGTTTAACAGAGACAGACAGCTCTCTAGTTGTGTGTGGAATGAGGCCACATTACAATAGTTCCCTGTCAGCTGGTCTATGTGCAGGACGTGCAGACTTCTTCCTTGTTTGACATATGCTCAAGGCACTATGCTCAGTCACACATTTTGCAGCCCGTCAGAAACCAGGTAAGAAAATGTGCTGTATTTAAAAGTACTGCGTAGATGTCTAAATGTGGGCTTTTTAGCACCAAATGTACTATACGAATAGTAAAAATTCAATTCAATGGGAACAACTGTGCTTCAAGTTTCTACTATTTTAAAGAGCTTCTTTTATTAGTGCTGGATGTTTATGTTATTACAACTAGTATATACAGTACATATCTATTTAAAGAAGTTAAGGATTGTGCCGTTTAGCTAGGTTTTATATTTTAAAACTAAATATTACCAGCATACAATTCTAGTTTTTCTGCTATTCAACATATAGCTGCCTCTGGGATATAAATAATATTCCTTCTTATGCGACACAAAGAAATGGAGCACAGCTGAGCAAACTTTTGATGCCCCTGTTTTGTATATATCTGTTATGTTGCTAATATTGAGCACTGTAGATTTGTCTGCAACAAGAGTCAATATACTAAATGTGGGGACCATATTTTATAAAGTCTAAAACATGACTTTTTTTTTTTTAAAAAGAAGTCATTCAGAAATACATACTTTCTGGCAAAATAACTACTAAAGTGTACATAATGTTACTGAACGGATATAAAGTAAGCACATGGTCACTTTATTTCTGCACGACTAAATTTTACCATAACAAACCTCAGTGTTTTCATAGTGACTGGGGGATGGGGGTGGACAGGAGAGTGCAGCTTGTTAAAGGGTAAGTGTGTAGCTGTATGCACGGGCTGATTTTATCTCTAGCATGTAACCATACATGTTTGTTGAACTACACTTTTCTGAAGGCTTACTTTTAATAGCTGCAGAGTCATGTAACTACAAGTGTGATCACCTGTATGCACAATTAGTGCACAGGAGCCTGAGCAAAGGATACTTAGTTGCTTATAGTCTGTCATGTAAATTTATTCTTGAATCTTAACATTATACTTATATGCAAATATTCATAGATAAAAGAAACATTCTCACTAAACAGAAAATGCATCTAGAAAGTTTGACAGCGATAAAAAAAGGTTCCATCTAGTTTGCCACTTATCTGTGAAAGAAAAAAAATGCTTTTCTTGCAGTGAGAATAGGCTTTTATCTTACACAATAATTTAACAAGTCTGTGGGCTATGTCTCACTAGGCATTTTCTCTGCCACCGTATTTACTCCAGGGAAGAATCAGCTGACCTGCTCCCTACAGACAGGCGACTTGTAATTTCTGCCAGCACTCACTGATAATGTTGCAGATGGGCACATATTGACAATTTCTCCCCTGGAGTAAATAAGGAAGTGCTGGTTTGTGTAACATAGCCCTTAAGTTTGATAAGAGAAGAGAGAGCATTTGCTGAGCATTCTATGCCTTAATCAAAATGCTAACAACTATATAACTAATACAAGTACTGGTTATTGGCACTAGTTAGTTTGATAAAAACCTAAATAATTTAATAAATAAAATATATTGAAATAATACAATACATCTACTACTAATTTATTTCTTTAGACATTACTTAAAGGAACAGTAATGTCAAAAAATAAGTGTTTTAAAGTAATGAAAATATAATGCTGTGTTGCCCTGCACTGGTAAAACTCCTGTGTTTGCTTAAGAAACACTTCTATTGTTTATATAAATAAGCTGCTGTGTAGCAATGGAGGCAGCCATTCAAAGGAGAAAAAGCCCAAGTTACACAGCAGATAGCAAATAAGCTCTATCTGTCTAATGGTGTTATCTTTTATCCACTATTTAACCTGTGCCACATAGCCGTTTTTCAATTCCCGCCATTGCTCCACAGCAGCTTGTTTATATGAACTATAGTAGTGTTTCTGAAGCAAACACATCAGTTTTACCAGTGCAGGGCAACACTCAATGATATTTTCATTACTTTAAAACACTTACATTTTTTGGTGTTATTGTTCCTTTAAGCAGGTTTAGTAAAAGTTCAGAATTGTGCCTCAGTTAATAAGGCGAGTGATCAGCAGCAAGGCCAATAATGTTTGTAAACTGAGATTTCAGCCAATCATTTTAACTGTTTGTAGGTCAACTGGTTCATTTTTAGCTTAAATTTCATACATTCCTGAAATGACAGACCTTTGTACAGCAAAGAGCAACTCCTTATGACTGTCAGCTGACCTCTAATTATTCACTGCAGTTAGACAAGCTTTCCCCTGGAAAGGGCTCTGTGATTGGCATGTTATCATCATCATCATCATCATCGTGACAAGAAGAAAAACCTATCATTAAAAATAAATGAGTCTGGAAACTGAATATAATTATGAGTAAAATTATGACTGCTATAAAGGGGTAATGCACTGGCTCATTCAAATTCCAAGTAAAATAGTAATATTCCTAGGTCTGAGAGGTTCTGTGTTCAATATTGTTTGCTCAGTAAATCAAAACAAGAGTTCTACCACTTTGAATCAGATGACTAGAGGCCATTGTTTACTGTAATAAGTTATACAATTTGAAACCTTATATACTGTGTAGAACACAGACTCTGATCCTGGGTTCAGACTATATATATATATATATCTGCTGTTTTAAAAAATAGAAACAGGAATTAGATTCCCACATGGAAGACCAAAAAGTAGTGATAAAGATTTGTTTAAAAAACTATAGTATTTAATATAATTTGTTACATTGTTTTTAGTTAATGTAAATTGTTTATAATTCTGATGACAGTATCCAAGTTAAAGAGCACCTACTGGGGCTATGCACATACAGTGAGACAGGAGGCTTCCTTATTAAGTCATGAAACATGGCTGCTCATATTGGGCGGTTCTTCTTATCGCTGATGGCATAGCCCTAGTGGGGGCTCTATTAGCCCACATCTCTGCTGGGGGAAAGATTTTCCCTTATAAGTGCCCCCTAACAAACCAGGATTATACACTAGACATTACAAACACTTTGTAACAGAATTATTTATTTACAGGTTTTCTTGTGAGTACAAGCTTGATATGAATTCACCAAAACCAGAAAAGGAAAAGCTGTCTCTGGCAAAGAACAAAGTGAGTGACGGAGACCAACTAGCTTTAAGTTGAACAGATTAATTTATACTGGAAAAGCAGGTGTGCATTTGTACTAGTATATGCAAACCTAGTTCTGCACCGGAAGTCTTACTTTGGTTGTCACAAGGCTTGGTGCAGAAAACATTACTCTTATAATGAACTACTGGCCAACCTATAGTTTGCAGGTTAGGCAACAATGATATATAGATACGTCCAACTCCTGGAGAACATTTTTGGTCATATGCCCATCAAGCCTTGATCATATATGTCCCAATGTAAATAAAGGATCATAGGACAAAATAAGGTTTGCCAAAACATAGTCATAAAACATTGGCCATTGGCTAAATTGGACTTAGTACCACTATTTATTTTTAAGATATGTAATATTCTGAACAGTATCAAACACACTGTTTTGTAAATATATGCATAGATATGTGCACAAGCCTCTTAGAAGCACTTTATGGGGCCGATTCACTAAGGGTCGAATATCGAGGCTTGATTAACCCTCGATATTCGACTAGGAATTAAAATCCTTCGACTTCGAATATCGAAGTCGAAGGATTTAGTGCAGATAGTTCGATCGAAGGATAATTCCTTTGATCGAACGATTAAATCCTTCGAATCGAACGATTCAAAGGATTTTAATCCAACGATCGAAGGAATATCTTTCGATCAAAAAAAGTTAGCCAAGCCTATGGGGACCTTCCCCATAGGCTAACATTGAGTTCGGTAGCTTTTAGATGGCGAACTAGGTGGTCGATTTTTACTACGAATCCTTCGATTCGTAGTCGAAGGTCGAAGTAGCCCATTCGATGGTCGAAGTAGCCCAAAAAAACTTCGAAATTCGAAGTTTTTAACTTCGAATCCTTCACTCGAAGTTAGTGAATCGACCCCTAAGTCTCGCAGCACATTTCAGAAATGTTTCAGGGGTTTGTTTTACTTTCAAACAGCCTTCTGATGATTACTTAAACTGAACAAAGAATATAAACTAAAATGATGTAGTAATCATTTTGTCCTGTCCTTTTTGTGCCATAACATAATTTATTTAAAAAATTTCATTACAAATGAAAATATATTTTGTGCATTAGAGAGAAATGTGTTCTAGCATACAATATCTGTAACAAAACAAAACAATTAAGTAAAAACTTATACATAAATGTGAGGATAAAATGATAGCCTTTGATTGTTTCGAGTATTTGTAAGGCATTAATTGACTGACCTTTGAGGTATCCATTTATGGTTTCAGGACAGCTACAAATGCCGGCAGTCTCATTTCCACAATGATCTCAACTGCCCAGTCTGCCTACAAACAGCTACTATGCCAGTAGAGACCAACTGCGGCCACTTATTTTGTGGTAAGCAACATCATGAATGTGCTTTAAAGGGTTGTTCTTTGGTGGTTTGTGCACCTCAACATCATTAGTTATTTCCTGTTCCATTTTTTAAAAATCCTAAAAATGGCTCTCAATGTTTACAAGCAAACGCAATTTGCATTTGTTTACAGGAGACAATGCTTTGCAGGCCCGATACAATATCCAGCACAGGTTTCTGCTCTATAAAGAATTTGAACATTTACAGAGACAGAAGAGTCTATTTCCAGTCATTATGTAAAACACAGAAGGAGTAAAGGATCTAGCCTTCCTATATCAGACTAACTGTTATTTTAGCCATGGATCTGCTTTTACTGAAGGAGCCCAGGACTGTAAAATACAAAAAAGTTTTTTTTCAACTTTTTTCTAGAATCCAAATACTGTAAATATTTATTTATACAGTCCAATATACAGTAGAACCTAAACTGTATTTTTACCTATGTGGGACTGTAAACAATTAGTGTCGATTCCAGGAAAATGTAAAATTTAGAGACAAAATTGGGTTCTCCTATACATCATCTCTCTGTTCAACATGTCCATATGTCGCTCATTGCTTTTTTTTAGACATTGCCTAGGATGTCTTACATAACACAGCATTGGTAACACGTTCAATACCATATATAGGCGAAAGGTGCCACTGTCCTAGTATTACAATATTGTTACCTAACAGGTCATAGTACTGCAAAAAAATGCATAGAGATAATGAAATCCATATACCTGAACTGTACTTACGCAAGATTCTAATGACGTATAACTGATCATAGCATTACGCTAACACACACCCCTCTGCTCAAGTTTAATTCTTGGTGAAAGGGGAGTAAAAAGTAAGTGAAAGGTGAGCACTAAACACACCTATATTACAAAACACTTCAGTTTATGTGCACCCGTCTGAATATAAGCTTTGTGTGGATGCATGTGCTTAATGCATTACAAAGCACTATCATTTTGTATATAGGTTTCTGTAGTAATTATGTAAATATTACAGCACCTTGCAAGAAACAGTAAATAAATGTTTAAATAAGTCACCTTTTGGAGTCCCAGGACTCCAAAATAATTCAGCTCATGACTAGCGATTCATTCACACGCCTGTCAAAATCATAATTAGAAGGTTTGAAATATGTTGCTTTATAAATTCTAAATATTTACTATAAATCAAGTTAAGGCAATTGGAAGTAAAAAAAAGTTTTCCCCTTTCCAACTTGCATATACAAATTAGAATTCGGTTTGGTATTCGGCCGAATCTATCGCAAAGGATTTGGGGGTTCGGCCAAATCCAAAATAGTGGATTCCGTGCATCCCTACCAGCAACATCTGATGCCAAACAAGATGATTATTTTTTAAGTTTCCTTTCCACCTGACCTCAGCTCTTTTTGAAGAGAGAAAATTTTTTTTTACAAAATGCATCAATTGATAATAGCAGAATTCTGCACTAAAATCCAGATTTTTTTTATATTTAATTTTGAAATTTGGCATGGAGCTAGACATGATGTCCATTTCCTAGGTGCCCACAATGATGTATCTTGTGCTATGATAAACTTTAGTCACTCTTTTCTGCTACACTGCAAGTTGGAGAGATATCAAACCACTTCCTCCCCCCCCCCAGCAGTCCATCAGCATCATATCAACAGAACAATGAACAGCTAACCAGATAGTAGCTACCTGACACCTTTGCTGAAGGATCTGTTTGCTTTTTTCCTGCTTGGGTGCTATTCTTATGTCTACCACTAGGTGGGGCTAGTACATTGAGAAGGGGAGAAACAACACCTGTCTCATTGCAGTTGAAGTGCTGGCTACTTGTCAAAGCTCAGGATAAGGCACAATGCACTGAGATGACTGCCTCCACACCAATATTATAGCTAAAAAAATACATTTGTTGGTTCAGGAAAAACATTTTAAATGGTCGAGTGAATTATTTGCAATGTAAACTGTGTAAAGGAGACCATACACTGGCTGTTAAAAGCTGCCAACAGACTGAGTCGGCAGCTTATTGGCCCGTGTATGGGGCCCTCTGATGGGTTTCCACAATTGGGCAGTGGTAAAAATCCTGTTTGATCGCAGACCGCATTTGTTAGTTGATGTGGCCCCGCAATCCGACCGCCCGTATGCCTGTTGTTATGATCTGATAGTTGGGCCCTAGGGCCCACGATCGGATCAGCCCGATATCGCCCACCTCAAGGTCATGACTAGGGGGCAGCTGGGAAACTGACAATATGTCTAGCCCCATGTCAGATTTGAAAATTAAATATAAAAAAATATGTTTGCTTTTTTAAGAAATGTATTTAAGTGCAGAATTCTGCTGGAGCAGCACTATTAAAGGACCTGTACCATAAATTTTTTTTTTTTTTTTCAAAAAAATGTTAGTATAGAACGAAACAAAAAAAACACAGTTCCAGTTACATTCTGCATGATTGTGACCTGGCCAGGATTTTGAACCAGCTGGGCATCCATACTGAGGAAACAGCTGGGATCTGGATCAATGCAACTCCATTTAAATAAACAAAATGTTAATAATAACAGGTCACGTTATTGCTTTGTGAATAATTGTCGTTGTCTACCCTCAAAATGGTTACAAATTGTGTGCAGGAAATGTCAAATCTGATTTGTTCTAATTCCTGCTCAGCTGCCATGCCCTTTCATTGAGGCATTGATCAAGGAACACGTGTTCAGGAAGCAGTGTGTAAATGTGCATGCATGTGTTCATATATAATTGCTATCCACATAAAACAAACTTATTTAATACAAATTTTATTTGTTTGCCGATTCATATGTTTTACTGGTCTTGTTAATGACCCAAACAATATCATAAAACTCCTGCTTTTTCTGGCAATTGTTTGTATTGTTGTTTTGAAATGCGACAAGTGATTTTCATGGCTGTTTTATTTCTACACTGCATTAAGCTATATTGTATTGTATACAGTACTTGAGCTAAGAAGCTCACACTGGCATGGGAATCTGTCCAGACATTTTACTATTGTAGCTGAATTAAGTTTAAATTACAAATTGCTGAATCATACATTTTCAATTATTTTAAAGTAATGCAATTGCAATTGAAAGCAGTGTGGTCATTCTCTTCCCATTGTAAAAAAAATTTTTTTGGCAGTTCACAAACTACACAGCTGGTTTGGGACAATGTCTTGTAATATTAATAAGCCTGTTGCCAAATAAATGGTTTTGGGCTAGATTTAGTACACTTTAATTAAATAAAATAAAATACCAAAAGTGATATTTTTTTATTCAAGCTAGCATAGTGACATTGTTCATAACTCACGTCAATTAAATTCAGACCTCCAAAGGTCTTTACACTTAATACTGGTGTTCATATTTGGGCAACACCAACCAAAAACTAAACCAGGTCTTACTGTAAAAACACACAGGACAGGAATCAAAACTTTCAGATGTACAAAAAAACAGACAAATAGATATTTCGGAAACAGATCCTATCATGTGCACAGTCATGCAGCAACAGCTTAATGGGGTTATGTAATGGGGTTATGTAATAAAAGACCCTAAGTTTGTCTAGGTGCAGTAACCCACAACAACCAATCAGCAGGCAGCATTCACATCCTATGAATTACTGCACCAAGGCAAGCTTAGTTTGTATTACATATGGGGGATAGTATATGTTGCCTTCCTGTGGAACAACATCACTCAGTGGTATATTGAAGGGTTGCCCTTGATCAACTACTATTTTTTTTTTTAATCTACCTACCTGTGTGACTATGACATTCAGAAACATTTGATTTTGCATGGTGAGCACTTGGACTGAGAATAGTTTATATAAATTACAAATCAGAAAGAATCTTTGATTACCTGTTCTATAAGCAGCCTGTTTCTCTTTGTTCTAGGCTCCTGTCTGATGACCTACTGGAGGCATGACCCCTGGTTAGGAGCTATGAGTTGTCCACTTTGCAGACAAAAGGTAACATTGCTGATATGATAAACTGACAAAACTGGGCTCTTAGTCTGTAGAAAGGGTCAGTTTTTAAATTTAGGGCTAGTCCACACAAGGAGATTCGGGGAGATTTTGTCGCCTGGCGACTAATCGCCTCGTCTTTTGAGCGACTATCTCGCTCAAAAAATAGCACCATTTTCCTTTCAAATGGTAGGGAATATTACCCCCATTAACACAAGGAGAGAATATTTCTGCTAAATGATTCTGTATGTCTTTTCATTTATAGGCTTTTTATTTAGTATTTGCTGAAATACTGCATTTATGATACTAAATTCCATAACACCAAAACAGCAACCATATTGAACACTTTCTCTGCAGTACTAATTTATATGGCAACAACCACAGAAGACTGGCCAAAGCATTTTTAACTACTGTACTTTCTGGCTTGGCTCCATTCTTAGCCTGTGGCATAAATGTAGTACATTTTATTTAGCATTTGTAATGTGAAGTTATTAGCACTACTTAAACTATACGCTAACACAGCATAAACTGTTCTAACAAAGCATATCATTTTCATTCTTAGGTTGTTATACTTTACAATGATTTTTGGGAAAATCAGCCAGACCAGCTGAGCAGAGACATCGTACAAGACATAAGGCATTACAACAATCGGTTCTCAGGGAAACCAAGACCTGTAAGTAAATGAGCCGATGAATCTTACAGTGTGAATATTAATGCCTCCATTAGATGAACAAACTGAATACATTCAAACAGCAATTGCATGATAATGCAATGCATTTAAAGAATCTACATTTTATATCGGTGTTTCACTCATGTAGATTTTTTAGAAATAAATACATTGGGGCTCATTTATCAACACTGGGCAAATTTGCCCATGGGCAGTTACCTATAGCAACCAATCAGCGATTAGCTTTCTAAAGCCAGCTGGAAGTAGAACAATGAATGCAGCAATTCGATTGGTGACCATGGGTTACTGCCCATGGGCAAATTTGCCCAGTGTTGATAAATGACCCCCATTGTGTCTATGGCCATGAGATATTTGAGTGCTAGTAGCAGGGGCCAGGTGAGATCTGGAAGGATGCTCTTGAATCCCTCAGAATGATCTACTGGTGAATAAAACATCAGATAGTTTATTGATTAATCCCCTTTATATATGTATACATTGTTATCATATTTCCACTTGAAAAATCTCTTTTCTCATAAATCAGAGCTTCCAGGCCTTCTATCAGCTTAGTAAGAACACCATAACCCAATGCAAAATAGTAAGATGCAGTTTAAGTTGCTTTAATTCATTTTTATCTTTCTATGGGACTCAAATCCTACTGACTTGTGTTAAAATTGCATCATGTGATTTGCAGATTTGTTAGGATTAAATGAATGCTCCTTAACTTAGTCTGTTCTATTAATGAGGCCTAAGACCAAATCTCCTTTTACCCATTGATAGAAAATGAACATATACATTTTGATAATGATTTTAAAGAAATTGAGCCAGAGGCGTAACATATCTTTTTCTTGCAGTTCACAGATTACCTTTATGATATGCCATCACTGCTGCATCTGGCTTTGAGAAGAATCTTCACTATGGGTGGACTTGTGTGGGTCTTCTGCCTTAGGATTTTAGTGTGCTTATTTGGAGCAATCGTGTGCTTGTCTTCCCCATTTGATGCAATCCCAGACCCCATGTGTGGAATCCTCAGTATTATTGATGACCTAGTTGTTGTCTTCCTTCTTCTAATTTGTGTTATAAACATTTTCCAGCAGCTTGGCCAGGAAGGCAGGAGCATAGGCCATTCTACAGCAGAAAACAACGTGTCAGAATACTGACCAGCACAATCTGCCAATTCATTTTGTTTGAAATCTTCTACAAATGCTATCTATTCGATTTCTTCATTTTTAACATTTATGTACGTTAAAGGCTGAAGAGCAACCTAAGCGATTAGTTTCCATGGTGATGGCACACCTAGACAAAATGTTCCATGGCTCTATAGATGAGGCAGATGCCCCAAAAGCATCCATTTTATACTGTGTTTTAAGTTTTGCAGACATGGAAAGTGGCATATTCAATACTGGTTCAGCTGCAGGTATATTAGTGCAACACTATATTTATATTTAAGTGTTGCCAGTACCTTGCAAAGAACCAACAGCTGGCCATCAAGAAGTATCAATGGCCCTTCAGGGCTCCAATTTCATTGGGGTATGGTGGGTGGATGCAATAAAATGGCAGTTTTCATCTTGAAATGAATTCTAAAGGCAACGTTAATTTAATGGATTATTCCACTGAAGTTCTATACTGTACTCTTATGTTAATATAAGTAGCCTACTGTACAACACAACTACATCACACAATAAGGTAACCCAGGTTATCATACAAGCATCACAGAATCTGGTATGAACCTGCTAGTTGAAAAGTAGTTTGTTTTGTTATAGTTTTTTTTTTAGCGCTTTGCATACAAAAACAACAGTACTGTCTACCTGAAACCAGTACAAAGAAGGCCAGCACAAATATGAAATAAGTTGCTTTTTACATTGAAAACATTTTTTATGACGACAAGGGGAATAGCCATTTCACCCCTTACATTGTTTTAACTACATTAGTTGTATTTCTTTGTAGATCCCTCCAAAGGGATCAATAGAATTTAGCACTGATATCATTTAATTTGGATTAATTAATGAATTTTAAAGATGAAAATGTGTATAAATTGTACTTCCAGTATTGAGCACATTGATGTACTTGAATGCAATGTTACAGGGTGTATGCACACACTTTTGTATTTATTATATTAAATTTGTTCATTGTATTACGTGTATTTTTTTCAATAAAACATTCAAAGACCAGGATTGTGGTGGGTTTTTTTTTGTATTCTGACAGTAATTCTAAGGACAACCATAAGTAGCAAATTAAATTAAAGTATTGTTTAAACACATACCCTAAAAATACATTTTTGAGAAAGACTGAAAAGGTTGAAGTTTCTTCTTTTATTGTGTATCAAAGGAATTGAACCTATATGCAAAAGTAGATTTATCTTATTAAAGCAATACTGACACTATAAAAATTGGAACATGTTAGTATTACAGGTGGGGGAGGTTAGAGATTAACTTTTTTCTGTTTTTTTAATGCCCCTATGCCACCCCCAGCTCAGAGATACCTGCAATTCGGTATTGGGAAAGAGAAGGGCAGACACCACACTGTTTTCTTCATGCTGTGCTAGAGGTGGCTTGATCCTTCCATAGGCAGATTATAAATGAAAACTGCTGAAGTCTATGGAAGGCACAACATGACTGACAGAATCAAACAGGGCACTAAACTGTGTCGGAATGTCGTATAAGGTAAGTAATCTGTACCTTGGGTACATTTTGAAAAAGTTGATGCCTAAACTCCCCCAGTAATACTGACACATTTCTAAGGATTTTATAGGACATCACTATCGCTTTAAACATAAATTTGTATAAATGAAGAGTTTTGTGAGTCAAATATTTGCAGTATTTCTTTATAAAAAAAGAGATTATGACTATATAACAAATCTAGACTGGCAATCTGTAGGTTCTGGCAAATGCAAGATAATCACTATTTATTGGGCCTGTGGGAGTGCTGCTTGGGTCTCTCTGTAGATGAAATTCCAGGGCCTATTTTAAATCACATTTCTGAACCTGGCTCCTAACACATGCAAGAGTAGCAAGGTATGTGGGGCTGGAAGGTTGTAGTTCAAGAACATGGTGTGATCTGTCTTTGTTCCTTACTTCATTGGAGGTGGAGAAATAAAAGGGCCATTCTGAACCTGTTTGACTACTTGTATCCTGCACAGGGTGTGACTCACAAATTGTAGGTTTTTCAGAGCTGGAATTTTTGAAAAAGCTTTGTGTAAGGTCTGGGTAGAAGAGGAACCCAACCCTTGCGGTTACATTGTGTTACTCAAGATGTAGTATGACACTAGGGAAGCTGAACAGTAATGCTTTTATGTAAGTTCAACCAGTAGATAAGTTAAATGATAGCCACGTTGCTGTTTGGAAGTTTATGAATGCCAGGAAGTAATAGTATAATTGTGGCTATTGTGTATTATAAACATACTATCAACACATGCCATCCCCAGATGTTTAAATGGTTCTCTATTCCGTTGTGTTGCTGTAGAGTTTATTTGCAGGAAGCAGTAGCCTAATTTCCTAAAGCCAACAAGTCAAGCTACTAATCTCTAGCCTTAAAAATATGGTAATGTATATAAAAAAAAAACTGCCGTGCCCAGGATATCAAGTTCCAGGAGTGCTACTGCAAAAATGTCAGAATAGTGTTGTCCCTCTAAGCAAGAGATGTAACATAAATCATCTTCACCTCTATCAAGTTCTGAAAAGAAGCCCATGCACTGTGTTAGTAAGGTTACAGAATGCCCTTCCATGTACTTTAGCTATTGTTTTTCCTTAGCAAGTATTATGTGAACACTGTACAATTTGTGATAAGTGAGTTCCTGTTTCCCTACTTCATGTACATTTCCCCTTGGTTCTGGAATGTTCAGCTTCCTGTGGAACTAAAGAAGTGCAAATCCTGTATGGAACATTGTTTCTATCCATGCATCTGGACAATACAGAAAAACACCTGTAGCACACTGAAAAAAATGGATATCTTTAGCTGGTGATCAGTCAATCTCAAGACACTGTCAACAAACAGCTTGTCTAAATCACTCTCCTTTTTTTATGTTTTCATTCAGATATTTGTGTTAAGGTAACATAAGAAATACATGTTTAAATATAATAATATTGAAACTTTACGCCCATTTCTATAGTATGGAGCAGTGATCCCCTATCGGTGGCTCGGGAACAACCTGTTGTTCACCAAACTATTGGCTGTTGCTCCCAGTTGCCTCAAAGCAGGTGCTTATTTTTGAATTCATGGCTTGGAGGGAGCTTTTGGTTGCATAAAACTGAGATATACTGCCAAGCAGAGCTTCCTTTAGACTGCCTGTTCACATAGGTGCTACAAAATAGCCAATCACAGCCCTTATTTGTCACCCCAGGAAATGTTTTCATGCTTGTGTTGCTCCCCAACTGTTTTTTACAATTTATTGTGGCTCACTGGTAAAAAATGTTGGGAACCCCTGTTATGGAGCGTTAGGATCTAGAGTGTCTCTGAATTTAAAAATAAGGAAATTTCAGTTATATATCCCTAGATAGATAGTTTTTCTCCTAAGTGCTATGAGAAATGGAGCTCCAGTTTTAATCTGAATTACTGAGCTATAAATATGCGTTCTTGCAACACCTTTTCAGGCATCAGATCCAATAGAGCAGATTATACAGAATATACAGCCAGAAATATTGCATTCAATAGCAATTATATTTACAAATAGCTTTAAAACCATTGAAAATATGTAATTTATGTATATTATAATGTTGCTTAGAATAACTTTTTTGATGTAAGTACACATTTTTACGTGTATTCTTTGGCTCCTGTGCATCGTATTTGTTCATCTGCATCATTTTGAATGAATGGGCATGCCACAATGCCCAGCATCATTTTTTATGTAGTGAATTTATGTTTTTTTACATGTTGCTATAACTACTTTGTCTGCATAGACCCTTCCTGTATATTGAGTATATTGAGTAAGCTTTCTCACTGTCCGCCCATGTCCATCAGCCTTTTTGATTATGACGTTGCAGAGCTGGCTGGCAGCCTATGAGTAAGTGCCCCAATAGGCACGAAACGCGTTAGGTCTTCATGTCCTAATAAATTTTTCTACTTTTTATATTTGTCTCTTTATTTTTGGAGATCCTCACATCCTTTTGTATACAGTGTTTTTGGTCTTTGCACCTTGGGACTGAGGTGAGTGTTTCTCCTTTATTATTTTTTCTATTATATTTTTGTATCTTTACTCCTTTAATACTTATTTGTTGTGTGGTACCATAGACACTTTTTGTTATGTGGCAGTAGCACAAACCAAAGTATTTTCAGTTTTCGACCCATATATATTAAACCTCGATTTATTGTGGTAGAGGGTTTTGGGGGGAAAAAAAAAAATTTTTAGTGGAAAAATTAAAACTCAAATTTTTAGAGATTTATCAAACCCCATAGCTGCTAAAAATCCGAATCTGAAAAAACTCCTTCTCAAACCTGTCAAGGTCATGTAGAAGTCAATGGCAGATGTTCCTGAAGTTGTTTCTTGTGTATGTTGATCTGCGCTAGATAATCCAAAAAAGTTGGGGTTTTCATCCGATAATCAGAAAAAGTTGTTTTTTCGAGTGAAAATTCGAGTTGAGTTTTTTGAACGTCAAGTGTACAAAGCTAATTGACGCTTGATTTTATCATGACATTTTGTCGCTGTGATTTTTTCGAGAAAAATTATTGATTAATGAGTTCTATTCACGGAAGGGAGTTTGGTGGACTTTGTTTTCATAAAAACTAATATTAATTTGAGCTTTAGTAAATAAGGTCCTAAAAGTCCACTACTGTCACCTTGCCTCCTGAACCTGTGCCTGTTTAACTTTTGCTCAGACTTGGACTTTTTAACTGTTTAACGCTGTTTTCTTTGTTGTGGACGTTTGCTTATCTTATCTTGCCCTCCTTGCCTGTTCCAGTGCATGTTATTTTTATGTACCTTGGCTGTCCTGAATTGCCTGATTTACTACCTACATCTTCTGCCCTGTAACATGCCTGTGCCAGTGCTTAACGCCCTACTTTGTTTTGCCTGCTAGTGCTACAGTAATACTTGTTTCTGTTCAAGTACCTGCTTGCCTGTGTCCTGATTCAGTTTCCTCGCTATACCCTTGGCTCCTGGAAACAGTATGCTTTGGCCCCTTGGTTTCTGACAAGTCTAATTCTAGACAGGATTTGGTTTCACATGCTGAGTATTATATTGCCTGACCAATCCCTATCCCATCTAGATTCCCAGACATACTGTAGACTTCTCTGCAGAACATTTGTGGTCTCAGCAGTTCTGTCTAGGGAGTAGACCCTCCTATTTTTCACATATTATATATGAACACTCTACTAGTGCTATGCTTATGGTACAAGTAGTCTTGCATGGATGGAAAGGGGGCATTAGTAACTTTACTAAACAAAATGTACAAGATTTACTAATGTTTAAGTTGTTAATGCTATATTTATAATACTGGAGAGATGGTTGGAGGCAATGTAATTTATTCTTCTTACTTCCATTGGAATTATGTAGTGCGTGAGAAACACAATAATCTTATGTGAACATGGAACAGAGTTATATAGCTATATAATAAATCACTAATTACCTGTTTCTGCAACTGTGCTCATACAGGCTTAGTTTATTTGCAAGACACTGGAAATAAATTGGCAACAGACATCTAAAATGGCTTGCATTGCTGTGAGACAATGTGTGAAATTTTACATAGGGAAATATTATAGGGACATAAAAATAAGCCCATCAGTGAGTAAACACAAGAGCGCTGAATTATTTTAAGGACAGACAGGATAAAAAACAGACAGTATCACAGAGACACAGGAGCATGGCTTTTATGTCCAGCACAACAAATATTGCAAAAAGGTAAATAAAGCCACGTGCACTAGTTGTGGGAATGTGGTTTAGAAACATTGACCTTATCAACCACTCCAGCACCGATATACAGTATGGAGTGCATAAATAAAGAGATCTTTAAAAAAATGTATATACCAACTGCCTATATATTTATTTTCACATGTGCAGCTTTATCCTGTCATTTACTCATTTGTTTATACCAAAAGGGAATTTACTCCTGCTCACTGCTACCCAGCGCAAGCAAGTTCTTATGGCAATATGTTTTTTTGTAATACTGTATACCCCTTCTGCACTCTATAATTTGCATATTAGGATTTGGCTGAATCCTTCATAAAAGATTTGGGGGCAGATTCACTAAAGGGCAAAGTGCCCGACGCTAGCGAAAATTCACCATAAATCTCATCCACAGTGACATCGCCAATTCACTAACTGACTAATTCGATAACGAACATTGCTAGCGTTCATTCCCACCCTATTGCCAGGCGACTTTTCGATCTGGCAAACCGTCGTTACTTCGCAATTTCACTAAAAATGCGAATTTTACTGAATGTTACTTCTTCGCCACCTCACACCAGGCAAACTGATAAAATGAAGCTACATCTTCTTCAATGTTATGTCAGTGACATCATATCCTGTATGCCGGAAATACATTAAAGTTTTGTTTTTTTTTAAAGTGTGACTGCCTTCAAAAGTCCAAACTATTACCGATTTATGTGTGAGGAATTTTTTAAACCTAATTTGAGGGGCATGCCACATTTTTTTAAATGTGGGCTCATGCCTTGGTCATTTCCTCCTCTGCCTTTATTATGGCTCATTGGACATGTGTTTGAAAAAGGGGCCACTTCAAGCATTTACACCAACATCACTAATAAAGACGTCCATACGACTTTTAGGTACCTGCCCTATTGAAATTAACCTAAGTGCAAGAGTGCTAGCGAAGTTTCACTAGGCAGAAATGAACAGTAACGAATATTCGCTATGAAATGCTCTCTAGTGAAAATTCACCAGCGTTCATCTGCTGATACGCAGCTTTGCATATTAGCGTAGTGGTACCGAATTTGCGCCTGGCAAAGTATTGTGGAATGTGGCAAAGCGTTGCTGTCGAAAATTCGCCCTTTATTGAATTTGCCCCTTTGGCTTTGGTCAAATTCTGTGCATTCCTACTGTTAATCAAAATCTGACTCCTGAATATAGAGAGAGATTTCTGAGAGAGGGATAATGAAGAGTAACAATTGTTTCATGTATAGTACCCAGTTTTTAATTGATTATATTTAGAAAGTTTCCTATTTCCATGTGATTTATATTTAATTTCACCATAGTTCCCCTTTAAGACTATAGACCCCCTTTTTTGGTCCAACAAGGTTTGGATGAGAGCCAAGCGCTGGTAATTTATAAGTTGTTTAATCTTCGTACTTTAATTACAAATCTTGTTGTTGCATTGCAGGATGTGGTGTTGGAGTCACATTCTTCCCATGATAGCCTGATACTCCTTCTGGTGAGAAGATAACTTTAGAAATACTTCATACTTCTTATCATAAAATCTGCAAAATGGGAGAGGGGAAGAAACAAAATAACAATGCATTAGCATAACAAAATATTAGGATAGATGTACCTGTTATAATCCTCATAAGTATGGCTTTGTCGGTATAATGGTAGTTTGTCAGCCTCAGCCTAAATTTCTCTTGCGAAAATTCATTGTTCTGTTCTTAGTAAACTGACAAATATTCGCTGAAGAAATTTCACCTCTAATATCATCCTGAGAGAACCTAAAGCAGCCCCCACTCTATGGGGTATATTTATCAAACAGTGAAGTTAGAGGTCGCCACAGTCCTCTAGACTGAAATTCCGCCACTCTCCATTCATTTCTATGGGATTTTGAAAGGCGTATTTATCAAAGGATGAACTTTCACTTTCACCCATTGATAAATACACTTTTAAAAATCCCATAGAAATGAATAGAGAATAGAGGGCGACCTCTAACTTCACTCTTTGATAAATATACCCCATCGGTGGTCATTTATAAACTTTGCGCAAGGCAGATTGGTTCGCAAAGTGAATATATTTGCCCTGTGCATGGTTATATTTATAAAGCTGCGGTGCAAACAGAATTGGGATTTTTTTTTCACAATGCGAATGTCTATAAGAGCTTTTTAAATATGTAAAAAATCACAAATTGCGAACATTTGTGCGCACACTCTGGCACTGAATTACGCCACAACGTAATGGTGGCGGAGAAAATATTCGCAAAACAGTTTTGCGCACAACAACCTCGCACAAACTCCCGTCTCATTTGTGCGCCATTTGTGAAAATTTATTCACAATGCAAATTCGCAAAAACCTAAAAGACGGGCAGAGCAGTGCAATATATTAGCGTTCAGAAAAAAAACATGGGCAATACAACCATTTGCGAAAAAATATGCGATGCGCGAACTTTAGAAATGACCCCCATTTTGTTTTTAGCCAGTGTACATATGTTATGTCTGTTCCTCTATCCGTCAGCAGCAAATATTTCCCCTGTGTTTGATATATATATATATACAGTATAAATAAGTGTAATGCATCTCATGACTAAGAATATATTTACATCTGTGCTTCTGTAGCCCTGAAGGTGGCACTCCAGCCCCATATTTTGTCTCTTGCTGATAACAGCACAAGTGTAGAACGCACGCAGTTCAGGGTGCGGTTCAGGGTGCGGTCTAAAGGAGCCACCAGAGTAATGCACAGCACAATACTTCTATTTTATATTTAGCATTTTATATTCATGTGCATTTTGTAGCTAGAAATATGGCATCTATAAAAACAAGCTTCTATGGCATATGTAACAGTACCTTTTATCTTCGTGGTTAGGGAAAATGATTTTGCCCACTTTTGACATTTTCTCCATGGCTTCCTGTTAAAAATTTAAATATATTTGCATTAATGTTATGTATTAACTTATATATCATATACTTACAGGTATACTCGTATATGAATCCACATCTATGTATATTTAAGTCAATATGTAGCATAGCATGTTCTGATTTTTCTATTGTATCTCGTCCTATTACGCATTATCTGGTGTGGCTAAAACTGGACATACACATACAGATATTGTCATTAGATTGAGAAATACAGTATTCGTGCTATGGCATTTAGTACAGGTTTATAAATTGTTCAGATGATAATATCTGTTCATGTATAGTCAATAGATAACGATAGAATTAAAGTGGCAATGGAAGATGTTCTGACTTGTTTCCAACTGGCATGGAATGATAACACTTTAAAGACAGCAGTCTGCATGTTACTGATTCACCGTTCATTGGTTTTACCACAATGGGGCTCATTTGCAAACTGAAACACAGTGTGTGCAAAGAGCAAATGAAAGAATCAGACTGCTGCCTTTGTTAGGCAGTGCTCGATTAAAATGAGGCAAGCGGGGGTGGCATGTAGGCATCTCTCCTGCCCTGTGCCATGGCCATCATTCAGAGGAGCAGCAGGACATACACACACATTGGGGCCCTATCAAGACAGGGCTGAACTGCGTCTCCTGCTCTCTGCCACAGACGCTAATGCTCCTAGGACACTAAGGGGAGCAGGGTCAAGAACGACCAATAATATCTTTCATAAATATTAGTAAAGGGATAGCAGATATTAGAGCTGGTCACCTCCATCACCAGTTTATATATCCATTTGAGAAAACCCGACTGCAATACATCAGGTACAGGTAAGGGATCCGGAAATGCATTATCCAGAAAGCTTCGAATTACGGGATGACAGATTCCATTTTATCCAAATTATCCAATTTTTTTAAAATTATTTCCTTTTTCTCTGTAATAATAAAACAGTAGCTTGTACATATTGGGTTTATTTAATGTTCAAATAGTTTTTTAACAGACCTAAGTTATGAAAATCCAAATTACGGAAAGATCCCTTATCCGGAAAACCCCAGGTCCCAAGCATTCTGGAAAATAGGTCCCATACCTGTATTATTGTCTTTTTCGTGTTTGGATGCCACAATATCTTGCCATGTATGTCAGACCTTTAGTTTGATGTCTGATTAATTTGCTTAAGTGACACAATAAATGGCTCAAGTAATTCAGTTAGAAGTAGACCAATAAATTGTACAGTATGTGAACAATGTGGTGCACCTTAATGCCAATGGGCTATTTTCTTAAGTATAATTTAAGTATAATTTATATATACTGCCCTCTTTTTTCGCTTAGGAAGTTATCATAATGTCTTATGGCTATATAGTTTAAAAGTTATACAAAATACCTCTTTATATATTATTATATTCTGTACTTATCATTAACTGAAAGAAGAATACAACATCTTTGCAAAGGTATTGTTGCCAATTAAGCAATTAAACTTTCAGTTCCTGACACAATATTGGAGCTGCATGATTTTAGCTTTACTGTATTTGAAGTCAAGTGTGAAATTCTTGCATCAAAAAGTTGCTTTACTAATGCTGTGAAACAACTGGTGCTCCCCATCACTGCGAGTTTTATACAAAGCTTCTTATGTTGAAATCTTCTTGGTGCCTACATTTTCCCAATTGTTGAATGGGTTTTCGCTTACTTATGTGTTGTAGCGGAATAATCCATCGATTTATAAATACACACATGTAAGGGATAAACTGAGGGTGAAAGATCCTGATAAACCCCTTTTTAACGCCATTTTTATGGTGTAATTCATTTTACACTGCTTTAAAATGAAACCCCCAACTATCACTGCAGAACTCCTACAATAGAACCATGGGCTGGTGCTTTGTGCTCTTTATCACCCTCCTTTACTATGATAAATGTTGAATGTAGTGAACATAATAAAATCAGTAGAAAAAAGAGCTCGTAAAGAGTTGTTCTTTGTTGTATATTGGGCCAATTGGATCCTTTGTGCACTGATCAGTTGCTTTTCTCATTTCTCTCACCAATTTTTTTCAAATATATGTTAATGTCAAATACTGTATTAATTTTTCTGAGTGTGCTCATTTTTGTTGTTTTGGATTCTGCGTGACACCAGGCTTGTGACAGCTCATTAAACAGAAAGCACTCTATTAACTCCCACATACAGGTTAAACATTACGTTCTGAATAGAAACCACATTGTCAACAAAATTTAGAATACTCTTTCATACAAAGCAATCATTCTTCATAAAAACCCTCAATATTCTTTCTCGCCCTTTTTTTTAAACATTTCTTTCTTCTTTTTCCACAAAGGCTACACTATAAATAAACCCTAAAATGTAAGCCTTTCTGAAGACTGGGCAAGCAGAAAGTGAAGAGTCACGGAAGAGCCAACGCCAGCCAATGAGCATTGTGTATAAAAGAGCCCATTCAAGATCCAGTACTCATTTTTGTAATGCAATGGTTTAAACAGATACACTTAAATAAACAGTGACCCATGCATAGAAATGCCATGTGATACTCGCTAATGGAGAAAACAAGCTAATTATTTCATTCTATTATTATCCCTGCTGATTCATCTACCAGAGCTAAGTGGCATTTGAGAGAACTGATGAACATTAACATATAGTGTTCTATGTTTACTTCATGTTTGGAGTGGATTCAGCCCGAAATAGTTTTTTTTGCAATGAATTAGTGTGCAAGCAAACATATGCTTTTTCTTCAGAATGCAGTGGAGACACATATTTTTTAATTTTGGAGACTCGCAACAGAGAAATATATGTAATTGCAGTACTTTCAATAAAATGTTTTTGGGAAAAGAAAGAAAATTATAAATGAATTTTTAAAATAATCCCCAAATTTAAAAAGCAAGCAAAGTGGTATTGTTCACTAAATACTGCATTGTGTCTCTAATTAAATTTCTCAAATTTTTTTTGTTAGTTTCTTTACAGATTATCTGTGAAGGGTCTCAAATGTTTAGTAAATTAAGATAAATGTAATGCAAATTGGTTTTGAACTCTGCAAAGGACAGGGACAACTATAATACACAGTCTACATATTCTGTATATATATATATATATATATATATATATATATTTTCTAAATAAACGACTATTTTTTCTAATAAGTCCTGAGCAGTGCGGCTTCTTTCGGGGAGGGTTGTATGCAGCTTTGTGAAGCGTGCACCCAGGCAACGTGAATGTATTTATCGTGAGTGCTGGGAGTTTGGGGAGGTATATATATATATATATATATATATATATATATATATATATATATAGTGAATAAAGTACCCCCTCTTGTAAAATATAAGGATATTATAAGTTACCAAGGAGTTTCATGACCATATAAAAACACGAGGCCGAAGGCCGAGTGTTTTTATATTGGTCATGGAACTCCGAGGTAACTTCTAATATCCTCATATTTTGCAACTGGGGGTACTTTATTTATTATAATACACACGTTTCAGTGAGTCATGTGACAGAAATGACATCAGAACTCACCGTTTATAACTGATGACATCAGAACTCACCATTTATAAGGATATAATTTACAGGATATTCATGGCTTTTGTGTATTATATATATATATATATATATATATATATATATATATATATATATATATATATATATATATATATATATATATATATATATATATAATATATATATATTATATATATAGTCAAATACAAGAGTCCTCTGCACTCAACCCATTATCAATATATTTAAGACAGCGACATTTTGTGCATACTGCTACTAAAAAATGCCTTACCCTTTAAACAAAACAGGGATTGTTTGTCCATATATTGCAATATATTTAAGCTGGCCAACTACGTCAAAGTCATCCCATATCTGGCCAGTCCTATGCTCAATTTTATCTGATTCATTAAGAATTCTATTGCTTCATTATACATTTTACAAAGGGACTAGGTATTACCTGCAACTTAACTTGCTGCTTTCAAAGTAAACCTCCATACTTGGCTGCCCTTTTATTAGACACCAGTGGGATCACCTGACTATAGCTGGGAAGGGTGGGAGCTACAACATAGAGCTGGTCACTGCTCCTGTATAAACTATAACAAACAAGGGAAAGTTGTGCTCACCACTAGCTTAAATATATTGCAATATATGGACAAACAATCCCTGTTTTGTTTAAAGGGTAAGGCATTTTTTAGTAGCAGTATGCACAAAATGTCGCTGTCTTAAATATATTGATAATGGGTTGAGTGCAGAGGACTCTTGTATTTGACTATATGTATTTTGTGGTCACAGCCTCATTGCACCCCCGCCTAATGGTTTTAAAAAATAGTGGTGAGCACAACTTTCCCTTGTTTGTTATAGTTTATACAGGAGCAGTGACCAGCTCTATGTTGTAGCTCCCACCCTTCCCAGCTATAGTCAGGTGATCCCACTGGTGTCTAATAAAAGGGCAGCCAAGTATGGAGGTTTACTTTGAAAGCAGCAAGTTAAGTTGCAGGTAATACCTAGTCCCTTTGTAAAATGTATAATGAAGCAATAGAATTCTTAATGAATCAGATAAAATTGAGCATAGGACTGGCCAGATATGGGATGACTTTGACGTAGTTGGCCAGCTTAAATATATTGCAATATATGGACAAACAATCCCTGTTTTGTTTAAAGGGTAAGGCATTTTTTAGTAGCAGTATGCACAAAATGTCGCTGTCTTAAATATATTGATAATGGGTTGAGTGCAGAGGACTCTTGTATTTGACTATATGTATTTTGTGGTCACAGCCTCATTGCACCCCCGCCTAATGGTTTTAAAAAATAGTGGTGAGCACAACTTTCCCTTGTTTGTTATAGTATATATATATATATATATATATATGTTGCACGATGGATCAGCACACACTGTTTTATGTGAAGCAATAGTGTTTATTTCAAGCAAAACACATGTTTCCACATTACTTTCCACATCTGCAGTGTTTTTCCAACAGCAGTACTTTTTTGACATAAATATTAACTATTATCTTCTTTTGTACATGTCAGCTGATTTCATCATAATTCACCATTTCATCATTAAAGCAGAGATGAAAATAAAGAATAAAAACAACACCAATTTTATGTTGTGTAGTGAATTTTCTATTTATGGAGTTTGTAATACCTTATGTGATAAAAAATGTCTGTACTAAAAGTGGTCATAATGCACCGATTTGGTTTACTTAAATTCAACCTGATGGTATGAGCACTGGTAGTGTGAAAGGACACCTCAGAGTCATTCTTCAATACCAATATGTAACTCACCAGCTCTCTATCTCTGCAACTATGGTTAGTTATTCTCTAACTAACCACAGTGTCGGATTGGCCCGGCGGGACACCGGGAAAAAACCCGGTGGGCCGTGACCCTTAATGGGCCCCCGCCGGGTCAGTCCCCTCTCCCGATCAAATTTGGGGGAAAAAAAGTTTTTTCAGGCGCTGCGCACAGCACCTGTTGATTTAGGAGCGCTGCGGTGCCTTCATCCATGCGCGCTCCGCGCGTCATATAGGGGACGAGGGGTTTGCAGGGGGCCCTGGACATTAGTCCCAATATGGTCTTGTTGATGTGGTTTAGTGCAAGGTACCCATGTTAGATGAGTTAAATGCAAAATAATTCATACATATAGTCTAAAATGGCAGCTTATCAGTAATGGTTATGCTGATTGCATCAAGTATAAAAAGATTTTAAAGTATCCCTTTAAATCAACATGTATATATTTACATTGGTTTCCATGGATAAGCCAGTAAATATTTGTATCTGAAGGGATTTGGAAAAAATCCCCCACTATTGATGAAGAAATACAAAACATATTTGCTTTTGTCAGCAAAGGATTGTGTCTTGAATATCACATGGTCACATCTGGGATGCATTTTGGATCCATGCTGTTCTATAAATGTAAAATGTTTAAAATGCACAGTTTTACAATGTCAAGGGAAATATGTTATGTTTGAATGTAACATATTGTTACAGTTTTAACCATTTTAACCCTGCTGGCAAACGTCAAATTTATGGCACCTACATAAAAGTATTTTGCCAGCGCCATACATGATGCACCACATGTCCACTGGCAACACACACAGATGGTATTTCAAAGAATTTTCAGTACATACATGTTTGTTTGCTCAAGGGGAAGATAAGATGTAATTATCATATGAAGCACAGTACACGCAAACATAGAATATACAATGTATCTTTCATTATTATTATATGGTTATACATAGGTATCAATGACTTAAAATGCTTCTTTGTGGGGAAAAAAGCAGGTACTGTTTTGTACAATCTTGTTTTAAAATAAATACCAAGTTTACAGAAATGATTATAATTCAGGACTGGTCTTTAAAAATATTATGATTTTTGGAAAGCAAAGTACAAAGTTTTCTAAATGGGCATTTTAAGCAGAATTAAGTTATTTTCAGCTTCTTCTGACTGAAGTAAAAATATAGGAATGTGGTTGGCAAGCTCTACATAGGCTGGCAGATTTAATTCGTAGATCAGAGTCTTACAATCAGCACTTTTATTCCATCTCCAATGCTTTTAAATCAAAACAACTGGCCACAGTTCATACTATATAAATATATAAAATGGAGTTTTGTGTTTGTCAGTAGCATTGCTTTTGTCCCACAATCCTGGTGCCTTTATCTGTCCTGCAAATTGGCATTTACCACTAGAGTGCAAATCAATCAATATGGGGGCAATACTTTGCATTCTGCTGAAAATCACATGTAAAGTATATGATCGTCAGATTAGGAATAATGTGAACTTGTAGATTTTTCAGTTGTTATCTAGAACATTGTACTTTGCACCTCATTTAACCTAAGATCTGTTAGGTGCTACAAGGTTGACATAATGTGGAAATTAGCATTGTAAAATTATTTTCTTATGGTATTTTAACAGATGCAACTTGTGGCTGTTTTTATGCCAAGACACACTGAAAAATGAATACCTCTATTATTTAGATATACTTTCTGTGTGCTAAAAACAGTTTGGAAAAATATTAGAGAATAAGCAATTCTCTTTACTTTAGCAGAAGTAAAGAGCACAACATCTTCTACAAGGTTAAAGGCACCTACGGGACCTGGGGATCAACTACAATATGATCTTTACTGCCAAGCTGTGAATTATACATGGTGGCAAAAAGATCTCCACAAAGCAGCCCGCCAAGGCAGCAGCTCAGCCCGGCATACAATCCATGACATATTGGTGTCTTCTTGCCAGTCTTTTTAACTCAAACTAGCGAATCCTTAAGAAAGGGACACTGGATTCCTTGGACTCCTAGAATTTTGGGGTAGCCCATCTACCAATATTGGACCCCCCAGCGAGGGACACATCACAGGGATTTAACATAAGCCCCCTGCCCCTACAGAGACTATCTCACAAAGGGTCCAGGGGTCACCCTTTCACCCTTCTATTAGGGGTCAACACATAGGGGCAAATTTACTTAAGGGCGAAGTGGCTAACGCTGGTGAAATTTCGCTAGCGAAGGAGATTGTAGCGCTACTTCGCACTCTAACGCCAGGAGAATTTTCGCACTGGCGAATGGACGTAACTACGCTAATTCACTAAGATGCGGATTTTCCTGAACGTTACCTTTTGCACCAGACTTGCCTTCGCCACCGCAGACCAGGCGATCAGTATCGATATCACAGTAAGAAATATGCCTTATTATTAGGGATGCACCGAATCCAGGGTTCGGGATTCTGCCTTTTTCAGATCCTAATTTGCATATGTAAATTGTGGGGAGGGCGGGATTTCATGTCACTTTTTGTTACAAAACAAGGAAGTAAACCATATTTTTTCTATTTTTTCCTTTCCCGCCCATAATTTGCATATGCAAATTAGGATTTGGTTCGGTATTCGGCCGAATCTTCCAAGATGGATTCGGGGATTCGGGCGAATCCAAAATAGTGGATTCGGTGCATCCCTACTTATTATTTCTAGCAATCCATGTGAAAAGCAATTTCAATATATCTTTGTAGAATTGGGTCAACTTACCAATGTTTTGGGGCCCTAAATTGAATTTGTTGTGGGGCCCAGTAACATCTAGTTACTCAAAAAAATCACTAAAAATGAAAAGCCAGCGCCAAACGCACAGGAGACAGACAAAACAGAATATAGGGTAATATTGTTTTACAATGTTGCCACCTCTTGTGTAAAAAAACAAACAATTAACTCCACCTTATAAGTGTTACCCTCATTCTGTATTGACCACCACCAAAGGGTTAAAAAACTTTCCTTAGAGAGACTTGTTTAGGTGGGTACTCACAAACATAAGATATCAACTTGCTGGTATAAACTGTAAATTGACATGCTGCAGCAAATAGTGTAAAAATACCTCTTTATTTTTTAAAATCACAGATTAAAATGCACTCACATGGCAATGGTTATTTAAAAAGCATATCTATGCATCGTCCTCCTGGAAGCTCCCCCTGTGTAAAACGTCCGCACAAAAAGGTCCCAAAAGATCAAAGTTACTTGGGAAGGTGTAAAGACGGCTTACAGCGTCCTTTCCTCGCGTGCGAGGCGCCCACCTATATTCTGTTTTGTCTGTCCCCTGTGCCTTTGGCGCTGGCTTTTCATTTTTAGTGATTTTTTTCGGACTTGAAGGGATACAAGTAGGAGCCAGCTGGGATTTGTGGACACAATTAGACCTTGGGCTTTTTTTCCTAGGAACATCTAGTTACTCCACTGATCTGCGCAACTAAGCATGATAAGGATCAGGCCTGGACTGGGATCCAAAATAGACCCTAGCATTTCAAATACACAGAGGCCCAAACACCACCACCAGCCCACTAAATAGTAACTGTCTATGGCAATGTGAAGCAGCCCCTCTGGCATTTGCCAGAACCCACAGATTGCCAGTCTGGGCCTGATAAGGATAGTGAGATTGAGAGGGGTACTAGAGGGGCATTATAACCCAGACAGATCAGTACGAAAAGCAGCGGCAGTTTGGTTTTGAAGGGTATAACACACTAAGCAGAGAATAACAAGTAGCCCACCAGGACACATAGGGAGGTGCTGGAAGGGCACTGTAACTCCCCAAAAATGAACGTGATAAACAACCCAGTGGGAGAGAGAAAGGTGCTGACAAAACAATGTATCCCAAACAACTCCATGATAAACAGCCCAGTGGTATATACTGAGTGACATTCATTATATAAGTGCTGGTGTATGGCAGCCTGAGCCTGAACCCCAAAAAGCACAACATGGGGTAAAGGCTGGGGTGATGGCAGGGCACCATTAACTCCACAACAGATAATAATGATCCCATTGGGATAGAGGCTGGGGTAATGTAAGGAATATTAACCCCAGAACAGTTCATGATAACAAGGCCATGGGGATAGAAACTAGGGTGACAGTTTAGAGCACTATAAACACAACACAGGGGGTGCTACTCTAAGACAATTAAGAGGAGGTGCATGATTTCCACTCAACAAAGAAAATCTTACGAAAAAAAAATGATATGGGATCCTTTACAAAGGACAAAAAAAGCACCTCTTAGTGCCTATTCACAAAGCACTTTTTTCTGGGGTGTAGCTGCGCAGGGAGAAGGTGGAAAGTACAGGTCACTCCCTAACTTGTAGGCCTGAATAAAACCAAGTTAGGAGACATGTACGGGGTGGGCTGAAGTACTACTACTACTTCTGCCCACCCCTTAGGAATATATCTCTGCTGAAAACAGGCAGTACTGTATACATCGTGGAGGTCAGGTCTTTGTATTCTGTTTGCTGCAGATCTGTGGCAATTAAGTTATGTGCAAGAGAAGGGCAAAGTGCATCTTTATATTACGTGAAAGAAGAAAAAAAGAGCAAACACAGTCAGTAGCATTGACTTTTAATGCAGACATGTTTCTTAAAAGAACTTTATTTCCATCAAAAATAGCTTGCTAGATAGCCAGTGGTAACTTTGTTACCCCTTTTCAAAAGAGACTAAGCATGTGGGAACACAATGATTGAAAGAGAATGACATGTTTATACAGTGCAAGGATTAATAAATCTTTGCTATTTTTAGGAGGGAGGAGAACAGGCTTTTGGGATTTCATACTGTGTTCTCACGTGAATCTGAAAGATTTATCAGCTGTTCCAGACAAGGTATAAGAAACATAGGTTTAATTGCACAAGTGTCTCTATTCTAAGAAAAAAAAACACAGAGAGTCTGCCTTATATCTTTCATGAATGTGCTTGTCCACCACTAATACCCCTACTACTACTAATCATCCAGGCTTTCTGTTATAACTGACCATGCTCATTTTATATCCTCACAAAAATTCAGACTGGCATCTAAAACAGTTCAATAATGCGTGGGAAATATTTCACTGATAACCTTAGCAAGAGATCAGACTGAAATGGATGATAATGGATGTTTTCATCAAGGAGTTTGAGGCACACTGCAATTGTGAACAGGTCATGTTTTTATACAATGTGGAGCCTCCCTACAACAACACATGGAGTCCATGGAAAATGGTGTAATCTCTTCTTACTGTCTGTCTACAAAATATTTGCATATGGAATCAGGAATCTGTTAATAATTTACTGGAAACATCTATGATGGATCTCTGTGAGGGCAGATTAACTTAATCTGGCACAATCGTTTTCCAGGTTTCATTTTACACATATCAAGGGGGTGATTTATTAACATTCATATATATTTTTTCACGATTCTAACTTTTGTAGCTCTAAAAAATCTTGTGAAGAATGGTTTTAAAAGATTCAGTTTTCAATATTAAGTAAAGGGGTTGTACACCTTTGATATAACTGTTAGTATGAAGTGATATTCTGAGACAATTTGCAATTGGTTTTAATTTTTTATTATTTGTGGTTTTTGAGTTATTCAGCTTTTTATTCAGCAGCTCTCCAGTTTGCAATTTCAGCAATCTGGTTGCTAATGTTGAAATTACCCTAGTAACCAGGCATTGATTTGAATACGAGACTGGAATATGAATAAAAGAGGCCTTAATAGAAAGATGATTAATAAAAAGTAGCAATAACAATACATTTGTAGCCTTACAGAGCATTTGTTTTTAGATGGGGTCAGTGATCCCCATTTGAAAGCGTCAGAAGTAAAAGGCAACTAATTAAAAAACTATAAAAAAATAAATAATGAAGACCAACTGAAAAGTTGCTTAGCCATTCTATAACATACTAAAAGTTATAAAGGTGAACCACCCCTTTAAATGTAACAACCACAAAAAAACTAATGTAAAACTATGCCATCTAAAAGTTGTTGAGGTCCTATAGATGTCAAAGTGTCACAGCTTAGCTTGTAAGGTGGTGGGGGTTAACTGGGCGCACTAATAATAATTTAAATTTACAAGTAGACTGCCTTAAATAATCTTTCTAGAGAGCCACCCTTTTAAAGCTACTAAAACAATTAAAACCCAAGATTGTTTTTTCAATAAGTGTGTTTTTTTTGTTCAGGGTTGGACTGAGGTGTGCTACCCCAGGGGCCCCCATACCCCCTCTAGGGCCCCCACTGCCTGCTTACCCAACGACAGCCCCTCCCCACATGCACACCATCCTTATACTTTTGAGTGACCGGGGGAGAGAGAGCAGCGGGGGAGCAACAGTGGAGTCCGGCCCTGTTTTTGTTAGCTTAGTTATCATTAAGTACAATGTACTATATACTTATTGCAGAGAAACAGTAAATCTGTAGAAAATGCCCTTTAATCGCCCTTTAATAATTTCATTAGACAAATACAAAGGAAAAAATAATAAAATTAAATTATATTGACCCTTTAATGCCTTTATAAACAAACAGCAGTTTAACTTGCAGTTATCTCATGCTATTACTGCTTTATTGTATTTGTATCAGTATAAGGTAAACATTCTACTTTATATTCGATTACATTATATTCTAGACACTCCATATAAAATTACCATCTTTCAAAGAGAGTGCTGATGCTTTGGTCCTTAATGCACTAATGGATTTGTTCAAGTGCAATACACAGCAGGATCTCTATGTACTGTCCCGTTCTGTTCAAAGATCTGAGTACATTTTGATAGTTGTAAAGATGCCTAAGGGCTCACTATTAAATCTCTACAGGATTATACGGATAGACTGTATAGATTTTATGCCGTGATTTGTCAGTGATAATCTTTATTTATTGCAGTCTAGTTCTTTTGTCAGACACTCTGTTGTGATGATTCAATAAGGCATCCACAAAATAATCCCTCTCTATTCCAAACACAGAGCATGAGCCGCATTCCGCCCTTCTCCGCTGTATAAATATTTAATCAGGACACGTACCGCTTTAATCAGCATTAAGTACCAGTATCTCCACCACTTAGTTGCGGGTTAAAAAGAAGATATTTTTATGGATTGAGGGTTTATGCTTCCATCTGCTCCTAATGTAAACAGTAAATGGAGCATCTATTGTTCTTTCACAGAAGTAACCGTCAGGACATAATGCTTAACCCAAGGTTACGGTCACAACACTGGAACAGGTGCCAAATAGTCAGGATACTTAGAGCTTACAGTTCCAACATATATACACACAGCACTGAGCCCCCTGCAGAGAACATTTGTCATTACTGGATTAACGCTTCATTTGTATGTCCTAATTAATACTGTAGTAGAAATTGTATATTCCCTGCATCACCGACAGCTGCCTTACTGCTTGTGTCTTGGTTGAAACTTTTGCTACTTTGTGCTCTGATTATCATTGCTCATTATGCAATAAATACATCTCAGAAAACGAAAAGTTGTAAATGAAAAGGTAAATGCATAATGGTAGGGAAACACAAATAAACTAATAAATATAAACAAATGCAATTCAAAATATGCAGAATAGGAAAAAGTTCAGAAACAAAGACTGTTTCTGTCTGATTTTTCATAAGTGAGGTATTAGTCTACAATCTACCTACAGATCTGTAACAGCATCCTTAAAGGACCAGTAATCCCATAAAGTGAATAAATAGTCATGGCCATCATTGGCACTAACTTTTAAGGTGACAGTACCACCCCTTCTTGGTTATCTCTTCTTTGTTAAGTTCAGCTATTATTTTTGGTCAAAATTTTAATGAATTCTGTTGGTTCTAGTCTGCAGTTATAGAACCACTCCATGCACTTCCTGTGCACTTATTACCAAATTTGGATCCAGCTTGATACTGTCATAAAAGGCAGCCACATGCACGGGAAACCTCAGCATCTTAATATTGCATTCACGACCAAATTTAAGATGCTGATTTGGCCCCTTCAGACCTAGTCTGCAACTTATCTGGCCACGAATGGGGCCCTCCAATGGACCTTCCCTAGTAATCTTGGCAAAAAAATGACCAGATATAGTTCAGGCAGATTTAAAATTCCTGTTGGGGTGAGGACCAAATTGGCTCGTTGATGCTGTCCTCACCCAACCTCGCCAACTGATTCGATTATTATTATTAATAACATGTATTTTTAGAGCGCCAACATATTGGGCAATGCTGATTTGATCAGATCTTTCAATGTATGGCCAGCTTTAGTCCGTGATCCCATTTAAATGGAATAAGTTATTTTATTTTGCATAAATGGAGGTTTATTTTGTGTAACCAGAATCAACCACCTAAAATGTATAACTACAAATATTTTTTTTCCTAACTGAAGTTATGGGGTGATTTTCAGTACCCAGTGTCCAACTTGCCTGGTGGGACACCAGGAAAAAACCTAATGGCACTGGCAGCTTGTGGGCCCCGCTGACCCAATCCCGCTCTGATCGAGAACGTAGTGCCGGCTCCAAGTTCCATGACTGGGATGTAGGGGCTGGGGGGCCCTGAGGCGACAGTCTCGGTGGGCCCCTCACACCCCAGTCCGACACTCCCAATAATCATATTTAAAAGTCTCAGTTTGGGTTTAAGGCCCACTTTTCTGAAATAAAACTTTTGTACTATGTATTAAAAGTGTCATGGGAAATCAGCATTTTCATTTATTTATATTGTTGTTGTAACATACTGTATTGTTGTATAAACATTTCTGTAAAGCAGTAGTTTTTCTTTTTGTGAGAGTTTCCTCTCTATGCAGTGATGTCATATAAAGTTCTTATCTCAATATGAAGTGCACTTTTCCTGGGCATGCTAGAACTTTCTGTGTTGATGGGTTATCGTTTTTTATGCCTTAAAGACAAAAGGTATTGTCAAAGGCTTATAATACTGGGCCCGTGCACATATTGGGGGTTATTTACTAAAACTCCAATTAATCTCAGTTTTTTATGAGTTTTTTATTTTTCCACGAATAAATTCATTTGACTTTTCCCCTAAAAACCTCGACCAGAAAAAAATTGAGGTTTAATAAATGGGCCCCATATTGTTATTAAATCCCCTCTTTTTCCTTACATAAATACATAAGTGGGGCACACTGCCACAAATGGAGGCTGAGGGATTATTCTTAGCAATGTATATGTAGATATTACTATGAATATGAAGTCAGAGGTGTATTTTGCCCACCCATCTAGGATATTTCTTGAATATTAACGATTATGTATAATTATCTAAATGTAGGTGCAATGTTGAATTCCCTTTGCATGGAATTATGGATGCCTGTGAACAGCAAACTGCACACACAACAGTGCCTATATTTACCTTCTGCATTTGACATACAGCAATTTTATGTGAAACTAGTAATATGTTTATATATTCCCATACATCAGTGGTAAACATTAATCCACATATTGAACATACATAGTAGCTGAGTTTGAGAAAAGGCCCAGGAGAATCAAGTTCAACATTTTGCCTCAAAAAATCCTACCCTATCTAACTTCTCTAGATTATCCAGAAGAAGACATAAAACATCTCCAGCAGTTTCCTGTTTGCTTCAGAAGGGGAATATAAAAATTCCTTCTTGACCAAAGCAGCCATCAAACCAGTACAAGGATCAACAAAAGTTATTGATACTGTATTTCCACACTTGCATATGCACAATACATATCTACCTCTTTGTAACATAGCTGCATGTCCAACTACTTTACAACTCTCACTGTACATGAAAACATAAGATGAAACCCCCTGGGTTCTGCTAATCACACAGTATGCCTTGTTCCCTTTTAATAGATCTACTACTTAATAAAACATCAAAGTGTTGACTTATATGTTTAAACACAGTAATCATATCATCCCTTAAAGGAGAATTCAACCCTAACATTAAAAAAACCCTACCCTACATAGACCCCCCTCCCTCCTCCCCCAGTCTAGGGGGCCCATTCACTAAGTTCGAGTGAAGGAATAGGGGAAAAATAGTTTGATTTTCGAATGTTTTTTTTGGCTACTTTGACCTTCGACTACGACCTTCGACTTTGAATCAAGCGATTCGAACTAAAAATCGTTTGACTATTCAACCATTCGATAATCAAAGTACTGTCTCTTTAAAAAATTCTTCGAACCCCTAGTTCACCACCTAAAACCTACCGAGGCCAATGTTAGCCTATGGGGAAGGTCCCCATAGGCTTTCCAAGTTTTTTCTGATCGAAGGATAATCCTTCGATCCATGGATTAAAATCCTTTGAATCGAACGATTATTCCTTCGATTATTCGTTTGATCGAACGAATTGCGCAAAATCCTTCGACTTCAATATTCGAAGTCGAAGGATTTTAATTTGCCAGTCGAATATCGAGGGTTAATTAACCCTCGATATTCGACCCTTGATACATCTGCCCCTAAGTGTTACCCCGGGCAAATGCCCCTAACGTTTTACTTACCCCTCAGTGCAGATTCAGACATCTGGGTTCACTCCATCTTCAGCCACTTCAGTAATATTCGGAATGAGACCGGCGCTTTGGCAATTTTAGTTAGTTTCGGTGCATGCGCAGTTGTCGCAAGGCAAAAAATTCCGCCAATTGCGTATGCCGCCACGCTGGCCTTATTCCAAAGGTTTCCAAAGAGAAGAAGATGGCGCCTGTGAACTCCGATGCCTGAATCTGCATTGAGGGGCAAGTAAAACTTTAGGGGCATTTGCCTGGGGTAACACTTAGGCTGGGGGGAGGAAGGAGGGGGGTCCTATGTAGGGTAGCGGGGTAGGTTTTTTTTAATGTTAGGATTGAATTCTTCTTTAAGGACATCTCTAATGGATCCATCCCAACATGGCAAAATCATAAACAGATAAAGCACTTGACCATTTCTTGATGTGCAATGAATCCTTTATTGAGCCAGATTTACCACAAAATGCAGAACGTTTTGGGGGGGGGGTCTACACTTTCCTTTGTCAGGGAGGTATAGACCCCCAAAATTTTGTTCTGCATTTTGTGGTAAGGGAGATGTAGTACGTTTGTAATTTTGATTTGTGATGACATGGTTGTGCGTCTAGGAATAGCATCACCGTGAAAACCAGCACCAGAGAAGTGTAAGTTGTCAAATATATTCGTCATTACATATTTTCATGCCAACCCTGAAATATTATATTAGCCAAACCCACATCTGTCCATTTTTTTAAATTGTTGGGTCATGGAGCTCAGTCCATAAATAACTATTACTAATGTTTATTCATTATACCTTTTCTTTTATTTGAGTGTACAATATGGTATACATTATAAACAAATAATAATGGATATGACTGACTTGACTAAATTAGAGCAAAATATTATGCCATGCTCCTAAACACACAAAAGCTAAGTGAGGGTGGTTGATTCTTACAGCCCTTTACAGTATACCCAGAGGATAGGATCAGCCCCCATTAGCAAATAATGCCCATTAAACATTTATGTTCTGAGATGCTGTTTTAAGACAATCATGTACAGTCAACAAACAAGAACCTTATAGTAATGATCCTATCAAGTTGGGTCAATTACTAATGAAAAATCAGTCATTATATTCTCACTATTGTTAGAAATGCTTTTCTTGGATACCTTTGCTTGCAACCCTTGATGAACATCTTGGTGGCATATTGTATATAAAACAGCTCTTAATTGAACATTTTTTTTGGTAAGATTTGAAAGAGAAACACTACATTTTCTATGTATTTTGGAAAGAAAAATATGCTCTGGGAAAGTAAAAACAATTAGTAAGGTAATGGCTTCTTGTAGTTCTCTGAAACACAGCTATTTATTTTTATCCTGAGTTATATGTGACCCAGGTGACCATATAAAAACATCTGCCAAGTCATCTGTTGATGCTGTCAAGGTCACAAGATTTACAACTGTAGGTTTTTAGAAGCAACATTGGCTTTTTTCCCTCTACTGACTATAAAAACATATATTGTGTGAATAAGCTGCATAATGTTACAGAGCATTCACCAAAGAATAACTAAATCCAAGGCCAAAATAATGTAAGATAAGCTAAATTTAACACTAATTAAATGACTGCTACACTTTGGGCTGTGCTGTGAACTAAGAAACAATCCTGAATCAATCTGACAGACAATTGCATTTAAAGAAACAGAGGCAATGGGGGTTATTTACTAAAACTTTAATTTATGTTTTTATTAAATCAAGCTCGATCAAACTCCCATCTGTGATTTTAACTTATTTAGTAAATTTACTCAAAAAAGTTGGGTTGGGAAAAAACTCGATCAAATTGAGTGAAAACCCAAATCATATGAATTTTTTTGGGATTTGACGCCTGAATCGCTAGATTTTTGGGGGAAAACCCCAAATTTTTCAGATTATCAGACGAAACTCAGAGCAGGTCACTATATTCCCAATTATACATGATCTCGACAGGTTTGAGATGGCGCATTTTCAGATTTGGACTTTTTGCAGCTTCAGGGTATAATAAATCTTGAAAAAGAGTTTTTGCCCAAAGACCTTGACCAGAATAAATTGAGGTTTAGTAAATAACCCCTTTATTGTACTATAATGGAGCAACCTATCACATTATTGGGGCCAATTTATTAAAGTTCTTTTTTTTTTCACCATTCAAGCTTTTTAGCACTAAAAATCTTGCATGCGAAGAATGTTTTTTAAGCACGAATTTTGTTTGTTTTGTAAAGCAATGCGTATCGTGACAGCGCTATATAAATAAATGATGATGATAAAAAACATGAATAACTCAATGTAGTGCAATGTAAAAGTACGCCATATAAAAGCTGTCAAGGTCATGTAGAAGTCAGTGGGAGCTGTACTTAACAAATTTTAAAATAGTTACTTTGAGGTTTTAGAATTTTTCAACGTTTTTTTTTCGCTTGTAAATGCACAAAAATCTCAAAGTAAACAAGGATTTTGAGGTTTTTGTATTATTATTTGAATTTGTTCCACGTTTTTATTTATTTGTGCTTTTTATATGCAGATCGTTTAATGAATAAGCAGGCATTTGTGCTTTTTTAAAATGAGAGTTTAGCCATGGTTGAAAAAACTCTAAAACTATGCAAATTTAAATTTTGATAAATAGACCTCAGTGTGTCCCTAATAATAATTCGCCTTTCTGTCCTGTTCTGGTAGTGCTTTTATGATTGCATCCCAGTGTCCTTAGAGCTTTCAGGAACAACATGTTCTGGCTTTGGCTTGGTTAAATAGGGGGTTCATTTTAGTATTTTTAGATTTTAATGCCCTTTTTGGGCCTCAATGATGATTGTGGGGGGGAAGCATTAGCATCTTTAATTTGTCCTTTAAAATGCAGGGGCATATTACAGAAATAAGGCAGGAAGTCACAATATTTGTTATTTGTTAAGATCATTAATTTGTAAATTACTAGTTACAAACAACAGGTAAATTAAAAGGAAAGCTTTGTGCATAGGGTGACTCAAATGGTCCATGGAGTGACCAACCCCTTTTGTTAATTTTTTTTTTGAACCCAAACCTTACGGTGTTTTTAACCAATCTGAAATCCCATCTAAATATAATTGTGGATGGAACCTACGTGCACAAAATGTACAGCTCATGCAGAATAGCCTATATGAGAAATAAAAGCGTTTGAAAAACAATTATTAAAATATATAAATAAAACAATATAAATGCAATAATTATTAGCAGTATACCAAAATCCAGTGCCTTGCTATACATAGATACAAAAGTGTAAGAATTGTACATGCAGAGCAATAAATTAGGGATGTACCGAATCCAGGAATCGGTTCGGGAATCCTTCTGCCCGGCCTAACCGAATCCGAATCCTAATTTGCATATGCAAACTAGGGGCGGGGATGGAAATCACGTGACTTTTTATGACAAAACAAGGAAGTAAAAAATGTTTTCCCCTTCCCACCCCTAATTTGCATATGCAAATTAGGATTCGGATTCGGTTCAGTATTCGGCCGAATCTTTTGAGAAGGATTCGGGGGTTCAGCTGAATCCAAAATAGTGTATTCGGTGCATCCCTACAATAAATATGGGTTAAACAAGTGCTTGATTATATTTATTCAGGGATTCAAGTTTGAGGGAAAAAATTGCAACTGGGAAAAAAAAAAAACTCCCATGACTTTCTCCACAGCTGTTTTTTGGCCACATTGTAGCAAAAGAAAAGTCGCACATAAACTGACAATCATATTATTTCTTTGGCATTAAATGAGGCTGGAAATCTTGAATGTAGTAAACTGGATAGAAATAAAATAAAGCTGCGTGAGACAATTCCTATTGCCTTTTGAATTACCTTTACTCTTTGTGTTTCAAAAAATATTTCAGCATATTAATTTTCTCAGATTTCCATGTGCTATAAGAATACATGTGAATGACAGCACAGCTATGCGTAGGGTGGTTATATCTGTACAACAGTATTCTGGAGTACAACTAACACTAACAAAAAAAAAGTTTACTGCGTATATCATATTGCCCAATAAGTGTGAGATAATGGTTTTATTCTTAAATACATCTGCAAAGTTTCAATTCCTAAAATTATAAACTGTATCCTCAGTAATGCATGTGTCCTGTACACAACTTAAATATGCCAGATGCAATGTCAATAATTACCATCGGTTAAACCCCAAAACAAGATTTTAGACAAAAGCACAATGCTTTTTCTTTAAGGTTTTGATATGTTCTTCCTGGGCACCTGATATATTGTATCACATCTCTGTTAGTTCCACAAATACTGTCTGAAACCACTAACAAACACAGATATTGCAGATCAAGCATGCAGGAGGTTAGTTAATAGAGCAATGCAGGGTCGAGTGTCAAGTGTGAGGTTCACCAAATTTTCTAATTCTCAACAACACAACTGTTCTGTCATCTGAGAGGTAAACAGAATACACCATCATTTCAGTCATGGGGCTTAGCACACTCTCCATTGAAACCAGTTTCAATTTTTCCCTCAAAATGTACAGTTATTCTCCTGTTATGACTTACTAGTTGAAACAGTACAGATTCCTATAAAATTTGTTCAGGGAATCTATGAGCTGAAGTTTAGTATTCAGTATAAAAAGCAGGATATTTGTTTATTTGGATATTTGACTTACATAAGCATTACCCACTAAACTGGGTGCTTAGATTTAGTTGACAAGCACTTATCAAATATGGTGACATGTACAGTGGTTTGGTTTTTATACTCAATGGGATGAAGTGGTAATGCATGACTGGGCATTTTGCTAGGATGTGACTGATGTATAATCTATGTAAAGTACTGCAGAATATGTTGGTGCTGTATAAATTATAAGACTGAAATCCCATCTTACTTTGAGAACATCAATGGCCCCAACAGAAAACTTCTTAGTGACCCCATGCCATAGCCTTCCATTGGCTCAAGCTTGCAGTTCTTAACGGTTGCTAGTAGTGATGGGCCAATGAATTCGCCAGACACAAATTTGCAGCGAATTTCTGTGTTTCGCCGCAAGCGCACATAAAAATTGTAGCGCATCAAAATTATTTGGATGCCCATTGACTTTAATGCATTTGGACCAAATAGTCTTGTGTATAAAAATTGTCATTCGCCTCAAAATTGGCAGGCATCAAACTTATTTTGACTCCCATTGACTTCGATTTTGCAAATTATTTTGTTTTGTACAGATTCGCCCATCACTAGTGCTGTAATGGCTTCAGCCTTTAACCATCCAATGTCCACACTATACATCCCCTGTGCTTCCATCTTTCAGACCAGAAGCATCACATAGCCTAAAGACAACTTGCCTGTGGTTCCAAGAAACCTAATTTCTCATTCTCATTCAAAGCACTGCGTATCTTGACAGCGCTATATAAATAAATGATGATGATGATGATGATTCTGAAAGTGATGCGAATGGCTAATCACTACTGTATATAAGTAATACTTGCAAGTCCATAATCTGCAACTGAAGCCAGATTCAAGAGGCAGGATATTATGAACAAACTGTAACTGTGCCAGAAGACCTCATGATGTTTACAAGTGTCCTATTTAATGTGCTCCACAAAAAGCAAGCCACACTGTGGGCGACTTATTTTTCACCGGCTGAAAATTGCCCTGTGTCTTTCAAATATGAATCATACACAGTCTAGACATTTCTATAGACATTGTTAATACAAAAAAAAGAACAATTAATGTGCAGCAAATGCTCATTCTTTTTACTTTGTGTGACTGTGACGTTTAACTGTGTATGGAGTACGTTATGGACTATGTGTGGACTATGTTAATACATTAATGATGCAAACATTTTGTCTATATTGCCTATTCTGACTTAAGGCAAAACCTAAAATCAAGGCGATTAAGGCTCTCAAGCTGAAAAGTGTTCTACATTACACTAAAGTAACCCCATCTTCATATCACTGAATCAAAACAAGTGACAAAGACACAGGAAAACAATGCTCCACTGTTTAGCAGACTATTGCTCACGATAGTGTTTTTCTCTGGCAAGCGCATTCTCTTAAAATTCATTTTCCCCAAACTCTTTACATTTTATTGCAAACTGTTTCAGCTTTCCAGCTATTAAATTTAAGGGGTCAGCACTATGCTGGTTTATTAGTAGGAGAACAGGCAATTGTGGTCTAGTTTTGTTGACTTGTGATTTTCCCAACTTGCAGATTTGCTGACTGATGAAATAGATACTACTGTCTTGTAGGGAGTCTCCCTCTTATTTGTTTGATCCAACACAAACTTTATACCACTTCAGACGTAAAGCTGAATGAGGTTACTTGAAGTCAAATGCCTGAGAAGTCCAGCTCTTGCAGTGCAAGCAAATGGCAAGGATAAAGGTCAGTATTATTCAGAAATTGCTCTGCATGCAAAGTAGAAGCATCTTCTAAGATTGTCTTTGTTTTGGTCTGCAGCAATTGAGGATGACTTTACTTGCTTCTTTTTTTCCATTATTGTTCACAGAAAGACCTACATCTATCAGATTACAATACATTAGTAGAACATGTTGGGCAAAACCCTCCAAAGACAAAAGACTAATGAAACTGCAACATTCCATAGTAGTGAACTACTCAGCAAGCAATTTGGAGAAACACATATACCACAGTTTTAGTATATACATCATAATAGAAGACAGGTTCAGCATAAGTAGATATATAGATAGCATTAAGAGTACAAACTATCCCAATGCAGAAATGCATTTTCATTCAGATGTTTTCAGTTTCTCTTACATTTGTAACATCCATCTTCATAGCTCAAGGGCAACTTCTTAAAGTTGATAGCATTAGGTGAGACTCCTTGCTTTTCCCATGGTCATCTTTATGTAGTATGGAGCTGATTGAACTAATTAACTAATTAAACTAATGGAACACATTTGTATAACTTTGCCTATGAATCAATAACTAAAAATATTATTTATGAATCTGCTTTACAGTAAAATGTGCTTTGCAATAAAGTGTTTTTTTTAAAGGACACACACATACACACACACATATATTTACTATTATATGTTTCCTGAGGTTTCACATGCCTACCCAACACTAAGGGGCACATTTACTAACGGTCGAATTTCGAAGTGCTAGAACTTCGAAATTCGACCATCAAATTTAAAAAATTAGTCGAAGACAGTCGAAGTTTTTTTTTGTTTGAATTTAGCTGTTTTCGATCGAATTAAAATCGATTCGAACAATTTAATCGATCGATCAATTTTCAAACAAAACACTTTGACTTCTAAAAAGGTAGCAAATATTGGCTATAGGTTCTAGGAGGTCCCCATAGGCTAACATAGCAATTCGGCAGGTTTAAGGTGGCGAAGTGTTGAATTCGAAGTTTCGAAGAGACAGTACTTTGATTTTCGAATGGTCGAATATTCAAAGTTTTTTCAATTCAAATCGAATTTTGGCCTATTCGATGGTCGAAGTACCCAAAAATTATTTCGAAATTCGAAGTTTTCAAATTCGAAAATTCACTTCGACCCTTAGTAAATGTATGGCTGGCATACCCGGTAGCCCAGGAAGTGATAGAATATTTAGCAAGCATTCCTTGGAAAGCAGGGTTCTTACCTTATGTTTCAAGTTTGTATACCTGTGGATCTGTATATTTTATATTTTGATATTAATATAATTGTATGTAGGGAGAAGGGCTCATGAAAGGAAGTCAAGTAAAAGGGGGAGCCACGGGGGGTAAAAGTTACGGCAGTTCCTTTCCTCCACAGTGCTTGATGCTGCCTTTGTCACTGTGCTGTGTAGTAAATAATGTATTTGTGTATTTGCAAGTTGATATACAAGTTGATACATTTTTTATTAAAAGCTATGTAAAAACACAAATAACTGAACAGTAATTCAGAACGCATGATTCTTTATGTCAGTGGCACAGCATCGCCAAAAGAAGACACATCTACTTTAGTGGTGCTTAGTACATGATGGCAGAGGCATAAAAGAAACATATTGGGGGAAAATGAATGTACCAGATGTGTGAGAAGGGCAAGAAGAGCCGAGCCTGGCATGTGCCAGATTCACAATATAACACAGAAAGCAAATATTCGAGGAAATCCTCTGCCAGCCTGTGAAGCTTTACTAAGAAGGGAAATGTATATTATAGTTGAAAGGACAAAGCTGTTATAGTGGTGCACTGCCTAGCTATAAAACAATTACACTTATTCAGGGACCTACAAGAGGAATTTAGACCACTGTTTTATATGGGATGCTAATTCCAGTCTAGAACAGAAGGAAATCTGTTTGGATTACACATTTAAGTTGTAATGCAATTGAAGACATAGGAAACAAAAGGTATATTTGTAGCAGACCTTTACACTTAGGAGCACCTGTTTAATTTCTTTAGTACATTTTGTAGAGGCAACTCCCACTGGAAAATGGCCTAAGGCATAATGAGTCAGTAAATCAAATGCTAGTGGCAGTGGTAGGTGTTGTTAACAGGAGCTTGGATGACCTCCGGTTATAGCTCTCTTGTGGCCAGTACAACTACTGTAGTGTATGAGTGTGACTGATTCAGGCTTAGAATTAAATGTTTATTTTAATTTGCCTTTTTTTTTTTAACAATCTGCAACGTGAACGTGTCTGGGATTATATTTGTATTGCTGGGACAGTTCTTACTGATTCAGATTGCTAAATTTCCCTAGTGGTGGTGCTGTTAGTGCACATTTCTCTCTTTTTAATACAGTAACATGATTCCAGTATGTACTCACATGGAAAAGTGTGGTTGGTAACCACATAATAATACATTAAAATATTTATTGGACCATCACAAGCATGTTTCAGCATAACTTGATTCTAAAGAATGGCATACAAGCATATAAGCTTATAGCTTTTTAACTCTTAACATTCTTACAATAAAGATGTAGAGATGGAAGAGCACATTCTGATAGGTGGTACAAACAACACATATTTATTAGATAAGAAAACCTTGTTCCCCAGTTGTTTTAAATAAAGCTTTTGCTTCAGGGCACTGTTAAAATCATCAATCCTTATAGACACCAGATTGTAATTCCGATGATAATATTTTAAAGCATTTGTGTCTACCTTAGATTGGATAAGTGCAGTACTCATTGGCTCAAAGGAGCCTTGTTATTAACTTGACTAGGCAATACTCCATATATGCAGCTGCACGCATGCTGAAAACTGTGCCTCTTATAGCACTATACACTAAGCACCATGGACCTATCTATAATGGAGGTGCACAGAGTTGTGTCTCACAGTGCTCGGTGTTATGTAGGGGTGCAAAACCAGAATGTTATTTGTGACTGTTTTTTGTACCTTGTTAAATGAGCCCAAGCATGAAAATAACTATAGAATAAAGTCACCTTTATTGAAGGAAAATCTCCAGATGCACAGGCCCCAAGAATTGCAGCTCCGACTAGCACAGATTCTACCTCTTTAGATAAGACCACAGGTAAGCCTAAGCAGATAGACAGATGCACAGTTAGGGTGCTGAGAAAGAAGTACAAAAACTGCATTTTCATTATAAACAGTCTTCCCACTGGTGATTTACTTCATTGCCGGTAGGAAAGCATTTTAGGGAGATTTGTTGGCCATGGTAACCAGGGTCGGACTGGCTTTTGTTGGTCGCCCAGACACGCTCCCTGCGGCCGGCTGAAATTGTATGCAACCATAAGAAGGTACGTGCTGGCGGGGGGTATGCGGCTGGGGAAGGGGGCCTGTGGGGGTGGTGAAGGAGAGGCAGGGGGTGCCATCGGGGTGTGCAGGCCCCACATGGTGATGCGGCTGTCAACAAATTATCCAATAAAATTACTGATTATTTCTTGGTAGATTAATTGACCAGTACTTTTCTCAATTCTGTACAGTACCTAGCTTGTAAACTCCTTTGCATATTACAGTACTTTACTTACTAAAAGTGGGCAAACTAAAACATAAATGTTTGTACAAATGGGGATTATGCCATTTAAAAGTAGTTCGCAATAGACCAAACAGAAAAAAACAAGGGAATCCCAGTGATGTAAAAATGCATATTTGACTTGGTTAATCATTCAGAATAATCCTGTTAAGCTTAATGTTTTATCTAGGTATCCTAGCAAACAGAAATGTTTCCACATCTCAATACAAATTCCACTGGTGGGAGCTGAACAGATTCCATGAACTCTTGATTTATGTAAGAAAACATATCCTTGCAATGCTATTCATTTTAACTGCTTGTCTGCTAAATGGTCAGTTTATACATCAGATACTAGCAAAGTATCGAAATATGAATAGTTCACAGATATGGGATCTATTATGAGGAAATCCATCATCCAGAAAGCCCAGTAATATGGCGCCATTTACCTACTGAATCCAGCAACTCCTCATTTCTGGGAAATTGCTTTTCTCTCTAATAATAGCAAAGCTAGCATGAATCCATACCGGTGGCAAACCAATCCAATTTGTTTTTTTAATGTTATTATTATTATTATCATGTATTTTTAGAGTGCCAACATAGTGTGCAGCACTAATTAAAGGAAATGTAAACCAGATTAATATAAAATTGCTCAGCTCTCATCTAAGCAGTTTTTTAATTCATATTCTTTTTTTATAGTTTTCAAGATTTTAGCCTTTTTTAAACTTAAGAGTAAGTAAGAAGAAAAGAGTCTGACATTTCTTTTATTAGAAAATATTTTTTTTTCATGAATGTTGACAGTCGGCAGAAATAACATGCAAGTGGTGCTGTTGTGTCAAATTCATCATATCAGTGGTTTAAAAATGACTAATATTCTGAAAACGATTACAAAAAATTTAATCTAATTGAAATTTCAAAGATGTAGAAAAGCAGTCAGCATATTTCATTTTCAGAATACTTTGTTATACAATATTGCTTTGGAAAAAGGACAAGGTACAGCAACTTAGTACATGTTATTATTTTATTTTAAAGTTATTTGCAAATGGAATTGCCATTGAAATAATGTAGCCATAATCTGCTCTCCTACAGCCAAGACTCCATTACTCTTAATGCCTTGCACTTTGTAATTAGCTGACCTGTACATAAAGTAAATAACAGAAGTCTCATGAATGCAGCACATGATGCAATGGGCAAATCAGCATGATTTTCCCATCATGCATGAATTCCAACTTCATTGTGGCTGCGTATAGCTCTGTCCAGTGCAAGGACCTGTGGGTGCACTGCTGATGGCAGGGCAAGTTGAGAAGTGTGCAAAGCATGGCGGCCTGCACCTGTTTTTTGCACTTTACATCCTGTCCTGCCTCAGTCTGTGGTTGTCTGGACAATTCATGCTATCATGCTTCCTTTTCTATCAAGATCTTTCGTACCATCTATCTGCAGTCACTCTCCTTATATGAACAAATAATTCCCAGACCCAGCCACCACAATATTTGTATGCTGTATTGCAAAATATATAACTTGTCATTGTAACTAGGTGCTAGTCTTACCAGTAATGTCTGCATGCATCTGCACAAAGAGAGGGTTCTTGCTCAGTCCACCACAAAGATGCAAAGTGCTGATGTGATGGCCTGCAGTTTGCATTGTTTCCAGAATGTGCCTTGTTCCCAACTGGAGAAACAATTAAAATGATAAGTATACTCAAAAGAGGCATACAAAAAACAAACTCTCTCCCTCACATTTATGTGCATGGTGGATCATTTTTAGGACATAGAAGTATCTTGCTAAAGCTATTTACTTTCTAGATATAACATAGACCTAAACCACAGGAAAACCCATGTGTCATATTGCATAGAAATTATGACTATGCTTTATTCATCCTGGGATAATAGAAATTCAGTGTTCTTTTAACTCATATTTACCACAACCGTAAAATTAAACCTTCTTAACATTTGTTTCTTTGAAATGAGAGCTAACTTCAACTATCAAATAATCCTCTTTACTGCTATAAAATGATTCCTGGGACTTCAGGAAATTCCACCAAGATGCCCTGAGCTCTCAGATTGAGTTCTGTAATTCGATACACTGGCATATGCTTGCAATCAATATTGCTGAGAGGAAGCAACAATGCCCAATATTAAAACACAGTGCATTTTGCCCATAATCTGATATCTGATAATCATTTAGCCTTCCAAATATGCTCTTTAATTATTTGATATTAGATGTCAGATTTGACTTGATTTATGCTTTTTATATTGTGGTGTAATATTTCCACTAACCCTCTAATTGTATTCATTTTAGAAATAGAGGATTATCTCTTTGCAGCATTATTATCGGTATATAGACAATTCATGTCCCTATTTTGTGACTGAAAAGAAATCACTTCTTGATCAGGATTTAAGAGATACAAACATTTAGCAATGTGATAGTGTCATAGTGATACATTCTTTTTTCTTTGTCTATTCTCTCTTTCTATTCTTTATTTTCTGAGGGTAGTGGTGTTAAGAGGGGATGTAAAAGAATAGTTCAAAGGTTTTAGTTGCAGACAAAATATGAATTTACATAATAAATTTGACAGTGTGGTTGAATCCAGCCCCACTCCCTTAAATTGGAGCTGTTTGTGAACTCAAACCTTTTAGGACTATCAATTGGATTAGATACAGTACTTAAAATCTAACTTCTATTCTGCACATTGAAACCAAAGTGATCATTTCAAAACAACCACCGCCTTCATAGAATTTTGCTTACAGAAATATCTCTTTGTTTTGCCAACTAAAAATGGTTTGCCTTACTTTTATTCATATAGCTTAGTGCAAGCTGTAACGTAGTGACAAACATAACACAATAATATTCCGGTTTATGAAAAGTAAGATATCTTACCGCAATGGCTTGTATTGTGGCCAAGTAAAGAGTAGCCAAATCATCCAAGCTTTTAGATAAAGTCAGTCCAACAACCTGCAGGGTTAAACTTACATTAAGTTTATATTATATAGCATCTTTGTAGGCTTTCTCCTCGCAGTTTCCCTTCTAGACTAACTGCTTCTCAGAGCAATGGTTGCTTCCCTAGTTGCACAGCTCTAAAGAATGTGTAAAACTAATCTATATTATGGATAATAAGATGAGGTACTACTCCATCTTAATTTAGGTACATAAATAAGGTAGAATATAGAAACCAACGATCGCCAACTAGTGGCTCGCAAGCAACATGTTGCTCATCAATCCCTTGGATTGCAGTGGCCCCAAAGCAGGTGCTTATTTTTGGATTCCGAGCTTGGAGGTAAGTTTTGGTTGCTTAAAAACCAGGTGTGTTGCCTCCTATATGCTGAAAGTCCACATAGGGACTGTCAAATAGGCAATCAAAACCCAAATTTGGTACACCAGACACCTTTTGCAGGCTTGTGTTGCTCCCCAACTCTTTTTATATTTAAGTATGGCTCACAGGTATAAAAGGTTGGGGAACACTAATATAAACCATCACAAGATATGTGCTTCTTTATTAATGCAGTTCCTAAACTGTACCATTGCAATAAACCATAGCAAAAAAGTAGTAAACCCAGTAATTTACTTTTATTACAAAACTGGTACTGCTGTTTGCTATGGATTACTGGTCTAGTGAAATATATCACAAACTGGCAATATTAATAAGATGTATAGACTTTAAAGGAATCTCTGGCTCCCAGTGTATACTTTGAGAGCAAACACAAAGACTATGGGGGTTATTTATTAAGGTTCGAGTTGTGTTTTCCACAAAAATTCAAGTTTTTGAGTTGATTTTTTTTGGTTAAAACATTTTCAGGTTTAAAAAAAACTTAAATTTTCCAAGATTTATTATACCCCAACCCTGGAAATAGCTTGAATCCCTAAATACACCATTTAAAACCTGGTGAGGTCACGTAGAAGTCAATGGCAGAGGTCCCTTGAACCATTTGAGGATGTTAACAGCCTGCACAATGTTCAAAGTTTTGCCTGAAAACTTGATAATTTGAGCGATTCACATTTTTTCCTGTGGAAAACTCGATTAATTTGAGAATTTGTTTTTTTCCAGTCAAATTTTTCTTAAATAAGATACCATTCAAGTTGTGAGTTCAATCGCGTTCATTTAAGTTCATTCGAGGTACTGTATAAAAAACTCTTAACATTTGACCTTTGATAAATAACACCCTAAGTATATAACTTAAAATCAGTTAATAAATCTCAAACAAGGTAGAGACAGACATGGTAAATAAAAACATGGTGAATAAAAAAGAGAAGTTTTAGAACCTTCTTTTTCTCCTTCATCTTCTGCAGTGAACTGAGGATATTGGCACAACCAGAGGTTAAAACCACATGTATTTGATGTTGTTTGTGTGGGTTGATGAACCAACAGTCATCATAATACATTGTATTAATGTAGGCCCTCTTCCACATACAACAAACTGCAAGTTCATGGCACCTTAATCTCTTTCACTGGAGCAGTATTTTCCCAGCACTATATACATCTCCGAAGGCTTTCTCATAAACTGATATATGTCAGTATAATTTGCACTGCCATAATAAATACAAAGCAAGCTGCTGGTATTTGTACAAGGTAAAATGTGGTTCTTTTTTAGTGCTATGCACTTCAAGGTCACATATATATTCCTCTTTTGTATTGCAGACACATTTTGATTGCGACCCTGTTTCTTACCATGCCTTTCATTGTGAGATCTGCCAAGGGAGAGCGGTTCCCATGGAAATCTGGCCAAACATGTAAATCAGCCGCTAAAAAGCCCACAGGCCCAGACTTCTTAATTTTATCCAGGTGATTGTTTAAGTATGTATATATATGTTGGCCCCTGGAAATAAAACATAAAAAAGATTTATCCTCTAGGATGTAAACATTTGTACATCTGGGCTGGAAAAGAAAATTCATCAAAAGATGCAATTACCAAGTTCCAAGCAAAAACACATATCATTTTCATTAGTGATCAGTAGGATCCAGCAGCACATGCTCATAAAAGGGGGAGGAGTTATCATTGCACAACTGTTTTCATGGATCTTGGAAAGAACTGTGAATATCTTTAAAGGGAAACAGCTACAGATACTAAATCAAAATTATTATGTTAATAATTTTTGCTCACAAGGCACAAGGAAATCCACATCCCAAATATTTATGAAGTGTACAAACTGAACTGTATTGTTCCGTCTTCGGGTTCATTTTATTTTGCAAAATATAAAAAATGTGGCAATTTAAAAGTCTCCACTGCCTTTATCAAGCCAACAATGAATCATTTCGCATCTACTTTAACATTTAAAACATCTTAGGTCACATGGCCTATCATATGCTTAAGTCATAATGATGAACTATAATGTATAACTATAATGGAGTCACCCCAAAAATCTGTTGAGTGACAAAATATCAAATATCAAATTTGGATCATTTCCAAACTCAGCCTATTGTTATATATATATATATCCAATTATACAATTATTTCGCATTGGCATGCATATACTCTTTGTACTAATATATATATATATATATATATATATATATATATATATATATATATATATATATATATATATATATATGTAGAAAATAGGAATGGAGCAGCACACAATCTTTGCAAAAAGTATGCTTTATGATTCAACACAGATGTGTTGAATCTTAATACACACTTTTTGCAAAGATTGTGTGCTGCTCCATTCCTTTTTTCTACATATTAAGTGGGGACGGAGACGGAGATCCTCGCTTAGTGCGCTGGTAAGAGGGCTGGGGCATCTTCAACTTCAAAGTTTACAAAGTTTTGTATTAGTATTTTTTGTGGCTTTAATGTTTAATACATTATGATTTTCTCATGGGTTAGTGTAATTGGTAGATTCTACAATTTACACAATTCATGGAAAAGAGAAGAATTTGAATGTTAGTAAATGGGCCCCATATTATGCACATATCTCTCTGCTACCACCCGTTGAATCAGCTGAAAATATAGTTGGCTGTAGCACTGACCGTATTTACACCAACTACACTGATTACGGGGGAAAATGCCCATTTTTTGGAGATTCACTGACCAACTGCTTCAGTCTATGAAGGCCTGTCAAAAAGGGCCAAAATCATTGGAATATTGCTGTCCAGCTCAAAGGGCACATATATCAAGTCCAAAAATATATTCCAAAACATTCTTTCAAAGTTAAAAAATTATTCTTTATTTAGCATAAATATTAAAAAGTAGGCATACAGACCAATTGATGTTTCGCCTTACGCGTTTTGTACCCACCGGTACTTATTCATAGGCATGAATGAATATGCAGAAATATATACAAACAAGTTCAAGTTCATCTTGTTAGCACAGGGTAGTTTATAAACATCTATAATTATGGAAGTTTTGCAGGCAGTTTTGTAGTGCAGAAAGTACTTATTTTATTATTGTGGATAGTAAAAAAACAGACAAACAAATTGATCGTGTTGTCAGACCCCCATATTTATCAGAGCCTTGGTTTAAAGGGAACACAGATTGCAATAAAGGGTTTATGGACTGTGCATTCATAGAGGTCTTATGGAATCTCATTTCAAACATGTCTTTTTAACAGCTCCATAACATCTCAATAACAATTGACCGACCATTGTCCAATTTAAAGCAAAATCCTGATATTCATTTAGCTGCACATGTACATAGAACCACACACTAATGAAATCCCTAAAGGAATCTTGCATATGCTCACCACGTTGACTTCTGACCTCCTAGCAGCTGTATATTTATTCTTTGCATTCATCCATTTAGCTACATGTTTTTTCAATTATAATTTAACATGTGCACCCTGCTAAAGTATATCACTCAGAATGAACTCCACTTGGAAGGCATTAAAATAATTAATTCACATCACACGTCACATAATTTTAAACTTTATGCCTTCTTGGAATTGAGTTGTGGTCATTTAAAACGTTAAACAATTGTTTTTTTCATATATTTTTTTCCTAATGCACTCTACTTTCAGCTTCTCTATAATCATTTATGCAAACATATTTATTCATTATGTATCCAACATAATGGGACTGTAGAGCATAATGGATTATCGACAGTTGATATTAACTAAATAAATCATACACAATCTGCCTACTAAGTTATACTGCAATGTTCCAAGTATATATATCAGCATTCAAAGTATTAATGTTATGTATTGTGGCTATGATAAGGCCTACAACAGAAAAATGACTTATTTAACAGCCACAATAATTTAAAAGGTATAATTCAGAGATCGGAATACAATATATTAAAATAACATAATGTTATACTACAATATTATACTACAATACTGCTGTTCCTTCTGAGGAAAAGAGAGCATCTTATTGGTTGTTGTGGGTTACTGCTCCTGGTCAAACATAGTGCCTTTTATTACATACGGGGGTTAGACATTTATATCAAAGGCAGATATACAGTAGGTCCTACACAGGTTCAGTAGGCAGTCTGTGAGACAATTCCAACACAACAGAGACAACCTGCTTTTTAATAAGGAATAGGAGTCAAGGGTCCTCTGTGGACTTGTGGAATTGTTTGTTCACGTTAGTTAAATTAAAAGTTCAAACTAAAACAAGTGCTATGATTTCCAAACAGCACAAAACTGCAGTCAGCTACATTTTAAGACCACCCTGAATGCCTGTTCAAACTGACCTGAAAATGTAATGACATTTATTTCATGTGATTTATCACCACGTCAAAAATGGAATGCCAGAAATATCAGGGTTTATAAATCCTTAAAGAGACCGCCAGTCATGGCATTATAGATCTTCTTTCCTTTATTTTGAGCTTCTTTTATAACCTTGCTTTCCTTATTGGCCCATTGGTGGTAAAATAAACCGAGTAGGAAGTTAAATTATGTAAATGAATGTACTTATCTTCATATTCTTTTTCCATTGTACTTGCTTCAATAGTGTCTACCAAGGTTACTTAAATGGCTTCTTAAACTATTTTGTACTTGTGCCTTCACCACCTTTACAGTCCTGTATAAATATACCTCTTTTAAAAACAGTTCTGTTTATAACTATGTCCTTAAGGTATGAAAGTATGATTTTAAAATGTGGTGGTATGCCATATATACCAACATCCTACTAAAGATATATGTCTTTATCTCTAGTACACATTAGTGTTTGTTAAATTAACAAAAGCTTTACTGTACCCAGAACTGCCAAAGCAAAATCATATTATAACAATGCAAAGTTCCATTGGCCAAATGACAAGGCTGACTTTAACAAAGAGATTTCCAAAATGTGAACCAGGCAGGCAGAGATACAGAATTTAGCTTTTGTGGATTTTATAATCACCCTAGGCAAAATACTTTGTGGTGCCATGCGAAATACAATCTTTTTTTATTTTTACAATTTTTCTTGTTTTGATTTCCTTATACCTTTGATCTCCATTCCATATTATCGGAATCTATTCACAAGCTTTCAATGAGTAACAGACAAAGGTGATTAGCAGCAAGGACATCTTGGCAGATTTTTCTTCTTTTGTTGCAGATGTATGAACATTTCTGCTTCTTTATCATTATAGTAATGGCAAATTAAAACAGCTTCCAGTAGGCAAGGGGATAGGAAGAAAAAATAAGTACTGACCTGGCTTTAGCTTGATTTTCTAATTCCATAAAAGCAATGTGGCCATGCACAACATGATCAATCTTAAAGAAACAGGCAAATGAAATTAATTAAAATGATTTGCATAGCTGGATATACATGGCCTGTTTATTCAATAGGATACAAGCACACATACATAATGCATGTTATATAAGCATACACCATAACCTTTGTTAATCATTCTACTAAAATTACATCAGCAACAAGTACAATAGGATTAGAGGGCCCTTCTTGCAAGAGTTAACAAACTAAATTTTTAGGGTACAATTTAGACATAGGGATTTTGGAAACAAATTTATGATTTATAATATGACTGATTAATTAAGATAATGAATAAGCTTCCTTAAACAGGTCAGTCTTTAGGGAACATTTAAAGTTTGTAAGAAAGGAGAGCGTCTGACTGCTTAAGGCAGAAAAAAGCAGAACCCTGAGAGAAGTCTTGTAGATGATAATTGGCTTAAGTGATGAGACAAGAAGAGAGGCAAATCTCAGCAGCAGAGCGAAGGTTGGGCGAAGGAGTGTATTTTGAGAGATGAAATATAGGATGTAAACCATGAAAGAGTAGTGTCACAAATGCCAGCTGAGTATATAATGTCTAGGAGGAGTTTGTGTTTGTCGTCAACTGTGTCAAAGGCTGCAGAGAGATCTAGAAGGATGGGTATGAAATAGTGACCGTTAGACTTTGCCAGGAGAAGATCATTGCTTACTTTGGTGAGTGCAGTTTCAGTTGAGTTTGTTTGGTGGAAGCCATATTGTAGGGGGTTGAGAAGGAAGTTGTGAGTAAGATGCTGGACCAGGCGTTTGTAAACAAGCCTTTCCAGCAATTTGGATGTGAATAGAAGAAGGGAAACTGGATTATAGTTGGTGGGAGAGCTGGGCTCAAGGGAAGGTGTTTTGAGGATAGGAGTGATTAGTGCTTGTTTGAATAAAGATGGAAATGTACAAATAGAAATGAAAAGATAAATAGGTGGCTAAGGGGCAGATTTACTAAGGTTCGAGTGAATTTTCGAAGTACAAAAAGTTCGAATTTCGAAGTCATTTTTTGAATACTTCGACCATCGAATAGGATACTACGACTTTGAATTTACTTTGACTTCGACTTTTCGACCAATTGATAATCAAAGTACTGTCTCTTTAAAAAAAAACTTAGACTTCAATACTTCGCCAACTTAAACCTGCCGAAGTGCTATGTTAACCTATGGGGACCTTCCAGAGCAAAGTTTTTTATATTCGAAGGAAAATCACACAATAAAATCGTTTGAATCGTACGATTCAAAGTACGATCAGAATATGATCGTATGATGAATAAAATCCTCCGATGTCGGAGGATTCTATTCGATGGTTGAATTTTTAAGTATTTTCCACTTCCAAATTCGACCCTTGATAAATCTGCCCCTAAGTGTAGGAGAGAGTGTATCAGATATTGGATAAAGGAGATTAGAAGGTATGGGGTCATGGGAGCAGGTTATGGGTTTTCAGCAGGCTAGAAGTGTAGTTTAGAGTGGAGATTAAAGAAGAGAAGTAAAGTCGTTTGGCTATTGATAGAGCTTGATTGTAGCAGGAGAGCATGAACTTGAAGTGGATGATGTCAGCATCAGTTCTTGACTTTCTCCACTTTCGTTCAGCTGATCTACTACATTTTCTGAGGTACCGAGTTAAGCTAGTATGCCAGGGTTGGGGTTTAGCTGGTTGACTGCGACGGGTGGTAGAGCTGTTGAAAGAGAGAAGCTGCCATATTTTACAGGAATGGTTGTTAATGTGAGAGATCCTCTGTGCTGCTACTGTTGATAATTGTTGTGAATCAAATGTGTTGAGGTTTCTGTATGTGTGGGTAGAGAGAGATAGCTGTGATAGTGCAAAATGTTATCTGAAAGGAAAGTAGGAAAGTAGGTGATGGTCAGATACAGGGAAGGTGGAGTTAGTAAGGTTGGAAGGGTTACACGAGTGGCAGAATATAAGATCATGACCCTCAATGTAGGAGAGTCAGTCCACTGAGAAAGAGGAAATGAAGTTGTTAGAGAGGGGAATTTAGAAGTAGCTGGTGAAGCAGAGTTGTCAATGGGAATATTGAAGTCATCTAAAATGAGAGCTGGTGTATGGCTTGAGAGAAAGGATGGAACCCAAGCAGCAAAGTGATCCAAGAAAGTAGAGTAAGGACCAGAGCGACCTTTAAGAGGATTGGAAGTTAGAAAAGTTGTAGGAAGTGTTTTCTTTTCCAAGAGGTTTTTAGGGAAGGTGCCAGAGTTTACTATATGATTTTAGTGTGATGGTATATGGGCATTTCTTACTACAATTGTACTCTTTCAGGGAGGAATGCAGCAATCATAAAGTACTGCAATGTGGGTTTTCTCCAGGAATAATGTTGTAGTCTACAGATAAAGCCAGCATTAAAGAAATGTGTCAAGTTTAATTTTATTTATTATTTAAAATCGATTTCATTCGATTTCAGATAAGTTTAAGGATCCAGTAATCAGGGACTCTAAAGTCAAAGCAGATTTAGCGTACTAACATGTGAACCTAAATTTGTAAAACTAAGCTATTTTACAAACCATTACGTGTTGCATGATTTTTCTTCTTGAATAAAGAATTGCTACTGTCAAGTCTATGAGATGAGTTGTTCAAATTTTGAAAATTTGGCGAGAAGACTTTTCTCTGGAGTCTGTGGATGAGTTTATGATATGATATATATAATATAATCACAAATATGCACCTAATTAAAATGTCCATACACAGGCAGAGTTTTGCATTTGCCATTTGTTACTGTTGAATGACTCAGAAGTATAATGACCATGTATGAGTTTAAAAAGTTCCCTTGCTTGATGGATATCTAGTTGGGGCACATATTGTATATAAATAACAGCTGGGTAGCACAGCCAAACTGAGCAAAGATTTGCCTGTTTGCAGACTAGTAACTGACTTGGTACAAGTTGCAATATAAAAATTGCCTATTATGAAATGCTCACCAGTTTCCCAGTAGCACTCTGACCACCCTCATTCAGCCAGAGACCTGGAATCATAGCAGAGTAATATGGACCCCATACTCCAGGTACAAATATTGGCTTCTCACTTATCTGAAGGAATAACAGCAAGTCATACATGATTTAATAGTTAACTGCATCTATAAAGGAACGTTGCAACTGTGAGATTTTATTATATGCAGAAAAATACAACATTCTGACTTGACAGGCTGATCAAAATAAGCATTATTTATAATTCTACAAATAAATGAAACCCGTTTTAAAAATGTGGTATATTTTTCCTTAATAGTTGCAATCCAACTCCCAGCAACTCCTGGAAAGGCACAGTATAATTGGTCTCTTTATCCTTATCTCTTATGGTATGGAGGAAGGGATTACCACTCTGGTATAAGCACACAATATTCACTCTTGATCAAATAACTTTTTGCGCCAGTGGTTCTTTAAAACAGCCAAACGATTTATTTAACTGATGGTACACTTTTCAATGGTCAATCACATATTCAAGGTGTATGCTCAGAAGGTACACTCCACAAACAAGTAGTGGCAGCAGGTCATTTACACAAATATATTACTCACGGACACTGTTTGATCCTTTGTCAACTTTCTGAATTGGGTAACCTTGCCTGCCTTTGGTGCACAATCCTAAATGAAGGAGAATCCCACAGCTTGTCTTAAGCTCCAAGGTTCTCTCTATCCCTGAGTCTAACCACTTGCGTCCCTAACCTGGCGGCCTTGTCACCGCAGGGTGCTAAACCTTCACTAAACTCTTTGTTGGAGCCTTAGCTGCTCACTAACTTTCCTGAACCTATCTGTCACGCCTATAGTGACCTATTACAGTTTCTGACCTGACACTTGCTTGCTACTATACTGAGGCCTACCTCCACCTCAGACCCTCCGAGCCACACATCACCTCCTCCAGCAAGTGGGTATACCAGAAAGAGAGCCCGAACACATGGGATCATCCCTTTTTATAACATCTGAGAACTACTCCCCCTCCCGCCGGGAAAATGGACCCAGCCTAGCTGGCTAACACATTCCCTGGGGCATAGAAAAACCTTTGCTTTTCTACACTTGTGATTAATAAAAACCAAGTACACATTTCAAAAGAAAAATTGGGAAAGAGTACCTAAACCACGGAGAGTGTATTTGAATTATATATTATCGTATATAACTCTAACAGGTAAGTAAACATAAGAACCACCTTAAAAATATTATATAAAACTATTGCAAAATTGGAAGCATTTATAATTGAAAGTTAGAGAAAATCTCACATGGGCATCATGTTTTTGTGCAGCCAAAAGTCTAAATCCTTTTATAATTTTTTAAAGCAATAAAGTCCAAATATATTGTCAAAAATATTATTTATTAATTGCATTTTGTGTTTTTTCTGTATTTTCTTCATTGCAAATCTTTTGCATATCTTAATGCATGCTATAGTTCTTTTATGCATTTAACATAATCAGTTATTTTATTCATTTAACATAATCATGATTTTATAGTTTCATAGGGGCAAATTTACTAAAGGGCGAAGTGGCTAACGCTAGTGAAAATTCGCCAGAGTGACGTAATTTCGTTACTTAGCTGATTTACTAAAGGGTGCTAGAGTAAATTTGCTAGCGAAGTGGACCTACTCTAGCGCTACTTCACCCCCAAACGCCAGGCGAAGTTGCGCTATGTCGAAGGGACGTAACTACGATAATTCACTAACTTGCGGATTTTACTGAACATTACTTCTTGAGCCAGACTTCCCTTCGCCACCTCAGACCAGGTGAAGTGCAATAGAGTAGATAGGGCAAAAAAAGTTGAAATTTTTTCTAAGTCCCAAAAAACGCTGGCGTCTTTTACTTTTTTAAGGGTGATAGGTTGAGAAAGTTTGTAAATTTTTTGGGGGTACCCTCCTTCCCCCCTACATTTCCTAACATATGGCACCTAAACTATACAGTGGGCACATGTGTAGGGCAAAATAACAACTCTATTTTATTTTATGAAGCTTTCCCAGGTTTGTGTAGTGTAATGTATTTGCTGCTACATATACGTCCATTGTACTTTAACTTGGCACCATATGCAAATTAGGCATCACTATCGTAACTTCACTTTGCTTGACGAATTAACGGTAGCGCAACTTCACTACCTTTCGCTTCCCTGAGCACAACTTCGGATTTTAGTGAATTAGCGGCGCCCTGACGAAACTTCACCAGGCGAAGTGCGGAGAAGGCGTCGCTATCGCATTTTCGCCTCTTAGTGAATTTGCCAAATAGTGTTTTCTTAGCTTGTGTTCATGAGAACATTTTGTCACCAAAAAGGAGGAGAAATCACTTTTGGGTGCTGCCTATTGAAGTCACCTGCTGTCGGAGCTACCAGGTCCAGGGGAGCAGAAGCTCCAGTGTTCCTTCAGTAAGATAGCTGCAGTAGTGCACCATTCATTTCAATAGCATTTACATAAGTTTGAAACAACTGCCTATGTTTAATGAACATATTTTGGAAAGTCATTTTACTGTGCACAATACAGATTTTAAGTATAGGGTCCATTTAATGTAGCTGCTGCTGCAAATCTTATCCAGTGGAGGAGTGAGAGGACTAGACAGACTGAGACAACATCTATCTGACATTGCTTTTGCTTTGTCTTGGAATATTCAGGAGTTAGCTGTCCCTGCTATGATCAGCCTGCCTAAGAGTTTCAGTAGCTGTCTCTTGCATTTGAATGGGCTTGATTCCTTTTGCTTCTGCAATAGTAGTTCCATAAACTATGCTTTTATGAAAACACTGAAAAAAAATATTGCTCCTGTGCTAATAGTAAGAGAGGAAATCAATTCTTCTAACAGTGGCATTCTACAGGTAAAACCCCTAACCCCCTGTTTCCTCAAGCCCAGTCAGTCCAGGGTCACTTCAGGTAACAGTGGAAAGCAACTATTACTTTATAATTCCATCCATATGATGTATGTACATTTGTATGGATGTTGGGGGTTCTGTGAAAAACAAGGAACAAAAAAAGTTTGTCACAGTAAAAAATGATTAAGCTCCTCCAGAAGAGCAGTAACAGAGAAATCTTTTCTTTGCCCCTATTCCCAAGCACCATATTGTTCCAATACCCTATACCTGGGGCTGCTTCTATTTCATATACTGTAGGTAACGTTTGTTCATTGGAACAGGGAACTTGTTTTCTAATACATTCAAATAAAACTTGAAAACCAAAATAAGAAATAATGTACTTTTTAGTATAACCCCTTGCCAAATGTTTCATGTAGAATCTGCAATAAAAGCTAAAGAAGTACGCTTAGTCAAAGCCACGTGCTTAGCAGGAATAACATCCAGCAATCCTAATGTGTCCACTGACCTTTTCCAGTTACAATATCTGACTCACTGCTGGACAGAAAGGATCAATCTCAAGCTGTGCGGGAACCTAAATGAGGGTTTTATTTCATACAGTAACAATTCAATTTCAGCATATCAATTAGCTTGGAATCCTGTGTTAGGTCTCAGGTTCTCTCTAAATCAGCTAGAAACACTTTGTACAGTATATATATCGTTTAAAAGTAGATGATTATTCAGTTACAATGATATCCTTGCAATAAACTGTATAACGTTGGAGTGCATTTCTTTTTAAGATGCTGACATGAATTCTTGGGTGTACCTTTCCTTATTTATTAGGCAGTTTAAATTTTCACTTAACTGTTTATTTGCCTCACAAACAAGTCGAAAAGTGAGCCAATACATGCACTTGGGTTTTCCTTACTTAGTACAAAAGTCACTGTTCACATTCAAAAGCCTCTTTTAACTGATTTAGAAAACGTGTTAAAACTCTCATTCTGAGCATTTTCGAGTCTTGGAGTTTGGAGAATATTGCATTAAAGTTTCCATTGAAGTTTTTTTGTGTTAGAAGTGTATTGTTACTCGCTTTTGTCACTTGAAACTAAAAGTTTCGAGGGGACAAAAAGCACTCATCAAGTCAAGTGTGAAAAGTTTGTAAGTTGGCCAAACTTGGACTTTTGGACCTTTTTGTCCACTGGACACATTTTGCAGTCAACCAGTAACCAAACATACTTTTTTGTGCTTCTGTTTACACAACCATTGTGGCACTTGCACCTCTTCAACTTTCCACCCATGTTCTGCTGCTACATTTGTCCCCTCAAAAGCTCTTTCTCTCTCTTTCTCTCGCTTTCTCTGTGCAGCGTCTGTCAATGGCACAGAAGAGCTGGCAAGTGTATTACCCCAGAAAGAGATGCTATTTCCTATTACAAACGTTTGGGGCTGATTTATCACAGGTCGAATGTTTAAGAAAAAACTCCAACTACTAAAATTCTAATGAATGTTACCGACCAGAAAACTTGAATCAAATTTGAAACAAATTTGAACACAATTCGAATCGAGTTTTTCTCCGAAAGGAACTCGGATGTTAGGAAGGCTATTTACTTCTTTAAATAGGTCACTGGACCTCTGCCATTAACTTCTACATGAACTCAAATTCAATTTTAAGTGGTCATTTTAAACTCCAAATTGTGAGTTTTGACCAAAAAAAATGTACAATTTGAACCGTAGTAAATCTGCCCCATGGTGTTGGAACATACTACACAAACACCAAACTGTTTCTCCTACAGCACCGGAGAGTCCCAGGACTAACCTGAGCCTCACACCCTGTTTTCATAGTTGTAGTTTCATCGGGTGGTCACTGAGGGTCCAGAAAAGGGCAACTAAGCTGGTAAAAGGTATGGAAAGTCTCAGCTATGAAAAAAGACTGGCCAGGTTGGGGGTGTATACACTGTAGAAGAGGCTCTTAAAGGGTGATATGATAACTATGTATAAATATATACAGGGATCATACAATAATCTCTCTAATGCTTTATTTACCAGCAGGGCCGGAACTAGGGGTAGGCAGAAGAGGAACATGCCTAGGGAGCAAAGCTTGGGGGGCGCCAGACACATACCTCATAAGCAGCCTACCCCTAGTCCACCATTGATAAAGGTTAAACGGAGGCACTCACTGACGCAGGCCCGTCCTCGCTCATTTGCGCAAGGCTGCACACTTGAGTCCTCGTTTGAGCACGGCCACGTGGGGGGAGAGGAGTGACGTGGCTGGCAGAGTTGCCTGAGGTGCCCAGCCAGCCATGTTTACCAGTAGGGCCTTCCAGCTGGCACAAGGGCACCCATTCTGATTAGAAGAAAGGAGATTCTGTCAAAATATTTGGAAGGGGTATTTTTACAGTGAGAGCTGTGAGGATGTTGAATTCTCTCCCTGAATTAGTCATAGTGGATGATACATTAGAAAGCTTTAAGAAGGGGTTGGATGGCTTTTTATAAAGTAGGTAATAGCCTTCCTGACATCCGAGTTTTTTTTCAGGGAAAAACTCGGATGTCAGGAAGGCTATTAACTTCTTCAAATAGGTCAGTGGACCTCTGCCATTGACTTCTACATGAACTCGGCAGGTTTTAGGTGGCGACGTATCGCATTTGAGTTACTCATTTTATAGTAACATGTTTTGTTTTAAACTCATCTATCAATTAGTATTTTCTTATTTGATCAATGTTTTTGTATCCTTTAGTACTGCGCAGTTGCTTTCTATTATACGAGAATTGAGTTATTGGTTTCTCCATTTTAATTAGCCAATCATGATTACAGCAATACAGGTATAGGATCCCTTATCCGGAAACCCGATATCCAGAAAGCTCCGAATTACAGAATGGCCATCTCCCATAAACTCCATTTTATCCAAATAACCCAAATTTTTAAAAATGATTTCCTTTTTCTCTGTAATAATAAAACAGTAGCTTGTACTTGATCCCAACTAAGATATAATTAATCCTTATTGGAAGCAAAACCAGCCTATTTGGGTTTATTTAATGTTTAAATCGATTTCTAGTAGACTTAAGGCATGAAGACCCAAATTACGGAAAAATCCGTTATTCGGAAAACCCCAGGTCCCAAGCATTCCAGATAACAGGTCCCATAGCTGTACTAACAAAATACATTTTAATCGTGACTGTACATGAAACAAGTGCCCACAGTTTGACTATTTCAATTGCAGTAAACAGGCACCTATCCAATATGGCAAACCTTGGTATGAGATTTTATTTCAAATACTTCCCACGATGGATCTTTGCAAACACTAGACTCCTCACAAACAACACCCCCTTCCTGTTTATTGTTTCTTAAATTCCTCCTGACAGTTGGCTGTTTTCATTTGCCAAAACCACAACAAAGAGTGCCCGAGGTTTTTCACACGGAGCATTCACTCTCTGCATTTCTCCAGAAATCACACAAAGGTGGTTTTGTTGCTGCCCAAACTGGAGTTTTGTGTACCTGAAATGTAAAAGTATTAAAATGCCAGCCTGACCACACAGGCTTCCCATGCTCTGCATTCAGTTAGAAACGCTTGTGCAACCCCTCCCCACGTTTCCTTCTTCTTCTTCTACACATTACTTCAAAAACACTGCTGTTATTATAATTATTATTATTAATAACATGTATTTACAGAAAGTCAGCATATTCCACATTGCTGCACAACAGAAGTGTGACTACTGTACAGTATATCAAACATACAGACTGCATACAAATAATGACAGGTACAGAAGGTAAAGAGGGCCATGCTCATTAGAGAGTACAATCTGAAAGAAAAAGCATAAGATGCAAGGTGTGATATATTTAATACAGCTATGGGACCTGTTATCCAGAATGCTTGGGACCAGGGATTTTCCAGATAAGGGAGTTTTCTGTCATTTGGATCTCCATATCTTGTCTACTAAAAAAATATTTAAACTTTAATTAAACCCAACAGGATTGTTCTGCCTCTAGTGATGGGCGAATACATTTGGCAGGCATGGATTCGCAGCAAACTACCACGTTTTGTGCCAGTAAATAAATTTGAAACTGTGGCGAAAATTCGCAGATGAAAAATCCCCCGTGACAAAAAAATTGTTGCATGTCAGAATTATTCAGACACCCATTGACTTAATGCATTTGGACAAAATAGTCGCATGTATAAAAATTGACACTTCAGTCAAAATTGTCGTGCATCAAAATTATCTTGACTTCAACACGCTTCGCAAATTTTGCGATACATTCCAGAATTTTTGGGCGAAACGCCACGGATTCTCCAATCACTATCTGCCTCCAACAAGGATTAATTATATCTTAATTTGGATCCAGTACGTGGTATTGTTTTATTGCTACAGAGAAAAAAGGAAATCATTTTTAAAACTTAGAATAATTTGATTAAAATAGAGTCTATGGGAGATGGCCTTCCCATAATTTGGAGCTTTCTGGATAACCAATCTCTTACCTTTACTTATTTTATTTAAAACAGTGCATACCATTTCAATTTACCTTCACAAACCCATGACAAAGTATCTATTCCACAGAATTCTCTAAACCAACATAGAGGTTTGCTTACAATAGAACCAATGGGCCTAGACCAAACCATGGAAACTCATTATTCCTCCTCTACTTTACTTTCTGGCTGGTATTGCACATTCCAGCAATTTGCATTCTCCTGCCAAACCCAGACTGCCTTCATTTTATGCCTTGAGATTACATGAGCTTTTCTAGAAAGAAAAGAATTGCTTGCAGTGCATTAGTAGTGTCAACAGGGGAAATGTGCCCTCAAAGAAACAAATGCTTCTAGATCTAGTGAATTCAACAAATTGGTTAAGTGTACACATACTAATTTGAATTTACTATGCCACTAGGTTTTTTCACAGGGTCCTTCCAGCCTTCTCCGACCCTGGGTATATTTTCTCTTATAATAACGAGTCAGAACATGGCACAAGTGACATAACTAAAGACCATTGAAAAGCCCAATCTGATGACAACACCAAGCAGCATTTATATGTAAATATAGGGGCAAATTCACGAAAGGGCGAATTTTTCACCAGCGACTGCTTTGCCACACTTTGCGCTACCTCGCCAGGGGCAAATTCGTTACCACTACGCTAATTCACTAGAATGGATAGTTTATTCTCAGCATCCGAACGCTGGCGAATTTTCGCTAGCGATACTTTGGCAGTGGGAGAATTTCATTTGTTAGTACTCTTACACTTAGGTCAATTTGAATAGGACTTATACATAAAAGTCTTATGGGCGTCTTTATTAGTGATGTTGGTGCAAATGCTTGAAGTGGCCACTTTTTAGGAACCATAATGAAGACAGAATAGATCCTCTAATGTCTTACACATAAGCCCATCTTAAAACAAATGTGGCAATACCCTCAAATGTCTGAAAAAAAATGTTAACACAAAAATCTTTAATAGTTCGGACTTTTGAAGGCCATTCTGCTTTAAAAAAAAAGTAAAAGTCGCCAGCATTTTTTTACAACTTTAATGAATTTTCGGCATACAGGATATGATGTCACTAACATAAGATTGAGGAAGATGTAGCTTTGTTTTATCAGTTCGCCTGGTTTGAGGTGGCAAAGTAAAAGGTAAATTTGCGTTGTAATGACCGTTCACCAGAGCGAAAAGTTGCCTGGTGATAGGGTGTGAACATTCGCTAGAGACGGTCTAGTTTGCTAGCGAATTGTCCTCTACGCCTGTTGATGTCCCTGCAGATGGGATTTCTGGTGAATTGTCGCTTGCGTTAGTCACTTCGTCCTTTAGTGAATCTGCCCCATAGTATTTTACAGGTTATTCATGGCTACTCTGTAGTATAAGTAGATATGAATGAAAGGACTACATAGAAACATGGATGATGAATGACGGTTGCTTTTAGGCTAGCAGCTGTAAGACAGACCCTCTAGGAGAGGAAAGCAATCATTCTCTATTGTATTACCTAGTATTGGTCCAGTATATACAGTAAGTAAAAGCACACAGCACACAAGATTTACCTCTTTTTTTTTTTTTTTTATAAAACTCCAAACAGCTAATATATTTATGAAGCTAAATGATGATGGATAGTTTCACTTCCCTGGAGGTTTTGCTGTAGCTGCCAACTGTATGTTAGCTACTAATGTTTCTTTCAATTTTCCACTTGTCCTTGTTGAGTGGACTTGTCGGGTTTCCAGTCCTGACTGCATAAAACGTAGAAGTGTGAAGAATGTATATATGATTCATTAAGATTAAGCTGTATCCAATTAAAAAAAAACAGGAAACTGCAACTGAAGTGGTTAAAGACACTTCAATGTAGTCTCTGTAGAAGTCTGTTCTCCATTAACTTGATTTCTTTATCAGACATTTTATGACAGTAAAAAAAAGTGTTTTATTACTCTTACTGGTAGCCAACCCACAACTTAGAATTAGCTTTGCACAAAATGAATGATTTCCCATACATCATATTTGGGATATGTTTTTACAAACACTGCTTTTGAAAAGCGCAATCAGACATTTTGGCTGAAGAAAGTTTGGTTTCGTCCAAAGCAAATACATTCACCTGCAACATATGCCATCCTGCTTAGGCTTTTCTCAACTGATTTAAACTTCTAATTCTTCCCATTGCTTCAAACAGATATATTTTTTTTAGAGTTTTTCAAATTTGCAGGTATCTGCCAGATTCTTATTCAGACACCATTTTCTAATTGAAATTTTGTTTACAGGAAGGCAGCTGCCACTCCTTTATTCTCTTTTTAAAAGAACAGTAACATCAAAAAACCTCTTCCAGTTTTGTAAATTAAGCCATGATCAACTGATTGGCGCTTTGCCTTGCTACCATAGTACCTTATACTGTACATGTGATAACCTGATATTTATTTATAGATTTATATTTGGAACGTATAATACCTTTCATGGCATTTGTGTTTTTTAGAGAAATAGAGTTTAAACATGGTTTCAAAAAGCTCTAATACAGGTATGGGACCTGTTATCCAGAATGCTCAAGACCAGGGGTTTTCCAGATAACAAGATCTTTCCGTAATTTGGGTCTTCATGCCTTAAGTCTACTGGAAATTCATTTAAACATTAAATAAACCCAATAGGCTGGTTTTGCTTCCAATAAGGATTAATTATATCTTAGTTGGGACCAAGTACAAGCTACTGTTTTATTATTACAGAGAAAAGGGAAATTATTTTTAAAAATGTGGATTATTTGGATAAAATGGAGTCTATGGGAGACAGCCATTCCGTAATTCGGAGCATTCTGGATATCGGGTTTCCGGATAAGGGATTCTATACCTGTACCACTAAAATTAGACCTTTAATAAAATTAGCCTCTGTTTCTTGGGACAAAGGATTTTCTTAAAACTAAATTATTGGTTTGCACATTTATTTTGTATCATGATGAATGTAAGGCTATCTCCCCTGAGAAGTTGATGCATTGGCGATCATAATAAAAGGCAAAAATCTCATGCATAATTTTGTGTGTGCGAGGCTCCTTTGTATCTTTTGCTTTTCGCCCCTATAGTTAAGGTTTAACCTTAGGAAAGCAATTTGCAGTTAAAATTAGTCCTGATATAAATTCTTTGTAAACGTTAAAAATTTGAAATCAATTAGATGAAAATAAGCGTAGGAAGAACCAGATCATAGATGACTTTGATGCTGTTTTCCAGGTACAGTATCACAGTGAGTGTGATTTAATAAAAGCAAAAGATGTAGAAAAATGGAATGTTTACAGAGCCTGTTTTTCAGTATGCATGTACTTTATTGAATGCAGAATAGTCTCTGATTATTGAGTCTGTAATGAAATTTTTTAAAGGTAATGAACATTACTTACATGTTGATTGACTGTGGGTTATGTTATGGTTTACTAAAGCCACATCAAATATTACACGGAGAAACACACTGCAAATGTGGATGCGTTTTCTGCATGACATGATTCATAATGAGATTACTAATTTGTAAAATACTAGTAATTACAATTAGCAGAGAACTATAACTGACACGCTTATGAGTTTGGTTCATGTCTAGAGCCTCTCCAGGACAGAAGTTCCATTCTTTAAAAAAAAGTAATTGAAATGTATTTAAACTGAGAAGAAATTAGCAAGAAATATGATATGTGCCACACTGCATGGAACACAATGTGATGTGTTTGGAAAATGCTGTAATAAATTGTGCATATAAAGATGTACCAAAGTACCAGCAGGTGTTTAAACAAAGCTAAAGACCATTTAGGCTGGGAAAATGAAGCAATGACCAATGATGCTATATCTTTTAGGAACAGGCACACAGTTTACTCCAGGTCTGCTAACTATTAGCAACCTATTAGATGTGTGCTTTCAAACAGTAGGCTGACATTATATCTGCTGATTGAGTTCTGTGGGTTACTAGAACTTATGAAAACAATTGAAATCAGAACTGAATGCAAATTGCTGACGAATGCTGGAATGAACAAGCTAGAGTAGGTGAAATCTTAAGACTGAATAGAGGCTTCATTTAGGATGTCATTTAGCCCTAGGTTTGCATTGTATACCTATAACTGCTCTTACATCTTATAGACATGGTTGCCATTTACAATTATAAACTATGCAACTTTTTTTAAATCGTTCTTGACCATGGTTCATCTTCCCTTTGTGATTTAAGCAGTGTGTCTCAAAAATCAACAACCTTCATGCAAATATTTGCTCTGTATTAGGAATGCACCAAATTCAGGATTCGGTTCAAGATGTTGCCTTTTTCAGCAGGATTCAGCCGAATCCAAGTGTCTGGTCAAACCAAATCCGAAACCAAAGAATCACATGACTTTTCATCACAAAAGTCAAACATTTTTGACTCTCTTTCCTCCTTATTTCCCTAATTTACATATGCAAGTTATAGTTTGGATTCGGTTCAGTATTCAGTTGAATCTTTTAGTGGATTCGGTGCATCTCTACTCTGTATATTATTGTCACAGAAATACAATTATAACATCATTATGGACCATTGGACTTGTCATTTATGCATTCTAAAGGAATAACAAACATAACATTCATTTACAACCTGCAGCCCTTGCAACTTACTGCACCCTCTCATTATTCTTGTACTGAATGCAATAACATACTGTCAACTTAAATGTTTATGATGTTAATCAGTCCACCAGGTATTGCAGAAATACTGCTTCTATCGTCCTTCAGCTATAGCTGATACTCTTTCCTCACATATCGGGAATTTGTAGCTAAGCTGCTGCATGAGGCTGAAGGACGATGGAGTGGAGTCATATTGCTTATAAATGCTTATGTTTACTTTGTTTTTTACTTTTAAACTTCTGAGTTCTGTGGTCACATTAAAATCTGTTGAGTCTAGTGCCTTTACATTTTCATGGAACATCTGGATTTTTTTTATTTCCAACTTCATAGGGGAAATATTCCTACATTGCATCATTTCCAGAATACCAAATTACAATTCACACTCCATATGAATAACAATACACGGGTACGGGATCAGTTATCCGGAGACCAGTTATCCAGAAAGCTCTGAATTAGAGGATGGCCCTCTCCCATAGACTCTATTTTTATGATTTCCTTTTTTTCTGTAATAAAAAAACAGTACTTGATCCCAACTAAGATATATTTAATCATTATTGGAGGCATAACAATCCTATTGGGTTTAATTAATTTTTAAATGATTTTTAGCAGACTTAAGGTATGGTGATCCAAATTGCATTCTGGTCCCATACTTGTAATACAATGTTTTTAAAATTTGCTTCTGATTTCTTGCTGCATTATGCATAATAAATATAAAAAAAATATTTACAAATAAACTCAGGATTTGTTTAGTGGAAACAAAATTGGACATCATGTCCAATGAATACTTACCCCCATATGACATGAAGATGTTCCACAAATCAGGGCTAATCTGGATGTGATTGGATGATGTTCCCCCTCTAGGCCATATTCCTTCAGACTGGCTCCAATCACACCTTTAGTCAAAATAAATACAATAAAAGAAATAATGATTAAAACTAGATCACAAAAGAAATCAGACAATGTTATAGTAATAATATGATAATGTCATAGTAATAATATTTAATCATTCTTGATGAAGTATTGTTCCAAAGCAGCTATGATCCCACAACACTTGTTAAATATCAATTTTTATCAATCTATGATGTAAGTGGTGTAACCAGTTATTATTTATAAGGTATTATCACTAAAAAAGACATTATGTCCCATAATGCAATACTGTAGTCCTGCTGTTTTTAATACTGGGGGTATGTTAATTATCAGTATGGAGCATGCAGATACAGTATTGGGCTTATTTATGCAAAGAGCTAAAATTGATGCAAAACAGAGCATACAATGAGGCTTTTCAGAAAGGTACCTGTGTCTTTTATGTTCCTTACAACAAGCACCAATGTGCTCCTGCAGTCTGCAGTGATGACTTACTGGGATAATGGTCAGTCAGAACCATATGGTAATTCCAAGGGTCCCTGCTTAGTAGGTTGCATCAATAGCTACAAGGGACTTGGGTACAGAATCAAAGCAGCGTCTACATTTTTCAGTTTGTTGTCCTTGTAAATTTAATAACAACCAAGCAGGCCTAATTCTTCAGTTCAATTAATGGGAAGATGTTACAACACCTTTAGGTACAACTGCAAATCTATTATCACCAGCCAGGCTCTATGCTGTAATATTATATTCTGCCCTTGCAATAGCAGATTTAGATTTAATGAGAACAGCTGTATAAGCATTGACTTTTATAACCAGCAATTAATTGACAGAGCCACTTGTTTAACAGCTGTGGTCAAAAATGCCTGATTAACTGCCGCACATGCCTAAAATACAGCTGCAAGTAACCACTTCATATTAACTATGGATCCAGTGTGTACCTGCAGCTAGGGCACTAGTTCTCATCTTTATGTTATTGGAAAATGATTGTAATTTAGGCATTTCCTTAGGCTGTCATCACCTTCTCAGCAAGAGCAGACCTCTAATGTTCTGCAGGTCCCACTGGATTTCATTTCCAAAGAGAAAGCCATAGTTTAAGCAAATTCCCATGTACCTTTTAACTGCTTTTAGATTTTTATAAAAGGGGTAACATTTCACAATTCCAATCAGCTGTACTTGAAAAAAAGTAATACATTCAATATCTTTCATGTTTAAAAATTGATTTCCAAGGGGCATGTTAGATTTTTCTGTACAGTAACATTGTGATCTCACTGTACAGTATGGCACTTTTGAATTGTAACCTATAAATAAAGCCAAGGATGGTGTCATAGCAACAATGAGATATGGTTATAACTGATGTAAATGAATACAAAAATGCAGTTATTCTGTTTGATTGAATATGCATTGCTGAGAAAAGACAGTTTTTGTATTTATAAATATGGGGGACATTTTTCTGCTAGCCAGTGCATACCCTCATTAATGCCAGCACTACAGTGTTGAGAATTAGTTTTTTTATATAATCTCTCAGGAATTTTTCTCACTATGGTTCACAGAAAAGAGAAAGGATATTTCCATATACACATTTATGAGGTTATTTACTAAACTCTGAATGTCAAAAACTCAAACATTTTTTTTTTTTTAGTATAGAATCTGAATTTATACAAAGATTGTACGATTCGTATTTTTCACTAATTTTTTTCAGGTTTTTTTCCAGCAAACAAAATTTTCGGAAAACTGTTTTAATAAATAAGGCAAAAAAAAAACACTGCGGATTTGGAGTTTTTTCAGAAAAAATGTTGATAAATTTGGACTTCAATAAATAACCCCCTTAATGACACCTGCAGACAATCATTAAAAAATGAATATTTTACATTTGACAATGTGTGTTCTAATCCTTAAAGTATATATAAATATATTTAACCCTATCTTTTCTACCACAGGGTTAATAATCACTACACTTACAAGTAGTATTGTAAAATGGCAGTACAGTCAAACTAGAGCCAGGTTCTGGGACGCCATTGTGGAGACAGTTTAGGATTTGAAGGTTCATGTTCTATGGTTTCTACAAAGTGTGGTCTGGATCCCTAACAGTAGAAATGGTTCAAGGAAAGAACACTAGCTTGATTACCTCTTCAGTACTGCAGCCTAAGGGAGAGCTATACCCCTTATATGCCTTCTGTATGGAGCTCAGGCTGCTTTTTATCGTTAGTTCTGTCTGTCTCACATTCCTCGAATGTCCTGTAACAGTAACTAAATCCTTACAGACTAAACCTCATTCATGCGGTCCTTGTTTTCCAACTTACACTAGAAGGGCTGTCCCTCTAGGACAGCTTTATTGGGACTTGTTGATCCCAGGCTCCCTTAAACATCCACCACAGATCAACAGATGAAGACCAAAGGGGAAGTTACACCCCTTTCCAAACACTATATTAAAGAGTGACAGGAAGTGGTCCATCAACCTATGGGCCAAAATTACAAATAAGCATGTGCATGAGTGTGCATGTGCATATGTGTGTGAGAGAGAGAAAGAGACAGTCCATGTAGATAGCCTGTGTCCTCATGTAATCACTCTGGTATATGGAAAGAAGAATATTAAAAAAAAGAAAAAAGCCAAGAGCACTGTTATATTTTGTAAACCATGTATTCATATATGTTTGCACAATCTAGATCTATCTATGTGTCTGTCCGCCTGTCTATCATCTGTGGTAAGTACAAGAGTTGTTAGCAGTGGTTGTGCAAAAGTGTGGAAAATTAAAGGAGAGCTGATGACCTTTCACTATTGCTCGAGCTGGTTGTTTTCAATCACAAAATAATTGATATTACAGTAGGGGGATACAGATTTTTTTTTCAGACTTGACATCATGAAAACTCTAGTTTAGAACTGTTCAACCTTTTCCTCTAGACCAGTTGACAACTCTGCTCTAGTCTAATAAACATTTGCAATTGTACTTTGCAATGGAGTAAACTTATTATGGCAGTCTGGTGTTTTTATTTTCAGGGGACAAAACTTGTCCATCCACTGAGAAACACTGGGGATCTAAGAGAATTCATGATTATGTAAGGATTCTCTGCATCCTTGCCTGATTTCTTCTTAGCAAATCTAAAGTATCTGTACTCTTATTTGTTAGGTGTTTCTGTGCAGCATTTACATACCTAAACCTCCCGCATGGGCATCAATAAGTGAAGCAGCCACTGGAAGTCCTTCTGGAAGACCAAGTTCTTTGGCAGCTGTGGCAGTTAGACAATTCCCTATGGAAGCTCCTGGAGACATGACTTGGTTTCCTGGGCAGACAGAATAAAAAACAACCATCCTTAATTAACAGAAAGTATACAGAAGGCTTTTTCAAATGTTGCATTCACACTCTCAGATCTACGTCAGTCAGTTCTGTATGCTCAACAACTGCTAATTTCAGGAGTTGCAAAATGTGCTGTACAGTATATGTATAACCTTTGACTACTGAGCAGTGGGCAAATAAAATACTAAAATATAATTGTCCATAAGTCAGCCACGGTGTCAGTGTCCAAACACTGCCCCTTTCTTCATTATGTTGTACAGTATGCATACACCTATTTACCCTTATCTTGCATGTAAGTCAATATAACCTGGTCATATTGTGGTCTGGATGTGGACCTAAAGATATCTGTTCAATAGCTCCATTTATTTCTGTGTGTGAATTGTAATGTGACCTCAAAATGTGTCCTAGTGGATAAGAAACCATGAATATTTCATATATAATGGTGGTAAATAGCTAATGCTTAGGTTTAGGAAACACCCAAATAAGAAGCATTAAATGTTTTAACATTGATAAAAAATAATGAAGGCCATTTGTAAAATTGATGTTTTAAAGTCCACTAGAGTTTGGTGTTTTATTTAAGAATATACAGTTGTAGCATGTTATAATTGAGGATCACAAGGAAAGTCTGCAGCATGCATCTAATTTAAATGGTAATTAGCCCTGTAGAGTGTAGTCTTAGCATGTGTCTGGTTTTAAAGTTGTGAGATGGCAACATCTTTTTAACATGCATCTGATGTATGTGTTTTTTTAAGTGACTCAACATTTCCCTTTAAATAGGGAGGTTTAAGATAACTGTAACATAAAGGGCTGTCCTTAGGGTTTCTGGGTAATTTCTTGAGACCGGCCACCTGTAAAGCAGATGTGCTGCATGACTGTTAAGCAATCAATTCAGACACATACTACAGCATGTATCTGTTGCTGTCAAACTCTATGGTGTGTAACTAGGCTAATCTCATTTAAACTCTTTCCACATATTTAACAAGGACTTCTTATGAATAATGCTGGTTATGTCACATGTAGCTATTTAGTATTCATAATATATGGGAATACTGTAAGAAATACACTTGGGCTTATATTTCAAAATCTGTGTAAAAACTGTATAAACCACAATACAAATTTTAGACTGAAACATCTAGCAACTAGTGAGTGCATTCTTGTGCAACTTTACTAGCTACACTAGTTTGAATATAAAATACGAATTGAAGGAAGAGCGCCTACAGCTGACAATACCAACTTATTAAACACTAAATAAATATACCCTAAACCAATTTTATGCAATTTTACACTAGTCTATTCCCATACACTTTAATGGCTTCACCAAGTCCATTGAATTTTATGATTTTGGGATTTTCAGAATTCAGAATAACTCTGAAATATAGATTTTATAAGTGGTGCACCCAGATTCTTTGCATTAGCAGATATGCTTAAAGGAGAAGGAAACCCCCTGGGCGCAAAACCCCTCCCCCTCCCCTGTGTTGCCCCCCTCCCTCCTCCCCCTGGCCTACCTGTCCCCCCGGGCAAATGCCCCTAACTTGTTACTCACCTCTCTGCGCAGGTCCTGTCCACGGAGTTCACAGTCGCCATCTTCTCCCACGCGCGTCTTCTTCCTGCTTTGACCGGCGTCTTCTGGCGAATGCGCAGTAGGAACAGTTACCGGTACGGATCTACTGCGCATGCGCCAGAAGACGCCGGTCAAAGCAGGAAGAAGACGCGCGTGGGAGAAGATGGCGACTGTGAACTCCGTGGACAGGACCTGCGCAGAGGGGTGAGTAACAAGTTAGGGGCATTTGCCCAGTGGGACAGGTAGGCCAGGGGGGAGGAGGGAGGGGGGCAACACGGTGGAGGGGGGAGGGGTTTTGCGCCAAGGGGGTTTCCTTCTCCTTTAAAGCTGAAGTGCACCAGTAGTGTTAACACTGCAATCATGGAAAATGGAAAATAGTTTTATAATATTGTCAGTGTAAAATAAAATGCTCCCTTTTATAAACTATGCATTTCATATACTGCAGCAGAGATTTTAATTTGGTCCTCCTGTTTTATTGGTTAATCCCAGTTATGTTTAACTAGAACATTCAAAAGATGGCCTAACAAGATCCAAGATGGTGAGCTCCTGTGGACAACTTTGAAGGTCTGGCTCATTACTTTTGTAGAGCTGCTAAAATCTATCTGTTGGTGCAGTCAGTTCAGTATATAAAATACAGCATTGTAAGTAATAGTATATTTATAGACTTTAGTGCTCCCAAAAATAATCCGCCCTAAAGGAGCCTGGCATCTATTCTTATTATGTGAAACAATATTTTGTACATGTTTTCATAAAAAAATTGTTTTGTTTAACTGTGCATTTCATGATACATTCAGTTTTCATAACATTCATACTCAATCTACAGTATAGCAGAAGCAACCACATGCTGAGGAAGCTCAGGCTAGACCTCAGAGATGGCTTGGCAATTCACCCAGGCTCTCTTGTCACTACCTCTCCATGCCAATACTCAGCCTAGAAAAACAATCTATAACAGTGAAAGGGCTCAATTCAGTTCAATGTGCTTATTTTGATCTTTCAGACCAAGTTATTTTTCATTAAATGTCTGAAAAATAGGTTTGCTGTTTACTTTAACATTAGTCCAAAAACTACCAATACTAGAGGTATTTTCCAATTTAGTGGTATTAAACTCAAAGGTACATTTATTATTATAAGTGATGCTTTGAAATTGCTGTCAAAACAGTTACAACTCCTTGACAAATTGCTTGTCATATACCCTGTATTTATTGAGAAGAAGCGACTGCTTGATGAATATAGGGTACTGGGCAGCAAATACTGAGGGAAAATACCTCAGCGGAATCAGTCATTTCTCTGAACCTTAAGAGACAGCTTACCTTTTATTGAGACAAATGTTTATGACTGGATCTCTTTCCTGCCCACAAACCAGAGAATATTTTGGAAACCATATTTCTGGAAGTTATAAATAATTTTTTTCTACTATTTAATCATTGGTGGTTGATGATACAGAACCCCACATACACAATATACACAACAAAAGTTGTACTTCTTGGTAATTCCCATACAGAAAAAGCAAAGAGGCACAGTGGTTCCGCAAGGCTGCAATGCTAGCAAATCTGCCACCTCCTTACGTTCGAGTTTGACTACAGAAATATCTGCATGGGATGTGTATGTTCTCTTTGTTTGTGTAGGATTCCTCTGGATGCTCTGGTTTTACAAAAACTGCAACTTATCTCCTGATGAAATTAACTCTAGTATGGGTCTCATCCTGTGAAAGGGAATATAGAGTGTAATTTCCACTTGTGCACAAACCTATGAATTATAGAAAATCAAAGAGCTGTATACTACATTGTCCCTATAAAGTTTAAATACATTTTTATTTTAGATTGACATCACTGCCAAATAACATTGCATTAAAAATATAGCACGTTACACACGCACAAATATGACATATGCATGTGTTTTGTTTTATTGAGTGCTCTGCATTACATTTAATGATTAACTGTAATTTTTTATTTATAGTGGAGCTTTGCTCTATAATTCTATGCACACCCATGCTGTAGTAGGTTTTGTGTCCAAAATGCTTTGCTACATAGTTTTCCTTTAATATGGAATTTCATAATGTCATTGGGCAGACATACAGACATGTAGGTAAACAGTTTAAATACTGGCGTTTCGCTCAGTACCCCTAGTTACATGTTTTGGTTTTTTTCCCACAGTTTATGCATCATTAGGACCTTTAGCAGTCCTTGGCAAAAGTGCTACTGATGACTGAAATGCAATATAGGTCATACACAAATCAGATCATCAGTCTTGACAATCTGGTAGACTACTCCATAAGCAGGAATTTCAATGTATGTTGAATAGATCACTGATGACAGTGTAATCAGTAAGACTAGTGCTTATGCACTTTTTCCTAACGGGAGAGATAAGGCAAAATTACTGCTGGCTCTGAAAACTACTGTTAAGAAATACATTTGAGATCCATCAGCACCACTTGCACAAACAGTAAACATTTTTAGTAACATGGTGCATATTTGCCTTAGCCTAATCACTCTTTTATTGATTTGATTGTTTTAGACCAGGGTCCCCAAATTTTTTTTACACGTGAGCCACATTCAAATATAAAAAAAAGGTAGAGAGCAGCAGCACCAGTTTTTGGGGGTGCCAAATAAGGGCTGTGATTGGCACAGGGGTGGCCCTATGTGGGTTGGCAAACTACTGGAGGGTCTGTTTGACAGTACACCTGTTTTTGTATGCAACAGAAGCTTGCTTCTAAGCCAGGAATTCAAAAATAAGCACCTACTTTGAGGCCACTGAGAGCAACATCCAATGGGTTGGTTAGGGATCACTGGTCGAGACACTAGTGCATTTAGAATGATGTAAGCATACAGTATGTATAGTTGCTTGATTTTGCTTTCTGAACTATAGTAAACGTACATTAAAAGTAGGGATGCACCAAATCCACTATTTTGAATCCCTCACAAAAGATTCGGCCGAATACCGAACCAAATCCAAATTTCCAAATGCAACTTAGGGATGAGAGGGCGTAAAAATTTTTTACTTCCTTGTTTAGTGACAAAAAGTCACTTGATTTCCCTCCCCGCACCTAATTTGCATATGCAAATTAGGATTTGGTTCGGGCGTGCAGAAAGAATCCTGCCCGAATTCCAAACCCAATCCTGGATTGCATGCATCCCTAATTAAAAGAGAGTGTTTTTGTTTTTAGCCAGCAATCTGCAACAGTGAGGTGTTTTTGATGAGAGTGACCTGCAAGTTGAATTTGAGTACATGTTATCCCATCTCACTTATAGCCAAAATAGTGGGTCACAAATGTATAATTTCATACACGTGTACTTGAAAACACATGAAAACAGTGGAACCGCAATATTCAATTTTAATTCTTTACTGAAGCCCTTTAGTGTCTCCAAAACAAGCTTGCATTTTAATATCGAGCAACCTTTTTTGGATATAAACTCATCAGGAAACATATTTTTAGCATAGAACACATTTCAAAATGCTGTTATTATGCTGGGCTGTATATAACTGAACCAGTGTTCTAACGTAGGGCTTAGAGTTTAAAGAAGTTGTTGCGCCTGCGATAGTGTTGGCTCGAATATAAACTTCATGAGGTTTATGAAATGTATTTATTTTCTTTTAAGAAAGAGAAAGAGAGAGAACAAAGCATCGAAAATAATCCTTCCTTCCCCATGAAAAAACAAACTGCAGTTTAGCACTCAGCATATTTTTTTGATGTCCTCAAATGATGAATTACACTTGGTGTAACAAAAGGGTCAGCCTGTCTCAGGCAGTTGGGAACCAGATGTTTTTATATAAATCATGTTCATACAGTCTGTTCGACTGATCAGAAGGGATATAAGGATATGTACTAATATAACCTGTCCATGGCTGTATTGTACTGAAATATAATATCAAAGGGAAATCCAACTACTCTTAGTAACACAGCACTTAACCATGTATTTGTTGCACATTTCTCTATTATTTAATTTGCTATTCTGCCTCTCTCTCTCTCTCTCTCTCTCTCTCTCTCTCTCTCTCTCTCTAATGTTTTTCCTCATAACTTCACCCAAGCAAATAGAGTGGTTTGAGCACTCTTTTTTTTTACATTATTATCTTTTTATTGAGTTTTAATTTTAAAACAGTCATGTCCAACATGGACACAGCTCAAACTTACCAAACAAAAAAGAAAAACAAAAGCAAGAAATATAAAAGATAAATCAGGATTGAAAGCAAAATAAATCCAATGACTTCCATTAGCCATAATATCAGGATTTATGAAGAAATATCCAGGCTATACATCCAGTATCTGTATGCCCTTTCAACAACATTTATGAACATATAGTAAACACCATTAAATTAGCAGTATCATGGATCAATTTAGTTAAATTATATTTCTGAAAGAATGACTAGCCACAGGGGTAAATTGTGAGTCTTGTCTCTTATCAGACTGCACTCAGATTTATTTTTAATATTTTTGTAACTATTGTCTGTATGAAATGCGGTATACTAGTGGTTTAGTCAGTATAGTCAGTGGGCTACTCAACTTAATTTTTTTATATGCCCATTTACTAATGCATTTAGATAAAAAAGTTGTAGAGACAAAACTAGTTGTCACAAGAAAAAAACTCCCATTGACTTTAATGTATTTGGAGCAAGAAAATTTGACTTTTTTTAAAAAAAAAAAAAAAAATTGCTGTCTACACAGAGCAAGAGGTGCTACTGAATGGGGGCATAAAGAAACATATAGGGGCAGATTTATCAAGAGTCGAATTTCAAAATTTATAACTTCGAAATTCAAATAAAAAAAGACCAGTCGAAATGTATTAAAAAAATCGAAGTTTTTAACTTAGGGTGAATAGGCTGTATAGAATCGTTTGAATTGAAGTTTTAGCACATTGAATTCGAATCAACGATTTGCCTCAAAAAAACTTTGATTTTTCAAAGTCTACCAAATGACTCCAAATAGGTTCTAAGAGGTCCCCCATGGGCTAAAATAGCAGTTCGGCAGGTTTTAGATGGCGAATGGTTGAAGTCGAAGTTTTAAAGAGACAGTACCTGATACATTTCGATATTCGATATTAAAATCAAATTTTGGACTATTCCATAGTCGAAGTACACAAAAATATCTAAAAATTCTAATTTTTTTACTTAAAATTTTCAATTCGACCCTTCATAAATCTGCCCCTTAATATAATCAATCATATGAGCTTAAAGGCACATTTAGATCTGCTATTTAAATACTAGATATATTCCATTTGGACTTGTGTTGTGAAGAATGTGTGTGTTTGCCCTTAAAATCTTACTTTTTCTGGAATTAGTTCCACCATAATTACTGGAAGGCATTTCCATGCATCATTTGCAATAACCAGTGACGCACCTAGGCTGTATAATAATGTTCATTTACAGGCACCAAAACTAATAATCTATGCCCACTAGGGTGTCATGCCAATAGTTTGGAAAGATCTGGTGTATAGAATAGTCCAGTGATCAAGGGCCTTATTAAATTGAAACTCATGTACCGCTTAATGTGTTTGCAATTCTACCTGGGGTTATACTATGTGTCCCCTACTGACTGACACTGATTTACAAAGTCTAGTAACCTTTTTATTTAGCCCCCCAACATACTGACATTTATTTTAGACATTTTTGTTATTTTTGCCCAAATGTGTTACCTTGCATTTATCAACTCTGAGTCTGAACATCATTTGCCAATTTGCTGCCCAGTTGTGCAACTGTTTTAAAGGAGACATTTTATGTAAAAAACAAGAATGTACCAGTGCGTTATACCCATTTAGATATAGAAGAATTGTGCTTTAAAAAGGTGTGTTTCAGGCTGATTTATTTAATATTTCTGCAAAAACCCTAATAATCCCTCCCTTCCATTTCCTGCTCCCTGAATTCCCAGGCTGTGCAGGGACCATTAGGACACGCCCACCTCTCATTTGAAACACAAACAGGGACCAGAGAACTATAGGGAGCTCATAGCTCCAGGGGCTATTTTCAAATATAATATTAATTTTAGCACCATTTAAAAGCAACACCATATATTACTTATAATTGCCTATAATCCTATATGTCTCCTTTAAACAGTCAAATAAAAATTATGAAATACAAGGCTCTGATTGGTCCTGACATACAATTGGTGCCATTTAGCATCTCTATTAGCAAAGCAGCCAATCTGTGTATAGCTAAACTGAGTGTGCTTTGGGGTGTTCTGAGAAGAGTGTAATGATGCAAGTGGCTTATTAGATTTCTAGCTGACTACATAAGAATACAAAATAATTTGTGCTTCAAAGTCAAAACAGATTGGCGTACTGTCCCTTTAAGAAATCAGTGCAGACAAACAAAAGAGATATCATTTAAGGCCAAAACATTAAGTATCAACTCTCCCAGGGCCCAGGTCGTCTGAAATAATAGGAGTGCACAATTGCATGGCTAACATTTGTTTTACTGAGTTTCAAAGAGAAATCTATGCTTCTTCATAACAAAGCTGAACGTGCAATAGGGGAATATCAGTTATGAAGAAATGGAGCGGTCAGCATGTATTTTCATTGATTTTACTTTTCATAATTTGATAATTGCAACCCGAACCCTACAGAGACACAAGCTTATGTGCCCACTTGAGCAAACTGCTTACTTAGATATTAAATGGAATTCTCGGTAAATCCTTTATTGTTAAGGCCTCAAAATAATTTTGATGGGTTTTTGTTGTTTCAGTAGTAAATATACATTTTAACAGGTGCGAATAGATGTTCAAATTGTACAGACAGAGCAGGCTTTCATCAAGTGCTTAACATGGCACAACTTGGCAGTCATTTTCCACTGCAGTAAATGAAGTCTCTGCAAAAACATTACAAATTGTTACAATATAATACATCATTAACCTTTCAGTGCCGGGCCTCTCTGATATTGTTGTACTCCATGTTGTCTGGCACAGCTCAAACTGAGACTCTGAAGCAGACAATATACAGAACTGGCAAAAAAGTATTTTTATGTCAGTGTTGATTCTATACGGTGAAAATCTTGGACTAACCTAGATGGACTACTCTGAGATAGGCGTCTTTCTTGTTTGCATTAAATTTACAGACTGAATTTTTGTTCAAAGCCACACATACCGCAGCAAATAGGATTGAAGGGAGAAGGAAAGCAGTATATTTTCTTTCTTTTCTTTTAAAATTCTTTTTATTGACTTTTCATTAAAGTACATTGAATTAAATATATGAACAATCCTATAATGTTCCAAAGTAAAAGAAAAATTCATATGAATAGAGTTCAAAAAAAAAAAATATTATTTTTTCATGTGAACTTAACAATAAACATGAAATGTCCAAAACAAAAAGACCCGTACTTTTTAAAGAAATTAAGACATGGCAAAGCAGGATAAATAAATTTGAAAAAATCTCATAGAATAATGACAAATTAATATTTGTGTGAATGAAAAGACAATATAAAGTTACCAAATTCGTTCATTAGCAAACATCTTGCCCCATCAGTTTAAGAATAAATTCTTTTTTAGTAGCATCTAAAGATGAAATATACAGGGACCACCTGCATTTAACTTTATTTCTCTGAATAGAATCATCCATCCTAAATCTAATTACCTCCTGCATACATCAATTATGTAAATATGAGAGCACATCTTTCAAAGAAGGGGGATTATCCCTAATCCAACACAAAAATATAGACTTTCGAGTAGCGGCCATAACCAGCCAACAAAAAGACAATATTTCATCTGTAATCTTCCTAGAAGAGCTATTACGAGATAGCTGAAATGAATCCTTGAGATCTAATAATGCATTTTGGGGTTTCAATATTATTTTCAAATTAACCACTTCTTTAATGTAACGTATAATTTTTTCCCATAAAGTTGTAAAAAATGGACATGCCCAAATGTAATGGAAAAAAAATCAACATTTTGCTCTTTGCATTTCAGACAGTAAGAAATAATTGTCCTTAACCCAGGTGAATGAATTCAGTATATTTTCTATCCTTGCTGGTCAACACTATACGACACTTTTCTCACATATCACATATTTCATTTTGCCTGAAGTTCAGAAACTTTTACAGGTATGGGACCTGTTAACCAGAATGATCGGGACCTGGGGTTTTCCATATAAGGGTCTTTCTGTAATTTGGATCACCCAAACTTATGTCTACCAAATAATCATTTAAACATGAATTAAACCTAATAGGACTGTTTTGCCTCCATTAAGGATGGATTATATCTTAGTTGGGATCAAGTACAAGTTATGGTTTTATTATTACAGAGAAAAAGCTAATCATTTAAAAAAATCAGAATGATTTAATTGAAATTGAGTCTATTAGAGATGGCTATTCCATAAACGGGTTTCCGAATCCCAAACCTGTACTATATTGGTGGAATACTTTTTACTTCAGCTTTCTGAAAAAAAAAACATTTTAGTGTAGGGTGGTGTAAAAAAAAATGGGCGTATTTTATAAATGGATTAGACACCAATGCATAAATGAATGAGCATTAGAAGCCCCAAGTAATGGTTGTTTAAAGGAAAATACTGAGATATTTACAGTTCCCAACATTTTGCTGCTTTTGCTAATTTATTTCCTAGTCATCTGCACTGAATATAAACATGTTGCAGAGACCATACATTTAGTGGAACACAAATAATTATTATTATTTCCTACCTGTTCCTAGCTAGCCATTTACTGGCTTTTGGTCGTGTTGTTATATGTTGTGTATATATATATATATATATATATATATATATATATATATATATATATATATATATATAATTTGGTTACGGTCTCTTTAAATAGCAATTAACCCTTGGCAATCCAGGGGCCCCGAGTCCCTTTTGCATATGAAAACTACTGGGAACTGAGATTTACAGCGCAGGGAACACTGAGGAGCACACCTCAGGGGATTTCCACTAGGAAAAATAAAACACACATTTAGAAAAAGATATAAACAGATATAAACTTTATATTAAACAGTAGTGAAAGAACTTGGGCAATCTAATACACAATGCACTCCTGCACTGGGGACACGTGGGACCTACCTATCTCACTATTAGGTATTTGACTGTTTCTCCAACACAGTCCTTTTTATCAAAGTACCAATCCTATGGAAGGAGTTAATGACCACACAGTTCAGTTCAATTGAAATGTCCCTTCCCCAGAGCACTTATACCCCACTTATACCCCAGGTAGTGCTATCCCAAAAGTACCTCTCCCTTTAGAACGTAGCAGCTGCTCCCACGTAGCAGGTAAATGCACAAAACCTGCCCTCAAACTGGGGCCCCACATTTGTATCCTTGCCAGTATGCTCCCTTGGGTGGCTCACTCACCAGGGGGCTCTCAGAGGCAGTCATACTGGAGATTACAGGCAGCTCTGCAGCAGGATCAGTCTCACCAGTGGCACCTTTCTCCTTCTGAGTCTCTAGCAGCTTGGCATGGAACAGGATGGGCTCTTTCTGTACTTCTAGAGATGCAACAGCTTCTCTGCACTCTTGGACTCCCAAAAACTGGTTCTGGCTGGATGATGCAGCATAGAGCCCATGTTAAAGGGGTGGTTCACCTTTAAGTTCACTTTTAGTATGTTATAGAATGGCTGATTCCAAGCAACTTTTCAGTTGGTCTTAATTATTTTTTTTAAATAATTTTTTATTGTTTTTTAACTATTTGCCTTCTTCCAATGCTTTCCAGCTTTTAAATGGGGGTCACTTACCCCATCTAAATTCAAACACTCTGTAAAGCTACACATTTATTGTTATTGCTACTTTGTATTAGTCATCTTTCTATTCAGGCCTTCCCCTATTTATTTTCCAGTCTCTTATTCAAATCAATGCATGGTTGCTAGGGTAATTGGGACACTAGCAACCAGACTGCTGACATTGAAAACTGGAGAGTGGCTGAAAAAAAAGCTAAATAACTCAAAAACCACAAATAAAATAAAATTAAAACCAATTGCAAATGGTCTCAGAATATCAGTCTCTATATCATACTAAAAGTTAATTTAAAGGACAACAACCCCTTTAAGCTCTGTTGGAGACCCTGTACATTTGGCTCCAAAGTCAGGCACACCCACTCTCCAATCGGATGGCTCTCCAGCCAGTAACAGGGCTAGATGATGTCACAGACAGAAAAACAGGGGAAGGATTTGTTTGATCCCATATATATATATATATATATATATAGTGGTTTAATTAAAAAAAAATCAATATTCATAAGACCTGAGAGTGCGGATCTTATTCGAGATATATATATATATATATATATATATATATATATATATATATATATCTATATATAAAGTTGACTGTGTAAGTTTTATTTGCACAAATCCCTGCTGCACAGGTGTCATGGTGTGAAAAGGAAAACCCAAACTGTTTGCCTTTAACAATTTCTATCCTGCAGCCTTACTCTCATAACTAAACCTTGGTATGTAATAAGCTTTTCTTATGAAAATATTTTATAGTGTTCTCTATTTTACGTTTTACCACTCTAGTTGTAAACTTGGTAAGCCAGCCAACTCTTCATACATATATATAAGCAATATACAAGATTAAAAAGAACTATAGGGTACAAAGTGCAAAAAACAGACACAAACCATATGTTTTTGTTTTTCATCTCCACTATGCATGCAGCATCACTTTGAGAGTCCATTGGTCTTTGCACTCCAAAATACTAATACCACTCCCCCTAAATCCAGTATGGTGTGGCCCCCTGAGTATAGCATTTTTCAGTTATATATTCTGTATGATGACAGAAGTATTTTGTGGTTATATATATATATATATATATATATATATATATATATATATATATATATATATATATATATATATATATATATATATATATATATATATATATATATATATATATAATTAGTAATCATCTTCAACTATTTTTTTTATTAATATTTACTTTTAAATAAATGAGATAAAAAATACTTGATTTTTACTGACTTGGATCAATAAAACAAAAGTTAGTTTTATTTGACATAAACTTCTTGCTTATCTTAATATCTGTCTTAACTCTATTAGCTAAGAGCATCAAAAAGAGTTTTTTTTTCATGTGGGTTATACATTATGGTTTGAGAATATCAATTTTCTACCATATTGTTGCATAAACTTTCTCAGCATTTGACTAGCACAACTAAAACATTGGATTTGCAATAAATGTGCTATTTCATTTCTAAATTTTGTATATTGCAGCAGAGAAAATCACATCACTAGCTCAGCTTCTAGGCATTTCAGGGGCTGGGACATCCATAGGGTTATATAATTTCTAGGAACAATTCATAACAATTCAGAATATTTTTCAAGCTGAATTACCATTTGCGGTTCCAAAATATTGTCTAACTTAATAGCCCCAAATACAAGAAAGTTCAAGCAAGGTAGCCAAGAAACAAGGTCATTATCAATTGGAAAACCATTTTGAAAACTCCATTATGTACATTTCAGCCAAAAGAAATGAAAAAAGCCAAGAAAAACACTGGAGAAAATGTAAAAAAGAGTGTGATTCATAGAATGCAGAAAATTAAGATCATAAAAAAGTACCTTGATTTTAAATGGAGGTGTTAATTCGGAGTCTCTTTATATTTACTTTATGTTTCTTTTAATTTTAAAAGAGCAGTAAGTGGGATTGCAACTGCTTCCAATGATGTAATTTTTTGTGAAATAAACACATGGAATAAGTGTACAGTACGTAGGAATTACTTGAATAACATACAGTAATTGGGAGCTGACCCAAATACTGGAAAGCTACAGTTCCATCTGCTGGGATACTGCCTTATAAATGAATCCCACAAGAAAGCAGATATGTACTCCACCTTAACACATTGCAGAAAAGGGCATAAAGAATATTTATTTTGTTATTGGGAATTTTTAAAGCATGCAAAGAATGTACACATACAAGAAGTCATCTTTTTCAGAGCCTAATTCTGCATTTTTTCATCTTCTCTATGGTTGACAGCGGAATAAGCATAAAATGCAGCATAAACCGTTGCTGTAAATAAAGGACATTTGCAGTAACAAAGGAATAACATTTAATCAAAAGGATTAATGACAATTATAGTTGTTCATGAATTCAGTAGTGATGGGCAAATTTATTCGCCAGGCGTGAAAACACGGCGAATTGACGAAAAAAATTCGTTCATTTTTTTTACTTGGATGCATTTTCTCCGGCGAATGTGCGCTGGCGCAAAAAAAAAAGGACGCCGGCATCAAAGACGAGAAGCCGAATTACACAGGAAATTTGCAAATTATTCATCGAAGCGAAACGCCACAGATTCGCCCATAACTAGAATTCAGTCCTAGGCTCAATTTCATGAATGTGAGTTTGACTACCTAGGCCTCATATTATTACTGCCTCTTTCCATTAGGCTCAGACTACAATTCTAGTTTACAAAATAGGCAGGGAAGCATTGTACTGGTATTACAAAAAAAACTACTGGCATTAAACACACACAACCTATGGCAAAGAAAACTAAAACTAAAGGGGAATGTCCACCCTCTGTCCTGATTCACATTGCGCAATCTCAATACCCTTCCACATGGTATAGAGAAAGTGGCGTAGAAATCATATAACCAAATATTATTACATATATGGAAAATTACACCAGAAGCGATATACAAAATTATTATCACTATCATGTGCAGTGTCCGATATCATCACAAATCACTACTCACAGCATTTACCATCACATAGCCATATTAGCAAGACAGCTTAATGTCATCTTGTCTTTTTGACACCCAAACAGAGACCCAGAAAGAAGACTGAATCCATTAACAATAGTCAATGACTGGGTTTGTCCAGTGAGTGGATACATCTATTCAAAACATTTATTTGTAGTACTGAGAGCTACTTCCCTCAATCTAAACACCAGGCAACCCTGCTGCTTAATATTACGTCATATCAGCAATCCAACATCAATTCAATATTCTTATTCAGTTATATGATGTCATAGGGTATAACCATTGGGCCCAGATGAACTAAATGATCTCAAACAAGTGGCAGGGGGCTTGGGCAACTGTGCTGAGTTGGAGGGAACAAACTCCTTCTACTGTATATACAGACCTCCCCCATATTACCCTATGTTGTATAATAAAAAATACACAACATCACAATATGGACCATGTATAGAGATAATTTAACACAATGGCTATATCCCTTTATGATGGATGGATGAAGTCCAGTATGATCTTGCCTGAATCCCATTAGGCATAAGGAAAATGATTCCAGAAGTGCCTCCACAACGCATTAAATATATGCCAGGCTATAATTTGGCTCCAAGAACAACAACAAAAAGTTTTCTTTTATAAAAAAAAAAATGCACATAACGTTGTTTGAGCTGCAAAACCTCAAAAATCATGTCAGAATTACATAAGTCCACAACAAAACGAGTTAAAAGAAAATTTAGGGGCAGGGTTATGAAAATGTAAGTTTAGAGGTTAATAAATAAAAACTCACCCATGTTTCCTTTAGAATTGTATTTATCAATGGGTGAAAGTTAGAACTCACCATTTGATAAATGCAGTTCTTAAATTCCCATAAGAATGAATAGAATGTAGGTGTTTTAGGTGCTCTAGACTCACATTTTGATAAATCTGCCCCCTATAGTAGAGGAACTTAGTAATTCTGTTCATGCTTAAAGGAGAGGTTTAACTTTAGATTACATTCTGGTATTTTATAGATAGATTTGCCCATCAGTATTCATTTTGTTTTGTTTTTTATTTTATTTATTAGCATTCCTATTTTGCTTCATTCCAGCCTGCAGATATTTAGTCACAGATCCTAGCAACCAAAATACAAATGGACTCTACGGACTGATTTATTAAAATTCGGATTTCCTTTTTTCACAAATTGTTTTTTTCTCTAAATATTTTTTTTTTCTAATTCTCTAAAACGCAAAAAAAATGTGAGATTTAAGGGGCATATTTGTCAAGGGTCAAATTCCGAATTTAAAAAACGTAGAAATGCGCATTTGATCGAATTCGATTAAAAGTTTTTCCCAAAAAAAACTTTGATTTTTCAAAGCCCACCATTTGACTCCAAATAGGTTCTAAGAGGGCCCCCAATAGGCTAAAACAGCAATTCGGCAGGTTCTAGATGGTAAATGGTCGAAGTCTAATTTTTAAAGAGACAGTACATGATAAATTTCAATATTGGAATTTTCAAATTTTTTTGAAATTTAGACTATTCCCTAGTAGAAGTACACAAAAATAGCTGGAAATTCAAATTTTATTCATTTGAAAATTCACCTCGACCATTGATAAAGCTACCCCTAAGTGTAAAAACCACGAAAAACTATAATACAAAACTTTTCTTAGTAAAAGCAGTCAAGATCCCATAAAAGTCAATGGGAGATGTGCTGATCCTGTTGAACCTTTTTTTTAACTATGCAGAATTTTAGAGGTTTTTAGATTTTTTTCTCTAGTAAATCAGATCTCAATCAGATTTTTAGAGATATCTTTAGAGATTTTTTGTGAATTGTTCAGTGTTTTATTTTTGATTTGTACTTTTCATATTCAGATATTCATGTTAATTCCATTACATGTCCTTGTTAAAGTTGCATATGACACCTTTATGTTGTTTGTTGATGTAAGATTTGATCTCATGACGGGGAGAACATATCCAGGTATTGCTATACTGTATGTGCTCTACCCAGACTAGAAGAAATATTTGTGTAAATATTTGTCTCGTATTTTTCTAACACAGCCCCCATTTTCCATAATTATTAAAGAAAATAACACAATTAGAATAAAGCTGACTGTAGTGCATATAATATCTTGACTGTGGCAGGATCATATAGTTTAAATATTAACCCATTCCACATTAGGTATAGTACAGTGAAGGGCTTTATAATAACTATTTCTAAAATAAACATCAGTGGAATCTAGAGGTTCAAAGTTAATCAGTACTGATTGCTCTTTTTGACCTTTGTTCAGACTGTACAAAGCCATAGTCAAGAGCTGGCACTACTAGAGGTTTTGATCATGTTTGTTCTTTAACTTGCTCATAAATCCATAAACACGCCATTTTTTGCATACATTTGATATTCAGTCCATTAATTGTCAAATTCGAAAATTATGGTTGAACATAACCTTCTTTCTCAGTATAAAGAAGAAACTGTGCTCAATTCAATGGGAGAATTAAAGAGAGGCATGAGAATATAAATAACATAAATCTGACATTTGTAAAAAAAAAAAAAACAATAGTTACTTTTGTAAAATTTCAATATCTTTGACAGCAATCTTCGGGTGTCATCAGCAATCTTTGGCAAGGGTTCATGAAACAAACAGTACTGTAACAGTCAGCCACAAACATTAAAACATTAAGAGGGATTAGCTGGGGAGACAGAACTAGCTCAATATGTTTTGCACTATGTGTTTTATTTATTTAGGTGATACATAGCTGAAAAGACAACCCTTAAGTGCAACACACAGTACATTTTGTCATCTGTACTGAATTTCCTCCAGTGCTGGCAACAAAACCTCCAAAAATACCTTTATATTGCTATGCAGTAGTAAAATATTTGAATTTTGTAAATGCCAGATAATGCATCAGAAGGCATTTTCCAGCGCTTTCATGATTCAAATGTTTTAATACACTGCCATTTTCTGGCATTTTGTCACCTGCACTGGTGGCTCAAGCATGGGTTATTAAATAGACTGTGTTCTAATGCACTTAAGAGTTTTCTTGTTCAATTTATGCTACAAGGTCTGTTGTGACTCCTAGGCACAGATTTACTAAAGAGCGAAGTGGCCATCACTAGCAAAAATTCGCCAATTTACTAACAGGACAATTCGCTAATGAAAGAGACCATCGCTAGTGCAGTTTCATGCCCTTTGTGTGGTGTTTATACAAATGGCCTGTAGATGTCACTGTGCTCAAGACTTATACTGTGCATACTTCCTGGACAGCTTAAAAGTGAAAGTAAAAGTTACTGTTGTGTAATGCCTGCACGAGCCTGCTAGTAAAGCACTGTTATACTCTACTCTACTCATCCTCGGCTAACCAAAACATAACACTTTGACCAGGCAAATTTTTGCTCAAGCGAACAATCGTTACTCTGCAAATTCACTAAAGTGCGAATTTTACAGAACATTACCTCTTTCGCCAGTTTCCTTTTTCACCTCAGACCTGGGAAACTGATAAAATGAAGCTACATCCTCCTCAATCTTATGTCAGTGACATCATATCCTGTATGCTGAAAAGTTATAAGAATGATAAAAAAAATGCTGTTTTTTCATATTTTAAAGCGGGATTGTATTTAAAAGTTGTAACTATTACAAATTTTAACTTTTTTGAACCATTTGAGGGGCATGCTACATTTGTTTTAAGGTGGGCTCATGTCTAGGACATTAGAGGATCTCTTTTGTTTTTATTTTGCTTCCTTGAACATTTGTAATAATAAGTGGCCACTTCAAGCATTTGCACCGTCTCCGAAATGACATATATGTACCCACAGTATTCAAACTGACTTAAGAGTATTAACGAAGTTTCCCTAGACAGAAATGAACATTAGCGAAAGTTCACTATGAAATGGTCGCATTGACGAATTAATGGTAGTGAAACTTCGCCAGCATTCAGCTGCTGAGACACAACTTTGCATTTTAGTGAATTAGCATAGTGGTAGCAAATTTGCGCCTGTCGAAGTGGAGCAAAGTGTGGTGAACCCTTCACAGGCAAAAATTCGTCCATTAGTGAATTTGCCCCCTGGTGTCAGTTATGACGTATGTTGTTTCTTCCTATGATCAAACCACACAGTGCAAAACATATTGAGCTAGTACTGTCTCCCACCCCTCTTGTTTCTTCATTTGCCAATGAAAAATACACCTACTGTGAACATGAATCAGCAGACAGAATCACACGCCCCCATGTGACATATATGCCTTGAAAAACCTGTAGTATTAATGAAATCTGCTAATCTGGTAAAACAAATATAACCAGCTTTGAAGATCAAGCCTTTATTAAAAGAAGAAAATGTAGTGGATATCAGCCTTATGGGTGGCATTACTATATATATATGCTAAACCACTGACAAAACCATTTTGTGATGAACTAACATTTATGTGCTTAGGTACATGGAAAGTATTTTTCTGAAATATAGCATGCTAGAAAATTTGGTTTTCTCTGTGGTAAGGGTTTTTCTCTTTCTTTGTGGTAAGGGGTGTTCTCAATATATGATCATTTCCAGAACAGTTGGAAACAAGAAACCATCATAAAATCCACCATCATAATTATGATCAAATGCTATATTATACTTATGCATGAAATAACCCTTCCTTATTAACTTACCCTACATCACATTATAAACAATTTACTTACCTATTTTTACATAGTTCCCCTCGCAAATATCCTCCAACCCAATCTCCTTCCAAAAACTATCATCCCATCCGTGATCTAAAGAATAGGTCCATTTGCATACCAGTGTACAAAATGATCTATAGATAGAGCAAAGCAGTATAAGAGTAATGTATTATATAATAGATTAGCAAAGGATTCTCATTTTGGCATTTAAACAGTATGGTATGGGACCTGTTATACAGAAAGCTGGTTTTGCTTCCAGTAAGGATTAATTGTATCTTAGTTTGGATCAAGTGTACTACTGTTTTATTATTACAGAGAAAAAGGAAATCATTTTTAAAGAGTTGGATTATTTGAATTAAATGGAGTCTATAGAGAGATGGCCTTTCCGTAATTTGGATCTTTCTGCATAACAGGTTTCCAGATAACGGATCCCATACCTGTAATTATATTTTGAATAAACACTAGTGACTAGAAGCACAGTAATTAAGGCAATCCGTGCCTTTCCCGCAGAGCTAATTTAAAAAGGCAGTTTCCAAATGCTTTGATTAATTGGAAATCTTTTCTGTGTGAGGATGCACAGCATATATCTGTCATCTCAACTTCTGCAAAGACGTAAAGTCATCACATTCCACAGTTAATGTCTCCATATTTCATCAGAACACGATGACAGCTTGATGGCATTCTGAGCTGTGTCCTGAGTACAATATTTTGTTGCTATTCGAAATAGCATTGTGATTGTATTATTATGCACTTTCCAATACAGCAAAAAACATTTTGACATGTAGCATCGATTTTTTTTAAATGTAAGATATGTGAAAGACATATTTCCCATGCTTAAAAAAATACTTACACCATCCGTGGTTAGTTTATGTTTTTTTACTTATAAGGTTAAATTCTTCATCATCATCACCATTTATTTATTTATAGTGCCAACAAATCACGCAGTGCTATATGTTAATTTATAACAAACAATGATCTTGCAAACATTTAGCAAACAAGGGTTTACAGAGTAAGAATAGGATTAGAAGGCCCTACTCACAAGAGCTTGCAGTCTAAATTCCACAATAAATGATCAAAGTAATATAACCTACTTTTCCAAATACCATAAAAAAAAACCAAATAAATTAAATACAGGTATGGGACCTGTTATCCAGAATGCTCGGTTTTCTGGATAATGTATCTTTTTGTATTTTGAATCTTCATACTTTATCTAGTAGAAAAATCGTATAAACATTAAGGGAGTTATTTATTATGCTCCAAATATCTGAAATTTTAATAATTCTGAGTTTTCAAACTAAAAAAAACAAACAACAAATTTTTACGAAATTTATTAAAGTCTGATGGTTTTAAAAGTCCAACTCCGAAAATCTGACATCTCAAACCTCCTGTATAAGTCAATGGGGAATAATTTCGGGGATTTTGGACCAAAAAGTCTGAAAAATAAGTAGTATTTGCGGAAAAGTATGAAAAATTCATACTTTTCGGGCAAAGCTCTGAAGTTACCGGATTTTTGCCCGACCAAATTTTTTCGGACTTTTTTAATGATAAATAAGGTCCATTCAGGCAGTTGGAGTTGATCGGATTTTTATGTTAGAAATACTTCCTTGATAAATAACCCCCTGAATAAGCTTGTATCAAGTACAAGCTACTGTTTCATTATTACAGAGTAAAAGGAAATCATTTTTTTAAAAAATTGGATTATTTAGATAAAATAGTATGGGAGACAGCCCTTCCATAATTCGGAGCTTTCTGGATAATGGGTTTTTGGATAAGAGATCACATACCTGTACCTATTTAAACTTATCAATTGCAGCTCTATGTATTTCCTGCATCCAAGAAAACTGGCCGTTTTCAGCTTTTTATTTGAAATGATTTTGGCAATTCTGTGCAGCGTGTCATAATCTCAAAGAATCGACGACATTATGCGGCATCAGAAAAACAGAACATGTTGTTGATTCTTTTAAAGAGAACCTAAGACAAAAAGGAGCAACATAATGGAGTATACACCATTTTTACACAGTATGTTTTAAAGCACCCACTGCTTTTTACGCCAAAATGTTACACTATGCACAGGTAAGCCTATAATTAATACACACCTGAATGTGTAAGCTGGATTTTAGGTGATGATGCCTGGTGTTCAGACATGATGCGTGTTGTATTTATATACTTTTTTACCCAGCTTCATGAACAGGCCCCTTAGTGTGCTTGGCAGTTTATTCTTGCTGGAATTTAAATATCTGGTAGTGTACTAATTCTCTACAGTTAAGAAAACCCCTACAATACTTTTATTCATATAACATATGGTAGAAGCTTACAGACCTTTTGGTTTGAAGCCCAGTATTTAGTCAGCTCACAGTTATTTTTCAGATAGAAATGTTGCGGAAACAGTCACCCTGCTATAGTTCCAGCAGTATCTGGACATCAAATAAGCATCAACCCTAGATCTCTCCCTAACTGACCTTTAGGCCAGCCCTCTTAACTTATAATGTATTTGAATATGTATAGATCGAGACTGAGACCAATGCCCAGGTTGGGAGACACTTTTCCCAAAAGGAGATAAATAGTTAGGACCATCATATGCAGTTTATCGTAAGGTGGCTTACCAAATTTATGATCATAACTTTGTAACTGAAAACTCCTGTTTCAGAAAATACCTGCACTTGCACAGATAACTTATGAAACAGGGGGTCAGAAAATCAATATTCCCTTCTCTTTTTTATGAATATGTAGAGAAACACTGGTGTCATAGCAACCATATGATTCACACAGTGTCCATGACAAAAAAAGAAATATTTACTCCGAATCACCCCTTATGTGGTTTTCAGACATTGGGTTGATTTAGAAACCTATATTGTCATGTTTTGAATTCCAAAGGATACAATTTTCCTCTCCACAGCTTACAAAAAAACAGGCAGACATCTTCCTAATAGGTTCATGATAAGGTTTTTCCACGTTTTTGCAAGTAAATGGAAATTCCCTGAGGCTTAAAACAGAGCTGTCATTAAGACCTGTCTCTTTTGTTTAACAGCTGTGGAGGCTGTTAGTGGAAAATGATATTATAAAAAAGCAAAAAAAAAAAAAGACTGGTGATTTGGCTTGTGGCGTGATTTATCAGTGGTTTTTACCAAGCTGTGGTGACAATGTTATGAAATCATTTTAATTTTATACAATTGGAATTGCCTGGTCATGCAGATGCACATTTAAATGTAACAGTTTGCATGTGTGCCAATCTTGTGCCACTTACAAATTATCTAATTCGGCATTAGCCATAAAAATAATAATAATAATAGATGTATAGATTAGTATTACAGAAGTGTTGTATTCCTCTTCCCAGTAAAAACTTTTTAAATGGCTACGGAAGTTTCTTATAAATAGAACGACTACACATTCAACCATAGTCTTCTCATGAGAAATGGTTCCATCCTTTTATATAATGCCAAGCCAGATATACTGAAAGAATAAACATACCTCACAATCTGACTCTTTTCAACTAGCTTCTATGATGTAAAGGTAAGACGCTATTAAACAAGAAGTTAGTAAACAGCCATTGGTCAGAGGGGTGTGAGAAAAAGGGAGGTTACCATGACAAAGTAAAGCCTTGATGGTGGTATTTGTCACGGCCGGTACCCGATACCAGAACAAATGCCAAGCACCCTGGTCTCGGCTCGGCTTCACCAGTAGTGTGACCACCGTTGGGCTTCGGGAGGAGCCCTCAGCTTACTTGGGTGCCACCTGGACTTAACGGGGGTGCAAGGCGAGATGTTCTGGCTGGCAAAGGGCACGGCTGTTTAGCAGAGTCTTTTAGGTTGAAGGTCACGGTACAAAAGGTCAAGGCGAGCGGATGGTCAGACAGGCTGGGTCGAGGCAGGCAGATAGCAAGAATCGTCAAACAGGCAAAAGGGTCAAAACCAGGTGATCAATCGAGGGGTTAAACTGTAGAGTAGTCGTAAGCAGGCAATGTCAGGATCCAGAAATCAGAATAGTCAAAATAGCCAGGCAGGGGTCAAAACAGGAATCAGACAGGTTCAGAAGGAATCAGACAAATAGCACAAGGCTCAGGAGCACCAGGAATACAATCCTATCATGGGCAAAGACAATCAGTGGGAATGCCCCTTTAATACTTTAAATTTGGCGCCATTGCGCGCTGACGTCATTACGCCAGCGTGCATGCGCCTTTAAACCCGGAAGTGCGCATGCGCGCGCGCACTAGGGAGCCGGCGCAAGAAGAGAAGCGGCGCAACGGGCGTCCCCGCCGAGGGGGCGGCAGGCGTCCATGCCGTCCCCCCACTAGACTACCAGGGTGAGTCTTCATTACAGTATTATTCAGAGTATAAGATTACAATAAGGTTTCTGTTAGGGTTAAGAAATTAAATGATTTTGAGCAGATCATGAATGAATGTGTATTTATTAGTTATTTGTTAAAAGAGAAGGAAAGTAGAGCAAAGTCTTTCTTAAATTTGGGTAAAATTTTGGTACAAAAAAAAAGAATAAACAAGAAGAGGATCTGATCTCTCTATGGTGCTTGTTGGTAAGTACTCCAGGCAGGCACAGTTTTCTGCTAACAGGAGCATCGGCTCTCGGCATCAGGTAAGTGATTACAATCGCTTGGGTGTGCCTAACATTTCAGGGTGGTTGTTGAGAAGGATACAAGGAGAGGGAAGATAGAAAGAGGGAAAGGTAAGAATCTAAATGTGGTTAAGGGGGGGTTAGAGAAATGTAAGTATGAAGTGGCTGTGCTTCCATATGTAACCAAATGAAAAAAATATGTTGGAAGATGCTGTATACTGTGTAAGAGATGTACTATATAAATTGGACCTGGGTGAAGATAGAATAGAAAATAGCCCATCAAATAAAAAAAGACTGTCCTTGGAAGGGGATATAAAGACAATAGTACTTATCTGAAATAGTGTATTGAAAGGGAAGCTTTTGCCAGTCAGACCAGAGGTAAATTGAAAAGAGAACTATAATACAAATTAACTAATTGTCCAATAGTTAAACTGGGCCTCTTCATTATAACCGGAGTATTAATATAAATTTAAAAATGCAACCATATTCTAATACCATTTCCTTATAATGATTTATAAATCGGGCTCCCCAAACCCCTGAAATTAGGAGAGATTCTAATATAATGGAAACTTCAGGAAAAAAAAACACTTGAGGCAATGTTCATGTTAATTCATGTGGCTGATTCCTTAAAGTGCTTTAAGTAACTTAATATGTGATGGAAAAACCCTTCAGAACAACACGCATTTCCATAAATATGTCCACTTGTTTGTTCACATTATGTAAAATATCCAGTCTATGCATCAAATTACATAATTTAATAATAACTAATGCTAATAAGATTTCTCAACTAAACTTGATATTTAAGAAACCAAAACGCAGAAGGCTTGATTGCATTGTTTGATTTTTGCAAGCATCTTCAAAAAATGTGCATTTCATTTTTGTTTAGTTAAATTATCCACTAAACTGTGCATAATGAAGCCAATAAAAATCACTGTCTGTTTCCAGGAAGCAATCCGTGAGGCTGAATTCATGTATTTTTAATTGCACTGTATAGACTAACTATGAGAAATATTCATGAAAATTTACTAATGTTTGGGTGCCTACAAGTGAATTAATTCAGTGTCCACACCCACTGCGTCTGCAGTAATTTATTAATCACTATAAGCTATTCAAAAGCAAAGTATCCCTACCAGATTTTTATAGTGCAGGGATACAGCAGGTGGTAATATTGGGCTCCATGAACTGTGGATTTCATTCAGAACACTTTTAAAGAATACTTAGGTGTCAGAAATTGCTGAGCTCGAATAATGTGCATTTTTCATAGTTAAAGAAATAGTTAAGGGTGATGGGTGAAATTTAAATGCGTGTTTACCGTTTTTATTTTTGCAAGACTGCTGCAACATTTCACCATGAAAAAAACGTGAAATACGCAACACAGGGGAGAGGGGAGAGATTTTTGCACCCAGGGGGTTTCCTTCTCCTTTAAGGGTATAAGTGGCTTGAATATTTTTACATCCCAGGTGCATGACTTTACATTTATTAACATTGAATCTCATTTGCCACTTAGCTGCTCAGATTGCCAATTGGTCAAGATCCTGTTACAAGGATGCCACATCCTGGATGGAATTAATTAAACACAAGTCACAAAAAAAGCAGGTTTTTTTTTCAGTTAAAAAATTCAAATAACGCTGTTTTTTCTACTGTTTTTGGCCCATTTTTTTTTTACAACGATACAAAACGCATAGTGAAATTCTAGCTCTTAATCACAAATAATTTTGCCACTTGAAACTATGAAACTGTACAGGGCGAACAAAATGACTCAACCCTACCCCTAATGTCATAAAATCTGTCAAAATAACATTTAAATAAAGTAGCTTAAGAACAGGTAACGCTCCAGCTGGAAAGGGTACATTCGAGGTTGTAGTTCTACAACAAATGCAGAGCCAGAGGCTGACTAACCCTGAGTGCTGTCATTAATCATTCAACTGTAAAGTACTTGTAAGCTGCACAGATTTTTGAACTGTGGTGTTTTGGCGAAACACAGTAATAAACTTACTGTTGCAGATTCTTTTTCCAGGTGACCAGTTCTAATTTCAATAGGCACCTTCTGCATGAGTTTAAAAGAAAGATTCTATTGTTTAGTTGACAAGCCCTGTTCATTCTGTTTTCCGTCACCCACACACAATTTCATCTCCTGCACCCCAAATGATAAAGTGTTAATGCAGCTGTCAGCTTGCATTTTCATATTATTTTTTGCCTTTTTAATCAACATTTTTCTGTTTGGCTTTCACAACTTTTCGAGGGCTGAATTCTTGGCACTGGAACACAACAGAATTAAAATTACAATTTAAGATAGTACTGACTGAAAGGAATAACTGCAGGGTTAGAGAAGGCGAGTGTCTGGGCAGAAAAGCTAGGGACTCAATCTAAAAAAAGGCTTCAGCTCAGTTTGGTGGACAGCAGGTTGGGCATCCCCAATAAATACTTAATTACAACTGTTATACATATATGTCCAGTTTTCACAAAATATTTCTCTTTTTATAGTGGCCCCTCTAGTCTATACAGCAAGGTAAGTAATGCAAAATAATCATAAAAAAACAATTGCAGCCTTACAGAGTAGTGATGCACGGAGTGGCCTGACTGATTGCCCCTCCAGGTGGATGGCAGGTCTCATTCTCCACCAGCCCCCTCCACCCTGCCCGTCCTTGTCCCAACTCCTTTCCTGACAATCAAAACGCAGTTGGGCACATGTATATAAGTAACAGTGCCGTGGCAGGCTAGGTGGGGCTTGGTGGGTTCAGTCTGGCGCAGATTGAACTTTTTTTTTGGGCTACTTCGACCATCGAATGGGCTACTTCGACCTTCGACTACGACTATCGAAGGATTCGAAGTAAAAATCGTTCGACTATTCGACTATTCGATAGTCGAAGTACTGTCTCTTTAAAAAAAACTTCGACCCCCTAGTTCGCCATCTAAAAGCTACCGAAGTCAATGTTAGCCTATGGGGAAGGTCCCCATAGGCTTGGCTTACTTTTTTTGATCGAAGGATATTCCTTCGATTCGAAGGATTTTATCGTTCGATCGAAGGAATATCCTTCTGCGCTAAATCCTTGGACTTCGATATTCGAAGTCGAAGGATTTTAATTCCTAGTCGAATATCGAGGGTTAATTAACCCTTGATATTCGACCCTTAGTGAATCAGCCCCAAAGTGTCTAACGTAGACCATCCTATAAGATACTGAGAGTTAACATAAAGGGAAACTGTCCCTTTTAATGCAAAGACGTTTACAAAGCACAGTCCTATATGCCACTGCACTTTTCTACGTATTTGGCCACTGTAATTTGTGCTGTATATATTTGTCCAATATACATTCATTAAAAATTGTCAGCGAGTTTTAAAAAAAATTGTAAATGTAACTGAAAACCCTGTTTTACTGTCCCTTTCTGCACTGCTGGTTCTAACTATGTAGAAGTCAGCTATCCTGCAGTGAAGACTGCATTTCCAGCAATACCTTGCATCAGGGGCGTAACTACAAATGAATCAGTATTCAGTATACAGTATCTTAGTAGAATTGGTCAATTTAACAATGTTTTGGGGCCCTAATTTGAATTTGCTGTGGGGCCCAGAAACATCTAGTTATGTCACTGCCTTGCATACTTATGCAAGGGTCTTTTAATCAGCTGGCTCCTGCTACATTGTTTCAGTATACGACACTGCACAATATGTTGGCGCTCTAAAAATACAATTAATAATGATAATAATCTGAACTAGAAGTGTAGAAAAATACTTTCATATCAAATATATTTACAGATAACTGAATTAGAATTGTATTAGAATTATTATTTAGAACTTTATAATGATATTAGAATTGTAATTTCTTTTAGTATCTTTCAATATTTAATTTTTAAGTTTATATTCACTTTAATGTACATCATATTACATTCATCGATTGAAAAAGTCCAAATTGTGCAGTTTTTCACATCTTGCCTACTGCTCTGCAATTCCTACAATAAAGCATCCAGTATGCTCCAAAGGCACTATGCCTTCAAGAAATGCCCATTGTTTTCACTACAGGAGTTTACAGTGTTACATGCTCTTATAAGTATTTAAAAAATCTATTTTTTTTTTTGCCTCAAAATTTGCCAAAAAGTGAGATCTACAATCAATCTGATTTAAATTGTCTCTTGGTACTAGAATACCTAGTACTCTATAGCCTTGAATAAATAAGCTCCAAAAAGAAACATATGGCACAATTGTGCAGTCTCTAGTATGTGCCACCAGGCAGTTTATGTGATAAAACTAAAAATAACCCACCTTAAAAAACTGTACTATTTAAAATTAAAATTGTTCTATTAAAAAAATGTACTATGCAAAAATGTGCAAATTATGAATCATCTAACGAAGTATATACAGTATAACCGCAAAATGTATATTTTTGCTTTGATGCTATTTTTCAACAACATTTATTATATCCCCCCCCATTGTCTTTCAGGGCCATTAAGGGGATAAAGTCAAACAAATGTACAGTAAGTTGAAACTATATGCTAAAAGGGCCTACACATCAGGTGTTATTTCAAAGGCAAAATATAAAAGAACACAATTACCTGAACTCTTCAGATGTGCACTTTTAGTACATTTTACCCTTGATCTTTGATAGCCATTATGAGTACATCATAGGCTGAAGAGTGTGCTATTTTAAAGGTCAAAAGGTTGGCTAAATGATATTAGTGTTTTGAGTAAGGAATGAATTGCCTTTGAAGTTGGAGCGCCAATATTTACAGTCATTAGATAAGATGAAATATATCACTCTGCATAATGACCAGTAGAGCATTTGGGGCTGTTTAGGCAGTAAAATCGGTGTGTGTGTAAAAAATCTGGATATAGGTGCAGAGTACAGATATGCACTGGCTGCCATTGCAGGAGAACTAAAGCTTTACTAAAGATGTAGGCTAGAAATGTTGTATATTATGTTCTGAGCTTCTGTACCAGCCCAAGGCAACCACAACCCTTTAGCATGGAAACTCTGTTTCTCCAAAGATGTCCCAGTAGCTCCCCATCTTCTTTTCTGCTGATTCACTGCACATGCTCTGTGCTGCTGTCACTTACAGAGCTTAGGGACCAACTCAAAATATAAAGTAGACATAGAAAATAAATGTCACAATATAAGGCTGATTAATAATTAATACAGATAATTACTACATGGCAGCACAGAAACCAGTAGAACTAGCATCAGCATTTAAAGGAGAATTCAACCCTAATGTGAAAAAAAACCCTATCCCCCTACCCTACATAGACCTCCTCCCCCAGCCTAAGTGTTACCCTAACGTTTTACTTACACCTCGGTAATGCCAGTCTCATTCCGAAGATTTCCGAAGAGAGGAAATTGCACCCATGAACTCCGATGTCTGAATCTGCACTGAGGGGCTAAGTAAACGTTAGGGGCATTTGCCCGGGGTAACACTTAGGCTGGGGGAGGAGGGAGGGGGTCTAAGTAGGATAGGGGGTAGGTTTTTTTTTAACTTTAGGGTTTACTTCTCCCTTAATAATCAGCCCTGTAATAATCAGCCCTGTAGCATCATCTTATATTACAGGCCAGCCTCATTTTCTGATTGATAATCTGTGACAACCCCTAAGCTTAGCTTCTCAACAGCTGCCCAGAACCCACTGAGCATGTGAGTGTCACAGATACTTTCCAAGATGGTGACCCCCTGTGACAAGTTTGATGTTCTGTTAACTGCTGCTATTGAGAAGCTAAAACTTTAGGCTGGTGCAATAAATTCAATAAAATAAATTCAATATACAAAATATGGCATTTTTAGCCATATTCATTTTTAGAGTTTTATATATCTATGTTGATAGATATGTTGATAGATATGTTGATGGTCAAAAATAATGTCAACAGCACAGTGTACAGGCAACATAGAACTAAAAAAACAAAACACATTTACGTGCCTACAAAAATACCTATAATGATATCAATTATTTTTTTAAAAAAACACATAGTACTAGAATTATTCTCAAATACCTTGTGCACGTGAGTGGCACTGTGCATCTCATTTGATGCCTGCACATATTCAGAGTTGCTGCAGACATTAACATGCTCCATGCCTTGGAGACCCAAATGACACACATTGCTTGGACATTTTAAAAACACTGTGGAACTTTAAGCAGTCAGGAAAAGTAATTAGTGTCAACACCCCCCCTTCCCAAAGCCATAACATGTCATCACACAACTGGTCTTCTGGTTTGTTGAGGAGGTGGAAACTATTTACCTTCTTCTGGATCAGCATATATTGTACTTATTGAACTTAATTCTTTTTTAACCTAACTTATTATGTTCCTATAGCACCATATATGGCAAAAGAAACCATGAACGTTTCACATTCATTAGACAAATATAGTTCCTCCCTTAATATTATAAGTAGCTATTCTAATTTATTGTAGCTCCGTATTTCATGATAGTGCAATCTAATGTTAATGGTGCTGCCCCACTGGATTTCAGTTTTATGCAGAATAGGTGCAGTTTTGTGTGAGACTGCATTTATAGACATACTGAAATGTTTTTCACCCAGAAAGCCTTTCTTAACCTTGCAATTATAACAAATAATGAGCAAGAAAAAAAATCTTCGACAGGAAAAGAAAACAGTCGCTTTAGAAGTAATCAACTCTCTACAGCTGGGAAATCATAAACATTAGACCAGACCTCCTATTATGGCTCTGGGAAAGCTCTGGGAAGGAAAATACCACAATAAACTGCACTTAGAACCCATACATATAAAGCAGCCTTCTACAGTATATCCTGATTTATGCTTGTACAAAAATAGTTTTAATTTAGGGTGTGCACTTTCACACTGGATCTAATCATGTATACAGGGTTTGTTTGCTAAAATAAAGTATATTATTGAATTATAATGCAAAGAAATATGTGACTCTCAGTGACAGAAAATTACAGATTAAACAGCATAGGTTCAAAAGGGGGAACATGGGCATGGCCAGTATCTGGCTTCTAGTATACGTAGGTGAGATAAACCAGGATCCATAAGTTAATCTTTTGTTCATTCACAATCATTATTCCATTTTTCTATTTTAAAAGTATCCTGTCTTATCTGCTCCCCTTTTATTCCTCAAATAACCAACTTCTTTTTATCCTTACAAAGTTTCTTACATCATTTTCATTATCTTTCTACTTCTTTCTTGTTTCTCCTCAAAGTTCTTTTCACCGACATTTCCTTTCTCCCCATCCCCTTCTTTGCCTCACCCTCTTGTTTTGCTTTATTTCACTTCTCTTTCCATAAAGCTGAACATATCTATAGTGCTTTGGATTTTTTGTCTTTCAGCATTGCTGGGCATAGGTATCCTTATCATCTCTCATAGACCTTGTAATGGGTTATAATCCCATAATAAGCAGGCAGAAGGGAGCTTGCCATACAAGCACAGGGGGCAGTGGAGGAAGAGCTGGTGGCCTGAAACATGGGGTTGGCTTCCTCCATAGCTTGAAAACTCCCCTCCCCAGCCTTATTTAAATATTCTTGCACCGATGTTTGACCAGGCATCCGTATCTTCTTTAAATATTTGCAAGCGACCGGGGGGTGGGAGGAGTCAGGAATTGGTGTTGGCTGGAGTAGCTTATGTGCACATGACCCCTTTCAAAGTTTTTGATGGGGGCCCTGCATTTGCTTGTTACGCCACTAATATCAGTGGTGAGTGAGGTCAGACAAACATGGCAGCAGAGAGAGCAACTCTCTAGATTATTTATATCCTGTAGAGAGAGATACCATATAAGAGTATATGTATTATTACTGTATATAAATATATATAATTATATATAAATATTCATAAATACTATAAATATATATATATATATATATATATTTATAATATAAATTTATATATTATTAATTCCTATATATTTATTTTGTAAGCTTTTCTGTAAAAATATATTTCTTTACCATTTACATAATCACATTTCATCAGTGCATGCATTAAAAGGAAATGGAAAAAAAAAACCTCAATAAAATATTTCAGTTACAAAAAAAAAATCACATATCATCAGCATTGATGGCAAATGTTGAATTAAACAAAGATACATAAATGGACATACTGAATACTGAAATAGCTTTCTTTGACCTGCATTGCCCCATGCATACTCTCTGTCCATTTTTACCCACTTTAAGCCTCAGTAGCTTTACAAGTACTGGGGGAACCTACCTATTAAGGTATTCTGGTTTCAATGTGACAGATTATTTTTTAAGACTCTGGAGTTTATTGCTGATAGTTGCTGAGAATTGCTGCTGCATGCAGAATGCTATCATGTTCTATTTTATCTCAGCTGAAACATAACACAAAATATCATTTTTTTTAAGTCTACAAATGCGCATTTAGTGTCTGAGGTAATGTTCCTAAAATAGAAGACTACATGAATACCTCTAGTTTTGTATCTGGTTCAAGCCAAACTGCAAAGGCTAATCTGTAGCTAGATATGTGTGCAAACTGGAGGAGTTTCATGCAAATAGGAGACATTCTCAGATTACATAGTTTCGGATGAAACTTGTGTTGCAGACACTTCACACTGACCCTTGTTCAATAGTTTATCAAGTAGCCTTTACTTTGTCAAATGAAGACACATTGCCGTGGCTCAGTTGGACTCCAGTGTAGGATGACTTCATGCTTGGCTCCCAGTCCAATGTTTGTGGCAGGATGCCAGTAATACATCTGCAACCTCTCCTGCATCATTTCTCTGACTTGTCTGGCAATAGAATGTAAGAACAGCCAAGTACCAGACAGACATACAGTGAATGCTTCTGGTAAATAGAGTAATGCATGTACTTCCAAGTGCAATTATATATTACATGAAAGGCTATAATCTTGCTGTTAAAGTAATAAACATACATTTATTTTAGTTTTTGCTGCATTCAATAAAATCACTTTCCCATATATTTTGGGTAATAAAATGAAAATGGTTATTAGAAAAACACATTTTATAATGGTTGCTTTGATTTAACTAGTACAATATTTATGTTTTGCCATGCCTTAGCTAGGGGGTGTCAGTGCATATTATGGACTTTCAAAATATACAAACATACCTATGCATTCATGTTAACATTTGGGCTATCTGTCCGATGACTCATTAGATGGACAGGTGGCTGAATCCATGGATGACCACAAAGCACGGACCTATTTACCTAAACAAATAAATCAGAATAGGAAAGGGATGGAACATTGAATGCAACCAAAAAGAGCACCAGGACAATCTGTCTACAAGAAAATGGCCACAGGAGGGGGTAAGAGAATGTGGAAGGAAAATTTTTTTTTTGAGTGATGTGCCTGGTCTAAGGTGTTCCAAAGAACCTTCAGCATTTTAGGGGCAAATTCACTAAAGGACAAAGAGCCTAACGCTAGCGTTAATTCGCTAGCGTATCGCATTTTCGTTAATTCGCCGATTCACTAACGGACACTGGCGTAAATTCGCTAGTGTTACTTCGCACCCTTACGCCTGGCGAATTTGCGCAATGGATGTAACTACGCAAATTCACTAACGCGCGCATTTTTCTGAACGCTACCTTTTACGCCAGACTTCCTTCGCCACCTCAGACCAGGCGAAGTGCAATAGAGTAGATAGGGGTTGCTTTAAAAAAAAGTTCAAAATTTTTCCAAGTCCCAAAAAACGCTGGCGTTTTTCTTTTTTAAGGGTGATAGGCTGAAAATTTTTTTGGGGCTACCCTCCTTCCCCCCAACATTTCCTAACTCTTGGCACCTTAAGTATACAGTGGGCACATATGTAGGGCAAAATAAAAATATTTTTTGCTGTTTTGAAGGTTTCCCAGGCTTGCGTAGAACTTCAATTTGGCGCCGTATTCAAATTAAGCATTGCTAGCATAACTTCGCTTTGCTTGGCAAATTAATGCTAGCGCAACTTCGCAACCTTACGCTTCCCCTGGGCGCAACTTCGGATTTTAGTGAATTTGCGTAGCGCTGGCGAAAATACGCCTGGCGAAGTGCGGCGAATCGGACGCTGTCGCAACTACGAATCTTAGGGAATTTGCCTCTTAGTGGCCAACTGCAATGCAGCACTTGATTTCACATGCCTGATGATTGTTCCACATGACAAATATGTTTGGCATTGAAACAGTTTTGCATTTATAGATTTGCTTTGTGAAACTGTCCACTCACATATTTCTGCTTCTGACAGATTGAATCCCTGGTTTCTGGAACTTGGCCTGTGCTTGGCCTAGGCTTGTGTGCCACATATTCTGACCTGACCTGTGCTTGTATATGGATAATTCTGTCTGCTGCCAATTCTTTACCTGCATCTTACCTCACCTGCCTGATGATTGTACTGCAGTTGTACGGCTACAACTACTGGTTCCATGACATGAAATGTGTTTTGGCCATGACATTATTACAGTATGCAAACATGGTAATAACCTTTTTAAATGCAGGTGAATTGGTCTCTGGATGTTTAATTTGTGTATTCCTATTGAACTTCCTAGCTCGTAAACCCTATAAGAAACAGGTGGAATTCTGCAAAGTTACAGGTATAGGATTCATTATCCAGAAAGCTCCGAATAATAGGAAGGTCATCTCCCATATACTACATTCTAATCAAATAATTTTACATAAAGTTTGCATTTGGAAAACATACTAGGCTGAGGAATTTATAAATAAATGATTGGGTATCTATACACAACTAAAAACAAAATAATAAAGACTATTTGTAAAAAAAGGCAAATTAAAATCCATTGGAGTTTTACATTTAATAAACAGACCTAAAGATAGTTAATAAAAAATGCTGCATATTACATGAAGTGGAGTGGGCTGGTGTGAGTCTATTTTGGCTAATTTTAATATTATAATTATTTGCCAATTTGTGTCATTATATCAATATTTATTTACACAAATTTTCAGACGAGTTCATTGCTACCATGGGGCTGTTTCAAAGTCATGTTGATTTGGCAACTATTACCATACAGATATTAATATTCTGGAGCAATAATGTTGAAAACATTACTAGTACCATTTTCTGTTACTGTGTTACTAGAATACTACTTTTGTCATATCCTGCTTAACAACTACAAAATACGGTAATTCCATTACTCATCAAATCAGAACTTGGCTTCTTATAAGCTACTACTGTATATAATATATGAACATGTGTGTGTGTGTATTGTGTTTTCTAGTGTTTACTACAAGAGGGAATTATTTGATTACTTAAGTAAGCTGCCATCCCATTATCTCAATATATAATTATTTAGTGTCCTTCACTGCAGCCTAATTTTTCCACTGGATAATCAATAACTATCAGATATTCATCCAGCTGTTTCATAAAAGCTATTTAAAGATTGGCACTCCCATTTATCTCAAATTCTACATTTGTATTGTAGAAATATCTGTGATTGGAATTATGCTACTGGGAGTCATGCCAAAGGTCCTTGCAGTGAAAGTATTGATATGCAACCACAGTTGTTATAGCTAAGCAAATGTAAGGTATAGCCATACACAATAATGGGGCAATATAATAAAAGTCAGTAACGGGAAAAATATTTGCAATGCCAAAATGTATAGCTCTGCATGAACAAATTTTCCTTTTTGCAGATTTAATACAGTTTTTGGGAACCTGGAAACTGATTAGAGACACAGCAGTGGAAGTAAGATTACAGGAAAATGCAGGAAACTTAAAATCAGGGGATGTATAACTCAGGTTTCGCTGTATATGTTTATTTCAACAAGAGATCGCTGTTTTTAACTTCTCATCTGGGAAGGAACTTAACTTTGGTGGAGCTTACCTAAGTTATGTTATTTTGTGTTTTGTTTCTGACATGGATTTATGCTTTAGCAACCCCTTGTTCAAAAATTATAGGTATGGGCATAAAAGGAAAGTTGTCTGCTGCTAAAAAAGATGGTGGGAATATTATTCATGCATGGGCTATGGAGGAAAGCAGGGAGGGACAGCTGAGAACAACACACAGCACAAAAGGCTATCAGGGGATGAAAACCAGATACAGAGGGCATAGACAGATAGCAGACAGTGACAGACATGATGTAGGATAATGGGTGATAAAAAATGAAATGAGAAAGGGAACAATGAGTATGCATGGTTATTGGGGATGTGAGAACCATAGAGGAGCGGTGTTCTATTTAGTGTCATGTGTACATTTTTGCAACAGTTCAGAAGGCCCTTAAAGAGGACCTGTCACCCTAAGAAATAATTCCAAATTATTTTATTACATGGTAGTTGAGCAAAATAAACTTTACTTACACTACATTTATTGTTTACATTGTATTTCTTTATGCCTTGGAATTATACAATCACAGTACACAGACAGGAGCCATTTTGTGGACACTGATTTTAAGACAAGGAGTGTATCACCCCAAAATGGTGTGTATGCACCAGAATGGGAAACCTAATACTCATACATAGTGCCCTACACAATAATAGAGTGCTAGGAGGGAGGGGGAATGTGGGGAGTGCAGTGATATCTCGCAAGTGCTGAATGAATAGTGAAAAAGGCAATATATGATTAATAACTTATTGACAGATATTTAAACACCTTTATAACAGGTATGGATGTTTTAATGAAAAAAAGGATTTGGGTTCCATGTTTAATTTGCAAATGATTTTTATTATACCACTTTTTATGTGTAGGTGACAGGTCCGCTTTAAGGACCACAAGGAAATGGAGGGACAGGCCCATGACAGATATAGGAAAGCAGGCCCAGAAGTTGAATGTTGCAAAGGGTTGTGCAGCTTGCAGCCCTGCAGGGGATTGGCTAGAGGGAGTGGAAGGGGATAAGAGGGAAAAGCAGTTGGGGGATCAGCTCCATTTTACCTTTTTTAGCCCAGCCCACCAACCCCATAGTTAGGTGAGGATCTAGGGGAAGGGGAGGTTTAGGAAGGTAGTAGCGTGGAGTCAGCTGACTGGAGCCATGGTAGAAGTTGGCTCGGTCTGAGACTAGAGGTTATGGAGATTAGCCACTGCTAAAAGGGGAAGGACAAAGACAAGGGGACTAGCCCAGGATTTTGATACAAAAAGGGTCCAAGACTTGATGTCATGTATATTATGCCAGATATGGTAAGTAACTGTATAAGATTATGTGCAGACAGTAACTATTTTTCACATTTCAGCACAAGTGCAAGTTACTGTTCTGTTCAAGAAAAATTATGAATCTTTGTTACAAGCATGCTTTGAAATAAGAAACCAGATATTGCATATTGAGTAATGCTGTCAAGAAAACAATTGAAACCCAGAAGTAAGGGTGGTCTAATATGAAGTTTTCGTATTGTTTTTCAACATCTGTTACAGTGTTAGGCTGTACATAATAAGCTTTTGTGTTTTAAATTCATAAAACATTTACATTCCTGTGATGTGAATCTCTTGGCTCTTGAAAACACAACCAGTATCAATTCTATGAAGATCAGAAAGATGATAAATTAGGCTGATATCAAAGAAAAGAAAAGTTGTGTCTAATACAGCTTCAGCAAGAAGGGTATCCAGTTTCATTAAAAGCACAGAAAAACAGTTACAAGGTTTCAGGCCCTTGTGGGTTTGCAGTATCAGATTGCAGCAATAGGACAGACAGTGGCATAGAGATCCTGGAACAATATGAAGATCAAACTTGTTTTTAAAAGGTTAAAGTGAATGGTTCTGTGTTGACATGCCAACTGTGAACATCTTAAATAAATGTTAAGCACCATGTTATTGCATATTCAAATCAGGGCTAGATCAGCATTCATTCTGGATAACAGGTCCCATACCTGTGTATATATATATATATATATATATATATATATATATATATATATATATATATATATATATATATATATATATATATATATATATATATATATATATATATATATATATATATATATATATAATTGCTATTATCTTCCCTTTTTACATATTAGAACTACTGTATAAATAGTTATATAGTTACATAGGTAAAAAGAGTTGAAAAAAGACGAAGTCCATGAAGTTCAATCCCTCCAAATGAAACCCAGCATCCATACATAAACCCCTCCATACCCTCACAAAAATTATATATACCCATATCTATTCTAACTATAGAGTTTAGCATCACAATAGCCTTTGATATTATGTGTGTCCAAGAAATCATCCAAGCCACTCTTAAAGGAAAACTATACCCCCAAAATGAATACTTAAGCAACAGATAGTTTATATCAAATTGAATGACATATTAAAGAATCTTACCAAACTGGAACATATATTTACATAAATATTGCCCTTTTACATCTCTTGCCTTGAACCACCATTTCGTGACTCTATCTGTGCTGCCTCAGAGATCACCTGACCAGAAATACTACAACACTAAGGGGCACATTTACAAAGCTCGAGTGAAGGATTCGAATTAAAAAAACTTCGAATTTCGAAGTGTTTTTTGGGCTACTTCGACCATCGAATGGGCTACTTCGACCTTCAGCTACTACTTCGACTTCGAATCGAACGATTCGAACTAAAAATCGTTCGACTATTCGACCATTCGATAGTCGAAGTACTGTCTCTTTAAGAAAAACTTCGACCCCCTACTTCGGAAGTCAATGTTAGCCTATGGGGAAGGTCCCCATAGGCTTGCCTGAGATTTTTTGATCGAAGGATATTCCTTCGATCGTTGTCCTTCGAATCGTTCGATTCGAAGGATTTAATCGTTCGATCGAACGAATAATCCTTCGATCGTTCGATCGCAGGATTTGCGCTAAATCGTTCGACTTCGATATTCGAAGTCGAACGATTTTAGTTCCTAGTCGAATATCGAGGGTTAATTAACCCTCGATATTTGACCCTTCATACATCTGCCCCTAACTGTAACAGGAAGAAGTGAGGAAGCAAAAGGCAGAACTCTGTCTGTTAATTGGCTCATGTGACCTTACATGTGGTTTGTATGTGTGCACAGTGAATCTTACGATCTCAGGGGGCGGTCCTTATTTTTTAAAATGGCAATTTTCTATTTATGATTACCCAATGGCACATACTACTAAAAAAGTATATTATTATGATAATGGTTCATTTACATGAAGCAGGGTTTTACACATGAGCTGTTTTACTCAATATCTTTTAATAGAGACCTACATTGTTTGGGGGGTATAGTTTTTCTTTAAAGGCATTAACTGAATCAGCCATCACAACATCACCCGGCAGTGCATTCCACAACCTTGCTGTCCTGACTGTAAAGAACCACCTATGTTTCTAGTCTGAAGGGGTGGCCTCTGGTGCAGTGATTCTCTTTATGGGTAAAAAGGCCCCCTGCTATTTGTCTATAATAGGGATGCACCGAATCCAGGATTCGGTTCGGGATTCAGCCAGGATTCAGCCTTTTTCAGCAGGATTCGGATTCGGCCGAATCCTTCTTCCAGGCTGAACCGAATCCAAATCCTAATTAGAGGCAGGGAGGAAAATCGCGTGACTTTGCTCCAACTGTGCATGCACCGATACGGCACTTACTTCCTGACGATTACCAAAGAGAATAAGATGGCTTCCGTGAACGCTGATGCCCTGAATCTGCACCGAGGAGTAAGTAAAGAGTTAGGGGCATTTAGCAAAGGTGCCACCTAGGCTGGGGGGGAGCAGGGAGGGGGGTCTATGTAGGGTAGGGGAGTATGGGATTTTAGTAGCAAGGGTTTACATCTTCTTTAAGTCTTCCATCCCCCTAACCAGTTTATTTGAGTTTTAGTTGCATTCTCTCCAGCTCATTTATATCCCTCTTAAGGACTGGGGTCCAAAACTGCACTGCATACTCCAGGTGTGGCCTTACCATGGACCTATAAAGAGGCATAATTATGTTTTCATCTGTTGAGTTTATGCCCGTAAGACAGTTTAAGACAGTACTTTATTTGCTTTAGTGGCCACAGAATGACACTGCCCAGCATTAGACAACTTGTTATCTACAAAAAAAAACCTAGATCCTTCTCAGTTAAGGAAACTCCCAACACACTGCCATTTAATGTATTACTTGCATTTATATTATTTTTGGTAAAGTGCAAAATCATGAACCTCATTTTCCAAATTGTTGCTCAGTTTTCCAACTTTGTCAAATTACTCTGCAAAGTGGCAGCATCCTGTATGGAACATATAGTTCTGCACAATTTAGTATCATCAGCAAAAATAGAAACAGTACTTGCAATGCCCACCTCCAGGTCATTAATAAACAAGTTGAAAAGCAAGGAACCTAGTACAGAGCCCTGCTGTACTCCACTAACAACACTGGTCCAATTAGAAAATGTTCTACTATGTTCCAGGCCAACATTCCTTAATTTAACCAGTAACCTTTTGTGTGGCACTGTATCATTTCTTTAGCAAAGTCAAGTAAATCACATCCACTGCCATCCCAGAACTGAGGTCCCTGCTCACCTTCTCAGAAAAGGAAATTACTTTAGTCTGGCAAGATCTATTACGCATAAAAACATGCTGGCACAAACTCATAGTATTATGATTTGATATGAAGTCCAGTATCTTAGCCTTAATTAACTCTTCAAAAAGCTTTCCTACCACTGACGTCAGACTAACTGACCTATAGGTTTGAGGCTGAGAACGCGATCCCTTTTTGAATAGCGGCACCACATTAGCAATTCGCCAGTCTCTCTGCACCATGCCAGACCTCAATGAATCATGAAAAATTAAGTATAGAGGTTTGACAATCACAAAGCTAAGCTTGCTAAGTACCCTGGGATGAATACCATCCTGGCCCGGACCTTTGTTTATCTTAAAATGTTCTAGTCTCTTTTGAATTTCCTCATGTGTGAACCATGCGTCATTAGTTGTATTACAGGTATGGGACCTTTTATCCAGAATGCTCGGGACCAGGGGGTTTCTGGATAAGGGATCTTTCCGTAATTTGGATCTTCACACCTTAATACTACAAGAAAATCATGTAAACATGAAATAAACACAATATGCTGGTTTTGCCTCCAATAAGGATTAATTATATCTTAGTTGGGATCAAGTACAAGGTACTGTTTTATCATTACAGAGAAAAAGGAAATCGTTTTTAAAAATATGGATTATTTGATTATAATGGAGTCTATGGGAAACAGACTTTCTGTAATTCGGAACTTTCTGGATAACTGGTTTCCGGAAAACAGATCCCATACCTGTACTAGAATTAGGACTATTAAGAAGGAAACCTTCATTAACTGGTTCCTCTTTTGTGTAGACAGCCGAAAAAAATAACAGTTCAGAATCTCAGCTTTTTTGCATGATTTATTGGCCTCCTTGTACCTTATATTGCACCAAAAAGGGTTTGCTTTGCAACAATGTTCCTTGCTTACAAGGGGAATATTGAATATTATTAAGCAGCATTTTAAAGACATTCCATTTTTGTTCCGTGTTTAACCCTGTGAAACGCATTTCCCACTTTATATGTTGCAGAGATGCCCTTATAGATTTACTTCCCAAGAAGTTCTGGAGATACAATCCTTAATATTTAGATTATCACCAAAAGTCAGTTGCATCTGTTTGGCAGTCTGTATTATGTTATGCCTCAACACACTTCCATAAGATAACTTTGTGTTAAATGTGTGCTTGTGAAAATGTTCTGCCCCTTTATACTCCATGCTTTTGGCCTCCAATAAGCTGCCAATTAGCCTACATTTGCATTTTCTTTATTAAATACATTTTTCTTTATTAAATACATTTTTCTTTATCTTCCCATTTTTCTTCTAAAATGTCACTTTCTATTGTGTTCATTGTTCTAGCTATCATACTAGATTCAACAGTCCTGTCTAGGTTACATGCCTCCTTATTGATTGCCCCACCATTCTGATTTCATTTATCATGCTCCTACTAGCATAACATTCTAGCCCATCCACTTCACTACTTTCTCAAGATAGAATTTTTGGAATGCTTCTGTCAAAATAAAGGGAATTAGCTACCCTATTCCTACCTCCCTCTCTTGTCACACATTTGTCTCTTTCTAATTCATTGCTGTGATTAATGACATTGAGGTTAAAGATTCATATCTCAGTGACTGAATTAATTCTGATGCAATTTTTCTATTAAAATGGCAGATGTCTTTTGTATTTGCTTTTTTTATATGGGGTGAAATAGGCATAGGCATTATAGCAAATAAGTATTTTTTTATATAAAAAGCTTTTTTTAAAAAAAATCTGCAAAATATTACAAATTGAAAATGTCATAATACAGTAAAACGAAAGCTTGAATGCAATAGGAGATTTTAATATTTGCATAAATGTTATGCCTACCTTGTGTTGTCTCCAGTTGCTTTCCAAGTTAAGAAGTCTGGTAGATCAAATAATTGCCCTGATTTATTCCAACACTCTTCTCGCAAGTTCTAAAAAAAAAATAAAGCACAAATGAATCAAATACTGATTGTTGGATTCTCAGAATACTTTTCAATGTAGAATCACTAATTAATGTGTTTGTCATACCGTATTGCATGTTGAATTAGAGGAAAGAAATTTAAATATGCATGGGGCAGATATAAAGTAGTTTTATGGGCTTAACACAAAACTAGAATTAAGAATCTAATAGCAATACTAAATGATATAGATATTTACACCACAAATATTTTCTCAATGGCAGCACCTAGACGTATGATGGCTTCCAATTTTTTTTAGGTTAGAACACTATGCCCATGTTTTTTTTATTAATTTAGCAATGGCATTTATGAAGCAATAACATTTTTCAAAAATTATGTGTGCTAATAATAGTGAGAGCTTTGATAAATTTAGCTTTGGCCCTGGGTTTATTGCAAGTTGGGTGGCTTTAGGTTGAAATTGGGTGACCATTGATTCCCTGTCTTGGAACCAGAGTCCCACACAGAAGTAGCGAAAAGTATCAAAGCGAAAAGACACTTGTACTGGTTTGGAAGTGGTCCGACAATGGCAACAATTTATGGGCTTGGTACGGGTTAAGGTTTTATGGGTAAGGGTCAGGTGCTGGTTGAGTTTTTCCTGACCAGCACATCACTATTGACCAAAACTTCAATAGCTATAAGTTAGCTTGAGTCTGCTGATCATTTGTTGGATAGCGTTCACACCCAAGACTGTAATGTGATGTCAAAATGGCATTTCCAGTTCAAAGACACTAAAGATTTTGCATCATTTTGAAGAGGCAATAAAGGTCTGCTACTTCTACAAGCTATTTGCTGGGCTAGTAACAGGGGCGTAACTACCGGGGGAGCAGGGGGTGCAAATGGGCCAGGGCCCGCACCCCCGCAGGGCCCCCCCGGAAGATCGTGCGTGCTGCAGCCGGCTGGAGTCGGCTGCAGCGGCACAGCTCGCGCACAGCTCGCACCAGGGCCCGCCCCCACCAAGTTACGTTACTGGCTAGTAACCTTCTTTTTGGTAATCACTGCAATTTGTACAAAAGCTATATTTATTGCTCTATTGCTGTAGATTATTTGACAATGATGAGACAAAAACCTACAAAACGTTTATAAAGTAATTTTTGGGCAATAATGCCCCTATGCACTATATTGAAGTTAAAGTGGTGGTTCATCTTTAAGTTAACTTTAAGTATTTTTATATAGATTTTGAATTATTCGCAGAACAAATGTTCTGTAAGGCTACAAATGTATTGTTATTACTACATCACCTTTCTATGCAGGCCTTCTCCTATTCATATTGCAATCTCTTATTGAAATCAATCTATGGTTGCTAGGATGATTTGACCAGATTGCTCAAATTGCAAACTGGAGAGCTGCTGAATGAAAAGCTAAATAACTCAAAAAACACAAATAATAAAAAATAAACTGTTACAAATCATCTCACAATATCACTCTCTACATCATCCTTAAAGTTGATTTAAAAGTGAACATCCCCTTAAATATATTTTACAGGTACAGTGCCACTAATTGAAGAGAATGGTGAATTTAGAAAACAGGTATATATTACTCTAGAGTAGTATTCCATAGCAAACCAACAAAATTCACCTTTAACTGGACAACTACAGTTAGAATTATGAAAGCAAAATTGTCATTGTTGACATGGGAAACTGGAATACTTTTTGCAGACCAGTTTTGTGAACTCTACTTTTTTTGTCAAAACAGGTCTATTACATTGGAACATTAGGTAAATGGGATTCCTAGTTGTAATATGGGTTTCTCAATTCAAAAGTATCTAAAAATGAATATTACCGAGTAGGAGTAACTTCTAATATTAAAGTTCCAAATCATATGACTATGGACTAAAATTAAAGGTCAGAATTGGTAAGTTAGCTGATTCTGGCCAGGTCTTATCTAATGCCTTGTCTAATGCCTGTAAGAAAGGAAATACGATTTTTTTTCTACTGCATGATATAACAATGCTAATTCCTAAAATAGTAAATGCTTTCATATTCAATTGTATTATACAGAACAAGAAATGGGATTACATTATCAGTTTTCTCTGCAGCCTCTGCATTCTTTGTCTTGCACTACATGGATCTCATTAATCAAGGCATTGAAGAACTGGACTGACTAAGTTTAGTAGATAATATTGCAGCTAAAATATTTTATTTTTCTTACCCAGATTTTTATTTTTCCAAGAATGCTCTTTTTTCAAGCCAAGGCAAAATAGTATGAATTTTAAAAAAAAGGCTAAAAGAGTTTCCCATCTGGATATAGATGAGATGCAATATATAAGTATTGTCAGAAATCTATCCCATAGCTCAGTGAAAGATCATCAAACATTTTTTTTACAGATAATTAACCAAATTTGGTATAATTTGCTAAAACTTGCTTGTAATGCTTTAATCCTTCCCACCACTATGAAATCTAGTATTTTAAAACTGATGGTATTTTAAGAGGCTTGATTAATTGCTTAATGGTTGAAAGCAGATGTTTCTGAAGAGGTTCCTAGTATTATTATTTTATCTCCTATTACAAATTATGCTATTTTTCATAATTTAAGAGACCACAACATTTTTCTTAATAAAACAATAATTACGTACATTTTCCCATAATTACTTACATCCTATATGCTGAATAGCTTTATCATTATTCTGTGTCTGCCTGTCAAAGCTAAGCTATGTAGCTAGCCATTCTAAAGCTGGCCATAGATGTTGAGATTTTTAATAGATCAGATCCTCATTGTGAGACCACGATCTTCTCGGAACGATCGTACGAATTTACCATCAACTAAAAAAAACAATTTGCCAGGAAAACAAAGGGGAGCTGCCTGCTTGGCCCTGCAAACATAGATAGATTGCACTGGGACCGACAAAGATTTTTTGACCTGGCCGATCAATTTCCTGACAGATGTCGATGTACGATCGTTCGAATCCCACTATCCGCACGATAATTTAGAAGGATTGGTCAGACTTCCCTAAAATCGGTCGTTCGGCAAGAAGAATCGTCACGTCTATGGTAAGCTTTAGCGCTATAGGTATATTTATCAGGACCTCATCATGGAACTACTTTCCATACAACCTTGTTTAAAATAAGTAGTAGTAGTAGTTTTAAAAAGAATATAGATAATTATATGAAGGAGAGACCACCACCACATTAGAAATTCAAGTAATTGCTGTAATGTCTTTGAAGATAGGAAACACTCTCAGGCTACTCATGGCAAGCTATATAATATAATATTTAATACAATATCTTTTTGTAGCAACTGATAATTCTATAACTGAGCTCTTACCAGTCCACCAAATGCACCCTAAAGTGGAATCATAACACTTTAAATATAAATTAAATTTGTCTCATAATTAGTCATAGAATTTATTTTTGATTTATATATTTAATGAGTTATTAAATGAGTGAGTTCGTCAACCAACATACTCATTCTATGCTGAGTTCACCTGGTAGAAGTCACTGGTTCCATCATGGGCCAGCATTTTGAGCTTTTCAGAGGCAGCTAAAATGCTTTTGTCACTGGGCGGACATAGGTCCACCTGTCTCTGCTCCATGTTGATCAGCCATAGTGCTTTACACGTGGTATTTTCAGAAGCAGTAACAGAGACAGATGGTTGTTTTGAACACCATGTTGTAGCCCTTAAAATAAAATAAATTCAGCACTGGGCTTTTCTCCACTCTCTAAAATACAGGATAGTTTATCCAACAACACTTTGTACTAGCCCAAAACACAATAGTGATAAAACAATGAGTTCCTATCAGTTCAAGCGGATGAATCCTTCAGGAGAGGTATCAGGAAGTGTCAGGCTTACCAGTGCGATCCATCGGTGAAGGAGCAATGGTCTTTGAAGAAGGCGACTCACACACGCCTCACACAACACAAAACCCACCTGGAGTGTGAACAGGGGGCTGATGTAGTGGAGAGTAGCCAGTGAGAATAAGCTAGAAAAAAGTACCAAGGGGTTGAGACAGATAGTAGTCAACAGATCAGAGGTCAGAGGCATGCAGCACAGATTTGTATAAGTCCAAAAACAATTTTGAGTCCCAGAAATGTCAATTGTGTTCACAGTCCTTGTCCGGCTTGCACTTGTATCCCCTCAAGTCCAAAATCACAGTATCTAGAATATAAGAGCCAGTGCCATAAGCACAAGACCAACAAACAAAATATAGGGTAAAATTGTTTCAATTAACACCGCTTTTGTGCTCAGAGGTAGGGCTTAGCTATAACACTAAGGGGCACATTTACAAAGCTCGAGTGAAGGATTCGAATTAAAAAAACTTCGAATTTCGAAGTGTTTTTTTGGCTACTTCGACCATCGAATGGGCTACTTCGACCTTCGACTACTACTTCGACTTCGAATCGAACGATTCGAACTAAAAATCGTTCGACTATTCGACCATTCGATAATCGAAGTACTGTCTCTTTAAGAAAAACTTCGACCCCCTACTTCGGCAGCTAAAAGCTACCGAAGTCAATGTTAGCCTATGGGGAAGGTCCCCATAGGCTTGCCTGCGTTTTTTTGATCGAAGGATATTCCTTCGATCGTTGTATTAAAATCCTTCAAATCGTTCGATTTGAAGGATTTAATCGTTCGATCGAACGAATAATCCTTCGATCGTACGATCGTAGGATTAGCGCTAAATCGTTCGACTTCGATATTCGAAGTCGAACGATTTTAGTTCCTAGTCGAATATCGAGGGTTAATTAACCCTCGATATTCGACCCTTAGTAAATCTGCCCCTAAGTGTGAACCCTTGTAAGTCTTGCCACCACCTTAGGTTTTTTAAAAAAGAGAAAGGCTTTGTAAACTTTCCTTAATGAATTTCAAGGTGGGTACTCACAAACGTAAATTTTTTATCTGGCATATAAAGAAACTTTCCAGCGTTTATCTCAAATGTCCTTCTTGTGGACACGAGGAAAACGCTGCAGGCTGGTTTTTACACTTCACAGATACCAGAGACTGTGCGCACTCCACAAGGGGACGGTTCCTTCCAGGAAGGAGCATAGTTATGCTTTTTATATGAGATGCCATGTGAGTGCATTTTTTAATAATCATTTTAGAATAAAAAGGTTTTACACTATCTGCTGCCGCATATCTTTTAACAGCTGCACAGATTTGTAGCCAGAGTTGGGCCAAGGGTCAGGGCTGTCCAAAAGAAATGACGTAGACAGGCAAAAGGTCACAACAGGAAATCAACGGAGGAATACGGCTAGGCTTCTGGAAAGGACCAATGCAACCGGGCAATGAAGCAGGCCTTCAGCATCCTTTAAATAGGCAGAATTGGCGCCAAAACGGGGCTGCATCAGGATGCAGTGCTCCATCACTTACATAACATCTGACGTCTTTGTATGTGCATCAAAACACTGTGTATCACCGTTCATATGCAGGACCGCAAGACGCTTGGAGACAGGAGCATGCCTGAGGATGCTGACACAGATGAGTAACCTCACAGGGAGAGCTGCTATTTTGTAACTTGTCTTTTGTTCTAAAGCCAGCCTGAACAGACAAAGCTCTAAGAGGGGCATAACTATAGAGGAAGCAGACCCTGTGGCTGCACGGGGGTCCAGGAGGTATAGGGGCCCCATGAGGCTGTAATTTATCTACAATTTTAATAAATATTGGTAAAACAGGTCAACCTCTAGACATTTTGGGGGCCTGAAAAATAATTTGCTGTGGGGCCCAATAATATCTAGTTACGCCACTGCAAGGCTCTGTTCACATCAGCTGTAGGGTGGGTAAGTACTGATATCAATTTGAAGGGCAGAAGTAAAGAAAGTGCTTATCAAGGCACAAATCAGGAGAATAGAATAGATTCAGGAGAAAGAACTAAAAAGGCTTGTGTGATGCATATATTATATAGACATTGTAAAAAATGTTGACTTGCTATTTAAAACTACAGATTTCAGCACAGGATTAAGGTTGAGAAGCACTGTTAATTGATGCGTTTTGAAAGACACGTTTCCCCATAACATTATACCTTTAACTGCGTCTGAATGTGTATTTAAACTGAAGCTTGCCTTGCATGTACAGCTAGACTGTATATCTTAGCTGTGTCCTATGTATAGCAAACATTTTAATTCATGGAGCATATAAACAAAAAATAATAGCTCAATAGAGACATAGGCACTGAACGTTCTGAGGCAGGCTTCTAATTCAGAGCAATAAAGTGCAAGTACTTGATTTATGTATTCTTCTGCACCAGGAGCTTTCCATAATAAATCTTTTGCACATTCAGCCAGAATGCTTTTAGAAGTTGATTTATTCCACTTAAGTAATGGAGGCAGAAAATGGACTTAAACAATTGATATCAACCTTTCAAAGAAAATGACCACTCTTAAACTAAAGTTAATTATTCCCATTAACATGAAGCTGTCAAGGTTTGTTTCAGGTCATTATTACTGCTGACCTTTCACTGTCTGCACCTTGTTGCTATACAATGTTTTATGTTTATAAAGAAGCATGAATCCAATAGTTCAAAGCAAGACAGACTTAATTCACTAGTACAGTTAACAGGCCAACGCCAAAAAAATTGCAAATTTCCAGTGAAATGCATTAAAGTCAACGGGCGTCCGAATAATTTTGACGTGAAACAATGTTTCTGTGCGTGACTATTCACACTAACGCACACCCAAATTTTTTCGGCACAATGAATTTTTGCGGCAGTTTTGAATTTATTTGCGGGAGGCGAAACACGGAAATTTGTTGCAAATTTGCAGGAGGCGGATTTATTCGCCCATCATTAGAGGCAAGTTTTGGTACCATAAAAACAGGGGTACTGCCAAACTCTTTTAGGCTGCAAGTCCACATAGTGGCTACCAAATAGCCAATCACAACCCTTACAGTGTTTTGGACTTTTTTCATGCTTGTGTTGCTCTGCAACTCTTTTTACCTTTGAATGTGGTTCACGGGTAAAAATAGTTGGGAAGCCCTGCATTAACATTAATTGGCCAGCCTTTCTTCATAGCTGAGACCATCCATAGACTTTATCAGGCTAGTAGCTCTTCTCTGGAATTTCTCATTCAGCACTGCATGTACTACATGGTGCCCTACCAGTGCTTTGTAAATAGAAATAATTATGAACCTATGCTCCATTTAACATAAAACAGCAAAATCTTGGTCTTTCCCAATGAGCGGAGTTTGTTGGTCTTTCCCATACCTGCTTTCTTCCAAATCTGGTTCAGTTTCAGTACTCCAGCATATAAGACTGTAGGAAGGTCTATAATGAATAGCATGCATAGTCGCTAGGTACTACAGTACTTTGTATAAGTACAGAGCAAGAGCACAGAACACAAAACTTAGGCCATGATGTAGTTAAAATGTTTGCTGCAAGAATTTTTTGTTGAACTGGTTGCTACACTATTGTACTACCCAAATAACTTTGGGCAGACACAAAACTAAAATTTCTGAAAATGGTAAACAGTACTGATGTCAGATACCCGCCCTGATCAGCCTACAATGAAAATCAAATGTTGCTATAAACCACTCAATAGCATTAACCATCGAAAGTGACTCAATTATATTTCATTTGTCATGTCTTTTTACTTATCTTTTTTCAAGCAGAAATTATTGTTAGATAATATGAGCCAGTACAAAGGTTCTTTTTTCCAGTATTCATCTGAAATGACTGATGTCACTATGTAAGTTCCAATAAAGAAAATATGCAATGAATAGTTTTCAATAATGTACATATTATTTTAGGAGACAAAGCTAACATACTCACTTCCTTTAACCAAAGGAGCTTGGGTGGCTGCATTTCAACAGACATAACTCCACCAACATATCTCAACACCTTGTGATTCGTGCGATTTATACGATCAACTTGACATCCAGCGCGATGGTCCATCCACATTATTATGTTTCTCTTATGCTCACCTTCAGAAAAAATATTGTTTAATGAGAAATAACTTTCTATATCAATATAAAAAAAATATATAAATGGATCACATTCTGTTATTTACCACCTTTTCATCTGTATAACAATTTTGGAAATGTATTTTATACAAACTATTTTTAATGATATATAAATGAGCTCAGTTATTTTCACAGGTACTTTGTGCTAATGACATATGTGCTAAGGCAGGACATCTTTTTTTATACTTGAAGGGGGTTCAACGAATTTATAAATACTGTACTTGATATTGAACGTTTTTCAAATAGTTCAATTTTATTTAATGCATTTAAAAAAACAGGTCATTATATATATATATGAGAGTAAGATCAATGTGTGTATGGCCACAATGAGTTTATTTTTATTAAATAGTCCAGTCATAGAGGGTTCGCTATTCATAGGGTAAGTATAGTATACAGGTATGGGACCTGTTATCCAGAATGCTGGGGATCTGGGGGTTTCCGGATAACGGATCTTTCCATAATTTGGGTCTTCATGCCTTAAGTCTACTAGAAATTCATTTAAACATTAAATAAACCCAATAGGCTGGTTTTGCTTCCAGTAAGGATTAATTATATCTTAGTTGGGATCAAGTACAAGCTACTGTTTTATTATTACAGAGAAAAAGGAAATCATTTTTAAAAATTTGGATTATTTGGATAAAATGGAGTCTATGGGAGTCGGAGCTTTCTGGGTATCGGGTTTCTGGATAAGGGATCCTATACCTGTATATAAACGATGCTGGTTAATTGGGATATGTATCCTGCATGCAAATGTTCGCAAGTGTTCATATGAATAACTTTAATCTAATATGCCAAATATAAAGGAATTTAAAGCTTTACAAGTACATTCAACAACCTTCTAAGTATGCACTATTCATGCTGCCTAAAGCCTTTCAGTATATTACTTAAATATTATTAAAAACGCAAAAATATCTACTGGATCTGAAGTTTGCAATGACCATTAGCAATGACATGAGAATGTACATTTACCAGCGGTTGAAAAATGATTTGACAACCTAATTAACCCCGTCATTGAAACAGTAGTTATTGTTTTAAGAAAGTAGCTTTTTCACTTTGATAAAGACTAGCTTTCTTTCCATATGACTTTACAGAACACCTCATTTGTCAGAGGATTTCAGCACATTTGATAGAGGAGAAGAATGCACGTGTGATACTTTGCAGCTAATATATACACTAAAAACCAAGATAAAGGAAATGGAATGAACATTTCTTAAAACAATCTACATAAATAATGTCAATAAAATAATTTTCTATAATTATCAGAAATTCATTATACAGAAGGTCTGTATAAACGGGGGTTAAATACACAACACCAACAGGAGATTTTCAGACATTTCCTTGTTCAGTAACATAACATATATTCATTTTGTACAGTTGCTTTGTAAAGCGCAGCAAGCAGCACACCATCAAATAAACAGACAGTCTATACTACTACCTCTGTGGATGAACTACACTTCTTAGCCAAAACACTTCAGACTTGCAGATTAAATTATAACATCCCAACACAAGTGAAGACTCTTTTCAGCATGTCTGGAGGGCTACAAGTATCAATTTACATGTGCCTTAATGTAATAAAGTATTTTGATTTTATAGAAAACTATATATATTATTAAAATCATACCCTAATCCATAAAACTAAAGCAATGGGTCATGGGCAGGGCCCTGAGCAATCAAACATAACCTGTATTACTACACATACTCTAGTAGTGCAGATCCCACATTCCTTCTCTCTTGAGATTTAAATGCTGTGCTATTAGGTACATGTATCCACAAATCAGATCTACATTCATAGTATGTACTTAATTCACACAATGTTGGTAGAGCAGAGCTGTTTAAAAATTCATAACCTAGTTGTGAAACACAGAATTTGTCCTCCTCTTAAAAACAAACATATACAGGTATGGGGTCAGGTATCTGGAAACCCATTATCCAGAGAGCGCCTAATTACAGGAAGGTCATCTCCCATAGACTCCAGGTATGGAGATCCAAAATATGGAAAGATTCCTTATCTGGAAAACCCCAGGTCCTGATCATTCTAGATAACAGGCCCCATACCTGTATTCAGATAGTGGGGGTCATTTATCAACACTGGACAAATTTGCTCATGGGCAGTAACCCATAGCAACCAATCAGATTGCTGCATTCATTGTTCTACTTGCAGCTGGCTTTATAAAGCTAATCACTGATTGGTTGCTATAGGTAACTGCCCATGGGGCAAATTTGCCCAGTGTTGATAAATGAGCCCCAATATGTGCACAACTTACAGAATGATAAAATGACCTTAAAGGAAAAAGAAAGCTACAGAGGCATTTTATTGCAAATAGATTAACTGCAATAATGCAAGCGAGAATTCTATTTTTATTCTGTAGTAAAGCTCTCTGGTTGTTTAGGATAGCAGCTACAATATTAGCTTGGTGTGACACCACTTCCTGCCTGAGTATCTGAGCATGCTCTCACCCGGGGCAAGAAGGTTTAAGCTGAAGGCAGGAAGTCTGATACAGAAGCCCATGTGTACACAATAGAAGGAAAGACATGCAATGTTTCTTTTGACAGAGGACTCAGAGCAGCACTACCTTGTGGGTTTTCTGGTATATTTAGGTAGCTTTCTGATAAGGCTTACTTAGTTTTAACATTTCCTTCTCCTTTAAAGAGATACTGACACCAGAAAATAACCTTTTTTTATATCCATCATAACATTATGCCATATTTGTGCAGCAGGAGTCCGTTAGCATTAGAAACTCTAACTGACAGGCTGAGATGGGACAGTCAGGTTGACAAAACAGTCAGGTTTAGGAACTTCAAGTAATAATTATTTACAAAAGCAGAACTATCAATGTGACCTATATGTAACTTTTAGGGGCAGATTTACTAAGCTCGAGTGAAGAATTCGAATGAAAAAAAATTTGAATTTCGAAGTATTTTTTTGTGTACTTCGACCATCGAATAGGTCAAATTCGATCGAATAGAATGATTCAAACGATTCTAAGTAAAAATCGTTCAACTATTCGGCCATTCGATACTTGAAGTACTGTCTCTTTAAAAAATACTTTGACTTCATACTTCGCCACTTTAAACCTACCGAGCTGCAATGGGGACCTTCCCCAGCACTTTTCTAAGCTTTTTTTGATTGAATAAAAATCCTTCAATCGATCGCTTAAAATCGTTTGAATCGTTCGATCGAAGCATTTGCGCTAAATCCTTCGAATTCGAAGGATTTTACTTCGAGGGTCGAATTCGAAATTCGACCCTTGATAAAACTGCCCCTTAATCTAGATTAATATTTTGAAAAGAAAATTTTTGGTGTCACTATCACTGTAAGGGGCAGATTTATTAAAGGTCGAGTTGTTTTTTCCAAGGAAAATGCAAGTTTTCTAGGGTATTTTTGAGTCAAAAATCGATTTTTTGGGTTAAAAAAAACCTTGAATTTTTCAAGATTTATTATACCCCGACCCTGGAAATAGCTAGAGTCTGAAAATACACCATCAAAAACCTGTCAAGGTCAATGACAGAGGTCCCTTGAACGATTTGAATGATGTTTGATTTTTTTGTGTTTTTTGGTGGGTTTTGCTTGAAAACTCGATCAATTATAGTGATTCAAGTTTTTGGGTTGTTAACCCGAACTCACTGATTCTTTAAATTAGAAACCAATCGAGTTGTGAGTTCATTCAAGGTTTAAAAAAAAGCTCACAAAGCTGTAAAATTCGACCTTTGATAAATATTTTAGTATGAGAGATAAAGGCTCTACCTTGTGAATTCACTGCCAGTGGTTGGAACTGTGTGTCAAGTACCACTAAAGAACACGTGGCATCAAATCCAAGTCCTCGAATGCATCTAGGGTCTTTGGTACGCACAACTTGCTGTTAAAATAAATGATCATTTTAATAAAATTGTAATGAGGTTGTACATAAATAAAAGACTTCTCATGCACATTATCCACATATACATTTTATTAACATAATAAAGAGAAACAAAACAAAAATTAAGAAGTCTCTCTCATTAGCTGAGGCCTCTAGTATTTTAACCCTTTGCTTGTCAGACATAATTGAAAGAGATGAACAGAAACACAGAATCTACAACATTATGACCTTTTCTATGTCTGTGATGTATATTCTACATTTGAACTCTGTAGTCGTGCATCACTATTTACCTTTCTCTAAATATAGACAGAGATACTGAATTAGTTTGGCACTTAATTTATTGACAACAGTAATAATAACAACATCAATGGTATATTGCTCTGATACGCTCTGTCTTGTTTTATCCTTGGTACATAGCCAAACTATACTGTCCATGTAGCCAGCATAAATAATATTCTGCTATTTAACATAAAGCCAATAGTAAAAGAGTTTTTTTTTTGTCCCTGTAAACATTTCCAAGTTTGAACAGTTATATAAATCTATATATTTCTTTAAACAAAGAATAGGAAAGGCCTATCAGTAATATTTAGTTAATGTAACTTTTTTTAAAAAAAAAATGTGTTAATACATGATGGATGTTCATTCCTCTGGTTTTTTTTTTTTGTTCAATCCACAGTATGCGGTTTTTGTTTTATTTCAGCAATGCAGAAGTGCACTCATTAATGTTTTAACAGAATAATCAATAACATAAGTACAGTCAGCTGCCCCATCATCCGTCGACATAATGAATAATGAAACAAATGGATTTCCTAAAGGAACGCAGACCGTCTTCTAATTTTGCTTTTCATGTTTATGGAATACTAGAAGACATCTAATCATGTTTTTGTTTATGCACAGCTTGAAGGCTAAATGGTCATTGTGTGTAGCAACTCCAACCATGACAATCTACTGAGGAAAGTAGCCTTGATCTTTATTTAATATTTTTAAAATATTTTTCAATAAAAGAACTTTACTATAATTATTGCGTTTTCATTTATTTTACATTAATGATTTTAAAATGCTGACCCAAAAACCCCTTTATAAGTTCAGCAGCGCTCTATTAGGTACACAGTGCGGGTGTTTATAAATAAATTTAAATATGAAAAAATGAACTATACAAAAGTAAAAGACCAAGTCATTCATTTACCAAAATCAGTCAAATGTTTTTTTTGGAATACAAAAGAGTCCTCAGGCTAAATGGGCGATGCTTTCTGTATCAGGTGAATTTTTGAAGGTCTCCTCTCAGTGGAACATGTTCAGAAAAGAACCAGCATCAACAGACCAAGGTGGGCCTTTATGAAATACACAAATCACCTCATCTGGGCACTCTCATTTTGGAGGAACAACACATCATTAAACTGTCTACAAATAAACCTAATTTATACCACTTTTAACCATAATAAGAGAATAGGGAATGCATTAGTAGGTTTCTGAATAATAAAATATCCCGCAAATACGCAACAGAAAACAAGCATTTCTACAGATTAGGACAATGATGGAAAACGACTTTACAACAGAACTGCACAGATTAATCACAATCTCAAACATATTTTACTCCTGCTTTCAGCATATCTAGTAGGGTCTCTTTCATCAATGCAACTTTAGTGGAGGTGTCTGACAACCATAGTATGTCAGTCCCAGTGATGGGTTCCAATGTTCTAATTATGCACCATACCACATGTAAGGATCAAACAAAATGAAAAGTTAATGCCATTTGTATAAACCAGATTTGGCAGGTTGAGGTCCATGAAAATGGTTTAGAGGGATGCATCATATCCAGGGGCCCCAGCTTTGCTCAAAAAGATTCAGTGCTGGCTCCTGATTGCAGGGTATGACCATTTGTGTGAGGAGTGAGCCAAAGTGAACCTTTCAGACAGGCCCGGACTGGTAATCTGTGGGTTCTGGCAAATGCCAGAGGGGCTGCTATAAGATACCATAGAAAGTCAATATTTAGTGGGCTGGTGGGGGGCTGTTTGGGCCTCTGTTTGGGCTGATTGGGCCTCTGTGTACCTGAAATGCCAGGGCCTATTTTAATTCTCAGTCCAGACCTGCTTTCAAAGCAAAACTATATCCCATGTGGTGTGGTTCCCTATATTTGCTAACTCTGCTTAAACAAGATCCTGTCTACCTCTACTGAGCTTCAAAAGTTCAGTTATTCCAGGACCACTGCTCTAAAGGTTGCCCTCTTCAGCTTGATTGCTTCTCTCACTGCTGATATCCATTAGAAGGATATATTATTTCTACAGAAGCCCAATGGTTGCAGTTGCTACCATTACTAATATCTTAAACAAAAGGGTCAATTTACTAACATTTGGGGTTTCTACAGTTTTTTTTCACAAAATATATTTTTTCTCTGAAAATTTAAATTTTTATTTCTCTAAAACTCTAATAATTTAAGATCAAAGTGTAAAAACCATGGAAAACTCTAATACAAAATTTCACAGTCAAGGTCCAATAGAAGTAAAGGGAGCAGCGCTGATCCTATTGGCCCTTTCTTTTAGCCATTCTGACTTTTAGAGATTTACGGATTCTTTTTTGTATTTGTATTTTTAGTGCATCATTCAGTATTGATTTTTCTTGCTCTAGCTATATTTATTTAGCCTCTGCCAAGCTTTTGAATACAACTTATCAGTGGCAGTTATAGTTAATATCTCTAGTTGATCAACTAAAATGAAATTGGATTCAGGTCAGTAGATACAAAGAACAAAAGGATTAACTTTTGGACTAGGCTAGGTATTCTTACACCATGCACATGGATGTGAAGTTCTAATTGTAAAGTGCCAATGAGTGTATTGTGACATCATTGAACAGACTTGGCAGATTTCAGCAAAGAACTGCGAGTCTCTGTATATTGAGCCTAAATCCGCTGCAGACTGTTCATGCAGAGCCTATTTAATGTGGAATAGAGAAGAGGCTAAAGTCCACAGTAACGCTGAAATCAGACAGCATATTTCATCTAGCTTATTGGTCCCCGTGTAGCCCTAACCTTAGGATTTTCTTTTAAATAAGTCACCTTACCTATATGATGATGCTGACTCACTGGAGTTTAAAAGCATAGCAAATACTTATACCACTTAATACATCGACCAATAAAAGCTACAGACTCGGCTCTTCTAGACTAAACCTGCATCTGATTGGCCCGCATTTGGGGCTATTTGATGATTAATAAAATGAATGATAAACTCAACTTTCTTTCTTATTAAAAAGGACCTGTAATGTCCAAATCCATCCCGTTTTTCATTAGAGAAAAATGTTATAAAAACCCAATAATTATTTAGTATGCTGTTCCTTTCATAAAATGCTAAAATAAATAAATATGACTAAGTAGCAGCTTACTGTCTAGAATCACTGTGGGGAGGGTGCTAACAAACTGGCATCACAGCTTTATTTCTCTTTTAATGAGATGAACATATGTGGAAAACTGTTGGGTATTGAAGCAATATGCCTTAAAGGAATAGTTCAGTGTGAAAATAAAAACTGGGTAAATAGATAAGCTGTGCAAAATAAAAAATGTTTCTAATATAGTTAGTTAGCCAAAAATGTAATTTGTAAAGGCTGGAGAGACTTTATATCTAATATAATAACCAGAACACTACTTCCTGCTTTTCAGCTCTATAACTCTGAGTTAGTCAGCGACTTGAAGGGGGGCCACATGGTACATTTCTGTTCAGTGAGTTTGTAATTGATCCTCAGCATTCAGCTCAGATTCAAAAGCAACAGATATGACCCATGTGGCCCTCCCTCAAGTCACTGATTGGTTACTGCCTGGTAACCAGGGTAACCAGTCAGTGTAAACCAAGAGAGCTGAAAAGCAGGAAGTAGAGTTCTGGCTAATATATTACACATCCAGTCACTCCAGCCTTTATACATTACATTTGTGCCTAACTAACTATATTAGAAACATTTTTTATTTTGTACAGCCTGTCTATTCACCCAGTTTTTATTTTTACACTGAACAATTCCTTTAATAGCAGACTTGTTCTGTAATAGTTATTGTAAATGCAAATACCTTTGTAACCTGGCAACAAGCAGCCCAGATGTCATCAGAAGATTGCTCATAGTGGTCAGGCTGAGGTTCCCATATTTTGATTGACTGTTCCACTTGGTCTACCACTGTTCCAAACTGGTCTACCAAAGCCACACGCACACTTGCTGTCCCCACATCTATTCCCACGTAGTAGACTTCTTCCCCTTTTTGTTGCTGCATTCTATGTGTATCTGAAATTAAATACATGTAGAGAATTTGTTTACAGTGGACCTTAAATATAAAAGAGTAATCATTCCACAAGGCTCAGTAGTTTAATAGACATGGCACATACAATTTACATTGCAAACTAGGTAATGTATGCATTTGTTAACAAATATTGCCAATCCTCCAGGGTATATGTTTGGGGAGCCTTGTAAAGGACACTTTACTTGGCATATGATTGCTGTATTTATCAATGAATGTTTTTAGTACAGGACGAATTAGGTGTTGGAAGTTTCTATCAGAATTCAGTGACCAGGTTTTTCCTGGTTCCACAGAAGAAACAGAAACATCAGTAGATAAATGTCAGACCATGTCTCCATTCATTTCAAGGATAGCACTTTCTATACAATTAACATTGTACTTTGCTGTTAGTTTATTACTGTTCCTTTCTTTAGGCATTTAAAAAAATCTGGACTTTGTAAAATCATTTACAGCAACTTCCTGAAACCATGACCTATTCTTGAGGAACTTCTAACTTTGTTGCTAAACAAGATAACTCAGAGACACAACAAGGAAATGATACCGTTTCATGTTGTCCCAGGGGTTATTTATAGCCCTATTCTTATTTCCTTTTGGGTTGCACAACCTCCTTTATGAGGAACAGTCAAAACTTGTCAGTTGCTGAAGCACATCTAGGATGCAGTTTTTCCTGTATGCTTGTGAGTGTTGCCTTTAAAGGAGCTCAGGATTTCAAAACTACTCCTGTTTGTATTACAGTACACGCAGTTTCAAAAACGGTATTATAATTGTGTTCCCTAATTTTATTATCATGTTATGCACAGCATTAGGCAGTTATTTGTTCTGCTTTCTGTATATGTCACATGCTGGTTGTTTTTAGTGCTAGGAAAAAAAAAACATTTGCTTTAGCTACAGTAACAATTTCCAAGGCGTGGGGAAAACACCCTAGCCTGGACTGGTCATTAATTCCGAGTTCAAGTTTAAATGTCTTTTATTATTTCCCTCTAATTTGGATAATAAGATTGTTTTGTGAAGCTCTACTGATAACCATTCAGGTTGTACTGTTTCTCATGCTTCAGTAGTCTGTTTTCTCATACTTCACGTTTTCACACATTCATTTTCAAATAAATGTAATATCTGCATTTGAGCAGATTGATCAGATTAGACAGGTCTATTGAGCTGTAGGGTATATTTGAATGTGTAATAACATCTAGGGGCCGCTTCACTAACTTCGAGTGAAGGATTCGAAGTAAAAAACTTCGAATTTCTAAGTGTTTTTTGGGCTACTTCGACCATCGAATGGGCTACTACGACCTCCGACTACGACTTCGAATCGAACTATTCGAACTAAAAATCATTCAACCATTCGACCATTCGATAGTCGAAGTACTGTCTCTTTAAGGAAAAACTTCGACCCCCTAGTTCGCCATCTAAAAGCTACCAAACTCGATGTTAGCCGATGGGGAAGGTCCCCATAGGCTTGGCTAACTTTTTTTGATCGAAGGATATTCCTTCGATCGTCGGATTAAAATCCTTCGAATCGTTCGATTCGAAGGATTTTATCGTTCGATCGAAGGAATAATCCTTTGATCGTTCGATCGCACTATTTGCGCTAAAATCCTTCGACTTCGATATTCGAAGATGAAGGATTTTAATTTGTGAATCGCCCCCTAAACTTATTGGCCTAATGGACAGAAGGCCAGGACATGAACCGGGGTTTTCTTGACTGGTGGATAGCAAATAAATAAAGGCTAGTAAAAAATTTTTCTATTACAGTTACATACAGGAAAGTTTTGTGAAGTTCATTGACTCAGTATTACTAACAAAAGAACTAATGTTTTAACACATAAGGGACATACACAATTCAGTATAATGATACTGGGATCAAGTCCAAAAAAGGTGTTTACGTTTTTTATGTCACATTAATACTATCCAAGCATGTAATGGGAGAACATTCGATGTAACACTATGGGGCTCACTAAGGGTCGAATATCGAGGGTTAATTAACCCTCGATATTCGACTAGGAATTGAAATCCTTCGACTTCGAATATCAAAGTCGAAGGATTTAGCGCAAATACTGCGATCGTACGATCAATGGATTATTCCTTCGATCGAACCATTAAATCCTTTGAATCGAACGGTTCGAAGGATTTTAATCCAACGATCGAAGGAATATCCTTCGATCAAAAAAACGTAGGCAAGCCTATGGGGACCTTCCCCATAGGCTAACATTGACTTCGGTAGCTTTTAGCTGCCGAACTAGGGGGTCGAAGTTTTTTTTAAAGAGACAGTACTTCGACTATCGAATGGTCGAATATTCGAACGATTTTTAGTTCGAATCGTTCGATTCGAAGTCGTAGTCGAAGGTCGAAGTAGCCCATTCGATGGTCGAAGTAGCCCAAAAAATACTTCGAAATTCGAAGTTTTTTTACTTCGAATCCTTCACTCGAATTTAGTGAATCGGCCCCTATGTGTATACCCATTTTAGATCAAAGGGGTGTCACAGAAGATTACAGAGCAGGTTCAAAGCAGAGTTCCTGTAATTAAGAGCACCTTGGGCTTTCCTTTGGTAGCACACATTGGAAAAGAATAGAGAGTGTGCTTCCTTTGCAGCACAGCAGACAAATGATCTCACTAACAACAGGGATTTTTAAAAACAATTACAGTTTAAACAAAGCACCATTTCTGTTATTGTGAATTGGGCAAAAAAATAGACCTTCTGGGTACAGAACTGCTAAAAAAAACATGCACAAAAATCGACTGATGAAACTTTAAAATTAAGAGCCCCTTGTGGGGGGGATCCTTTAAGAATTATTCTGTTTCACACAGGCAGATTAAAGCTGCCAATATCGGTCCTAAAACTGATTCGGCAGCTTATCTGCCCATGTGTGGGGCTTCGGACGGGTCTCCCCTATCCATAATAGGCCCAAAAATTGGTCAGATATTGATCGGACAGGTTTAATTTTTCCTGCGATTGAGCACCACATCGGTTGGCTGATGTGGTCCTACAACCCGTCGGCACCCATTTCCTTTGTAGAATCCGATCTTTTGGCCCTAGGGACGTGCATTTGTATTAACCCAATATCACCCTGCCCTAGGGACGTGCATTTGTATTAACCCAATATCACCCTGCCATTGGTGAGCATATCAGGAAAAGATCCATTTGTTTGGCGACCTCGACAAGTGAGCGGATCTTATCGTGTATGGCCACCATTAGCTGCTGCAAAAATCTGAATGGTTAACACCCTTCTAATGCTGTCTATAGATAAAAAATTCCAGTGGGTGGTTTTATTAAATCTAGTTTTCAACTGTTAAAGAAAGTTATATAAATAGCATACAGTATTTTAAATGTATTATTAAATGAATACTAAATAAAGTGCTTTGCGGTATGCACACTTCACACAATCAGTCCCAAGAAAATAATAATCAAAAACAGACTTTAGATATTGTCAAAAATATAGTATTGGGTATTTCTTTCTGGAAAAAGGTACTCGTTTATTGAAAAAAGTCAATTATGAAATGTATACTCCCTTTCCGTCTGGTTTGATTAAAAGCCAAACGATTCAGCCAGTCACAGACACCAAAACAAGCCAGCTGACCTCTATTTAAAGACTCCCTCAATCTCTTTCTGTATAATGAATCTTAATTCAGACAGAGCTGTCAGCCTTCTATAGCTACAATGTTTAAATGCTACTTTGAAATAAACTGGAAGTGAATATTAATCATTTCTTCTTCCAAGTTTGCCTGCATGTTAAGTGCATTCTGGGCCATAGAGGTTGTTTAAAGGACAACAAGGATGGAACATGATCTTCTTGTCTGCATGTTACATACAGTCTGATGACATGGAAATTAAGTCAGAAGAGAGCACTTCTTTATCAGAACTACCATTTAATCTCCTTAATTCACTCCCTGTTGAATGCACAATATTTAGGTATTGGATTTGCGTTTAGCCTCCTAAAGAACCACCCTTCTGTCAAAACTGGGACACTAAAGAAGATCAGTAAAACCTGTTCCACTAGACCCTTTTTTTTAAAGCTGCGTAGATTGCTATTTGTATGTATAATTCAGATGAATTTCCTCTTTAAATATCTGCTAGACTTTTTTCAAGTTTTCTGTTCCACAAACCTCCAGTTATAATATGCCTAATGTTTTGATTTATCAATATCATTTAAGAAGACACTGATAAATGCAACAGGCACCCACTGCTAAAGTTTCTGATTTATTAGATCCTCAAATGCATTCCATAAAGGATAAATCCATTGACCTACAGCATTGTCTTCTCAAAAAAATAAATAAATAAAAAAATTAATAGCCAATAAAACATTACCACTCAAAATGATTAAATTCAGGGTCAGTGTCCCCTCTGGTGCCTACGACATTGCTAAATAGGACAAACCTATCCACTGAGAGATACGCCAGTGACTCCCTTGTCCCTGTATCAGCGTAGTATTATTACAAACACCATCTTAATTATTTTATTAGGCAGTTAAAAGCATCTGCTCTTGTGCACATGCCTGGTCATGCCATTGCTTAATGCCTCGTAACTCTCCTCTTAGTATTCTGTGCATGCAGCACCGGCGCCTGCAGAAATCAAATCCAGCATTTACAGTCTCATATAAATCCTCCCCTGTGCAAAACCCCAGTGCAGGACATTACAAGGATATGCATTCTCTCTCATGGTTTGGGATCTTTCAAAAAAGACTGGACCACCATTCTTAGAGTGGGTGTTCCTCAGCCAACAGATGTACTAATTAGTTTTATAAATTAAAAACATTTACATTGTGAAATATATACCGTAAGCATGTTATTTTCTATTATTATATATCCCCAACCTTTTTTACCCATGAGCCACATTTAAATGTTAAAAAAGTTGGAGAGCAACACAAGCATGCAAAAAGTTACTGGGGTGCCAATTATAAACTGTGGTTGAGTACTGGTGGCTCCTTTGTGGACAGTCAACCTACAGAAGGCTCTTTGGTTTTTATGGAATTTAAAAACATTTACAAGCCAGGAATTCAAAAATAAACACCTGCTTTGAGGCCACTGGGAGCAACATCCAAGGGGTTGGAGAGCAACATGTTGCTCACGAGCCCCTGGTTGGAAAACTGCTCTAAACTGTGCTTTCAGTAGCATCTCTGGAGTATTAGCAAATATTGTATCAGTTCTAACTGCTGCCTTTAATAAAAACCCAGGGATTTTGCTCAGCAGGGACAAAGATAAGAAAAGTATCAACTAAATGTATTAATTTAGAACAGTTTACAGGGTCAGTGACCCCCCCCCCCCGTTCCCAGAGCAGCTTTAGAAGGTGAAAAATTATGCTTTACACTTAGGGGCAAATGCATCAAGGGTCGAATATCGAGGTTTAATTAACCCTTGATATTCGACTGGGGAATGAAAATCCTTCGACTTCGAATATTGAAGTCGAAGGATTTTGCGCAAATACTTCGATCGCACGATCGAAGGAATAATCGATTGAACGATTAAATCCTTCAAATCGAACGATTCGAAGGATTTTAATCAAACGATCAGAGGATTATCCTTCGACCAAAAAAAGTTAGCCAAGCCTATGGGGACCTTCCCCATAGACTAACATTGAGTCCGGTAGCTTTTAGGTGGCGAACTAGGAGGTCGAAGTTTTTTCTTAAAGAGTCAGTACTTCGACTATCAAATGGTCAAATAGTCGAACGATTTTTAGTTCGAATCGTTCGATTCGAAGACGAAGCCGAAGGTCGAAGTAGCCCATTCGATAGTCGAAGTAGCCAAAAAAACAAATTCTATGTTTTTTTTTCTTCTATTCCTTCACTCGAACTTAATGAATGGGCCCCTCTACATTAGAAAAACAGACACACAAAGAACATAGAAAGTAATTGAAAAAGGTCTTTATTTCTTGTGAACTATTTAAAACCAGCTGAACTGAAAAAAGTGTTGGAAGGTGAACAACCCCTTTAAAGTTACCAAAGGCAGCTATTTGCCGGCACTTGCTGCCACCTGATGAAAGGCTCTCACCTTACCTCATTGCAGGAGTGGCCCTGGATGGGCATAAAATAGATAGTTCTATTGTGCAGAGCTGTATAAAAGGTTGCAGCTTTATAAATAACAACAACAATACCTGAACCTGCAGCAATATTTAGATGGCATCTACAGAAGCAAGATGGCATCTACAGGATCTAGAAGCACTCTAAATTCTCAGGATGTACACTAAATAGCAGTTGGAAGATGTATACATACATACACACATGTGAAAAATGCACCAGTTGCTGTTATTGCTAGGTGTAGAATAACAATATGCAGCATGTGTGCCTGTTTGGGTGCTGTTCTGCCCTAAAGGAAAACGAAACTCCCTTTCTAATAAAAACCCCTACCCCCCCCCATAGTCCCCCCTCCCTGCCCCCCGCACAGGTGTTCACACAAGTAAATGCCCCATAGCTGGTAAATACTCCACATTGCAGAGTTAGTGCAGTGGAGCTCACAGGCGTCATCTTGCAGCGCTTCGGGAATCTTTGGGTCACTTCGGCAATCTCTATGGCTTTCGTCGCATGCACAGTTGTTCAGGACCGTAATATTGCTACAACTGTGCATGAGCCGATACAGTGCTTACTTTATAAGCATAAGCATAAGATGGCCTTTCATGAGCTCCACTGCGCTGACTCTCCAATGAGGGGTAATTACCAGCTATGGGGCATTTACTTGTGTGAACACCTGTGCTTCGGGAGCAGGAAGGGGGTAGGTGTTTTTATTAGAAAGGGGGCTTAGTTCTCCTTTAAAAATTATCGCTATTGCTTCCATTAGCTTTAAATGGCAATGAAGATGGGGCATTAATATAGCAGCCTTGGTTTATTAGTCTTATGACATGGGTCCACTTTCCCCCGATAGCAGCACTATGTTATAACACTAACAAAGGCTACAAAGCTATATTTACCTTTGGCTTTGGTTGAGCTATAAATGGAATGCTATATTTAGCGTTTATTCTTGGGATAAGGTAAGACTGTAATGCTTTATTTAGTAAGGGTGCTGCATTTAACAATATATATATATACACTGTATATATATGTTATTCATTGAAAATGCCATGTCACGTTGTCTATGGCCCACTGTCTATTTCAAGATAGGTAGTTAGTGACCCAGCAATAGTAGAGGCATCTGTTAACTCAGTTTCTTAGAGGATTGAAAAAAGAAAAAAGCTTTTTTCAACCCTCTGAGAAACTGATCTGAGCTTTGTGGCCAAAATGTTACCTTCATGCAAGGTAACGTTGTTTTCTATTAGCTAGCTGACACAGAAGGGTACTGTCTTTAGCATGGTCTTCTTCCTCTAGCTACCACCTTTGGCTTTGGACCTACAAATACAACTCAGCTGCAGACAGGCTTCAGCCCACAAAGAAGTTAAGTGTTCTTATTGTATGTTGGCTAAAGAAATCTGGTAAAACAGACACCATAGATCAACTAAAAGAATACATGATAAATAAACCTTCATTACATTTGTGAAACCTGCAGGAAAGAAAGGGCGATTAAATGGGCAGTATACTCCCTTGTTTAACATGAGCTCAATGAATAGGGCTTGTGCTGAACATACTTTTGGTCTATTGTTTTAATGAAGAAAAATATATGGTTTTGTTATTTATTGAGCTAAACAGGGCACAGAGGGAATTTGAAGCTAATCCATGTTTGGTTTTGGTAGATATTTACGTTATCAGTGCACAGATAATCCCCACACATAATGTGACAAAACAGTCACAACAGTTGGGGGTAGGCACAGGGCTGGATTTCTCTTTCCGGTGCCCCTAGGCCGGCTCTGCCCCCTCCCCTCCGGTGCACAAGCAAACTTCCCCATACCCTATCTGCACTGAGGACTGCATGTAAGTAAGTAGGAAATTTGCCATGCACGCAGTCCTCTATGCATTGGCAGATGGTGCAGCTTGGTGGCATGCTGCCCCAGAAATCATGCCACCCTAGGCACAGGCTTTTGTGGCCTCGCCACAAATCCGGGCCTGGGTAGACAGGCGGTTATATACTGGAAATCAAACTACCTAGCAAGGATGAAATATGGAGTAGCTTCAGTTTCCCTGTTTGCTCTGTCTAGCTCAAGAAATAACAAAAACATAAACAATATGTAAACTTAAACAGAATTCTTGCCTACTGCATCTGCATAGAGAAAGACTGAGGTTATAAGACTTCAAGGAACAATTTTAAAGGTATTTATTCTCACCATTAAGAAGTACACTTTATGGTTAATGGATGTGCATGTACACAGAAAGTGTCTGCCCATTACTATGTAGTTGGCCAACTTCTCTTTTGCAGTTTTCCCTGCATTATAATGTCTCTAGTGTTTTGATGATCAGTTATGCTGCCTGTGCTATTCTTGTGGGTAGCACTGGGGCAAACCTTGTGACACAAACAAGTCTACTTGCCTCTTCTTCAAGTGAAGTGCCATAAAAAAACAAAAAAGTCGTGGATTATGGTTGTATCCTTCTCATACTTTCTTTGAATATAGTTACAACTTAATACCAACAAAGTGACTACTTTGATTATTTTGTCTACAGACCTGTTTTAATATTCTGGCAAGTCCCAGCACATAAAATGGGACTGCTGCTGAAATCACCAAAGTTTAACAAGCAGCATCTAAATATGCATACATATTTACAAGCAGTTCTCAATAGAGGTATCAACCTTAAGTGATTGTGACCTTAAAAACATTTCCCCTGGAAATTCTATGGGGGTATTTACTAAAACTCGAATTTATCCCATTTTTTGTTAAAACAAAGTCGGCCTAACTCCTAATTTTATCACAAAATCAGCTTGAAAAAGTCAGTCGACAAAATCATGTGAAAATTCAAATCATACAACTATATAAAATTTGATGCAATTATACAAATTTTGTTGTCACCCGAAACTCATACTTTTGTGGATTATTGCACGAAAACCAGAGGAGATCACCACATAAACTAGACAGGTTTTAGCTATAGTATTAGTATTTTCAGATTTTTAGCAGCTTTGGGGTATAATAAATCGCTAAAAAAATTATTTTTCGCCAAAAGTTAAGCACCCCCAAGTAATTAATTTTACTTTCCTAACACCCCAGGCCGGTGCTCCTTTCAACAGAAAACCGCACCAGCCCAGGGTTATTCTAGCGAGCACCACAGAGTGATCCTCTTCCTGCTGCTTCGGCTTTCAAATTTCCCAGGGCAGATGCATGGGCAGCAGAGCGAAATAGTTGGCTTTTTCGTTAAAGTTCGGCTTTTCGCTCTACTGCACATGTGCAGCCACAAGAAAACCCGAAGAAGCAGGAAGAGGATCACTCCATGTTGCTTGCCAGAAGAACCCCAGGCCGATGCGGTTTTCTGCTGATAGGAACACCAGCCCAGGGTGTCAGTTAAGTAAAAGTAATCACTTGGGGATGCCTAACTTTTGCCACCCCCTTGTGTAAAATGGTATTCCTTCTCCTTTAATAAATAGGCCTCTATATATTGTAAATAATGAGAATTCCCTGTATTAATTGTAGATTTAAAAAGATTCTAATTTTTTTCCCCTATGAATAGGCATAACGACACAAAGCTGTGTAGTACTGGAAAATACAACTGTATCAGAATTACCATACACCATCGCCTGGACTCACAGGTCAGCATACAAGTTTATCCGAAAGTCCACATGATTGGCACCAAAATGAACGGAAAGCGATTTTCAACTCTATATGCCTAGAATCACCATTCGTGCCATGGCCCTTACCACAACTGCTATATGTAGTAACTTCCTTGGGATCAAGCAAATAAGCTCCAAAGACATACTGTAAGTAAATGGGAATATACAGTACAAGGTTATACTGTAAGTGCTAAATGCTATCCTTTCTTAATACAATACTGACATGCCAAGCAGCATTTTACAGATATTATTCATCAACATCAGTCCCCACTTGCAGAAGTACACAGTATAATTCTACTATCATGTTCACTTAACATGTTCACAGGCAAGATAACCTGCCTAAAAGATGTTAGAGGGTGTGAGCTAAACTAAGCTATAGAGACACAGTAAAAACATACAAATATATAAAAATGTTTGTGTTCTACAGATTGTATTGCTGATATGGGTATATGGGAGACTAAAGATGGTCATACACTTAGATTAGATTAAAGACAGATATTTCCAAGTTTAGGTGGGCATATCCGGGAAAGATATGCTCATTTGGCGACTGCTTTAAACAAGGGAATCTTTCCCCGATATGCCAAAACAATCAAATTGCAATGGCAGAAATATAAGCCGTCAGAGTGAGGACTGCATCAACTAGCCGATGTAGCCCCCCCAATATAACTGAAAAATCGGGCCTGCCCAATTGACATCTGCCCGATTTTTAGTCATATATTGGTCGGGTGAGTCCATCAGAGGTCCCCATACATGGGTAGATAAACTGTTGAATCAGTGAAAAGGGCCTGAATCGGCAGATTAACTCTAACAGTTTATGGCCACCTTTAGTTGACTATTTGGGCAAACATAATATGCCTATAGTTCTCCTTTAATGTGGTCCTGTACAAAAGAAAAGAAAACCCTTTGCCGTTAGCAAATTCCTAACAGAGCAAGCAAGAAATTAAGTGTGTTTGCTTTACAGTGTGGCTTGATTTTGCTTTAAGATGGCTAACACAGCACAAAAAAATTGCTCTTGTTCTCAAAATCCTGGAAAACAAAATATGAAGCCTTTTTTATTCATCTGAGTACAAAGTTTCCCTTGACACAGGTTAAGTCAAACAGCTGTAATGAATAATAAATATTTACATGACCATTTTAAGAAGCAGTCTGAGTCAATATTAAATATGTACATGTCTGAAGAGGCAGACGTCCAAGTTACAGTAAACATGAAGCTTTGATCCAGACTTTGTGAAAATGACTTCTTTTTCAGGTAGAATGCGTAGGACTGAAAATGGAATATTACATTTCCACTCAATCTCAAAAATTTCCATTTGTCTGAAAGGCTTCATGGAACTAGCCACATCTAGGCGATTTTTCATGTTTTTAGACATAGCATATGACATGATAAATCAAGAAGGCTATGTTGTGGATCGACCCATGTTGCCAAAGTGTTTGAGGGTTTCATTGTTTCTTGAGGAAGGATTTTCAACATCCTTGACAACCTGAATTAGTTAGAAGTATTACTTTTTCTTACCCTCATACTATGAAGACAAACACATTCCTTCTTAAACAGCAAACAGTTTTTTCTTACATAATGAAAAAATAATTCTAAGCCGCTTTTCAATATGTTAAGTTCTTGTATTCAGTATTTGTTTATCCCTTCTGTTATCTGGTTTTGACGCCTGCAACAACATAGCAACATAGTTCCTTATCCTCCAGTCAGTTGCCTCTGGAGTCAGAACCAGAAGTGCAGACAGGTAGATGCTGCTTTTTAATAGCAATTACATTTACAAGGGCGTTTAAAAGCATTGAACATTAGTAATTACTATACTGTATACTAGAAAGTTGATACTGTACTAAAGCCATGCATCCATCCAGAGGACCAGAGATGGCATTTTTCTGTGGCGTAACTATAGCGGAAGCAGACTGTCTGAAAATTTTCCTGCCCACCGCAGACTAGCTGCAACTAGCATTTTAGTGAATTTGCAGAGTCCATTCGCCAGAGCAAAAAGTCGTCTGGCGTTAGAGTTCGAATCACTGCTAGTGTCTATCTTCTTCAGTAGCAAAGTGACGCCTGCGCCCGTTAGTAAAATGGCAATGTCCCTGAAAGCGGTAACGCTGGCGAATCCTCAACAGCATTAGTCACTTCACCCTATAATAAATCTACCCCTTAGTCTTTCCTGTCTCCTGTTCTGAATTGAGATACTGCAACTATTGCCTTTGAAAAACCATGATATTATCCAAAACACTCAGAGTGTTTCTGTGCGGAGGTCTGCTTGTCACCTCTTTGTTTGGTTCAGATAGGGAACGTTCCATTTAATAGCATGAGAGCAGTTATAGGTGGACATTGCTGTTTTGCATGGGATGAAAGTGGCGTAGGCTGTTAAAGGATAACTAAATTTAGCCACAGATAAGAACATAGGTGGAAGAGTTAATAGCTGAATAGACGAGGAATCGGAACTGTTTTGAAAATATCTATCAAGCAAGAGGAAACATTTACATTTGAGTAAATGTAAAATAAAGTTTTTTTTACTTAAAGCAATGTACTAGTGAATGTTAATGTAGTTTTCCAACACAAAAATATGGAATAATAAGAGAGTAACTAAACTCTTTGGAAAACTATATTTTTCCAGAACACCAATCTTTTATTTGGAATATAAACACACAGTATAATTTGACCTAAGTGACTGTCCCTTTTAAAGAGAACACAAAGTATGACCTGTGACAGATGGAACAGATTCCTTTGCAGATCTGTATATTTAGTTTTTCATAGACATACTCTAGTGAAGGGAAAATGTAGAAACAAACCTGTCTGTATGTAGTTTAGCTGCATTCACATAACTAAGTGCTAATTATTGTATTTCTCTTTTTAAAAAAAACTGACTTCAATGAAGCAACTGTTTGGTAACAGACACTTACTTGCTTTAACTGAAAGATTACGCTAGATTGCAATGTCTCTGTGCGTCTGTAAATTCCTGTTTGAAAGGCTGGTGTGTGTGTCTTTTGTAAGCTTATTTCTGATTTGTCAGTCTTTCTTTATCGGTGATTGGCCCAGTTGTTTTGTCCTGTAGGCAATCTCTCATGAGAAAAAGTTAAAAAGTAACCTGATCTTTACTTTGTTATGTGGCCAAAACGAGAGCGCCAAAACTTAGCAACAGTATATTTAAACCCTTTTATCCTTCATTAAAATGTGTTCTGTCATTCTTTCTGCTCTGTTTGATGTATTTGTAAAGGAAGATTTCTGTTTCACAAGCACAAGTGATTGCTCAGAAATTCAAATAACTGGAGGTGTAAAAAGCAACAAGCGCAGCTATTATTTTTGCTTTACAAAATAATGTTTTATTAAGTAATTACCTGCAAGTAGCTGATGAAATGATTTTAAAGATTTCCTGCTTGAAGGGGAAATAAAGGCTTTGAAAAAGTGAAAGTAAATTTGCAGAATATTTTTCAAGTCTCTTTATTTATATTTCACTGATATAGTTGCCATCACTTCACAGAGATTTTACATCATTCACATCAGTCCCTGTTCCATTTGAGCTTACAATCAAAGGTCGCACTCTGCAATCACACACATGTATGGCTGGATACACATGCCGTGAGCTAATTTATGGCAGCGACAGTCTGCTCTGGTTGCACTCTTGCTCAGAATTTGTAGAGTACAGTGATGTCAGATGCAAGGTAGCCATGTATGTAATACCTGCAATAAGTACTGGTGTGTACAAATGCACAGCTTTACTGCTCATTGGGGTCCCCGGGGCCAGCCTGCAAATCTGAATGATAAACAAGTTAGGGGACCTTTCAGAGAACACTTACCAATAGTGAAAGGCGAACTTATTCGGCAGGTGCAATTTTGCGGCAAATTTCCGTGTTTCGCAACAGCTGAATATGTTTGCCATGAATATTTGCCAGCATCAAAGGTTTTTTGATGCCGGCGACAATTCCGATGCCAACGACAATTCAGACGCCGGCGACAATTAAACGCACGCCATTGACTTTAATGCATGTTGGAATTGTTGCCGGAGTTATCAAATTGGCGAAGCAAAACAGGAAAAATTCGCCCATCACTACCTACCAACTATCTGCCCCCTTTGAACACATGCCAGGAAGAGGACCTATTCCCACCATGTCTAGCCAGACATACAGTAGTTGTACAACTAATGCATGCCCTGCTATTATGTTGTCATAATATACTTGCTCATCAGACTTAAGAGGAGCAATACCCCAGGCCCCCTTTTATTAGCACCCTTCTGACTCCCTATTTGCATCACCCGTTACTGTCAAAAGTGTCCCTATCTTTGTACCTATAGGATTAGATTTAGCCAGGCGAAATTGATAATCGAACAATGTTATTCTTGGCAGTTTAGGTCTCTACTAGAAATATGCTGCTGCTACTCGTAAGTCACTGGAGGTAGTTGAGAGTTCAGTCTATGTGCATTGCACAGACATCAAAAGAAACTACAGCATGTATTCTTCATACAAAAGGTCATCGTTGTAAGCACTAGATTCTTGGAACAAAGTTGGGACAAATCTGATAGCACTTTGAGCAAACTGACAAAATGTTATTTTACAGCAGCAGTCTGATAAGTCACTGAGTTCATACAAAAAAATACAGCAAGCTAACTAAAAGCAAATATGGCTAAAGAATCTTTAACTGCTAGGTCAATGAAACATTGATTTTTCGTATTCAGCCTAAACATTAATCACACCGATACTTACAAAGATTTTTAAAGGTTGCTAAACAAAGAGAAATGGATTTGTGCTTGTCTTGAAATTTACACTAGAGAAATGTATTATTGCAGTCTCTATAAAAAGCAATCATTTTAGTAAGATATTGTACTGTTGTTAATTACTGTATATACATGGCAGGGCACATAAATGCAACAGTAAAGTGAGGATAAAAGAGCAAATAGGATAAGAATAGTCTGAATATATAAATCCATAAGCAATATCCCTGTTTGTTGCTGCTGTAGCAAATAAGTTATATAATTGTTAGGCAAGGCATTTTTGTGTGTACTTTGTCTACCATGCATTATGGTGATCCATGAAATGTGTAAGGAAGCTCATCTTCCTTGATATTAGGGGGTAAATTTACGAAATGGCGAAAATTCTACAGCGTTGGCTTAGCAGCCATCGCAACACTTCATCAGGCCATAGAAATGAATGAATGGAGAGTGGTGGTATTTCACTCTAGCGGACTGTGAAGATCTCTAACTTCACTCTTTTATAAATATACCCCCAAGAGAGCAAGCTGACAAGGCATGATTAGAGAAAAAATGACAGACAAAAATTAATTTTAAGTAGGTAAATATGAAGCACATGGTAAACTTACAAAAACATTGTATTTATTTTTTAAAAATATGAAGTACCCTGGATTCTTTCTTTGAATCTATCCTGTTAGGTCCATGCACTTGCTTTTCGGATGGTGGAATGAGCTATGGGTTTAAAATGTCGGTACATAGGCATGATGACATGCAGTTTCAGGACTGTGTTTTAATATCTACCCCACTGTGTTTTCTGTGCAAGCCTATTTTTCTGAGGAATTTTTACTGGGGAATTTGTGTAGGGACTTTTAAGGTGTATAACATTATGACACTGCATATTGGGTGGGAAACTCCCCAACATGAGCAAAAACCTATTCCAACAGGAATAATTCTTAAGCTACATTGTTGTTACATTGTTTGATTTGTTGACATTGTTTGTTTGTGATCTCAGTTTCATTTTTATTGACAAGGTCAATTGGTATATTAGCCCTACTTCTTGTGACCCAGAGCATATGCAATGATTTCTAGTGCTAATATACTATCAGGTTGGCACTTGGATTTAAAAAAGGCCCTGGCATATCAAGTACACAGAGGCCCAAATAGCCTCCACCAGCCCAACTGAAAGTGACTGTCTATGACATCTTATAGCAGCCCCTCTGGCATTTGCCACAACTAACAGATTGCCAGTCTGAGCCTGCCTACCATACTCAATTTCCAGGTGAAATAAAGAGCTCTGGGTTCTCTCAGATCCTTGTCTTGCCTTCTCATTGTGCGGTATGAAATTAATACTGTCCCTGCTGCATATAAAATATAAATGTAACTTATGACTAGCAAAGCAATAAATGTACAGAAGTTCTCAAATGACTCACATGAATGCTGGAAATGAAGCTTTAATGTATCTAGGGATTGCATTGCACAGGGATGCACTGAATTCAGTATCTGTAAAGCCTGAGGATATATGAAAAAGAAAATACACATTGGTGGTAGAAGTAGTCAACATCAAGGGCATACACCTTTATACACCTTTTTTCATCATGAGCAAAATAAAGAAAACTGATAATAAATCCATTATTTAGTAATTTCATAGTCATTTTTATGATGTTCAAGATTTTTTCGGTGGATTTTGCTCGAAAACTCTATCAATTTGAGCGATCAAGTTTTTTCTGCGGAAAACTTGATCAATACGAGTTTTTGGGTTGTTCCCCTCGAATTTACAGATTCAATTTTTTTCCATTCAAATTTTTTCTTAAATCAAAGTTAATTTGAGCTGTGCGTTAATTTGAGGTATAAAAAAACCTCACGAAGCTCTAAAATTCAACCTTTGATAAATAACCCCCTCAATGTACATATGCTTAAATTATAAGTATGTATAGGTATGTATAAGTATAAAGAATTTGGGGAATATAAGAAAGTAAATATTGTATTTTTGCTGCAGGGATTTATTCACAGACATTGGTGTAAATAGAAATGCACCTCAGAGAAAAGAAGGTAAAATGTCAGATTTGTTGAGGGATAAACTTCATAATTATAAGTCCTGTAAATACCTCAGAATGCATCACTAAGTAACTTGTTGAGCATTAACTTACATAGTGATTTTCTTTCTTCATCATTAAAGTATGAATGAGGATATTGTAATGGCTGCATAATTGACTTTGATTAATAGGAAAATATAGTGATCTTAAATATTTGCCCAGACTCCTCTAATATGCATGTGTCTGTGGTCTAAGAAATGTATGCCTCACTCTATGTATTTTCAATACATTCGTATGTTTTACATAACTTTTCGAAGTCATTTATTCTTCCAGACCCATAATCTAGGTAGGGCCAGTGCTGCAAATTCTAGACATCATTTATAGCTGCTTTGACTCCTTGGAAAAACACACAAATGTATCAGGCTGAAAATGTGTTTTTATCATTAGAAAAATATTGAGGACCTGCTGTTTTTCTGGTCTCAATTTAATTTTCCTTCTTATTTAAAAATGTCCTACAGGAAAAAAACAAAACAGCATATGTTAAGAATTAAAAATTCATTGACATCAAGGTTTTTTTTTTTTTACTAAACTCTGGTCAGGCTTTATGGGACAAAACTTTAATTTTTAGTTGTTTTTTCTAGGTTCTAATTTTTCAAGATTTTTTAAAGTCCAATGCAGCAAAAAGGCAGAATCCGAAAATCCGGCATCCTGCCAAGGTTGTGTATAAGTCAATGGCAGAGGTCCTGTAAGGACCATCCAGGATTTGAACACTGGGATTGGGGTTACTGGACTTTCAGTGCACAGTCGGTGTACTTACCAAATGTGAGCCACTGGGGGCTCTTTGGGCTATCATGAACTCTTGTGTTTAAGGTTCTGTTCATCTGCCTGTTCTCAGTATGTTTCCTCCCTGTTTTCCACCCACCTTGTTCACCCTCATGTGTCTCCTATTCACTAATTGTTTGCCCTTTGCTTTGCTCAGGGCTGAGTCATTGTGTATGAGTTTGAAACTGTTTATATTTTGCTCTGTTCCTGGATATTCCTTGTTTCAAGTTCCAGTCTTGTTCCTGTGTTTTTGTTCCTGTTTTTAATTTGCCTGCCTGGTAAAGACTTTATTTTTGACCTGCTCCTGTTTTGCTTCAGTTCCATTAAATCCTGTTTATTCACCATGCCTGCTTCAAGTATTTGTGGCTTTTTCCCTGGGCTTCCACCACACGCACTACCAAGTGTGAATTTATCTCCCATTGCAGCGGTTTCCCGCTGTGAACGTTACAGGTCCCCATACTATTTTGAAGTTTCTGTGGTCTGCGCTGGAATTAGCCCAAAAAGTCCAACCTTTTTGGGTTTTGTGCAAAAATGTGCTTTTGTCCAGTAACTACATCAGCTGACTATGTATGTATGGCCCTGTGTTAAATATTTTTGGCTGCAGTGGTTAACACTTGTGATAATGCAATTTTGAGAGACGGGATATATTTGGGGGGAAAAGGCAGAAATGAAATGGGCAGCCATACATTTAGTTTCATTATTTTGTGCCTTATTCAGTAGCTTGGCTAAAATATAGTGAAAATATTATGGATTTTGTTTATTTAAACCATGTTGAATATCGCATTTATTGTAAAAATAAATAAATAAATAAAGCAATATATTGTATATAGCTTTTCCTTCTTTTTTTCTTTTTATTGACTTTGATTCCCAAACGAATTGATCAAATTCAAAAGGGTTCTGTCCATAGAAATTGTCTTGTAAAAATGCACAAGCATTAGATTCCTTGCATTAATCATGGAATTCCATGTTCAAAACTTACGTTCCTGCATGTGTGTTTTATTTCCTTTTGCTTAGCAACATCCATTCATGTAAGAAGTCGTGTGCATGCTTCCAAAGTTAGCCCTTTTGATTCTTCAGTTTCTTTCTCTTCTTGTTGCCCTGTGCATTCTTTGAATTTTTTAGGAAAATCCAAGCTGAAAAGACTTTGTTTTAGATAATGGCTGCCAAAAGCATCACACATTCCCTGCATACAGTATACTGCATCTATTTAAACGGCAGTGCGAGCACCTGCTTTCTGAGATGCTAAGCTGTGACTGCCCACAACTCAGTCCTTTACATACATTTTTACTTAGTTAATAAAATAATGCACTTGAAATTAAGAACAATTTTTTTGCTTTTTAAGTTATTGTCTAAAGTAATGCATTTGATATAAATAATATTTTCTATATGATAATTACTATTATACTTTAATCATAGTATAATAGTAGTAATAATCTAAAGAGCTTATTTTAGAATATAACCCACTCACCCATATGTAATAAAGAGCACAAATCTTGCCAGGAAATATTACATGCAAATTTGTTGCTATAAGTGATAAAAAATGGTAGCAAACTTTGCACCTTGTATTACATAACCTCTATAGGGTGTAAAAATGCTGCAAAATTGCCATTCAGAAATTTCCCATGCTCCTGTGTATTAGTTCAGAGCGCAATTTGCAATTTATGCCTGCTCTCATGCATAATGGGTTTGGTGAAAGATGTAGCATTCTCAGGTGTACCAAATCCCTTTAATTTCTGGCTTTGCTGGAAAACTTGCAAAACTGCAAATGCCCAAATGTCCAAATGCATTAAAGTCAATGGGTGCTTTTTCTTATGGCGACTTTTTTCTCCAAATGCATTAAAGTCAATGGGTGTTTTTTCTTGTGGGTGTTTGTCCGCGGAAAATTTTCCGCAGCAAATTTTCGCAAAAAAATTTGCACAAAAAATTCGGAATTGCACTGTGAATCCGTGGCTGGCGAATAAATTCGCTCATCACTAGTAGAGGACCTTATCTTTATGCTGTGCCTATAGGCTTTCCAAGTTATGACAAAGAACATTGTGGATTTAAAAAACATGGTGAGTTTTGTCTTTAAGTCATTTAAATACTGTATGTTAACATTACATCTCATTTGTAACTTGCCAATATATTTCCCCTTGATATATTCTTTGTTCAAGATATATAAGTGATAGCAGAAGAAAAAGGTTGCATTTCAACAACACATCATTAATTAGAGACACACCAGAACATAATTTGTCTGACGCCATTTGAACATTTCAGAAGTGGGATAGCTTTATTTTTGAAGACCTTTTGTATTCTCACCAACATATTAACTTCAAGAACAATGAGAAATTTGATTTGTTTGACCTGCTGAGTTATTCATTTGGGTACAGCAGAATTGAATTGCTCTTTCTGCTTTGCCAGACAGCATTTTATCTAATAATCCAGACATTTATGACAGGCAGTAAGCAGGTGAGTATATAATGCTCTTCACTGAATATGTAATATTTTTTCTCAAGTTCCATTTATACTTAATTTTTGGGTCCCACTCTCAACTGTCTTATATTTTTTTTTTCTTCATATTCTTTATTTGGTTTTTCTTTTTCAAAAGGGTAAAACAAAGACAATATACAGAAAGAAGAAAACATAAAATAATAAGAATAATAAAAAATAAAATCAGAAGGGTGCGACCCCTGGTAGCATTCACAAGATGTATATACATGCAATGCAGTCAGTAGTACACAATAGTTGACATTATCTCGGAAACAGCATAAGTAGAACCCATGAACTTCCTTTTAATCAGTTGTAGTAAGGGTCATCAAAATAATAAAAAGACAAGGGTGGATCAGTACATCACAATCAAACAAATACTACTGATACAACAGCATCATCATCATCATCACGATCTATCATCTAGTGCACAGAAAAAAGAGGTTCACAGATGCAGACATTACCCATCTCAGTAAGGAACATCACACTGCAGCTAAAGCACGGGTATAATCCAGGGAGGATTTGAATAGGGTCCAGGATGCCCAGGTTTCGATATACTTGGTGGGGGATTTGGTTGTGTATGAGAATAACTCTTCCATACGTTGTATCTGGTTAAGTTCCACTACCCATTCAGCCACTGTAGGAGGTCTAGTACACTTCCATAATCTAGGAATGACAGTTCGGGCTGCCGCTATTGCAAATGCTACAAAGCCTTTAGGTACAATTTTCAGCTGTGCAGTGGGGGAAGGTATCGTTAGCAGTGCTAATGAGGGGTCAGGTGGGATATCTACCCCAATGACTTGAGAGATGAGCTGGAAGACTGACACCCAAAAGGGTTGCAATAAATGACAGCCCCACCAAATATGTGTCATATCCCCTTTCTCCACGTTACAGCGCCAGCATAAATCGGGCACCCCGGGGTAAATAATATGCAGGGTCGTGGGGCACCTATACCACCTGGTGAGAATCTTATAGTTAGTCTCCTGCGCTTTGCACGCAGTTGCCAATTTGTGAGTAAGAACAAAGGATTGTTCCCAGTCTTTATCACTGAAGGAAGTATTGAGGTCTCTCTCCCAGTGTGCCTTAAATTTAAGTTCTTGGGTACCCTTCAGCTCCAAGAGTATGGAGTACACCTGCGCTAGAGTATGGGCAGGTTTCAATTTAGCTAAACAGAGATCATCAAACGCTGTACTGTCCGCCAATAGCAAGTCTTTCCCCGGGTGCGTTTGAAACCAATGGGTCAATTGATGGTGCATAAACCTCTGTGCAAAGGACTGCGTGGGAGTTTCTAAAATATTTTCTAGAGGGGCCACACCTGTCAAACTTCTCACCTGTATAAAGGGATAATTCTCCCTCTGTCGTTTAGCCAAGAAACCCTTACTAAGCATACCTGGCGGAAATGTAGGATTCCCAATCAGGGGAGTCATTGGCCCTGTCCTAACCGACAAGGGTATTAGACGTATGAGTTTGCCCCATGTCAATAATATATTGTGTATAGTTATGGGTAGCATCGAAGCGTCTTGCCTATCTTTGGGAATAATCCAAGGCAACGCCTCTAAAGGCTGCTTCACCTGAGACTGTTCAATCTGAATCCAATCTTTTTGATCCCGATGGTGAAAACAGTCTACCAGTCTAGTGCAGGTTGCTGCTTGCCAATAAGTATATAAGTCGGGCAAGCCTGCTCCTCCATTCTGTTTGCGCCTGTGCAATACTGACTTTTTGATTCGGGGTGACTTATTAGCCCAAACAAATTGCGTGATGAGCTTATTGGCTTTTTGCAAGATAGTCATCAAAGGCGGTGTGGGGAAACTGTCTTATATTTTACTATTTATATGTAAAACCAAAACATTTAGGGGCCGATTCACTAAGGGTCGAATATCGAGGGTTAATTAACCCTCGATATTCGACTAGGAATTAAAATCCTTAGACTTCGAATATCGAAGTCGAAGGATTTAGCGCAGATAGTTCGATCGAACGATCGAAGGATAATTTTTACTACGAATCCTTCGATTCAAAGTCATAGTCAAAGGTCGAAGTAGCCCATTCGATGGTCGAAGTACCCCATATAAACTTCGAAGTTTTTTACCTTCGAATCCTTTACTCCCCCTTATAGTTACATAATTACAGTTCAATTGGGTTGAAAACAGACAACAGCGCATTATTAGTGTGCTCAGTTAGATGTCCAATAGGGATATTAACCAAGTAAACGGTATACAAACAAGGGTTTTTAAAATAGTAAAATAGTAAAGAATAAACACAGTAAAGAATAAAACGTTTTAAATGCTATAAATGAAAATATTTTTTCTTACATGTTCAAGTTTGCATCTGTTCATCGGCACCTATGAATAAAGTGTTTCTAGGCAACATTTTTACGAAAGAGGCTTTCATTCTATAGTTCTGTAGAAAGTCACAAAAGGAATTTGACCTCTGGTTATCTTTCTGTGTTAAAACTAAAACCATTGTATTCTGCACAGCTTATCTGGTATCTGCTATGTAAATGTGTGCCCTCTAGCCCAACTTGAATGGGTGCCCCCATGGCTACATGGCAACTTGTTCATATAAGCGTTTGCAGTCCTTCTGAAACAAACACACACTTTTGACCAGTCAGGTGTAACAGTATATTGTGTTTAAATGCATACAAAAGTTTTTCATTTGCTGGTATTAGGCTAGGGCCAGACGGGCAGAAATCAGCCTGCAAGGCACACTTGCACATGATTCACAAGAGAAGGCAGTACAGACACAACAGCTACAAGCACAAGTATGTGGAGCAACTTTGGAACCAAATACCGTTAATGAATGGAGTCAATGCCACAACTGCATTTGCAGTCCTTATAATCAAGTGTGTAGAGTGTAGCAAATGTAAACCTGTATATCCTACATTAAAGAAAGTTATTGAAGTGGACTTCCAAGAAACAAAACATAAGCCTAATACAGATGTACAAAGCTCCCTGTTCAACCTTATAGACTTTTTTTGTTACCAGGGTGGTCATGCACATTATAACATTACAATTTACGGACATAAAAGAATCTTGGTATTGCTTACTCAGGCACTGTTTTCGAAAAATTATAGTACTCTACAAAATACTCTTGCTGTCCTTTGCTTTGCTTCATAACTACATTCAATGAACCCATATTGTGTTTTGCAGCATTGGCTGCTTTATAGGACACTTCAAAATTGCTACCCTGCACATAATCACAGTTCGGAAACACTGGTAGCAACTTAATAAACTAGAATAAAAAAAAAAATACAAAACTGTGAGCTGTTTTTAAACAGTTAGGTATTTTCCATGCCATACTGAAAGACAAATAACATTATAGCCCAGGGCAAATGTACTTTGGCATTGACTCTTTACTGTCACATTTAGCAAAAAAATATAAACGTATTATCTTTGGCGATTCTAGAAGAAGAAAATATATGTATCAATATTGAATAGTAACATTTCTAGCCTCAAGATATGGAGGGTGTGAAGTTTATGTCAAGCTGTCTCTAATAATTCTAGCAGATGGTAAAAATAACTCATCATATCACACCCATGCCCATTGCTTAATGTATAGATAAACTGGGTGGAATCAACAATGCACTGTCAAAAGAGATGAGTTGAGTGAAGATTTAGAAATGTTTGTAAAACACCCTTTAAATATACAAAAACATGCCATGGTACACTGTGTATTATTACTTTTATATGCCAGATTTTACAACGTATTTTATGCCAGAAATTATTTGTCACCTGAATTTGTCCTGTTGTCTTTTGCCAGGTCTAGAGTGATATAAAATATCTGCATTATTTTAATATTTTGTCTGGATTAAAAAAAATAATAATAAAATTTAAATTTATACACCTTTATAACTATGCTTAAGATGACGTATTTGTAGTGAATTTCTAGGGGCACATTTACAAAGCTCGAGTGAAGGATTCGAATTAAAAAAACTTCGAATTTCAAAGTGTTTTTTGGGCTACTTCGACCATCGAATGGGCTACTTCGACCTTCGACTACTACTTCGAATCAAACGATTCGAACTAAAAATCGTTCGACTATTCGACCATTCGATAGTCGAAGTACTGTCTCTTTAAGAAAAACTTCGACCCCCTAGTTCGGCAGCTAAAAGCTACCGAACTCAAGGTAGCCTATGGGGAAGGTCCCCATAGGCTTGCCTGAGTTTTTTTGATCGAAGGATATTCCTTCGATCGTTGGATTAAAATCCTTCGAATCGTCGAATAATCTTTCGATCGTAGGATTTGCGATAAATCGTTCGACTTCGATATTCGAAGTCGAACGATTTTAGTTCCTAGTCGAATATCGAGGGTTAATTAACCCTCGATATTCGACCCTTCATACATCTGCCCCCAGTATCACAATAAAATCACAATGGCATACATGTAAGGACAACAAATAGAGCTTAATATACCTGCTATTGTTTAAAAGCCAATTTTCTGGCAGAGAATATTTTACACACCCTTTATAAATTTTTACACACAACAACATTACAAACAATATATTTATTAATGAAATTGGGTATAATATATATTAAGTTCATTTAAAATAAGTAAAGAAAAATCTACTTTTATGTATTAAACATATATATATATATATATATATATATATATATATAATGCACAAAAAACTGCACACACAGGTCTTTGTAGTGAAAAAACAAAGATGGTTTGCTTTATTGCGACGTTTCGGCTCCTAAACTCGAGCCATCATCAGGAAGTGAAACCCCAAACACAACAACCCTTTTTGAACCCTAAAATGGCGCCAAGAATCAGGATGTGACATCATAGGTAACAGAATAAAAAGCATTGGTGCGCTGCCCATACTGTAAATAATACAATGCTAGTGAGACATCTCAGTGTGAAGGGCCCAGGTCCCCGTGCATGTACAACGTGAGTATCTGTGTCAGCGCCTGTCAAAACTGTGTGTAACATCTAAGTGAGAGTGCGCACAGCCAATCTCTTAGACCCGCACTTAACAGCAAGGATCCAACTAGCCCGATGAGAGGGATCAATTTCACAGAGAACAATCATAGTGATTTCGCCCATACTGCAGGCAACGGACCAACCATCCGTGTCACACGTGTGTCAGCGGACCATCAATTCTCAGGTATTGTAAAACGCCGTCAATGTTTACAAAGCTGGAGGCGCGTGCTGTCCTTCGGCCCGTCACGAGAAGCTCCGTCCTATTACAATTCGTATTTGTCAGCCACACCTCCTCACGCACCGCCCAGTGAGGGAATCCCTACAAGGGATACTGCAGTCCTTTGGTCAAAACACCATATTTGTGGATTCGTTACACCGTCCAGACAGCGCTGCCCTGGAATGTCAGTTAGAGGCAGATGAAAGGTCCACCCCATGCTCACACCCCACTGGGCATATTTAGGCTGTATGTACCTGACGGCCGAGCCACGTTTCCTATCAGACCTAGTGCAGTGTGGTGTGCTAATTAGGGAGCTAGCTCTCGTAAGACTTCTTAGCACATATATGACTGGTTGGTCCTTCATCATGCAAAAGGGCCGACCGAAGTATTCTGTTGTTGTCCCCCTCGTCACTATGGAAGCTGGCCTGTAGTAAAGATAACATATATGTAATCCGTATGTCATTAGTAGCCTATAGCACAATCAGAAAAGCCACCTGTCATTAATCAAGAATATTATTGTACATATTTTGTTATAGCTGGATCAGACCGACTCCAGCATCCTGGAATGTGAGAAAACGAACAGCTCTAAATGCTAAAGAGAAAACAATTTGGACACAGACGACGAGTCCGGCTCCCAGCCGCCTGGGCCCATACCTACAAATCTATGTTTTAACTGTTGTGATATTCATATTGTCCAGATAATAAAGGGTCAAAAAATGCACATGATCATAAAAACCAACACAATAAAAGTTAATCAAACTCCATTGTCAAAGTCTTCATTTGAGGTAATTATAATGTGGATTATTTATGACCCAATGGTCTGATCTCAATAAAAGGGGGACATAGGAAGAGTTTCGTTCAAACCTTTCGGTGCCAAGGTATCTAGTTTGTAAATCCACATGGATTCCTTCTGTAGTAGTAGGAGGCCTCTGTTGCCACCCCTCCTAGGAACAGGCACATGATCTATGATCATGTGCCGAAATTGTGGGAGGGTGTGCTTACTGTTCAGCCAATGTTTCAAAATGGGTTGATCAGCTTTCCCCGTAGTCAGGGCACTTCTGATGGCACAACGATGGTTGTTCATCCGTTCGTGATATGTGGTGGATGCCTTCCCAATATAGTGTAGTCCACACGGACACCAGGCCATATATACGACGTGATCTGTAGTACAAGTAACCCTGTGGTTGATCCGAAATTTAGTTCCAGTCCTAGGATGGGTGAAGTGTGTGCCCTGTAGCATCCCCCTGCATGTAAGGCAATTGGTGCATTTATAGCAACCGTCTTTTAGTGGTCTCTGTAACCAGGTGTTTTTTACGGTAGGATCACTCGGTAAGTCCTTTACCACAAGTAAATCACTGAGGTTTCGTCCTCTTTTGTATGCCAACATTGGATCTCTCTGTCCAAAAAAAGGTAAGCTATTATCAGTGTTAATTATTTCCCATCGGTCCTTCAAGGCATCTTTCAACTGCGGGCTTGTGTCGGACCATTCAGTCACAAAAATCATATGGGCCGAAGTGACGGGCCGAAGGACAGCACGCGCCTCCAGCTTTGTAAACATTGACGGCGTTTTACAATACCTGAGAATTGATGGTCCGCTGACACACGTGTGACACGGATGGTTGGTCCGTTGCCTGCAGTATTGGCGAAATCACTACGATTCTTCTCTGTGAAATTGATCCCTCTCGTCGGGCTAGTTGGATCCTTGCTGGTAAGTGCGGGTCTAAGAGATTGGCTGTGCGCACTCTCACTTAGATGTTACACACAGTTTTGACAGGCGCTGACACAGATACTCACGTTGTACATGCACGGGGACCTGGGCCCTTCACACTGAGATGTCTCACTAGCATTGTATTATTTACAGTATGGGCAGCGCACCAATGCTTTTTATTCTGTTACCTATGATGTCACATCCTGATTCTTGGCGCCATTTTAGGGTTCAAAAGGGGTTGTTGTGTTTGGGGTTTCACTTCCTGATGATGGCTCGAGTTTAGGAGCCGAAACGTCGCAATAAAGCAAACCATCTTTGTTTTTTCACTACAAAGACCTGTGTGTGCGGTTTTTTGTGCATTACAGATTACTTCCTTTAACCAGCACCCAGGCATTATCTTTGAGTGACGGGTGCACCAGCTTTGGACTGTATATATATATATATATATATATATATATATATATATATATATATATATATATTAAACATATATATATATATATATATATACACACACACAAACTCATTCTTTGTCTACAGCATGGCATTATTTAAGTTTCTCTTTGTTGGACTCATGTAACAGACATGCATTTTTAGAGCTTTTTTAAAAAAAATACGAAGACCACAACATTTTAGAGATTCTTTTAAAAAAATTACATTTGATTGTTAGTAAATGGGACCCTAAGGGGCAGATTTATCAAGGGTCGAATTTCGAAGTAATGGGAACTCCCATAACTCCAAAATTCGAATAAAAAATTCAACGTTTTTTTCTGCAGGTGAATAGGCTGTATTCCAAGTAATATCATATTCGATTAAATTACATTCAAAGTATCTTCAAAAAAAAAAAAAAAACTTAGAATTTTCAAAGTCCACCAATTGACTCCAAATAGGTTCTACGATGTCCCCCATAGGCTAAAACAGCAATTCAGCACGTTTTAAATGGCAATTGGTTGAAGACAAAGTTTTAAAGAGACAGTACATGATAAATTTCGATACTTGAATTTTCAAATTTTTTTCAAAATTGATTCGAATTTGGTCTATTCCCTAGTCGAAGTACACAAAAATAGCTTGAAAATTTGCTTTTTTTTTGCTTTGAATTTGCAATTAGATCCTTGATAAATCTGCCCCTTTGTGTCAGTATTTATGTATATGCAGCACTTTGTTTATCATGTTTGTCCCAGGGGAGCTTTCAATCTAAGCACATTGACTCAAAACACACACACAAACTAGGCTCATTTTAAGCTGACCTTATACTGCTTATTATTATACAAATATTTGGGGTCCTTCATGACCCCTGCTGGTGCTCCGCAAGCCGATAGAATGATATTGCCCATCTGTGTCCCTTTTCTCTGTGTGTGTGTATATATATATATATATATATATATATATATATATATATATATTTTTTTACTCGAAGGAAGACCAGCAGCAACAGGATTTCTTACAATTATATTAAAAAGTGCATGTGCAGCCCACTTTTTAATACAATTGTTAATTTCATAAGAAATCATGATGCTGCTGGTCTTCCATATATATATATATATATATATATATATATATATATATACAAACAAGGGAAAGTTGTGCTCACCACTATTTTTTAAAAACATTAGGCGGGGGTGCAATGAGGGTGTGACCAAAAAATACATATAGTCAAATACAAGATTCCTCTGCACTCAACCCATTATCAATATATTTAAGACAGTGACATTTTGTGCATACTGCTACTAAAAAATGCCTTACCCTTTAAACAAAACAGGGATTGTCTGTCCATATATTGCAATATATTTAAGCTGGCCAACTACGTCAAAGTCATCCCATATCTGGCCAGTCCTACGCTTAATTTTCATCTGATTCATTAAGAATTCAATTGCTTAATTATACATTTTACAAAGGGACTAAGTTTTACCTGCAACTTACTAGCTGCTTTCAAAGTAAAACTCCCAAACTTGGCTGCCCTTTTATTAGACACCAGTGGGATCACCTGACTATAGCTGGGAAGGGTGGGAGCTACAACATGGAGCTGGTCACTGCTCCTGTATAACTATAACAAACAAGGGAAAGTTGTGCTCACCACTATTTTTTAAAAACATTAGGCGGGGGGTGCAATGAGGGTGTGACCACAAAATACATATAGTCAACTACAAGAGTCCTCTGCACTCAACCCATTATCAATATATTTAAGACAGAGACATTTTGTGCATACTGCTACTAAAAAAGGCTTTACCCTTTAAACAACACAGGGATTGTTTGTCCATATATTGCAATATATTTAAGCTGGCCAACTACGTCAAAGTCATCCCATATCTGGCCAGTCCTACGCTTAATTTTCATCTGATTCATTGCACCCCCGCCTAATGTTTTTAAAAAATAAAAAAAGGTCGCCTAGGGCAACTGGCCAGTATATATATATATATATACTGTATACACAAACAAACAACCCCCTTTTTTTTTTTTAAAGGGGAGGGCATTTTTAGTCATTTAAGTCACAAAATGTCTCAATGTCCTTAATATATCAGTAATGGGTTGAGTGCAAAGGACCTCTTGTATTTGTCTGTATGAATTTTGTGGTCACAGCCACAATATATATATATGTGTATATATATATAGTAACATGTTGTAACATGTTGTATCTTATGCAGTGTAGAAGATACCCTTGAATTGGCTACCTAGGTGGTCTATAGCAGATGATAGATTTTCATGCTCAAGTCTTTTATGTTATTCAGTCTTTTTTGTTGACACATATAAAAAGCCTTTCTTTTCGTAGCCTTTCATTGGTGACAAGGACAAAGAAGGTAACAGATACTTTTACAGTAATATTAGACATCCAGGTGTTTCCGGCTTTTGTGTGCTCTCGTTTATAGCAATCTGTCAGTCAACAGTGAACTTGGTACACATGTCCTTAGCAATGTTTAATCTGAAGGGCACTTACTAGAAAAAAGAGGAGGGGCGATCATCTGGTTGTTTTTGTTGCTAAAAAATAAAATGACAATTTAGGGTGGGTCTTTTTAGCTACCAATTTAAATCTCAGTAGATTTTTTAGGATCATGCTTAGCTCTATTCTTGCTTGCCTCTACGGAATTATAATAATAATAACAATTACATATTTATGAAGCACCAACCCCACAGTGACGGGTATATTTACTGAACATACAGATTACATACAAAAGTACAACTTATATATCATATGTAAAGAGGGTCCTGCTCTAAAAGAGCATACAATCTAAAAGGAGAAGCAGTATGGGCAATGGGCATGCAAATATGCAATGTCAGCAGAAAGCAAAGCGAAAGTGCATAATTACAAAAATATTTTCCAATTAAAGTCTTGCCCAGAAAAGGATATACACAATTGTTTTTCATGGCATTTCTGTAAGTTTACCTACAGTAGAATGAAGTTTTTATAATTAAGCCTTTTATAGGTACAGGACATATAATACAGAATGCTTTGGACCTGGGGTTTTCTGGATAAAGGATCCTTACGTAATTTGGATCAACAGACCTTATGTCTGCTAAAAATCAATTGCGTGTTTACTGGCAACACTTGGAGGCACATTTATCAAGGTCGCATTTCGAATTAATGTGAGTTTTTAAAAACTACCCTAAACTCCCATAAATTCAAAATTCGACCAATCTAAATTTATTTGAAAAAATTTAATTTTTAAAACTAGGATGAATTAAATCAACTCGAATTCGAATTTAAAAAACTTGATTCGAGTTTTTTCTCCGAAATGTAAGGAAGGCTGCAAACAACCCCAAATTGTTCCCTGGACCTCTCCAATTGACTTAAGCAGCAATTCTGCAGGTTTTAGGTGGCAAATCGTCAAATTCGCTTTGTTAAAGGGTATGATAAATCTCAAAAATCAAATTTGAATTTTTAAAAAACTCAGATCTAATTTGAATTGCTCCCTAGTCGAATTTGACAGTTTTGACCATAGAAAAATTAAGGCACATTTATCAAAGGACGAATTTCGAATTCATGTGAGTTTTTTTAAAACCCCCTGTAAATTCGAATATGCTCTGATTCACCTGGGGGCTATTAAAGAAAAAAAATTTTACCGACCAGAAAACTCGAATCAAATTTGTTTTGAATTTGACCAAACTCGATACATGGAGGATTAATTATATCTTAGTGTGGATCAAGTGCGAGTTACTGTTATTATTGAACAATAATTATTTACATAATAAACAAAATATTCACAAGTAGGGCTAGACTTTGTAGTGGGCCAACTGTCCAATCAAATGAACAGAATATTACTTGGAAACCAGGATCATACACTAGAACAGGGGTCCCCAACCTTTTTTACCTGTGAGCCACATTCAAATGTAAAAAGAGTTGGGGAGCAACACAAGCATAAAAAAGTCCCTTGGGGTGCAAAATAAGGGCTGTGATTGGCTATTTGGTAGCCCCTATGTGGACTGGTAGCCTACAGGAGTCTCTACTTGGCACTATACTCAGTTTTTATGCAATTAAAACTTGCTTTCAAGCTTGGAATTCAAAAATAAGCACCTGCTTTAAGGACCCTGAGAGCAACATCCAAGGGGTTGGAGAGCAACATGTTGCTCGCGAGCTACTGGTTGGGGACCAATGCACTAGAATATGGTTTTGCAAATTTGATGAAAGTATACAGATGTACTGTATCTTTATTGACATTGTTACAAATATTCTTGAGTGGTAGTTGTTTTAATAAGGCAATGTTCATTGGATCTACAGAACCAAATTAATTATGGAAATTATTACATTAATTAATGATTTGATTTAATTATTTAATGGCATTAAATTAATAAATTAATTAAATAAATTAAACATCCATTAAATTAATTAATGAAAATTACATTGGATCTACAGAACCAAATCAATTAAACAGCTGTGCATAACAATTAAAATAAATAATTAAAACAAAAAACAAACAAAGATGTTACAAATAGAACATTTTAGGCCTTAATTGGAACTTTAATCTGAAATGAATATTTTCTACTATTGCATTGAAATGAGACAGCTGAAGGGTTAACAATCTGGAAAGGAATTCCCGACACTGAGTCTATTTAACATACATATATAGTAAGGATAGTTCCAGACATTCAATGTTTTGGAAAGCGTGTGCCTTGTTTGAATAAGAAAATTACAAGTCTTTTAGCTGAAGAAGTCAACTTTATGCCAAAACAGTGTCAATACCACCTTTTTCCTGTTTATATAATCTAATATTTGGTAGAGATAGATTGTTAGTGCTACCCTTGTAAAGTCAATATATATATATATATATATATATATATATATATATATATATATGTATGATATGTATGATTCATCTCACAGAGAATATATATCACCATCTGTGTACAGTCCTTAAAGGTCATTTTGAGATAGTGATTTATTGAGATATCAAACACAATGAATAACTTGAATATTCACAAGGCATGTGAGCCGATGGCTCTGATGCATAGTTTTTTGTTGAAAGAAAGAATATCTCTTCAGAAATGAAATAATAGACAGGGAGGCCCATTTCTAAAAAGTTAGAATTTTAGTGATATGAGAGATTTTTGAAACCACGATTAAACTCATTTTCTCTAGAACCATGAAAGTTAACAAAAGATCTGATTATAAAAAGTTTGAATGCAAAAAAATGCTGGGATCAGCGCAGTTCCCACTGACTTCTTTGGGACCTCAACTGCTTTTACTTGGCAAAGTTTTGTATTAGAGTTTTTCATGGTTCAATTAGGGGCAGATTTATCAAGGGTCAAATTTCGAATTGAAAAAACTTCAAAATTCTAATTCAAAAAGACCAACTGAAATTAAGTTTATATTTTGCTCGACTAGGTACGAATCGAAGGAATAGAGCATTCAATCGAATTCGATTCAAAGTTATTCCCAAAAAACTTAGATTTTTCAAAGTCAACCAATTTATACCAAATAGGTTCTAGGAGGTCCCCCCCATAGGCCAAAACAGCAATTTGGCAGGTTTTAGATGGCGAGTCGTCGGTATTCTAATTTTTTTCAAATTTGAATCGAATTTGGACTATTCCCTAGTCGAAGTGCACAAAAAATAGCTCGAAATTCAAATTTCTAAAATTCGAAAATTCACTTCGACCCTTAGTAAATCTTGACATTTTTGAATTTTAGAAATATTTTAAAAATCACAAATTATTAGAGGAAAAAATACGATTCAGGAAAAAAAGAAAGCCAAACGTTAGTAAATCTGCCCCTTAATGTTCCACACATTTAATATTTTATTCTATTAGCACCCCCTAGTGCTCATGTACGTCTGCCCAGGGTCTCGATTGTTTGGACACTGAATCATAAGGTATAACTATTTATTTCACATTGTTGGATCATACATATACTACAATCTGAAAAACAAAGACATTTTTTACTAAAAGAAGCAGTAGATCCACAAGTGGGATTATGTTTACCTGGACAGATTTTAAAGGGAAATACAACTTACATGAGAAACAATTCATTATTTTCAAGTTACTAAAAAAGACTATAAAATACAATTTCCCCTAGCACTAGAAAATAACTCTACCTAGAAGTGGTAAAGAAACTATCACTGAAAACCATTACAAACTCAACTTTCTAGGTTTGGAAACCCAATCCTTTGCTGAAAATACAACAAAAAATTAGCATTCCGACACACAGGGGCCCATTCATTAACTTCGAGTGAAGGAATAGAAGAAAAAAAACTTCGAATTTCGAAGTGTTTTTTTGGCTACTTCGACCATCGAATGGGCTACTTCGACCTTCGACTTCGAATCGAATGATTCAAACTAAAAATCGTTCAACTATTCGACCATTCGATAGTCGAAGTACTGTCTCTTTAAGAAAAAACTTCGACCCCCTAGTTCGCCACCTAAAAGCTACCGAGCTCAATGTTAGCCTATGGGGAAGGTCCCCATAGGCATGCCTAACTTTTTTTGGTCGAAGGATAATCCTTCGATTGATGGATTAAAATCCTTCGAATCGAATGATTATTCCTTCGATCGTTCAATCGAAGTATTTGCACAAAATCCTTCGACTTCCATATTCGAAGTCAAAGGATTTTCATTCCCCAGTCGAATATCGAGGGTTAATTAACCCTCGATATTCGACCCTTGATGAATTTGCCCCATACTGTTAAATAAACGAATGTAAGTTACTTGGAGAGAACAACATTATAAAATGATTTGTCCGACTAAATAAGCTTCTATTTCCAGATCTTCCCACTCACATTAATAATCTTTTATTAATCTTTGGTCTTGTCCAATGATACAAAATTTCTGTTCATCAGTAGGCTGCATATTAATGTCTATATTTAGATTCAAAAGAAGCTTTGATAGGTATACTGTATGTTTCACGTCATACTGTGCATATGAGATACAAGATATTACAGAAAAGAACAGCTTTATTGTTATTATACATATATTACACTGCCGAATGCACCTAGAATCGACAGTGGTAAATGTACCTATATACAATGGATATAGGGTGAGCTATAATATGCTACATATATGTTTAGCACACAGTGTTGAATTAGTTTTATTAGTTATCTCATAAAGGCAAGCTGTAATGAGTCAGCAATCACTTTAAATCTGTTCATGTGCATCCAATCACTTACACAATGCAATGCATCCCTTTACATAAAGCATAAAGCTAACTTATGGAGCAGTATATAATAAACTGCACTCCAACAAACGAATTACCAGCTTATCCCCAATCTTTGCAATAGCAGGCACTCCTTTGTGTGTACAATAAAGCACTAACGCAGCAGAGCTCTGCAGTCTATGGCATCCTTTCACTATTCTTTTGTTGATAATAAACTGCACCTTCTGATTCACTTGGACTAAGATAATCAACTAGACTAACATTCTAGAGCTGAGCATATTCAGATACACTAATATTTGGCTCAACCTTTCCAGACAGTCCTTTACACATGGTTGGTGGATCCCATGGATCTATCTACTCCACTATGGAGAGTTTGTGAAGCCAAACAGTGCCTTGTAAAGGGCAGATTACATATACCCAAAACCCATAACTTGAACTTAAACCCAAACCCTTCCATAAATGCAGAAACCTTATCTTTTTGGTTTTAGAGCAGGTCCCTTGAACTGCTATAAGATAATAAATTTGTCTAATATTTCCTTAATATCACTAAGGAATTAAATCCTTACTCTGAACAGAGCACCGTATGTTTGGCTGAATCAATAAACTGAGACGTACAGGTCTAAAATATGTATAAATGGGTAATTCTGATTTCATCTGCCTTTAAAAACATAAAATAATGTGTATTTCACTATGTCTGCTGCATTTGGAGGGAATGTTTGGTCTGCACCTGTGCAATACAAATAAACTAGTGTGTTTCCTGGCAGCAGAGCAATACTGGCAGAGAAAAAACAGGTACAGGAATATTGTGCTGTGTGAACTGAGTTAACCTGTAATTAAACAGACTGCTTATGTCCCAATTCAGGGACAGTGCAAGCATTTAGCCTGCACTCTCAAAACAGACGGTTTTGTTTATTTTTTAATGTCTGCCCAATCCTGAGCAAATGGCAGACAGACAAGAGACAAATACACCTATGACATACAAACTTCTGCACCCCATCTATGCAGCACTTTACAGATATAGGGCATAATTTTAAACCACAGTACTAACATGAGAGAATCCAAGAGCAATTGCAAATACAGACAAGCAGACTGTAGTATATTGGACTATGTCAGCACCTGTAGCAGCAGCACTGCACTAGCTAGTAATGTAATAGGAAGCAATATGGTGAATCTGGACATGCCCACAAGGAGAGCACGTGTGAGAGAAGCTCTGTAATAAAACTAAGTTCTGCTCAGTCTTGTGTCTGCTAACTCAGCACCGCCACATTACACAGACAAGGCTAAGGGTGCAGCACTCATCATCATCGCAAGTGGTATTTATTACAATAACATAATAAGCAGGAACCTTACAACAAATTAATAAATATAATTCAACAGTATGATTATAAGGCTTTGCTTGCAAGACCATACAATCTGAAAAATAGAATGATAAAATATTGTGTAAACTGAGGAGCTCAGCTGCCATGCTGGCAAATGACTTGGCTTGGGAATCAATGTAATGCGGTTACTCAAGGAAACATGAACCAATGCACTAAAAAATTAGTGACTATGCCAACATTCTTGTACCAAGGCAGGTTACAGAAATCGCTGACTCAGAAACCAGGGATTATATGGCAGTACCTGCCAAACAAAGTCAGTGCTCCCACTAAACTTGGCACCCCTGAGCACACATAGGAATATATGGAGCTCAGCTGCCATGCTGGCAAATGACTTGGCTTGGGAATCAATGCAATGTTGTTACTCAAGGAATCGTGACCTAATGTACTAAAATATTAGGTACTATGCCAACATTCTTGTACCGAGGCAGGTCACAGACATTGCTGACTCAGAAACCAGGGATTATATGGCAGTACCTGACAAACAAAGTCAGTGTTCCCACTAAGCTTGGCACCCTTAAGCACACGTATGAATTTGATACCAGCGAACAAATTGTGGAGCACACAGAAACATACTGCTCACACGTCTGAAGACCAATTCAAACATAATGGTAATTTCCATACACAAAGCCTTCAAGATACATCAGGGACTGGGAATCAGTAATTAGTGTGTTATAATGCTAAAAGCTGATTGAAAATTAAACCTGCTATTCAGTAAGTGCCAAATTAAGAAAAGACACAATAAAGTTCATTGGAGTACAAAGACTGCATTTTAAGCAGATAATTAGTTTTTTTTTACAAAAATAATTAAATTTGTCTCTGTATATAATGATAAAACAGTACCATGTACTTTATGGTAAGTCGGCTAGCATTTTGACATATTGACAAAAAAAGTATGTTGGGTTATTGTGGCAATTAATTGTGAACCAAAAAAGCTGATGGAAACAAAATATCACACTGAATGCCTTGTTGCCGGCAGGCTACTCAAGTAACAAAGCAGAAGAAGTTGTAGCAAAAATGCATAGGAAGGATGATTACATAGAGGAATAAGGGAAATAAGGAATGCATGGAACAGAATAGAAAACTTTACATTATAAAAAGATCATGTGCTAAAAAGGTTACTTATGTCTAAAGAATAGGAGCATTGTAATGCTCATAAACATTCATAATCTAATTTGATTATCTTCTTTGCTGCTTTTCAGTAGGCTGTGTAAAACTATTTTTCACTCCACTCCTCTCTTTGTGCTGTGCGTGTGACACAGAGTACAACCTTTGACAGCTTGGTGCTTGGCCTTCAGAGACATTCCACTAGTGAGATCAATTATTAAGTACCAAGAAGCCCAGCAATGAAGTGTCAAAGACTGAGCAAAAAATAAAAGGAAAACGTTTGCAAAGACTTTAAAAACAACCCTGGCAATTTCAGTTATGTATGGAATAAATCTGCATACTGTATATGGCAACAATTTCCTGGAACTGCTTTATTATTACAGAGAAAAGGAAATCATTTTTTAACATCTGAATTATTTGATTAAAATTAAGTCCATGGGAGATGGCCTTCCCATAATTCTGAACTTTCTGGATAACAGGTTTCCGGATAATGGATCCCATACCTGTAACAGAGAGCCCTCTGTCTGGGGTCTGGTTTATGCATATTTGAACAGTTACTGCATTTTTAATATCAATGTTTTTGTATAGCATTTCAAAGATGGCAGCATTACTCTATTGCAGGAGTGTTCATACTTTACTAATGGGAGGTCTACTTTTTAGTGGTGATGTCCCATTATGATCTACATCCATTAAAACATTGTTATCATTCTGTTCCATGGAAAATATTACTTAAACATTGATTTATGTATATTGTTATATTTAACAAACAACTATTTCTTATGTAACCTTAACATAATAAATATCTGAATGAAAAGCAAGAAACAGGAATGTGATTTAGACAAGCTGTTAGTTGACAACCAGTAAACCCCCGATTCTCTAAAGAATCGTTAATGAAAGAATGGTAACAACAGTGAGGCAGCAAAATGCGATGGGTGCTGATTCACTCTGCATCCCCAGGCAGCAACTGGCGACGCTAATTTGTGGGGATGTAGAGTGAATCTGTGCCTATTGCTTGTTATTACCTATCTGCTATTAGAATTCTTAAATTTTGAGTTTATTGGTAGTAAAGTGTTACTGAAAAATTTCTTTATAAACAACATTTTTTGTGAAAATGTTCTCCTGTCCTTGAATGAGTTCTCCCTGGTGAGCTGTACTTAAAATCTTGACTTTAACATCAGATGAACGCTGCACTCTTGAAAATGCAACATAAAGTTGACCATGACCAAACACAGGCTCAGATAGGTAAATGCCGACTTTATCCAATGTTTGTCCTTGTGATTTGTTGATTGTCATGGCAAATGCAGCCTTAATGGGGAATTGTCGTCGTTTAAGTTTAAAAGGTAATTCCTGGTCAGAACTGGTAAGGTCAATTCTGGGAATCAAAACAGTATCACCGCTATGGGATCCTGTAAGCACTTCTGCCTTGATAACATTTTGTCTCATGCTCTTCACAACCAACCGTGTACCGTTACATAAACCTTGCTTAGTGTTAGGGTAGGGGCACACGGCGCGATTTCGCCGCGATTCTGCGCTGGGCGAGTTGTCGCTGCGTTTTTTAAGCCGAAATAGCTTTGCTAACTTTGGCGCTGGCGTCAATGCAAATCGCGGCGAAATCGCTGCGCTAATTCACACGCGGCGATTCTTTTTCTACTGTCGCCCGGAAACGCTCAGCGAGGCAACTTCGGACGACAATAGAAAACGAATCGCCGCGTGTGAATTAGCGCAGCGATTTTGCCGCGATTTGCATTGACGCCAGCGCCAAAGTTAGCAAAGCTATTTCGGCTTAAAAAACGCAGCGACAACTCGCTTAGCGCAGAATCGCGGCGAAATCGCGCCGTGTGCCCCTACCCTTAAGGTTTCTTAACAGCATGACTATTGTTCCTACTTTGAGTATAAGATTGTGTTGTGGTAATCCAGCATTGTTGATAGTGTTTAAATATTCTAATGGGAAGTTAAGTTTCTCACTTTCGTCTTCAGAATCAATACAGTCAGTACTCAGAAAGACACAGCTTTGTCCAGGAAGTAATGCAATCACTTGGTTGTTTATCATGTCAACATCAATATTTTTTGGAGATAATATAGCCCGTTTTGCTAAAAATGGCCACCCACGCAGGTACGCAACCGGTTCCCCTCCTAGAGTGACGCTAGCGCCGCCATTAGACAAACTTGCAAAGGAGTAGCAAGATGGCCGACGCTTATACAGACTTTAGTGGGCGGATGACAAACTCGCAGAGGAGTAGCAAGATGGCCGACGCTTATACAGACTTTAGTGGGCGGATTTGGCAGTGGGCGGATGACAAAGTCGCAGAGGAGTAGCAAGATGGCCGACGCTTATACAGACTTTCGTGCAGGTACGCAACCGGTTCCCCTCCTAGAGTGACGCTAGCGCCGCCATTAGACAAACTTGCAAAGGAGTAGCAAGATGGCCGATGCTTATACAGACTTTAGTGGGCGGATGACAAACGCGCAGAGGAGTAGCAAGATGGCCGACGCTTATACAGACTTTAGTGGGCGGATTTGGCAGTGGGCGGATGACAAAGTCGCAGAGGAGTAGCAAGATGGCCGACGCTTATACAGACTTTCGTGCAGGTACGCAACCGGTTCCCCTAGTGTGACGGTGAGCGCATCTGCCTCCCTAGATCCTAACCTTCCAGCGGTCGCCGCCTGAGTGAGCAGGAAAGAAGAGGCGGCGGGAGGCAGAAGGAGACGGTGAGCGCATCTGCCTCCCTAGATCCTAACCTTCCAGCGCATCTGCCTCCCCGATCCTAACCTGTTCTGATCCTAACCTTCCAGCACATCTGCTAATCGAAGGCCGCATCTATGTCTTTCGGCTGAAGTTGCGCGCGCATCTCATAGATCCTAACCGAAGTTGCGTGCGCATCTGCCTCCCCTCCACTCGGGACATAGATAGGCCTTCGGTTAGTATATAGGATGGGGTCCGTTTACTAAAGTGCGGTAAATCTGACCTTAGGGGGTGCATTTACTAAGCTCGAGTGAAGGATAAGAATGAAAAATACTTCGAATTTTGAAGTATTTTTTTGGCTACTTCGCCCTTCGACTACGACTTCGAATCGAACGATTCAAACTAAAAATCGTTCCACTATTCGAAATTCGACTGTCTCTTTAAAAAAAACTTCGACCACCTACTTCGCCACCTAAAACCTACCGAGCACCAATGTTAGCCTATGGGGACGGTCCCCATAGGCTTTCCTAGCAATTTCTGATAGAAGGAAAATTGTTCGATCGATGGATTAAAAGTTCGATTGAACGAATTGCGGTATATCCTTCAACTTCGATATTCGAAGTCGAAGGATTTAACTTTGATGGTCGAATATCGAGGGTTAATTAATCCTCGATATTTGACCCATAGTAAATGTGCCCCCAAGTTTCCGCATTTTATCGCTGAGAATATTTTTCGGCCAGAATATTCGCAGGGACCAAGTTTACTAAACAGCGATGTGCTCAGAAGTCATTGCGATCACTTGCGGTAACTAGCGAGTTACGAATTTTCTGGCGACAAATTACGTTTTTGCAAATATTTATGCTATAAAATAGTCTTGTTTTATGGCGGTTATTATGGCAATTTCTGTGATATTTATGGCCAGAAATGCATCTTCAAAACTCATAAACTTTATTGACTGATGATTATACCATCCAACAACATTACAAGAGTAACACCAATCAAACATTTATGCATCATATAAAACCTTCTGCCAACAGAATCATATGAACAAGAAATCATACCAGTCAATCTCTTTGCTTCATAGAAATGCACAGTATAATGTAGCCAATCACAATGAAACCAAAAAAATAGTAGAGGTTGACGAATGCCCGCTGTCAATAATTCGCCTCTGAGCTGAAACTGCTGCTGTTGCAGCAGATAGAAGCAGAAGCCAAAACATCCTGTCAGCAATAGCTACAGATCTCTCTCTCCTGTCAGCAAAGAATGATGGGTTAAAAAAAAAAGTATTATGGGATATTTCCTGCCCCTTGAGAATTTTCTGGGAAAAAATACTTTTACGCCACTACATAGGTGGCGATATTTTTGCGCAAGAAAATTTGCAAATTTATATTTACCGCAGGTTAGTTAACTGGCGAAAACATATTCTGCAACAAATCTGTCTATATTTTCTGCGAATATTTTTATTGCGCTTTAGTAAACGGATGTTTACTAAGCTAATCACCAGCTAAAGGTCTACTGGTAGATCCAGATCTACCTTTTGGGCAGCTCTGCTCTATCGTCTTCTGTATAGGGTACTAAATAGTACGTTTTGAACCACAATAACTAACTAACTAATTATTATTTCCTACAGCCTTATTTTTATCAGGTGGCAAAGCTATGGTACATATATAGATTCATAAGTATAGAAGTTAAAGAGGCTTTTCCTGCCAGTTGTGACCAAATATATTAATAATGAAAAAACTATAAAACTGCCTGCTTTCACTTTTCCCATACATATTACCGTACCTCACAATTGTTCAGAACAAAGTTATGTCATAGTTTAGCACGTGAAAAGTCATGGGCAAGATTCAATTTGAGGATATAAACTTTTTACCTCTTCTTACATTTTGGGGCAGATTTATCAAGGGTCGAAGTGAATTCGATGGAATTTTCAAAGTTAAAAAATATTTGGATACTTCGACCATCGAATAGGATACTACGACTTTGAATTTATTTCGAATTCGATTCGAAGTAAAATAGTTCGAATATTCGATAATCGAAGTACTGTCTCTTTAAAAAAAACTTTGACTTCAATAATTCGCCAAATTAAACCTGCCGAATTGCTATGTTAGCCTATGGGGACCTTCTACAAACTTTTTCCAAGTCTTTACACATCGAATAAAAATCGTTCGATCGATCGCTGAAATTTTTCGAATTGTTTGATTTTTATTCGATCGCAGGATTGCCAAATTTGCTGAAAAAACTTTGAATTTGATATTCGAATTCGAAGTATTTAAATTCGATGGTCGAATTTCGAAGCATTTTCAACTTCGAAATTCGACCCTAGATAAATCTGCCCCTTTATGTTAATTTTAATTGTATTCATCTAAGCAGGGGTTATTTATCAAAAGTCGAGTTTGTGAGGTTCTTTTCTACCTCAAATAAACTCACAACTCATATGTTTGCTTATTTAATAAAAACCCTAAATGTAAAAACTTGACTGAATGCAATCGGGGAGGGGGGGGCGACTCATATACTCAAATTGATGGAGTAATCAGTGAAAAAAACCTCAAATAACTCGAAATGATAGCGTGCAAACCACTGATAATAATACAAAAACCATGAAGGCTAAAAACATCTTCAAATGGTTCAAAGGACCTATGCCAATGACTTTGACAGATTTTAAGTGGAGTATTTTCGGATTCAAGCATTTTGCAGATTCGGGGTATAATAAATCTCGAAAAATTCTAGTTTTTACTGAAACTACCCTTGAAAACTCAAAATGTTCATGAAAAACACAACTTGACCTTTGATAAATAACCCTCCTAATGTACTTTATATTATTATACAGAGTTATAATTAGACTTATAATTAGTATAATTTTCAGATGGAAATTTCTATGGTTTCCTGGTTATCTGTAGGGATTTCCAGATTATTTCAAGAAAAATGATTTCTTACAATGTAAAATAGAGAAGTTTTCAAGCTAAATAACGTCAGCCTGGGTTGATGATGCTGGTATTTGGCTATTTTTCTCGTCAATAAGATTAGATAATACAGTATGACATTTTATATATTTTATAAGAGATCTGAAATGAAAATAATATTAGAAGGTAGTTGGTAGAGGCAGAATGTATATACAGTTATTCTTTTGAGTGCTGGGAAACAGGTATTGAACATACAGTATAATTTAGATCATACACATACATTTGTACATACATACACATACATTTGTCTTTTGCTGCAGTACAAATATGGCTACATGCACAGATATTTTCAAGATGAGGGGACAGGACCAATATCAAAAACTACAACGTGAACCTGCTATTGCTGGCCTGTATGTGGCCACCTTAAAGGAAAACTATACCCCCAAAATGAACACTTAAGCAACAGATAGTTTATATCATATTAAGTGGCATAATAAAGAATCTTACCAAACTGTTCTATATACTTAAGTAAATATTGCCCTTTTACATTTCTTGCCTTGAGCCACCATTTCGTGATGGTCTGTGTGCTGCCTCAGAGATCACCTGACCAGAAATACTACAACTCTAACTGTAACAGGAAGAAGTGTTGAAGCAAAAGACACAAGATTTGCACCTTGTGTGGATGCGCAATCACACAAAAGGGATTCCACCCCCAAAAATATATATGACTTTAGAAGATTTGTATGCGCTTCCTATAATAAAACCTTTGTTCCAAATAAGAGTCTCACTTAATTTCAAGCGACTTTAGATAGCCTCAGGTCACTCAAAGTTCCAGGTATGTATCCTGCACCTTGACTGGTTCTTAGCAATATTTCTCTCCCGAGAACCAACTCCTCCACTTGCTCAGCCTCAAAGATACAAAAAGACAAGTTGTGCGCTGCCTTAGTTACCTGCACCGGATCCCTGCTTAGATAATACTTACAGGATCCTTCAGGCACAGGCGCGTGTTATAGCTCGCTCACAATTGTTTGGGGTGGTATAGTTTTCCTTTAAAACATATAAGCCAACCCTAGAATGAAAACCTTTTTTTCAGTTGGTGAACCCCCCCCCCCCACAAATGCAAATATTGAACTAAAAATGTAGAATGCCTTTTTTAGTTGTATCTTTAATTATATGTTTGTAAGAAGTTCCTTAACAAAAATGCTTCCACATGTAGAACTGTAGCACAGTTTTCCTCAAATGACATTAAGGTTCCTTTAAGGTTAATGACTATTTACCTATATATACGACCTGATTTACACTGACTATAAAGAAGCTAGGGTTATTGTCTCATCACATAATTAGGTTTATATTAATGCATTTGTCTAAAATGCTCTGTCCTGGTTATTGAGTGCTGAAGTAACAAACATTTGCATTAATAACAGGGAGTGTCTATATGGCTCCTGTTATCTTTGTAGCATCAAAAAGAACTTGTTCCAGCAAGCACTTTACTGAGTTAGTCTTACAAAATGCACCTTATAATTTTGCCCTATTTATAGCTTCTGTGTACAAGTGTTTGCTTGAATTTGCAGACAGGTTCCTTATGGCAATTTTTCTGCAGTGTGTTCTTCATTTTTGTTAACATACAAAATATAGTCTTGAGTCTATATTCCAACTGATTTATTTTAGAGAGAAAGTACCATCTGCTGTCACAAACTACTAGCATTTTATGTACTCATTTCACAAACAGTAATAGCAGCATTTGGACACCAAACATGACAAAGAGATATTGATACTGTATTAATAAGGAATGATCTGGGAAAAGCCCAGATGGTTGCTATGTGGGACAGAAGAGAATGGCAGATTGCCAGATCTGTGGCAGCGTGAGTAAGAGAACCAGCTGCTTTGCTTTTCGATATTCATTGGTGTATGATTTTGCCTTTTTTCCAACCTATGCAGCTTATGATTTTATACAGTAATTTAACAAATGTATTTACGTGTCATATTTCACAGTCATGGTAGGTGGGATGTTGTGGATCACATTCAGTAAGTTTAAACTCTTGTTAATGTTTTAACAAAACTCTTATATAAGTTTAAACTGTTGTTAATGTTTTAACAAAACTCTTATAGCTTTAAAGGCAAGGTCTTATTGAGCACCTCAGTGCCCTCAGGTAGAACCAAAGAGATTAAAATGCCTACAGCTACTGACTGCCACTTCACCTTGTAATATAATAGCATTGCATTACCATCAGCAAGCAAAATTCTGAATTCTGAGTTTCCAAGCAGTAGAAATAAAATCGACCATATGTTGTACAGCTCTGTAATTTAATATGATTTGTAATGGAGCTCATTTACAAATTTCTTACTATCTGTATTGCAAGGGGTATTGTATGCCATGAGAAAGGTTGCACTAATCCCTACAATTGCAATAAGTATGGGTATTTAAGGTCAATATGATGTAACTGGGGCATGTTACCCAAAAGAGGTGTTGTGTATAACAGTGCAGCATTTTCGGATCCGTGGAGGCAATGAGGTGGTAGAGTGGAGTGGCAAATGGGGAGCTGAAGTTCAGATAACGAAGTGCCAGACAGAGGAGAGAGTGGGCGTGGGGCACATGTGAAAGGCCATGAGAGTTGTGGAGGTAATATCCAACACTACTGTGAAGCATATATTGTTTGAAGTCAACAGTGATAATAGGATGGGGAGAAACACTAGGGGGCACATTTACTAAGGGTCGAATATCGAGGGTTAATAAACCCTCAAATTCGACCCTCAAAGTAAAATCCTTTGAATTCGAATATTCAAATTCGAAGGATTTTGCGCAAATCCTCCGATCAATCGATCGAAGTAAAAATCGTTCAATCGAATGATGAAATCATATCGGATCGAAGGATTTTTCTTCGATCAAAAAAAGGTTCAAAAACTGATGGGGAAAGTTCCCTATAGGCTAACATTGTACCTAGGTAGGTTTTAAGTGGCAAAGTATGTAGTCAAAGTTTTTTTTAAAGAGACGGTACTTCGACTATCGAATGGTCGAATAGTCGAACGATTTTTACTTCGAATCATTCGAATCGAAGTCGAAGGTTGTAGTAGCCTATTCGATGGTCGAAGTACCCAAAAAAATACTTAGAAATTCGAAGTTTTTTTACTTTGAATCCTTCACTCGAGCTTAGAAAATGTGCCCCCAGGTGAATATAACTATACCTACTAATAACTACTATCCAGTATAAAGATAATGCTTGGTACTGGAAGCTGCATGGTGTGGTAGTCACCAATCATGCTGAACTGTAAAGTATAATGCTGGCTAACTCCCTTAGTGCCCTATAAGTATAGGTGCCTCTTGAATATGGGATGTGCATACTTATGAATTCAGGATTGCAATAATTCTCACACTGTTTTATTGTAATAAATTATATGTATGTAGGGGGACTAGGGAGTAATTGGTAAGCGTGGAGTTGGTGAGCCCTTTGGGGGTCCTGGGCATGCAGATAATTTATAATAAAGGCAGTTATTTACTAAAATATATACTATATAATATCTTCCAATTGGGATAGGGATATTTTCCATTGACTTATACATGAACTCGACAAGTCTGACATGACGGATTTTTGGATTCGGGTTTTTTGCAGTATCAGGGTATAATAAACCTTGAAAAAATTTGAGTTTTTGCCCAAAAAAGCCTAACCAGATAAATTTGAGGTTTAGTAAGATAACACCCAAAGTATTTCATCAAAATAAATAAGCTTTTATGAGCAGTAACAGATACAGTCCAGTTCTATGCCACTCTACACCTTTTTTCATCTGCCACAAGATTCAAAGCCCAATTTGCACAAACCATTGCCTAAGTGCAAGTGCTCGAGCAGCAGGGCAACAGCATTATTAATATCATTTCAACTATTATCTCCTTAAGAACCGACTTACCCCTGTTACTGAATACCCAATAAACTGATGGAAGACAGTTTGCTATTATCATTTTTAAATGAAATATTTAATTATTTTGTTTCATTCTTTTGTTCTGCGCTTTAACCCTCATATCATTGTTAGTTGCAAGTTGGAATTAGGCAGAATAGGAATGCCAATAATTTAAAAAAAAAACAAACTAAATAAACACTACTTAGTTACTTAATATAGGCCCATCTACAACATAATCGAAGTTCATTCCAAAATGAACTTCACCTTCAAATGATTTTGTAATGCCTCCCTAAAAGTGGATTGTGCCTTTCCAAGTACCAATGACATCAACCATCTAGCAAGGGCTTTACACTGAGATAAACTGTGCAATTTGGATCATTTCCACATGAATCCTGGGTGTTATTTTTAATTTCCTTGCCTCCTGCTTAAAACCATTGGAGGAGAGAACAGGAATGGTTGAGAGGAAAAGTTATTTCTATAAGAAACAAAAACAAATTTACAATTGCAGTGCACAACAGCTTTGCTGTAATCTATAAAAGCTGGACTGACTGAATATCAGAACGCTACTTTTTCCTTTATAGCTCTCTATCATTATACCAGTCAGTAACCAATCAGTAACTTGAAGGAGGGCCATATGGATCATAACTGTTGTGTAACTAACTGAACAGTTATGTCCCATGTCCTTCAAGTCGCTAACTAACAAGTTAGGGGAATGCAAAGGCAGAACTCTATGCTGAACTGTAGCTAATTCATAAAGTCATATAAGTTAGAGTTATGGATAAAAGAAAACAATATACAAATGAAGTTTTGTATTTCATGTAATATTCAGCCAAACATTTTGCAGAGGATTAGGTATTCAGTTGAATCCAAAAGTTATGGATTATCCCTAGTTCATTTAGACAGCTAACCCAACCAATTTGGTGTTGCCAGTAATGAGTAATGAGCAGTTACATGCATTCAAATATATACATATAGAGTCCTCTGCACTCAACCCATTATCAACATATTTAAGATAGAGACATTTTGTGCATACAGATACTAAAAAATTCCATACCTTTTAAAAAAAAAACAGGGATTGTTGGTCAATATATTGCAATATATTTAAGCTGGCCAACTACGTCAAAGTCATCCCATATCTGCCCAGTCCTACGCTTAATTTTCATCTGATTCATTAAGAATTCTATTGCTTCATTATACATTTTACAAAGGGACTAAGTTTTACCTGCAACTTGCTTGCTGCTTTGAAAAGTAAAACTCCCAAACTTGGCTGCCCTTTGCTGCACACTATATATATAGTGTATATGGAGGATACAGAATATATGCTCCATATGCGTGTCCATGTTTTGAAGGAAATAGGTACTCACTGACCTTATCTAGGTCAAAAATATTAATTTAATGCAGCTGCTCTTAAGATTTAAATAAATTCAGGCAATTAAACCCCTAGTGTAGGGGAAAGATATTGATGGTGTCATTGTGGCATCATATCTATGACACAGTATGTGATATAAACACAAAAGAAAAGTTTATCAGCAAGTGAATGCCATCATTCTTACACACATAAAGCATATTTATAAAGGTATTTACATTGTGGAAATATATTTTAAAAATATGAGTACTGGAGGAGTTTGGCTTTTTAACATTGCATTTGACAGGAGATAATTTATTAATTTTCTTATTTTGTATTTTCTGTATTTCCTTCCGGTTTGAAAAGACCACAATATATGTTAATCTACCCTCACAAAAAAAACAAATGTTATTGCCAAGCACTGTATAGGCGCACTAGTACACTAAAGAATTAAATGATTCAAGTAAAATACAAAGACAAAACATATTTTGATTCAATGACACAGACAAGAAGGAAACGCCATGTACTTTTGGCTGTCCTTCAGCTGCAACCTTTTTGGAAACCAAAGCAACATCTGAGAGCTTCAGGATTATGAGCCAGCAGACAGAGAGATTAAATATACTTTGATATTTGCACCTTTCATGGTGTTATACCTAGAAGGAATTCTTGTATGACACTACGTCTTCATAACAAATACTTACAACAAAATCACGTTATTCCCCTTTTCTCCCCATATTTTACATATGCATGTAAAAATAAACATAAACTGCCTTAATTTCCACTTATGTTTTTTTGAACGTAAGCTTTGTTTTTTATTTAATTAAGCAATAGTTTTACTTAAAGGGGTTGTTTACCTGTAAATCAACTTTTAGCATGGTCCCTAGCACCCTGGCATTGATTTGAATGACACACTAAAATATGAATAGGAGAGGGCCAAAATAGAAAGATGAGCAATAATAAAAGTTGCAATAACAATAAAATTATAAAGAGGATTTGTTTTTTTAGATGTTGGGGGTTAGTGACCCTTATTTGAAAGCTGGAAAGAGTCAGAAGTAGAAGTTAAATAATTCAAAAACTATGAAGGCTAGTTAAAAAGTTGCTTAGAACTAGTCATTCTAAAGTTAAAATACTAAAAGTGAACCACCCCATTAATATTTAAATAGATGTGTGTTTTCAAACAACTGACCAGTAAATGTTCCAGTCTTGTTGGTTGCTATGGGTTAGTAAACTTTAGACTACTTATTGAATTCTCCAAAATGGTTAGATGATACAGGAATAATACTGAATATATGCATAAATTTCCAGGTATGTCAATGTATTCCTTTTTATCCAAGTTTAAAGGACAAGGAAAAGTTTGTAAAGAGTATACCTCCATTGAAAGACATACCTCCAGTGTTGCCATCTTCCATATTCATTCTCTGTGTGAAGTCCATTTTCAGTTCAATTGCAACACTGTAGTAAAAACCGCTGACTTAAGTAAAAAATAATTAAGCCTGCATGCAGTGTTTGCACATGTGCGCAGAGCATGATGTGTCCTGACCAGGGAATCGGAAGGGGACCCTCGAGGACTGCGAGGAGGGCCCTTCGTTTGCAGCCCAAGTGGGCCCCGAAGGCTACAGTCCGATCCTGTATGCGCATTAATATTATTCGTGAGCGCATCTTCTATGAAGTAAGAGTAAGAATTAGCTCAGGTCGTTCAACACGGCCATCTTAGTGACATCGGGGGAAGGAACATGGTAGTCACAACAGGGTATTTATAGAAGGTAGTATCAGTGGGAACAGCAGAAGAAAACAAAGTATTTAGAGTATTTAAACATATTACTTTAGCAATCAGATACAGCATGGGGGATACTATTACATACTGCATACTTGGGGTCCAGCCTTTCCTTGTCCTTTAATCCTGAGGTTTTGCCAAAACTACTGTTTATTTTTTACAAATGCTGATAGCAAAACAAAGCAAATGTTTAGAGGCCCCAGCAGTAATCTTGAACAAGTGGAGACACAAATATTAAAAGTAATTTAATGTCAATAATTTATTTTGCAGTGAATTCACCTTGAGATAACGCAAAACAATAATTTCAAAGAGAAATGTATCTGTATGCGTTTGTGTGTTAAAAAAAGTTGCATACAGTAAAAAAAAACAAGGAAAAGACAAGCATTTATGTGCCTAGTTTTATTAAATGCTAGTAAACAAGTATTATGAAATCCACAGGGTAGCACTCTGTGCAACATAAAGGAGAAGGAAACCTAGTCGGTGCAAAAACCCCCCCCTCCCGTGTGTTGCCCACCCTCTCTCCTCCCCCCTGGCCTACCCGTCCCGCTGGGCAAATGCCCCTAACTTGTTACTTACCCTTCTGCGCAGGTCCAGTCCACGGAGTTCACAGGCACCATCTTCTTCCACGCGATCTTCTTCCTGCTTTGAACGGCGTTTTGGCGCATGCGCAGTAGGAGCATTTCGCCGGTACGGATCTACTGCGCATGTGCCAAAAGTCACAAAGTTTTCCGAGACTTCATGACTTTTGGCGCATGCGCAGTAGATCGTTCCGGGGAAATGCTCCTACTGCGCATGCGCCGGTCAAAGCAGGAAGAAGATAGCATAGAAGAAGATGGCGTCGGTGAACTCCGTAGACTGGACCTGCGCAGAAGCGCATTTGCCCAGCGGGACGGGTAGGCCAGGGGGGAGGAGGGAGGGTGGGCAACACATGGGAGGGGGGGAGTGTTTTTGCGCCGACTAGGTTTCCTTCTCCTTTAAGGCACAGTGTTTGTCTAGGTGCAGTAACCTATAGCAACCAATCAGCAGGAAGCAGTACTGGTCACCAGACTGTTTCTTTACATATGGGGGGGGGTTTAAATCATTGAATTCTGTAAAAAGCTCAGAAATGAATTAACGGAATTATAGCACCTGTCTCAAATTATATCCAACCATGTATGCTGAAGATCTTTGCCTTGATTACTTTGGGTCATGTGTCCTTAAACACTTGCATTGCTGAAAAATATTTTTAGATTAAAATGTACAGTGTTTAATATCAATCACAATATTAAAAGGGCATGAATACTAATCTAGCAAAATGTTGGCATGCCTTTTGATTCAGATTTTCTGCTATCAAAGAACTATGTAGGGACTGGTAAAACCACAGAGAACAGAAATAATCTAATTCAAACAGTTGTATATTCTCTGCTTTTCACACTCCGTGTCTGTTACGGTAATGATTACATTGGTTATTTTAACATTAAAAAGTTCCAATCAATAGGGAAAACTAAATAAGAAATACATTCATCACATAACTAGTGTGTTAGAGCTGAAAATGTGAGATCTTTAGTATAATAAAGCTGAATAAACAAGAAGAAAAAAAAAGTTTTCCATGGTATACATTTCCAATGCAGAATTAAATGATTTTTCAAAAGCCATAAAATGTGTTTCCTATATTGCTGGCATCTGTTGGACCCTAAAATGTCCTGTAAATGGAGGTAGTAAAAACATATTGTAAGCTTAACACCTGTGTCGGCGTTTTTAATTAACTTGGTGCAGTAGTGACTTGGAGCATAGAAAAGGAGAGTGGCTACAAGGAACACATTGCAAGGCCCATTTTAAAATAACTTTCTTCTGGATGGCTACATTTTAATGTAACTTTAGTTAACAAAAAGTCTTTTTTTTTTTGCAAGAGTTTACATTTTAGAACTCCTGTTTTAACACAATTGGAGGAAGAATAGAATCGCAATTTTGCCTACTGTATTTTTTAAATTGGAACAACTGCATCAAAACCTAATAAATATATACTGGACTTTGATACTTACCCTATTTTTCCAACATTAAGGGGCCGATTCACTAACTTCGAGTGAAGGATTCGAAGTAAAAAAAACTTTGAATTTCGAAGTGTTTTTTGGGCTACTTCGACCATCGAATGGGCTACTTCGACCTTCGACTATGACTACGACTTCGAATCGAACTATTCGAACTACAAATCGTTCGACCATTCGATAGTCGAAGTACTGTCTCTTTAAGAAAAAACTTTGACCCCCTAGTTCGCCATCTAAAAGCTACCGAAGTCAATGTTAGCCTATGGGGAAGGTCCCCATAGGCTTTCCAAAGTTTTTTTGGTCGAAGGATAATCCTTCGATCGTTGGATTAAAATCCTTCGAATCGTTGGATTCAAAGTATTTTATCCTTCAATCGTTCGATCGCACTATTTGCGCTAAAATCCTTCGACTTCGATATTCAAAGTCGAAGGATTTTAATTCCCAGTCAAATATCGAGGGTTAATTAACCCTCGATATTCGACCCTTTGTGAATCGGCCCCCAAATTGTGATTATGTAACCTTTTCTAACTGAATCTTATAATACATTTATTTCAGTGCAGGAATCTCATAATACATTTATATCAGTGCAGTCAGGTAGCAAGATGCGGGGGTTAGTAGTAAGCATACGTAGTAGAAACATGGCATATTGAATCAATGGCCACAGGTCAACATCCTATCGACTTTTTGACATATTTTATTGGCCACATACAATCACTAGATCAGCTGAACAATAGCAACACAGGTGCATCCAAAATCTTTAATTTTTACTTTCCTTTAGCATCCCTATTAGGAAAGCTCAAATTTGAGATTCGTAATGCAGTTTTCATGCTCTACATGCAATTTTTATTAGATGTCATATTATGACATGAATTTTAAAACTTCATTGACATAAAAGTTAACCATGTGCAATGTTCCCTCTAACTTTTTCTTGGCTATGCGCGCAAAAAAAAAGTAGTTTTAAAAACGGTGTGCACAGGTAAGAATGAATGCAAAATGTTGTGTTTTCACAAGAAATTCTTTGTGCGCACCACAATTTCTTGTGTGTGTTGGCCTCAAAATTTGAATGCGTGCACGAGTGCACAGCTTAGAAGGAACATTGTGTGGAGTGCCTATTAAAACTATATAATACACAAAAACCATGAATATGCTGTAAATTATATCTTTATAAACAGTGCTTAGTGATGTTATCAGTTATAATCGGAGCTTAGTGATGTCATTTCTGTCACATCACTGAAACTTGTGTATTATAATAAAGTAGACCCTGTTGCAACATATGAGGATATTTAAAGTCACCTAGGCGTTCCATGACCTGTATAAAAACACAAAGGCCTCAGTAACTTATAATAGCCTTATAATACACAAAAGCCATGAATATCTTGTAAATGATATCCTTATAAACGGTGAGTAGTGATGTCATCAGTTATAAACGGTGAGTAGTGATGTAATTTCTGTCACATGACTCACTAAAATTTGTGTATTATAATTAATAAAGTACCCCCAGTTGTAAAATATGAGGATATTATAAGTTACCTCGGAGTTCCATGACCAGTATAAAAACACTCGGCCTTCGGCCTCGTGTTTTTATATGGTCATGAAACTCCTCGGTAACTTATAATAGCCTTATATTTTACAAGAGGGGGTACTTTATTCACTATATAATACACAAAAGCTATGAATATCTTGTAAATTATATCATTATAAATGGTGAGTTCTGATGTCATTTCTGTCACATGACTCACTGAAATTTGTGAGTCATGTGTTTTTATATGGTCATGAAACTCAGAGGTAACTTATAATATCCTTATATTTTACAAGTGGGGGTACTTTATTCACTATATATTTCACAAAAGGGGTACCTTATTCACTATATAATTTACAAAGAGGCTTAAACACAATTCTACACATGTATGCTATATCACTAGCATCTATAGATTTGTCTTAATTCTGATCATTGATCAACAGCAGATAAAATGGCTTCTGAAGACAAAATATAGTGACCCCTGCTGAGGCCAGTCTTCTCTGACACCCTTTTTAGGCTCAGGAACTTTCTGCTGCAGACTGACAGGGAATCTGAACACAGCAGAGGTTGATCCAATCAGACCCCTGTAGGGGCCAGTCTTCTCCTACACCCTTTTTCTCAGGAAGTTTTCTATGGAAAAGGGACAGGGAGCATGGGTGTCCCTAGCTGAAACCCAGGACTTCTCCTTATTGTCAACCCCCTTCCAGTGTATAAGGTAATGGCTATTAACTCTGACCTTCAGGGAGTCCACAATCTTCCTGATGCCCTTCAACAGAAACAGGAGGAGGAGCAGTATAGGAGGAGGAGCAGTATTGGAGGAAAAAGCATTCTGGACCACATTATTCTTTTTATCCCTTTGTTGTACCACATTCTGGATCAATCTCTGCTATGTTTGGGTTCCCTGTTGGACTGCAGCAAAAAGCTCTGGGCCCCAAAAGGGCATTAGTGAAGACCTCTCCTGACAGCAGTCTCCTGTTCACAAGAGGGAGCAATCTAGAAAGCAGTCCCAGGGGTTTTGCCTCACAGGTAACTGTTAAAATGAAAAGTAAAAAAATGAAAATAATTAAAATTAAAAATAAATTAAAATTAAAAGTGTGGTACTGTTTCTAAGCTACTCTATCCCCCTTTCAGCAACCGGTCTTAAGCAGGAGTCAGAGTTTGATTGACAGTTAGTTGCCTAGATGTGTTACATAGTTACATAGTTAAATTGGGTTGAAAAAAGACAAAGTCCATCAAGTTCAACCCCTCCAAATGAAAACCCAGCATCCATACACACACCTCTCCCTACTTTTAATTAAAATTCTATATACCCATACCTATACTAACTATAGAGTTTAGTATCACAATAGTCTTTGATATTATGTCTGTCCAAAAAATCATCCAAGCCAATTTTTTGGACAGACATAATATCAAAGGCTATTGTGATACTAAACTCTATAGTTAGTATAGGTATGGGTATATAGAATTTTAATTAAAAGTAGGGAGAGGTGTGTGTATGGATGCTGGGTTTTCATTTGGAGGGGTTGAACTTGATGGACTTTGTCTTTTTTCAACCCAATTTAACTATGTAACTATCTCACTTTTTCAAAATAAGGGATTCCAGCACAAATTTCTGTCAATTTAATAATCAATATCTGACTTCTGCATTTAGACAGATTGCTGAGAGAGGAATAGAGAAGATTATCTTGATTATTTCTAGACATAGTACAGAATATTTAATTGATTATATTTAGAAAGTTTCTTATTTCCATGAGATAAAGCTTATACAAAATGTTCATTTTCATAGTTTGTACCACAGTTCTCCTTTAAAATAATCCCCAGTGAATGTAATGGTTTTTGATTGATGACTCCTTTATTTTTTCTGGATGTTGCAACATATGATTTAATGTTTCAGGAACATGATGCTTTTTGTGATTGGCTAGAAGGAACACATTTCCACTGGTTATATGTGTCTTTTCTAAAGTGTGATATCTTTTCACAGAATCAGTACTCTGACACCAACCACAAACGTTAGTGGTGCATTACAGAGCAAGATTACAAATGAAACTCAATATCTTGTGGATTCAAGGCTGGTTCTTAAAAGCAGCTTGATGGCATTTTATGGCACATAATCAAGTAAAGTATCGATTACATGTTCTCTCTCTCTTAATCACTCAGTGTGCATGCCTATGAATATTTTACAGCTTATGCAGAACTGCCAGTTATGATGGCAATGTCACTGTGAACTATAAGATACATGGTGCTCTTCTAAATCAGAAGAGGTATGTTGAAGAGCTGGCAAAATAACCCTTTGTTTATCCCAATAGCCATATGCCATAAATAATAAGCACATACCCATTAATATTCCTCTGTCTTGAAAACAACATTTCTTAAGCTTTCTTTCCTAAAATGAAAATTAATTGAGTTAATATATTGTCTATTTTGGCAACTATTTACAATATCCCTAACAATTACTACTATTCTAAAGCTTGAGTATGGTGTTGGATAGCACGATCTTCATACCGCAAAAACTCTTGGCTGACCTGTAGCAGTTCACCTGTTACTGATTTTCCAGTATGGATATTGTGACCAGATTTAAAGGAGAACTAACCCCTAAAAAAATGAATATGGCTAAAATGCATTATTTTATATACTTAACTTATTGCACCAGCCTAAAGTTTCAGCTTCTCAATAGCAGCAATGATCCAGGACTTCAAACCTGTCAAATGGGGTCACCATCTTGGAAAGTATCTGTGACACTCACATGCTCAGTGGGCTCTGAGCAGCTGTTGAGAAGTTAAGCTTAGGGGTTGTCGCAAAATATCAAGCAGAAAATGAGGTTGGCTTGTAGTATAAGCTGATGCTACAAGGCTGATGCTAGTTGCACTGGTTCAAGTGCTGCCATGTAATAATTATCTGTATTAATTACTAATCAGCCTCATATTTTATTATTATTATTATTAACATGTATTTATATATTGTGACAGTTATATTCTATGTTTATTGTATATTGTGAGTGGGTCCCTAAGCAGCACAGAGCATGTGCAAAGAATCAGCAGAAAAAAAGATGGGGAGCTAATGGGGCACCTTTGGAGGCACAGATCTTCCCTGCTAAAGGGCTGTGGTTGTCTTGGGCTGGTACAGAAGCCAAAAACATAATGTACAACATTTCTAGACTACTTTGTTAGTTAAACTTTAGTTCTCCTTTAAAAAGTAATATTCAGATGTTGGATGAGTAGCATGGGCAAGATATAATCAGTTTTCAAGCCACATCCATTTTGTATTTATGTGTATTTGTATTTATATAGCATTACTTATGTACACAGTACTTAACAGCAAAATATTCAAGTCAACAAACAGGCATCAGTACAAAGTACAATAAAATGAAGTACAGTTGCATTAAAGAGTAAGCGCTAAGTGTCAGAGACAAGAGGTAGGAGGTCCCTGCCCCATACTTCTTACAATCTAGTTAGGTTACTTAGACACACAAATTCACAACAGAAATATCCTTTGCCAAACCTCACAATGTATCTTAAAAACTTCACAATTTATGTTTAAATTTAAACATTTTTAATTTGAAAAGAGAAAATACCGCCAAAAATGTATATTTTTTATAGAGATTTATTGGATTTCACAGATTAAGAGGAAACCACAATGGTCTGCATCTGACTCACATGGACCATTTCTCTACCCTTGATTTAGGTTGGAAGAATTATTCACTTTGTTCCATGTTAAAGTGATGAATTCTGGGATCTGAAGTCTCACTGCCTCTATGGTGGGCAGAATACAGATTAGCTGGAAAGCATTGACTTCAGATGGAGAAATAGATTTGAATATGTGGCTATTAATAACAATCTTGTAGGGTGGCCCATCTTCCGTCAACCCTCACAAACACTTCAGCGACATGGTCCTGCTCTGTGTATTATACTGTAGTATATTTACCTCAAGGGACATTTAGGGACAGATTTACTAAATATAGAATGGGGGAATCCAGATGGTGTGTGAATAATAATACAATAAAAATAATGTGAATAACAGTCTGTACCATAATTACCAACACTTTGTATGAGTGACATTCATGAAATAGAAATGGAAACTGCAAGTCTCACATTTCACTGCTGTATTTTTTTGCTTACTGGCTAATCAGTGCTCTAGCCCACTCTTTGTAATAACAAAGAAAGAGTGAAAATTCATGCTTATATTCATATACCAATTCTACTAAAGTGGAGACAAGGAAGTTCCATCTTACAGCCCTCCAGTAGGGTTATAACACTAGGACCATAAAAGGCTCTATAGGTATAAATAACTAACTCATTTTGTGGGACTAGGAAGTCTTTGTGGGCATAGGTATTCTGATAATAAGTGGGACCTTCCATCAAATGTGCCCCTGCATTGAACTGTTTTTGTACTGTAAAGTCCAGCAACTTCCTACACAAAAGCTGGTGACCAACAGGATGGGCATCACTGGTATAGGCGTTGTGCACATTCATTCTGACCAACTGCAGCACAACTACACAAGCAAACAATAATAACAGAAAACTGGAACAGACTACCAAGGGCATAGGGACATTTTAAAGGAGGATCAGAGAGGGAATTTGCCTAGGGCAGAACTATTTGCTGTGTGGTCAGTACAGGGGTGTACAGTGGTGCAGGCCATGGACTGGCAATCTGTGGGTTCTGGCAAATGCCAGAGGGGCTGTTATAATGTGCCATAGAAAGTCCGTATTTAGTGGGCTGCTGGGGGCTGTTTGGGCCTCTATGTGGGCTGAGTGGGCCTCTGTGTACCTGAAATGTCAGGGCCTATTTTAATTCTCAGTCCGGACCTGCAGTGGTGTGGCATACCTCCCAACTGCCCCCCCCCCCCAATTTTGACAGCTCAGCCCACAGTCCCAGATTGTTAGTGAAATGTCCTGACTTTCTCTTTGATCTCCTGCACAGCCTAAAAAGATACAAAGTTTCTGAAATTTAAGAAAATGAAGCTCTTGGCAGAGAGCCCAGAATGCTCAGCACCTGCACTTTGATACATTCATAATGATTTACGTAACTATTTTTTTTTATATATTTTTCATAACTATTTAAGATAAGCAAGTCTCTTGGGAGAACTACAGCTTAAAGAGCTATTCACCTTCATTAGCAAAGCTGTTATAACACATAAAACATTGCCCTAAAACGCCCAGAAATGTGTTCAAACTTTCCATAACCTTTCAAATTTTGTAAAATGGACATGGCATTTAGGGGGTGTTACCATAAAATGGGCATGGTCAAAAAGATTTTCTCCATGCTGCTCGTGGCAGACCTTTTTGTCCCTCTCTGTTTTTGAAATGTTAGGAGGTATGGTGTGGGGGTACCAGAAACTTTAGGGAACCCCCTGGTTTTAATACTGGCTGCAGTTATTGTGTTTTATTTCAAGGAAGGGGTGGGCACCAAATTCCAGTCTTGCACCAGGGCCCTCCATTATTATGTTTCTCCCTTACATATGATGCCCCCTTACATATACATAATATTGTTTACATTTTATTATTTCCAGTATATATGTCTCAGAAACATACAAGTTGCAGATGTTATTCACAAGATCCACAAGCTAAATAACCCCAATATATATTGTTTTTCTCCACAGCTTTTGTGCATTGCCAGGAGACCACCTTGCGCCCCATCTCAACTTGTTTACAAAAGCATATAAATATTTGGTATAATATCAGATACCTATGCAAAGGGCTTATGTTTGTAAGAGATCTCAGCTTTATCATACCCTATAAAACGGTCTGCTATAAATACATAATGCATTTGAGAATATGCACCCTTCCTTGGAATACTCATTAACACAGCAATGCCAGTAAACCAGCTCTGTTCCAAAATGCTGCTCATTACACTGTATGTTAAATTTTAAAGCAATCTAGTTTCTAAAGAGGCTAAGTGATGTTTCAGGTAAACGGTGTCCCTGCTGGTATTGCTTGGGGTTTCTGGGAATGAATCTATGGTGTGCGGCACAATTCCCATCATTGCTGTGACTCAGCGAGGAGTCCTGTGTGGTCACATGACAGTGTGCTGATTCAGAGGGCAGAGAAAGTGAAAAGAACAAGCGGCACCTTGTCAGAAGAAGCAAGGCCCCTGTGAAAGGAGAAGCTTCAAACAGCTGCCTTGAAATTAGGCCCCAGACCTGACCCTTTCTTTACCCCTAATCCCCCCACCCCCAGAGACTAGCTTTGTTCCTGACAGACTCATTCCCTTCAGTCTAGTGTGGTATAAATTACAATATGTGTCGTGTTTTAGTCATCAGGAGCAATGAATCGTTATTGAACGGAATGAATAAACAGCAGCATTTGTTGCAGCAGTAAATGTCAGTGCCTGAGCGAACACATGCCTTGTAAACAAGTGGTGATAGGCATCTGAAAGGGAACTTATCATAATGTTATTGAAGGATGGGATTGTGTAATATATTGGGACTGGGTCTGTGGCCCCATGCCATGATACAGGTCACAACCTTTCAAGTTCACTTTTCATATCAGAGATGTGACTATGCCGTGGTTTCATAACTACGACTCCCAGCATGCCTTAGCAGCATTCTTCTGGAAATCAACAACAGCTTTTATGAAGGTCAATTTTGCCTGAATTCTGTCCCTGTATATTTTAGTTCAATCTGTCAGGCTCAGAGGAAGACCATACACCTACCAACAAGTGCTTCATTCTATAGTATTGATATGGGCAGCTTTACATGCACTTTGTGGGATGCAGGCCGGGAATTTGTCACATTTAAGTAAAATGGACGCCAATTTTGTGATGCCCTCCTCCTCCTGTCACTCAAACTCTACACTTTGCAAGTAGTAAAATGTCCATGCATGTTCAAATTTTTAACCCAATTTGTACACTGAAAATCTTAATAAAATAAAGCAAAACAATAAGGGTATAAAATCAATGCAGTGTCTGGAACAACAACTTTTCTACATTAAAGAGGAAAAACCCATTGAAGTTCATCATAAATCATTATTCCACATGGTCCTCTTTATTCCAGCCTGAAGGTTAATTTACCCTCCTAGTGTCATGCCTGCATTCTTCGGCAGATGTAGCTGCTGCATATGTACAGCAGTTTGTGAGGATTCACCCTACCCCCCCCCATATCAGGAACAGACAAGCTAGGGCAGTCTAAAAAACAAAAAGTTACCAATTACCCGCTCACTTTATGGGGGAAATTTACTAAAGGGCAAAGTGGCTAACGCTGTCAAAAATTCACCAGTGTGACGTTATTTCGGCACTTTGCCGATTTACTAATGGTAGCTGGCGTAAATTTGCTGGCGTAATTTCGCCAAGGAGATAGACTCTGGCGCAACTTCGCACTCTAACGCCAGGCAAATTTTCAGTCTGGCAAAGAGCGTTACTACGCAAATTCACTACGTTTTTGATTTTACTGACCATTAACTTTATCGCCAGACTTGCCTTTGCCACCTCAGACCAGGCGAAGTGCAATAGAGTAGATAGGAGTTCCTCAGAAAAAAATTTCTAAGTCCCAAAAAATGCTGGCGTTTTTTCCTGTTTAAAGAGTGATAGGCTGAAAAAGATCGTACATTTTTACATGTGTAGGGCATTATAACAACTTTATATAATTTTTTTAAGGTTCCCTGGACTTGTGTAGTGTAATATATTTGTTGCAGCATACACGGCCATTGTACTTTAACTGCACGCCATATGCTAATTAGCCAACGCTAGCGTAACTTCGAACTGCAGAGCGTAATGTCACAGGCGTAATTTCGCCAGCGTTCAGTAACCTATGCGCAACTTCGGATCTTCGGATCACATCTTGAATTAGCGTTGTCCAGGCAAATATACGCCTGGTGAAATGTTGCGATGTGCGCGAAGCCATCGCTGGCGAATTTTCGCCTGTTAGTGAATTTGCCTCTAAGTGAGAAAAGCGCAGTTCAGTAAAGTTTGTGTGCCAAATACTAAGCAAGCCGTTAAATGGCTGAGAGTGTATGTTTTAAGCACAAAGCAGGGCTAACTAGGGATGAGCGATATGTGCACATCAGGCCTACAGAGTCAGGAGCTGCTGACCAAACAGTTATCTGTGCCGTCCCAATGAAATCACCCTGCACCAGCCACACAGAGCCCGAGCCTCAGAGCCTGGTCACAGCACTATGTCCCCCAACTCCCGGTTGTCGCTCACCACGGCAATGCCCTAAATGTAAGGATGACAGACAGCAGCTCTTGCCATGGCAGAGGAGGAGACTGGGACAGACTTGCTACACAGCTGCCTGCCATGGTGGACCCGGTGTTGAGTGAACTCTACCATCACCCAAATCACCTTTACCCCTCCAGCACTTCAATTTGCATTTTAAAAAAAGGGGGGGTTTGCCTTAACGACTATAGTCCTATCGCACTTAAATCCACCATAATGATGTGCTTTTAGAGGCTGGTCATGAGACACATCAAAGGCCTGCTCTCACTATCTCTGGATCCACTGCAGTTCGCCTACCGTTCCAATCACTCAACGGACGATGCCATTGCCAGTACCATGCACTTGGCACTTACTCACCTAGACAATAAAGACACATATGTACGAATGCTGTTCATAGACTTTCAGCATTCAATACAATCATTCCTCAGAGTGTTAAGCTGAACATGTTGGGCCTGAACATCTCTATCTGAAACTGGATCTTGGACTTCCTGACCAAGAGACCTCAGGTAGTCCGAATGGGAAGAAACATCTCCAGTACCATAACAATGAGCACGGGGGCCCCTCAAGGCTGTGTGCTTAGTCCACTGCTGTTCACACTGCTGACTCCTGACTATGTGGCAAGTCATGGGTCCAATCAAGTTCGCTGACGATACAACCATGGTGGGTCTCATCAGCAAAAACAAAGAGTCAGCAAGAGGTGAAATGGCTAATGGAGCAAAGTTAACAATCTGTCTGTATGAACACAAACAAAACAAAGGAAATAGTTGCTGACTTCAGGAGAACACGTGGGGATCATTCTCCACTGTAAATTGACGGATCTCTGGTGGAAATCGTTGAGTACCAAATTCCTTGGGGTACATCTGGCGGAGAACCTCTCCTGGACCCTTAACACCAGCTCTATAGTGAAGAAGGCACAGCAGCGTCTCTACTTTCTACAAAAGCTGAAAAAAGCCCACCTTCCACCATCTATCCTCACTATCTTTTACAGAAGGTCTATTGAAAGCATTTTATGCAGCTGCATCACTACCTGGTATGGAAACTGCAGCAGGTCGTGAGGACAGTGGAAAAGATCATTGGGGTCTCGCTTCCCGCCATCATGGGTATTTGCCACACTCGCTGTCTCCAGAAGGCTGCCAGCATTGTCACATGATCTGCACATTTACCCTCCTGCCATCCGGTAAAAGATACCGCAGTATTCTGGCTCTGTCATCAGGCATCTCAACTCCCAAGGACTGAACTGAATACATTCATGAGGGAACTGAATAAAACCACTGAATTACTTTACTAAAATGTATGCCCCACCTTGTATGCCCGACTTGCCCAGCGGGACTGTGTACCTGCTAGGGATGTTCACTTCAAAAACTCACACTTGATGTACCCAGTATAGTTTTATGTATAGCACCATGGGTTCTGGAGGAATGTTATTTTGTTTCTACTATGTCCTGTATTACTGTATATTAGTGATGTGCGGGTCAGGGTTTTTTTTTGTGGGGACTTTTTCCAATCAAAATATATTGAAATCAATGGGGTTTTTTCAGTAGCAACTTTTTTTTATTTTTATTTTTTTACACTGGGGCCAATCTGTATTTTCTTGCTGCATTGCTGGAGAAAATTGTCAAGCCAAAATGTTGTCCTGGTTTCATCAAAATTTTAATTAAGAAAAGTTATAGCCACACAAACCACACAATTCACACTTCACTGCACTGGTGGTGCAGACTTCCTCCCATGACTAGCAAAGTCAAACAGCAATATGAATACTTATAAGGAGCCCCACATGCGCAATGTTAAGGCAGTGTGGTTACTTGCAACATTTCAGGGGCACAACCCACCTTTCGTCTTTATTCTGACAAAGGGAGGATTGCCCCTAAAATGTTGATACATAGGTGGTCACAATAAATGGGGTAAGCACCCTTAATGCATAAAAATAACTTGTTACGCAAGTGATATCACTAAGCACGGATTACAACTGATGACATCACTAATCTCTAATTAATATGGCAATGCTCCACCTGTTTGGAGAACAGCATCCTACACAAGATGTTAAAATAGCTTAAATAATTATTACCAATCAATCTTATTTATCAATTATTTTCCCTTTTCGATTGTAAAGTCATGTGAATAGGGCCCTGTGTTCCTGTATTTATAGGAATATGTAACATTTGTTACAAATTGCCTTTGCAAGACCGGCTGGTTAGCCTTTAAGTTAACATTTAGTATGTAATAGAATGGCCAATTCTAAGCAACTTTTCAATTGTTCTTCATTTTTTCTATTTTATCGTTTTTGAATTATTTGCCTTCTTCTTCTGATTCTTTCCGGCTTTCAAATGGGGGTCAATGACCCCATCTAAAAAACAAATGCTCTGTATGGCTACAAACGTATTGTTATTGCTACTGTTTATTACTCATCTTTCTATTTAGGCCTCTCCTATTCCAGTCACATTCAAATCAATGCATGGTTGCTAGGGTAATTTGGACTCTAGCAACCAGTTTGCTGAAATTACAAACTGAAGAGCTATTGAATAAAAAGCTAAATAACTCAAAAACCACAAATAATAAAAAATGAAAACCATTGCAATTTTTTTTTTTTTGGAATATCACTCTCTACGTCATAATAAAAGTTAACTCAAAGGTGAACAACCCCTTTAAAGTGCTGCTTAATTTGTTGGCACGATACAAATAAGTGATGGTAATACATTTTACAGCTTAGTCATAAATCTTGTGCATTATAGCATTAAAGTTGTTCATAGCCATATAGCTGAGCCATGCAAATGAAGCATCAGTCTTATAAGAAATATTTTACAGAAAATGTAAACCAATTCAGTGTTATTTGTGCATTGTGCTTATGGTAACCAGACTACAGGTTCCTGTGTTTATAAACATAAACAAGAAGCATTTTCACATTCTTTTTCTCAGCCCCATAAAAATGACTCATCTGCCCATAACCTGTTAAAACACAATGTTGCTCTTTAACTCAAATCGGAATGTAGCTCTAATCTAACAGAAACAGGTTAAAGGGAAAAAAGGGGATTTCCATTCTTGGAGTAGGTCTGGTGACTGGCTGGACTTTCATCTGGAAAGTCCCTGAACAGAATTACATTGCAGCTATCCAGAGCCCATATGGACTTTATTTGCAAGATTAAGTATTATGAGGAATCTGCATAGCCAATAGAATGAGATAGAGAGTGAGAGAAAGTGATAGAGGGATGGGGGATGGTGGGACCTGCTTCTAAAACTCAGACAGAAATCTTTTTGTTAATTTTTTACAGAGAGGAAAGTCCCTGGAGGCAAAACAATAATTGTTTCTGACCTTCCGCTGCTAAGGAGGCGTTAGTAAAAGACCAGATTTAAATGAAGCTTGACAAGTACAGAGACCCAATCTTGATTCAGAAAGAAACGGAAAGTGGATAAGACCAGTCTGTCCAACTTCTTTTTTTTTTTTTACAATCTCTCTTTTTTTTCCCCCCCACACGTGACACATCAGAATCTCTCATCTGTACGTACAATTTTTTACAAAGCAGCTGCCTGCTGCATTTACAGTATGTAACTGTGTGTATTAATCAGAGACTTGGAAGGGAGTGCAGATGGATTCTACAGAATGGTGGGCTGCTATCAGTATCAAACTGGGCTATCTGGGGCCATCCCTTTTTGATGCCGGCGTCCGTTTTTTTTTGGATGCCAGCAAATTTTCGCGGCTGCGAATCACGGGAATTCGCCACGAATTTGCGCCTGGCGAATAAATTTGCCCATCACTAGTTTCCAATGCTAACAAACTACTGCTGCACAGATATGGCAGCCCATAGAGGAACAGAGGGGGTAAGAAAGGTAATGTAAAAGCTCAGGCAAAATTATAAATAGCATTCAAAGATAATCTTATGATGGATATAACAAAGGTGTCAGTATCGCTTTAATGTGAATTTTTTTTTTTGAGGAGTATGACTTTTCAAAATTGTGCACAGAATAAGGCCTGCTTAAAGAACAATGAAAGTTCAAATCACTGGCGGTGTTAAAGTGATACCGACACAAAATTTTTTATTTCAAAATATTAATCTACATGAAAAGTTACCTATAGGTCATGCTGATCGTTTTTCACTGATAGAGCTGCTTTTGTAAGTAATTGTTACTTGAAGTTACTAAACCTGATTGTTTTGTCAACCTGACTGTCCCTTCTCAACATGTCAGTAAGGGGCACATTTACTAAGGATCGAATTTCGAAGTTAAAAGTTAACATCGAATTTGAGTCAAAGTATTTTTTTGATTGAAAACAGGATAATCAAAGTAAAAATCATTTGACCGATCGATTAAATCGTTGGAACGATTTTACAAAAAAATACTTTGACTACTCAAAACTTAGCCAAACACTCGGGTCCTCATAGGCTAAACAGCAATTTGGAAGGTTTAAGGTGGCGAAGTGTCGAATTCGAAGTTTTTTAAAGAGACAGTACTTTGATTTTCGAATGGTTGCATTTGTGAAGTATGTTCAATTCGAATCGAATTTTGGCCTATTCAATGGTCGAAGTACCCAAAAATTACTTTGAAATTCGAAGTTTTTGAATTTGAAAATTCACTTTGACACTTAGTAAATGGGCCCCCTGGAGTTTCTAATGCTAACAGACTTCTACTGCACAAATATGGCAGCACGCTCATAGGGGGAAAAAGGGGGTAAGAAAAGTAATGTAAAAGCATCAGGCAGATACTTTTATGGCAAAATTAGAAATAGAAATCAAACATGTTATGATAGATATTAAAAAAGATTATTTTCTGGTGTCAGTATCTCTTAAATGAAGGAGGCCTTCAGAAATACTCCAGGTCGGTGCAGTGTTCAGCAAACATGAGCACTGTTCCAGGGTTTCAGGTAAGTGACTGTAATCAGTGGGAGTCAGGGCCGGAACTAGGGATAGGCAGAAGAGGCAGCAGCCTAGGGCGCAGTGATAGGGGGGCGCTGGGCAGCTACCTCTAAAATTGTCCTCTGCCTACCCCTAGTCAGCACTCATTGGTCTTCCTTCCCTCCTGTGACCCTCCTCTCCATCACTGTCCACTCCCTTTATCACCCCTCTCTTCTCTCTGAGTCGGGTTGGCACCCGCCCTCCTCTGTCAGTCCCTCCCTCCTCTGTCAGTCCCGCCCTCCTCTGCCAGTCACGCCGGCAGGCGCCCTCCCTGCTCTCACTTCCCGCCCTCCTCTGCCAGTCACGCCGGCAGGCTCCCTCCCTGCTCTCACTTCCCTCCCTACTCTGTCAGTCACGCCGCCAGGCTCCTTCCCTGTTCTCACTTCCCTCCCTGCTCTATCAGTTGGGTCAGTAGGCTCCCTCCTCTGTCAGTCGTGCGGCTCATGCCGGTTCCCTCCCTGCTCTATCAGTCTGGCCGGCCGACTCCCTCCTCTACAGTAGCTCTCTTAGTCGCACAGGACACAAGCGCGTGCGTGGGGGGTTTGCCAGGCCAGTTTGCCTAATGTACCCGGCCGGCTTGGCCCGGCTCTGGTGGGAGTAGCCTAGCATTTATCACCCCCTAGTGATTTGAACTTTCCTTTAAATGTGGCCTACTCTTTTTACACAAAAATAACTTTTTCAGTACAAATTGTATTACTTATACTGCACACAAGTGCATAAATTGACAATCTTTCTTTCACTTGCAGATAAGGTCAGGCGTAGTTTCCAAGTTCATATTACATTACATTTGCACAAAGAAAACATTTTTGAATAAATGTTTGCATTTTAGATATTTTTTCTGTTAACAACTTTTAGTACATTCCAGTGGCGTAACTACCGAGGAAGCAGACCCCGCAGCCGCAGGGGGGCCCGGAGTACAGGGGGCCCGGACAGGGCCTGCTTCCTCAGTAGTATGGGGATACCGCATACCTCTCAACCTGCTGTCCCCAGAGCCGGATTACCCGCTAGGTACCCGCATCTGCCTAGGGCCCGCCTAGCTCTAGGGGCCCGGGCCTGGACAGGGTCGGACTGGCCTGCCGGGGAACCGGCCTTGGTGGGCCCCTACGCCATCTTTTTAGTTAATTTGCCAGTACACCACAAAAATAAATAATTTTTTACCAGGCAGGCCAACCAGCCATTAGTTAAAAATGCCGGTTGTGGGCCCCCACCAAATCAGCAGAGCCTTCTGTGCACACCAGCCTTTCGCATTACTATGCATCTGCCGATAGAGCTGTAACCCGTCCCAGTGGAGGCTTGGAGCCGAGGACCCAAATGTTGCGTCATCAACTTCATGTGATTAATGGAGCCGTCTCTTTGATGCTGGCGGCTGGCCTGTGCTGTGCCTGCACGAGTGAACAGTCTGAACGTAAATCCTACGTTTCAGGCAGCAGGAGACAGCAGACTTAACTCATCCCACATGGCACTTCTATAGGTCCGGCTCTCTGATGCAGATGGGGATGGATTATTTAGTGAGTGTGAACAAGGGGAGACTGAGAGCAGAAGTGCAGATCTTGGCTTTGGCACATCAAACCAGACTTTACTGCCTTTACTGAATCCTCTGCTGCAGCATTGCATTACATAAGGTGACACAGGTACTAACTTTTTTTTCATTTCACTATATTTTCTTTTCCAATTTTAAGTGCCACTCTTTGGAAAAAAAACTCGACCTAGTATGATCACAAAAAAACAAAAATAATGAAACCTACTTAACAAGCGTATCTGGCCCAGGAAAATGCCAACAGATCTGTACAGTTAAAATACTGTAGACCCTATTTTGGAAAAACAGAAAGCAGCAAAGAACTTTGCACTTAGTGTAAAGGCAGCTGTGACATATTTGTACAGGGCTTGACGTGACGTTTTTTTTTTTAGTATATATTTTTTTGTTTTAGTATATTTTTGAAGAGTGGGATTGGGACTGTCTGACTGGCTCGTGAGGGGGGAGGAGGGGGCAGTCAGGCCAGGCTGGCAGGAGGTTCTGTAGCCATTTGAAAGTGATCTGGGGGTAAAATTGACTGTCAGACTGTTGAACTGTTGCAGGGAGGGGGGGCAGATAGAACTGAGAAAAAAAACTACAAAGAAACTACAAAAAAACCTACAAAAAATCCAAAAACCTACAAAAAAATTATTTGGGGACAAAGTAATTGGTAAAGGGTCTCTAGGAGTGGCACTGTGCAAAACTGTAATAACTGAAAAAAACAGAAATATGTTCAAACTTTCATAACCTGCCAAATTGTGTAAAATGGCCACAAAAATGGGTGTTGTCCGACACTGCTTTAACCCCTTTCCTTGCCTTAATGTTCAAAGTTGCAATTGTGCCATCTGATTCTCCCACTATTATATATGTGCAGAGGGGGCCCTGAAATTTTTTTTTGCAGGGGGGCCCTGGCATCCGAAGTTACGCCACTGGTACATTCCCTTCTTTTGTTTTACTTCCACTCCCAGTGACACATTGCAAAAGCCTATCCGACAGGAACAACATCAACTTGTCAATTTCAGTGTGGAAACACAATAGTATCGATGTGGATTCACCTTTTCTCCAGGCAGACAACATACTTAGTTGTCTTGGATGATGGCACAGTGGGTGCTCCTTTTGCCATGGGAGATCATACTTCCTGTGGGGTGACAAAGCACCTGAAAAAAACATTTATATAGCAGGAAATTAAAATTGCCTTGGGTAAAACCATTGAATACACACTTTACTGCACATTCTTTAATATGTTTGTTAATATACTAAGCTTTGACTCTTCATGCAAGTAAAGCATTAAGGGGCAGGTATATTAAGGGACGAGTTGTGTTTTCCATAAAACTTTTCAAGGTTATTTTTTGGTCAAAAATCAATGAAAAAAAAAAACTAAAATTTTTCTAAATGTATTATACCCCCAACCCTGGAAATAGCTTGAATCTGAAAATGTACCATCTAAAACCTATCTAGGTTATGTAGAAGTCAATAGTTAAGGTTCCTTGAACTATTTGAAGATGTTAATAGCCTTCATGATGTCCAAGGTTTTATTTGGTGGGTTTCGCTTGAGAACGCAATGAATTCAAGGTTTTTTTTGCCGTAAAACTTGATAAATTCGAGTTTCAGGTTGTTAACCCTGAACTCGCTGATTTGAGTTTTTTCCATGGGAGTTCTTTCTTAAATTACAAACCATTCAAATTGCGAGTTCATTCGAGCTTTAAAAAAGCTCACATAGCTCTAAAATTCAACCTTTAATATATAACCTTCTTAGAGTCAAAGCTTAGTGGAATAATTTATTTTATTTTGGGGAACCCCCCCCCAAGAAATGTTGATGGTTGGATACCAAGGAAGGGACGAGAACATTTTTTTTTAAACTTCAGTGGGGACCCGACCACTAAAGACTTTGGGCAACGTTGGGCAATGAAAGAAACATTGATCTGTATTAACCTCACCCAAGCTATCGGCTGCTGCTTTGTGACTAAGAAGATTTGGGTTGACACTCATTTAAACACAGGTTGGGTCATGGCTTGAAGGGTGGTCTCTTTCTAATATTTAAACCTTTTGTGGTTATATGCAATTCATTTAAGTAGCTTTTTCCGATCTGTCCTTAGAGCTGGCCATACTGTATATAATCATTTTATAGTGATGTCAGGTAGTGGGCCAGGTATCCAAACTCTTTTCATTCTCTTTGCAACAAGGATTTAGGATTACGATTTCTGCCAACAAAGCTAATTCCAGCATAAATATTTATTTAGACTTTTAGTCTAAATTGTATTTTGAATAGAGGTTTTTGTTGAGCGCTAGAATGTCAAATGCATGGCCTTACAGACTGCCAGCATTTCTTACTATGCAATTTAGCAAAAACACACATGTGAAAATGTGAAAGCTTTCTTATACGTGTTATGCTTCATATTTTAAGATGAATAATTAATGCAACATTTGGAACTAAGTAGGCAGTGTTTAAAACAGATTTGTATGTATATTAGGCACATCCCTGAACTGTTTTATCTATGCAAAATAATTTATTTTAATGATGCATAAATAAGAATGGTTAACCATGCTCCATTAGGAACCTGATCATATACACCAACTGAATACTTGATTTCTTGTCTGTGTTCAGGAACAATATGCTTATGCTCAATGTTTGGGGAAATATCTGGGCTTCTCTGGCTGACACATGATTTCTACAGCTGGTCCCTGTCAATATTCTCCTTTGCTAACTTGGCCACTTTCCATCTTCCCTGACAGTCTCAGATCAGCAAATTTTCCATCTCTTTTCTTAACCTGATTAAATAAATTGGAAATCATTTTAGGGCCGACATTGTCTGACATTTGCTAAGAACCAGGCCATTCAACTGAAATGTCCTTCAGCTGTGAATTGATCTTGGACTGGTTTAATTGTATAAAAATGCTCAGAAAGCCAGCATTTATAAATGGCCAAAGTAGTGACAGAAAAATACTACTGTATTATGTTTCCTGTTGATTCTCATCCAATAGACATTTGCTATGCAGAGTCAATCCAGGACAATCTAAGGCTTTCTAGAGAAGCTTTTAAGGTACCCCATCAATAAATATTGGTGTGTGTTTATTGGAAATATGGGGTGTATGGTGTGTGTGTGTGTGTGTGTGGTGTGTGTGTGTGTGTGTGTGTGTCAAGCTCCCACCCTTCCCAGCTACAGTCAGGTTATCCCAGTAGTGGCCAATAAAAGGGCAACCAAGTTTGGGAGTTTTAACCTTAAAAGCAGCAAGTAAGCTTCAGGTAAAACTTAGTCCCTTTGAAAAATGTATAATGAAGCAATAGAATTCTTAATGAATCAGATGCAATTTGAGTGTAGGACTGGCCAGACATGGGATGACTTGGCCAGCTTAAATATATTGCAATATATGGACAAACAATCCCTGTTTTGTTTAAAGGGTAAGGCATTTTTAGTAGCTGTATGCACAAAATGTCTCAATTAGGGATGCACCGAATCCACTATTTTGGATTCGGCCGAACCCCCCAAATCCTTTGTGAAAGATTCGACTGAATACCGAACTGAATCCTAATTTGCATAAGCAAATTAGGGGTGGGAAGGGAAAAACATCTTCCTTGTTTTGTGACAAAAAGTCACGCAATTTCCCTCACCTCCCCTAATTTGCATATGCAAATTAGGATTTGGTTCGGCCGGGAAGAAGGATTCGGCCGAATCCTGCTGAAAAAGCCAGAATCCTGGCAGAATCCCGGACCGAATCCTGGATTCGGTGCATCTCTAGTCTCAATGTCTAAAATATATTGATAATGGGTTGAGTGCAGAGGACTATTGTGTGTGTGTATATATATATATATATATATATATATATATATATATATATATATATATATATATATATATATATAGATAGAGTAGTTAAGAGCACTCACGGGTATTGTGACAAAAAGCTTTTATTGGAGCATTACAATCTACCCCACATCAACGCGTTTCGGTGACGACGGTTCAGAGAGAACCGAAACACGTTGATGTGGGGTCGATTGTAATGCTCCAATAAAAGCTTTTTGTCACAATACCCGTGAGTGCTCTTAACTACTCTATATGCTCTTTTTTTGAAGAAGCACCCGGGATATGACTAGTTAACGGTGAGTGCCGGTTCAACAAAATGACTATATATATATATATATATATATATATATATATATATATATATATATATATATATATATATATATATATATATATATATATATATATATATATATATATATATATATAAATGTTACTATTTATATACAATTGTCATATTATTGATCCCCTTTTGTCATTAGTGAACAAGGTTGCACCTGAGAAATATCTTTTACATTTTGCTGAAATCATTGGCAATACTCACATAAATATATTAGAGCTCCCAATAACAACACTGATTTCAAATCTTTTCTTGGGCTTGTGATACATTGCAGATAACTGCATAGCAAGGTCATCCATTAGCAAAAGGATTGGATTATGAATAATCTTTCATATTTAAACCAGAGCATTCTCTGGGGAGTCTGACAAATGTTCAGCCTGTACTGGTCCTTATTACTCTGAGTGCTCACTGTGCTAGAAGTGTTCAGAACCCACACAGGACACAAACCTATATATAGACAAAAATGTTATATCTACTGGGAATTCTCTGAATAAACCAACAGCAAAAATGAATTTTAAATTATTAATATTATTTAAAATTATTAATATATCTGACAACTAAGAATTATATATTTAGCCACGTCATAATCCAATTAGTAATAATAAATGCGTCCTTTATTGACAAATATTTTAGTTATGAAAGTCCTTTGTGACTTATAATTAACTGGGTAGTAAAAGTAAACACACTATATATGATACATACATTTTAATTCTGTTATATTATTGTAATTAGTCATTAATAGTGATGAGTGAATCTGTCCCATTTCGCTTTAGCAAAACATTTGGGAAACTGTGGAAAACTTTTCAAAGTGCACTAAAGTCATTATGCGTTTTTCTGTAGTGTTTTTTCTTCACTCCAGGTGCATTAAAGTCAATGGGAGTTTTTTCTTAAGTTCTTTCTCATGCCTAATGCATTGTAGTAAATGGGAGGTTTTTTTGTCACTCCAACTGCATTTAAGGGCTATTCCACACGGGGAGATAGCGACGCGTTTGTGGTCGCCGCGACAAAGCGCCGCGACCGGCGCAGGCGACAGTTTTGTATGGGTGCCTATGTAAAAACGCCTGTGCTAACCACACGAGGCGATGCGCTTTTCAACAGTCGCCTGAAAATGCCTCGCCAGGCTTTTTCAGGCGACTGTTGAAAAGCGCATCGCCTCGTGTGGTTAGCACAGGCGTTTTTACATAGGCGCCCATACAAAACTGTCGCCTGCGCCGGTCGCGGCGACTGTCGCGGCGCTTTGTCGCCGCGACCGCAAACGCGTCGCTATCTCCCCGTGTGGACTAGCCCTAAGTCAATAGGAGTTTTTTCTTAGTACAAAAGTCAATGGGCTTTTTTTGCAGCTCACTCCGAGCAAAGTTTTATACTGCTTTAAGGCTTTACATGCTATTTCTAAGGTCTGTTATTCAAGTGGCCTCTTCTATATTGTATTAAAGGAGAAGGAAACCCCCTGGGCGCAAAAATCCCTCCCCCCTCCCCTGTGTTGCCCCCCTCCCTCCTCCACCCTGGCCTACCTGTCCCCCCGGGCAAATGCCCCTAACTTGTTACTCACCTCTCTGCGCAGGTCCTGTCCACAAAGCTCACAGGCGCCATCTTCTCCCAAGCGGTCTTCTTCCTGCTTTGACCGGCGTTTTTGGCGCATGCGCAGTAGGAGCATTTACTGGATACGGATCTACTGTGCATGCGCCGAATGTCACAAAGTTTTCATGACATTCGGCGCATGAAGGAGGAGGAGGGAGGGGGGGCAACACAGGGGAGGGTTTTTGCGCCCAGGGAATTTCCTTCTCCTTTAATACTCAGAATATGCAGTGCAAGAAGGGACAGACAGAAACTGCTTTCAAGTATATTTACAAATAACATTAACATAATTGAAATTTGATAATAAATGCATAAATGGAAAGTTGTTTAAAAAAATTTCTTGTCTGACCTTTCTTCATTCCCTGCTTCTCGATCTCTCTACCTTTGTTTTTGCCTCTATCCCTGTTTCCAATTGTTTCTCCCTTTCTGTTTCATAACCCATTTGTCAATTATATTTTTATTTTAGGTTTCTGGTATACACTCAAGAGTTTTCCTGTTTCCCCTTCCAGTTCATGTCTCTTTCCAAACTCTTCATGCTTCTACCAGTCAATCCCTCTCTCTCACTCTCTCTTGACCATCTCATTATCAATTTTGCCATCCTTACTTCCTTGTACCTTCTTCTTTTCTCTTCTTCTTTGTCCTTCTCTGATCTTATATTTTTGATATTCTAAACATTTCCTTCGTATGTACTTGTATGCTATTTGCTTTATTTTTTTATTCTATTGTCTTTTCTTCACTCCCGACGTGTTTCTTCTCTGAAATTCTGTCTTATTTTTTCCTCTCTCTATTAATTTTTCTCTTGCATATTTGTTTTTTTTTTTTATTTCCCCTCCCATCTCAACTCTTTTCCAACCCCAAACTTATCATTTAAAAATAATCAACTACTAAACTAAAAATAAATGGAAAGTAATAGCAAGGGACCAATAAGTATAAAAATCTAATTTCCTTTGGAAATACAAAAAGACAAACAAATTCTACCTGTACATAATGAGAAAAGAAAATGTTTTTGCTGTTTTCATTACTTTGGCCAGAATAAATCAGATTACACAATGATATAGAATTGCCTTTGACAAAACATTTCTATGCCAAGTGTAGTACTTAATACAGCTGTATATTAACTATGTAGTAAATGCCAGATTTATGCAGAAGGGCTTAAACTTAATCGGTTGTTGAGATAAACATGCAAATGTTTACCCAAGTGCTAATACTGATGACATGTGCCACTTGCTATTTTATTCATATCTGCAGAGGAATTACTTTACTCAGTTATCTGAATAATGTGTTAAGTGTTGGCTGAAGAGCGTTGCTACCTGGAAGCGTTCTGCTCTGCACTGCAATGTTTGGTTGCATTCCAGGCAGCTGTCCTTTCTGGTTGAAAGCCCATAACATCCCAATTGTAGCACAATATTTTTTTTCTCTACACTGGATCACAAATATACCAAGCATGATTTTACCAAATGACCTACAGTCCTACAGCTATCTAGTCATCATGTGAACAATGTACATCGATATTAAAGATATTATTTAGAACAGATATTTCTTTAAAGAAAAAAAAGTATTTTGTAACAATTATTGCAATTGTCCTTTAATCTGTGTATGCATATACTCTCTTTCTGGTGGCTGGAGAAGATGCAATTGACAGATGCAAAGACTTCAAGATGTCTAATTAGTTAAAATAAACTAGACGTAAAAAGATTTTGAGCAGTTATTTAGTTACACACACATAGGGGCACATTTAATAATGGTCGAATTTCGAAGTGGTAAAACGATAGTCAAAGTTTTTTTTTTTGAGTTAATTTAGCCGTTTTCAATCGAATTCAAATCACTCGATCGAACGTAGAAATCATTCAATTCGAACAATTTAATCGATCGATCGAACAATTTTCAAAAAAAAAAACTTAGACTTCTAAAAACTTAGCCAAATACTGGCTATAGGTTCTAGGAGGTCCCCATAGGCTAACATAGCAATTCGGCAGGTTTAAGGTGGCGAAGTGTAGAAGTCAAAGTTTTTAAAGGCAGTACTTCGATTTTCGAATGGTCAAATATTCGATTCGAATTGGCCTATTCGATGGTTGAAGTACCCAAAAGAAGTACCCAAAAAAGAAGTTTTTGATTTCGAAAATTCACTTCGACCCTTAGTAAATGGGTCCCATACAATATATATATATATATATATATATATATATATAGTTAGATATAGTTAGATATAGTTAGATATTGCAATTTTACTTCTAAAAAAGTCCCAAACAGCGCATTCTGTGTGAATTTGTGTTTTCATTATAGAAGTTATAATATACCATTAGTGAAACCATGAAAATGTCTGGGACTAGCGATGGTGTTACACACAGAACATCTCTGTTCACAGTCACTCGGCTCAATCTCTGCCCATGCACAAACCATTACACTGTTTATTTCTTGATGATGTTTATGTATAAGTGTTTCACATTATTTTCCATTTTTTCTTGTATAACACATTAAGGAGCAGTAACTGTGGCTGCATACAGGTATGGTAGAACACACGATATATTGTCTATGGTAAAGTACCAGTAATAATATAAAGTGTTGTATTTCTTGGCCACAAAATGTCCTGTTTTCTATAAACATCTGTTTATATAAATGTGTACCCTATAGCCCAATTCCAACTAGAATCGCTGCCCACAAGGCTACCCAGCAGATTGTTTTATAAACTGTAGTAAGCAAATGTACATGTTTCACCAGTGTAAGGGTACCAAACACTGGTAAGTTAACTTTTAGTATGTTATAGAATTTCCTATTCCTTTCATCTTTGCAATTGGTCTTATTTATTTATAGTTTTTTTATTTATTTGCATTCTTCTACTACATCTTTCCTACTTTCAAATGGCATCCAACAAACAATTGCTCTGTAAGATTTATTATTATTGTTTCTTTTTATTCCTTACCTTTTTATTCAGTCCCTCTACTATTCATATTCCAGTCTATTAGACAGACCACTTCCTGGTTGCTGAGGTAAACAAGACCCTATCAACCAGATAGCTACTGAAACTCCAAACAGGAGAGCTGCTGAAAAAAAAGCTACATAACTGAAAAAAATAACACAAAACATAAAACTGTAATTGCAAATTGTCTCAGAATATTCCCAGCAAGGTATTGTAGGGCCCTATAGGGATACAGGCCCTATAGAGTTAATCTTTTCACCATTTCCTTGGGTTATTGGGTAGAATCCCTGTTACAGAATAACCTTTACAGCGATAGGCTGAGAGATTTGATGACACTGCTCTGACTCACTCCTATATAATGTGTGCAGGGAGTGGCCACTTCCTCTTTTGCCTCTGGATGTGATTCCAACTGGATGTGCTCAGGGGGACTGAGTGCAATAGGCCCAGAAGAAGGCATGTGTCCAAGTCGGGGACCAGGTAACCCTGTGAATGAGGAACAGATATACTAGGGCAGACTTGTCATAGTCTCTCTAGGAGAGAAAGGCAGATAGGATAGAGAGAAAGAGCAGCTGAAGCTCCAACAAGGATTTGCAGTAAGGGAGTAGCTTCCCAGAGGCTCTGTGTGTTGCCTCCAGTCAGGGACCTCAGTGAAGAGGGACTGTAGGGTAGAAGCTGCTTGCCTGACAACTTCCAGGAGGGAAAGGTTGTACTGCATTTGCCTGTGTACTCTCTGTGTGAGCCTGCCTTGTTCTGTGTGAACTCTCAATATGCTGTTTTCCTCAAGATCCTGCGTGAGTATTAAACCTGTGGTCACTTGCCTCGTGCATAGTAAATAAACCGTTCCTGATTGATAAGAACCTCCTGGCGCCCAAGTTGTTTTTGTGTGCACAGTAGCCTGGGGGGGGATGTAGTTGCACTACACCATAGAGGGAACACTTCCACTTAGCGAAGGCCCTGCCCTGGGTGTAAGTCGCGTGTAACCCATGCTCTAGTGTTCTAGCTGGTGAATTAGCCCCGAGTGGCCCAAATAGGTGTTACAGTATCACCATTATTGGTGCCACAGATTTAGCCAGTGGAAATTCAGTGCTTCAATCAGACAAAACACAAATATGTCCCTCATAATTTGTGTATATTTTTGCCTGCTTGATTTATTTACTAGAAAGGCATTTTGTTGAAGAGAGATGTCTTCATCCATAGGCAAAGCAGATGAAATTCTGAAAAGGAAACCCAGGATTGCTCCTAAACTTTCCGTTCACATGAAATACCAGCCAGGGCATTATGATGTTGCATATGCAGAGCCAGGGTAGTGGATCCATTTAAAAAGCTTTTGTTTGAGCACACATTCTCATTCCTATGCAAAGCAGAAGTAATTCTGGTAAGGAAGCTCAAGATTGCTCCTATAATTTCTATTCATATAGTGGATTAAACCTTACCCACAGAGATTAAAGCATAGTCAGAATAGTACAGGGCCTCAATAAATGAAAAATATGAATAGTAAAATGTCGTTTTACCGTCTTTTTGAGCAGGAGATAAATTAGGAAGGCAAATAAATGTAGTTCTAAAAACGAGGATAATCGATAACATAATTGATTTAAGATGAATTTACTTTTACCCTGTAGCCACACCCAAGAAATACACAACACTCTACATGGGAGAATGTACTATGGTAAATGTGTCTGTAATAGGGCCAGAACTAGGGTTAGGCAGAAGAGGCACGTGCTAGGACACAACGGTGGGGGGAAGGCACATACCTCTACTTTCTGCCTCACCTAGCCCAGGCCCTTAAGTCCTGCCCCATCCACCACTCACATCACCCGTTCCGCGTCTCTGCACAGGGGCTTGGGTGAGGTTGGTGGTCAGGTTGCCTAGGGCACCAGACACTCTTGGCCCTTCACTGCTCTGTAACAGCATTATTGAGTGACCATAAGAATTAATGCACAGTCAACCACTGAGTGGAGAAACCATCAGAATTTGGAACCTAGTCTTTTATTTTAGACCCCCCCCAATTCTGCTTAGCACTTTCTATGCATTTCCATGCATGACAGTTTCTGTGCTGTTGCTCAAATAACTTATACACTTCTGACTTTAATGCAGTTCAATAGAAGTCAATGGATTTTATTTTGAATGTACATTTACTGTATAAGTAACCAGATCTGAGTTTTCATGCAAAATTGGTCTGAGATTGTCCTTTTTTCAACTATGAAGTTTAAATTGGCCAAACTCTTGCCAAGTTAAATAATGTAATTATAGCACTGCCTACAGAAAAGGAACATGTTTCAGTCCTGCAAGAATCTATAAAAAAATACGTCTGTGCAAGGTTTGTACATTCATCACTTACAAACTGGGTCACTCTGACCTTTACATATCCTTTTAATATTATTTATGCTAGGTGCCCAAAAAGATGTGGTATTTGTAAATGCTTCCTCTCTACAATTTTTGCTTCCTAGAATCAATATTACTGAAAACAAAGAGCATCTGGCAGAACCTTCTGCTGGAGACAGTTTTCCGAGGATATTTTGAGTGATCATAATATTTTGAACATATCAAAGGAGCAAAAAAAAAAGGTGACCTAAATTGACTCTGTTTTTCAGTTTAAATTTAATAATTTCCTTCCAATCTGGTTCTAAAAATATCAGCCAGTGTCTCCTCTAGGTAATTTCTGCCTGGAAACCAGCTCAGTTTAATAATTATGTTGGCTTGTTTGCTCAGACTTCTCTCCTTGTTTTTTCTATACATATGGGAATGTTCCATGATCTATGGAAAAATTATTTTAAACAGGGGTAATCTCCTAGGGAAAACTCATCTTGGTGGTTCCTACTTCCTTTATTCCTATTCCTTTACTTCCTTTATTGTCCGCTCATGTTTTATAACCCTCCGCAACAAAGTATTTGGTGTTTCACATTTCAGTTGCATGCAATTCATTGAAATGTTTTGTTCCCCATGTTGGAAACCTGTTAAATGATAATAATTAACCTATTTCCAATTAATAAGCTCCCCCACATTCCATTCCAGAACTGTAGACTTGAGCCACCAGAACTGATATCATTCTTGGCATGGATTCTATACTCGAGTTGCTGATTTTGCCTTCCTGATGAATCTCCTCTAATTTATAGGGATTTACCATTTCTTTCATTGGGGTACCACTTTAGATTTCAATATGTGGCATATGAGGCAGCCACTTGAAAAAAATACTTGGGGGCACATTTATCAAGGGTCGAAGTGGATTCGAGGGAATTTCCGAAGTTCAAAAATTAAAAGTAATTTTTTGGATACTTCGACCATCGAATAGGCTACTACGACTTTGATTCAAAGTAAAAAAGTTCGACTTCGAAAATTGAAGTACTGTCTCTTTAAAAAACTTTGACTTCAATACTTCGACCAAATTAAACCTGCCGAAGTGCTATTTTAGCCTATGGGGACCTTCTAGAGCATGTTTCTAAGTTTTTTTTTAAGTCGAAGGAAAATCGTTCGATCGATGGATGAAATCCTTCGAATCGCTCGATCGAACGGTTTTCCTTCGACCGCAGAATGGCCAAATTCGGTAAAAAAAACTTCAACTTCGATATTTGAAGTCGAAGTAATTCAATTCGATGGTCGAATTTCGAAGTATTTTACACTTCGAAATTCGACCCTTGATAAATCTGCCCCTTAATAATGAATAATTACATATACATTTGTAGACGTAAAAAAAGCACAAGACAAAGCATAATTTTATGAAATTCAATACCTTTATAGAATAAAAATTCTGCACAATTAAAGGCTGTTTTCAAACTATAATTTTAGTATAATCCAATTTTTATTTGTCACAGGATAATTATACTTACTATAAAATGTAAATCATATATTGCCATATGTGTACCCTTAGATCACAAAAACAAGTTATTAAAAGGCAAAAGTTCTGCCTCAAAGGAACTCTGCCTCAAGAGTAAACATTAATAATTTATGTTCTATGAATGATTTAACCTCATAGCTTCTCTTGTGTTTACATTATGTTTTGGCATAAAGAGTGCAGCATGTACCATCAAGGCAGAGTTTATTAATAGAGTGTACACAATGGAGTTAAGAGTAGCTGGAAGCTAACATAAAACATTCTAATGTCAACCATAAAATAACAGCTTGACTCACCCACACCCAAGAATGCACTTATTGTTTGGATAGAATAGGAGTAAAGGGGTAGAGTGAGAGATATCGGAGGCACTCTCAGGGAGACAATCAGAGGCACTGATTTAACCCTGTCAAATTCTTTTTAGAGTTTTGAAATGATTATTTATTATGGTACGTGAATAAAAAGATAATAATTCTATAATAAGAAAAAAACACTTCTGTAGATGTAAAAAAATATTTTAAAATGTATTGGCAATATAATGTCAAAAAGAGTCAATTAAATCTATTATTTCACATAATTACAAAATAAACTGGCTGCACTGACATGCTGGAATTCAGGGCATTCAAGTAACTATTGCTTTGTGCTCTGTAGCTTATATCAAATGAATGCCACCCTACTAAAATATCTCTACAAGCATCCAGTCATATCTGACATCTTTAATGTTGTTTACCATCTCTTTTAACAAAGACTGCTTGCTAATGGTTTGGTATGGGTGCAGAATGCAATTCCTATCATTCCTCTGCAAGCTAAGCTGGAAACGGTATGTTGTGTGACACCCTTCTCTATAACGTGCCACTAGAGTAATATTATTTTACTTTTTATATAGCAACGCCACATTTATTATTATAATTATTATCCATGGTAAAGTTATAAACAAAACAGCAACGGAAGAATGTAATAAATGTTGGTTATACGTATGTATGGATACATTTTTCTTTGCTTGGGGTTAATATAGCTTTTGTGAACCTGGAAATTATTTTGCAAATACTTCCTACAGTGGAAGAAAAAAAATGCGAATTTTATAGTTTGTGCCACTGCACAGTATACATTATGTAATAAAACTTCTTACTGAAAAAGTAGTCATGTTTGTTCCAAAAGATTACACCACCTTCAAACACATCTTAAAAATGCACAATGTGCAATTAAAATTCACATGCAATAAGTCTAATGAAGAATATTACATTGCGAAATGCAAACTTTTATTTTTATGTGTGAAAATGTTATTTCTATTTGAGATTTTTATTACATCCCCCCCCCCAGTGAGTAATCCATTTAATACTATATGCCTTATATTTTACATACAAAATCTTATCATACAGGCCAGTGGTTGTAGCAACAGCAGCCTGAAGCTGAGTCCAGTAACAGGCCAGAAATCAGGGCAGGCAGAAGGCAAACAAAGTCCAAAAGCCAAGCTGGGCAGGCAAGCAGTGCCTTGGAAACAGGCTAGAGATCGAAACCAGAAAATTCACTGAAATAGGGCAAGGGGTAACTAGAGAACCAGACAGGGATTCAGGGACAGTGAACTCAATGAACGAAAGGCCTGATCTCAGATAAGGAGCTTGATGGGCAAGCAACTATCTTTTTACACAGGCAGGCTTTGATAGGCCCTAAATTAAAAGATGGAGAACACATGGATTTAAAGAGGTACTGTAGATGGAGGGAAGAGAGGAATACTAAATGCGCAATAGGGTGACCAATCAGCACCTGTAATAAAAGCCTCCAGTGGCTCAGTTGGATGAGGTTCAATTTGAGATGCAATTCAAGTCATAAAAACTTATCTCCCTGTTTATCACGTGAAAACTCTATTGAAGTCTATGGGGAAAAACTGAAAATGATTTTTCTCCTCAAATTGAATCTCGTCCATGAGTTTTCACGTGATACACCACAAAATAACTTTTTCTCACTCAATTGAATCTGTAGTCGACTTCTATGGAAAATAAATCTAGTCATTTACTAGAAGCTGCATTGTGCAGCACCTGGATAATAATCAAGCAAATACTTTGTCGGTCAGAAAGATTTCCTATTGGCCGTCACATGACAGCAGCCAGTATTCACAATGAGCCCTAGACTATAGTAAATCAAAACAATTCAACTGTACTGTAGTTGTTGAAACTATTTGAAATAAGCTCAGTTAGGATGGGGTTTACAATGATGGGCTCATAGTTAGTTAGGTGCTACAACTGCCAAGAATAATAATATTTTTGTTTATGGTAATGCCACATTTTCTCTTCATCATCAGGTAGTAAAGTTAAACCATAAAATACTCTAGTGCAGTTTATGTATAAGTTATGGAATACACAAAGGCAGAAATGGCAAAAAAAGCTTACCCTTGTATATGATAAAAGATACTAGTTTTGCTCAGGCACAGTTGCAAATAGCAACCGATATTATTAGATATTTGCACTTTTTATTACATTTGCCCAAGTCTTTGCTTTTTATGCCACTTTTTTGGCCTCTAGCTGTACAATACATACATATTGATCTACATTAGCATATGAAGAAATATTGACCAGAAAAATAAAGGCTGGTGCTTTTTGTTTCTCAGTTCTTTCAGATAAGCTGTAATACCATTTGAACAGCGTGCATTAAATAGCTTCTGGGACCAATCGTTAGAGTAAATTGAATGATTGACATGTCCAAAATGCAGTAGCTAAGAAATGCTAAATTACTTTAGATAAAAATCCCAATACCTGAACACTTATCTTAAACATTCAGAAGAGCTCATCTATAAAAATTAATCTACTTCTAGCCAAACTGTTATATCCCACAACTGCACAATTTACTCCAAATGTTGAACAAAATAAAAACCTTAACCCTAAGCTTACCTGTTAATATTGTAAAGTATAATATGACCAAATTACATAACTGAGAGAAGAGACTTACTAGTAGACTGATTTTTAAACCCTATGGGACAGCTTTATCAATATTCAAGATTGTCTTTTAAACAACTTAATTGTGGGGGGAAAGGTACAATAAACACAAACAACATTGCTATCATAGTCACATTTTTTTACTCGATTACTAGTAAATAGTGATGGGCGAATTTGCGCCGTTTTGCTTCGCCGAAAAATTCGTGAAATTCGCGAAACGGCGTTTTTGACGCCGGCGCCCGTTTTTTCGACGCCGGCACCCGTTTTTGACGCCGGCGCCCGTTTTTTTCGAAAAAATTTTTTGACGCCGGCGAATTTTTTCCACGAATTTTCGTGGGAGTTTCGCAAATTTATTCACTGCCGGCGAATCGCGCAAATTCGCTGAGAATTCGCGCCTGGCGAATAAATTCGCCCATCACTACTAGTAAAAACTTGTTTAGGTTAAACCTGAAATTCACATTTATATTCATTTCAGTGAGGCTGTAAAATACACTCCACCCCTATGACTTCTATATAATCTCATTCGATTTTAGGGGGCAGATTACTTACTTAACTTTGTTCCCCTTCACTCTGATCATTGACTATGCAAAGTCTATTCAAGTGTAAATTGGTGTAAATTCCAGCATAAATCTGGGGTCAGCAGTTTTATAACTAGGGGAATCAGAGCAGTTACATACAGAATTAACAATGCAAGTTAATTACATTCCATAGCTTTAAAATTCATAACCATACCCCTTGGCCCTCAATTTACAGTTGGATTTCAGACAAGGAGATCTACACACTTGCTACTGATTTATTATTGGTCCCCACTGTGCTGTCACACTCTTTCAGGATTTTATTCCTGAAAAGTTTCCTGAGTTTTACCGTGCATCCTTCCCATTATAGTTTTGAGTTTCTTGGCTATCCAAAGCTGAAAAACAAATCAGTCTAACAGCTGCCCATATATGGAATAAGCCACTCATTAGGGCAGGTACTAATTCCCCAATTAGTACCTGCCCTAATATTTGTATTCCCCAAAATGGTCCAATTCTTCAGCTGTCAGATCAACAATAACGTTGGGGTCCATGAAAACCTGTCAGCTGAGGACTTAATATTAAATTATGTCCAGTGTATGATTTTTTTGCAGAGCCAGGAATTTGATAAAATCATTTTTGCTATCATGCAGAAGAAACATTAATGATTTGTTATGCAGATTGTTTTACAGGTAGCAATTGACCTGTTGTCCAATATATTGAGTCATTCAATGTGATTTACTCCATTGCAATGAAAAATGGTCCCTCTTAGCTAGAAACTTTGGAATGACATGATTAATTTATCACAACTTATATGTGGGCTATTTAATAAAAACTGTGGGAAGTTATCCTTTCTAATCACAAGAAAAGTGAGACGCAAATAAATGTGAATTTAATAAAAATCGATATTTATCGAACTAACTGAATATTTATATGCGCGTTATTACCAATAGTCTTTACCATTCTCTATAGTCTTCAGCATACCGTAGAATATTGATATTCATTATTATAGCTGGTCTAACATAACACATACACTGATAAAAATCACTATTAAACAAAAGACTGACTGTCCCTCAACGTTAGAGCATACGAGAAACCTCCAGTATTGTACTATACAGATTGTTCAGTGCTAGGAAATCTCTGAATTATATAGAAATCGCAGAATGAAATAAAAATGTGCAGTATGCAGGTATCACATTATACTCTAAGGATTACTAACATTAGAATTTACATTCATAAAGTTGGAATCCACGGAAATACCCTCTGATGGAGATGCTTTGAAGTGAATGTGTTTATTTGTTACAGGATATGGCAGTACAGGCTTCAGATCCTATGATTCGAAAATGATTCACAGTACTGAAGTACAACATGTCTGCACTAAAAGTAAACAGTCTTTTGCTCTTTAGTAACAGTCTGGTTTAAGAGCTGGACAGTACGTTTAGGTATAACCCCTTTGATGCTGGATGCTCCTAACTAAGGTTACATCTGAGAAAAATGCACTGATTGTAATTCATACTCTAATAACACTAACATACTTAGGGTACCTAAAGCTGCTTTGTTGTCAGCATGAATACAATGTTCACAGATGAGCTGAAAGAACTGGTTTTCCTTGTCACTACAAATGTCTTCTAATGGAGGTGTGAGACTTTTTCTATAACTTGAACTTGGCTACTTTTTGTTGTGGCCTCATTTATGAATAATGTTTGATGTCAAAAGACGAAGGTAATACTTCCAATCAGATTTTGCTATGGAAATAATTTAATATTTTTGATTAAAAAAAGTTAGAGCAGATCTTATATGTCCTGCATTTCAGACTGAAAAACCATGAATTCAATCGTTTGTTTTTTTTGTTAATATAAAGATATTTTTGAAAAAAGGCCTAGCCATTCTTCATCAGAATGAAGAACTACACAAATACATTTTGTTATACTGAAACATATTGTGTGCAGTTTTTGTTCTTGCTCCAGAAAGTAGTAAAATAAAAAAAAGTAGCATTATATTTCTCCTACAAGTTGCAGGAATACAAAGTAATCATTTTGCAAGCCAAAGCGTCACTTGGCAGAGTGCATTAAAGCTCAAGTAAAAAATTGCTGAGATAGCATTGAATTAAATGGATTTATTTAAGTAATTTAGAAAAGCTAAGATGTTGTTGCCAGCAGCTTTTCAAATCCAAGGAAAGTCTGGCAGCTTTTTTGCTTCAACATATACATCTTATCGGTCCACTCTGAAAGACATTCGTTGCAAATAAAAACAGTTTTTCTTTGACAGAACAGATGGGAATGTACTCCTACACATCTGGTAAAGAAAAGGCCAATCGTTTTTCATTGATGTATAAGCTAAAAAGGTAATATAACTAGTAATTTAAATCTATGGGTAAAATGATAAACCTAATGGAGTGACCAATCTCATCCCATGATGTCACAGATCAATATAAATGTACTAGTACAAAAGGAAAGTTATGGCCTTTCCTGTCTCCCTTTCAACCACCATTTAATTCAGTCGACCCTGGCTTACACTAGACACATTACATTCAGCCTGGAAGCACACTGTAGGCATGGACTATGGGCTGATAACTTAGACATATATACCACTGGGCATCAGTAGTTCTTAACCAAAAAAAAATATTGTTTGATTAGGAAAATACTTTGCTACAATAGAAGGGTATTTCTCAGTATACACCAATGTTTTGTACCTTAATACACTTGATCCTCCTCCACAGAACCCCTCCCTTAAACAAATTTTTATGACATGGACTGTTCATTAACTATGAATAACAATATACTATCAATAGCTTGTACTACTAGAGCAGTCTCACACTACTTTTCCTCTCTTACTTCTTGATCCTGCCTCAACCATATGGGACTATCACACCAAAACAATCTGACATCACACACACACACACACACACACACACCTAGGGGCAGATTTATAAAGGGTCAAATTTCGAAGTACAAAAAAACTTCGAAATTTGACCATTGAATTAAAAAACTTCAAATTCGAATATCGAATTCAACGTTTTTTTACTTCGAAAATTCCCTCGAATTCACTTCAACCCTTAGTAAATCTGCCCCCTTGCAATAACAATTCTTACATCCTAGGTAAACTTCATTATGAGGAGTTGATCTCCCCTCCTTATTGTGTGTGTACGAGTCACAATTAAATAACAATTAAAGATTTTGGTATAATGAGGAATAAGGAAAGGCTATACTATAAATAATGAATACTTGGTCTGAGTACCATTAGGGTACAACTACAGGGACAATTTCTCTGCTTTTGTGCCGGATCCTACATGCTGTGCCAAAACGCAGGTGTCAAGTTGGATGTGACGGAAAACAAGGAAAGAGTTCATCCGACGCGACACAACTGTCGGATGCAGACGCAGCATGTAGCGTCTGCATCCGACAGTTGTGTTGCGTCGGATGAAATCTGTGACACCATCCGACAGTTGTATTTCTTACCTTGTTTTCTGTCACATCAGACTTGACGCCTGCGTTTTGACGCAGCAAGTCGGATCCGGCCCTAAAGGGCAAGAAAGGCAGGAGACATTATCCAGTGCCACCTGAGGGAAAGGTGAAAACATCAAGCACCCTTACCTATTTTTAATAAACAGTGATAAAAATGCTTTTTATGATTTTGCACTGCTTAAAGCTGCAGTGCTCATTATAGTAGCTGAAACCTCTACCCCTACACAGCATAAATAGAAGTGACTTGTGCTTCACAGTTTAATCATTACATCCATTTGCATAGTGATGATATGTTAAAGGTTACACAACTGCTGTGAGTGTATTTCATAGCTATGAATTAAATTTAGGGGGTTATTTACTAAACTCTGAATGCAAAAATCATGAAAAATGTGTGATTTTTTTTCTAGAATAAAACTTTTAAAAAATCACGAATTTTTTGGAATTTATTAAACCCCAAGGATGGAAAAGTCAGAATCTGAAAATCCGGCATCTCAGACCTGTCGAGGTTGCATATAAGTCAATGGGAGAAGTCCCAATGATTTTTTGATGTGCACTGGGTTTTTGGCAATACCCCGAAGTTTTCAGGCAAAATTCTGAGTTTTCGGTGAAAAATCCAAATAAATCTTGAAAATTGGATGAAAAATCAGAAAAAAAAGTCGTGAAAAATTGATTTTTTTCCTGCAATCAAAATTTTCAGAAAGTGTATTAATAAATAACCCCAAAAAAACTGTGCTGATATGGTCTGAGTTTTTTTCAGAAAATATTGAGATAAATCCAGACTTTGATAAATAACCCCCTTACTGTTAAAGCTCCCTAGTACATCAGCATATTAGCACAACCTCATAAACCTGATAATTGCTAGCAAAGGTAGCAACTGAAACCCTGATCCAGTGCATACAGGACTGCCTTTAAAGTTGATTTCCTGCTTTTGTTAATGTTTTTTATAGTCACATAAGTCCTAGGTCCAGAGTACATGCTTACCCATCCATACAAACTCTCAAACAAGCTTCTACAAGAATTACTCTCAATTGTGTAAAGATCTCTCTTCCTCAAGAAGCAGAGAAACAAGGTGATAAATATCGTGAAAATATGGAGAAGAATAGAAAAAAAATCAGCAAAGGGAAAGGAGAAGACTACAGACAACTGAACAGAAAAAAATATTAGCCAAACATGAGGTGCCAATGGTGGGTGGCAGGGAAAAAGATTAAAAAAAACACAAGGATATAAAATTGAAATATTATATAGAAACCCAAACAGAAGAAAAAGTAAATTGAGAGAATATAATGATGACTGAATGTGCAGGCAGAATGGTTAATGTCTGATCACATTGAAAAAATAAATTAAAAGGAAGGGAAAAAGGATATGAAAATAAAATGATAAAGGGGAATGGGGAACCAAAGTAGAAGGCATGGCAAAGAGGGAGGTCATTTATTAATTCTCATAGCAACGAATTATAAATTTGCTTGTATTATTCTACCTGTAGCAAACTGGTCAAAACAAATTTACTGTCTTTAAAGGCCATCCAAGTTATGATATATAATATATATTTTTGATATGTCTATAGCAGTCTCTGAGTAATCTTGAAAAAGGTTCGCCATGCATCGAAGTTGTCTTCAGTAACACTGATAGAGAACTGAAAAAGCCACTCAGATGAGTGGTGAACTTTTTCAATGTTACTCAGCAAGTCCAGTTGCTCTAGAGCAATAACTGCTACATAACATTTACTTATTGGTTGCTAACTGCTCTTGGGTTTATTCATCCAGTGTTGGGGAAAGTTACAAAGCTGGATGTTGCTCCCAGTGGTTTTAAAGCAGGTGCTTATTTTTGAATTCCAGGCTTGGAGACAAGGTTTGGTTGCATAAAAACCAGGTGCATTGCCAAACAGAGCCTCAATGTAGGTTGACAGTCTACATAGGGATTACCAAATGGCCAATCACAGCACTAAATCGGCACCCCAAGAACATTTTTCCTGCTAGTGTTGCTCCCCAACCCCTTTCACTTCTGAATGTTGCTGACGGGTTCAAAAGGTTGGGGATCCCTGGGTTAATACAAGTTCTTGAGACAGGCAAACCTCCAGCGCCTATAGAATGCTACAATATCAAAAAGAGCTACTTGGGCTAACACCCCTCCACCCCATCCATTACTTTATTAGAATAACCCCATGGTATGAAAGAACCACTAGTGTCAGAAAGCTCCATTAAAAATGTTTCCATTGTGTCATATTGAAACAAGCAATTCTTTTTTTTTTAATGTTTAAATGTTCTTTCTAGTAGCGTTATGGCACTGTGTGCTACATTAGTGAAACCACATGTCCCAAGCATCCTGGATAACATATCCCATACCTCTATAATTTGCATTATTCTGTATGATGGTTACAATGAATAATGTTTTCTAAATTGTTTGGCTTATTTGTGTTATTTTACCTTAGCACGTTAGGAGCCATTTTCAAATACCATTTGCTGTACAGTTTAGGCTCTATGTTCTTTTGTATAAATGAGGGATCTAGATGAACCAGTGTAACTACAGAGTACCAGTGGTTCTAGCAGTCCAGAAGGGAAACTATTCTGGAATTTGGATGAAATAATGGAAGTGCACTTTTGCTACATCTGTTGAGCTATGTTTGTATTGGCAAAAGTGTGCTGCAAATTAGCTCAAAGATTCCTCTACAAACATGGCAACATAGGGCCCAGCCTTAAATGAATACATGGCCCCATTGTAAAAACATTAATGTTCATACAGCATTACCTCTACCTGTCTGTATCTTTACTATTTAGTTTGGTACCTAGTTATAATTCTGAGTCAGTTGTGACACAGATATTACAGGTGCATAGGGTTGCCAAAAAAATACCGGCCATCCTATATATTTAGCTTTTTTCCCTATTAATAGCATTGGGCTCAAGCATCTTTTTTACCGGCCAGATGGCAACCCTACAGGTGCACCATGCCTAGTAAACCGATTGCCACAGTAAAAAGTTCACTATTCTCATGGCTACAAAGTTGTTCTCTAAATTAGTCACTGAAGAAATAAAAAAAAAAAGAGAAAAAAGTAACTGCCTGTAGAACATTTCTGCCATCTGCTTAATATAGCTAACATGTTACAATCAATTATGATTAAATTGAATTATACAACTACCTTAGTCACTGCTGACTGTTCTCCCATTTGATAGCATCGTACGTGAAATAAAATCTGTCTTCTCTGTTAGTCACCCCTGAATGATGTTTTATTTAAGTGATTGTTAATTAAAGAATGTATTGAATATTTCATGCCCTAGATCAGAAAAAAACCATCCATAGATCGCTAGCTGTTGGTGAACTATGATAACTGTAGGATGCCCCTCCATACTTTACTTACATACTTCAAATATGGTACCACAAATTTCAGGATTCAAGTCAACTGCTAGAAAAACATGGAAAAAGTAACTTCAACCTATAGTGTAGTGTTTTTCACTCCTACCAGTTAGGTGATCAATTTCATCTGTATAAGTCTAATGGAAAAATGAATATAAACATGCATATACAGGTAGGGGATTTGTTATTCGGAAACTCGTTATCCAGAAAGCTCCAAATGATAGGATAGCCAGCTTCCATAGACTCCATTTAATAAAATAAATACAATTTTGTAAGTTATCACTTTTATCTTTGTAATTAGGGATGGGCGAATTTTACCCGTTTCGCTTCGCCAAAAATTCGCTGCCGGCAAAATGTTGCAGACGGCCATTTAAGTCTATTGGTGTTAAAAAAATGTTGTCGCGCGGTGAAATTTTTTGACGTGCGGCTTTTTATTTTGACGCACAACACCATACAAGTCTTTGGGCGTCATTTTTTCGACGAAACAAGGAGAAAAAACTCTCCCATCCCTATTTGTAATAATAAAACGGTTCCTTGTACTTGGATCCCAACTAAGATATTAATCCTTATTGGAAGCAAATAATCCTACCGAGTTTTTTATGTTTACATTTTTTTTAGTAGAGTTGTATGTATGTATGTAAGTATGGAGATTCAAATTAAAAGAAAGATCCCTAATCCAGAAAACCCCAGGTCCTAAGCATTCTGGATAACAGGTCCCATCCTGTACATTATTTTGGTGCCCATGTCTTCCTTGAAGGTGTTCCTGATTCAGCTTGCCGTTTTAGTCTTGTCTATGCTACTTTTATCTTAGGCTGGCTGGCCACAAACTTACCTATCACCTTCTACAATATTCTAATTCTCTTGTAAAGAAATGAATAATACACAACTGCCTGTGGGTCCACCAATGCCAGTCACTGGGGGCTTAGATAGCCAAACCAGGCCATAAATGAAATACTTTGCATAATGCTCTACATTTTCTAAGCACTGACAGATTCCACTAAATTATACCAGCAGAGGTAATCTTCCTTATCCAGCAGAATTCATTCAAAAATTATATGTATTATGGCCCTTCAAGACAAGAGTTCTCAAACTATTTTTACATATGTAGCTTTCACATAGAAAGTTATCTATTGGCAGACTGCTCACAGTTTTATCATCACCTGCATCACCTTTAAACATAAAAGGGTTACACTCTGAGAACTGAATGCACATTTCCAGCTGTGCCCACAGCGAGTCCACATCAAAGGACAGTTAGTCATGAGTACAGTATGAATCATGTGCATAAATTGCACACAAAGCCTGCATCTTTGTACATTTACAGAGTCACTTTCCAGATAATATTTCAGCTTTTTTTCTGAGCACAACCCACTTGTTCTTTAGCCTGCAGAATAGTTTTACTGGCTGGATTGAATTATATCAATGCTGAACGTTTTCTGTACGAACTGTTGCATAAAGAGATTACATCTCTATCCCTATAATGTTCAGAGCTATCCAATGTACCTTCCTTTACACTAAATAAAACAAATCTTGCCCTGTCAGATGCCAGCCGACCTGCGGCGTGTTTTGTTTCCTCTGTTGCTTGGCAGCAGAGCTGTTTTTGCTTATTTACATCCCTTGGGTTATTTCACAACACTTTTTTTTGTTAGCATACAGTGTTCTTTTATAATTTAAACATCTGGTTTGGATTTCAGTTTTTAGGGCTCTATTGAAGGTGTGCTGTTAGCATTTGGATTTGCTATGCCGGCAGCCTGCAGATTATGCTGTCATCTTTGTCACATTTAAATAAAAATCTGCAAATTATACGCAGCTGGCTGGATTATATATGGACTTTACCGAAGGACAGTACAAAATATATTGCAGATTTATAAAATGTATCCAATAATTGTTCTCAGAATGTGTTACTCTTTATTACTCTTTACGTTACGTTACTCTTTATGAAATCCATAGAAGCGGCTTTTGTCCTTTATATGCAAATTCACTTATTGGTCATAAAATCCACTTTTTTACAATATACAAGCACAGGATCCGTTATCAGGAAACCTGTTATCCAGAAATCCCTGAATTAAAGGCTGTCTCCCATAGATTCCATTTTATCCAAATAATCCAAATTTTTAAAAATGATTTTCTTTTTCTCTGTAATAATAAAACAGTACCTTGTACTTGACCCAAACTGAAATATAATTAATCCTTATTGGAAAAAAGGCCGTGCCAGGCCTGAAACGTTGTTCTTTGTCTGAGAGCTGAGCCAAGATTCCAATAAAGGCATTTTAAAATTATGATATATAGATGGTGCTGTGACTTCACTTATTAATTAATCCTTATTGGAGGCAAAACCAGCCTATTGGGTTTATTTAATACAGCAAAGCTAATGTCTGAATTCTCTGCCACACTTCTGGATAGTGAGCTGCTACAATTGATCAGGTGATCGATGTATCACCTTTTTCACAAGGTAGAAACCTAAAAACAGCAAAAGAGGAGCACCAATGTTTAATACTATAAGAATACAGGGGACATTATAGACAAATAGCAGGGGACCTTTTTACCCATAAAGTGGATCACCGTACCAGAGGCCACCCCTTTAGACTAGAAGAAAAGAACTTTCATTTGAAGCAACGTAGGGGGTTCTTTACAATGAGGACAGTGAGGTTGTGGAACGCACTGCAGGGTGATGTTGTGATGACTGATTCAGTTAATGCCTTTAAGAATGGCTTGGATGATTTTTTGAACAGACATAATATCAAAGGCTATTTTGATACTAAGCTCTATAGTTAGTATAGGTATGGGTATATATAATTGATGTAATTGTATGGAGGGGTATGTGTATGGATGCGAGGTTGAACTTGATGGTCTTTTTTCAACCCGATTTAACTATATGTAACTATATATGTGTTAAAGGTTAAAAATGCACTTACTTTAAGGCAAAAGAATAGAAGACTCATCAGCGTCCTCTTTAGCCTCAACATGTTTCAAATTAAACACAAAATCCAATTTCTATTTTTTATTAAAGCATGCATAGCTGTTGTTAGCTCATTTAAAAATCTCCGCTGTCAATCAAATATTGTCTGCCACTACTCTATGCCCTGAGCATAGAGGCGGGGCAGACAATTACTTTCACTTTCCATTCAGCACTTCCTACATGTCACTGCTCTCCCCACATTCCCCCAGTTCTCTTTACCATTTAATTGTGTAGCCAGGGCATGGGGATGGACATCGGGTCCCCCATTCTGGTGCACAAACAAGATTCTGAGATGATACAAGGCTTGTCTTAATAACAGTGTCCACAAAATGACTCCTGCCTGCTTGTTATAATAATGAATTCCCAGACTGAAGGAAACAAGATTCAAATAATTTATATTGTATAATTAAAGTTAATTTTGCTTGACTTATGTGATAAAATAGGATTTTGAATAATTTTTTTGGGTTACAAGTCCCCTTTAAATAGCAATCTTTTTAGATCTTAATTAAATCTTCCTCTATTGGAAGATTTTTGATACATATCTTAAATAAATATGCATGCACAATTATAAAAACACATGATTTCTCAGCAAATAAAACATTTTCCTTTACTTTTTTAAAAAAGGTGCCAATTCTACGGCCACATTAAACCCATGGGGAAACTTTGTACCATATTCAGAAATCCAATGCTGCAAAATTCTCAAATCTCTATCTTTCTTTAACATAGAGTTATGCCCCAATTCTATTCCCTGAAAGCACAAAAAACCCAGATCACAGTTGTGTTGCTCATATACTGTGTCGCTTCAAATGAGTTAAACATTTGTTTTTCTTAATCAGCTTTGGAACATTTATAATGCCATTAATATGTTCTGAAATACGTTTTTTGAAAAGCCTGTTGGTTTTACCAATATTCTGGTATTGGCATGTACATGTTGCAATATATATGACACCCTTTGTAGAACACGTAACAAAATTTTTGATCCTGTAGGACTTCCCTATTCTGTAAACTGTGATACTCTCCCCCTCAGTCAGAAAAGCACAAGCTTTACAATTTTTGCACTTGTGACTCCCCACTGAAACACTGATTGGTTTCTGTGGTACCTCCTATTTCAAACTAGGGGCCAGAATATTCTTGATGGTTTTACCTTTCGTAAAAATGATACCTGGTTTTGATGGTAAAATCCTTTTCAGAATGGGTTCACCACTAAATATATGCTAGTGATTGTTTAAAATTCTTTGAACTGAATTGGCCACAGTAGTATAGCGTGTAATAAAAAAAGGGAAACTCTCCTTTTTGTTCTTGCTTCTAGGCTGGGCTGCAGGATGGAGCTTCTTGATCTTTTTTTTGCTTTGACCATTGTGGCAAGAACGTGAGCAACAAACTTGATAGCAAGGTCCTCTGTCTGCTTATCAAAATCTGCCACTGTACTACAGTTCCTCCTCATCCTCACCTATGACTAAGGGATCATTTCCCGAAACGCGTCAGGACATACAGCAGTAATAAATCTTCTCCAGAAGTGCCGTCTATTTGTTCCTCAACTTATTGTATCTTAGCAGTCGGATACTGCTTGACAGAGCACCTGGAAAAGTACCTGTGGGGAGCAGTAGCGGTCCTTTTTTCTTGTTTCCTATCCACAGTTCCTCCTCAGCCGCAAGAATTGTCCAGAGGGAATATTAGTAATACAATGGGAGGGATGCATGCTTTTAGGATGTAGATAGGAGTTAACACTCACAGATTTAAAAAATGTCAGTGTATTGAGTTTACAACTAACCACAAAAATCTCAAAAAAGACCAAAGATGTTTTAGAAATGGTGTGTGTAAAGCACAGGTTAAACTCATTTCTATTCAGATTATCCACAAAAAAATCAAATCTTCCTCTCTACCCTTCCAGATCAGTATAATGTGGTCAATGTAGTGATGCCACAAAACCAACCGTGGGCATTCAGCAGATATCTTGTTGCTAGGGTCTTATTTACCCTGGATTATGAATAGGTGAATGACAAAATATAAAGTTATGTAATAAAAAGTAAAAATAATAACATTGTAGAGTAATAGATTTTTGGCTGCCGGGGTCAGTGACCCCCATTTGAAAGCTGGAAAGAGGCAGAAAAAAAGTTAATTCAAAAACAATATAAAACAAATAATGGAGGCCAATTACAAAGTCATTGGGAATAGGACATTCTATACAATACTAAGGGGCCGATTCACTAAGCTCGAGTGAAGGATTCGAATGAAAAAAATTCGAATTTCAAAGTATTTTTTGGGTACTTCGACCATCGAATTGGTTAAATTCGTTCGAATTCGAACGAAATCGAACGAATCGAACGAAAAATCGTTCGACTATTCAACCATTCGATAGTCGAAGTACTTTCCCTTTAAAAAAAACTTCGACCCCCTACTTCGGCAGGTAAAACCTACCGAAGTCAATGTTAGCCTATGGGGAAGGTCCCCATAGGTTTGCTAACCTTTTTTTGATCGAAGGATTTTCCTTCGATCGTTGGATTAAAATCGTTCAAATCGTTCGATTCGAAGGATTTAATCGTTCGATCGAACGAAAAATCCTTCGATCGATCGATCGCAGGATTAGCGCTAAATCCTTCGACTTCGATATTCGAAGTCGAAGGATTTCAATTCGAGGGTCGAATTTCGAAGTATTTTTAACTTCGAAATTTGACCCTTAATGAATCTGCCCCTAAATGTTAGGTAAACCCTTTAAGACAAAAAAAAATCAATGTTTCTGTTATCTTAGAGACCCCAAAGACAAAACAACAATATTTATTTATATCTAGTATAGGTACATCTAAAAACAACTGGACTTGCTGAGTAATCATTGAAGACGTTTCACTACTCATCCGAGCAGCTTCTTGCTTCTTGAACTGAAGAAGCTGCTCGGATGAGTAGTGAAATGTCTTCAATGATTACTCAGCAAATCCAGTTGTTTTTAGATTTACCTATACTAGATATACCATGACCTGGATGAATGAAAGTCTTCATAGTAATATTTAATCATATTCTCCAGACTAACCAACAAGGGAAGACCACACCCATAATAAAACAAGAAAAGACAAAAACTCAGTTTTTTAAGATACTATGTATAAAGTGAATCACAAAAACTAGTCAAAACCCTTGACCAATTATCTCATTATCTCATTTGATTAAATAACATAACCTCTGTGCTAGTACAGAAACTCCAAATTACGTCAAAGTCATCCCATTTCTGGCCAGTCCTACGCTCAATTTTCATCTGATTCATTAAGAATTCTATTGCTTCATTATACATTTTACAAAGGGACTAAGTTTTACCTGCAATTTACTCGCTGCTTTCAAAGTAAAACTCCCATACTTGGCTGCCTTTTTATTAGACACCAGTGGGATCACCTGACCAGCTCCATGTTGTAGCTCCCACCCTTCCCAGCTATAGTCAGATGATCCCACTGGTGTCTAATAAAAGGGCAGCCAAGTTTGGGAGTTTTACTTTGAAAGCAGCGAGTAAGTTGCAGGTAAAACTTAGTATAATTAAGCAATTGAATTCTTAATGAATCAGATGAAAATTGAGCGTAGGACTGGCCAGATATGGGATGACTTTGACGTAGTTGGCCAGCTTAGATATATTGCAATATATGGACAAACAGTCCCTGTTTTGTTTAAAGGGTAAGACTCAAGTCTTAAATATATTGATGATGGGTTGAGTGCAGAGGACTCTTGTATTTGTCTATGGGAGACAGCCATCCCTTAATTTGATCTTTCTGGATAACAAATCCTATACCTGTACAATTAGGCTAATCCACAGAGCTCTACACTTTCTGTTTTATGTTTGCGGTATTTAATATGCAACCTACATTAAGGGGCATAATTATCAAGGGTCGAATTTCGAATGAAAAAACTTCGATATTCGAATTCAAAAAGACCAATCGAAATTAAGTCGAAGGTTTTTTTTTGGTCAAATAGGTCTGTTTTTGATCGAATAGGTCCATATGCGGCCAAATTTGAATCGATCAAATCGAAGTAATAATGCATTCGATCAAATTAGATTCCAAGTTTTTCCCAAAAAAACCTTACATTTTTCAAAGTCCACCAATTGACTATTTAATCTTTCACTCTCTACTGGTACTTTTCCATCCTTATACAAACAAGCACTAATCACTCCTATCCTCAAAAAACCTTCCCTTGATCCCAGCTCTCCCACTAACTATCGTCCAGTTTCCCTTCTTCCATTCACATCCGAATTACTAGAAATTACTAGAAAGGCTTGTTTACAAACTGACACAGTTGACACAGTTGACCACACACTCCTCCTTTACATTCTACACTCAGCTGGCATTCGTGACACTGCTCTTGCATGGTTTACATCTTATCTTCTACTACATTCCCTCTCTCTGTCGGAGTTCCTCTTGGCCCCCTGCTGTTCTCGCTCTATACAACTTCACTAGGAAAACTTATTCAGTCATTTGGACTTCAGTATCACCTTTATGCTGATGACACCCAACTCTACTTGTCTACTCCTGATCTTTCTAATTCTGTCCTTTCCCAAGTCACAGACTGTCTCTCTGCTGTCTCCTCCTGGATGTCACAGCGCCACCTGAAACTGAACCTCTCAAAAACAGAACTCATTATATTTCCTCCAAGATCTTACCCTGTCCCTCAGATATCACTCACAGTAAACAACACTACCTTTCATTCCACCACACAGGCACGCTGCCTAGGAGTTATCCTAGACTCACATCTGTCTTTTTCACCACACATTCAAACACTTGCAAAATCTTGTCATATTCAACTGCGCAACATTGCTCGAATACGACCATATCTCAGTTCAGAATCAACTAAAACACTGATTCAGTCTCTCATCATCTCCCGCCTTGATTACTGCAACTTACTCCTTGCAGGTTTTCCAACAAGTCACCTTTCAGAACTCCAATCTGTTCTAAATGCGGCTGCTAGACTCATTCATCTATCTCCCTGCTCAACATCAGGTGCTCCCATATGCATGTCCTTTCACTGGCTCCCAATCTCCTCTAGGATCAAATTCAAATTATTAACACTCACTGAGATACTGAGTAAAACAGCTCATGTGTAAAACCCTGCTTCATGTAAAGGAACCATTATCATAATAATATACTTTTTAGTAGTATGTGCCATTGGGTAATCATAAATAGAAAATTGCCATTTTAAAAAATAAGGGCCGCCCCCTGAGATCGTAAGATTCACTGTGCACACATACAAACCACATGTAAGGTCACATGAGCCAATTAACTGACAGAGTTCTGCCTTTTGCTTCCTCACTTCTTCCTGTTTCAGTTAGTGTTGTAGTATTTCTGGTCAGGTGATCTCTGAGACAGCACAGATAGAGTCACGAAATGGTGGTTCAAGGCAAGAGATGTAAAAGGGCAAGATTTATGTAAATATATATTCCAGTTTGGTAAGATTCTTTAATATGTCATTCAATTTGATATAAACAGATATAATCTGTTGCTTAAGTATTCACTTTGGGGGTATAGTTTTCCTTTAATAATGAAGCCCTCCCTATATTTCATCTTTGATCTCCAAATACACACCTTCACGAAACCTTCGCTCTGCTTCTGATCTTCGCCTCGCTTCTCCTCTCATCGCCTCTGCCCATTCTCGTCTACAAGACTTCTCTCGGGCTTTTGCTTTTCTCTGGAACTCTCTGCCTCGAGCTGTCAAAATTTCTCCTTCTTTCCAAACTTTCAAGCTCTCCTTAAAGACCCACCTGTTTAAAGAAGCTTATTCAATGTACCTTAATTAATCAATCATTGCTGTATCATAAATCACAAAATAGTTTCTAAAATCCTAATGTCTCAATTGTACCCTAACCTTTACTTACTGTAAACTCTAATTTGTTGGGCCCTCTAATCCTATTGTACTCTGTAACCCTTGTTTGTTATCCACCATTTATTCCCTGTTTGTTATAACTAAGGTAAAGCATTGCGTATCCTTTCGGCGCTATATAAATAAATGATGATGATGATGAATAGGTTCTAGGAGGTCCCCCATAGGCTTAAACAATTCGGCAGGTTTTAGATGGCGAATGGTCGAAGTCGAATTTCTAAAGAGACAGTACATGATAGATTTCAATATTCGAATTTTCAAATTCGAATCGAATTTGGACTCTTCTCTAGTCGTAGTACACAAAAAAAAGCTCCAAATTCTAATTTTTTTCATTAGAAAATTCACCTCGACCTTTGATAAATCTGCTCCTAAGTAACAGTAATGTAAACGCAGTAAAATAGATATTTTTTACTGTATGTGATATAAGTTTGGTTTTACTTTGTTAAATATTGCATTTTCTCTTCCTAACACTGGTATTGTATTGTATATTATTGTTTCCCTGTTACATAACTTGTAACTGACATAAGCTTTTTCTTAAATATCTTGTGGCTCAGTAGTTAGGTGAACTTTGGATGGAAGGTCTCTCTCCCAAAATGGTCTATAAGACTTCAATCATTGTGGTACAGATCAATATCAAGTTCTTCTAATAGTTTAGGATGCACATTGCTGCTGAGATCGTAAGCCTTTTCTTTAACAGACATGGTAACTTAATTTGGACCCAGAAAAAATGCCGGCAGTCCAAAAATACAGTTAGATATAGTATGAACGGGGACCCAAAGTCTCCAGGTATCACAACAGAATGCTATTAGCTGGAATGTTGTGCCAGCATGTAAACAATGCTTTAAGTTGCATTGCTTCGAGATATAAACTAAGACAAAAAGTAAGCTTGCATGAAGGGACATGTTTGTATTTTCTGAGTAGGAGGTGGCTCTTCATATCATCAGTGATAGTGGCATAGAATTCCAACCCCACATTTGGAACAAGTGGTGGGACCAGATGTAACGCCACGTCAGCTGAATACAATGTAGCATTTTATGCCCTGCAGAATTAGTGATTTGTTACCCCTTCATTGGCTTAATAGATATGGTAGAGGCAAAGTCTGCTGTAAGCATTTTACTCTTCCATAATTCCTATGGACATCCCAGAAGACTTCATGGGATTGGTTGTGCTCTGAGCAACAAATTCCTTTGTTTCCAAAGAAACGATTCAAAATCTGCATTGACTTGCTTTTATTTGTGATTTAAATAGTTTTATAAACATTGCATATATTTATTTAATGCATTTTATTCTTAAAACAATACGAGAGCTACTGTATATCTAGTTTTTTGTAATAGACATTTTCTAATCAGTAGTTTAATGACTTCACCTTTGAAAGTGTCCTAAAATTCAACAAATGAAATTAATTGGTTGCGCCAGTTTAACAATAACATATCAGCGTAGTCTATATTATTTGTTAATTTTTGGTATCACTATTGCTGGAAAAATAATTCTACACAAGGGAAATATGTACATATCAGGTATGGGATCTATTATTCAAAAAACACATTAACAAGAAACCTCCTGAATATGGCAATGCCATTTACAATAGTGTCCTAGTTAAACAATTGTTCATTCTAAATGATTTCCTTTTTCATTATAATTATAAAACAGGACTAGCTAGCTAGCATAAATCCATGGTTATGGCACGATGATTCTATGAGGGTTTTTTTAATATCTTTGAGGCACCATGCTCTAAATCGCATGGATTAATATTAAACATTATTCAAAATATGAATATAAATCTGATGGTAAACTAAAAACTAGTACAGCAAAATAGCTATCTTTTTATAGCATTTAAATTAGGAAGACAGTCACTGGAAGTGAGTATGAATAAGCTGTTGGCAGTTTTACATATTAATTACTGAGAGGTGTTAATGTATTTAAAAGACAGTGGTGGCAGAACCCCTATAAAGATCCACCAGCTGTGATTAGATTTATAGGCGCAATTTATCACAGCTACATACCACAAATGTTGTGCCTTGAATGTTTTTATGTCTCTGTGCAAGTGCGGGGATGAAATAGATTAAGACAACCCTCGTGATCACTACTAAAAGCTAGGAAGGGACCTTTTTCAGTATAATAATAGTAAAGAGCTCCGGTAGCTTGAATGATAGTTGCCACATAGAAGTGCTCAGGGTAGCCCAATGTTATAAATGAAAGACTCATATGAGTTAAAAAAGATTGGTTAATTTCCTGAGCTGCTTTTAAAGTAGAAGGAAATTCAGGACCAGACCCTGAGAATATTGGGGCATAGGGCTGTGAAGATGTAGCCTATTGTACTCGATTTTCAATCTGGTGCAAACTGAACAGACTATTGCCCTAGGCACAAATGCTTTGTGTGAGGCCTTTAGAAAGCAATTTTGCACCTAATAGTGCTCTTCCACTTAGACCCAGTAAATAAACCCTCATGTGTTGTAGTTCTAAGAATACCTTAAGCGTTAGTAACTTGATGCTACGGCAGTAAAATAACATGCAATGACGTTTTGTCTGTCCAGCTGTTGTTCAGTTAAGATACAGATTAAAGCATTTGAAGGCTGCATGAGTACAGCGCTGCAAAATATGTTGGCGTTATATCAAAAAATGTTAATAAATGATGCTTGAGTTTTTAGTTATAATTTTTTCCTTAGTTACTATGTATTTTAATAGAAATATGATTCCATTAAATACAAAGGTGTATAAAAGTATAAAGTATACATTCCTGACAGCTCAAGTAAGCTGTGCCTATTTAGCAGAACACTACCAGCCATAAATGTTAACCATAATTCAGAAAGACGTTACCTTGATACATTCCTATGATTACCCTACAGTACAGACTGCATAACAGAGTGCATGAATATACAATTTGGAAATATACTTTGCTTAAAAGGAATAATTTCATTATATAATTACTTTAAAAACAAAATAATACCATTTTATTTTGTACACAGATTTTCTGGCATACTTAATAAGGAAGTTGCCCACTGCCAACTGAGAAGAAACTCATCATAACAAATGCACTTTTGCTTTCATCAGGCTGATATTTATACACTTAGCACAATGTTCTTTTTTGCTCTGATTGCCATTTTGGATTCAGGAAGGAGTTGTTTTGCTCTTCTGTGGCAACCTAGAGACAGCTGGAGATATTTTTTCTGCCTTCATCTGGATCAACTAGTTATATAGGATTGAATTAATTGAAAGGTTAACTTGTATTTTATAAAAATCAACATGAAATATATCTATCTATATCTATATATATCTATATATATATATATATATATATATATATATATATATATATATATATATAGCAAAATGTTCTTTTCTCTTTGCCCAGTATAGGGTTCCCGCATTTTACACTGAATAAAACAAACACATGCAGATATCATCATATAAATAACATCTAAAACATCACCAGATTGTATAAGTGGATTTATATTACAAAAACACTTCCTCTGATAGACTTTAAAAAGCTGAGACTGTGCATGAGTGCTGTTGCTATTGTACACGTGTGTGACTTCTTCTTTGTGACATTTCAGCAACTCTAAAACGAGCAGAAATTAAAAAAAAACAGCTGTTCCAAATGAAAAATCTAAACGTAATTCTTATATCTAAAGTCTACCATACATAGGTGCAGTGTGCAAAGTTCAATAAAGCTATGCTTTTTACCATTACACAGAATACCCATAGTTCTATTGTTTTCGCTTTGACGTCAATAGAATTTTCATATGTTTGTCAATAGATGCATTTGTGTACCATTCATATGGATGCAAGTACCATGATGGACTTTGTTAATATGCGCTCTCCATTACTTCATTACATTTCTAATAATTGTAAAACCATTAAAATAATCTTCACCAATACATAACCTATAATGTATGCTTTGAGGTCACAAAGCTGGCCCGTTTTGGTATAAAAAAATACATGAGTCTACACCGCATGCGGCGCATGAACAGTTTTCCTCTTGTTTTGTTAAAGCTTCTCTGTTTCTTCAGGAAACTATAGAGGCATTTCTGGCATCACTGTATGTGCAGAATGCTGTGGTGGCAAATTGTATGTTTTTGAAAATATTTCACATGCATCTTAGACATTAGAGCCAAAAACCAAGCCGTGTGGTATAACAAATATCTGAAGCACTGTAGCCTTAACACTTTTCAATGTTATTACTCAAGGTCACCCATGCCTCATCCTATTTCTGCCCAATCCCTTTTCAGGTTCATGATTTTGACTGTACAGGAAAAGGGGGACCTTTTGTAGGACATTTGGGAAGTATGTAATATATGCACTAATTATACTAAAAGAGAACACCCAATTTAGATTCTTTCAGATTCAGATTTTTTTCCATTTTTATTCACAGATACAGCCACATATGCATTTATACAACAACAGGCTGTGATAAGACAGCTACTTTTTAAGCAATACTGACTTTTAAATTATCATTCACAACTAATGAAACATCAGATTAATAGCTGCCCACAGGATATGTGGTTTCTAGCTCTATCTAGGTTCGTTGGCTATGAGTGTAAATAAGATTTAAGTTATGGTTTGTCTTTAAGTGAATTATGCACTCTAAGTGATTTGCTAAAGTGTTCATCTGTTTATCTCTGTCCACAATCACTGCAGAAACTAGCACTGAAAGTTACCTATAGGAGTAATTTCCCTTCTGTCAGTCTGATTTAATTATTAATTAAAACTATGACTGAAGAGTGCTAGTGATTTAGATATTACAAATAATAGCCATAGCAAGCACTTTCCAGGTGCAGAAGTTCCTCTATGTATGTCAGTCAATAACTTGTTGGACGTTGCTTCCATATAGATAAAGGCTCATTACAAATAATAGAATGACAATAATGGCTTGAGTGCTAGAACTCCTTTATCTGGAATTTAAGTCAAGGTTTAGTTGGTCGAATAACATGCCCCAATCTAACCTGCACCATGCTTTAATGAGAAACCTGTAGTGCTGATCCTATTCTGACTCACCCAATCAGGTACCCTTAGTGACCCCTTAGTTGTGGAATTGGGTGAATCGTCTTAGGGTAGGTGTGTATGCAAATATAAATACATAAGAGTCCTAAATATCTTATCAATTATATCCTTTTATAAATAGTGCTTAGTGATGCATCACATGACACACCAAAACATGTATTATAACAAGTAATATATCCCTTGCTGTAAAATATGAAGATTTTAGAAGTCAACTTGGAATTCCATGAAATCACTTGGTCTTCAGCCTCATGCCATAATAGGGTCATGGAATTCCTTGGTGACATATCTTCTAGTAGTAGGTACAGTTTTCCTATATATCTGCCACATAAATATACTGGACATACTGTACATTTTAGAAAGTGTGGCTTGTTCAATAATTGCTTCTGATTCTAAACTTGTAGGACAAAGGATAGGGCAGTTTTGCCTAATAAGCATAACATTTAATTGCAAATCAGTTGTTATATTATATCTGTCTTAGAGAAGATATGAAAAGCATTTATTGATGGAACATTTCTATTTAAAAACAGTATTACTGGCATAGCTGTACATTTACTTCTATTAAATATTCTAGATCTTGGTGCATTTAAACATCAAGCACTGATTAGGTAAATTATTATTCTCTCTGTAGGAATTAAAAGGGAACATACTTTACTTTGCGTAGCATAAGCGTTAAAGTCAATGATACAGAAAACACTTTTCGGGTTCTGAAAGTTTCCTGTTGTTTTTCAAGGTAGCACTCAAATGAGTGTTTTATCTCCACTTTGACAGGTCTTCTATTAGAACTTGACCATGATTTATATCACCCTCATTTTCAAACTGCAGAGAGCTACAGTAAAACGCCGTCATTGATTGAATTATGGAGAGTGGAAAATAAGTGGCCACCTGCGTCCCAAATAGGGTTACTTCAAAGAAAATACACAAGTCATTTGATGGACTTCACATTAAATCTGAAGCGTTAAAAATCCATGCTAAAGGCTTTTTCTAAATTGCATTAGCAGGCACATCTGAAGTCACCAAGAGCTGAAAGCATTGCCCAAAGAATTTATTTACTGCTCCTAAGGCACTATGATTGCTAATGGCAAATGCAGTGTAAATAATGACTGTAAGAATTGCTTGACTCTGTATTTAGAGCCTAATAAACAAACAAGGGCTGTATTTATTACAAATGTTCTTTGCAATGGTCATTTCTAGAAATGAGCTATAAACAAACTGTTCATGAAAGGTACAGTTCTCCATATCCTATGCTTGACTGATATCTGCCAAGCTTTGAAAATAAATATATATATACAGTATATATATATATATATATATATATATATAGTGTATATATAGTAGCTGAAGTAGCCGCCCTCACAGGTCTTAAAGTTTGATAAGCTTTTTTATTGCAGGTGAAAAACTGACGTTTCTGCTGGAACACCAGCCTTTTTTAAAGTGAACCGGAAACACCAACATCGAAATAAATACATGGTGTGGCGGGAACAGACGTGGCAAACAAGGATATGACAAAAGAAAACACCCAAAATACATATATATTACCTAAGTGCAGTGTGCATAAGGTAAATCAACATAAAACAATGAAAGAAATAAAAAGACATTTCTCAACATTGTGTCGAGTAATATACAGAAAACAAGGAAACATTCAATACCCAAATAACTGTTACAAATTGTTAAACTTAATGTATCAAAGCGTAGTATTGCAAAACATCACATCTAGTAGGTGATCATCATTATAAATAAAGATAAAAATCAAGATGAGAAATAAAGTTGAAAACTAAAACAGGATACCAGTTGTGTTTATCTGTTACCACTAACACGAAACTCCATTATGTTATTGTAATGCAAAGTGGTGGTTCACTATTTATTTACCGAGGCCGATATAGCCCCGTGTTGGTTTACAGGCTAAAACCAAAAATTAAAATAAATGTAGAGAGAGAGACTATTCCAATGTACATTGAAAATATGAAGAAATGAAAAATTATTAATTAGAAATGAAAAATTATAAAAATAAAGCTAAAGATAGAAGGTGGGCGTCTCAGTCCTTCAGCTACTATTTATCCATCATCATATGGAACTGCACCCAGGCAACAGTGACCTCTTTTTTCATCCACTCCACTAATATATATATATATATATATATATATATATATATATATATATATATATATATATATATATATATATATATATACTGTATATATATATATATATATATATATATATATATATATATATATATATATATATATATATATATATATATATATATATATATATATCACGAAAAGACAAGCAAGACCAGGACTTCATAATAATAAAAAAGTGTACATTCAACCATGCAAGATTTTGGTCCCTGTTGACTGATGAAGAAAGATGAACAATATCCGTAAAGCACTGAGAAGTATGTCAGCATTATATAAAGTATAATAATAATAAGATGCTGTATGTGCCTACAAGTATGCTGGATGGGAAGTAACTTAATGGGTCTGTTGGTCTTTGTCTATATTCCTACTGGAAATTGTTTTCCTTTTTTGCTGACCAAAGAACATTCAATGCAAAGCAAAATGATCTTTGCATCCACACAATCTCCCCTGACAAATGTGTAGAATCTTTGTAAGACTTAAAAATGTATGGCTTTAAATCCTCTATGCATTCTATTCTAATAGTTACTAGAGAGAAGACCATATATCTAAGTTCTAATTGACATATAAATTTTTTGCCTCTTAGAGATAGTGACCACTTCCTGTCACACATCAATATAGTGATTAGAAAGGAGTGGCTCTTGCTCAAGGGCCTTCCATCCTCTCTTCAGGTAGATGTGTCTGGGATAAGTGGGATCAATAAGGCCCAGTAAAGCTGTTTTGCCCTAGAGGGACAACCCTTCTAGTGAAAGCCCAGGGAACCCTTAAACAATGTAAAGTCAGTTACAGGACTAGCTTTTGGCATGGTTTGTTCTAGGAATGTAAGATAGGCAATGCTAGAATGAGTAGCATGTGGTCCAACAAGAATTGATAGCTGGAGGTAGTTCTCCATTAGACGTTGCTAGCCTAAAGTGAAGGGACTGCAGAATGGAAAAGGATTCAGGTTAGATTCAGCATTTTTGCTGTAGGGTATTCTGATCACTTCTAGATTACCCTAAAGGTGAACATTAAAGCTCACCAAACCATCACCACAGTGGAGTCACAGAACCCCACTCTACCATGACTGTATCTTACAGCATTGACTCCAATACTACCTCATGTGCTATTTCTCAGATTGGGCCAATGAAGAATGGCTAGCAGGTAGGAGTAATGAAATTGAGTAATTGGTATGATGAAAGGCAGCAGTCATGTTGCAATGAAGAAAAGGAGATTTAGTGAAGAACAAGAGTCTGACAAGCATAAAGAGACACGCAAGTCCTTATACCAGGCCAGTGGTCAGAGGCAGACAGCTGGCAATGACAGGTCCATGATACAGAACATTCCAGACACTATAGGTGTATTAACCCTATGGAAAAAAAAAAGTTCCTTACTTTAGTCCCATACATCAGTAAAGAGATGTCATGGTACGACATCTTCTTCCCTCCTCCATTGTGTACCCAGAACGTAAAAAAACCTAGTAGGCTTCCAAAGTGATAAAATCTTGAATGATTAGTATAGGTGTGAGAGGATTTTCTCCCATGACTGGATGCCACAGTTTGACCCAGAATAAAAAGCTAGAATATTTTACAAGTGTTTGTTGTTAAAGGAACAGTAACATTAAAAAATATAAGTGTTTTTAAGTAATTTGAATATAATGCTGTGTTGCCCTGCACTAGTAAAACTGCTGTGTTTGCTTCAGAAACACTACTATTGTTTATATAAATAAGCTGCTGTGTAGCAATGGGGGCAGCCATTCAAAGAAGAAAAAGTTCAGATTACATAGCAGATAAGCTCTGTAGAACATAATGGCGTTATCTATAACCACTGTTTAACCAGTGCCATGAAGACATTTTTCAATTTCCAACATTGCTACAGCAGCTTGTTTATATTAACTACATACATGATATTTTCATTACTTTAAAAATTTTCACTTTTTAGTGTTACTGTTCCTTTGATGATAGAGCAACTGAAGAAACCCCACACAGATACCCAATGAGCATACTAAGGGGCTTATTAATCAGCATTTGAATTAGAATTTTTACTATAATTCAAGTTTTTTGCTCTAAAACTCACAAATTCGACTTAGACTTTTCAAAACTGAAATTTTAGATATTTAGGGGGTTGATTACTAAAATCTGAATTTATCTCATATTTTATTTAAAAATAAAAAAACACAACCACACTCCCATGCCCGATTTTAGCTTATTTATTAGAAAGCTAAAAAACTTGATTTAATCGGATCACAAAAAACTCAATAAAATCAATATATAATAAAAATTCAAGTTTTTTTCCTCTAAAAATGTTTTAAGATTTTAACATTCGGATTTTAATAAATAAGTAATTAAAGTGCAAAAAAACTCATCTAGAAGTCAATTGGTATTCCTTTTAATCTGAGTTTTTCAAAAAATTGTGTCAGAGAAATCTCCAATCTAAAATTCACCAATTCAAATTTTGAATTGTTTCCTGATCAGAACCAAACTTGGGACCCCAAAAAGTGGTAACCACCAAGCTGGAGTCCTGCAGCAGGTTGGGTACCCACAATAACCTGCGGTACCCTGCGGGTTGCGGATAGACACGGGTCGTCGGTTCTCCAATGACAGCACTTCCTGTTTTACTCCTTTTTTTCCTGATCATGGCTACTTTCCGAAGATCTCACTTCCAGTTTACAATGACAGTACTTACTGATTCTTGATGGTCAGCGAGTCGCGGGTCTCGGTTGTGGATAAGGTACTTGTGGGTCAGGTCAGGTAGCGGGTCCAAGCGGGTAAGAATGTAGGTTGCGGGTCCGGGTTGCGGATTGCATGTACGGGTCCCAAAAAATGGACCCGCGCAGGACACCAAGCTGTCTAATATCTGAGGGTCCTAAGTAAGTGCTTAAATGAGTTCAATTATTATTAGTATTGCAGCAACCAGGGGCTGCACTCAAACAGCAAATTAGGGTTAGGGGGAGAGTTCAGAGGGGCCCAACCAATTATCACATGGTACCTGTTATCCTTCATTAATAAAATCTTCGATAATACCCACAATGTTTGACCATAGAGTATGCCTTCTTCAACTTTTTTTTTTATTACATTTTATTTCTGGGGACTAGATATTTTACATAAGGGGTGAGAGCTATTCATAATCAAACAGCATCAGATTTAATGGTATAATTAAATTCATACTGAAGAGTTCACTATGTTAATCTGATAGTTATTATTGGAAAAATAATAGCGGGGGTGCATTACGAGAAATTCTTGGTGTAAATCATGTATAGAGCAATGTACGTTATTGGTAAAACCTGTGGGTTCAATAAACCATATGTGACACTTAACATTTCATATCTCAGAATTAAAAGTGAAAATGAAATTAAAGTTGCTCTTGTTTGCTTTGATTGTCTATAAGGGGGATTCCAGCTGCATGCCACATTGTTCTGTTAAATGTCTTTTTCAAAGCACAAAACAAAATTGCCGCCACAAAGACCACCATGAGGTTTTACAAAAAGGGGATTTCAGATGGTGAGACGAACCTGTAAAAGAAAATTTTAATGTCTAGTTAGTCACCTAGAACATTTTATGGTTTGGGAAAATTACTTCTATTTGTACAGACAAGAGATCTTCTACACTCAACCCATTATCAATATATTAAGGACATTGAGACATTTTGTCTTAAGCTACTAAAAAATACCTTACCCTTTAAAATAAACAGGGATTTTTTGTCCATTTAATCTCGCAAACTATGTCAAATTCACCCCTGGTCTGGCCAGTCCTACACTTTCATCTGATTCATTAAGAATGTTATTGCTTGATTATAAAATTTACACAGGGACTACGTTTTACCTGCAACTTGCTTGCTTTCAAGGTTGCCCGTTTATTGGTCACCACTAGGATCGCCTGACTGTTGCTGGAAAGGATGGAAGCTACTTTATTTGCATCTATTAAAATATTTAGCCATTTCTTTCAATATTATACTATACTATTATACTATACCTCCATTTTTAAAATGGCTCTTTTAAAGTCATCACTTTGGGAATGAAAGTTATCCATTAAAAAAATCACCTCTTTAAAGGATATATCACACAATCTCAATGCCATAATCTGCCACATAATTTGCTTCCAATAAGGATGAATTATATCTTAATATGGTAACAGATACAGACAAGGCAAATGTGCTAAATCAGTTCTTTTCTTCAGTGTATACAATAGAGGAGTCTGAGATCCCAGGCTCACTTCATAGCTGCACTGATGGCTCAGTTCAATCATATCAGTGGCTGACTCAGGATATGATTCATAAAGCTTTAATAAAAATTAATTTAAACAAGGTGCCAGGGCCAGATGGCATAAACCCTCGGGTTCTAAGAGAGCTTGGTTCAGTTTTAAACCAGCCCCTATTTCTGATTTTCTAAGATTCGCTTTCAACTGGTATGGTACCTATGGATAGGAGAAAAGCTGATCAGCTGGTCAATCCACTATTTAAAAAGGGATTATGATCTCAGCCTGGCAATTATAGGCCAGTAAGTTTGACATCTGTGGTGGGCAAATTATTTGAAGGCTTGTTAAGGGATCACATTCAAAATGTTGTCCTAGTGAATGGCAGCAATCAGCATGGCTTTATGAAAGCCATGCTGATTGCACATGGATTGCACATGGATTGGAAACTGGCTACAGGATCGGGTACAGAGGATGGTTGTTAGTGGTATATTCTCTACTTGGAGATTCTTAGTGGGGTCCTTTGAGGGCTCGGTATTGGGTCCACTTTTATTTAACTTGTTCATTAATGACTTAGGGGAGGGTATTGTAAGTAATGTATCAGTGTTTGCAGATGGCACAAAACTATCCAGCCCAATTAATTCCATCCAGGATGCAGCATTCTTGCAACAGGATCTTGACAAACTGGCAAACTGGTAATAATGTAAAAAGTCATGCACCTGGGATTTAAAAATATCCAAGCCACTTATAGCCTTAATGGGACTGCAATAGGCAAATCCATTATGGAAAATTACCTTGGAGTCCTTGTAGATGATGAACTTGGCTGTAGCAAGCAATGCCAGTCAGCAGCATCAAGGGCAAATAAGGTCTTGAGCTGTATTAAAAGGGGCATAGGTTTACGGGAGGAGGAGGTCATTCTTCCACTGTATAGAGCACTGGTAAGGCCCCATCTAATATGCTGTACAGTTTTGGTCTCCATCACTCAAACAGGACATTACTGAATTAGAGAGGGCTCAGAGAAGCGCAACTAAGCTGGTAAAAAGTATGGAAAAACTTAGCTATGAGGAAAGACTGGCCAAATTGGGGATGTTCACTCTGGAGAAGAGGCACTTAAGGGATGATATGATAACTATGTATAAATATATAAGGGGATCATATAATAATCTCTCTAATGCTTTATTTACCAGTAGGTCTTTCCAGCTGACACAAGGTCACACTTTCCGTTTAGAAGAAAAGAGGTTCCGGCTAAATATTCGGAAGGGATTTTTAACAGTGAGAGCTGTGAAGATGTGTTGTACAGGCTGATACATTAGATAGCTTTAAAAAGGGGTTGGATGACTTTTTTAGCAAGTGAGGGTGGTTATGGAAGATGGCTCAGAGTACAAGTTGATCCAGGGACTAGTCCAATTGCCATTTTGGAGTCAGGAAGGAATTTCCCTCTGAGGCAAATTGTAGAGGCTTCAGATGTTTTTTTTTGCCTTCCTCTGGATCAACTAGCAGTTAGGCAGGTTAAAAGGTTGAACTTGATCGACATGTGTCTTTTTATAACCCAACTTACTATGCTACTATTTTAGTTGGGATCAAGTACAAGGTACTGTTTTATTATTACAGAGAAAAAGGAAATCATTTTTAAAGATTTTGATTATTTGGATAAAATGGAGTCTATGGGAGAGGGCCTTTCCATAATTCGGAGCTTTCTGGATAACGGGTTTCCGGATAACGGATCCAAAGTAAAGCAATTGAAGCAAAGCATGAGATTTAAACTAGGAGATTCAAATAGGGCTATTTATATTAATGTCTTTATGGTGATAACATGATTGTTGTAATAATGTTAAAAAACATCATGAAACTCAAGGGCTTTCAATCACAGAACATAATGCCATATCTTTTCATATGTAAACTAAATGTAAGTGCAGGGTATATTTAACTTCACTTTAGAAGCAGAACAATAAATATGGTGTATGCATAAATTTGTGAAATTTTTGCAGCTCTTTGAGTTGCTGTAATTCTCATCATTCTATAACCTTACAGTAAACCTATTCTCACCTCTTTAGTTCAACTAACACCATCTTGAATATTTGTGTAAGATGACAGATTTTGTTTATCTTAATACAGCAAATAAGCATACGGAAAACGTTTTATAAAATATAAAGTAAAAACATAGTTATATTATATAGACAACAAAGAATCACAAATGGTAATAAAGACTGAAAACAATGGACATCTGAAAGTACAAATAATTATTCAAACTATTTAAATCTGCAGACTGTTATTGTCTTATATACAAAATAAAAAAAAAACACATACTGTATGGCAAAATCTTGCTTAAAATCGATTTGCACAAAAAAAAAATGGTCAAACACACATATATAAATACAAGAGGTCCTCTGCACTCAACCCATTATCAATACATTAAGGACATTGAGACATTTGTGCATACAGCTACTAAAAATGCCTTAACCTTTAAACAAAACAGGGATAGTTTGTCCATGTATTGCAATATATTTAAGCTGACAACTACTCTCCATCCATGGATTTGTCAATAATACTTCTTGGCAATGTTGGTGCAAAAAAAAATGTCCTAACAAATTTGTGCGTCAATTTTAATCTCACAATTGAAGCTCCGAAAAATCAATTTACTGAGATTATCAGACGAAAACCAGCACAGATCACAACATCAATAAACATCTTCAGGGACATCTGCCATTGACTTCTACATGACCTCAACAGATCTGAGATTAAATATTTTCAGATTCTGATTTTTAGCAGCTTTGGTGTATAATAAAAATTCAAGTTTTTTTTTTCCTCTAAAAATTTGAGTTTTCCCCTTTAAAAACTCCACTAGAAAAAATTGAGGTTTACTAAATGGGCCCACAGGTGTATCCAAGCATAGGTCATTCTCATGGCAAGCTTTCTTGGATTCTGTAGATGCAGGGAACTTCATCAATTATTTCTTCACTGAACATTGTGGCTTGTTCTTCTCATTTGTGTACCACTTTCTGGCCAAGCAGTGGATGGCAGAGCAATTATCATATGGTTCGAACCTTCTGCAACTATCCCTCTTAATCTGCTGGTAGGCAGCCTACATTGCTCTTCTGATCTAATCATTTTACCACCGTCCTAATAGTTGTGAACAGGTTCACAATGGCCTGACTGATAGAACCAACCATTCTCTGGAGCAATTTATTCACCATTTCATTTCTCAGAATCAAAATAATTGGAAGATGAGGTTGCTCATAATTAACTCAATATGCCTTGGACTGGTCTCTTTTTTCTGTATTAATGGACATAATCATATTGCTCTTCCTTATGCATTTCTCAAGGTTGATGTTCCTGCTGCCAAGTTTGTGGTTTCAGAGCCATCCAATCATGTGTCCATCAAGCCCTGGTAACATTTTGTTCCCCTGTAGGAAGTTGCTGCTTAGAAATGTTAACAATCTGGTCCTTCCTTTCTGGTTGGGGACTATGTTTGGATCACCACTAAAAAAAAAGATTTTTATCTACTTTCCTTTTAATACCTTTTAATTTCTTCCATGTCTGACTTGAACATCTAATATTTGGTTGAATAGTCCCAACCCGAAGAATTCAATTTAAGTTATCAAATTTATAATTTGAATTAGTACAAATCACGTTTTCCCTCAGAAAAAAAAACTTGATTGTCAGGAAGGCAATTAACATATTCAAATTGTTCAACAGAACTCTGCCATTGAATTTGTGCCATTAAATTTGAATTTGGGGGGTTTGACACACAATAAAAATTCTAAATTACAATTCGAAATTACAATTCAACCCTTAATAAATCTGCAGTGTTCAGGAGAATAGTGGATAGACGGCAGCCTTTAACCACATGTGAAATTCAATGAAAAAAAATCTTTATTGCCAAGTTAACATTAAAAACATGAACAGGTATCTTTCTTGAGACCTTTTACTAAACCATGACGTGTCTAGTCACCTGACTCATTTCATGCCTCATTGTGGCACTTCATCAGAGGTGGCCACACACGTGGTTTAAGGCTCCGGTCTATCCACTATTCTCCTGAACACTGCAGACTTTGGCTGAAGCGGAGCCCAGCCGGCCAGAAGCTACCACGTGGGTAACTACAGAACCGCTTACATGTAAGTGTTCCAAAAATTACCTTAATAAATCTGCCCCTAAGAATTTGATGCACAAGACATTGTAGATTCTTTGAGTTATAGAGGTAAATTCCAATTCCCTAATAATTCAAGAGGTTTGTTCCTAAGTAAAAGGTCTTGGCTTTATTCCAGAGACTCCCACATAAACCCCCCTCCATCTCTATTTCAGAAAAAATATCCTTGTAAACCATTGGAGCCTCCAGAGGATACTCCCTGGGGGGTGCTTTAACACATGACTGGCATGCCCTCCTGTCTCTCCTGCTTCTAAATGTCAGGATATGTGCAGTGTGATGTCATTATACAACTTGATGCCGTTGTGTCATTTATATATGCCCAGCTCCATTTGGTGTCCTTAAAATTGTTCTCTCTGGTTTTGAAATCTGCCTTAACTCTGACCTTGAATATAGCAACCTACCTTCTAGTATATACACAACCATGAACTTTGTGTAACCCCAGTCTGTATTACCCCTTTTCTGGTCATTTTTTGTAGTTTGCAGCTGCCCTGTTAGTCCTGCCGCAGAAAGTTCTGGGCACCAAATGGGCATTGGTGAAGAACAGCGTGGTTTCCCTGTTTTAAAAACAGACAGACAACTTTCCAACTGTCATCCACGTTGTATAACTAAAAACCCTCCTCCTTCTTGATAAAAATATTTATTTCAAAATATTGCTTCTTTACAAAAAAGAAGAATCAGTAGTGCAAAAGAAATATAATTTAAAATATAATACCCTATGTTGATTATTTACCAGACAGGAAAGGCCTTGCTCTATATCAGTCACACTGTTAGTTTGTATGTCTAACTTCCCCTTCAATTCTGCTTAAAGACCACACAGCATTGTGAAACTTAATTTCACATTTCTTTTTGATTGTTGCTTTCTATCTGAACTTGCACATTCCAACAATTGTTTTTGTATCACTATAACATAATTGACTAAGTTCACCATCAATATTAAAATACATCATTAATGATAAACCAATGCTGGCTGGTCCATGAAACCACAACCCAACACAACTGTTTCCTTTACAAAGTTGCTGCAGAACGCCTAGACTTTCATTTAAAGATGACACTAGGAATATAACATTTAAAGCACAGGAATGTCAGCTGCATATTTTCATAGAATAGCTTTCTTAGTCAGCATTAGGTCCTGGTTATCTTGATAAGTGTTGTTTGTTGCACACTAACGATGTTACATAGGATATTTTAGAAGCGCATGACAATATGTTTTGGTAATAAATCTATACACATAACAAAAGATAAACTAAATGCATTCGGATGTTTTTGTGACTTAACGTTTGTTGGTTTTCCCCTGCCCATTCCAACAAACAGATTACATCACATAGTTTTCCAACATGGCTTGCAGTTAGAAATGGTGGGGGATTTACTTTAGTTAGTTTTATACACCGTCTGGAGATCCCTGATCTTTACATTTTGATGCAAGAGTTTGTGTTTTTCAGTTTGTGTTTTTTTCTGTTCTGTAGCAACCTGAAAATCACTCACCACTGTGGTCGTTGAACATATGCTGAGAAACAGTGCAAGTGACATATTAAATATCTAGCTTCAGCCTCAGAACACATATAAGAATGCTGCTGTTTTTTCAGGGAGAACCCGTGTCTACAAACAGCCGCCTGTCTTTCACTTGAATGTGAAACCTGCTGTTTATCTCAGATGCAGTCCCGAGTGATATGCTCCCGGCAAACACAACATTTACTAGATGATCAGAAAGTCATTTTCTGAGAAGATACATACTTTTATTGCTGCAACTCTTCCTCAGGAGTCCACAGAAGCCAACAGCACCCTGTGCCATTGTAATATATACAATCCACCGCAACACCTGTATTTCAATTACTGCAATGGTGGTGCTGGCCATCCACAGACCCAGCTATGATACTGGTGGCATTGAAATAAAGAAACTGCAGAATAACAGAGTGTGTGCGGATCCTTGTCCACATAACAACAACACATCTATATTTCTACACATCTACTGTATATGATCACAATCAGACTTAAGTATCCCAACAAAGCTCCATTTATTTATTCTTTTGGAACTAAGCTTACCATGCAGATTTCTCCATAGACCCCTCCTTTGCTCTCCTCAGAGTAGATAATGCCAAGAAAAGATGATTGATTGTATCCTAACAATATTTGTGTATTTTTATGAAATGCTCCAAATATCTAAACAGCGGCCATCAAACATCTGTAATAGAGAGTAAGGCCAGAGAATTGTCGCTCAAATATTAATAATAAATCAAAACATATTTATCATAATTGTTTTACATTTTTCTCTTCATATTAATATAAAAGTGTTTTAATAAATTCTTAAAATGTTTAAAGCTGCAATAAATCACAAGTACCTTCAGTGTGTTATTTACCAGGCCATAATTAGCATCAAACATCTGTACAAATGCTGTTGATGCATATCTTGATCTTGATGTTTCAGTTTTCGTTAAAGGTGCAAGTGCATAGATGTGTAATGGAGGTGTTTTAGTTAGATATTTACGCTCCTCAACACATTACCCTCTCTTTCGTGGGTCCTGTTATTATGCTATAGGTCCTTCTGCATGGGGTGGCCTATCTCTAATACCAAATAAATATATAAGAGAATCTGTAGTTCACTCCCTCCGCCGGTTCTAATAATCCATTCTCCTCCAGATAAGCAGTGGTTATTTTTTGTATAGATGAACCAGCGCTATAAGCTTGGGGTAGACAGGAAGAAAAAAACAATATAGTATATAGTGTAATATTCATTATTTTAACATTACACCCTTTTGTGAGGTTGAACTTCTTGGGTAAAGTGTCTATTTCCCTTCATCTACGAGATTAGCTTGCCCTTTATTCAATACTTTAAAAATAATATACTATATTATTTTTTCTTCCTGTCTACCCTGAGCTTATAGCGCTGGTTCATCTATACAAAAAAATGACCAGTATCTCTAATACCAGCCATGTTAACAGATGTGATGAAACTACAATATGGAATGCTGGTTGTCCCTTCATAAAGTACAAACATTACTACATTGCAGAACTAAGTATGAAGTAAGTGCTACTGACCCATTTTCGCTTTGCAAAAATTAGCCGAAATGCATTGAAGTCAATGGGCGACAAATTTTCTGACGCGCAACAATGTTTTTTCACCCATTGGAGTCAACAGACATTTTTGTGGCAAAACTTGGTGGAAAACTTCCCTCATCACCAATACTGACTCGTAAAAAACCTGCAGTAGAAAAGCTCACAAAAACAAATACCAGCTAAAAAAGTTACCTCCAAATTATATTGTGCTCAATGTTATGCATTTCGAACACAGGCATATTTATGATCATACATATTAATGTTAATAAAAATACCAAATGATTCTCCCTACCAAGTGTGACAAAGGCTGTGAATTGGTTGGAATTTGTGTGATTTTCATAAAGATACACAAATATACAATATAAAACATTGTACACTAGTGACACACCACAATCAGTTCACAAATAAGTTACAGTTTTAGTCCTGTGATAACCCTGTGCACAACACACAGTTCATTCATGCCAAATGCAACTACAATTAGGGATGTGGTTATCAAAGATAACTTTCATTTTCACAAACCTTCTTTGAAACCTCCACCTGAAAGTACTGAGCGTTACTGTGGCTTTTAGCAACATTGCAAATAATTCAATTAAAGTTTTAGAAAGCTGCAGTTTGAAGATTATGTGGCAGAAATGTGAAAAAAGTTTGTAGTTGACAATAATTTTAAGTACTGTATATACATTGAAATACTTTTTCAAGGAATTGACAGCTCTTTCTTTTTGGCATATAAGCTTTATTTTAACATGCGGAAAGAGAGAGGATAATTCTCCAACAAAGCTTTTGATGTCATGTGTCTGGTCATTTGAGGAACTGTTCTAAACTATAGTCTTGGGATGAAGGTACCCATAAAAATTCATTCCAATCCCCACTTGGAACTATACAATTTCCTTGTGTCTTGCTAGGTATGTAAAGGCCTTTTAACACTCTGGTGCATGATCCCATACCATTATTTGTGTGCTGAAGACTGATAACGGCATACCTTCAATCTGGCAGCTCGTCTAGTATTTTCTAACTTTCATCACCGAGCGTCAGAAGCAGACAACAAACATTGCCAAAGCAATCTTGGGTATGAAGAGGGGGAAAGGTGTAAATCTCTACTAAAAAATAACTTCCTGCCACCTGCTAAGATCAGTTGAAAATGCAATCATGCCTATCTGGTTAAAAAGGTCCTACTGCCCATTACTGCCTTCTTCAGTTTGCCATTCTTTCTAAAAACTACTATTTCTCTTTATGTCTTAGTCCTCCACATATAAACAACATGTTTAACGGAGTGGCGCTGTAGTACAGTTAAATGGTCATTGAATATAAAGCTAATGGATGGTATTTGTGTTATTCTGTTAACCTATTATTAGCCTATTATTAACGCTGTTAACCTATAATTTACTCTTATTAACCTTATTAACTCTGCCTACCCTATGCTCCCTGTGTGATGCCCCATACTCTATACTTACCCCTCGCCACAGATTCTTCCAGCGAAGTTCCACGCGTCCACCTTCTGCGTCCTCTGTAAGCTGACTGCGAGATTGGTATTTCTGCGCATGTGCAATTGGAGCAGTTTGCCGGATTGCGCAACTGTGCATGCGCAGAATTACATGGCGATTGCCGATCTCGCAGTCAACTTACCGAGGACGCAGAAGATGAACGCGTGGAACTTCTGTGGCGAGGGGTAAGTATGGCGTATGGGGCATCCCCCCGGGGGGGTAGTTAGCCCGGGGGGAGGAGGGTCTACCTGGGGTGGGGGGTATGTTTTTTTTTCAGGACAGGTTGAACTCTCCTTTAAGGGGAAACATTTACATGTGTTGGAATAGCCTAGTCAAAGTCCAGACCTCAATCCAATTAAGAATCTGTGGTCAGACTTGAAGATTACTGTTCACAAGCAAAAACCATCCATCATGAACTCGAATTTTTAATGATTTATTCTACCCCGAGGATGGAAAAAGTCAGAATCCGAAAATCCAGCATCTCAGGTCTGCCAAGATTGTATATAAATCAATGGGAGGAGTCCTGAAGATATCCTTATCTGCGCTAGGTTTCGTGCAAGAATCAGAAGATTTTGTGGGTTTCGGGCAAAAATCCGAAATCATCAGTTTTCGGATGGAAAATCTGGAAAGTTCTGAATTTTCGTACGATTTTCACAATTTATTCGAATTTTTTCCTGCACTGGAATTTTTCAGGAAAATGTATTGATAAATAACAGGAAATAACCCCTGCGGATTTGGTCTGAATATATTAGAAAATAATTAGATGAATTCAGATTTTGATAAATAACCCCCAGAATAAGGATTGTTTTTACTTCAATAAGAATTCTTTATATCTTAGCCGCAATCAATACAAAATAATGTTTTATTACTACAAAGAAAAAGGGAATTATTTTTAAAAATTAGAATTATTTGATTAAAATTGAGTCAATGGGAGATGGCCTTACAGTAATCTGGAATTTTCTGGATAAGAGGTTTCCAGATAACGGATCCCATTATTGTACTGGTACACAGAGTCGGCATTATCCTATGCATATACTTGGGGGCCAATTCATTAACTTCGAGTGAAGGAATAGAAGAAAAAAAACTTCGAATTTCGAAGTGTTTTTTTGGCTACTTCGACCATCGAATGGGCTACTTCGACCTTCGACTTCGAATCAAATGATTCGAACTAAAAATCGTTCGACTATTCAACCATTCGATAGTCGAAGTACTGTCTCTTTAAGAAAAAACTTCGACCCCCTAGTTTGCCACCTAAAAGCTACCGAACCCAATGTTAGCCTATGGTGAAGATCCCCATAGGCTTGGCTAAGTTTTTTTGATCGAACGATTATTCCTTCGATCGTTCGATCGCAGTATTTGCGCAAAATCCTTCGACTTCGATATTCGAAGTTGAAGGATTTTCATTCCCAGTCGAATATCGAGGGTTAATTAACCCTTGATGAATTTGCCCCTTGGTGTCTTCATATGCTCAGTATGTTTGCACTTACAACCTACAGTACACTTCTTAACATCTAGGTTTCTCTGAAAAAGTAAAATACTCTTGTCATTAAATGTTAACTAGATATTTCAAATGCAACATGCATATTTTTCAAAATACATATAGGTATTATATAGTATATGCCCATTCTCTAATATGTTATATGCAAAACATTTTAGATTTTTTTTTAATTATTTGCGTGTGAAGGTTTTTAACTAAAAGAAAACAATTAATTGCTCTATAAAAATAGCAACATTGATATTTGTTCATCATAAATCAGGATGACATCTGCACAACTGTTACAGTCAATGTGCAACTAACAAAAACAGGTCAATAATAAGTGACTATTTATTGAAAGAAAAAGCAGGAACCATAAGAACTGATGGGGGATTTCTAACAGTTCCATATTACGGTAGGATTCTGTGTTACCCAATTGGAAATTAGCAAGGCACTTATTTCCTTTTAATCTTTCTCCTGCAGAACTATCACTGAAGGTATTGTTGTACGTTGTGCCTGTGCATGTTTTGCCTAGCCATTTTGCTAAGAAGACACACGATTTTTCCACATATAAAGGGGTGACAGGCTACTTTTAATCCAGGTCACATAAATCAACCTACCACAGAAGGCACAAGTAATTACTTTGTGAGTTCTAATCTGGACTTTAGATAGAGAGCTCCAGCTGTTGTTGACTACCACAATGACTCTGTCATGTGACACTAAGGGGGGTTATTTACTAAAATTCGCATTTATGAATTTTTTTTATTAAAACAAATTTGACCTAACTCCCTTCCATGAATATTTAATGTCTGAATAATTCTTCTAGAAAAAACATAGCGACAAAATTGTGTGTCAATTCGAAACGTACAACTTGACTCTCCGAAAACTTGACTTTGTTGAACTGTCACCTCAAAAACTTGAATTTATTGGATTATTAGACAAAACCAGCGGGGATCATGCCGTCAAGAAACATCTTCAGGGACATCTGCCATTGACGTCTTCATGTTTTAGATGGAGTATTTTAAGATTCAGATTTTTAGCAGCTTTGAGGTGTAATACATTTCTAAAAATTAGAGTTTTTTTCCTCTTCCCCCCTTTAAAAATTCAACCAGAAAAATTTGAGCTTTAATAAATAGGCCGAAGAAAAATATATTATTCTTATTCCTATTATCTGTAATGCATATTGCCTAATATAACTGCATAACTGTAAACATATATATAGCCTGTCAAATTTTATTACGGAATTGGATATCAAATCCCTTTTTAATAATGTGTATCTAATATTACAAGTGATCTATATGAGCTGTATAAATAATTATAAACATGCACTCTCAAATGTGATCACAAAATGCAAACATAATAGTGATTAGCAGGTTTTGTGCTATATTTCTGAAAGCTTCTTCTCTCTGATCTCATATTATCAATTACACATCTCTCTTTTATGACCACCTTCAGATTATTTTATCCTCCCCATGTCGTCGTTACTATACCCATGCCTACTTAGTTTTTTCCTCTTTCATTGAATTCTGATAACTTACACACTCGAGTCCTTTTTTTCTCCTCCAAGCTTCCCACTGTTACACTATTTACCTTTCTACTAGTTTGTACAAGTATGGGATTTGTTATCTGGAAACCCGTTATCCAGAAATGGAATTCAAATTTTTAAAAAATTATTCCTTATTCTCTGTAATAAAAGTATACTTTACATTATACTTTATCCCGACTTAGATTTAATTATTCCTTATTAGAGGCAAAACAATCCTATTTGGTTTAATTAATGTTTAAATAATTTTACAGTAGACTAAAGGTATGGTGATCCAAAGTACCAAAAGAACCTTATACAGAAAACACCAAGATGAACAACACACTGATCAATCTGTAGAACAGGCCCCATACCTGTATTCCACATCTCTCCCTTTATCTTGTTATATTGTACTTCCTTTATTAATTAACTCAACGGCTAATTTAAAGGCCTTAATTTCTCTTTCCTTTCTACTTTGATTAATATCTAAATTGCTTTAAAATGTCCAACTCACTCAGCACTTGAAATTGAATGAAAGTATATATTGTATTTATCTTGTATTTTATTATATTATTGACCCAGTCTGTTATTAATATACTACTCTACTCTCTCTTGCTCTACTGTACAGTGCTGTAAGTACAAGTAATGTTTTATAAATAAAAATATACCTACAAACATCTCCCCCATGCACTTGTATTCTTTTCCTTCCTTTTCTAAAGATACTGTATTTATTTTCCCCTTCTGCTAAATCAATGCCCCACCTCTGTCTACCAGTCATCACATGCTTTCTCTTGCACCACTGCAAGTCTTTGACCTATGCTCTCCAGTTTATAGAGCCATTTCCTTCCAACTTGGTCAAATAAGAAAAGTATTTTTTTTACTGAAGCAGTAAGACACGCACACATGTCAAAGTCTGATCTTACTGCTTGACACTTTGGTCTGTTTGGGTAATGTTATTTTTAGATTAGACTGCATAAATAAATTCAGTAAAAGTTGCTACCGGGTTACAAAGTTTACTTGCTATTTTTAGTTTGGATGTGTGAGCAAAGCAAACAAATGTGTTAGTGTTGTAGTAACTACATCTACGTCATCAGTAGAGCAATATAACACAACCTCAGAAAAAATCAAACATTCACTGTTTTTCTCCCTGCCCGTTTCTAAAATTAAATGATCTAAAGTTTTACGAGGGTAGAACAGACCCAAGGGCTACTCCTTTGTCACCTTGTACATGTCAAGATGTGTTGTACATGTCAAGATGTGTTACACATTTCTTCCTAATAAGAGTTATACAGTCAACATCCCCTGTATTTTAATGAACTGGTGAACATGCAAGTGCCCAACTGCTTTAAATAAATAAATAAGTACAGATATGTAAAACAAAGAGTTTAAACAATACATATGTTAATCAAGTTTGGCATTTCCAAACAGAAGCCCAGTGTAGGTCAGTGGGGAAAAATGTATTGTACAATAGGCATTAAGATTTGATTTTATTACACAAATTACACATGGTGATGTCTAGTGTATTTGGTCACTATATGTGCACAGCATGATAACTAGGCCCCTATATCTTTAAGCTTATGAGCTAAGAGGAGGCCTGAACAAGCAATGGACCTCAAAAGGGGCTTGAACCAAACAAGACCAAAACTTCTGGTGGAAAAAAATACCATATTTGCCACAACTCTAAAAGGGTTATTTACTAAACTTCGAATGCAAAAATCACGAAAAATGTGTGATTTTTTTTTTTACATAAAATCTGACTTTTAAAAATATCACAAATTTTTTCTGAATTTATTAAACCCTAAGGATGGAAATGTCTGAATCTGAAAATCCGGCATCTCAGACCTGTCGAGGTTGCATATAACTCAATGGGAAAAGTCCCTATGGGAAAATCAAATTTTTTTTCCTGCAAAGCAAATTTTCGGGAAAATGTAATAATAAATAAGCATAACAAACCCGAGTGGTTTTGATCGGAGTTTGTAGCAGAAAATACTGAGATAAATTCGGACTTTGATAAATAACCCCCTTAGAATTATAGTAGATATTATGCTTTAGTAATAGAATCAGTAAGGAAACCATAGTTGTGGTCACGCTAAAATGGATGCAGTCAATTCACAAATCAATGGCATTAAAAAAAGGCACTTGCACCCAAAGCTAGTCCTGGAACTGTCTCATAATTGTGCATGGCGTTGGTGTGTCTTTCCCACCTCCTGTTGCAAATTGTGTGCAAGTGCACCTATTGACACTGGGGAACCCCACAGCACCCAACATCAATACAGCGCAGGGTAAATGTGCCTAAAGAATCATGCACAGACACCATTTTGTCAGAAAATATACAATGGCCACTCCAAAAATTCAAATAGCGCAATTGCGTACAATGTGACACATCGAAAACAATTGTGTCTCCCTTCAAGTGCACAATTAATGCTAGCATTATAGGAATATTAAAGCACTGCGTATCTTGACAGCGCTATATATATAAATAAATGATGATGATAGGAAAATGTTGCATTGTGGGCAAAAAAAAATGCATCCAAAATTGCACTTCAACCCCTTTGTATAAAAATATATTTTTGTATAATTCTTCATATTTCCACAGCTAAATTAAACCGATTAATATTGTATGTGTATGTATTGTGATATATCTGTAAACAGAGCGAGTAACAATGCTGTACATAAAGTGTTGTTACCCCTGTTTTATAACAATGCTTGTTTCTTTGTAGAGGAGTGACAACAATAATCCATCAATATAAGACATCAATTCATTGGAAAATAATTTATCCTTGTGAACTCTTGAAATTGCCATATATAATTAGGTAAATTCTGACTGATGAGTCATTAACAGGATATGGTCCTTAGAAATAACGACAGGGATCAAAGAAGGCTCTAAACCTTACATATCAGGAGGACCACCAACAACTTGAGAGTATTTTTTGCACCACCAAAGCAGCAAAAGGTCAAAGTTAAGTAAAAGGAATTCACAGGCATCTTTTCCAGGACTCTTCCTCTGTATGTTGTATGAAAAAGGCTAGTAAAAGCCACCAACGTTGTGTAGTATATGTGTCAATATATATGATTAAGTGAGAGTGGCATGAACACATTATGCCTTTTTATTTAGGAAAGTAATACTTGCTCACGGAATCTGAAATTACTGTTAAAACTTTCAGTCCCCTTTCAGTTTGAGTCAGGATTGCATTCTTCTGCCCTCTTCCATCAGTCAGTAAAATGTTTATAGCTCAGCTTCAGCATAAACTTCACTGTCAGCTCAGCTTTGTAAATAAATCAGGATATCTAAACTGGTCTATCAACAGTAGGTCATCTAAGTATAATACAGTAAATAAATAACAATAAAGCAATATAATACCGTACAGTGAATAATCAACCTGGAGGAGTGCATAGAAATTGTAATTTTAAGTTCTTGGCCAAAAACATGGACTTTTACACAAAATTTAAAAAAAATAACTATTTAAAATGAAAGTAGTTAAATTTTCATTAAATGTGGAGTGTCATGCATTATCATGTATGGGCATATTTCAAACTCTAGCAAAACAAAGCTACAATGTACTGTTATTTAACACTTACATTCTTTACAGCTAACTCAGAGTACATAATTCCTTTAACTGCCGACATCAATTATTACTTCCTCTAGGATAATGAGAACTCACACATGCAGGGTGCACCGAGAGCCACTGACAAATTTCCCACTGGCAGCTTTAGTGATGTGTGGGAATGTGAACTATAGAGGCTTGGCTTTCCAGGAAGAGGTTTATCTCATAAATGAAAGTGAAGGTCTGCTATATGTTTCCCCAAGCATGATTGGAATGTTCACCCTGACCAGAGGAGCAGAATGTAGGATTTCAAAAGGAACTCTTTATGTGTCAATACACACACAAACAAAAATAATGCAAATTAAGCCTCTCTAGATATAATCATTTCCTTGTAGTGTCTATGAATAACATTTTACAGGTGTGTGTATATATATATATATATATATATATATATATATATATATATATATATATATATATATATATATATATATATATATATATTTCTCAAGGCTAGTGAGGACCAAAACGTCACGTTGGCTGTAGCTGCACATTTATACTACAATTTTTTTGAGCATGAAAATCCTGAAGTTGCTGGTCATTTGGAAATATAATATATATAAACAAACTACTGGATAGGTGCAATCAGAAAATGCCTAGGTGCTGGAACATATATTAATATCAATAGAGCAAAGAAATAAATAAATCTGCACTCATAGGTCTTTTGTGATGTAAAAAATGGGTTTATTCAACGTTTCGGCTCTTAGACTCGAGCCGTCATCAGGAAGGGAAGCGCTGGTGAGGGCTCGAGTCTAAGAGCCGAAACGTTGAATAAACCCATTTTTTACATCACAAAAGACCTATGAGTGCGGATTTCTTTTGCTATATATATATATATACAGTATATGTGTGTGTGTGTGTGTATGGGTGTGTATGGGTGCCGGGTGGGTGCAAGTTGAGCTCTTCTCCTGCTATCCCCGCCTGCCACCTTCAAATGCCGGCTTTCGACTTCCGGCTTTATAGCCACGCACCCATTCGCCCTGTCCCTTTTGTGACATCATCGACGGGGCAGGTCGGCACGGGTCTATAAAAGGAACCCGGTAGTTGGATGCGGGCGGGCGCCGGTTGTGGGAGGGCAGGCCCTGGACGGGTAAAACCCGACCTGCACATCACTAATAAAAAGTGCTTCACCTTCTTATACTGTATGTACCTTAAATGTACTGGTGCTGCCATAAAACAACAGTTACATAAGAAGCAATAGGAAAAAGATCCAGCACTTCACCTTCCTGCTGATACTGTCATGAAGTTAAGGGGCCAATTTATGAACGCTTGTACAGATGAAGCCACTTTGGTTTGTGTGTTTGACACAGAATAACTAAACACGGATATACCATTTAAGACAGAAAATTGTGTCACAGCATCCCATCTAATGAAAGTGTTCACCATTGATGACTTTAGATAACACAGTTTCTTCAATGAATCCCAAGTCATGACGCATTTAACACACAAATCCAAGTGGCTTCATCTGTATCTTTTTTGTTTCCCCAAATTGAACCATGAATAAATCTAAAACAGTACAAACGTCTCCTTCTAAAAGCTGGCATGGTCATGTAGAAGTCAATGGGGGTCATTTATCAAAACAGGGTAAATTTGCCCATGGGCAGTAACCCTTGGCAACCAATTAGATTGCTGCATTCCTTGTTCTACTTGCAGCTGGCTTTAAAAAGCTAATCACTGATTGGTTGCTATAGGTAACTGCTCACAGGTATATTGCCCTGTGTTGATAAATGAGCCCCAATGTGAGCTCTCCTCCAACTGTAAAATCTTTCTTTGCTTTGAGCTTTTTTTTTTCATTTGTAATTGCATTAAAATTGTTACGAAAATGAGGATTTCAGGGTTTTCTTATTTTTATTCAGTTTTCATCCATTTGAGCTTTTTATATTCGGATCTTTAAGTAAATAAATAGACAGATAGTCGAGGTTGAAAAACCTCTAAAACTACACAAATCAGAATTTTGATAAACAGGCCTCCCAATGTACAAATAACCGATGTATCAGAGCACTTTTGTGTAGTATGTAGTCATGATTTTGGGGTCTTTGTTCCTAGTCAGAAATAATTTTCTAATATTTTGAATTAGGGGCTACAGTATTTCTTGTAATATACAAGTTTTAGTATGTTGTAACACACATAACCTCATTAATATATAATATCAACCCATGCTGGCGTTATTAAAACTGGGATAGCAATCATGGACCATCATCAAGACAATCGTTGCCTTATTGTATATTTTTGCAACAGTCAAACATTGTGACGTCAGGGCTCTGAAAGCATTGAAAGTGTGGTAAAAGAGTTAAAGTATTACATTACTGCACTGAGATTATCTAAGTTAAATAATTCCCCAAGGTTACAGATTATTCACATGTGTAGGCGAGAAAAGATTAGATGCTTGTATTTGTAAATGTAATTTGTGCAAAATGAGTCACAGTTTGTACACTATGGGAAAGTTATTTCACAAAACAAACCCACGATAACATAGATTGTCCTCTTCACATACTGTATGTTCTGCCTCTCTTTACCATCTTAACATTTGAGGTCTGATGGTGGTGGTAAAGTCTATTGTGTCCACAAATCAACAATGAAAAACATTTCCATTTAGCACAGATAACACGTGGAATAGGTGGTGACTGAGTGGTTCTAGCCAGTGGCACTGTTTTAACAATAGTTGAAGCAGACCCCAAGATATTGGGGTGCATGAATGAAAGGGTTATCCAGCAAAGGCCCTTAACATACATTTAGCTCACTGCTCACGTGTGTCTTAGATTAGAGTGTGTTTTCCACTCAAATCTGTCATGCAGATCAGCCAAGCATACAAGAACAGTGGCAGTCAGACAGAGTGGCATATACAGAAGGAGAAAAATCCCGGCACATCACTGTGCCATTATATGTGGAGGGTCACTATGCCATAATATAATGGAGGTCATTATGTCCTAAAGTCCAAAAATAAAAGGAAGCACTCACGGCATAAAGGTTGTTAGAAGTCCTTTACTGAATCATATACACATCTACGTGTTTCGGTACCTCAAGGGACCGTCATCAGGATGTGAATGTTTCAAATACCAAGTGAACCTAAATACCCCCCACCCACATCAGACCCTCCCTTCACAGCGTGCATCATTAATGAGTTATACATCAGGTGTAAAAAGTGCACAATTAGTCGACCTCCTGCTGATAAACTTGGTCAGAGCATGTTTTACATAGAACAAGTGCATTTAAAATGAATGTGCCCATTTGATGGAATCCATGGTTGCTATGGATAAAGTTACATAGCGATGATACTGATTATGTTGTGTGTCAAGTGTGGATCAAAATCAACTGTGACAAAATATTGTCACTTCAGTATGCTAAAGTGACAGAGTGCAATAAATATAGTGCATCAGACAATAAAAGTGAACATTAATCCTCCTTAAAAATGCTAAAACCATAGATAAAACCAATCTCAACTACATCTATATGGAAAACTCCACGTCTCCGCAAATCATATATATATATATATATATTTTTTTTTTTTTCTCAAAAAAGTGACAAATTTATTTAATACTTCGCCAGGCATTTTCAGGCGACTGTTGAAAAGCGCATCGCCTCGTGTGGTTAGCACAGGCGTTTTTACATAGGCGCCCATACAAAACTGTCGCCTGCGCCGGTCGCGGCGACTGGCGCGGCGCTTTGTCGCCGCGACCGCAAACGCGTGGCTATCTCCCCGTGTGGACTAGCCCTAAATCATCGTAGAGAGAGAGGATCCTCACTTACAGCACTTACAGTATGTCACAAACCAAAGTGGAGAGTGGGGAGAATGGAGGCTTGTACATTAGCCCATTTATCAAAGTGGATAACAGTGCTGAGAAATATGTTGACGCTTAATAAATACCTTAATGATAGTAAAATAGTGCCTCAATTACAACATTAGATGCACTCCTGGACTTCATGATGAGTTCAGGAGTCAAGGGAGTCATGTGACACACTTTTCTATTTGTATTTCCTTGAAAAAGGTCACAGGTAGTGACCAAAACGTTGGGCTTGAAATAAAACTATTTTTACCTTTTTAAAGACCTGAAGATGCTATGCTCTGTTTTCTTTCAATTTGATTTACTAAACCTTTATGTGCAATATGCCTCTGTGAATTTTAAATTTTTGTGCCTAATATAGTGCTATTGGGACAGGGGTTAATGAAGTACTGGAGGTCTCAAAACTATAGGTTAATGACTAAATATGCATCTATTGTAGGTCTTGGACTAACTTTTTAGGAATTCAGTAGGTCAGGGCAATGTAGCTGCAACTGAAGAAAAATTTGCAAGACTTGTTATCTAATAACAAGTTAAATGTGTGCTACAGGTCTAGTCACATTAGCAACCAATCAGAAGATAGCATATACTGCTCACAGCTAGGCAACCATTTTATAGGTGCAAACTTTGAGCCTTTTACTACATATGGGGGTTAAAGGTTGTAAGTAACCAGCTCTAAACTGATTGATGCTTAAAATAGCTTTAATATCCCAGATTAATGCCTCACACATCAGTCTTAGACATACCCAATCACAGGCACTCAATGGATAAAAAACACCCTATTTCATACCATATTATTGGGGATTGGGTACCTAGAAGAAATTGTAGGCCACATTATAATTGCCTGACTGACAGTTAAATGAAATATTGCCTTCTTGGATGCACAAGTATATCACATGCTGATTCCATTTCCTCTTCAGTATATAAATTGTAATGACTGCCCAGTGTAGAAGTTTAGATGTCTGGGCTATGAGAGAAATCTATCTTTTTCCTCTTTGTTTTGGAATGGACAGCTAAAGATTTCCTTAACTATTCTGGACATAGCTAAAAAGTAATAACATCAGAAAAAAAACCTTTTCTTACTGTTACATGTATGGGATCTATTATCCAGAAATCTGTTATTCAGAAAGCACAAAGTAGGCCAATACTATTACCCCATCTGTCCTTCCACAGTCCCTTGTCTTATTGCATTTAAAAGTCTTGTGGTTGTGGCAACCCATAAGCATCACTTTAATGGTGGTCCTTTAACTATAATAACATTAATTGCATTTGGGGATCTCTTCCCCTATATAAAAAGGGAAAAGCAGGGAGCATCAGCCTACAAGCAAAGATACTTTTTCTGAAACTTTTTCCTGAACTTACATACGTAAATGGCTCCTTATATCTTTGAGCTTAAAGGGATCCTGTCATCAGAAAACATGTTTTTTTCAAAACACATCAGTTAATAGTGCTACTCCAGCAGAATTCTGCACTGAAATCCATTTTCAAATGGAGCAAAGTGATTTTTTTATATTCAATTTTGAAATCTGACATGGGGCTAGACATTTTGTCAATTTTACAGCTGCCCCCAGTCATGTGACTTGTGCCTGCACTTTAGGAGAGAAATGCTTTCTGGCAGGCTGCTGTTTTTCCTTCTCAATGTAACTGAATGTGTCTCAGCGGGACATGGGTTTTTACTATTGAGTGTTGTTCTTAGATCTACCAGGCAGCTGTTATCTTGTGTTAGGGAGCTGCTATCTGGTTACCTTCCCATTGTTCTTTTGTTTGGCTGCTGGGGTGAAAAAGGGAGGGGTTGATATCACTCTAACTTGCAGTACAGCAGTAAAGAGTGATTGAAGTTTATCAGAGCACTAGTCACATGACTTGGGGCAGCTGGGAAATTGACAATATGTCTAGCCCCATGTCAGATTACAAAATTGAATATAAAAAAATCTGTTTGCTCTTTTGAGAAATGGATTTCAGTGCAGAATTCTGCTGGAGCAGCACTGTTAACGGATTCATTTTGGAAAAAAAAATTTTTTTCCCATGACAGTATCCCTTTAAGGTCATTTGGAGGAAAAAGTATAAGCCAAAGACAGGATTTAGAATCTTGCATCTACAAAAAATTGTGTGTAACTCTCTAAGTAAGTTTGTAATCAATTGGAGGTGGCATTATTATATAAATAAAATGTCACAGTAGTACAAACATTGTACATCTATGATATCAGTTATTCATTATAAATCAGAAAAGAGAAAGTGACTAATGTGTTTCCCTGAGCCCCCTCCTTAATTCATAGTCACATTGATAATGTCAGAGGACAGTTTATCCTCTCAAATGAATGCCAAGCTCCCCTCACTGTGGGAGTCCTACACGTAATGGAATTCCCTGCAAGCCTGCATAGTAGTCAGAGGCAGAGGTGGGACCAAGCGTCACAATGATGCGAATGGTAGAGGCTCCGGAAGGTCTTTAAACCTACATAGTATTAGCTATTCTATTCTTTAGCGTACGCCTACTTAACCACACACTTTTACACGATGCACTGAGGATGAAGAACTGAAACCAAAAGATACCTTTTTATCTGCAGCTGTTTTTCTTATTGAACTTTTGCAGCTGCAGAGCTTATATATTGACACCAGTAACAGCTAATTAATAGCAGTGCTTAAAATTACAGATATGTTGTATCTTGTACATACAAATATGATTCTGAGAATTTAAGTATAATTAAAGGAAATCTATTCGTTCAAAACATAAATTTATTCAACTGATTACTTACTAGCTATTCAGAAAAATTACAAATAGAACATACCAGGCTTTCTTACATATTTAGGTAAATATTTAATAATTTGCATCATATACCTTTAGCAGCCATTTTAGCACATCTCAACTACTGCCTCTGCCCTGCGTGCTCGTTCACAGCATGCCTCATGTGACCATCATGACCTCACAGACACGCCTCCTTTTTTTAATTGGAGCATGGGACCATACGTCATTAGGAAGCGCCTTTCACCTTCTTCTAAAGGAAGTATACACTGGCCATTGAAAGCTGCATCGTGTTCTTTGCATTTATAAGAAATATTTTACAAAAGGTATATATGTATAGTACAGTTTATCTTCTATCTGGTTGGTAACTTGTTTCAGAGCCATAATTTTCTTGTCACATGTGCTCTCATGTAAGTTCCCACATGGTTGTAGCTTAAAAACTGGGGGAGTGTTGGGGCTTTTGCTAACATTGTAACACAAAAGCGTAAAGCAACACAGATGCGAGCGCGTTCGCGTCGTTGCACGCGGGCGCGCGATCGCGAGTGCGCGCGGGCGCGATCACAATACATGCCGGGTATAATTACCCTTGAGGATATTTAAACAGCAATGTTGTTCCCCAAGAAAAATGCATATGCAGGCTCTGGCAGTAGTCACTGCGACACCAAGGCAGTCCTAGCTGTCCTAGTCAGACCATCCTGATCGCTCTCACAGCGAGATCTGGTGAACAGGGGATGGTTGACAGACTGATTCAAATTGTGCTTTTATGCGGAGGACAAAAACGGAATCCTTTATTGTCAGGGTGTGAGTAATTTCACTTGGTTTTGAGGAGGTTGCTCAATAACCATTCCACCATCCTAGTTGGCTAATTAAATAAACTGTAAAAAGTTACCTCGCTAGAATTTATATTGAGTTCAGACAGTAGTTAATATTAGAAGACAAATGCAAAGAGCAACACAGCAATCTTCCTCAGTTGTCCAGAATCACTCTTGTGAGGTGATTTTTCCTTCGCTTAGAAACCGGCAAGCACAAATGACGTCAGCATGTAACACCCAATCAGAGAAAAGGGGCGTGGCCACAAACTCCCGCTTGAAGTAATACTCTGTTCTCCTCTTTGCCAACGGATACGAGCACGGGAATCGTACGATTCAGAGGGCTGGGCTAAACTCATAAAATGGTAAATTTCAATTTCAATAAGCTCTATGACAGATACTGATACTTAAGTGTATGTTTTATGTTTTCTATGCAAGTAACCGCAACTTTGCCTATGTTATGGGAAGTTTTCACTTAAATGCACCTTTGGAGATAGTACTTCACAAAGGGTATAGTTTTCCTTTAAGAGCTTGTTAAAAACTGCCAATCATAAAAGCCTGGCCAGGCCCGGGCTGGCAATCTGTGGGTTCTGGCAAATACCAGAGGGGCTGCAATAAGATGCCATAGAAAGTCACTATTTAGTGGGCTGGTGGGGAGCTGATGAGGCCTCTCTGTACTTGTAATGCCAGGGCCTATTTTGATTGCCAGTCCAGACCTGAGCCTGGCACATATAGCCACACAAGTTACTAACCTTAATATTACCTATGCAACATTTTTGTTGCGGTTACATTAAAGCTAACAAACTACCCAAGTCTCAGTTGATCAGTCCAGGTCTATTTGGGCAACATCCTAGGGTAAAAATCAATTAAAGGGGACCCGTCACCCAAAAAAATTATTCAAAATCGTATTTTATCACATTAGTAAAATGAACTTTAATTATACTATATAAATTATTTGAATCATGTTTCCTTCAGTCTGGGATTCAAAATTATAGCAAGCAGGCAGGAGCCATTTAGTGGACACTGTTATTAAGACAAGCCTTGTATCATCTCAGAATCTTGTTTGTGCACCAGAATGGGGGACCCGATGTCCATTCCCATGCACTGGCTACACAATTAAATGGTAAAGAGAACGGGGGAATGTGTGGAGAGCAGTGACATCTAGAAAGTGCTGAATGGAAAGTGAAAGTTATTGTCTGCCCCGCCTTTATGCCCAGGGCATAGAAGAGTGGCAGACAATATTTGATTGACAGCTGAGATTTTTAAATGAGCTTACAACAGCTACGAATGCTTTAATAAAAAATAGAAATTGAATTTCATGGTTAATTTGAAAAGGACTTTTCTTATACAAATTTTTGTGTCTGGGTGACAGGTCCAATTTGGCAAACTAGGCCAAATGCATAGACCTTCAAGTGCACTGCAAGCTTTTAAATAATTGAAAACAAACACCTGGTTGGTTGGAGGTTTTGTCCACAAAAAAACATTTGCATGTTATTATATAGCTCCACAACTTGGGTTGTATTAAGTGACAAGTCCAATGTGCAAAACTAGAAAATTTATGCAAAAAGTTTTTCCCAGAATGCAATATTTTTACCAGAACTTCATCATTGCAGGCACTGGGTAAATAACATACACCATTGTGTAGCTGCAACACACACAACAGAAACCTGAAGTACCAGTTCCACAAGGCCAGTAACAGTACAACCTTGCGTCTGGGTCTTGTACCTTGTACAATTATGCTTAATTGATAAAAAATTTTCTAAAAGGTACATGTAAGAAGCCTGCATACTGTAGAAGCAACGTACTTTGCACTTGCAAGCGAACCTTAAAATAACGTCTGTGCAAAATGGGCAATAAGGAAAATTGCAGGAAAGCAACTTTTTGCTGTTGTGATTTCATATATGGAGTTATGGAAAGAGGTGGGAGTAGGGACTGTGACCAGGGAATTCTGGTTGAGTAAACTTCCCTGTTAAAGAAGTCTGTTCTTAGCATCAAGCAAACTTAACTATCCCCATAGAATAACTCCCACACAGGAAGAGAGGATAAAACATTGACCATCCCCTGCACACATGTTCCCCTCTCCAGGGACTTCTAAGCATTGATTTAACTTCATTAGTAGGACGTTGAATAATAGAAAAGCACTGATCTGAATTTAGTTTTTTCTCCTGGCAGACAGAGAGTTATATATGTATGAGTAAAACAAAGCCAAACTATTACACCAGGTCTTTATTTTAGGCAGTGAATGTTCAAAAGATCCGTGTACAGAGAAAACAGAAGCTAAACCGGATAGCTAAATAGATCTCTAATCTTTCTTAATGCAGTGAGTCTTTTATTTCAGGCCGGTGCTCCATTAAGGGAAAAAATTGCATTGGCTGGGGCATGTGACCGTTTAGCCCTGGTCACATGTCTCTTCTGCCTACCCCTAGTTCTGGCCCTGGTTGAGCCTCAACAGATTTTAAAGCAATCCTCACAGTATGAGAAACGCTGCCACTGTATCAATGAACCATATAAAAATTCTTAATTCGAATGATTTTCTCGTTTGTTACTAGTTAGGCTAGTTTCACATTACCCTTAATAAACGACTGCAATTGACCGTAGTAACGAATGATTTAAATCTTTATGCTGGAGAAAGGAAGATGAAGGCAGGCTGTAGGTGGGCCAGCATTATTATATCCTGAGTAGGTTCAAGGTAACAAGCTGTTTGGCCATTATCATTGACTGAAGTTGCCCTAGCCCTAATAAGATATACGAGTATTTTATCTGGAACCACATGATGTAAAATATGCACTTTGTACCACTTTCGTATAATTAAGTTGTGAAACTTTTCATGGCTATAGCCTGTACAGACTAGGCTGTTTCTCCATCAGCATAAAAACACAGGAACAGAAACAGCCAACCACATCCACATCCCTCCGCTTTATGTTCCACATGCACTCACGGAGCATATTTCACAGACTGATACAGTGTCTGTCTGTGCACTTAACACAGCTGATCTACTCCCACTGACAGTTTGTCCACCTGTGTATCTAAGGCTAGTGCCACACAGGTTAAGGCTTATTTACAATAAAAAGTGCAAAGCATGGGGCCCAAAATAACTCCTGGAATTAGCAGCTGCCCTGAATTGGCAGAAATTCCTTTAACCGGTTGAGTCACACCAAACTAACTTGTGTCAAGTAAATTGTTGCATCAACAGATACAAAATTTACCAAAGAAGATGATAAGCAGCAAATTAAAAAACTGAAAATAAAACGTTAATTTCTAATACTTGGTTGAAAACTCTTTGCTGGCAATGACATCCTGAAGTCTTGAACTCATGGACATCACCAGATTCTGGGTTTCCTCCTTTTTAATGCTCTACCAGGCCTTTACTGCAGTGGCTTTCAGTTGCTGTTTGTTTGTAGGCCTTTCTATCTGAAGTTTAGTCTTCAACAAGTGAAATGCATGCTCTATTGGGTTCAGATCAGGTGACTGACTTGGCCATTCAAGAATATTTCACTTCTTTGCTTTAATAAACGCCTGGGTTGCTTTGGCTGTATGTTTTTTGGTCATTGTCCATCTGTATTATGAAACGCCTCCCAATCAATTTGACTGCATTAAGCTGGATATGAGCAGACAGTATGTCTCTGAACACCTCAGAATTCATTTGGCTGCTTCTGTCCTGTGTCACATCATGGATAAACACTAGTGTCCCAGTGCCACTGGCAGCCATGCACGCCCAAGCCATCACACTGCCTCCGCCATGTTTTATAGAGATGTGGTATACTTTGGAACATGAGCTGTTCCACACCTTCTCCATACTTTTTTTCTTGCCATCATTCTGGTAGAGGTTGATCTTGGTTTCATATGTCCAAAGAATGTTTTTCCAGAACTGTGCTGGCTTTTTTAGATGTTTTTTAGCAAAGTCCAATCTAGCCTTTATATTCTTGATGCTTATGAGTGGCTTGCACCTTGCAGTGCACCCTCTGTATTTACTTTCATGCAGTCTTCTCTTTATGGTAGACTTGGATATCGATACGCCTACCTCCTGGAGAGTGTTGTTCACTTGTTTGGCTGCTGTGAAGGGGTTTCTCTTCACCATGGATATGATTCTGTGATCATCTACCACTGTTGTCTTCTGTGGACGTCCAGGTCTCTTTGCATTGCTGAGTTCACCAGTGCTTTCTTTCTTTCTCAGGATGTACCAAACTGTAGATTTTGCCACTCCTAATATTTTACCAATTTCTCAGATGGATTTTTTCTGTTTTTGCAGCTTAAGGATGGCTTGTTTCACCTGCATGGAGAGCTGCTTTGACCGCATATTGTTTGTTCACAGCAAAATCTTCCACATACAAGCACCCCCCCCCCTCAAATCAACTGCAGGGCTTTTATCTGCTTCATTGATAATGACATAACGAAGGAATTGTCCACACCTGCCCATGAAATGGCCTTTGAGTCAGTGGCCAATTACTTTTGAGTCCCTGAAATGAAGTGATTGTGTTAAAAAAGGCTTTAGTTCCTCACATTTTTATGCAATCTTTGTGTTCAACCCACTGAATTAAAGCTCAAAGTCTGCAGTTCAACTGCACCTGAGTTGTTTCATTTAATATTCATTGTGGTAATGTACAGAACCAAAATTAGAAAAAAGTTGTCTCTGTCCAAATATTTATGGGCCTAACTGTAACTCCTCACTTGGCCAGTTAATTCATATAGTTTCCAGTACCAGCTATACAATGACAATACTTTCCTCTGCTCCTTCTAATGAGCTCTCTTGGGTATTTACTGGCTTGAATAGCAGTGGCGGAACTACCGGGGGAGCAGGGGGTGCGAGCGAGCCAGGGCCCGCACATGTGCCACTGAAAATGCGGGCCGCACGGAGGGGGGCGGGGCCCGGCTGCGCGTCACGCACCAAGGCCGCCCCCCTCTAGTTACGCTACTGTTGAATAGGGCTCAGTGGAACTGGCATTTCCGTATTTGGGAGCTTTCTGGATAATGAGCTTTGGTAATGAGCTTGAATAACATCTCATATACCTGTACAAGTAAAGCAGTTAAATGTATAAATGTATAAACTCTGGAGTGTTTTTACAGAAAGCAGTGTGAGCTCCTGTAGTCGCATTTAACTCTCCTCAATTTTATGGGACTGTGTATTTGCAGTGTTTTTTCAAGACATCAGACATTTGCTATGATAAAAAATAAGTGGGTGGAGAAAAGAGTGCCAAAATCTGCATATCATAAGGGAAGTCTGATAGAAACATGCTGTCCTAGAGAAATGAAATATATTGACATTTGAACCTACTACAACATAATGGCCTATGTTATGTTAGCTATGTTAGCTATAACCTAGGGGGACTTTTTTTGGGCTTGCATTGTGGCTGGTGTGTGCCAGCACAATGAAACACTGAAAAGTGAGCAGAGGAACAAGCTCCTGCCAAGGAATGCAGGCATGCGGAAATGTGCTAGCTGCATTTTAGGTGACAAGATAGTATCAATGTTCACATAACTGCTTTGATATACTATGTCTGTGACTGGACAACATACAAATTTAAATATTAGTTCACCATACTTTGTTTTCAATCTCTAAAAAATATTTTTAGGATTTTTGGAAAGAAAACAATGCATGGCTGCTTGAATATAATAGAAGCAAGAAACTTGCTCAATGTAAGGGACTCCACAATACAGTACTATAATATGAAAAGGAAAATATTAGCTGTAAGTACAGACTTCCCATGAATGATAGTGCCATTTGACTGTGGGATGACTGAAATGATAACAAAATCTTGCCAGAAAATTGATTTAATACTATTCCATTGATTGCGCCTTTAGTATATACAGGTATAGGATCCCTTATCCGGAAACCCGATATCCAGAAAGCTCTGAATTACGGAATGGCTGTCTCCCATAGACTCCATTTTATCCAAATAATCCAAATTTTTAAAAATTATTTCCTTTTTCTCTGTAATAATAAAACAGTAGCTTGTACTTGATCCCAACTAGGATATAATTAATCCTTATTGGAAGCAAAACCAGCCTACTGGGATTATTTAATGTTTAAATGAATTTCTAGTAGACTTAAGGCATGACCCAAATTACGGAAAGATCCGTTATCAGGAAAACCCCAGGTCCCGAGCATTCTGTATAACAGGTCCCATACCTGTATTATGTTATCATTTTGAGCAGAGGACACCACATCAAAAGTTAGACACTCCAACCTGGAGTATGTTATCTGGTACTTTTATATATCTCAGGTTATCAAAGCATGACAATATGAGTTTCCCAAAAATCAAACAAAAATAATTTAAAGTACAAAAGCATTTATTAGGACATGAATGACAAAAGCCTAACACATTTATTTTGTATCTGTTGGAGCGCTTACTCATAGGCTGGTGGGCACACCCCTGTACAACAGAGTTTTTTAAAGAGTTGTACAAGGGTATGCCCACCAGCCTATGAGTAAGTAATAATAAAACAGAACCTTGTACATGATCCAAACTAAGATATTATGAATCCTTGTTGGAAGCAGGACCAGTCTATAGGCTTTGTTTAATTTTTACATGATTTTCTAGTAGACTGAAGGTATAAAGATCCAAATTACAGAAAGATCTGTTATACGAAAAGCCCCAGGTCCTGAGCATTCTGGATAACAGGTCCCATACCTGTACTGATAGTTAATGTCCTCTGCAGTACCCTTATGAGGTTGCTACCCTCTATGTATAAAAATAGGGGTGTGGAAGCACTCTAAAGGCTAAGTAATAGTATATTTAAGTATAAAGGAAGTGCTAGTTTTAATGCACATTCCCTGGGCCCCTGTCTCAAAAGTAAGTTTACAAAAGAGGGGTTTTTAGTTACAAAGTTATGATCATAAAGTTGAAAAGCCACCATACCACGTCAAGGTAGGATAGATCCTTTTCACTGAAACCAAGGTTCAACAGACACTGATTACACTGAATGCTACTATGCAGTAAGACTTTTTATACTATGGCCGAAAGGCAAACAAGTTAGGGACCGCCATGTGGGTTTTACCTTGATGTGGTATGGTGGCTTTTCAACTTTATGATCATAACTTTGTAACTAAAAACCCCTGTTTTGTAAACTTACTTTTGAGACAGGGGCCCAGGGAATGTGCATTAAAACTAGCACTTCCTTTATACTTAATAATATACTATTACTTAGCCTTTAGAGTGCTTCCACACCCCTATTTTTATACGTTGCTACCTACTATAGTGTTTAACATTAGTCTCTCACTTCATTAAAAAGTACACTGTCCCCACAACCTGAATGGATACTGTAACCTGACCAATGACTTTAAGCCTCTTCCTCCACCATCACAACACAGTACCCTCAGACCCTGACAAAGGAATAAAAGTAATCCCAGTTTCCTGAGAAATACTTCAATTGATAGGCAGGACTGTCCACTTCAGCCAATGAATAACTATAATGAGTCAATATTAACAATAACTTCCAAATGGAACAAATGAATATATGGCAATATTGCACCAGTCTACAGTAACCTGATCTGTGTTCACAAGTATATCTTCCAGGCAAAGGGAATGGTTTAAGAAAACTCTAGGGGGAGAGCCAATAGCCATCCTTGACTTGTATAACAGCCTGCCTGGATTTGAACCAGCAACCTGCAGTTGATCAGACAGCTAAGTTATTTGTTCAATGCTTTGGTATTATGGGGTTTCAAGAAACCATGTTTTTAGTTGTTATTAATCTGGCCATAACTGCTCAGAATTTACCTGTCTATATAATCCCCAACCACTCTCAGCCCATTGTAGAACAAGTCAACTTTTTTTCTAAGTGTTTTGTTGCTGATTGTTATGCTGCCCTGGTCTAGTACTTGTGTTTATTTTCTGTTTTTTTTCATACTAGTCTGATCCTAGTTTATCTCACAATAACTTGGTGGTTTATTTCGTTTTGATCTGGCCTGTCTAATTATGTAAGGTTCTGTCTTACTGGCTTCTTCTCTGAGTTTAGATTTGGCTTTCTCACTTACCCTGTGGTGTCTATGGATTCCAATGCAGAAAGATGTGGTAGAACACAACTAGCTGAGGGCCAGACCCAATGCCAAAGGTGGCTGCTATGAGCAGAAGAGTACACCTAAGTCGGAATTATACAATATATCAATAAATATTGGCCTTTTACATATCTTACCTTGAGCCACCATTTTTGATGGTCTGTGTGCTGCCTCGAGGATCACACATACTGCTATAAAAGTATATTTGTATGAATACGGTCTATTTACATGAAGCAGGGTTTTACATATGAGTGGTTTTATGCAATATATTTTTATATATTGCATTTATAGAATGTTGCCTTTAACACATGAACTGAACATGAACTGAATTGAAACTCCCAATATATGCCAGACAGCTTTGCTGCAGGTAGCCATGCTGGTCTACTTACATCCCCTGAAGAAGTTTACTTATGGAAAAAAATCACAAATGCTGGCCAAATGTTGAGGCAGAATAAGTGGGCAGTAAGCTACAATGAACTCAGAACCTGAATAATGCACTTGCAGGAAAGAGACTAATATGTATGCAACCGAAAAGTGAAATACTTATAATCAGAACAGAAAAGTTTGTTGTTTTCTTTTGTGACAGCAAAAGTCGTCCCATGTTCACAAATAATTAGATCTTCTCACACAAAAATGTGATGTTGAATGGGGACAGTTTACAAATCACTGGATATAGAGGACATGTGATTGGGGATTGGAGGAATGGGGAAGGAAAAGTCTCTTATACCAAGTTTTACACACAAGGGTCAGAACTGATATGTTACAATCTGCAAAATGTTCACACTAAAACAAAAACTGAACACTGAAAATGTATGTTTTGTTTTCCTTATTTAATTAAAAATGTGCATACTGTACACATAAGCAGGAGTACTGGAATGGTGCAAAAAGCTACAATCCAGTGAAGTGCCTATTTTGTGCAATTTAAGTTTATAGCACTAAGATTTTGGGGATTATTTGCGTAACTCTAATGATCGGTGAATCTGTCTTGGCGAAAATTCGTGAAACACATTGAAGTCAATGGGCGTCGGGGGGGAACCCCTCCCCGAAACGTTGAATGTTTGGTGGCTGAATAAAAGGGGATACTCCCCGACAGCATTAACCAGTGTGTGTGTGCGGATCCGTTTTTTATACACATTCCATGCTGCAAAAAGCCTGAATCTGAAAATCCGCAATCTTAAGGTGGCCATAGACTCAAAGATCCACTTGTTTGGCGACATCGCCAAACGAGCGGATCTTTCCCCGATATGCCACTAATGGCATGGCTATATCTGGGGTAATTCGAACGTTCGCCCGAACGATCGAATTACGATGCGCCGACGGGTCGGTCGGTTAAAAATCAAACCTTCCCGATCCATATCGTGGCCAGATATCGATCGGGAAGACCCGTCGGAAGCCCCGATACACAGGCAGATAAGCTATCAAATCGGTCCAAACGACCGATATCGGCAGCTTTATCTGCCCGTGTATGGCCACCATTAGACCTGCTGAGGTTGTGTATAGATCAATGGCAAACGTTCCTATCCTATTTGGAAGTTTCTGTGGTCTGCACTGGAATTAGCTTGAAAATCCGACCTTTTCGGCAGAAATCTGCAAAATTTAAAATAAATAAATAAAAACAATCGAGCGATCAGGAAAAAAACCTGAAAAAATTGTATAATTCAGGTCCACTCAATTTTATTGATATAATAAATAAGCTAAATTGGGTTTTGGAGTTTGGTCGTTTTTTTTATTTACATGATTAGATAAATTCAGATTTTGGTAAATAACCCCTTTTTATATCCAGACCCAAAGGGAAAGTGGAAAACATGGAAGGCGTTCATTTTAGCAGTTCATATACATTTGAGAAAACATGAAACTGTACATCTAACACCTCAAAAGCCAACTATATTCCTACAACTATGTTCCTGTAAAGCACTTTGTTTCATAAAGTGGTAGTTCATTTTTAAATGAACTTTTAGTATGAAGTACACAGTGATATTCGGAGACAATTTCCTATTGCCTTCATTTTTCATTTTTATAGAGTATGAATTGTGTAGCTTTTTATTTTACAGCTCTTCCGTACAGAATGTCAGCAGCTATATGGTAACGAGAGTAAATTGGACCCTAGTTACCAGATAGCTGCTGACATTCTGTACTGAAGAGCTGTTGAATAAAAAGCTACAGTGATTTGAATGAGAGACTGAAAGATGAAAAGGAGAGGATCTGAAAAAAAGGTAGGTAAAAGAAGTAACGACAATAAAAGTGTTGCCTCAGGGAGCCATCGTTTTTGGTTGTTATGAAACAACATTTGAAAGCTGGAATGAGGCAGAAATGAGAGGCAAATAGTTGAAAAACTATAAAAGCTGATGACCAATTTAAAAGTTGCTAAGATTCTGTAACACGCTTCATATCATAAAAATTCATAGCTAACCAGAGACTCTTAAAGGAGAACTAACCCCCCCTAATGTGAAAAGCCCCGTCCACTACCCTCCATAGCACCACCTCCCTGCTTCCTCCCCGCATAGTGCATTAGTAAACAATGTGTCCCTAATTATGAATCTCATGTATTCGTGCAGAGCATGATGCTCTTGAATTACCTGAAAGACACCAGCTTCACAAGATTTCCGTTAATTTTCTGTGGAGGCAGTAGAGTAAATTTTTGGTAATATTTAAAATGTGCAAATCTGCTCCCTTGATAGTAAATGAGGCCTACATGTTCCTCACATTGAAGTAGATTTTTTTGTGACAAGGTTGTCAAATATTTTAACAATTACTATAAATAAACCTTGCCTTTAAGAAGAGCAGGCTATCTCTTGAATAGCTTCAGAATAGGCTAGAATATCATCTATTCTGTCCATACTGAAATGTCAGGTTGTAAATTATTTGTGTTGTAGAATTTAGTGCCTTTCATGTATGTAAAATTTATTGAAAGGCATAACAACTCTAGCTCACCTGCTAGTAAAGCGTTTAGGATGTACATTGATCTTTTAGACAAAAAGAAAAATTCCTCTGATCAAAGCGTTGCTGCAGGTCTACAAATACTTTCCACTGCATTTCAAATCACAACATGGGGAAAACTGACATGTACTTACGAAAAATATTTTCCATCCATAACTAAAAATACAAAACAATGAACTTCATTGGATTTTTAACCTTTTAAAAAGCTACAGTATGTCTATATGGGCATGAGTATATTTTCTATTACATACAGGTAGGAAGCTCTTTCAGGGCAGGGCCCTTAGTTATCTGATGTTACTATTTGTAAGTAATATATATGTTCACTGTATCATTACTTAATCATTACTTAATTTGGCTTTGTAATTGACTTCTCTACTGTAAAGCCCTTTATAAATAGCACTTTATAAATATATATTCTTAATAATAACAACTTGCCATTTATACATTTATGATAGACTCAAGAGAAAACAGAAGCAAAATTTTAAGTGACGATTTTAAGTGAAGAGTCAAAATTAGACCTGATACTAACTCAAAAAAAAAAAAGTTTGATGACATTGGGCAGCGCTATAAAAACAGTAATTTTTTGAAGTGAAATAAAAGTAGATCAAGAGTAGTCCTTTAGCATGTTCTGTTTGTCCCCAGCTTTTGCTCTGACCTTGCAACTGTCCCTTTGTTTTCATATTAGGGATGCACCAAATACAGGATTTGGTTTGGGATTTGGACAAGATTCGGCTTTTTTCAGCAGGATTCATCCGAATCCAAATGACTGGCTGAATCAAATCTGAATCCAACAAAATCACGTGGCTTTTCATCACACAAACAAGAAAGACAACTTTTTTTTGCAGCACGCTGCACACACGGTTCTGTTTCCTTCTAAGTTCCATATGCAAATTAGGGTTCGGAATCAGTTCAGAACTCGCCCAAATCAGTCAGAAAGGATTCAAGATTCGGCAAATCCAAAAATAGTGGATTCAGTGCATCCCTATTTCATATATCCCTGCATAACCATTTTCACCCAAACCACTCCTTGCCATTTCAGTAAGTGCTGTATAACAGCAAGTGGGTCAGAGTAGAAGGAGTTACTATGGATATTTTAAATACTTTCAAAGAATTTCACAAAATAGACAAACTCTCTTCAGTCAAGCATTTGTGAACTGAATTTGCTGTCAATGGATCAGTAAAATGTAATCTACACAAATCTACACAAAACTTATCTAAAACACTTATCTAAAACATCCCCAGTTATCACACCTGCACTATCAACCCTCACACAGAACTCTTCCTTAGGTAACAGTATTGGGCATGTTTGCCTGATCAACATACTTAGGTCACCCAAAGCATGAATGTTAATGAAGTAGCTAACTCAAGAGTTTCAAAAGCCAGTTTTGTGACAAAATGTGCTACATGTGAGCCCACAAGCTGACACTAGGCCTGTCAGTGCATCAAGAAGGAGTGTCTGGGAGCACAAAGACTTTTCTACACAGGCGCAGGGGCATGGTGGCTATGAAGCAAGTTGAGAAATTTGTTTTCAGCAAGTGACCAGGAGCAGCAAAAAGCCACTCCTGATAACTTTAAGGGAGTTGTCTATCAAAGGTCGAGTTTATGAGTCAACCTCGGATAAACTCACAACTGGAATGCTTTCTGAATTATGAAAAAAACTCGAATGGAAAAAACTCGAATAGTTGAATTAGGGGTGAAAAACCTGAATACTTGAATTGATCGAGTTTTCGGTGAAAAAAAACTTGGATTGCTCAAAGTAATATTTTTCAAGCGAAATACACTGAAAAAACCCTGAAGATCATGAAGGCTACAAACATCTACAAATGGTTCAAGGAACCTCTGCCATTGACTTCTACGTGACCTCAACAGGTTTTAGATTGTATTTTCGGATTCAAGCTAGTTTCAGCTTTGGGGTATAATAAATCTTTACAAAATTGAGTTTTTTTCAAAAAAACTCAAATTTTTGGGTAAAAAACAACTCTGCCTTTAATAAATAACCCCTTAAGAGATGAAATTCCAATTTTGAAATTGGAATTTCTGCTATTTTACTCTGCTCTCTGCACAAGCAATGTGCCCCCCCAACTGTTTTGACGCCTAAAAAGCAAGGGGTTGTAACATCGCCTAGGCAAACTCTGGGTGACAAATTGGCTCTGCGCAGAAAGAAAAATAGCGGTTTGTCAGCCCTGTGTGGTACTAACCTAAATATATGTTATATATCTGACCTCCACAAGCACTTCCTAAAGATTTTAATGTCTGTCTCAGCAACAACATATAACAGCCACAGCTAGCTAGCATGCAGGTTCCACTGTATCATTGTGACAGTTACATTACACAACAGGCAATAGACAGAAGAGGTTTTTGGCAGGGGCCCACTGAAGAATCCAGCATGGAACTACTCATACATGCAATATGGGGTCAAGAGCATTAAAGCTCAAATGGGTAAATTCACTAAGATCTGAAGATGCACCAGCGACAGCTTCGCCGCACTTCGTCAGGCGTACTTTCGCCAGTGCTACGCAAATTCACTAAAATGCAAAGTTTCGCTCAGGGAGGCGAACGGTAGCGAAGTTGCGCTACCTTTACTTCGTCAGGCAAAGCGAAGTTACGCTAGCGATGCCTAAATTGCATACGGCGCAAAGTTTAAATATAATGGACGTATATGCTGCAGCAACTACTTTACACTACACAAGCCCAGGAAACCTTTAGAAAATAAAATAGAGTTGTTATTTTGCCCTATACATGTGCCCACTGTATAGTTTAGGTGCCATATGTTAGGAAATGTAGTGGGGGGAAGGAGGGTACCCCCAAAAAAAATTACGCTTTTTTTCATAATATCACCCTTAAAAAAGTAAAAGACGCCAGCATTTTTTGGCACTTAGAAAAAATTTCAACTATTTTTGGACAAACTCCTATCTATTGTATTGAACTTCGACCGGTCTGACCTGGCGAAGTAAAGTCTGGCACAAGAGGTAACGTTCAGTAAAATGCGCAAGTTAGTGAATTAGCGTAGTTACGTCCCTTCGCCATAGCGCAACTTCGCCTGGCGTAAGGGTGCGAAGTAGCTCTAGAGTAGGTCCACCTCACTAGCGAATTTTACGCCAGCACCCGTTAGTATATGCAGTTATGGCTGTTTAATAAACACATGGAGCCAAGGTGTAATTTTTTAATTGAATATTTTTTTTTGGATTATGATAATGAAATTTGTTTTGTGCTGTTCAGGCCAATTATGTTTATTGCTATTCTCCAACAAATGAACTCCCGTATTTTGCTCTATGCCGTTTTCAGAAAGCAATCTGATTGACAGGAACCTCCTTTGCAAAACATTCTTGCTGCCCTTCAGTGGAAGGTGTTACATAGCTCCAAATATTTGTTGATTCCATTACCCCAGCAACACTGGCACAGCGTTTTTCAAATAAAAACATAACAAAAGCGTTCAATGCTTTATACTGGCTTGCAAAATTTGAGCTTTAAAGTTTAAACCTTTACCTCATTGTGTGTTATATTCTGAATATCAGATTTAACCATTTCTCAAGAAAGTACGGGTTATTTCACTTCTGTGTGAAATGTACAGCAGCTGCTTTAAAGGAAAGGTAGAATCACCCCCCCAGTTATTCCAGTTGCTTACCTCCTACCTTGGAGCTGGTCTCTTTTGCTTCAAACTGTCAACCGCTTGGGGTACTTTGTTTGCAAGTTAACCCTACCACTTGCGGTCTTGATCTCTTATCTTGTGATTTATTATTGACCAGTGTATTTTTGCTCAAACTTACAGAGACTTAACTAGAACCCAGAGATTCTAAATGGAGATGGGCCCAGGCTGCTGTAGAAAGTCTGAGGCTTCCAAAAGTACTTTAGTTGGAAGAATTACACAGCCACTTTTTTTCCCATGTCCCAGGCATCATCTCCACTACCCACAGTACAAAACTTTTTCACGGATTGTGTGGCCATCTTCAGTAGGTGCAGGGATTAGGTCCCTTTGTCAAATATTAATATCAGAAACTGTTCCATGTGACAAATATTTAATAATAGGGGAAATCAGAAAGGGAGCAATTACTTTTTCACATCATTGTATCTATAAAAAGGATAATAATAATGTTAAATTTCCTTTTAAGGCCTAAACTGACCCCTAGGAACATTGCTCTTAGCCTAAGCATATCTGCTTGTAGCCTGCAAGTGATTTACCTAGAACAAGTTTTGTTTTTTCATTATTTTATTTGGCTTTGTAATTGACTTCTTCCTGTATTCTGCCTAGACTGGCATATTGCCTAATCTTATAGCCTGTCCATTGACCATCACTTGCTAGAAACTTGCCATGATCCCAGCTTATTTTTTAACACTGTCTTTCTACCTAAGCCTGCAGTCATGAGTGCAGGTATGGGATCCTGCATAAATCTGGGACCTCTAAACTGCATCAATGCATATTTGCTGCAGTCCAATGCAGTAGAAGCCCCCCCCCCCAAGAATTCCAGTGCTTGGAAGTTAGCCAGCACCCATGGCTTCTTTTTCTGAAATTACAGTGTAATGGGTACTGCATAAAATTAAGACATTATCCCTTATTCTAATCCATATATTTTCTGTCCCTTTTTCATCTCAGCCCCTCTTGTTGGATATTCTTCCTTCCCCTGTGAAGTCATTGTGGTAAGGAGGAGCAGGGCACAACTATTTATTTACAGAATACCCAACACATTTCAACACCTCAAAATAATGGGTCTCTTTGTCAGACAAAACCTTGATGAATAATGGGGGTCTTTGTTAGGGTCGCCTGGGCCCCTGATGAAGACCCTCATTATTTCGGGGTGTCGACATGTTGGGTATTATGTAAATAAATATTTCTTTAATTTGAGTGCCCTGCTTCTTATAACCTTTGTGACACTTGGGGTTCTCACATGTGACCAAGCTTACAGCCTGAAGCCTTCACCCTAGTGTCTTCTAATATCCACAATATAGTATACATGATATGCTTCCTAAAATGTTAAAACTTAGCAGTATTAGCAATAGACCAGTTTCTCCAAAGTATTACTGAGAAATGTAAGAATTTAAACTGTACTGGAAGCCCTATTGCAGGTTATACCTATATATTAATTGTTGCCACGTACTATATGCTAATGTAGTGACAAAATGCAATTATATCACTATTTGGTAGATTTTTATTATTTCAATGTGCACTAGTACAGTTCAAACCTTTTAACTGCTTTCTCCAAATGTGGAACAATTAAGTGCCAGGTTCTGCTAGAAAAAGCATGTACTTTGCTAACAAACGATTCAATACCATATTGGAACAAGATCGCCGACTCTATATAACCGACAAAGCAACACACTGAAAGACTCCATTTATAGCAAATTATGTAGAACGCTATTAGAACAGAGTTTATGGGTCTGTTCTTTATTTATTTATTTGCTTTATACCAGTCCTTAAAGTAACCGCTAAAGCCCCCCCCCCCCTCCCAAAAAAGAAAAACCTCTGAATCAAGTGAAAGCATGGGCTAGCTGCCAGGAATAATGAAGTGGAAAATGTTCACACCACAGGCAAAGTTACAATGCACCTGTACAAATAAAAAGAAATCTGGACCTGCCCCGTGATATACTGCTCCATATTTATTACTTATATTTTCTTTAAAACAAGTGATTGGAAAGCAGTAGGATGCTAGACAACCAAGCTGAAAGCCGGCTCATGTATCCAATTAGAATAGCTTGTAAAATCAAAGCAATTAACCATTTGTGGTAAGCATACAGATTTGTGCTTGTATGGCTGAAGAATAGTGAAATGGACAGATCAGAGTTATTGGCTGAGCAGACCTGTAGGTGAACTGCCTGTCAGACAGATCAGTATACAAAACAGAATTAGCAACTTGCAAATACACTCTGAATAATGACCTGCTAAATAAAAGGCAAAAGTTTAATGAATGCTTTCAGAACATCTTCATTTTATTGATAATTACGCTGTACCAGGGGTACAAAATCTGCCTGTTCTTACTAGGTCATGTTTACTACATATTATCAAGGACACATTTAAATAATACATAGCTAATTGGCTATTGAATTCAGGATTCTGACGGGGTAAAAACTGGAAATTAACTTTCATTAGTTATTGGGTATTGCCCAACTGCAAGCTGAATTTCCATCTGTTTTTAGCAGATACCCTGTGGCCCCAGAGTGACACTTTTATATATGTCTAATGATAGTCCTGTTTTATGGCTTTCCATACACAGCAGACATGTTTACTAGGTATACTTGTAGATTCAGCCTTTTAATAAAACACTGTTGTTTTCTACTCCTAAAAACAAATGTCCATGACGAAAGTGTAACGAAAGTTGCAAACTTTGCTAATGGTCTAATCATATATATCAACCAGGTATAGCCTCAACAGATTTAAAACCAAACATCTTATCAGTTGCTGTGGATTACCGCACAAGGCAAACTTTGTGACTTTTATTACATATTGGGGCATACGTTTTATTTGTTGCTGTTTAATTTGGAAGGGCATGAAGGCCTTCAAATGCTTCATATTTCTGTGCAGATTTTATGCTAATACCCGTTTAAATTCATGGTCATGTCCTTGACCCCCACTGCTTTCAGTTTCCAGTGATTGGTGGGGTTGTTTTTCATTGTAAGAGATATGTTGGGTTCTCACCCACACCTCCTATAGAAGAGGAGAGTTAATAGCGCAACCAGTATCTAAAGGCAGTAAATCTTAAATAATGTTCAGGCCCAGGGGAGCAGATGAGCATAGAGTAGGATTTGGGAATCCATCCCTGTTTTCCCTTCTCATGCCTTACAGGATAAGCGGATCATCTCACATTGACCTCCAACCCTTAACCAATGAAAGCATGGATCAGTATAACTGGTACCTGACACTAAGGGTAGGACAACATGGACATTGGCACGATCCGACACGCTGCGACAAAACGCATGCGACGCAACGGTCGGATGCAGACGCAGCGTTCAACTCCTGCATCCGACAGTCGCGTCGATCAACACTGTGACACCATGCGACAATGCATTCACTTACCTTATTTTTGTTGCATGCGTTTTGTTGCATCGCGCTGAAAACGTCCATGTAATCCTACCCTATGTCAGTGATGCCCATTTAAATATAGCCCCATGGTGGGTGACATTACATTCTGGAGTGTACAATTTGGTAACTAAAGCCCCCAGTCCTGTTTAACACAATACAAAAACAGCAGAAAAATAAAACTTTTCTCTATAAAAATAAAGGAGAAGTTGCAGAAGTTATTTGCCTTTAGTGAGCTAAAGCTTTTCACTTGCTGGTACAGTGCAGATACTTAATTAATGGAACTGAATAACAATTCTTTGTTACAGAGTCAATATACTGTACATCTTTGATCAGCAACAGGCAGATAAATAAGGCTTGTGCTGAAAACCTATATGCTGATGGGATGATCATTCACTATCCATCATGGGGGTAGTTGTAAAGTAAGCTATATAAGGCTGCTGACACAGTACAGGTGTGGAAAAGATGTATTGGAGTCATTTGGTTGTAAAGGGCTTACAGTGTTCAGAGATACTACATGCAGTACGTTAGGCATCAAGAAGAGAGATAACCAACATATTAAAAAATGTGGAAATAATGGGACCAAATTTAAAGGAACAGTAACATCAAAAAATGTGTTTTAAATTTATTAAAATATAATTACTGTTGCCCCGCACTGGTAAAACTGGTGTGTTTGCTTCAGAAAGACTACTATAGATTATATAAACAAGCTGCTGTGTAGCCATGGGGGTAGCTGAATGGCTGCCCCCATGGCTACACAGCAGGTTATTTATATCAACTACAGTAGTCTCTCTGAAGCAAACACACAATTTTTACCAGTGCAGTATAACAGTACATTATATATAAATTACTTTGAAAACGTTAATCTTTTGATGTCACTGTTCCTTTAAGGGCATGGATCTTCACTGTTACAGAGGTGCTACTGCACTGAACTGCACTGGTTATATACTTGCTTTTACCTTAGTAAAAGCATATTTTACAGCATATTGCTATTGCATATTGTTATATAGTGAGTCTTATTGTACATGCAGAAAAGGGTACTCTGGGGAAGATTCATAGCTGCCAGTATGAAAGTGAGCTGTCATTGGCTGGGCAACTGAAACAAAGCTTAAAGTTTACTCTTAGCCAAGAAAAATGAAAGAAAGATTCTCAGACCTCAAAACAACTTCCTGCAAGCTGCACTTGTAAAGAAAGCACTATACCAGACAGGAATACATTCATCTGCTTTCAGTTCTGATGCTCTGCACTTCCAAAAGCCTAGTGCCTCATCTTCTGTTTACATCTCTAACCGGATAGAGAATACTGCTAATCATGAATCATGTAAGCAGCTTAAATTCTTTATTGTTTAATAAAGATTATAACCATGATTCATTCTATAATTCCTATAAAAAATGCACTGCTGTCGTGTGCCATACGTCTTGCCTTTTTAGCTAGCGTACATGAAAAAGGAAAATGGGCACTATTTAGTAAAATGCCACCTGTTGCTAGTGTCGCCTGCCTGCTAAGAATTACTAAACCTATCCTAAAGTTTTGTTACATTTCTCCTAGTGTGAACCTGTTCTGGAAGCCCTTAGATATCAAAACAGGGTTGCGTGGCCTTTAGGGATACAGGAAACACTGTTCCAGTAGAGGGAAGACTGGATACCACTAAATATCAGCAAATCCTGGATTCCAATGTGAAACAGCCAGAGAATACAGCTCCTACACCAAGACAATAACCACAGTAGCATACAACATACCTGAGAGTAGATCTGAAACATGCAAGAAGATCCTGGGAATTGAGTGATCTGCAAGGAGCCTTAGCAGGATACAAAAAATGTCTAGGGTGTCCAAACCTTTGCACGTGCCACAATGTCTATTTTTATTGTTTCTATGCTTTCAAGTCTGAAATAAAATTTAACTGTGGATTACAATTTCAAATATGTTGGTTTTAACCCATTTATACAGAGTAGCAGTTTACTAATTTTCACATACAAAATTAATAAAATAGGTAATATAATAAAGGGTGCCCAAAAATTGTACATTAGGTCATTAGGGTAAGGTCAAATTTTATTTATATATATTTTTTTTATACCTCGAATGAACTTAAATGAACTCAGAATGCGTATGGTTTCTTATTTAAGAAAAAACGTAAGTCTGCGAGTTTGAGTTCCGAAACCCGAAAACTCAAATAATTCGAGTTTTCCATGTGAAAAACTTGAATCAACAGAATTATTTGTGTTTTCTGGCAAAACCCTCCTAAAAAAAACTTGAACATTGTGCAGGCTATTAACATCTTCAAATGGTTTAAGGGACCTCTGCCATTGACTCCTACATGACCTCGACAGATTTTAGGTGATGTATTTTCATATTTGAGCCATTTCCAGGGTCGGGGTATAATAAAACTGCAAAAATTTTCTTTAACCGGGAAATGTGAGTTTTGATGAAAAAATTTAACTCAAGAACTCGAATTTTCATGGAAAACACAATTCGAACCTTAATAAATAACTTCCTAGGTGTATTGCAGGGTGTAACAAATGTGACAAATTATGGCAAAACAAAGAAAATACAGTTTTTAAAAATGATACGCTATGTCGGTCATAACACCGAAGCAATGTTCTATGTTGTAGATTTTTGGTAATGTAATAAAAGGAGCAGCTTGCACCAGAACTAGTAGCAAGGTTGCTTTTAAACTGATTGGTTTCTATGGGTTATTAGACCTGCTGCAAACTTTGCAACTTCAGTTACAATACCCCTTAATGATCTGAGTTTATGTAGAATTTTAAAAAAAATATTTTTTAAATAGATTTTTATGGAATTCCTACAAGATAAGGAATAATAGTTAAGCATGTATGTAGATATGCCGATAGAATGACCAGATGTCACATTAAGGATAAAAAAAGAACCGTTACCTTTTCCTGGGCTGCTTTAATATAGATATAATGTCACTTATTTTAAAGATCACTCTATGGCTACAAGCTGACTGCAAACTGAAAGAACAGTTGAGCCTGATCTGGCAATGATATCTTAATGCCATACATTCTATCACTTGGAGTAGTAGGAAGGACTGTAAAGCCACCCAATGTGGCTAAACTGTTCTGTAGGACTTAGTCACGTGATTGTCCAAACTAGCTCCCATCCATAGCTTGTAGGCTTTGCTGCTAGCTCAGCTGTTTCTTTTAATATTGCGTATGACACTGCAAGAAAGAGACAGGGGGATTCCATCTAGTCTGGACACAGGGCAGAGCCAAAGTAAACACAGTTTGGGAACACACATTAGAAACTGCAACCACAAAAATAACATTTACAAATTAAATGCTGCTGCCTTATTTTCCCAACAAAAGGGGAACACAAACAAAAGAAATCTGTTCAACTTTGGCAAAGGAAACCTAAATATGCAACTGTGAGAATATACTACACATAAAATGGCATTGATCAAAAAAACTAATTTTGTGAATCATGTGAATTTCATCAACTTCCTCAATTTTAAAGGGATATTGTACCGGGCCCAGTACAGTAGTACCCCCTGTGGCCCCCTGAATCAGACACATATTTGATGTTGCTGACTCCAATGTACTGTTATGTCTGCATCAAAATGGTGTACAGAGAAAAAAAAATACAGCACAGAAACAATGCATCAAAAGAGAAAACATGGTTAATGTATTGTTTCTGTCCTGAAGGAAGTAAAAAAAGGATCTTGTCTCACTGATGATGTGGTTTTCTTCTGTTCTCTCCAGTGTCATGTGTGTTTAATTCTGTTCCCTTTCCTTCCTTCTCCTAAATGTTTCCAAGGTCAACATGTGGGAAATACTACATAAGAATTCTCACATAAGTTACAGTATTGGGGGAAAATGAATCCAAGCTCTAAAAACACCAAAAAGGGGCTATACAGCTTTACACAGGATGAGTGAAGAGCAATATCCATAGGGCATATGAGGTAGCTTCTAAACAACAGTCCAAGAGATTTCCTCTGTTTCTGGAGAAGGAGGTAATGGTAGATGGTTCAATAACACATTGAACTGGACTCAGACTATTGGAAAATAATAAGGGTATTTAATCTGAAATGACAATGGGAAAAGGGCATTTTTTAAAGGAGAAGGGAAATGTTAAAACTAAGTAAGCTTTATCAGAAAGGTCTATATAAATACACCAGTAAACCCTCAAAGTAATGCTGCTCTGAGTCCTCTGTCAAAAGAAACACTGCATTTCTTTCCTTATATTGTGTACACATGGATTTCTATATAAGACTTCCTGCCTTCAGCTTAAACCTCTTTACCCTGGGCATGAGCATGCTCAGTTTGCTCCTCTCTCCCTTCCTTTTCCCCCCTCCCTGCTGTAATATGAGCCCAGAGCTAGCAGGGAGAGGGAAGTGCAGGAAGTGATGTCACACCAAGCTAAAATGGCAGATAATATCCTAAACAAACAGAGAGAGCTTCTGGAGCTTTTTACTCAGGTATCATAAAGCATTCTACAGAATAAATATAGCATTATAGCTTGCACTATTGTGATTAATCTATTGGCAATAAACTGCCTCGGTAGCTTTCCTTCTCCTTTAAGGTATGTTTAGCATCCAGTTAAAGAGGATATTACAAAATTAATATTATTTAATATTATATTTTCTTTTATGTAATTAGTGGCAAGTTGTAGACAAATTACAAATTTCATCCGCATAGGCAGGCCACCTGGAAGCTGGGAATGAATCACAGGTGCTACTGTGTCAGTAATTAAATGTACTGATAGAAAAAAAAAAAAAAAACACTTTGTAGAGGGTACACTGAAATTCTCTTTCCTACATCTACCCAGTGGCAGACTTAGAGTTAACTAAATTAAAGGAATTGTTCAGTATAAAAATAAGAACTGGGTAATAGCTAGGCTATGCAAAATAAAAAATATTTCTAGCATAATTAGGCAAAAATGTAATCTAAAAAGGCTGGAGTGATTGGATGTCTAACATAATAGCCAGAATACTACTTCCTGCTCTGCAGCTCTCTCGTTTTCCACGGATTGGTTAGCAGGCAGTAACCAATCAGTGACTTGGGAGGGGCACATTGCTTTTGAATCTAACTTGCATGCTAAGTATCAATTGCAAACTCACTGAACACTTGTGTCCCATGTGGCCTCACAGGTTTTCCGGGTTTCAAAAATTGGGAAGACATTAACCTCTGTATGTTCTTGCATATAATGAAGAATATTGAGTCAGCAAAGGGCCAACAGGTGCAAATCTGTACAGTTTACAGCATTGTCTCTCTATATTAAAATTTGAGAAATCTGCAATTTACATAAATGCAGGAAAAGAGATAATGCGGTTTGTAGTATCTAAGCAGCCTATACAGCAGATATATAAATGTTAGCTAGCCTTGATTACATTATAGCAATTCAAAAGGTGTGGCGCACAAACTAAATGCACCGTCACACGTCACTAAATATTGCTTTTGTTAAGCACTTACACTGCGTGAGCTACCATATTTTCTAAGACATTTCACAACGGACTGGATGTTGTTGATTAGCGTGGCTATTTAATAGTCAGGCAAACATTTATACTAACATTCAAAAGCTGCACGTAGCATTTCATAATCCATGAATGAAAGCCTGTTGTGCAGATATCTTACATACCAAATTATCTGTGGCTAGATTTCATATGAACTACAAGTTTAGTGTTGCATTTCCCTTATAATTTATCTTTGAATACTATATCAAGAAACAGATTTGCAAATACAGTATATAATGAACGTACATCCATTAGCTGCAAACTAGGAGATCTTTTGTGCAATACCTGTTTGTATTCCCACCACTTTAAGAACGAACAAGCTCAAACGCAAAATGATTGTGCAACATGCAGACAAAAGAGGCTTCTAGATTTCAGGGTTTTCTACCAACTCAATTGTGGCAGTAAGATCTCTATTACTTTGATCATCAGGGTCTATGGTCTATGTTTTAATTTTCTACAGAAATATTAATTGTAAACTTTTATGAAACAATGAATACAACGTGTAGAAATGTTCATTTTACGGTGCGGGTGTTTCTGCCAGTCAGCATGCTCTCAAAATCAAAACGGCATAGGCCTTTTGGGACTAGGTTTGAAGAAAAGTAGAGAACTGGAGAGAAACAAAGGAAAAAGAAGTATCTCAAGTGCGTGCTTTTTTTTTATCCAGCTAAGTTTGTAAAACACTAAAGCGCAGTTGCATAACAATATGCTTGTTTATGGCATCTGAATGAGAAAATGGCTTGTTAAAATTTTTTTAACAAACGTTAGGCACCCCAAGTGATTGTATCTACTTACCTGACACCCTAGGCCAGTGCTCCTATCAGCAGAAAACTTCACAGGCCCAGGGTTACTCCAGCGAGCACCACGGAGTGATAGTCTTCCTGCTTCTTCTTTCTTCAAATTTCCCGGGGCAGATGCATGCGCAGAAGAACTAAATGGTCGGCTTTTAGGTTAGTTCGGCTCTCCGCTCTACTGTGCATGCGCAGCCGAGAGAAGAAAGAACATGGATCGCTCCGTGGTGCTCGTTGGAAGACTCCCGGCTGGTGCAGTTTCTACTGATAGGTGCATTGGCCCGGGGTTTCAGGAAAGTAAATACAAATAACTTGGCCTAACTTTTGGCAAGAAATTGAGAGGGTGTTTGCCGCACCTTCTAACCTAATGCCTGTACCTCGGGAGGTCCCTTGGCCGAGGGTCTAGACACCTCGGTATAGATGTGATGACTACTCCTATGTAAATAGAAAACTGATTCAATGCTCAAGGGAGAGACAAAAATCGGAGTACATGACGTCGCACAATCTAATAGTGGCCTTATATTGTGTCTTTCAATATTGAAGTGATCAACTATGATTGTACAAAATAAACATTGTGATTTTTGTGAACGTGTCCTTTGTGTTTATTGCGTGGAAAATAAGGTGAAACTCTTATAAATACATGGTGAGTAGAAATGGTTAAAGTGCATAATGCTTAATGTGAGCAGGGTGGCGTACTAGAACCCACGACTCGGACGCCAATTTAAGAACCAGATAAAAAATAACTTTTATTTACTCCTTTTAAAATTCATGGACTGTGAAAGGGAATTAATTGATGAAACCATTAAACACAATTAAAAGAAAGGGTGGAAATTCGATCCAATGTACAAGTGAAATGGGAGGAACAGTATAAAATGATTGGACTGTTCCCATGTGGATCTTACATCACCCGTATCCCTATAATAGCTGAACAGTAATTGGGGGTACTCTGAGGACTAGATTGGCAAAGGTCAGTGATATTCAGAGAGGGTGGGTGCGAAAACTCGCTCTGAGAAATGGGGTTTGATAGTGGAACGGTTCAGTATAGTATCCTCAAGCGCAGCAGAGGACAATAGTATTACAGGTAAGTTATAACAACAGGCCCCTCTGTTAGAAGGATGAGCTGGTCAGCCACTGTACAGTATGGTGTGCATGTCGTTTTTAACTAACACTGTGTCCTCTCAGAGGCACCTATGATGTATGGCCTATTCCCTAGACACTGAAAAGGCAACACCTACTGACAAGTCGGCTAGACAATGCGCGTACGGATTCTGAACCACCACGGGATAGTCGTACCCTCCGTTCACCCCCCTGTAAATTCTCTGCCCCACTGCACGCTGCCTTTAGATTCCTCTTTTACCCCTATCTTAAACCGCTAAACGAGCGGCGGAGCTATAGTGCCTGACGCACGTTTTGCCGATTATAGGCTTTTTCAAAGGCAAATGGCGGCGTGTTCTCGCGATATTTGAATCCTCAAGAGCGCGCCGATTGGTTCACTGGTGTCATGTGGTCACCGGACGTCACTTCACCATATGTCAGATGAAAGAGACACCACATGATCGTGAGATAGTATTCTCTCACCTATCAAAATAAGGCACATTGTAGCAAACCTAATCTCTATTTACATTGTTGCAATTTTCACCAAGGACATACATAATCGTAACATATTAACAAAATTTGATTGAGTATCTGTCAGTAGCATAACAATTCACCATAATCATAGGTTTTAACAGCATTTAACTGTTTATATGCTATATACTATTGGATACCATATAGAAAAGACACATTTATATTTTGATGTTATTCTATTACATTTTCAATAGGGAAATTTACTTATCCTAAATATACACATCGGATTGTTGAGGCTAATTCTTGTTTCTATGTACCTATGTAAGTGTGTAGTGACAAACTCTCATTCAGACCGTAAGGATTGAGTGTATTAAGTTCATAGATCCATCTACTCTCTATTGAGAGAAGTCTATGGTCCAGATCCCCTCTTCTATCAATAGAGAGTAGATGGATCTATGAACTTAATACACTCAATCCTTACGGTCTGAATGAGAGTTTGTCACTACACACTTACATAGGTACATAGAAACAAGAATTAGCCTCAACAATCCGATGTGTATATTTAGGATAAGTAAATTTCCCTATTGAAAATGTCTTTCATCTGACATATGGTGAAGTGACGTCCGGTGACCACATGACACCAGTGAACCAATCGGCGCGCTCGTGAGGATTCAAATATCGCGAGAACACGCCGCCATTTGCCTTTGAAAAAGCCTATAATCGGCGAAACGTGCGTCAGGCACTATAGCTCCGCCGCTCGTTTAGCGGTTTAAGATAGGGGTAAAAGAGGAATCTAAAGGCAGCGTGCAGTGGGGCAGAGAATTTACAGGGGGTGAACGGAGGGTACGACTATCCCGTGGTGGTTCAGAATCCGTACGCGCATTGTCTAGCCGACTTGTCAGTAGGTGTTGCCTTTTCAGTGTCTAGGGAATAGGCCATACATCATAGGTGCCTCTGAGAGGACACAGTGTTAGTTAAAAACGACGTGCACACCATACTGTACAGTGGCTGACCAGCTCATCCCTCTAACAGAGGGGCCTGTTGTTATAACTTACCTGTAATACTATTGGCCTCTGCTGCGCTTGAGGATACTATACTGAACCGTTCCACTATCAAACCCCATTTCTCAGAGCGAGTTTTCGCACCCACCCTCTCTGAATATCACTGACCTTTGCCAATCTAGTCCTCAGAGTACCCCCAATTACTGTTCAGCTATTATAGGGATACGGGTGATGTAAGATCCACATGGGAACAGTCCAATCATTTTATACTGTTACTCCCATTTCACTTGTACATTGGATCGAATTTCCACCCTTTCTTTTAATTGTTTTTAATGGTTTCATCAATTAATTCCCTTTCACAGTCCATGAATTTTAAAAAGAGTAAATAAAAGTTATTTTTTATCTGGTTCTTAAATTGGCGTCCGAGTCGTGGGTTCTAGTACGCCACCCTGCTCACATTAAGCATTATGCACTTTAACCATTTCTACTCACCATGTATTTATAAGAGTTTCACCTTATTTTCCACGCAATAAACACAAAGGACACGTTCACAAAAATCACAATGTTTATTTTGTACAATCATAGTTGATCACTTCAATATTGAAAGACACAATATAAGGCCACTATTAGATTGTGCGACGTCATGTACTCCGATTTTTGTCTCTCCCTTGAGCATTGAATCAGTTTTCTAACTTTTGGCAAGTATAACTTGCCTTTCCTTATGGACACCTCTTGTAATTAGCAACCAGTTGTAAAATTAACCATACAGCCATAGAACTACCAGCAGAAAAATGGACTGTATTGCAGAGCTTAGTGACATTCAACATGGCACCATCATATGTACCCTTTTTACAACCTCCCCAATTAACTGTGATGCTGCAAACATGCAAACAGGTAGGAGAAAGCACCAATTCAGATCGAAAGTTATAAGCACACAAACTTAAAAAAAAAAAAAAAAAAAACTGGGGAGAGCTTCAAGGGGAACGATCGCACAAATGAAAATTTAATATATTCATCATACTGAAATAAGAAACTTTCCAATTACAATCGATTAAAAATTCTACATTGTATCTGAAACAATCTAGTTTATCTTCATTATCCCACTCTTAGCGTCGTTCTCTTCATTCTGTCTTCATGCAGCAGTTGGGAGTCAGATATTCATTGACAGTTAGATCCAATATATCTCATGGGGGGAGGCTCCTTTCCTAAAAGATGTATTAGAGCTCACTCAAATAACGGATTCCAGTACAAACAAAATCTAAATGCCTTTTGCACAAATTCTGAATGTAGAGAGACATGGTGTCTGGTGATTTTAATAGAGTGAGCTCTAATACATCTTCTAGGCAAAAGGAGCCCCCCATATAAGATATATTGGATCTTAACTGTCAATGAATATCTGACAGCTAACTCCTGCATGAAGAGAAACAGGCGCTGAGAGAGGGATAATGAAGCTTAACTTGATTATTTCAGTAACAGTACACCATATTTAATTGATTGTATTTAGAAAGTTTCTTATTTCAGTATGATGAACCTTATATTACATTTTCACGATAGTTCCCCTTTAAATATTTACTAAAAATCACTTGCCCTGTTAGAACACCTGGTAAGGTCCATACTGTCTCGGAAAGACGTGTCAGCAAAACTGAAGGAAGTCAAACAAGATTGGCAAGCGGCCGTACATAATTTTTATACATTATGTACAATGCCAAGCATCATCTGGAGTGGTGTAAAGGTCACCAACATTTGACTCCGGAGCTGTAAAAATGCTTCTCTGTAGTGACGAATCGCACTTCATCATTTGCCAGCCTGTCAGAGTTTAGCAGATTCCAAGAAGATACTACCTTGCTAAAAGTCTAATGCTGATTGTAAAGTTCGGTGGTGGAAAAACAATGGTTTGGGATGTTTGTTGAGTTGGGCTAAACCCCCCCTTGTAACAAAGAAGGTAAACCTCACCACAACAGTATATAAGCACCTTTTTGATAGTTCCATTGTTCCTATTTGGTTGCAAGAGTTTACGGTTTGTGTACAATAACGTCCCTAACATGTAAAGTTCAATCTTTGCAATTAGAAGACTGACTTACCTTGTTCGAACCCAATTTAAATCATTGAGATGAATTTGCATGGCATCTGCAAGCTAGGCTTTAGTGCCCAACCGCAGCAGTGCTATTGTGGCTGAATGGAAGCAATTCTCTCCAACTGTAAGAAACCTACCCTGGTGGTCTAGTGGGCAGCAGGGTCCACGCCACGTCCTTGGCATGGACGCCCGCTGTGCGCTCCTGTCCTCCCCTTGCCGGCGCCATCTAGGATTCCTAGGGCGCGTGCGTCGCGCCTGCGTGTCTCTTAAAGGCGCGTTGTCTGATTACCCGGTTTTGACCCTTTGCCTGCCTAACGACAACTCCTTCTGCCTGTTCCAGTCTGTCTGATTACCTGGTTTTGACCCCTTGCCTGCCTGACGATTCTGTTATCTGCCTGTCCTGATCCTGTCTGTCCTGTTTCTACCAGACGCCTTGTCCTTGACCTTCTGCCCAAAGACTCTTGCTATCCGGTCGTGCCCCTTTGCCAGCCAGAACACCTCGCCTTGTACCCCCTGTTAAGTCCAGGTGGCACCTAATTAAGCTGAGGGCTGTTCCCGAAGCCCAAAGGTGGTCACACTACTGGTGAAGCCGAGCCGAGACCAGGGTACTTGGCACTTCTAGTTCTAGTATCGGGTGCCGGCCGTGACACCAACAGTTTCAATATCTTCTGGAAAGCCTTGCCAGAAGAGTAAAGGCTGTTAGCCGCAGCAAGAGAATGACCGACAACATCTTAAAGGGTTAATCACTAGTGTTGCGGCAATCTGTTAGGAACCCCCAAAGTTAATTTCATGGCTTACCTCAGACCACTTTTTACAGAGGAACATACCAACTTTTGACACATTATATATATATATATATATATATATATATATATATATATATATATATATATATATATATATATATATATATATATATATATATATATATATATATATATATATATATATATAGACAAATACAAGATTCCTCTGCACTCAACCCATTATCGATATATTTAAGACAGCGACATTTTGTGCATACTGCTACTGAAAAATGCCTTACCCTTTAAACAAAACAGGGATTGTTTGTCCATATATTGCAATATATTTAAGCTGGCCAACTACGTCAAAGTCATCCCATATCTGGCCAGTCCTATGCTCAATTTTCATCTGATTCATTAAGAATTCTATGGTTTAATTATACATTTTATAAAAGGGACGAAAACGTTTTACCTGCAACTTACTAGCTGCTTTCAAAGTAAAACTCCCAAACTTGGCTGCCCTTTTATTAGACACCAGTGGGATCACCTGACTATAGTTGGAGGGGGTGGGAGCTACAACATGGAGCTGGTCACTGCTCTTGTATAACTATAACAAACAGGGGAAAGTTGTGCTCACCACTAGTTTTTAAAATCATTAGGCGGGGGTGCAATGAGGGTGTGACCACAAAATACATATAGACAAAAACAAGATTCCTCTGCACTCAACCCATTATCGATATATTTAAGACAGCGACATTTTGTGCATACTGCTACTGAAAAATGCCTTACCCTTTAAACAAAACAGGGATTGTTTGTCCATATATTGCAATATATTTAAGCTGGCCAACTACGTCAAAGTCATCCCATATCTGGCCAGTCCTATGCTCAATTTTCAGTAGCAGTATGCACAAAATGAGGGTCACACCCTCATTGCACCCCCGCCTAATGATTTTAAAAACTAGTGGTGAGCACAACTTTCCCCTGTTTTTGTGTGTGTGTGTGTATATATATATATATATATCTTTAACAGTGTCAGCAGGAAAGCAAACAATTTCATGCACCAGCTATATGATTGCTCTCACAGCCCTGCCAAGATGCACTTGGAGGGCAAAGTACATTCCCCAGAATTTATATTAATAAAGCAGTTACACAGGCAATAGAGCGACTTAAATCAAGGAACAACGGTCACCCATAGCCGACATCCAACTCTTTAAGTGCCAACATCAAAGAGTGCCAGGTGACGTAGATTCTATTTTTCCACTTCTGTGTTCTTCTACTGAGATTCCCCTTTCACCACAGAAGTGAAAGTATTAACATAAGACCTTGAATTAGAATTGCACTGCAACATATTATTTAAAATTAGAGGGGTTTGATTTAGTTCAGCCAAAATGTTGATTCGTAAAATTTGTTAAAAGTGAAAATGGTTAAGGGCTGAACTCCACGGTGCGACTTCTTCAGATCCGACGCACTGAGAGGAAACGCAGTCGACCAGTCGGAGGGTCAGAATATAATGTAAGTAAATGAAACATCGCAGCTACAAACTACATGCATCAGACTGTCGGATGAAGATGCAGCGTGTAGCATTCGAATCTGACATTGGGATGCATGCCGTTTGTTTCAACTACATACATTATATTCTGGTCGCCTGCGTTTCCTCAACTTGTCAGATCTAAAGAAATTGCGCCATGGAGTTCAGCCCTTAAACAGCTGGAAACAATAGTAATTTTTAAAAAAAAAATTAACTTTTCTTGGGTACAGAGAATGCTAGCTGGCAGTGAATGAGTTATAGTCATGACACTGTTTACAGCTGAATCATGTGTGCTCTGCATCTTGGAGCTTGCCCCAGCCCTTCATCTCCTACACAACTCCCCCGCCTTCCGCTGTGCTGAGATCCTCCCTCATCATCCTGCAAAGCCATTCACTGACTCTTGGCAATCCATTATTACAGTGACAGAGCTGTGGGTGATCAAAAATGCCAAGCGTGGGGAGCTGTAACTATGGCATTTGATTAAATAACTGATGGAATCAAATCATCTCATCAGGATAAAGACATGTAGACACACCAGGGAACAGGCAGAAATATCACACTGATTAGCAAAAGTTAGATAAAAGTATACATCTCTACAGAGAACCCATAGAGACGCTGAATCTTTGATAAATTAAAATCTGTAGACCTGATTAAGGATTTTACAGTCAAAGGTTAGATCCCTTTATATAGCATTTGTAGTGATATACAGGTATGGGATCTGGGAAATTCATTATCCAGAAAGCTCCAAATTACGGAAAGGCTGTCTACTATAGACTCCAATTTATACAAATAATTCAAATATTTCCTTTTTCTCTGTAGTAATAAAACAGTACCTTGTACTTGATACCAACTAAGATTTAATTACTCCTTATTGGAAGCAAAACAATCCTGCTGGGGTTATTTCATATTTAAAATATTTCCTAGTAGAGGAAGTATGAAGATCCAAATTACGGAAAGATCCGTTATCTTGAAAACCTCAGGTCTCGATAATTCTGGATAACAGGTCCCATACCTGTATAACCATGTCATTTTGAAGCAACATACTGGATACAGGATGGTGAAATAGTCATAAGCCATGCTGTACCAAAAAGTTAGGAAATGCACATTTAAAAAAAACTTAGATATGCAGAAAGAATTGCCCTGTCTGAAATGTTTTTGTTCTGCATTTCCAGCTTTTGCTTGCTTCTCTGCACAGAAGTCCAAGGGAGAAAGGGTTAAACCAGTTATACCCTCTCAATAGTAACAATATGAAACAACAGAAAATTTACCTAGTGGGTGGTGGTTTGCAAAAAAAAATAAATAAAAAAAAAAATGGTAACTTTCTTTGGCCTTCATAAAATAAAGCTTGGTGACACTCAATTGTCAGGCCTAGCATTGTAATTCCAAAGTAAATAAAGAAACTGTTACACTCACGAAACTTGGTTACAATGTATGGTGGCTTTAACAGCTCAGCGTCTCCTCCAGTCACGTGACCCGACGTGATATATCCAAGTAGCAATAAAGATGAGGATGCGATGCTGTGTTGAAATGGTGTGCCAAACGGCACCTCCAAAATTTATTTGTGCGGAATATGGCCCAGACGTTTCAGGAGCTACCTGCTCCTTTCTTCAGTGGGTAAGTGCACAATGATACAAACATACAAGCAGTTTAAAAAAACATCAAGTGACTTATCCCCTCCCACCTAATTCAAAACACCCAATGGTCATTTCAAGTCCATCAGCGTCAATCCCGTCATCAAGGCATGGTATCGAATTACCGGAAGTGTCATCATCTCAGGGGTTGGAATGATCGCATCTCGGAAGTGACGTCATGCCAACCAGTCTCTGCCTAATACGGCGCCATCTTTCCAACCATCCGTCAAAATTGAACTATAGTTCTACGAATGATGTCATGCCGACCAGGTTTCGGCTGACAGCGCAACCAATGGGAGATTATTCACCAGGGTGAAGACAATTGTGAGCGCAGGTAATAATGTGCTTCAATGTGATTTACAAAACGTGCAGTGAAGAACTTATATTAACTGAAAAAATACAAAATCATGTGTCAAAAAAATCATCATAAGCAAACCTGCGACCATTCACATGTTCTATCATATCAAAGTGCAATACAAGAAATACAGAAATAAGATAAAAATAAAATACCTTTACAAAAAAATATTTTTTTGTATTTGATATCCTTATATACAGACGGGGTACTGCACACCCAGGTGCCTACCCCTCAAAGAGGTTATAATCTATATATATACTTATAGACTATAGGTAAAAGACTTACCATCTTCGGGAAACCCCTTTCCAATGTTCATGTTAAATCTAGATGATATTTAAGGTCATTTATCTTAAATCAAAGACCTAGTACAGATAATTAGACTCAAAATAATTTCAGCAAATTTATATAAAACAATGGTATTCAATATGTTCATTAAGACCATATGGCGTAACGGTATTGAGTCTAAAAGTCCATCTTGCTTCGCATTGTAATAGTTTCCTATCCCTGTTGCCACCCCTCTTTGACCTGGCAACCTGTTCCAGTATTTGAAATCTTAGCTGAGATGCATTATGGCCTTTTTCTTTAAAGTGCCTGGCAATAGGGGTATTTTTATCTGTAACAATATCAGATTTATGTTTCGATATCCTGTCCTTCACATGTTGAATCGTTTTACCTACGTACCCCAAACCACACGGACACTTTAGATAATATACCACATGGGTACTCAGGCAAGTATGATAGCCTGAGATTTGAATGGCTTTTCCCGTGGTCGGGTGCATCACTTGATCCCCCTTAATAATGCTATTGCATTGTGCGCAGTTCCTGCAGGGGAATGTCCCATCTAATGGTTTAGAAAGAAAACTTTGTTTTAAACCTGATGATTCCATATCAGCATGTACCAGCTTGTCTCGCAAATTCCGCCCTCTCTTGAAAGCAAACATAGGTTTTTCTTTAAAAATCTTACCAAATTGGAAATCATCCTGTAGGATGTGCCAATTTTTCAAGATGATATTCTTAATATCATTTGATAGCGGACAATAAGTCTGTACAAATACTGGTCTATCCTGTGATGTACTCCTCAAGGGAGGTTTGTCGATATCCTCTTTGTTTAAATTTACCTTTCAGGTCATTAATTCTACCAGGTAGAATTAATGACCTGAAAGGTAAATTTAAACAAAGAGGATATCGACAAACCTCCCTTGATGCTGCGGAACAAAAAATGCATACAATCGATAGAGACTCCCTACTTAACCGTAAACCCAGTACATCACAGGATAGACCAGTATTTGTACAGACTTATTGTCCGCTATCAAATGATATTAAGAATATCATCTTGAAAAATTGGCACATCCTACAGGATGATTTCCAATTTGGTAAGATTTTTAAAGAAAAACCTATGTTTGCTTTCAAGAGAGGGCGGAATTTGCGAGACAAGCTGGTACATGCTGATATGGAATCATCAGGTTTAAAACAAAGTTTTCTTTCTAAACCATTAGATGGGACATTCCCCTGCAGGAACTGCGCACAATGCAATAGCATTATTAAGGGGGATCAAGTGATGCACCCGACCACGGGAAAAGCCATTCAAATCTCAGGCTATCATACTTGCCTGAGTACCCATGTGGTATATTATCTAAAGTGTCCGTGTGGTTTGGGGTACGTAGGTAAAACGATTCAACATGTGAAGGACAGGATATCGAAACATAAATCTGATATTGTTACAGATAAAAATACCCCTATTGCCAGGCACTTTAAAGAAAAAGGCCATAATGCATCTCAGCTAAGATTTCAAATACTGGAACAGGTTGCCAGGTCAAAGAGGGGTGGCAACAGGGATAGGAAACTATTACAATGCGAAGCAAGATGGACTTTTAGACTCAATACCGTTACGCCATATGGTCTTAATGAACATATTGAATACCATTGTTTTATATAAATTTGCTGAAATTATTTTGAGTCTAATTATCTGTACTAGGTCTTTGATTTAAGATAAATGACCTTAAATATCATCTAGATTTAACATGAACATTGGAAAGGGGTTTCCCGAAGATGGTAAGTCTTTTACCTATAGTCTATAAGTATATATATAGATTATAACCTCTTTGAGGGGTAGGCACCTGGGTGTGCAGTACCCCGTCTGTATATAAGGATATCAAATACAAAAAAATATTTTTTTGTAAAGGTATTTTATTTTTATCTTATTTCTGTATTTCTTGTATTGCACTTTGATATGATAGAACATGTGAATGGTCGCAGGTTTGCTTATGATGATTTTTTTGACACATGATTTTGTATTTTTTCAGTTAATATAAGTTCTTCACTGCACGTTTTGTAAATCACATTGAAGCACATTATTACCTGCGCTCACAATTGTCTTCACCCTGGTGAATAATCTCCCATTGGTTGCGCTGTCAGCCGAAACCTGGTCGGCATGACATCATTCGTAGAACTATAGTTCAATTTTGACGGATGGTTGGAAAGATGGCGCCGTATTAGGCAGAGACTGGTTGGCATGACGTCACTTCCGAGATGCGATCATTCCAACCCCTGAGATGATGACACTTCCGGTAATTCGATACCATGCCTTGATGACGGGATTGACGCTGATGGACTTGAAATGACCATTGGGTGTTTTGAATTAGGTGGGAGGGGATAAGTCACTTGATGTTTTTTTAAACTGCTTGTATGTTTGTATCATTGTGCACTTACCCACTGAAGAAAGGAGCAGGTAGCTCCTGAAACGTCTGGGCCATATTCCGCACAAATAAATTTTGGAGGTGCCGTTTGGCACACCATTTCAACACAGCATCGCATCCTCATCTTTATTGCTACTTAGCATTGTAATTCCTCTGTTGTAGTGACAGTTAGGCATTTGGTCGGCGGTGACTATAGCATAATACAAATGCAGTGACTATACAGGAGCCCTCTGCTGACTTGGTCTTTTGTTTACTACTTTAGAAACAGAAAAGTTTAAAACTCCCCTTCTCAATGGCGATCATGGCTTTGCCTGTAAGCTGCATCATTTGACATGCAATTATGCAGCACACAGTAATTTAATTGAAGGTTGCTGAAACCACTCTTTAAACACTAAACTTGTAACCAGAAGCAATAGAAACTTATATTAACTCCATCAATACAAAGCCGACAAGCAAAATTAGGGAGCCTTGCTCAAAAATACATAAAATACATAAAATACTCATGCTGAAGGATCTACTTCTTTAAATAAGGTTATCTACTAGCATAAAAAATACACTATTACTAAAAAATAAAAAGTCAAAGAAAGCAAAGACCCCTTTGACCAAATGTCACATGTAATGTTATCCATAAACGAGTGTGACAGAGTTTAAAAAGTTTCCCAGTATAATTCGAAATACTAATTTACTCTTTGGAGTTCCTATAGTTTACATAGATGTTAGATATGTATCAAATGAAAACAGAAGTCTCTCTTCACTGAAAATGTGTGCTACTGAACAATTTCCATGGGTACAATTTTTAAAAACCATGAGATTGTTTAGGATATTTTTGACATTTTATGGTAGTTCACCCTTATGCAGACACTGACTAATGCTGTGCTGGTTGCCCAGGCATTAAATAAACAGGTGGCTTCTCCAATGAGCAGTCACTCTACATATGGAGCATTCTGTCCCCTAAATCTGCTTAGAGGAACTTGCAGAGCAGTGCTGGAGGAAGGCAGATCTCTATCAGCTCATGTCTACTGGAGGGAAGCAGATGTGTTCCTAAAGACCAGCATGGCAAAGGTATCTCCCTGTCTCCAAGTATAGGAATTTGCTGGCAAACATACATTCACTTAAAACTCTCACAACAGGAAAAGAGCTGGTTTGATTCCTGGAGTACATGGAGGAACACAGGTGGATCTCCTAGAATTGCCTACCCATTTATTCTTGCATGCATCTTTGTTTATATCCTCATAGAATACGCAAGAGCCATGAATAGGGAAACCCATGAAATACCTGTATTTTTGTCAGTGCCTTAAATAGTAAAAAGATTGGAGCATTTTCCCCTGTATTTCCCATAAAGTTAATGATATAAAAGGAACAGATTGGCAAAAGAAATAAAATACAGTTCTAGTTTATTTGACCACTCTTGGATTTGTAGTTACATGGATCTATAAAAAAAAAACAGTACACATAAAAAACTTGGTGCTCCTTCTGTAAGGGGTTAAAGCTGTTTAACGAAGTGAACTTGACAAGCTCTGGCTGAATAATTGTGGAGGAGGAGCTTGCTGATACAAACACACAATATATGGTCATTATCTCAGTTTCTCCCAGGACTGGACACAATTCCAGTCAGTCACATGGAAAAAAATATCTGATGCTTACGGTTCATAATATACTCACTCCATATAAGATGAACATGAAAGGCTGTTCTGGGATTACAATTTAAGAAAAAACACTGAGAAGAAGAAGAAATTGAATCTACATCCGATTTAAGACTGGAATTACTGCAGTACTGTAAAACAAACATGCCTTTGGTACATTGTTATCGAGATTACAGAACAGAAACTAGTTACAAAAGTGTAACAAAGTGCATTATTATGAAATACACAGAGAATGCTCATTATTCAAATATATTGCTGCCTGAGAGGTGCTTACAAGGTCCATACCAAGCACACGCCCACACACTAAAAGTGGGGAAACCCAACGAAAGCCTATAACCTCTAAGCAGGTAGTATCCTGATCAGAATCAAAGCAGAGAACCAGTAGTGAAAGGAAGGTATACAGCACTTACCCCTATTAATATCACATATTTATAAAGCAGCAACATAATCTGCAAAGCTGTGCTGGCTTGTGGACAAGTTAAGCTTTAAACCCTGGACCCAAAAATATCTGGTATTGGCAATCATGTTTTTACCTAGGGAGTGGGGCACAGCCTATTTTACATGATCTCCTACCAACAGTAGTTGAAGGAAATAAATCCTATGTGCCTCTATGTAAAGTCCTGTGTGACTTTTGATGCAATTAGGCTGCTACAGTATTTGCGAAGCTCAGTCTCAGAAGGGATTTCCTTACCGCTTCCTCCTTTAACCTATTAAAAAAAACTTGGCACTTATTTTTTTGTTTTTCTAAGCATTTTTTTTTAAAAAAATAACATGCTATTTAACACTTTCAGCGGCTCTTCGTCAGAGATATCCAATTCAGTTACAAAACTACAGTAAGTGGGTATCCTCCGAGGCGGACTAGCTGGGTATATATAAGCTGTAGTTCAGCAGTTGGTAGAAGCGAGTTAAAAACTGAAGATCTCTAAGGCTTTTCTAGTCACTGTCATAAAGCAAACAGCCTGCCCTGTCTCGCTATCCATAAAAGCCAGTGTCAGTTCTCATGGAGGCAACCTGATCTCCTGTAAACTTCTCATGCCTTCCCAGCGCTCCCCCACCTTCTTCACCCTGCTTCCAATCATACTTTTTTTTTTACTTCCATCAACGCCCACATCATAATCCTACACCCACCCACTAATAAACTCCTTCCCCCACCACATTTTAAGGAAAAATAAACCCTTTTCCCTCACCTTCTCCTCCCGGCTATGAAGCCCAATGCAGAAAGGCAGGGTCATTAGAGAATGAGCAGATTCCTACACAGACCCTTTAAAAAAAATAACGGATGATAAAGATTAGACACAACGTTCAGTTTTGTGAAAAGAGTATCATGATATAGTTTAGTCAATAATAATCATAGTCAGCAGCTTTTGTTGAACTTCTACTCCCAGAGAGACACCCCCCCCCCCCAAAAAAAACAAGTCAGGCTGGAGGGCCGCGAGTGGGACTTGCTAGTGTCCTATATAAAGTGTAACGATGAAGAAAAGGCGCACTAGTAACTTCTCCAGTCAGAAACATCCAGCTATTGTTTAACTACAACTCCCAGCTGCACAAGCTGCCGAGTTCAGCAATAATAACAACAAGCACGCTGAAAGCGTCAGCCTTGATGATCTCTGAAACCGGCGGAAATAACTTGTGCTTCAAATTTAGTTTCTCCGTTCCACTAGCCGGCAAACACACAGCCCCGGTTCCTCGTGGGACAATAGCTCTCGGCAGGGGTCACGTCCCCGGCTCACAACTATCACAGTCTCGGTGCCCCCAGTCTCGAGTTCGTACCCAGTGCCAGGGGGTGAGCGGAACAGCCCTTATGGCGGGAAACCCACGTCAAATCGCCATCCCAACCACCAAAGCAAGGAACGGCCACCGCCAATAACAATACGTCAGCCCACAATGCCCAGCGGCAAAGGAGCATTACCTCATCCCATGAGCCTTCGCGATAGTTAGAATCTTCTGTGGCGGTCGTCATAGCGACCGAGGCTCATTAGGATTCGCTGGCCCGCCTCCTTTCCCCGGGCTCAACCAATGGGAGGACGTTGGGGTGACATCATGTCTATTTTTAGTGGGTGACCGCTCGCAGATAAGTGTAAGCTGCACGCTGTCCCAGAGCCCAGTACAAGTGAGTTGAGCTCACACACTGACAGCACTTGTGGAGCTTGGGGAGAAGAACAACTAAGTTCTCAGTGACTTCTTCCTTGCGGCCGGAGCCGTGTGCCTGACAGCGATACTGGCACATACTTATACCCAGCGCTCGCCATTCCCTGTCTCCGGCGGCGCTTCAGAAACTTTCCCAGGAGTTGCTGAGAACTTTTTTGTGGCGTCCGGACTGCGAGGAGCTCTCTGCTGCTAGAGACACAAGCACAAAGTAAGTTTTATTGTCTCGCTGTCCTTCTGTGCCGGGACTGGCAGTTGTGCTAGAGCTCCCACAATACTCAGCGGGACACTGACAGTTGGGCTGGTTGTGTTTGTGGGGGGAGGTGGCACTCGGTGTCTCGTCTAACAACCTGTTCACTGTTGTCTTTAGGCTGACCCGAGGTCCAGTCACCATACCGCTCCCGTATCCGTTGTATGAACGCAAAGATGGAAACTACTTTCTACGATGATGCCCTGAGCGCTGCCTTCGCCCAGCACGACGCTACTCCCTATGGCTACAACAAGGTGCTGAAGCAGAGCATGACCCTCAACCTGTCCGACCCCAGCAGCGCCATCAAACCTCACCTGAGAAACAAGGCGGCCGAGCTGCTCACTTCTCCTGACGTTGGACTTCTCAAGCTCGCTTCCCCGGAGTTGGAGAGGCTTATCATCCAGTCCAGCAATGGCATGATTACCACCACCCCGACCCCCACCCAGTTCCTCTGCCCCAAGAATGTCACAGACGAGCAGGAAGGCTTTGCAGATGGATTTGTCAGGGCACTGGCAGAACTGCACAACCAAAACACATTGCCAAGTGTTACCACTGCCACCCAACCTGCCAGCACTGGACTGACACCTGCTTCTACTATTGCTATTGCTGGAAACCCTGCCTTCAGCAATACTCTTCACAACGAGCCCCCTGTGTACGCCAATCTAAGTAACTTTAACCCAAGTACCATCAACACCTCAACAGCTTTTAACAGCAACAGCATGGGCTATACAGCCCAACATCATAGCAACCCACCAATGGCAGTGCCGCACCCCAGGCTCCAGGCTCTGAAAGAGGAACCACAGACTGTACCTGAAATGCCTGGGGAGACTCCGCCACTGTCCCCTATTGACATGGAGTCCCAGGAACGGATAAAGGCAGAAAGGAAGCGTATGAGGAATAGAATTGCAGCATCTAAATGCAGAAAGAGGAAGCTGGAGAGGATTTCCAGGTTGGAAGACAAAGTTAAAAACTTAAAATCCCAGAACTCTGAACTGGCATCCACTGCCAACATGCTTAGAGAGCAAGTAGCTCAGCTCAAACAAAAAGTCATGAATCACGTCAACAGTGGCTGTGAGCTAATGTTAACACAGCAGATGCAAACATTCTGAAAAGACTCTTTGGGGGAGAGCTGCTAGGATAATTTTGTGGGGGGAATAGTTTCGATGGTGAAACTCCCTGGCTCAAAATGAAAGGCACTGAGACCTGACTGTTCTACGTGCGTGTGCGGGGAGTCCCTGACAAGCCTTTAGGTGGAGCCTGTGGCAATGCAACAAGCAGTATCACTTGTCAAGTGCTGTTCCTGCTCTAATGAAACATTAGATATGTGTTTAACATTGACCAAGACCTGCATGGACCTAACATTCAACGATCATTCAGTATTAAGTAAAGGTTAAACTGCTAGAGACACTAGGTTGCTTCTGTAGTTTTCTTACAAAGGGAGGGTGTGGGAGGGAGGCATATGGGACATTGAAAAGCAAAAATGAATGACACTTCTGCCTGCCTTCTACATCACTGTATGTGTACATATTTGTTCGTTTTTTTTTTATTATTATTTTAAGAAAACTGAATTATTTCAGTGAAATTGCTTCAAGCATTTGTAAGTTATTTTTATGTTTGGGTTCAAAAACCCACTATTTTCTGTAAATAAGAGATACCGAGCACTCTTGAGTTTACCATTTGTAATAAAGTATAATAATTTTCTATGTTTTTGTTTCTAAGGACAATTCCAGACGTTCAATTCTATTTAAGATATTAAATAAAAGATGTGGAAATTTAGATTTTTTTTTTATTTATATTGATACTTTTTTTTTACAATGCAATAAACATGCATGTTAAAATATATTCTGTCTATAGTACTTGATATTTTGCAAAAGGCCATTGAGGGATAATGATCATCTTTCTGACAAGAATTTTATATGGGTGATTGGGAATATTGGGGGAGAAAAAAAGTACCTAAAGTATTGCTTTTTTTTTTTTTGGCCATAGTGGTAAAAACCTGAATTACAGAAAGGCCATCTCCCATAGACTCTATTTTATCCAAATTTTTAAAAATGATTTCCTTTTCCTCTGTTCTAATAAAACATCACCTTGAGAGAGAGAGAGAGAATCGCATTTACAGGACTCAATGCAAAAATTATTGGAGCACCGATAAACATCAGAATTTTTGCATTAAGTCCTGTGAGTGCGATCCTCTGTCTACTATATATATATATATATAGATACGTACGTATACAGTATATAGTCCTGGGCAGTCCTTCACATCAGGACAGGAAGTAGGTGCAGTAGCCGCTGCTGAAGAATGTATCAACTAATGGATCAAATTGTAGTATTTTAACTTCCTAAGCTGCTACTGGGAAATGGAACAAGTTAATTTTTAAAATGTACATTTTAGAAAAAAATAGATTGTTTACGTGAAAGCATCACTCAGAAAAATAAAGCCACACTGCAAAGCTGACCGTTCCACTCTAGGACTGGTAACTTTTGGATTATAAATGTGCCGTGTTCCTTCTCGCTGCGGATGCTATGGTGTTCTTTACGTATACTGTTATGAGTGGCAATTAGACATTGTAGTCAAAACACTTGATGCACACATTGATTTATTCTCAACAAGCTTGGGAATAACCATAATTGTCTCCTGCTAAAGAAAACGACTTTGTGATCTACCCATGACCAACTCTGATTTTGAAGAATAAGCTCTGTGTTGGAATACATAGGCCCAACTTTGTTTTTCTGATGCAAATAACCGTGCTATACTAATGATCGGGATGCAAAATGCAGAGGGTTGTACACAGGTACAATAAATAGTCTGACAGGAAAGATTCAAAATGCCTACAAACAATATTTGCACTATTTGCTTGGACAAAAAGCAGTTGGTACATTAGCACTTTAAAAAAAAAATGCACATACTGTCTGCTACATTGTATTATAAGCACATTTTTGTTTCAAATAAGATGAGAAATACTGTATGAGAGATACCACCCAGAAATTGTAAAACTGTGCTCTTGAGTATGCATTGTTTTTAAAACACTTAAAGGGGTGGTTCACCTTCCAAACACTTTTTTTGATTCAGTTGTTTTTAGATTGTTCCCCAGAAATAAAGACTTTTTTCAATTACTTTCCATTATTTATTTTTTACGTTTTTCCAAAATCTAAGTTTAAAGTTGAATGTTCTTGTCTCTGGTGTTTGAGTCTGACAGCTCAGTAATTCAGGTGCAGACTCTAAACTGCTACAATTTTGCAACATTTAGTTGATACATTTCTCAGCAGCATCTCTGGAGTATTAGCAACTATTGTATCAATTCTAACAGCTGCCTTTAATGAAACCCAGAGATTCTGCTCAGTAGGGACAAAGATAAGAAATGTATCAACTAAATGTATCAATTTAGAACAGTTTACAGGATCAGCGACCCCCCTCCCAGAGCTGCTTCAGAAGGAGAGAAATGACACTTTTACACTTCAATATTAGAAAAACCGTCACACAAAGAAAATAGAAATTCATTGGAAAAAGTCGTTATTTCTGGTGAGCTATCTGAAACCAACTAGTTGTCTGAAGGTGAACAACCCCTTTAAGTGCTGCTGTGCCAGCAACCTAGTATATATAGAAAGGCAGGTGGACAAAGCGGTCCATCTCATCATCATCATTTATTTATATAGTGCCAGCGAGTTATGCCTTGCTTTCCAAACATTTATACCAAAAAAGGCTTTTCCAATAATTCAACAATAGCATCAGAGGACCCTACTTGCAAGAGCTTAGTTATCCGGTAAGCTACACGTACAGCAATGTTCCTTGAGCACTGGTACTAGTTACAGGAGGTATCACCAATCCAAATTTTTCTCTAAAAAAGCAAAGTGCTCTGAAAGTTTAGAGGGTTTATATCTCACCTTATTGCCTATTTTTTTTAAAATATAATTAAATAATTAAAAGAAAGTACTTAACAGCGTTGGGCAAATGGATTCGCCAGGCATGGATTGGCAGCAAATTTCCACACCCGCAAATGTTTTCACGAAACTGTTGCGAAAATTCGCAGTGGAAAAATTCGATGCAACAAAAATTTTGTGAATTTTTCTGGAGTTTTGCAAATTTTTCGTCAAAAAAGGGACAGATTCGCACATCACTACTTAGCATATGAAGGGGACAGTACATCTTCATAATCTTTTCCCTTAAAGTTAACAATTTGCCTTTGTTTGGGAATTGTATATATAATAAAGAGAGACAAACTCTGGGACTTGGGAGTGTAGACGGCCCATGAAGTTGATTCCAAAACTGACCAAGGCCTGCAATGAATAAAGGAATTTTGGATTACGCAAGCAACAAGAAAGTGTTACTTGGGGAATTCCTGCTGCAACATTACCCTTTTCTAGTGGCTCTTAGTCTTCTGGTTAAAGACTTACTACAATTATGGCCCCAGCCATAAGGAGGCCATAGACATAACATAGACATAACTATTATGATCTTTCTTGGAAAAGATCTTTCCAAGAAAGATCATTCATTTCAATACACAAATGTACAGGTAGATATACAGGTAGAAACAATAGAATTCTACCTGTATCTGATGATTCAGCAATAACAATGGACAATTTTTGGGTGCCTTTAAAGGCACCCGATCAAAATTTTCTGTCCAGCCCGATCAAGGAGCTGACCGATATCGGTCGGCTCTTTTCCCACCATACATGCACCGAATATCGTAGGAAAATTTGTTTCGTACAGTATTATCTGTACATTTATGGCCACCTTTAGACACTGCAGGGCTGATTTACTAACATAGGTGTGGCATTGAACCAGTTGCCATTAGCATCCAATCAGAACATTTTCTTAATCATAGACTCATCAAAACTAATTGCTAATTGGTTGCAGCTGCTCTGGTACATCTAGCTGATTCAGCCCCTGTACAAACAATATACATTCTTGTTTTTGGTGCCTGAGATAGAAAGTGGCATCTGCCAACGACAACAAAAATTAGATGGATATTTTATTGGACTCAGCACGGTGTGTTGACATTGACTTTGCCAAATGTGGTTTTAAGGCATTTTTATTAAATGGAGATTAAAACTATTTCATAAAATCAAAATGTACGCAGTGAACTGTGTCTTTGTAGCAATTCTTTAAAGAATCATTTATTTTATCACCCCCTTAGAATACTGGACAATGCCAAATACCAGTACATAGGTGTGAATATAGACAGACAGAATAAGAGAGTATCTATAGTACTGGCATTTGGAAACAGATTGTGTGTTGAAAGCAGTCCTTAAAAATGAGTGCTATTAAAGGAGAACTAAAGTTTAACTAAAAAAAGTAGGCTAGAAATGTTGTACATTTGGGAAGAGCCAAGATGACCAGTGCCCCCGCTGTAAACTTCCAGCTGCTGACTTTATCCACATGATCTTGTCCTGTCCCCCAGTCCAGTTATTCTGGACCAAAGTAATGGAGACCCTAGCCACTGAACTGGGCACTCCACAGATAGTTGACCCGGTGGTATGCTTACTGGGAGTGATTGATGATCTAATACCAACCAACGCTGCTAGAAATTGGTTACGCTCCCTTATGTTCTATGCAAAAAAAACAGCAATGCACTGGATGGGAAATACCCCTCTTACCATACCCTTCTGGAGAAGGCTGATAGATGGAGCTCTTCCTTTAATTAAATTAACATAGGAAACAAGAGGGGCACCAGAAAAATTCAACAAAGTGTGGGGGGCCTGGTGTGACCCAGACTCCCTGGTACACATATAACATATTTGTATTTGCTTTATATACTTATCTTCATACAGGCACTTACAACTGTTATTAACAATGCCAGTTATTGTCGTGACGCTGTATATGCACCATTACTAATTGTAACTATTACATCAATCACAACTGTAAAATGTCTTTTATTTTCTGTTTTGGGTTGTTTTTTCTTGTGGTTAAAACAATGAAAATTACCTTTAAAAAAAAAAAAAAAAAAAAAATTATGTTCTGAGCTTCTGTACCAGCCCAAGGTAACCACAGCCCTTTAGCAGTAAAGATCTGTGTCTCTTAAAGGTGTTCCAATAGCGTCCCAACTTCTTTTCTGCTGATTCACTGCACATGCTCTGTGCTGGTGTCATTTACTGAGCTAAGGGACCAACTCACAATGTACAGTACACACAGAATATAAATGTCACAATAGTAATTAATACAGATAATTACTACATAGCAGCATAGAAACCAGTGCAACTAGCATTTTAAGAATTTAGTACTTAGCCTTTTAGCATCAGCTTATATTACTGGTCAACCTCATTTTCTGCTTGATATTTTACGATGACCCCTAAGCTTAAAGGGATCCTGTCATCGGAAAACATGTTTTTTTCAAAACGCATCAGTTAATAGTGCTACTCCAGCAGAATTCTGCACTGAAATCCATTTCTCAAAAGAGCAAACAGATTTTTTTTATATTCAATTTTAAAATCTGACATGGGGCTAGACATTTTGTCAATTTCCCAGCTGCCCCAGGTCATGTGAGTATGTGAGTGTCGCAGACACTTTTCAGGTTGGTGACCCCCCGTGAAAAGTTTGAAGTTCTGGATCATTGCTACTATTGAGGAGCTAAAACTTTTAGTTGGTGCAATAAGATCAGTATATAGAATATGGCATTTGTAGTCCCATTCATTTTAAGAGTTTAGTTCTCCTTTAAAGTGTATCTGACGCTACTGAAAACCTGCCTGTTTTTAGCTGCTTTGTTTTATTTTTAATTACAACTTCCTCCTCCAACTGAGGCTTTATCATGCTGCCATTGTTTTTCAACTACTTTGTTTTAACCAGTGTGCACAGGGTGCTGCAATGCTGTGATAGGCTGGATGAGGTCAAACAGTAACAAGCAGACAGTCCCCTACTGGAAGGGGTGACATAGGGTGTTTTAACTGTCACTATTAAAACCCCTATTTGCCATAGTTGCAGAATAAAGCCACGTTGCATTTTCCCTTTTAAAATGTAAACACACTTAATCCAAATGGGAGTGTTTTGACTTACCTGTTGTAGATCAACATATTCCATTAATTAATTCCAAGTAATAAGCAAAAATGCAACTGCCATTATGTAGGAGCTGACTTGGCCGAAACTTACTGTTAATCGTATACACGATGAGTCAGTTGCCATATTTGAAACATTGTTATGTTCCATTTTGTGCTGCTCAGCATCCGAGACCTAAGCTTTAGGTTGAAGGGAAAGCATCAAGAATTTCAGGAGAAAAAAGAAATACGTTTAACAAACCTAAAGTCATAATGACATGTTCCTATTAAAATCTATATGAACATTCCAATATTTCTAAAAATGAAAGGCCACAGTTTTTAGCAGTACAGGTATGGGACCTGATATCCATATTCGGGACCTGGAGCTGTCCGGATAATGGATCTTTCTGTAATTTGGATCTTCATACCTTAAATCTACTAGAAAATCATGTAGACATAATAAACCCAATAGGCTGATTTTGCTTCCAATAAGGATTAATTATATCTAAATTTGGATCATGTACAAGGTACTGATTTAATATTACTAAGAAAAAATAAATAATTTTTCAAAATTTAGACTTTGGATAAAATGTAGTCTATGGGAGACAGCCTTTCCATATACGGAGCTTCTGGATAACGGGTTTCTGGATAAAGGATCATATACCGGTACCTGTATTTTACATTTTTACTTTCCTGCTCATTGTAATAGAAACAGCACTACGTTAATGATAAATTAATCTTCAGGTTCCATTTGTATTTCCAGCACATTTGTTACAAAGTAGAATATTGTTCTCATTATTCTTCTGGCTGCTTAATGAATATTATATTAACATTTTAATTGTATTTCTGTCCAAAGATGTATTTAGTTTTACTTTCAGGGTTTTTTAGCTGCTGTGCCTCTTTAAAAAGTACTGTTTACAGCAATGGTTTCAGATGTCAGATGGTTGCTAGGAGGACACGATTGTTGTCCTAGTGTATTCTCTGGTGATGTCAGGACTACGGAAGTTCTGCTCAGTTTGACCTTATCTGGAGAAGAGGTAAAAAAAAAAAAGGCGACTCTATTGATGGGTGTGTCTGTCTATAAAATCCGGATTTTACCAACTCGACAAGTATTTACCTGCACTAACAGATCTGATTTCTAGAGGGATTAGTGTTCTTTACAACTGTCACCCAGCACATTCAAATGTACAATGCCAATATGCTAAAGTTGTGCTTAATCTTATCTCTGATGAATATGTGTATATGTCATTATATTAAATATGTATTGTATTATGAATGGTGATTGCATTATACATCTTTTCGCTCCCAAATATTTTATCGCACATAATTTTAACATTAAAATTAACTTTCAGTATGATGTAAACAGTGGTATTCTGACAGTAGAGCACAAGTGAATGAGAATTAAGGGCTGCAGAACTGTCCTGCGCCTTGTGCTGAACTAACAACCTGGCAACACTGAAAAGGGAGCCCTTTTAACACCTGCAATAAGCAAGCCAAAAGTACAGGGCTTCCTATTGTACTGTAGAGTTATCAGTGTTAATTCAAAACAGCAGCCCTATTCAGTTCAAGTTCACAGAGGTTCCATGCCATACTAGAACCATGGGGCAGATTTACTAAAGGGCGAAGTGGGTAATGCTAGTGACATAAATACCATCCGCAGGGACATTGTCAATTTACTAAAAGGTGTAGGTGACAGTTTGCTAGCGAGCAGGGCCATCGCTAGCATTCATTCGCACTCTATTGCCAGGCGACTTTTCACTCTGGCGAACGGTCGTTACTCCACAAATTCAGCAAAGTGTGAATTTTACTGAACGTTACCTCTTTCACTAGAGTTGACTTCGCTACCACAGACCAGGCGAACTGCTAAAATGAAGCTAGATCTTCCTCAATCTCATGTCAGTTACATCATATCCTGTATGCCGGAAATTCATTAAAGTTGTAAAATGCTGGTGACGTGTCATTTTTTTAAAGCGGGATTGCCTGCAAAAGTCCAAACTATTTTGTGTTAACATTTTTCCCCAGACACTTAAGGCCCATGGAACATTCATTTTAGGGTGGGCTTATGTGTAGGGCATTAAAGGATCTCTTTTGTCTTTATTCAGGTTCCTTGGACATCTGTAATAAAAAGTGGCCACTTCAAGCATTTGCACCAACATCTCTAATAAAGACATACATACGACTTTAATGTACCCGCCCTATTCAAATTGACCTAAGCGTAAGAGGACTAACGAAGTTTCGCTAGGTGAAAGCTATTGCATTGCCCAAGTAACGCTAGGGAAAAGTAGCGCTAGTGAAAAACATTGCATTTTAGTGAATTAGGGTAGGAGTGATGGATTTTCACCTGGCGAAGTGGCGCAAAGTGTGCTAATGCGTTCGCTGGCGACAATTCACCCTTTAGTGAATCTGCCCCCATGTGTTTATGGGGGACACGTTGCATAAGTGCTTCAGTCTGGAGGAGTTGGCCTAGGCATCAGGAGGCAGAGAACGGGGCCTGTAAATTAACTTATATTGGGACTTTAACTGTCATTTAATCAAGAACAATTTTTAGCAGCTTTCAAAATAATAGCTTTGGTTACTGAATGTACAACACCCTTGTGTTTTGTCTTTGCATTATTATGTCCATTGCTATCTTGACCTCGGGTTTGCACTGCTTTCTGATTAGGTTTTGGGTCAGCCAGTTAATAGCAGATGCTACTTATTATCAGTCTCCTCCCATTAGCTCTGCCCTATATTACTCTAAGCCAGCTATACTTATTGCCTATTACAGTTATTATTTCCTGCATTGCTACAAAGCAGGTTGTGCCTTGTGTCTTGCCATGCACATCTTCTGGGTTCCTGTTTCATAATGCTAAAATAATTGCAAGCTATATGAGGTGAGAGAAGACCAACAAGTTTTATGGAACAATTTGTACAAACAAAAGATTACAAATATAGAGGCTGATCCTTTTACAAGAGCAAGAGTTTTATATGTTTCTAAGGACATCCCTGACATCTGGCTTTGAGTTTTTTTTATATTTCAGCCTTGTGCCCTTGTTTGGGAGTTTGGATACACCCTTTCACAGTATGACAGAATTGCACAGGGGTTATTGGGGTGCAATGTTTTCTGGGGTATACGATAATACTGTCTCAGAGCACTTTCTGAGCCTTTTTAGCTGGCATTCCTTTCTGGTTTATGCATTAGATCCACTCTACAATAGGGTGGAGCAGTGGAAGACTTTCATGGACTGTGGTGTCAATATCCGGCCTAACAGAGCTTCTTTCTGGTTGTTGTCATGACCTTTGTGGAGTATAAAAAGGACACATATTAAAAAAAAAAAAAAAGAACTAGCCAGAGCCGTGTTTTACTGTATATGCAGAATTTGATAGGGACAAATCAAAATATTATCAATTTAAAACATCTGTAAATCTCTTAACCCTAGATTTATCCCAATGAGGGTACAATACTGTACATGTGTATGTACCATTCATGTTGCAAAGATACTTAAAGGGGTTGTTCATCATTAAATTAACTTAGTATGATGTAGAGATTGATATTCTGATACAATTTGCAATTGTTTTCCACATTTTTATTATTGTGGTCAGCAGCTCTTCCATTTTTGATTTCAGTAATTCAGTTACTAGGGTCCAGTTACCCTAGCAACCATGCATTGATATGAATAAGAGACTGGAATATGAATAGGATAGATCCCGAATAGAAGGACAAGTAATAAAAAGTCACAATAACAATAAAGGTGTAGCTTTACAGAGCATTTAATTTAAGGTGGGTTCAGTGAATCCCATTTAAAAGCTGGAAACAATGAGAAGAAGGCAAACTATTCGAAACCTATAAAAAAAACATGAAGGCCAATTGAAAAGTTGCTTAGAATTAGTCATTCTATAATATACTAAAAGGTGAACCACCCCTTGAAAGCTGTGGCCAGTACTGCTAGAAGCCAGAGATTCACTGTAGGCTTAAAAGAGCAGTTCATCCTGAAATTAACTTTTAAAGGCTCATTTATGAACAGAAGTTCAAAACCAGTTGCAAATTGCTATGCTTTTAAACCACAATGCAATTTTTCCTCGAGAATTCCAGTGTTACTTAGGACACCCACTGAATAATGGATGATTTTGAAGTGCTACATATTATCAGTGGCGTAACTAGATATTACTGGGCCCCACAGCAAATTATTTTTCAGGCCCCCAAAATGTTTAGAGGTTGACTTGTTTCTCCAATATTTATTGAAATTGTATATGAATTAGGGCCTCATGGGGCCCCTATACCTACTGGGCCCCCCTGCAGCCGCAGGGTCTGCTTCCTCTATAGTTACGCCCCTGCATATTATCTAGCACAAGTTGCAGTACTCTTTTACTAAATACTGTATGTGTTCAAATATTGTCTCAGCATCAGAGCACCATTCACTTGACTGCACGTCAGTTGTGTGTGTGACATGGATGTGCCACCCCCTCAAAGCAGATGTTACTTGCAGGACTCCTCTTTATCCGTGTTCCCTATATTTTGCACTCACGTGCAATTCATCTGAGTAGGCAGTGGAACATTAGCACAAGTTATTAGCAGCATGCATAAGAACATTGAGTAAATGAGTAGTTATGTGTTTTGTAGATAACATGATTTTAATTTGATTTTACATTCAGGATGGTTTCTGAAATAGCTTTGTTGGGTTTGAAGCTCTTTGTTTTGGAATTGATGCCCTATTTGTCCTGACACCATCAACCTTACTACATGCTATGGATTTATTGCATGTTGTGCAAAGAATTTAGTTGTGGCATTATTTTAAAACCAGCGTGTGTACTAAAATGTACTTTGTATTTAATGCTTGTCAAAGTCACAACGTTTAAGCTGCTTTATATTAGTGGTTAACAAACTTCTCCCCTGGGGAGCCTGGAGGAGGCCTGGAGTAGTGGCAGGGGGCTTAGCCTAAAGGTTTATTTGGATGAGATTTGGGAAGAATGCATATTAGCTGTCATATATCCATCTGAAAGCTTAAAGGCCCATTAGGGTAAGACTTTAGATGATTATTTATTTGTCCTAGATAGCCTTGGAATAAGGGCTGAAATGGCTGATACACCAATGTTTTCCTGTATCTTTAATTATGTTGTGAACGAAGTGAATTCTTCACCAAAGGTTAGACCTTTGGAGCTTAAAACTGACAAAGTTGGACAACTGCTGGCTTCCAGCAACACCCACTTGTTGGAAACAACAACAACAACAGGTAAGATTTTTATATACCGAGTATATGCAACCGAACTAAATTCAGAAAACACCTTAGCACACCTGGTTTAGACCTATCCTGTGGAAAGGACTCCACCCATAAAAAAAAAAAAAAAATTCTGTCAGTAGTGTCCTTTTAAACTTTAAAGGGATACTGTCATCGGAACGCAGCAGTTAATACTCCAGCAGAATTCTGCACTGAAATACATTTCTCAAAAGAGCAAACATGGGGCTAGACATTTTGTCAATTTCCCAGCTGCCCCTGGTCATGTGACTTGTGCCTTCACTTTAGGAGAGAAATGCTTTCTGGCAGGCTGTTGTTTTCCCTTCACAATGTAACTGAACGTGTCTCAGTGGGACATGGGTTTTTACTATTGAGTGTTGTTCTTAGATCTACCAGGCAGCTGTTATCTTGTGTTAGTGAGTTGCTATCTGGTTACCTTCCCATTGTTCTTTTGTTTGGCTGCTGGGGGGGGAAAGGGAGGGGGTGATATCACTCCAACTTGTAGTACAGCAGTAAAGAGTGATTGAAGTTTATCAGAGCACAAGTCACATGACTTGGGACAGCTGGGAAATTGACAAGTCTAGCCCCATGTCAGATTTCAAAATTGAATAGATTCCATACTTGTGTATAACATTTGTTTACATTTATTTCCAAACTGTATATACAGTCTAAATCATTGACTATGGTTACATTCTATTAAATGTTGTTTTTTATTTTTTTTAAGAGCGTTGCTGGAACAAATGGAAGCTTATTATTTTGCCATAGGACATCCCGTTCAGTGTGGACGCCCTGCACCATTATTAGTGGTTAACTCTAAATACTAAATTGCTAGTAATTCAGAATTGCTCCTCTGTACTACTTTAAGTACATGGCTAGAAAGACAGCTCAAATCTCTGCTCCTATCAGGAAACTCCCACAAAGTGTTCTCTTTAGGCTGTGCATGGAAACACTTTTTGTTGCCCCAGCTGTGCTCACAAGGGAAGACTTTGCAAATATGGCATTGTGAAATATATTTTGTTTGGTTGTGAGTACTGTCAGCAGAAACAGGAAGTCAAGTTTTAAAATCTCAGGATTACTAAGGAGACAAGGCTGTGACTGATCAAAATACAGTGAAATGGCAAGGAAAGACTGGTCTGTAATATGCCTATTGCTGTTACTGTTATTGTTAAATACCAGTATGGTCAACGGAAATATTTATCTAATTCAAAGAAAGAGGGGTGACCTCTTACTCAATGAAAGCACCACTAAAGCATTGCACATTTCACAATTAAATAATAAAGATTTTCTTTAAAGATGGGTACGAAGTGCAAAAAACAGAAGCAGGACCTGTTTTTCATGAGTGGCAGCTAGGGAGGCACAAGGAGAAACAAACTGCCCCAGAATGAAATAAATAAAAATGTTTTTTATATTCCTCTGAATCCATACTGACCACCTTTGATGGACTACTAAGTAAAAAAAAAAAATGTTTGACGATTAAATCGGTATGTTGGCCCCCATTCCCACGCAACTGGTACTATAGGATAAAGCACACCAGTTTATAGTATTATGGCTTGCCAATCTGACACAGCTTTTCCCTGTTTAGATGTGAATCACAGGAAGTATTTACAGGAAACCTTCTTTCCTTTACTTTTTGTTAAATAGTTGTTGGAATTTCAGTCAGGGTACAAATATGTGTTAATTTTGGCACGAGCAATATATTCATAGCAAGCAATCACTATCATAAACTCTTGGCCAGAAGAGCTGCACAGAACATCTCTAGTACTATACAAACTCCACTAGGATATATTTTTTTTCAGATTTGTGGTAAAAATTGCCCAGTGTCAAATGCTTTTTTTCTCCTGCCAAAAGGTCCTTTATATACTGTGGTTATGGAATTATTCATTGCTGAAGCTGTATGTAGAGCTTGGAAAATGAAGACTTTGAACAAATATGTTAATAGTAATACTGCTATTAATCAAAGTTTCCCCTCATAGTCATTTTAGATTAGATTTAGATTAGGAGCATATGCAGTGGTACATACCAGAAACCCTGACTTGTGGTCTTTCAGAATCCTTTTTGTTAAGAAGCTACACCCCTAAAATAGGTATATTCTGTATAAAATACACCTTTAAAATCGATGTACAGTATGTATACACACACACACACATATATATATATATATATATATATATATATATATATATATCTATATCTTATTTAAGCAAGACTAAATATGTTTCTCATTGCTACTTATGACCCCCATCAAAATAAGTAATAAGTGGGAGGCTTTTCATAAAAATAATTTTAAACACGTCCCCCAACCTTCTTGAAATAAAAATAAATGAAATAACATGAGAACTCCGTAGCCTCACTTCATATATTTGATTAACTGCCCATGAACAGCAGAATTATACTGGACAGCACAAAATAATGTCATTTTCTAAGTAAATTATTATATAAAAACTGAATAAATAAGAGTTTGTGAGGTCAACATAGGGAAAACATACACTGATAAAGGTTGAGAATAAGGTTTATATTTCATTTTCAATAGATTGACAGATAGTACTTGGCCTTAATCTCTCATTAGTTTAGGATGGGTAGCTATTCATCTTGAAAGAATAATATTAAATGAATATCAATGTACAAAGGATGCCTGTATCTTAGAATTAATATTGGGTATTTGAGACGATGCAAAAGGAGTTGCAGAAATGCTTCATCTTTTTGCTTTGATTTGCATGTTAGACCAAGAAGTAATACAGGAAGCGGTTTGATGAAGCAATAGCTGGAGTTAGACGAAGGCAAGCTTAAGAAACAGAGTAGTCTTATTCATTAGATGCAAATTTCGGAAATGCAGCTTATCTTGGTCTTCTTCAGCAATCTTCTTGCAGATCTAATCATCAAGCAAATGTAATTTTCACTTTCTCACATTTGGTGAGATGCTTGTTCTTCTATATATGTCGACATGTGAAAACTCTAGCATTGGATATCTTATCTAATAGGCTGCATATGAATTAGCAAGAAAAAGCATTTCAGGAAATATATAAATAGGCTAAGTATATGAATTCAGTTCTAAAGCATATTAAAGGGGACCCGTCACCCAAAAAAATGATTCCAAATCCTATTTTATCATGTAAGTCAAGCAAAATAAACTTTAATCAAACTGTACAAATTATTTGAATCTTGTTTCCTTCAGTCTGGGTGCCATTTTGTGGACACTGTTATTAATGCAAGCCTTGTATCATCTCAGAATCTTGTTTGTGCATCAGAATGGGGGACCTGATGTCCATGCCCATGCCCTGGCTACAGAATTAAGTGGTTAAGACAACTGAGGAAATGTGGGGAGTGCAGTGACATCTAAAAAGTGCTGAATGGACAGTGAAATTAATTGCTTGCCCCACCTCTATGCTTAAGGTATAGAGGAGGGTCAGGCAATATTTGATTGACAGCTGGGATTTTTAAAAGAGTTTACAACAGCTATGAACACTTTAATAAAAAAAAGAATTTGGATTTCACGTTTAATTTGAAAATGACTTTTATTATACAGCATTTTATGTCTGGGTGACAGGTCCACTTTAAGGAGTGGCAGGGGCCCTCAGCTTGAAGTCCAGTTAGCTTAATGCCTTTTTGTTCTAGATCAGTGATCCTCAACCAGTGGCTTCTGAACAACATGTTGCTCATCAAGCCCTTGGATGTTGCTCCCAGTGGCCTCAAAGCAGGTGACTATTTTTTAATTATTTTGAGCATTAAAAACCAGGTGTACTCCCACATAGGGATTATCAAATGGTCAATCACAGACCATATTTTGCACCCCCAAAAACAAATTAAAAGCTTAAGTTTCTCCATAACTCTTTTTACATTTGAATGTGGCTCACTCGTTAAAAAGGTTGGGGACCCCTGTTATAGATCCACCTAAAACCTAACTAGAAGATCGATTAGGGTAAAATTGTGAAAGTGAAAATTGGAACTGAGGCTCAATGACTGATACACCAATGCTGTTTCCAATATCTGTACACTTGTTATGAGTTAAGGGGAGGCTCTGGCCAAAGGTCAAACCTACATGGGGGAGGGGGCTGTTGCTAAGAAAGTTTGACAACTAACTAACTTAACCTCTTCTATAATATGCTTGTGTGTTCTTGCACAGTTTAGCATTTTATAACTAGGGATGTAGCGAACGTCGGAAAAAAAGTTCGCGAACATATTCGCGAACTTGCGTCAAAAATGCGAACGCGAACGTCGCGAACCCCATAGACTTCAATAGGAAGGCGAATTTTAAAAGCTAGAAAAGACATTTCTGGCCAGAAAAATGATTTTAAAGTTGTTTAAAGGGTGCAACGACCTGGACAGTGCCATGCCAGAGGGGGATCAAGGGCAAAAATGTTTCTAAAAAATCCATTGTTGACACAGCGCTGCGTTTTGTGCTGTAAAGGGCAGAAATCACACTACGTCACTCAGGTGGTGTTTCTGGAGACGGTATTATTATTGATATTTAGACAGAATGTGAAAAAGCTCACACAGCTAAGTGGCAGTGGTTTGAAAATGAAGAACACACTGGGCAAATAATGCCTGCAAGGTCAACGTATACACTACAGCAGTGGTGGATACGGAATATATTATTGCTGCTTGAAAAACGTCACTCAGGTGGTGTTTCTGGAGACGGTATTATTATTGATATTTAGACAGAATGTGAACAAGCTCACACAGCTAGATGGCCACTGGGCAAATAATGCCTGCAAGTGCACTACTATTGGTGCACTACTATGAAGAACAGCAAACAGCACTGGACACCTTAAAGAACAGTAAGATAAGTAAAATAAAAAAAAAATTATATGTATATTAAAAAAAATTTCTCGGGTTGGTGCTGCTGAACTACTAGGAGCAGCACAGTAGCACACCAGTCCCACTCCCCAACACTGCTAGACTAATAGCACTTGGCTGTTAAAGTAGCAAAGTAAAACAACAAAAAAGAAAATAAAAGCAGTCCTTACAAGGACTATTGGGTTATTACAGCAGTCAGCAGATGAGATCAGAAGAGATCAGTGCCCACAGCAGGCAGCTACATACAGAGCACTGCAGTAGAAGGTAGATTACTAGCCAGCAAAGCTACCCTAAAATGTCCCTCAAATCCCTGCAGACTTCTGTCCCTCCAATACAGAGCAGTATCAAGTAGATTACTAGCCAGCAAACTTACTATCAACTGTCCCTCAAAGAAATCAGTGAAATCAGTAACAGCTCTCTCCCTACACTAGCTCTTGCAAGCACACACAGGCAGAATGAAAAAACGCTGCAGGGCTTCAGTTTATATATGGAAGGGGAGTGGTCCAGGGGGTGTGGGGGTGGTCCAGGAGGGAGAGCTTCCTGATTGGCTGCCATGTATCTGCTGGTCTGGGGTGAGAGGTAAAAAAAAAGCGCCAGGTAAGGCGAACCCAAAATGGCGAACGTCGCGCGACGTTCGCGAACATTCGGCGAGCGCGAACAGCCGATGTTCGCGCGAACAAGTTCGCCAGCGAACAGTCCGCGACATCCCTATTTATAACTGTCCTAAATTTCACTTTTCTGAATCATTAACACTCTTTTAACATCTATGGGGCAAATTTACTTACCTCTGAATTTGCGCCAGCGTTGCCTTCGCAAAACTTCGCCAGGCGTAGATTCGCCAGGGCTGTGCAAATTTCACGAAGATCCGAAGTTGCTCACAAGTTACCAATCGGAAATTTGCATACAGTGCGAAATAGAAGTTTGAATGGACGTGTATACTGCAGCAAATAAATAACACTACACAAGCCCAGGGAAACTTAATAAAATTATATAGAGGTGTTCTAATGCCCTACACATGTGCCCACAGTATAGTTTAAGTGCCACATGTTATCAAGGGGGCAAGGTGGGCATCCTAAAAAAAAATTCGATCTTTTTCAGCCTATCACCCTTTAAAAAGTACACTGTTAGTAAATTGGCGAAGTGGCAAAATGACTTTACGCTGGCAAATTTTCGCTAGCGTTAGCCACTTCGCCCTTTAGTTAATTTTTCCCCTATGTGAATGCTCAAGTGCAACATTTTAAATGCCAGGATGAGCCCTGCTCGAGAGTGAAACATGAGTTGCCAGTGTGAGACGGAGCCTATTGCAATTTACAAGGGTGTCAGGAGAAGCTGGAAATATAGTCAGCCATCAAAGAACTCTGCACAGGGAAATATAAATGTGCCTGCAGGTCCCCTTGTGCAGTGGAGGTCGAATGCAGTTGATGAGCCAGTCTGTGAGTAAAATTACAACATTGGGCTGACTTAAATTGACTGGTATCATGTTTTAAAAGCTGGCTACTGCAACAGCGGCTAAATCTGTACGCATACAATTGATGGGACTGAATGGAAACTAACATTCAGATAGCTCAACCGGAAGTTTGCTTTTGGAGTAAACTCAGCTAGAACTATAAGGGCAGGACTACATGACGCGCTTGGACCCGACATGTCGCAATGCGACTAAACGCATGCGGCGTGTCGGATGTTTTACATAAAAGATGTTACAACCTGTGTTTTCATCCGACAGTCGGATCAATGTAGTTGTAACATGCAATTTCTCCTTCACTTCTGTTTTATGTAAAACATCCGACACGTCGCATTGCGACGTGTCGGGCCCAAGCGCGTCATGTAGTCCTGCCCTAACTGTCAAATGTTTAGGTATGATGCCTAAAAACAACAGCACAGGTGTGCTATTTTGATATCAATGGGTGGTGTGGGACAAACTGACTCTGAGCACATATACATACACATACTGTACATAAGCCAGATAAGAACTTAAAAAGCAAAAAAATTTCGAAATTCGACCCTCGAATTGAAATCCTTCGACTTCGAATATCGAAGGATTTTTCACCGAATTTAGTGTTCGAACGATCGTATAGAAATCGTTGGATCGAACGATTAAATTGATCGAATCGAATGATTACAACAATTTTTAGCGACCAATCGAAGGATTTTTATTCGACCAAACAAAACTTAGAAAAGTGCTCTGAAAGGTCCCCATAGGCTAACATTGCACTTCCGTAGCTTTAAGTATGAAGTCAAAGTTTTTTTTAAAGAGACAGTACTTCGATTATCGAATGGTCGAATATTCAAACGATTTTTACTTCGAATCGTTCAAATCAAAGTCGAATGGTTGAATATAGCCTATTCGATGGTCGTAGTACCCAAAAATATCTTCGAAATTCGAACTTTTTTAACTTCGAAAATTCACTTGAGCTTCGTAAATCTGCCCCTTCTGTATTCATGATGTACATTTTGGGGGCAATTTATCAAGGGTCAAGCCGAACTAAAGCTGAATATTATGAACCACTGACTTAAGGGACAGGTAAATGTTAAATTGCTGGGTGGTGCCAGTATGTTGGCCCCAGTGAATAAATGCAATAGCTTTTTGTTCTTCTATGGGCAAAAATGCACTGGATCACCAGGTAAGAATTCAAATATTCTGTTATAGAGTGTAATACTTTGTAAATATTAAATGAATTTAAGAGACTAAACAAACTTCCATCCCAAGGAGGTTGCACTAGCTGTAGCCAGGGCCTACATTTTACCTCTGTTTAGTTATGTTCCTAGTACACTGTTACATTTGCATGATAATAGCCATATCAGTACAATGGGGTTATTTATCAAAGGTAGAGTTGTGAGGTTTTTCTACCTCAAATAAACTCACAAGTCAATTGTTTGCTTATTTATGAAAAAAGCTTGAATGTAAAAAACTCAAATGAATGCAACTCAAAGACTCGATCGAGTTATCAGTAAAATAAACTCGGGTATCTCGAATTGATAGAGTTTTTGAGTGCAAACCACCGAAAAAAATCCGAAAATAATGAAGGCTAGAACATCTTCAAATGGTTCAAGGGACCTCTGCGATTGACTTCTAAATGACCTTGACAGGTTTTAGCTGGAGAATTTTCAGATTCATGCTTTTTGCAGCTTTGGAGCATAATAAGTCTCAAAAATATTTTTTAAAAATTGTTTACCTGAAAAAATACGTTTTTACTGAAACTACCCTTGAAAACTAAAATTTTTTGGGAAAAACACAACTCGACCTTTAATAAATAACCCCCTTTATATTTGTCATGTCAATTTAAACGGAAAAATAATGGCTACACAATATGCAGTAGTTGATTTTGGAGATACACTCCTCATAAAGAAGCTACTGAAATTTTGTAGGTGACATTTAGAAAAGTGAAGTTGGGGTAGATCTGGTGCAGAGCGATTGTTTTTTTACAACCCAAAACAGTGACCAAAACTCTTCCATACTGATTTTCTTGCATCCTACTTTTCATTACAACATAGATCACATTCACTGTATAAGGCTATCTTTTTATGTGCCAACTAGGTCACCGATTCCAGCCTCTTATTATACAATTATTTTTATTGTAGGGTGGAGTGTGTAAAGTCCTTATGATGTTTTTTTTTACATTAGATTTATACAACAATGCTAGTAGAAGAAAAGAGTTATGGAAAGGTACATATTAAATTTAGGACTGGTTGTATTAATTATATAATATATATATATATATATATAAAACAATGTGGAATGTACTTGGAACAATATGTGGAGATGAAGACAGAATGTTAAAATGTTAGAAGGTAATTAGTCAGAGGACAGTACATGAGAACAGAACCTGCTGGAATGTCTACACAGGATAGTCTACAACTAACATTCCGGTACTAGAGGAGCATTTCATGTAGTTGAGGGTTTCAAGCTGTGCAGTGCAGTTTGAAGAGCTGAAAGAGTCTTTACATGCACACATCCACCAAGGCCCCACCACCTCTCCACCCTGGAACTTGTGTGGAAAAGGGTTCACATTATGTCTAACCATTTGTAGGTGAATTTGCATCTGCTTTAAAGGGGGTATATGGTTACAGAACAACCCTGCCATTTTAGTAGTGATTTAGCATTGCTGCTTACAAAATTATTTAGCGTAACTGGCAAAAATCAAATGGGTAAGTGTGAAGTCATTATTTCGATGCAGCTAATATATTAGGTAAGTCCATTCCAGTAGGGTTCTTACTCATCATGTCTGCACTCTTCAAAGACCATTGTGACTATATGATCTTTTCTTAAGCTATATTTTCCAGAAATAAAAATATTTTTAATCATTGCACCCAACCTCAAAAACAAGAGGATGCCTTGGCTTGTAGACTTAGGTAAGGGCATGCCTGGTCATCTATTCTTATATATTTGTATGTATGCATGTATAACTTTATTTGTAAAGCGATGTTAGGGAGCCGCAGCACCATACAATGCATAAAATAATAGATATAAAGTACAATATATAAAAAGTGCACACAGGGAGGACAAGTCATATGATATATACAATATAGTACACATAGCTTATATAAGGACATTGAGCTTAAGTGCTTTGTAGTTAGAGACACAGTAGGAGGTCCCTGCCCCATAGAGCTTACAATCTAAGTAGGTGGGTGGCTAACATACAGGCACACAGAGGGGAAAACGTGCACAAGGTTAAGGCATTGTCTAAAAAGTACCAGGATTAAACTGATGTTCTAGGGCTCCAAAGGGAAGACTCTTAGTTTTTTCTTGAAGAGGTTGAGAGAGCATATTTCTATAGGAACCAAGGCTTATGTAATTAGATATTCGTTCAAAAAAATTATTTTTAACAGGAGTGCTAAAAAAACAAATCTAAAATGAAAAATGGTTCAGAATATCATTATATTTCCAGCACTGTGTGTCTGTTACATGCATTTCTATTTAAAAGTCTGCCTGTACTTTTAAGAGCAGTTTCACTCTAATTTCCTAATTGCTTCCTTAGTATAGCGACTCTCCTTCCTGGCACATCCAGTTCTCCAAACCACCAGCTAATTAGGGCCATTGCTATTCTTGTTCCAAACCCAGATGCCAAAAAATGATTCCTTTAAGGTTTCAGTTACCACAAACTGTTTTTAGCTGTACTAATGTGCTTCTGAATTCACAGTGTAGCCATGTGCACTCTGGTTGTGATATGCTGGGCATAGTAGTTTTAGTTTAGTGTGTGTTTTCCATTAGCAAAAACAGTTCATGTCAGTGTACTACAAACTTAATTTATGACACACCACAAATCCCTTCAAATGGAAAGAGAAGCTACTTTTATTATTATTATTATTAATAATGTAGAGATCCCTAAACTGTATATTTACTTGCTGCTTTGCCCTCTTCTTTCTCAGCAACTTCTATGCACCCATCCAGGGCCATCATCAGAAATCACGGCGCCCCATATGTCAAAATTTCCTGGACCCCGCCCATCACCGAGGGCCCCACACCACAGTAAAAAGCCACACATGAGAGCTAAAATATAAATGCTAAAAACCTGTCAAGGATTAGGTAGGGGGCGCTGTAGAGACTGAAGGGAAAGGGCGAGTCCTTGAGGCAGGAGCTGTATGTGCCTAGGGAACACTTGAAGGGAAAGCAGGAACAGGTTGATGAGGGCGAAGAGTCAGTCTGGATCAGGTGTAGAACAGGACGGAGAGGGCGAAGATCAGGAGTGGACTAGGCAGGAAGAAGAGGGCGACGACTCAACAGGAACAGACTGGACGGGGCAGGAATGGAACCGGAACAGCTTGGATGGGACAGGACGGTGCGGGCGTAGATAAGATCAAACCTGGGATAGAGTGCAGAGGGAGACTGGAGCAGAATAGAAAGAGAGCAGAGCAAGAGAGGACTGGAGCAGGATATAGCAAGAGGAGGACTGGAGCAAGATAGCAAGAGGAGGACTGGAGCAAGATAGCAAGAGGAGGACTGGAGCAAGATAGCAAGAGGAGGACTGGAGCAAGATAGCAAGAGGAGGGGTACAAGGTAGGATCGGATCAAGGTCAAGGCTGGGAAGGTACAAGATAAGGTAAAGCAAGACAAGGACAGGCGGACAAGACAAGGCAAGGCGGAATAACAAGGGAAAAGGGGCAAGAGCTAGAACTACCTAGTTAGGGGCGCTGCCGCAGTACTAGGAACACCATACAATGCTCTGGCAAGGAGTGGTCTGAGTGCTGCCCTTAAATAGGGAAGAGTCAGCCCTGATTGGCTGATTAAGATAGGCAGCAGCTGGGTTGGGGCTGTAGATGCCAAACAGGCTGCAGCTGAGCTGGGGCTGGAGAGGCCAATCAGGCGGCAGCTGGGCCTGCAGAGGCCAGGTTACACATAGTGAGCAACCCTACAGGCTGCTCACCTGGCCAAATGGTCAAGGCATCGAGCCAGAAACCCAAAGGTCCCCGGCTCGAATCCCAGCAATACCTGACAGTATCCCCCCCCCTCACAAGGCGACTCCCAGGCGCCACAGTGACCAACATTTTCGTGCACCTGGGGAACTGGCAATGCTATGGGCAGAACTAACCACATGGGTGCCCAACTAGGAGGTAATGCTATTGTATTAGCCACCCTGGAACTTGGCAGAGCCACCCTGGCGGGTGCCCTGATACTCGGCAGAGCCACCCTGGCGGGTGCCCTGGGACTCGGAAGAGCCACCCTGGTGGGTGCTCTGGGACTCGGAAGAGCCACCCTGGCGGGTGCCCTGGGACTCGGAAGAGCCACCCTGGCGGGTGCTCTGGGACTCGGTTGAGCCACCCTGGCGGGTGCCCTGGGACTTGGAAGAGCCACCCTGGCGGGTGCCCTGGGACTCGGAAGAGCCACCCTGGCGGGTGCTCTGAAACTCGGTAGAGCCACCCTGGCGGGTGCTCTGGGACTCAGAAGAGCCACCCTGGCGGGTGCTCTGATACTTGGTAGAGCCACCCTGGCGGGTGCTCTGGGACCTGGAAGAGCCACCCTCACGGGTGCTCTGATACTTGGTAGAGCCACCCTGGTGGGTGCTCTGGGACTCGGAAGAGCCACCCTGGCGGGTGCTCTGATACTAGGCAGAGCCACCCTGGCGGGTGCCCTCCACACGAGTACCTGGGTTTTGAATGTTATTTTAAGGGTTGATACAGTCACTGTGTTAAGACACGGCAGAAGCCCCCCTCCTCGGGGCACGGGACAAGGCAGAAGCCCCCCTCCTCGGGGCACAGGACACGGCAGAAGCCCCACTTCTGGGGGCACAGGACAAGGCAGAAGCCCCCCTCCTCGGGGCACAGGACCAGGCAGAAGCCTCACTTCTGGGGGCACAGGATCAGGCAGAAGCCCCACTTCTGGGAGCACAGGACAAGGCATGGGTACAGGAGGCAGCAGCTGGGGAGCCAGCACAAGTGCAGGAGGCAGCCAGTGGGGAGCCAGTCGCCGGGGAAACCTAGCTGAAGCCATGGGCAGCGGAGGCTGCTGGAGAACTGGCTCTGGAGCTGAAGGCAATGGCGGTTGCTGGGTAGGCCCCTCTGGAGCCGTGGCCAGCCGATGCTGCTGGGTAGGCCCCTCTGGAGCCGTGGCCAGCCGATGCTGCTGGGTAGGCCCCTCTGGAGCCGTGGCCAGCCGATGCTGCTGGGTAGGCCCCTCTGGAGCCGTGGCCAGCCGATGCTGCTGGGTAGGCCCCTCTGGAGCCGTGGCCAGCCGATGCTGCTGGGTAGGCCCCTCTGGAGCCGTGGCCAGCCGATGCTGCTGGGTAGGCCCCTCTGGAGCCGTGGCCAGCCGATGCTGCTGGGTAGGCCCCTCTGGAGCCGTGGCCAGCCGATGCTGCTGGGTAGGCCCCTCTGGAGCCGTGGCCAGCCGATGCTGCTGGGTAGGCCCCTCTGGAGCCGTGGCCAGCCGATGCTGCTGGGTAGGCCCTCTGGAGCCGTGGCCAGCCGATGCTGCTGGGTAGGCCCCTCTGGAGCCGTGGCCAGCCGATGCTGCTGGGTAGGCCCCTCTGGAGCCGTAGGCAGCTTAGGCTGCAGGGGAAGCAGTTGCTGAGGGGTAGCAGGCCCAGGCACTGAAGCAGACTGCGGAGGGATAGCCGGCCCGGGAACTGGAGCAGACTGCGGAGGGATAGCCGGCCCGGGAACTGGAGCAGACTGCGGAGGGATAGCCGGCCCGGGAACTGGAGCAGACTGCGGAGGGATAGCCGGCCCGGGAACTGGAGCAGACTGCGGAGGGATAGCCGGCCCGGGAACTGGAGCAGACTGCGGAGGATAGCCGGCCGGGAACTGGAGCAGACTGCGGAGGGATAGCCGGCCCGGGAACTGGAGCAGACTGCGGAGGGATAGCCGGCCCGGGAACTGGAGCAGACTGCGGAGGGATAGCCGGCCCGGGAACTGGAGCAGACTGCGGAGGGATAGCCGGCCCGGGAACTGGAGCAGACTGCGGAGGGATAGCCGGCCCGGGAACTGGAGCAGACTGCGGAGGGATAGCCGGCCCGGGAACTGGAGCAGACTGCGGAGGGATAGCCGGCCCGGGAACTGGAGCAGACTGCGGAGGGATAGCCGGCCCGGGAACTGGAGCAGACTGCGGAGGGATGGCCGGCCCAGGAACTGGAGCAGACTGCGGAGGGATGGCTGGCCCAGGAACTGGAGCAGACAGCGGAGGGATAGCCGGCCCTGGAACTGAGGCAAATTTATCCAGGAATGCCAACAGAAACTGAGCAGTATCGTAGATTATAGGGGATTTACTGCACAGTAACTTCTCGGCCCAGGAACGAGCTTCACCTTCTAGCAGGAAGAAAATGATTTCCGAAACTTGCTCGACTGGAGGAGCACTTAGAAAGTGTTTTTTCTCAGAAAGGAGCAGGACTTCCTCTAGAAAGATAGGAATTTTACTTGGGGAGCCATCCAGTATCTGCGGGTCAAAATAGAATATTCAGTCTTTTTGGGAATCCGGTCAGAAGGCACAGGAACAGCCCTTGCAGACTCTTTTGGCCAGAGCATTCTGTCAAGGATTAGGTAGGGGGCGCTGTAGAGACTGAAGGGAAAGGGCGAGTCCTTGAGGCAGGAGCTGTATGTGCCTAGGGAACACTTGAAGGGAAAGCAGGAACAGGTTGATGAGGGCGAAGAGTCAGTCTGGATCAGGTGCAGAACAGGACGGAGAGGGCGAAGATCAGGAGTGGACTAGGCAGGAAGAAGAGGGCGACGACTCAACAGGAACAGACTGGACGGGGCAGGAATGGAACCGGAACAGCTTGGATGGGACAGGACGGTGCGGGCGTAGATAAGATCAAACCTGGGATAGAGTGCAGAGGGAGACTGGAGCAGAATAGAAAGAGAGCAGAGTGCAGAGGGAGACTGGAGCAGAATAGAAAGAGAGCAGAGCAAGAGAGGACTGGAGCAGGATAGAAAGAGAGCAGAGCAAGAGAGGGACTGGAGCAGGATATAGCAAGAGAGGGACTGGAGCAGGATATAGCAAGAGAGGGACTGGAGCAGGATATAGCAAGAGAGGGACTGGAGCAGGATATAGCAAGAGGAGGACTGGAGCAGGATATAGCAAGAGGAGGACTGGAGCAGGATATAGCAAGAGGAGGACTGGAGCAGGATATAGCAAGAGGAGGACTGGAGCAGGATATAGCAAGAGGAGGACTGGAGCAGGATATAGCAAGAGGAGGACTGGAGCAGGATATAGCAAGAGGAGGACTGGAGCAAGATAGCAAGAGGAGGACTGGAGCAAGATAGCAAGAGGAGGACTGGAGCAAGAGGAGGACTGGAGCAAGATAGCAAGAGGAGGACTGGAGCAAGATAGCAAGAGGAGGGGTACAAGGTAGGGTCGGATCAAGGTCAAGGCTGGGAAGGTACAAGATAAGGTAAAGCAAGACAAGGACAGGCGGACAAGACAAGGCAAGGCAAGGCGGAATAACAAGGGAAAAGGGGCAAGAGCTAGAACTACCTAGTTAGGGGCGCTGCCGCAGTACTAGGAACACCATACAATGCTCTGGCAAGGAGTGGTCTGAGTGCTGCCCTTAAATAGGGAAGAGTCAGCCCTGATTGGCTGATTAAGAAAGGCAGCAGCTGGGTTGGGGCTGTAGATGCCAAACAGGCTGCAGCTGAGCTGGGGCTGGAGAGGCCAATCAGGCGGCAGCTGGGCTGGGACTGCAGAGGCCAGGTTACACATAGTGAGCAACCCTACAGGCTGCTCACCTGGCCAAATGGTCAAGGCATTGAGCCAGAAACCCAAAGGTCCCCGGCTCGAATCCCAGCAATACCTGACAAAACCCATTGGTGGCCAGGGTCCCCCCTACAAGTTAAAAAAAAAAATTGGTGGCCATGGCCCCCCATAAAAGTTAAAAAATAAAAAAACTTCATTGGTGGTCAGTCCCCCACCTACTAAGAGTTAAAAAAAAACATTAGTGGCCAGGACCCACCCCCACTTTGGGTCTTCAGCTCCGTTCGAGACTTCAGGTCTTCGAGTCCATTCGCATTTTCAGGTCTTTAGCTTCGGATCTTCGGCAATGTCCATGCTCTTAAAGGAGAAATCAACCTGTGGGGAAAAAAAACCCCTTACCCCCTACCCCAGGTAGACCTCCCTCACTAGGGTTTTTTCCCCACAAGTTGATTTCTCCTTTAAGGGGGGCCTGGCAAATCAAGAAAGTACAGCCCAGCCGGCCCTCCTTTAAACTTGAATTCTGCCGGGCCCGGGGAAGCTGTCCCCCCTGATGGCGGCTCTGCACCCATCTCTCCAGCATACCACAGTGTGAGACAGATTGTAGTACAGTTTTCTCTCTTTTTCTTTTGTGTTGAATGATCTATTTATTTTGGGTAGAGGGACCATTGCCTGGTTGCAGTTGTAATTCCTGTAACTACACCACTGGTTTTCAAACAGGTACCATGAATAATCTCAGATAGGTAAATCATGGACACAAAGTAACAGTGAAAAAAAATCATGGGAAATTGTCATCATTATATCTTTACCTCAATAGTGAAGATATAGTAGGAAAGAAGAAAGTGACACAGGTATAGTGGATTCAATTATTTTATGGAGCCCTTAGCTGGAAAAACCCAGATCCTTAGCATTCTGTTTAACAGGTCCCATACCTATATAATGAAAAATATATAATACTAATAGAAACATTTCAGTAAGGTTCAAACATTAAGGGGCCTATTTATTAAACCTTGTTTTTTTTCTGGCTGAGTTATTAAAGGGGAAAACTAGAGATTTGTTATACCTCAAAGCTCCTAAAAACCTGAAAATTACTGAAAAATCTGTCAATGTCAGGTAGAAGTCAATGGCAATGGTAATGGTAATCCGAAAAAGTTGAAAAAAATGTGCGATCCGGGTCGCAATTTGTACAATATGAATTGTCACACGATTTTGTCAAGGCTTTTTCATGGATGGGAGTTAGATTCAAACCCCAGATCACACAGTATTTCTATGTGTCCTTTAACCTGTGCTCCAGGGGCAGGTAGCATCTGGATATCTGTAACTGCTTCCCGGAAGAGTGCTACTGTACATTGTGACCGACAAATGGACATGGTTCACTGACGCTATTGTGTTTTGCACATAAACCGAACTACCATAAAAGCGAAGGGGTTGAGATGTCAACTTTCCGTTTCAGCTAAACTTGACATTTCCCTGCATGCTCTAAACTGTGTGACTAGTGCACTTGCATCCTCTGTAATCATTGTTCTTTCAGACTCCCACACACTATAAACAAAGGATATTCCCTGTGTGCTTTCCAAACAATGGTTAGAAAGAAAGTGAAAACTAAAAAAATATAAACAAAAGTCAAGGCAAAGTAAAAAAGCACATTCACGTACAGGTTGTTTGACCTACTGAAAGAAAAGAAAATATTAAAATTATAATGGATTCCCTTCAAATTATGTAATATTGCAAATTCCAGCAGATAAAAATTTCCTGCAAAGAATCCTGACCTTTATTAATGAAGCCTGCTATCTATTACCCTTGCAATAAGGGGATACAGTACAACGCATTACTACTCATATCTTGAAAAAGTACCTGGCACAATGCATCCCCCAAATTCACTAACCGCAGAAAAATCGCTAGCGCTGGCTTCGCGTACATTGCGACACTTCGCCAGGCGTAAATTTGTCTGGACAACGCTAATTCACAAAGATCCGAAGTTGCGCACAGGGTACCGAACGCTGATGAAATTACGCCAGCGAAATTATGCTCAGCAGTTCGAAGTTACGCTAGCGTTGGCTAATTAGCATACAGCGTTAAGTTAAAGTACAATGGCCGTATATGCTGCAGCAAATACATTACACTACACAAGGCCAGGGAACCTTAATAAAATTATATAAAGTTGTTATAATGCCCTACACATGTGCCCACAGTATAGTTTAGGTGCCATATGTTAGCAAATGTAGGGGGGAAGGAGGGTACCCCAAAAAAAGTAGAAACATTTTAAACTTTTTTTTGAGGAACTCCTATCTACTCTATTGCACTTCGCCTGGTCTGAGGTGGTGAAAGCAAGTCTGGCGATAGAAGTAACGGTCAGTGAAATCAAAAACTTAGGGGGAAATTTACTAAAGGACGAAGTGACTAATGCTAGCGAAAATTCGCCAGCGTGAAGTCATTTCGTTATTTCGCTGATTTACTAACGGGCACTGGCGTAAAAGTTGACCTAATCTTGCGCTACTTCGTACCCTTATGCCAGGCACAGTTGCGCTATGGCGAAGGGACGACGTAACTACGCTAATTCACTAACTTGCACATTTCACTGACCGTTACCTCTTGCATCATACTTGCCTTCGCCACCTCAGACCAGGCGAAGTGCAATAGAGTAGATAGGGATTGCTTCAAAAAAAGTTGACATTTCTTCTAAGTCCCAAAAAACGCTGGCGTCTTTTCCTTTTTTAAGGGTGACAGGCTGAAAAAGATTGTAAATTTTTTTGGGGGTACCCTCCTTCCCCCCTGCATTTCCTAACATATGGCACCTAAACTATACAGTGGGCACATGTATAGGTCAAAATAACAACTCTATTTTATTTTATGAAGCTTTCCCAGGCTTGTGTAGTGTAATGTATTTGCTGCTACATATACGTCCATTGTACTTTAACTTGGCATCGCTAGCCTAACTTCGCTTTGCTTGACGAATTAACGATAGCGCAAATTCGATACCATTCACCTCCCTGAGTGCAACTTCGGATTTTAGTGAATTAGCGGCGCCCTGGCGAAGGCGTCGCTAACGAATTTTCGCTGCTTAGTAAATTTGCCCCTTAGTGATTTTGAGTAGTAACGTTCTTTCGCCAGACCGAAAATCACCTGCCGTTGGAGTGCAAAGTTGCGCCAGAGTCTGGCGCAGACTCTGGCACAACTTCGCACTCTAACGCCAGGCGAATTTTCGGTCTGGCGAAAGAGCGTTACTACGCAAATTCACTAAGTTTTGATTTTACTGACCGTTACCGAAGTGTTGCGATGTGCGCAAAGCCATAGCTGGTTTTTCGCCGGTTAGTGAATTTGCCCCTATGTGAGGTCCTTTATCTAACACAGAGTCACAGCAAATACTAGCTTCAATTGCAATTTTGTATAGTAAATTGTGCTATATAAGATTAAATACTATCATTAGATTATGCCTTTATGCAAGGTTTTGTAAACTGGAGCATATTTGCATTTGATTTTGGTGCTAGTCTCAAAGTGGTTTCTATTGCAGTCAAAACGACTATTATTTTTAAATGACATCAGCCAAGGGCGCACTTATATCTCTGGGATTGGCTGCTGACCATTTGAGATAAACAATGTACTGAATACCACTCCATCAGCATCCAGTGACCATTGTACTTCCTTTAATTCTTTCATTTAAACTCACCTTCTAATTAAAATGAAAATAGCTTCTGTCTTTCTGGAATGTCTGGAATGTGGACTTTTTACTGCCGGAGCAAATGGGTCAAGAATCTGCCTTCTAAATATGAAGGCAGCTTTTCTTAAAGCAACTATTGTATAGGCGATGTTTTAGCTCCTTGAATTCCAGAATAAGAATGACTATTTATTGTTCATGCCTTCTTTTGATGTGCGACTGAAATGGAATATTGATGCTGGAGATATCTATAAAATGGGCTCAAGTATACATTGGTACCCATAAATTAAACATACACAGCACTTCTTTTATGTTTTTTCCATTAAGACAGCCAAAGAGATAGAGAACATTTTACATAATAAAAAAAGAACTAAACTTGGATAGAGGTACTATGCACTTAAAGATGAGCTTAAAACATTTTTCTGATGTAATATTTCATTATCTAGAAACAAGTCCCTGCAAAAGTTGTGCTGCACTAAATTACTATGATTTTATAATTAAGCTTGATTTATGTCCGTATTAAAGTCACTCAGGAAGCACAAAGGTACAGCTGCCAGATTGCTATTTTGTTTTCCCAGAGGCTCAGATAGGAAAAAACGCTGAGGCAGTTTGGGGAGATAGTCGATCAAAAGACGAGGCGATTAGTCGCCAGGCAACAAAAACAGAATCTAATCGTGTGGCCTTACCCTTAAATGGGTTCAAATTAATTAGAATTTGGATGAAGCTAAATAAATTGGATCAATATGTAGCATGGTACTCAATGGCGCTTATTCCTTTTACAGCATCAAGTCTTCTATACATGAACTTCATAAAGTAGCAGATAGACCCTACACTTTTGCAGCACGTATATAAACATGAGAACAGAGATGCAGGTTTCATCTTGAGATTCAGCCATATAAGAACATTTATATGCATATGATCCTAAAGAGTAGACAATTGTGGGAGTCAGTTTTGTTTTCCAAATGATTTATTGTTGCAGGTTTTTCTGGAATACACAAATTAGGCTCTGTATTGGTCTCTACATGAGGTACTTAATAAAACAGTTGAAAGGAACAGTAGCACCGAAAATTAAAAGTGTTTTGATGTAATGAGAATATAATGTACTGTCATGCTGCACTGGTACAATTTGCTTCAGAAACTCTACAATAGTTCATATAAACAAGCTGCTGTCAGGGCCGGATTTGCAGAGCAGGCATTCCTAGGCCAGTCAGTTAACACAGTGAAAGTGTTCTGTTTCATCAGTACCAGATCTTATAGAAATAAGGAGGAAAGATACCACTGTATTCTGCAAGGTTGGGGGTCTAAGGGCAGAGAAACGCTGCTATTTCGGGAGATTAGTCACCGAGTGACAAATCACTTACTCTTCGGGTGACTAATCTCTCCAAACTGCCTTCCCACCGGCTAGAATGTAAATTCCCTGGTGATGTCACTTGCAACTCTTCATTTTCCAAAGTCGCCGAAGTTGCCTCACGAGGAAACTTTGGGCAACTTCGTAAAACGAAGCGCTCCGAGTGCCATCCCGCCGACGATTTAGATTCTATTGGGTGGTAAGCCTTTTTCGTGGAGATTAGTCGCCTGAAAAAGAGGCGATTTTTGTCGCTGGGTGACTAAATCTCCCCGAATCTTATCCTGTGCCTTTGCCCCAAGAAAGAAATATTTCTTGTGGCTTGGATTATCAGCTTTTGCTATTGTTATGACCTGTAAGGACCAACCAGATTGCGGTTATATGGTTCAGAGAGCAGATTCAGGAGCACTTAGTTTGATTTTCAGAATAAAAGTACATGGGGTCTGTTCTTGTGCATCCTCAGAGGTAGCCATTTTGAAAGCACTAATGCCACTGAAAAGTGGACTTATTGCACAGTGTTTATAGATGCTGTTTGAAGATACCTGGAATCACCATAATGTAATGTAATCTGTTTTACATGCGGCATTTTCAACGTGAAAGGGGCGTGAAGGGGCAGGTATTGTTGGGCACTTCAGTGTCCGCAGAAGAGAAGATTACCTGTTAGGAAATAAAGTGACCTGGGTCTCAGAGGAACTGGGAACAATGGGATGGCTTGAAAAGATCATACAATGTGCCCCAATGTTTATCATAAGAGCATATCTCAGACTGATACACTTGCATAGCTTTTTGAGTACTTATTGGAGAAATCTGAAATGCCTCTTAACCTTGATAAATATTCCCCAAATGTTTTTATCTTACCTCTTCCAAGCTTAATATTCTGGTTCCAACAGAGATTAAAGGACCAGTCAAGTGATATTGACTAAGGGTTCCAATGTGTTTGGTAGCCCCCAGTTAATATAATAGCTAGCCCTAGACCCAGGGCCCAAACTACTGTTTGTGGAATAGTGCATCTGTCTTGGGTACAATTCATTGAGCACTGAAGTTAATTGGTTTGGACCACCTTCGCCTGGGCTTCTGTCACCATAAGTCATTCCCACAGGTTTTCCAATTTCTCCATCAAATTCAATGTGCCCATACACAGTAAGCATTTGGTGACACCAGAGGCAGCTTGTGTGCATGTGCATCGGGCATTCAGTAGAGTGTGGGCATGCACAGTGATACTGCACACATTTTTTGACATTCCTCCTCGTTAAAAGGAAACCTAGTCAGCGCAAAAACACTCCCCCCTCCCGTGTGTTGCCCACCCTCCCTCCTCCCCCCTGGCCTACCTGTCCCGCTGGGCAAATGCCCCTAACTTGTTACTTACCCTTCTGATCAGGTCCAGTCTACGGAGTTCACCAAGGCCATCTTCTTCCAAGCGATCTTCTTCCTGCTTTGACTGGCGCATGTGCAGTAGGAGCATTTCGCCGGGACGATCTACTGCGCATGCGCCAAAAGTCACGAAGTTGGAAAACTTTGTGACTTTTGGCGCATGCGCAGTAGATCTGTACCGGCGAAATGCTCCTACTGCGCATGTGCCAAAACGCCGGTCAAAGCAGGAAGAAGATCGTTTGGAAGAAGATGGTGCCTGTGAACTCCGTGGACTGGACCTGCGCAGAAGGGTAAGTAACAAGTTAGGGGCATTTGCCCAGCGGGACAGGTAGGCCAGGGGGGAGGGCGGGCAACACAGGGGAGGGGGGAGGGTTTTTTGTGCCGACTGGGTTTCCTTCTCCTTTAAGAATCACCAGGGCTGAGGTTGATTTGTGACCTGAATTTGCACATATGAACCAGTTGGGAATTTGTGTTTTGAATGGTCAATGGGTTGCATACCTGCAATTTCTACTTATATACTAACCAGTCCAGTTACTTTGACAAAGTATGTTATAGAATGGTCAATTTATAGTTTAAAATGATTTGCCTTCTTCTTCTGACTCTTTCCAACTTTCAAATGGGGGTCACTGACCCCATCTAAAAACAAATGTTCTGTAAAATTACAGATTACAGATTGCTGAAATTACAAACTGGAGAGCTGCTGAATAAAAAAGTGAAATGACTCAAAAAACACAAATAAAAAGTTAAAAATCAGTTGCACAAAGTCTCAGGCTAAAAGTTACCCTAAAGGTGAACAATGCCATTAGTAGTGTGTATTATTACTGTATGTGGTAAAATGCACTGCATGTGTAAAACTAAGGTGGGATGGAAAGTAAAAAACAGAAAGCTAGTTTCAGTTCTTCCAGTACAAACCACAATCTAATTTCACAGTTTTTCCTGTTGCTTTCAGCCTTAAGGAACAAGGGAAAATAATCTGTCTCTGTACCCAGACATCATACCAACAGAGGGAAGTTAATTTGCTGCTTCACTCAGAACATTTACTGATCAGGTTAGAGAAAATTTTATAGAGTAGCACTGTGCCAAACTTTCATCTTGCATGAAGAAACAGTGACACCTTGTGGTGTTTATTTGAAAAAAAAACTATACTTGGTCTCCTTTATTTTGAGGGTATGGAATTGCACACTAAATTAATATATAAGAGCTAAACTATACAGGAGATTTTGTAGGATGGTGTTGGATCGACAAAACACATCCTATAAGTTGGATGTAGTCGCAGGGGGCTAAAATATAATGGGACTGATACAAAAATCTGATGTGCAACACCGCACTGCATCCGAAAAGATAAAAACTGATGGTGTTGGAAAGACTTTTTTCTTCTCTTAGAAAGACATTGCCTATCGAATGGAAATGCTTGAAAAAAAGACTCCATCCAATTTTATCTGAGCCAACATTACATTACAGCTGTGAGGAATCAGATTTCGTAGCATCCTACAAATCTCTTGCTGTTGCATGGTAAGATCAGATAATACTGTATGTGACCAACAAAATCTTCGGTGGAGTTTAGCCCTAATACAAATATACGTAACTATTGTGCTGCATAAAGTGCCTTTTAAAGAAAAAGTGGCAAATACTTTTCTAGCTAAAGGAAACAGAGGCTATCTAAGGGGTTTTGGCTTCTTATAGCCCTCCTCACCATAATTTATCTGACTTTCCCATATGGTTTCTTACAGTCCTCCATATGTAATATAAGACACTAAGGGGCAGGTTTACTAAAGAGCAAAGTGGCTAACGCTAGCGACAATTCACTAGCGTTACCGCACGCAGGGACATCACCGATTTAGAAATGGTCACAGGTCCAATTTTGCTAGTGAAAGAGACTGGCGCTAGCAGTCATTCGCACTCTATCGCCAGCCAACTTTTCTCTCTGGAGAATAGTCGTTACTCCGCAAAGTACGGATTTTTCTTCGCCAGAGTTGCCTTCGTTACCTCAGACCAGGTGAAGTGCATTAAAGTAGCTAGATCTTCCTCAATCTATTGTCCCTTACATTATATTCTGTAAGCCGAAAATGCAAAGTCCAAAAAATGCTGGCGACTTTTCCTTTTTTCAGCCTGATTGCCTGCAAAAGACCTAACAAACTTTTTGTGGCTTACCGGTTTTCCCCATACATTTGCAAACATATGGAACATTAATTTTACAGTGGGCACATGCAGGTATGGACTGGCAATCTGTGGGTTCTGGCAAATGCCAGAGGTTCTGCTGTAAGATGCCATAGAAAGTGACTATTATGTGGGCTGGTGGGGACTGTTTGGGCCTCTGTGTACTAGGAATGCCTATTTTGAATCCCAGTCGGGTCCTGGGCACATGTGTGGGGCATTAGAATAACTCGTTCTCTATTATTAAGGTTCCCTGGACATGCTTTAAAAAGTGTAATTTGTAAGTACATGCACCAACATTTAACATAAAGCCGCCCATACAACTTTAAATTGCCCGCCCTATGCAAATTGACCTGAGCACAAGATCCCTAGCGAAGTTTCACTAGGCAAAAATTAACGCTAGCGGATCTTCACTATCAAGTGCACGCATTGCTGAAGTAACGATAGCGAAAACTAGCCATCATTAGCGTAGTCTGAGTGCATTTGCACCTGGTGAAGTGTGTCGATGGGCGCGAAGTGGTCGCCCTTTAGTAAATCTGCCCCCTAAATAACCCATGGCAACCAATAAGGTGCTTGCATTTAAATAGGTGTCTAGTAAATTGTAACTGCTGATTGGTTACTATAGGTAACAGTCCCGGGCAAACTTAGTGCCTTTTATTACATAACCCCAAAAGTTCTTTCACTCAGGAGCCATGTACAAGCTGTTTCTGTACTATTAAACCAACTGGATGCATAGTTGGCCATAGGAATATGAACTGGTTTGTATTTAGGTAATGTAGGTAATGCAATTTGTGCAGCATGAATCATGTGAATACCTTCTAAGAAGACTTTCACTGCTTGCTCAGGTTGTTTCCATTAGGCCAATCCTATGGCATATGGCCCACTCACTTAACTGCCAGTAGTCATCAAATGAGTTACACTGTTGTGTTGGAAAATAAAACATCGGACTGGTTGGTATTGGGACAAAATGGAAAATGACGCTCCCTTCCTGTCATAAAAACAGTAGGTAGTTAATCTTCAACTTAACTATTGCCTTCCTCTTTTGCCTCTGCCTCAGCTTAAAATTTAAAATGCTATCTGGTTGTTGCGGGCCACCAGTGTCGGACTGGCCCACCGGGATACCAGGAAAACTCCCGGTGGGCCAAGGTATCAGTGGGCCCTCATGCTGTTAAACATTTGGCCTATTTCATGGCCATTTCCTATTTCTATGAAGCTAAATAGATGGAATAATAGTTTATAGTATTTAAAGAATAGAGACTAGAAGAACAGAGATTGAGTGAAGAGAGGAAGAAAAATAGTACTGAGAGTGGGCCCCTGGTCTAAGGTTTACCGCATTTAGGGATGAAGAATATTTTCATATGGGCTATGCAAACTAACAGTTAATTTTTAGTTACAATCTGGGACTTACTTTTGGAAACCATGTCTATAAACAATGATAGGCTAATTTTTATCATACAGTATTATCTATATGTAATAGGAAAACCTGTTTGTTTTGTTTGTTTATATGCTTGTATAGGTATGGGACCTGTTATTCAAAATGCTTGGGACCTGGGGTTTTCCAGATAATGGAATCTTTCTGTAATTTGGATCTCCATACTTAAAGTCTACTAGAAAATCATTTAATCATTAAATAAATCCAATAGGCTGGTTGTGCCACCAATAAGGATTAATTATATCTTAGTTGGGACCAAGTATTGCTTTATTATTACAGAGAAAAAGGATATAATTTTTAAAGATTTGGATTATTTGGATAAAATGGGAGATGAACTTCCCGTAATTTGGAGCTTTCTGGATAACGGTTTTCCGGAAAAGAGATCCCAAATCTGTATCAATTAATAGTCCAGCAGCAATGTGAACCTATCACTTTGACTCCATGCTAAGGCCCACCCCTTGCTATCATCATAGCCAAGCTGAAATCCTCCCAGTATTGCCCTGCAGCAATCGGCAACACTTTTCACTCCACCATTTGCCTTGACTGGAAGAACTGCCCTCATCAGCAAACAAAACCATATCCCTGTCTGCAGGGCCCACCAAACCGTGACATATTGCGTATGTGTGCAAAGTCCATTTTAGCTGCTCTTTTCAACTCCATGGGGCTCATTTATAAACTCTGGGCAAATTTGCACCTGGGCAGTAACCCATAGCAATCAATCATAACTAAATTAAATGAATTAAAACAATAAGTAGAAAGTATGTGTAACGTATGGTATCCCAAAACCCATAACAAACCCCAAGGTCCTAGGCTCGATTCACTCTTCTGCCTCTAACAACTACCTTTCTCTTCGGGAGTAGCCCTCCACTGCCAGATCTAAAAGTGAGAGGACCAAGGGGAATGTTCTGCACGGGCAAGGGAACTGTAATGTATACAGGAAGAACGGGGAACAGAGAGCGTAGTCGTGGAACAGGCTGGGTCAAAACCAATCGGTAACACGGTACAGAGTCAGGATCCAGTAGAGTGGTCAATGACAGGCAAGGGTCGGTTCTCCTATCAGCAGAAAACTGCACAGGCCCGGGGTTATTTCAGTGAGCACCATGGATCGATTATCTTCCAGCTTCTTTATTCTTCTCTTGGCTGTGCATGTGCATTAGAGCAAAAAGCTAAACGTTAACAAAAAAAGCCGGCTATTTCATTCTACTGCGCATACAACTGCCCCAGGAAATTTGAAAAAAGAAGAAACAGGAAGAGGATTGCTCCGTGGTGCTCACTGGAATAAACCCGGGCCTGTGCAGTTTTCTGCTGGTAGGAGAACCGGCACGGGGTGTCAGGTAAGTAAATAGATTCACTTGGAGGGTGCCTAACTTTTGGCACCCCCAAGTAGAAACACCTTTCCTTCTCCTTTAACAAGAGGAGACATTTATTCAGTCCCCCAAGTAATCACTTGACCCATACACTATCATGTCCTGCTGTATCTTTTTGTGTTCATACAGAAAAACAAAGATGGCTGGATTAACACAGTAAATGATACAATATAATAATGCACAAGAACTACGAATATCCTTTAAAATAATCACGGTTTAGTGATATCGGAATTTAGAAAAAAGGGGGAAAACTGTAATATAACTTAAACAATAGGTATTATACAGGGGTCTATGTCAGTATGGAATTTTTAGAAAGAGAAGAAAAAAGTACCCTATATATTTTCCACTTAAGTAAGATTGGTTATAAAAACTCCAATTACCAATTCAGTAGGTAGACCACACTAATCACCTTAAAATCAATTCTCCAAAGTTCATTAATTGTTCCTAATCAATATAATTTATGAACCAATAAATATCTAATCACTTGTATTGTGTTGTTAATTCATTCATGAAACTTTTTAAAGAAAGTGCTTCAGTGCTTATAAATGATACATTTTTTTAACCCCAATAAACAATCAATTTACTTGTATTGATGACTCAATTAATTCTATTAACCAATGTAAACTTAGTTCAATCCAGTAACTCTTCAAAATTATAATCGCTTCTTATTTAAAAAGAAAGTGCAACGTGCTTATAAAAAGTGGGAATTGATCTTTTCAACAATGTCTCTCATAAAAAGTGCCATTAGCTTGTGATTAATTAATTGTAAAACGTGATAATTAGTTAATGATAGAAATAAATAAATTAGTGCTATGAGATGAATTCTTGCTTGAATTCAATGATATAAGTTAGAAAAGGAAAATAAAAGAATGTGAAGCTGTCCCAAAGGAAACTATCTCAATTTTTTTTTTTAATGAGGGACACCACAATGGCAAAGATGTCAAAGTATCCCGAGCTGCGGTGACAATGATTACCTTATACTATCTCTTCGGAAGAGCTAAAATTCCTACAAGACCACAAACCCAAGTACCTTAAGAATGTTTAGAAAAGAAAGGTATGAGATTGTGAATTATATATATATATATATATATATATATATATATATATATATATATATATATATATATATGTAATTTGCTGTTTGCTTTATATATAATTTCATAATAAACCCTTCAATGTTTAACCTCTTGGTTTAATTATATTTTTCAATAAAGGAACTTATGTTAAGTAGCAAGTGCAAACTTTACAAATGTGTTTGTTGTGTGAAGGCTATGGAGTAAATCACTTCAGCTATTGTATTCATAGCAACAGTAGTTAGGTAGTTGATTTTGTTTGTTAATCCAGATAAACTGCATAACTTCCTACCAGGTGCAAACAAAGAGCTCCCTCCCAAACAATTCCACTGAATAGGTTGATTCATTGTGTAGAAACATTGCCATACTACAGTAAGAAGATATGAAGAGAAGAAAACCAGAACAAATGTTTTACTGGCTCTTGGATATATGGATCTCAAGCTTGACTGTTGTTAAGAGGGCAACAAAAACAGAAGAAACCTTCAAGTAAAACTTCATGCTCAAAGAACTTTTTTAATTTAGAAAATGAGTACTCCAGTAACACAGCTTCCACCAATCAGTTCCACCAGCCTGTTTACGAATCCATATGCTGTTGAAGTACTAAAGATGAAAAAACAAGAGCTCATTGAAGGGATCCAGGATCCAGACATCCTCATAAAGTGTCTCATAGATAATGGCATCATGTCTTCAGACAAAAAAATGGCTTTGTCTTATTACAGAACAAAGACAGAAAAGACTTCCAGGCTGCTAGACATTCTGTTGTCAAAAGGTGAGAGAGCTTGTCGTCTTTTTTTCTTTCCTTGCCTGAAACAAATAGAACCTAGCTTGTACAACAGCGTGAAAAATTATGTAAGCACTGTGAGTGATTCTGTTGGAGAAGGAAGGAGGCAGCTAGTGGGCTATTTGCTTGAAAGGGATAAAGATGTCCCTAAAACCATTGGAAAGGTTAGACCTCACAAAACTCAGCAAAGAGAGAGTCTACCAAGGAAAGTGAAGGCTGTAGAGGAAAGGCTCAGTTACTCAGAAAAAGAAAAGAAAGTTGTTCCGCAACAAATATCCAAAGAGGTTAAAAAAACTGATTCATCCTCTATGACTGCTTTTGATGCTGTTGCAAAAGGAGATCTCTCCCTTCTGCAGAATATTTTGAGAGATACTGATATTAATGCAGTAAATCCATCTGGTGAAACTCTTCTGCATATGGCGGCAGCTAGTGGTCATGTTGCTGTTATTGAATACTTGATTAATAAAGGTGCCAAAATAGACTCTAAAGATATGAAACACAGAACACCACTACACAGAGCTTCAGAAAATGGACATGGAGAGGCTGTGAAGGTGCTACTGCGAGCTGGAGCTTTCATTTACTCCTTAGATGATGCCTCCCTGACACCTCTGCACTTGGCTGCAGAAAACAACCATCAGAATGTACTAAAGATCCTTCTGCAGGAGGAAGGGAGGCAGTACAAAAATAGGCACAATTTTATTCACATGGCTGCTACTCAAGGTAATAGCAAGTTGACACAACTTCTTCTAAAAAACAGAGCACCAGTTGATGCAGTGGATGAAAAAAAACAGACAGCTTTGCATTATGCGGTTTCTGGTGGGCATTTGAAGACAGTAAAGATCTTGCTGGAATCTGGCGCTGGCATTGATTCCAGTATTATTGATGCAGCATTTGCCACAAACAATGAGCGTATCTTTGGTTTATTACTGGAATACTCCAAAGGATTGTCTCCAGATACTATGGTTTCAGCTATGTTTAAAGCTGTCACATTGAATCTTTTTGGAATTATCAATGCTTTGATTGATAAAGGTACCAATGTTAATGCCACAAATGACATACAGTACACACCTTTGCTTCTAGCAGCAGAATTAGGAAAATCAGAAGCTGCCCAGGCACTTATTGAAAAAGGTGCACAGCTTGATGTTAGAACGCCAAATATGAGCACTGCCTTGCATCTGGCAGTTCAAGGTGGTGATGCATCAGTTACGAAGTTGCTCATAAGGAGGGGAATGAATATTAATATTGCTGGCCCTGGAGACCAAACCCCACTTCATCTAGCTGCTTTTCATAACAAGCAAGAGCTGGCTGATATTCTAATTGCTGCTGGTGCCAATGTGAATGCTGCCACCAAGGAATTAGTCACTCCTTTGCATATTGCGAGCCAGAGGGGAAACCTTCATGTTGCACAGAGCCTTTTACATCACAAAGCTAATGTCAGTGCTAAAGATAAGCAATCAAGGACACCTTTACATCTTGCGGCTGGGGGAGGCGGATATGATCTGGTACAGTTGCTTCTCAATAACAAAGCTGACCCTAATGCTACTGAAAAAGACAAAAAGACACCATTACACATTGCTGCAGCAGCTGGACAGACTGAAATTGTGGATGTCATGTTAAAAAGTCAGGCCAGATTTGCAGTTAAGGACATGGATGGTTGCACTCCTATGCACTATGCTGCAGCCACAGGCAGCACAGATATTGCTAAAGCCCTTCTGAAAGCAGGGAAAAATAAAAATGTGGATGATAAAAATGTATGGAGGAAAACTCCTTTACATTTGGCAGCAGAACATGGGCACAGTGATTTGATCAATTTGCTTTTGCAAAACGGAGCGGTCATAAATGCCCTGGACAACAACAGAGATACACCACTCCACTGTGCTTGCAAAGGAGGACATCTGAGCTCAGTCCAAACCTTGGTTGGCTGGGTACAAGGTGGGAAAGCCAACTTACAAGCCACCAATAGCCTTAAAAAGACTCCCCTCCAAGTTGCTGAGTCTAGTGCCACTGATGCTCACCAGCATATTGCTACGTTTCTGAAAAAGAAAATGTTCATTACTAAGTAGAAAAAAATATTGTGTACATTCCAAAATCTTTATTCGTGTAGGCAGAAAGGTATTGTTTTTAAGATTGAACAAACCATGCACTCATTGGTGGCAAAACTGTAAATGATATTACATTTGCCTTTAAAGGAAAACTATAACACCAAAACAATTTAGGTCTCTATAAAAATATATTACATAAAACAGCTCATATGTAAAACCCTGCTTCATGTAAATAAACCATATTCATAATAATATACTTTTTTAGTAGTATGTGCCATTGGGTAATCCTAAATAGAAAATGACAATTTTAAGAAATAAGGGCCATCCCCTGGGATCATGGTGCACACAAACAATCCAAACAAACCATACATGTTAGGTCACATGAGCCAATTAACAGACAGAGTTCTGTCTTTTGTTTTCACAGGGCAATATTTACTTAAAAATATAAATACCAGTTTCGTAAGATTCATTAATATGCCACTTAATTTGATATAAACTATCTGTCGCTTAAATATTCATTTTGGGCGTATAGTTTTCCTTTAATTATGTAGAAAAAAGGTTTGGTCACCATGATATCAGCGTATCAGTGTGTGTAGCTGCAGTCTTCTTTTTCTTGTCATTGTTGTAGAAAAAGTAATCACTACAAGTATGACAAGGGAACAAAGTGGACAACAATTTCCTAGTTCCCCCGCTGCTTATTAAACACATTTAAAAGCCTTGTTTGGAAAAGTTACTACTAAAGGCTGGTGATATAATTGTTACTTGAAAGAAAACATAATTTAAATATTTTATAAAAGAAAAATGTATTGTTTCACACAAAAATCATAATTTATGTGTGTTTTCATTGTTGCAAGTTGCAACATTAGGCTTACAATTCTTATTTGTGCTTTCTATGGTTAAGTGCAGGTATAATGCGGATAGGGTTGCCACCTGGCCGGTATCTTACCGGCCTGGCCGGTAAAAACTATAGTTGATCCCAATGTTATTAATAGGGAAAAAAGATAAATATATAGGAAGGCTGGTATTTTTTTCCAGAAAAGGTGGCAACCCTAAATGCGGAGTACATATATATGTGTGTAATAGCGAAGTGTAATAAACAGGTAAAATTTGGAGCACTTATTATAACAACCAACCACCAGGAATCTGATCACCTGTTTAAAATCATTCATATGACTGACTGCTGAATGTTACTAGACCATATATAAACATTGCTCTTTTTATTACGTTAGCCAGTTTTTGGTTAATGAGTCCCTTAAAATGAACAGTTCAGTGTGAAAATAAAAACTGGGTAAATGGATAGGCTGTGCAAAATAAAAAATGTTTCTAATATAGTTAGTTAGCCAAAAATGTAATGTATAAAGGCTGGAGTGACTTCCTGCTTTTCAGCTCTATAACTCTGAGCTAGTCAGCGACTTGAAGGGGGGCCACATGGTAAATTTCTGTTCAGTGAGTTTGTAATCGATCCTCAGCATTCAGCTCAGATTCAAAAGCAACAGATATGACCCATGTGGCCACCCCTCAAGTCTCTGATTGGTTACTGCCTGGTAACCAGGGTAAACAGTCAGTGTAAACCAAGAGACCTGAAAAGCAGGAAGTAGTGTTCTGGCTATTAAGTTACATACCCAGTCACTCCAGCCTTTATCCATTACATTTTTGCCTATCTAACTATATTAGAAACATTTTATATTTTGCACGGCCTATCTATTTACCCAATTTTTATTTTTACACTGAACAATTCCTTTAAGGGCAATCCTAGGCGATTTTGAGATTTGTATTTCCCATGCATGGTGACTTAACAGCATGGGAGAGGGGAACAAAATGCTCAGAGTCACCCCATTCACTTCTATGGCAAATGCCTACAAGTGCAACTGTCCCCTTGACCGTACAGTAGTGCACCCATGCATGCAGGCAATTGCGATAAAAATGAACGGGGCATGATTTCATGCATTTTGTCCCTGCCTCCTGAGCTCAAAATGATAATAAAGTTAAAAAATGCCCTGTGTGCCTTTAAGGGGTTAGGAAATGAAAAACAATTAGCCTCACTAGTACATAACGATTGCACGTTCAAAATCCTTCATATTGTAGGGTCTCTTTTTAACACACACAGACAACCTTCAGCTGTCACTGGAAAGCTCTTAAATTAAATTCAACTTTGTTGTATACAATAATAAATTATAGAACACAGGTTTATTTTCTGAATTATAAACATGCATGTCTCCCTAAGGAGCCCCTGTGATTCTGGGCTAGCGGGGTACAGCAAAAAGGCCCTTTATGGCCTTTAATTAATATAAGCCCTGCTTCTGCAATGTACCATGTATCTTTTTCAGCCATGTTAATAAGTTTGAAAGCTTGGGACCTGAGGTTTACCAGATAGGGGGTCTTTTATTAAGGGCAATGGCACAGGAGGAGATTAGTATCTTAATTTTTCCAAAGTCGTCAGAAGTTTCCTCACTAGGTGCCGCAAATGTTTTCCCTCCAGCGTTTTACATTATTTGTGGTGGGAATGCATTTGCAGGAGATTAATCACCCGCAGTAGCAAAGTAGCGGGTGACTAATCCCCTAGTGTGTCATTGTCCTAAAGTGACATGCCATAATTTTAAGGCTACTTAAAAACATGTAAAACATTACAAAAATTGGATTGTTTTCCCCCAAAATTGATTTATGCAATTTACTTAAGTTTATGGGACAGATATGGCATCCTTTATCTGGAAAGCTGTTATCCAGAAAGCTCTGAATTACGGAAAGGGCGTCTGCCATAGACTACATTTTATTTTATTTTATCCAAATAATCACATTTTTTTTAAATGATTTCCTTTTTCTCTGTAATAATAAAAGTGCCTTGTACTTGATCCCAATTAGGATATAATTAATCCTTATTGGATAGAAAACCAGCCTGTTGGGTTTATTTAATGTTTAAATGATTTTTTTGTAGACTTAAGGTATCAAAATCCAAATTATGGAAAGACCCATTATCCAGAAAACCCCAGGTCCAGAGCATTCTGTATAACAGGTCCCATATCTGTACTGTTTTATTACTACAGGGAAAAACTAAATCATTAAAAAAATAAGAATTGTTTAAAGACTGAATAGAAAATTGCATTCTTCTATGTTGGAGCCTTTTGTATAATGGTCTTTCAGATAATATATCCCGTACTTGTTCTAAAAGTTAAATGATGTTCCAGTGTCAAGATCACAATGTAGTTTCTATTTCACAGAGACTGACTGCAGTTACCTTTATATACAGTAACCATTACCTGCTTTATTCAGTTGTAGTATACACGACTGAGCACAATATAGAGAACTTTTGTTGAAAATGTATTCTGTCTGTTCATTGTTTTTATTATAAATCACTAATGGATTGTTTGTTTTTCTTTTACTACCACCCCTCTTCCAATCTGTTAAGTGTTAGTTTTTTTTTGTTTTTTTTTTAAACAGACATAATAAGCTCTGTAGCAAGAAAACCCTCCCTTTCCCAGTGTCCTTATATGGAGGTCTAATTTTTTTCTCCTAGAGTTGCTCGGAAGAACCAGAGAAAGTTAAAAACGAAAGAGGTTTACAGTTCAGTCTTTGTCCTGGGTCAAACAAAAAACATAATAAATCATGGATATTCTATAATTAAAATAATAGGCAAAAAGTATGTTTACCACAAACCCTGTTGATTGAACTTTGTTGAAGGTTTCTCTCTTTATCTGTGTTGCTAAAAGGACATAATGTCTTTGAAATGTATTCTTGTTGAACAGCCTTGCATAATATCACATATCAACAGATACAAGCAATATGAAGGACGCAGTACAGGCTCATTCTCTGTAGTTTTTTCTTTGTTTTCAGACATATAAACATTGCCATTGAATCTGTATTTTATTAAGTTCAAGGGCATGCTTTCATTTAATAGCTTTATACCTTAATCTTCCATTTGCATTAATAGTAGCAATCTGTAACTTGACACAGCTTGACACAGGTAAAATATAACTAAAGGACAATAATAACAAGATTGAAGGGGTCACATTTGAGTTAACTTTTAGTATGATGTAGAGAGTGATATTCTGAGACAATTTTGATAAGTTGCTCAGAACAGGTCATTCTATAACGCATTAAAACCCCTTTAAAGGAGAACTAAACCCCCATTGTGATAAGTCCCCATTTGCCCCCCTCCCTGCCTCCCCCTGCTCAGTCTTACCCCTAAATTCTACCCCTCTAGAAATAGCAACTTCACATGCAGAGTGAGTGCAACGGAGCTCACGGGCGCCATCTTTTCTCTTCGGTAATCTTTGTGTCTTCTTTCTTCCCTTCGGCAATTTCCGTCTCTTTTGGAGCATGCACAGTTGTCGCTAACCGGAATATTGCTCCAACGTGCGTGCGCCAATACGCTGCTCACTTCATGAAGATTACCGAAGAGAAAAAGATGGCGCCCGTGAGCTCCTCTGCGCTCACTCTGCATTTACGGTCACTATTTCTAGAATGGAAAGAATTCAGGGGTAAGACTGTGCAGGGGGGAGGCAGGGAGGGGGGCCAGCGGAGGGAGCCAATGGGGACTTATCACATTGGGGTGTTTAGTTCTCCTTTAAGAAATCATTAACCCTTTCAGTACTTGACTTTCCACTTCTAATTTACATTAAGTGCCAACTGTTTTAGCTGTCTCTCTTTGGTATCATAGTATAGAGAAACATATCAGAAATATATTATATGCACTAAGAAACAACTAATTTGAAAAGCCCCTTTTCTCTTGAGTGTGCTAATCTTGAGTAGGGATGCACCGAATCCACTATTTGGGGATTCGGCCGAATCCCCAAATCCTTGGTGAAAGATTCGGCCGAATAACGAACCGAATCCTAATTTGCATATGCAAATTAAGGTCAGGAAAGGAAAGAGTGCAAATAATTATTTTGTGACAAAAAGTCACATAATTTCCCTCCCCTCCCCTAATTTACATATGCAAATTAGGATTTGGTTCTGCCAGGCACAATACGAATCCTTGTAGCCTTACAAAGCATTTGTTTTTAAAAGGGGGTTCAGCTACGCCCCATTTGGAAGCGGGCATGAGTCAGAAGAAAAATGTAAATAATTAAAAAATATTAAAAATAAAATGTGCCAAAATCTGCAGTGTATGTCTGCATAAAGGCTGACACTTCCAGGGTTATATTTACATAGTGGGCACCCCTAGGCCTGCTGACATTCGTTGCCCCTGTCCCCTCCCTTTTATTGGTGCAAATCTTCATTGTTTGGACTGCAGCAATGGGGGATTGGCGCTTGGGAAACTTAAAAAAAAACAATTTTATCTCCTGGGCATCCCCAGTGTTTCTGAACAAATGTGGGTGTGGTTAGGCAGTTTGCCGCCTCATAGAATTCTGCCACCACAGGCCCGGGCCTTGGTGGCCTCTCCACAAATCCAGGCCATCCTGTAGATGACTTCACTTCAAAATCAGTATTGAAATTACAAGGCAGACAATTCTATCTAACCCCCAGATAATCATATCCGTTTAGAATATACAAATCCTGACAAATTCAGAATGTTAGCATTTTTTTCATGAAAAAGCATTTTTTAATCAGAAATGTAAACATCACCTCAAGCTTGCACTTTACAGCATCTTACTAATGTTTCACTACTCCACATTTTCAGTATTACGGAAAGCATTTTAGGACATCCTCAGGGGAAATCGCTCTCCTAAAGCAGTATAAAGGGCGGGGGAAAGTGACTTTCTTTGGCATTTCAACAAAGTCTTAAAGTTATTTCGTAAACTCATTATACCAAACCACAGTTGCATAATCATTTCCCCCAACTGCAACAACGTGTCTATAGAGTTATTATAAAAGTACGAGAAATAGTCCACGATACCCCGTGCTCAGGCGCTGATTGGTGAAAACCTCCTGATTGGTGGAAACTGTTGTCTAGGCAACAATAATGCCTCCGCCCACTGTGGCTTCGTGACGTGGGCAACTCGGAAGCGGAAGAAAACATGGCTAGGAATGAGGAGAAGCAACACGGGACGCTGAATCGGCTCTGGCTTCAGAAGGCTAAGGAAGGTACTAGCGGGTTATTTGTTGGTTAACCGTAAGCATATGCACAGGGACTGGACTTGCATATAGTTCGTTTGGTATAATTCACCTTTATAAGTGTGTGAGGTCTCTCTCCTAATGTAAATACTGCTTTGAACAAATAGGACACCATATATTAGTTATCCCAGTGTGCTAAGACCTAATAGGTGATTGGGTGTCCCAGGCATCCCTTGCACTGCCCTGTAGATCACATGCCCAATACTGCACTGATTTATGTACTGCTCATCTATCTTGTAGCTTCAATAGGTTCAATAGGTGCAGGGGATGTCTGGAACAAAATGGTAGTGCATGGAAAAATGAACCTAGAATCTGTGGGGGTTGCCTACCAAATTACCCAGTCATTCTACGTTTTGTTTTTTATTTTTTTTTATAGTAATTTATTTACCTTTAGATTAATTCAATAAACAAGAGATCGAGATGAATTCATTATCGGGCTTAAAAGCATTAATAATAATAATACTATTCCTCCTCCTAACCATGGACTATTTCTTGACAGAGGGACACATAAAGGACATTACCAGCAACAGGCCTAGGTTGGTAAGTTGAAAGTATTTTCTAATCAAAACACGTTTGAGCCAAAATATTTTAATGTGTTTTAATGTCTGTTATATCCATATGTGACCACAGCAGTGGCAGCGTACCATGCATCACAAGGGTTAAAGGGATACTGTCATGGGAAAACATGTTTTTTTTTTTTCCAAAACACATGAGTTAATAGTGCTGTTCCAGCAGAATTCTGCACTGAAATCCATTTTTCAAAAGAGCAAACTATTTTTTTATATTCAATTTTGAAATCTGAAATGGGGCTAGACATATTGTCAATTTCCCAGCTGCCCCCAGTCATGTGACTTGTGCTCTGATAAACTTCAATCACTCTTTGCTGCTGTACTGCAAGTTGAAGTGATATCACCCCCTCCCCCCCCCCAGCAGCCAAACAAAAGAACAATGGGAAGGTAACCAGATAACAGCTCCGTAACACAAGATAACCGCTCCCTGGTAGATCTAAGAACAGCACTTAATAGTAAAAGCCAAGTCCCACTGAGACACATTCAGTTACATTAAAGGACCAGTAACATCAAAAAATGAAATTGTTTTAAAGTAATAAAAATATAATGCAGTGTTGCCCTGCATTAGTAAAACTGCTGTGTTTGCTTCAGAAACACTACTATTGTTTATATAAATAAGCTGCTGTGTAGCCATGGGGATAGCTATTCAAAGGAGAAAAGGCTCAAGTTATACAGCAGATAAGCTCTGTAGAACATAATGCTATCCATTATTTATCCTGTGCCATATAGCCATTTTTCAATTTCCACCAAGCAGCTTGTTTATATTAACTATAGTAATGTTTCTGAAGCAAACACATCAGTTTTACCAGTGCAGGGCAACACTACATGATATTTTCATTACTTTAAAACACTTTCAGTTTTTGGCATTACTGTTCCTTTAAGTACAAAAAATAACAGTTGCCTGCCAGAAAGTAGTTTCATCCTAAAGTGGAGGCACAAGTCACATGATGGGGGCAGCTGGGAAACTGACAATATGTCTAGCCCCAAGTCAGATTTCAAAATTAAATATAAAAAAATCTGTTCTTTTGGGAATTGGATTTCAGTGCAGAAATCTGCTGGAGTAGCACTGATGCGTTTCGGAAAAAACATGTTTTCCCATGACAGTATCCCTTTAATGAAGGGCATATTGTAAAATAATTATCCGAAATGACTCTCAGATTCTTCTGATTAAATAAAGGTAACTTTTTTGGCTTCTGTCATTAAAAGAAAAGTTTTGAACTTTTTTTAGTCCTTAGTCAAGCCTATTGCAGTTTTCTTTTGCAATATTGGTCCTGTTCCTAAGACAGTTATGCACTGTAGCACATATAGAAGGGGCCAGATTAGAACAAAATGACGAGGTCATTGGAACTCTTAAACACTCTCTGGTCCATAAAAACATTTCTGGACAGCCATATCTGGCCCATGGGATGCCAGTTGGGGGGAGTTGTTGTAGATTAAAAGAAATAACTACTGCCCTTGACAGAGTAGGTTTTATGTGATCTAAGTTGTCTTTAGGGAATTAGTTCTTCTTCTACCTAAAATGAAAATCTTTTTTTTTCAGTCTGCCTTACATAATGCGTCAGATGTGAAGAAATGGATTCCTAGCATTAAAAATGAGATAGAATACTATTTAGAGGTAAGATAAAAAGATATATATATGCTCTGCTGTAATTTATTGTGGCTATAGTTGTTTTCATTATCGGGGTGGTAAACCTTTAACTTTTAGTATGTTATAGAATGGCAAATTCTAAGCAACTTTTCAATTGATCTTCATTATTTCTTTCATTATTTTCTTCTGAAAACAAATGCTCTGTAAGGCTACACGTTTATTGTTATTGCTGCTTTTTATTACTCATCTTTCTATTCAGGCCCTCTCCTATTCCAATCACTTATTCAAATCAATGCATGGTTGCTATGGAAATTTGGGCCCTATCAACCAGATTGCTGAAATTGTAAACTGAAGAGCTGCTATATAACTCAAAAATATAATAAAAAACCAATTGCAAATTGTCTCAAAATATCACTCGCATCATACTAAAAGTTAATTCAAAGGCGCAATTACGTCTCTGCAAAAGGACGTTGGCATACTTTCGTCAGCGATGATTCGTTGATGATAGAACGAACCTGGTGAAATGTGTTGATCATCTTTTAGTAAATAGGTGATGTCGCTGTGAATGGTCTTTTTAGTGAAAATTTGTCAAAAAAAAAAAGCACAATACGCTCTTTAGTAAATGTGCCCCATTGTGTGCGCTTCCAGCAGTTCAGGAAGGGGCGGACAGATTAGTATAAAAGGCATCTGTGGGATGATCCTCCTCTCAGTGTTGCTGTCTAATCTTGCTGCTCTGTCTTTGCCTGTGCTCCTAACCACCACAATATTGAAATTACTCTACCCCAGCAACGTTTATCAGCACTCTTATAGTTAGTGAAAATATAAACTCAGAAAAATCTTTAAAAACAGGTACTGGCAGGTTGGTAAAAATGAGACATGGGAAGGCACTCGGGCAAGGCTTGGGCTCCACCTATCTATCATTCAATTCTGTGATTACCCTCTGGGGGAAAAGTAATGACACTCCCAGCCCTGATCATGTTTTTATTAGGCAAAATATTTTTAAAAACTTTATCTGTTTTAAACATGAACCACCACCTTTTTGTCCCCAAGTGGCTTTTATAAAAAACATTATTAAACCAAATCGGTAGCTAGATACAGCTTCCTTTTTTTCAGTATACCCTAAAATATTTGTTCATAAATAGGATAGTGCATTTTTTTAATATTTCAATTCTCTTACAGCAATCCCAGCTTACACACTATTCAGACAGAAAAATCATAGAATTCCAGGAGAGGATTGAAACACTGAGGAAAGAGTATCAAAGTTATCTCTGGAAATTGCGCAAGTTGGACCCTTCCTGTAAAGATCACCCGTGGAAACTGCGAGGTTATAAAAGAAAGAGGACTGAGGAAGAGAAAGTGCCATCTTGGGTAGAATCAGGTATAAACATTAAACTAGAGTGCTGAATTATTGCTTTAAGGAACAGTAAAGGCATTTACAAATGAACCTTGTTTGTGCCGGCGTGTTTTGTAGACATAGTATTACATTTACTTCTCAGTGCAGCTTTGTTGGCCCTGTTTCTGCCATAATATTGACCAAAAAATGGATTTTTATAGGTTTGACTTTTTTTTTTTTAACATTGTGCCCCATATACTGTATATAGTTTCAGCAGGTACTGTATATTACAAATAAAAATAAGCAACAAATGAATAGCTGAGCTACTGCTCTTTACCTTGTAGTATTTACAGGCCATCTGTTTGAAACCAGTTAATACAAATGTACAGGCAAATGTAATTATATATATATATATATATATATATATATATATATATATATATATATATATATATATATATATATATATATATATATATATATATATATATATATATATATATATATATTTATATATATATTTATATATATATATATATTATGTATTTTATATTTTGCATAGAAATTAAATGACTGGAGTGGCTTCTGTAAATAATTGATTTCAGAATTGAATGTGCTTAAAGTAATATATATGCATATTAGCTATGAGTGACCTTTTCCTCGAATAAATTGGGTCCTATGAACACAGGTGAGTGTAGGGTAAACTCACCTCCCTCTGCCTAGTCCCAGTTTGATGGGGATGCCAACAGCAAATGGGAACAGTTGTTCATAATTATAGATGCCCTGAAAAGGGATTCATCATATAGAAATTGGGAAAGGTAACCATTAGATTTAAGATTATTGGCAGGCTTCAAATGAAAGCATCGGTTCTTTTTTTTAATGTTACTAACTAGATTGTTGCATTCATCATTCTAAAGGTGGTGCCAAGTTACTCTCCACACCCATTCTCAATGACACGGAGCAGGAATCTTATCCAGACTCTGAAGAAGAAATCTTGATCCCTGAAAAAACAGACAATGAAGCAGCAAAACCAGACAGTCCAAATATCAGTCTTGATGTGCAGGATAAACCTTTAATTTTTGATAGTAAAAAATCCCTGCCAAAGCATCTCTGGCTCAGATCAACTTATAGTCTCTCTACTTGTGGCACAAACCAAATAAAAGACATTCTCTTGTCAAATGATGCAGTACTGAAAGGAAACAGCAGTACAGCAACTATTCATGAGAAGCATGCACAAGGACCTGTTAGTGGAGGCAACATGAATGGGATTCTGGGGTTGGACTGCTACTCCTCTTCTGAAGATGATAGCTGATGAAACCAAGTTACATCTTAAAGCTGATAAATTGTATGTGTTAAGAGCACAGAAATGATTGCCAGCTCTCAAGTTCCACTTGTGTAAACCTTTAAATACATTTTACCAAGTTTTAGCCAAAATATATATGAGCTTGTGAACCATGTCAAGTTCCCTCATTTTATGTTGGTCCTATACTGCTTACTGTGTAGAAAAATATTACAATGCATTTAAAAACATTAAACCCCTAGCAACAATGTGCATTATATGTAACTGAGTGGTAGAACCATGTTCACTTACCCTTTTAGACTAACTAGAAAGCTATTAAGTCCCAGATAATTAAGAGACACAATATTCACCTACACTATCTGCACAGAAGAAAGATATTGTTGGTCTAACCCACTCTGTAGTGCTGATTAGCTGCTATTTTTTTCAGTGCTCAGACTAACATACACTCTGGGGGTGACCAGCAGATACAAACAATATATTGTACATTATTCGCACATCCAAAAGAGAGAAAATTTAATTGCAAGTTTTCAAGTTGAGCCCATGTGAATCCTGTATCCCAGTTGTATAGAGGAAGTCTCTATTAAAGGAAAAGGTTTGTATCTTTAGAACTCCCCCCCTCTAAAAAAAAATACAGTAGAACCCCACCCCGTGTAAGTTTTTCAGGGGACCAGGAAAAAATTATTTAAAATCTGGGAAAATGTGAAATTGGGGAAATGTGTTAAAAGTAACAAAGGATATAAGCACAGGAGTCTATTTTACTTTGAGATACAAAATTTACTGTGTTAATAACATGGTTTAAACATTGCAGTGTTAATGTTACATTATGGGGGCATGTGCAAGGCCTCTCTGTCAGTCACATACACAACCTAAAGCAATGAGTGATTGGTGCAGGACTATATAAGGGCCAAACTAATTGGAATTGACCATTTACAGGCAGAACCATGACAAAATATACATCTGGTTTAGGGTTGCCACCTGTCCGGTTTTGAACCGGACAGCCCGGTATTTTGAAGGGCTGCCCGGTTCAATGCTTCCTGCCCGGTTTTCGGCCAATCGGCGATCGCGACGTCATAGCTCCGCCCATGACGTCACGGGACCGCCCACTGACGTCACGGGAACGCCCACTGACGTCACGGGACCACCCCCTGTCCGGCTGGAGCCACAGGGAAAGGTGGCAACCCTAATCTGGTTAGTATTTTAAACCTCTTTCACAAATTATAGCATTCATAGAGGGAAAAAAAAGCAGTTTTTGGGAACATCAGGACAAACTTTTGATGTAAAATCCGGTAAATCATTACTTAAAATCAGCGAAATGCACCCATTGAAATGCATTATAAATTAGTGGGGCCACAAATAAAAAATGTAAAATGCAGGAAAATTTAAAATCAGGGTACTTAAAATCGAGGTTTCACAGTATGTGTATTTTTTTACATAGACATACCTAATTCCATATACTAAAAGAAACCATGATTGTCTATCAACACTTGACCAGTCCCCCACCCCCTTAAGATAACTTTTTTAGCTTTCCATATTGGGTCTGTTGGAAAGCAAACAGACTTCAAGTCTTAGGGGCCGATTCACTAAGGGTCAAATATCGAGGGTTAATTAACCCTCGATATTCGACTAGGAACTAAAATACTTAGACTTCGAAGGATTTAGGGCAGATAATACGATCGAAGGATTATTCCTTCGATCGAACGATAAAATCCTTCGAAACGAACGATTCGAAGGATTTTAATCCAACGATCGAAGGAATATCCTTCGATCAAAAAAAGTTAGCCAAGCCTATGGGGACTTCGGTAGGTTTTAGATGGCGAACTAGGGGGTCGAAGTTTTTTTTAAAGAGACAGTACTTCGACTATCGAATTGTCGAATAGTCGAACGATTTTTACTTCAAATCCTTCGATTCGAAGTCGTAGTCGATGGTCGAGGTAGCACAAAAAAAACTTCGAAATTCGAAGTTTTTTAACTTCGAATCCTTCACTCGAAGTTAGTGAATCGGCCCCTTAGAGTTCATTACTTAACTGTGGAACAAAGTGAGAGAATGGTTACATTACACTATGAAAACAGGAAAAATTTCCATAGGAATGAATAGAAAGTACATTTTTTTTTCTTTGGTGAGCGCTTATTTGACACTTTAATAAATCTGTTCCATAGACTCATACATTTACAAGTAGATAATTAATTTTGTGTAGGCGTTGGATGAACAGATGCAAACTTAATACACCTTAATAAAAACCTTTTATTAATGGTCTTTTAAGAAGTGAGCTTGATAAATGATTTTTGCGTACAGTGTCTGAAGAATGCAATCTTTCTTAGTTATATATGAAGCTTTCCTACCACTCAGTTTACAAGCAGTCATATCCCTTAAAACCTTGTTGATGATATTTATTTCCTTCAAAACAGCTCAGTAATAGAGGCTCACTCTATATGCAGAGAAAGTTGTTGCTCCATTCCACTGTGCAAGCAAGAGGGCAGCATTAGCCCTTCCAAGTAGCAGAGCATTACATGTATAAATGTCAATTTGTTTAGCCAATTAATAAAACAAACATCTTCCATAGCTTTTCCAGACCAACATGTTATCCATAAAGCAAAAACATCCAATTTGTATTTTAACTTACAAATTATCCCACAATAAGAAAAAGAAACAAAATGTCCAGACAAGAATATGCTAAAACCTGCTTTTTAATAGCACAAGTTCAAAATTGACAGAGTGGCAAAAGAATCACAGAATGCGGGGACAGATTTACTATTGATGTTAATCTGCATTTTATTTTCTAAAAGCACATTTCTGTGTTTTTCACAAACCAATATATTAGGGTTTCTGAAGTCAAAGGAACTCTAAAGAGACGGTCGTCCATTTGGTTCGTAATCTTGGAAACTGTCCATTGTAAATGTGGTATCAGAATGTTGTTTACAGGGATCGTTGTCTTCAATCTGATAATTGCTTTCTTTTTTGTAACTAGTTCGAAAGTATTCCTCTATACGATGTAGAAATTCTTCTGTTATAAGAGGACAGGCCGTGTTCCCTAAAGTCTTCTTCATACACATCAAAAGCTGTTGCAAAGGCAAAACCATATTGTTAGACTACGTGCAATAGGCATACACAAACAAAGATGAATGGAGGGCACTCTAATTTGTTACTAGACTACACAAGGTGCAATGAGCCTCAAAAACACCCCATAGGGTCGTTAGAAACACACTATTTTACTGTTAGGGGCTTGCACACAAAATAAATTATATACAAACTCAGGTAATATTTTAAAAGAAATCTCTTTATAGATAATTAAATAATACAAACAACGTGCTCTATACAATAAATTGTACATCAAAATTACACCAAAACACTGGGGTAATTCTCATTTTCAGGCAATGTTGACATGTTTTTCATGTACAATTTATATATGTATAGAACACATTGTTTGTATTACTAATGAATTATCTATAAAGAGATTTCTTTTAAAATACCACCTAAGTTTAGCAGTAAACACCACCCTAACAGTAAAATATGTGCAATAGGCATAACAGGCTGAAGATTCATGTAGTGCAAAAATATGATGTATTTAAGCAATTTATGAGATAGCAGTTTTAGACTGCTAATGCCAGACTTCTGGCACAATAGTCATCATTCAAAGTCAAAATGTTAGAGACCCTAGTGTTTACTAACTATGCTGCCAATTCATGTTGCCGACACTAACTCTGAATGAGATCTGTGCCAAAAGCAGTGTAAAACTGTTAATATCTCAGAAACCACAAAAAAAGTGGAAGATAAAGTGCTTATAAGCACATTTTTAAGGAGAAGGAAGGGTTCAAAGTAAGTAAGCTTTATCAGAAACCAGTAAACCCTCAAAGTAATGTCCTCTGTCAAAAGAAACACCACATTTCTTTCCTTCTATTGTGTACACATGGGCTTCTGTATCAGACTTCCTGTTTTCAGCTTAAACCTCCAGGGCACAGCCATGAGCATGCTCAGTTTGCTCCTCTCTCCCTTTTGCCTCCCCACTTTAATCGGACCTCAGAACTATGAGTGAGCAGGGAGAGACTCAGGCAGGAAGTGATGTCACACCAAGCTAATATGGCAATATATCCTAAACAAACAGAGAGCTTCTAGAGCTGTTTACTCAGATATGGTAAAGCATTCTGCAGAATAAATATAGATTTCTATCTTGTACTTTTGTGTTTAATCTATTGGCAATAAACTGCTTTGTTAGCTTTAGTTCTCCTGTAAGTATGTTTACATCAGTTAATTGTTTGGGTTTTAATACATTTCCTAATAGAAATCTCAAGACATGCTACTACACAGTTAAAGGAGTCGTACACCGATAGAATAACTTCTAGTATGTTATAGAATGAACAAATCGAAGAAACTTTTCAATTGGTCTTCGTTTTTTATTTTTTATAGTCTTTTAATTATTTGCCTTTTGCTTCTGACTCTTTGCAGGTTTCAAAAGGGGGTCACTGACCCCATCTAAAAACAAATGTTCTGTAAGGCTACAAATGTATTGTTATTGCTACTGTTTATTGCTCCTTTTCTATTCAGGCCTCTCCTATTCATATCCCAGTCTCATTCAAAATCAATGCATGGTTACTATGGAAATGTGGACCCTAGCAACAAGACTGCTAAATATTGCAAACTGGAGAACTGCTAAATAACTCAAAAACCACAAATAATAAAAAACGAATACCAATTGCAAATTGTCTCAGAATATCACTCCCTACATCATACTAAAAGTTAACTCAGAGGTGAACAATCCCTTTAAGCAGATGTCTAAATGTGCAGGGAAAAGCAAAGTGAAATGAGGGAGAAAGTTTTGCTAGTGGCAGTAAAAGATTATCGTAGTTTTGTTGCATGAGTTAATAGAAAGCACCTCAGTTTAGGGACATGGCTTTGACTACAAATGTGGAAATAAAGACTAAATTATACATGTCTTTGAATTCGGCATTGCTTACCTTCTGTAAACAAGTCAGCTCACTATCATGACGAAATCTTTTATCCATTGAAACACTACTGCTCAGAAAGAGAGAAACGGTTAGTATTCGGAAATCCTTCATCTCAGGCAGCACAAAGGGTAAAAGGTTAATTTCTTAATACTGACAAACGTGAATTTTAGTGTACATGAGACCAGCACAAAAAACTGAATTAAATTGCAACTCAAAACTGAAACCGTAAATCCATGATTCACAAAAAATATTGCATCATCTGAAACATTTAATTTCTTTAATGTTTCATAGGTTTAGAGTCTGGAATTGATACAGCTGAACACTAAGGAAAATCTGGAAATTGGCAGAATCACAAACCAGATTTCTATTGCCTTTGGGTGCATAGAGCTACCATAAATATTCTCATAAAAAACTAACTCTGTGCACTAATTATTCAGATTATTCATTACCTTGTTTTGTTTTCGCTCACTTCCTGGATGATACTCTTACCCATTACATCATTGCTCACTGCTATCTGGTTACTTAGTACAATTTATCAATGCACTGCATTTGGTACTGGCTGTATATTTAGAAAAATAAAACATCCTACAGGGTTACATATCTTGACTTACTGAAAACAGGTAATTATGCAAGGCAATGCATTGGTGGTTTCAGGCTCTCTATAGAAAAGGACATGTGACTAATTCGACCCTCAGTTAGAATCTGGTTACAGGGGAAGGCTAATGTGATGTCTGGGGATGTTAATCATTGTTACTAGTTTATAAGTTGTACATGCAGGCTTGCGAGCCCTCAGCATGGTGGGAATCGCATCTGGAGGTGCTCCCGAATCTCGTAGAATCAAGGCCTCAAGAGCCACGCCGTTAAAGCCCAGAGATGAGAATTCGGGTGGACAACTGGACCCTGAGTGAGAAGGTCTGCCCGTTGAGGGAGATGGAAGGGGTCGCTGCCATGGCGACGAGATCGGCAAACCAGGCCCTGCGTGGCCAGAAGGGAGCCACCAGGATGGTCTGAGTTCCTTCTCTTTTCACCTTTTTGATCACCTTTGGTAGAAGAGCCAGCGGCGGGAAGATGTAGGCCTTGGAGAAGCGCCACGGAATCACTAAGGCGTCCACCGCGTGAGCCAGGGGGTCGAGGCTCCTGGAGACAAAGGCCGGGACTTGCCTGTTGGACCTGGATGCCATGAGGTCTATGTCGGGCAGGCCCCACCTTGCCACGATGAGTTGGAACACGTCGCGGTGAAGGCTCCATTCCCCGTGATCGATGGTTTCCCTGCTCAGGTAGTCCGCTAGCCAATTGTCCACACCGGGTATGTGAACCGCGGAGATGGCGGGAACGTTGCTCTCTGCCCATGCTAGTATCGCTTGGGCCTCCCTGAGGGCCGCGAGGCTTCTGGTGCCGCCTTGATGATTTATGTAAGCAACGGCCGTCACGTTGTCGGACTGGATTCGCACAGGGTGCCCCCGGAGTACCATCGCCATGTGTTCCAGGGAGTAGCGTATCGCCCTGAGCTCTAGGAGGTTGATAGGTAGCCTCTGTTCCTCTGTAGTCCAGAGACCCTGTACTGTGGTTGGGCCTGTGACTCCTCCCCACCCTCTGAGACTGGCATCTGTGGTGAGAATCTTCCAGTGATGTGGGGGGAAGAGTTTTCCCTCCGTCGTCCGACGGGGTTGGAGCCACCAATGTAGGGAGAGGAGAACCCGACTTGGAATGGATATCTTGCGATCGAGGTTGACTCGATCCCTGCGTTGGTGCAGAAGGATGGTGTGTTGAAGGAGTCTGGTGTGGGATTGTGCATACGGGATGGCCGGGAAGGATGCAACCATCGTGCCCAAAGTCTGCATGGCTGACCGGAGGGGAACCCTGTTGGGACCCATGAGAGATCGGATCCAGGTTTGGAGGGTCCGGGCCTTGTCCTGCGGTAGAAAAGCTCTCCCTTGCCTGGAGTCCAGTATCAGGCCGAGGTACTGTATGGATTGAGTCGGGTGAAGGTTCGATTTGTTGAAGTTGATCGTCCAGCCCAGAGATGTCAGGGTCTGGAGAACTTGAGAAGTGTGCTGATGAGCCAAGGCTGCTGACTGCCCCTTGACGAGGAGGTCGTCCAAATAGGGGATGACAGTGATGCCCTTTAGTCGGAGTTCCTCCAATGCTGCCGCCATGACCTTTGTGAAGGTGCGTGGAGCGGATGATAGGCCGAATGGCAGAGCCACGAACTGCCAATGATTGCCGTTCACGAAGAATCGGAGGAAGCTGTGATGAGCTGGGTGAATAGGTATGTGAAGGTATGCGTCCTTGATGTCTATGACAGTCATGAACTCGTTTTCTTCCATAGAGGCAAGAACTGATGGTATTGATTCCATTTTGAAGTGGCACCGTTTGACGAACGGGTTGAGATCCTTCAGGTCTAGGACAGGTCTGAGTGATCCGTCTTTTTTGGGAACCATGAAGAGGTTGGAATAGTAGCCTCTTCCCATGGAGTGCGGCGGGACGGGTTGAATGGTGCCCTCCGCTGCCAGGTCTGCAGGGAGGATCCGTAGTAGACAGCAGCGTCGGCGAGTGGCAGGGCGCGCCTGGCGGAAAGGGAGCTGGGCGGAAGCGGAAGTGAGTGGAAAGATGCGATGGAACGCAAATGCGTTCCACCGGCAAAAGGGCGCGCATCCCGAACTCAGAGAGGAAAAAGAGAGAAGGGCGGGAGGGGAAGGTGAAACGCATGCGTTCCAACAGAAAAAACGGCAGAGAGCCAGTGAAGAGCGCTACAAAAAAGGGGCGCAGAGAGGGTGAAGGGGAGTAAAATAAAAATAAGGTACTCACCAATATAAGGTTGCCAGCTGAGTTGTGCCCTGTGGATTACTTCCCCTAGGAATAAGAGACACACATATAAATATATATATATATACACAGTAGTGAATATATATATATATACAGATATGTGAGCTATTATACTGTTATACACCCGGGTGGATGTATACCGCTGATGCAGACCTCCGTAGAGCGGGAAAGCAGCGTAGGGGGGTGAGGAGCCAGCCTGCAGACCTCCGAAGAGCGGGAAGGCTAAAGGGCGGATAGTGTGCAGCTGGAGAGGCGCTTGAGTGAATCAGTGGCCCCTGTGTGTGTGGCGTGACCTTAGGCCTGGGGCCCTGATCAGTGCTCCAGCCACAAGAAGTGAAAAAGCGTGTCGTCTCCTTCTGAGGACACTAAAAGAAACTGAGGTTTGTAGGAGGAGGCAGGGGATGAAGCCCAGAGCAGGAGGAGGAGTCTTATTTTGCAACATAGTGTCCATCTCCAGCTGCAGGATCTTCATCCCCACGGTGCCTGTGTCCCCCAATTAGGCAAGAGAAATGATGGTTGATCCCAATGTTATTAATAGGGATAAAAGATAAATATATATGAAGACCTGTGTTTTTTTCCATAAAAGGTGGCAACCCTACTTTTGGTGGGCTTCTAAAATTATAGCTCCCTAATGAGGACAAAGGTTACCTATAACTGCTCTGAAGTTCTGATTTCTATCACCCATGGATCTGAAACTTGTTGCTTAGCAGTTCTTAACCAAGAAGAGTAATTCCCTAGGGTCTGCAGTGCACTATGTTTTATATAAACCTTGGCTGAAAAGATTTCAGTTTCCTAGTTTCTAGCAAAATCAAAATGTGCTCTTACCAACAGATGCTTAAAACATGAAAATATCAAGAGCTCACTCACATCACTTACATAATAATTGTACTGGTTAACTGCAATATACAGCTAAAAATGAAAGCCAGCTGTATTATTGTACCTGTACAATTTTTAATGTGAAACCCAGATGTTTGACACTTAAAACTATATTTTTGATTATGTAAAAGGTTCAGTAAAATATATTTGCATATAATAATATTAATCTGTAAAATTTCACGTGTCTTCTTCTAATACCTGTGAGATGATCGGTACTTCTCTATTATCCATCTTGTCTTCGCAAACACCAGCTCCCACTGTGGCTCTCCTTGCATGTATTCAATTTCAAACTTGTAAGGTATTCCTACAAGACAGACAATATATATCAAAGTTATGCTGCATTCATCCCCATAATAAGAGGTATAGGATCTATTCCACAGAATGCTTGGGACCTGTGTTTTCCAGATAAGGGATGTTTCCAGAATTTGCATCACAATACCATTCATTTGCTAAAAATCATTTAAATGTAACTTAAATCCAAAAGGATCGTTTTGCCGCCACGGATATAGATTCAATGAAAAAATGGATGGGCATGGAGAAAGTGACATTTTTTAATAGAGAAATGCATTGCATGTAAACAAGCAATTAACCATAGAATCATGATGACAAATTCACAACAGGTAAGCATCACATCAAGAAGAATCCTACCTAATTTTTACCTGCCCCAGGCCATGCCTTTCTCCGTTTTGATTAACAACATCATACTTGGCAAATAAATACATAGATTACTGGATTGGTGTCAAAGATTCCCATGGGAAAAATCCTATGCTACAAAGTAAGAACGAAAACATGCTTTATCATGCCTTGCAGGGAGTGTATTCCAAAGCTGTAGCTGAAGGAGGGAGAGAAGAAAGGCTGGCGACTTCCAGTAGCTTCCTACTGAAAGGAGCATTCAACTTGCAACAGGTTTGCTTATTAACAATACAATAAACCAATCCAGTGTGGCCCCATCCCTAAGAATCTAATATGAGCCTTGTAAATGTACAGTCTTTAGGTTTAGTTATATTTAGAAATACTGACACCTAAAATTAAACTGTTTTTGCATCTATCGTAATATTGGCTTTGCATGCTACTTATAATTTTGCTATAAAGTATTGGCCTGATGCTTTTCCATTACCTGTCTGACTCTCTGTGTTCCGCTATGAAAGAGCTGCCATATTTGTGCAGCAGGAGTCCGTTAGCATTAGAAACTTTAACGGACAGACTGAGATGGGACAGTCAGGTTGGCATAACAGTCAGGTTTAGGAACTTTAACAATTACTTACAAAAACAGACCTCGCAGCAAAAAACAATCGGCATGACCTATAGGTAACTTTTAATGTACATTCATATTTTAAAAAATTGTTTTTTAGTGTCAGATCACTTTAAGTCTATACACTAGACTACTGTAGGATAAAAATGTGCCTTAGTATAGGTATAATCATGGACCGTCAATGAACAAATGAACTTTCAAAAACCAATCACCAAAACTTGAAGTAGAATTTTGGGAGTTGGAAAAACATACACCATGTGGTCAAATGTATATTTGCATGACTTAAGTATTTATACCATGTTCTGATTATTTTCATTTAACCTGTCCTTTTTACAGCTTGAGATTCTCCTGGACAAGCAGATCCAACATTTTGCACTTTGAACTTTTTCCCCAAAAGCACTGGGCATATTTATACTTGTCCCTTTAACATGAACTAAGAAAAGGGCCCTCAAGTCTATGCCCATAGCACTTAAAAGTAAAAACACCACCACAAAAGTAAAACAAAAACAAACATAATGTAACAATTAAACAAGCTAAAAAAAAAAAACACAGTCCTGTAAAATTTGATAAAAATGCATATTGTAGCTGGGGTTTGAATATTACTGCATGCATTGGTTGGATTATTTCCAGCGCTTATATAGTAATACTTACTGTAAGACCCATCGTTGCTCAGCTCATCACTAATAATCAGACAGGCCACCTGGGACTGAGGATGAGGATTTCTTCGATTATAAGGACTTATTATCATTCCCAAGAATTTTGCTCCACCACGAGAAAAATAATTCTGCAACACAATTAAACATAAACATCGGCATATGAATGAGGAATACAAAAGTATTTATTGTTGTATTTAAATCTGCATGCATTGAAGCAGGCCAGGCAATAACAAACAAAGCAACTTGCTGTGGCTTTTAATCAATAAGCAACAAAACGTGTCAAATACCTCACACACCAATCACAGTTTGATAGCTCAAACCAATTATTTAAGATGGTAATGATCAACCAAGTTGCTCAATAAGGGGCAGATTTATTAATATTAAGGTTCGAATTGAAAATTCTAATTTTTGATTATTTTTTTATGGTCAAAACTGACAAATTCGACTAGGGAATTATCCAAACTCGATTCGAGGTTTTTTTTTAAAAAATTTGAATTCGATTTCCGAGATTTATCATACTCTGGCCCTTTAAGAATTCAAATACGACTATTCGCCACCTAAAACTTGCCGAATTACAGTATAAGTCCATGGGAGAGGTTTCAGGGATCAATTTGGTGATGTTTGTAGCCTTCCTGACATTTTTTTTCCTGAGAAAAAACTCGAATAGAGTTTGATTGAATTCTAATTGAGTTTTCAGGTCTCATAAATTTTTAA